>NC_045427.1:102100959-103593459 GCF_902635505.1 Sarcophilus harrisii | reverse complement strand
CTTATAGGTGCCATGATTTAATATGAAATGGAGTTGACTACAAACTCCATCTTGTTCTTTGTGGAAATTGTTCTTAGGATATGTGAAATATTAAGAGCTGGGCTTCCGCCATCTTGTGAAGATTTTCTCTCAACAGCCCCATCTCCCTTTTTGTGTCTCTTCTCTACCTCCCCCCCCCCATGCTCCCTTCTTCTTCTAATATTTCTCCACCTTCCCTAGTTTTATCTTTGTACTTCCCTAAGGTTTTTATTCACATGCTTCCATGAGAATCCTGAATGTTCTACCATATTGGTTACCAATTTGACTTACATATAAGTGCAGCTCTCCTCTTCTTATTTAGGTACAATAAAATTTAAGTTCACTATCCCTTTATTAACTAGAAAAAAAGTATCTTGGAGAGCTCACTTAAAAACTATTGTATAACAGAAAGAATACTGGGCTACTGGCATTTTTATTGTCATATTATTTTCCAAGTACATTGCAGGCATTATTTCCTTTCTGTCTCAAAGGAATTCAGAGTAGGTTTTCACTATAGGTTTTATTATCTTGTTTTACCAGTATGAAAACTGAGGCCATGGGCAGGGATGTTCAGGATTCAAATTAGTCCCCGGTTCAATTTGCTCTCTACTATTTAAGTTGAAACTTTTTTCATTGTATGTGCTCTAATGAATTTTTTTTCCTTTTGGTATATACACTAGGATGGGGTGGTGGTGATTTTCCTAATGGAAAATATAGCTTACATATAACTTGAGGATTAAGTTACAATTACCCTTTCATAAATCCTCTCAGGTTGGGAGGTTGCTCACTGATAGAAAGGGGTAATAATGAGTGAAATACTTAAGTTTATGTTGAATGCAAGCCTCAAGACAGCTTTGCAAGAAGGATGGAATTTATTGCTTATTGATTGGTCACAAATTAATCATAACCTGTAGGATCAAATCATAGCCTCACTCCCCCAATGAGCTTTGGCCCCCATTTGGGAGACCACAGCAGTATACCACATAGCTACTTGTCCTAAGAATTTGGAAGAAAGAGACTAAGTCTGGGTTCTAGACCTGGTTTTGTCACTCTATATCCATGTGACTTTAGGCAAGTGAATTAATCTTTCTAAATCTCAGCAAAATGATAGGGTAAATTTAATCTCTCTCAACTCTTTTAGCATTAATATTCTGTGATTTTGTAAATCCTTAAATCTAGAAACTAGGAATACTATAGAATACCTCATAGAACTTTTGTAACAATAGTGATTTATATATTCAAATAATTTCTTTTTCTATTATGGAAGGGAAAAAGTAGTTATCTATTGATTAAAACCCTTGGCTTTCTGCTCTCATAGCTCAGTTACCCTGGTTCCCTGATTGTGGTGACAAATCCTAGATTAGTTTCTAGAGGTGATATAAAGTTAATATGTAGTAACTTTCCCTTCTCTCATGGACATTATAGCCTAGCAAGAGGATAAGATAGCCAAATAATTAACTATTATATGCAATATCTCATGATAAGTACATCATAGAGATATAAAACAAAGTACTTTGAGGTCAGGGAGGGAAGGTCATGATGAAATTTATGCCCTAAGGTGCATGTTACAAGAAGATTCCCCTGTATATGAATAATCTTAAGAGGTGCTTTCCTTGATTATTTGTTTATAGGACTAATGAGGTGATAATTGCTATATTCTGAATTGTAAAGGAAGAAGGAAGAATGAAATATTTGGAGGGGGATTTTTGTACCAGAAAGTATCTGCTCCCAGGAATGAGAGAATTATGATTCCATCTTGGATGTAAAAATACCCTGCTCTCTGAGTCTCATGGTCATTATTGATGTGGCCTGTGTTTAATATTGATTAAATTGATTGGTAATTGGATTATCTATAAAGCCAATTAAATGCTGGTGCCAGAGAATTACCGAATAAAATTCAAGTGTAGATTTGTGAATTAGATGTGGGCTATGACCTAGTTGTGTGGCAATGAAGTTTTTATCAGCTTTTTCTTATAGAGAAAGAGGAAGGGTCAGCTAGTTCTGCGGTAACAAATCACTGTTTTATTTATTTTTTTTTAATGAATTCTCTTTGTCTCTCTGTGTTGCTATTTTTCTGTCTCTGTCTCTATCACTCTCTTGGTCTCTTGATCTTTTGATCTTACTCCTTCACCATCTACATGACATTTATTACAAGAACAAAAAAAGGCAATTGAGAAAAGATCAGTAACTACCAAACTATATGCCTATGTTCCCATCTCTAATATTCATGTCAAAAGAATGAAAAGAAGGGCTATTACAAGTTATATTCTACAAATGATATTTCTGTTTCTGTGAAAGACATCATCATTACCTTCCAGTATTTTTCTATACTCCTTTCTTTCTGTCATACCATATATCCAATCAGTTGCCAAATTTGCTATTTCTTTCTTCACATCGTTTGTAGCTGACTTCTCTCTATGCACACAACTACCACCTTAGTTCAGAATTTAATTACCATACAATTACATTATTGAATTGGTCTCCCTATCTCAAGTCTCTCTCTAGTTCTATTCATCCTCCACATAGCTGCCAAAATGATTTTTCCTTAAGTTCAGATATATCATGTCATCCCCTTAGTCAGTCTTTCTAGGAAAATAAATATATCTGTTTAACTTTCACAGTCTGCCCCCAACTTATCTTTCTAGAATAATTTTATAGTATCTCTCCTCTACTTTATGATCTAACCTCTTCCCCTTCCCAGCTCCCTAGTTTCTTAAATGCTAGTGTGGAAAAAGTTTAAGCCAGGCTTTCTCTATGTTCCAATTACATATCATTCCCTTATCTATGTTAAATTGCACTGGCTGGCCCCTCTGCTTGGAAGGAATACCTTATTCATATCCAACCCATGAAATCCTTCTCTTCCTTCAAGACATGGCTTGGGGATCAACTCTACACAATATTTTCCCTAATCCCTCCATTTCTAGTGTCTTCCCTCTTTAATGGCTTTGTATTTGTCTACTTTATATTTATTTTTTATGTATCACTTCTCTCTTTAAGATAGACTTTTTTCTTCCTCATTAGACTATAAGTTCTTTGGGTGTGGAGATTGTTTCATTCTTTAAGAAGTATTTGAATCCCTAGTGTCCAGCTCAGTTTCTGACATAAAGTTGGCACTTAATAAATGCTTGTCGATTGGTTTATAAAGGCAACTACAACTTTCCAGTCACTCAGGTGACTAAAAGGAACAGAGAAGACAAAATCCTACAATACTTATTGTTTGTGGACTTAGAATCACATCTTTCATTGAAGCAAAATGCCACTTAAAGGCTATCAGCCAACAAGGTGTTTGCCATGCATATGTTAAAATAATACAAGATTCCTTGAAAGATTCAACAACAGAAAGGACTTTGTTCAGTTTCCCTCTGATTATTATTATCAACTGAGGCATAAAAAAGATGTATTTTTGCCAAAAAATTTGTCACTGCTATAGGAGATATGACACAAAATCCCAATAGAAGAGGGATTTTCTGGATATGGTGAAATCCTCTTATTTATAGACCACACTGGGATAATTGCACTAAGTCTTAGAACATTGAAACTTTCCCTAAAAGGGATCCAAATTCCTTCAAGAGACTTCAACTTTCCACATGAGAAAAAAAACTAAGGAAAGGAAGAATGTTTATTGTTTGGTCAAGTCATCAAGCATTTATTTGATATTTACCATATTTAGCATATTTTTATGTTAAAAAACTAGGGATATGAATAAGAGGAAAAAGAAAGACAGGTCTATCCTAAGGGAGCTCATTTTCTAATAGAGAAGACAACACATAAAAGGAAGCTGAAAAATGGGAGAAGGGAGGGATGAATTATTGGCATTGGAGCATGATGGTGAAGTCAGGAAAGTATATCATGGGTAGTTTGGGACTTTTCTCAAAATGAAAGTTAGGGGAGGAACCCTACAATGGGAAGAGAGGATCATAAGGGCAGAGAGACTAAGCCTAGTCTTTCATTACATATATCTTAGACAAATAGTTCAGATAGTCAATGAACTGAACCAAAATTGATTAAGAAAATGAGAATAACCAATTGCTTTGGGAAATTTCTCAGTGCTTTTTAATGACCTCCAACTTCTCTTTGGAACAAAATTTTTAACACCACTATCTGCCTGATGATGGCATATGGCCATGTGTAGAGATACATGGCTCTTATGAATAGGCTACAACATAATAGTAACATAGTCTTCAAGGGAAGTAATATAAAAGATATGAAAGAAATATATAGGAAATAGGGTAGTTTTGATCAAGAGTGGAGAATAACTGATGCATAATAGGCACTCTCAATTGATATCCATTCAATGTCAGATGTAGAGAAAGGCCACCAACACATTGGGTAGCGTAGTTCTCTTGTAGAGGTTTTATGAGAGAACATGGAGAAAAGCCATATGGGATGGAGAAGTTATGGGTGGGTTAACTGTATTGCCAGAAGGAGAAATCACAGGAGATCATAGATTTATAAAAGCATGGTTCAACACTAATATTTAAATACTTAGATGGAGCTATGGTCTTACTATTATAAATGTGATCCATTGGTACAGATTGCAACCTTTTTTTTGCCATCTCAATCTCTGTGATTCTTGTATATGTCTTAGAAAACATTCAATTCTCTAGAGGGTTTTTCTGGCTTTTTTAAGATCTTGGGGATTCCACTGGTAGCCAAGAAGGCTAATGGATATCAGATTTTGGGTACTTTGAAGGGTATATAGTTCAGGACCAGTACTTGACAGAAATAAGGAAGTTTGGAAGAAGTGCAAATTTGAGGGTGGGGAAGATAATGAATTCTGATTTGGCCATGTTGTTTTTAGATATGTGGAACATTCAGTGTGAAATGTCTAATAGGTAGTTAGTGATGCTCAGCTGGAGCTCAGAAGAAGGATTAGAATGCACTATAGTTTTGGGAGTAATCTACATAGAGGTGATAATTAAATCTATGGAAGCTGATGAGATCATCAAACAAGAGAACATATAGAGAAAAGAGGGCTAAGGAGACAATTGTGAAGTGGACTCATAGTTAGGGAATATACTGTGAATGATGAGATGTCAAACAGGTAGGATGAGAAACAAGAGAAGAGGGTCATGAAAACCCAAAGATGAAAGAATATCCATGGAAGAGGGTAAGCTACAATATCAGTTGCTGCAGAGATGTTGAGAAGAATGTGGATTGAGAAAAACAAAACAAAACACTGGATTCATCAGTTAGGAGATTATTGCTAACCTTGGGGAAAGTAATTTAAATTGAGTGATGAGATAGGAGACCACATTGCAAAGAGTGAAGAAATGCTAAGAGGGGAGGAAGTCAATTATATAAATGAGTTTTTCAAGGAATTTGCCTTTAAAAAAGAGGAGGGATATAGAATAAGTTGAGGGAATGGTAGGGTCTAGTGGGTTGGAGCAGGGAAGAAGGAAAAATGGGGAGGAACAGAAGGGAAGGAAGGACATTTTGCTGCACAAGTTGAGAAAAAAATGGGCTCAATGGTGCACATAGTGCAGGAATTCTTAAGCTTATTTTTGTCTCATGGACCTTTTTTTTTAGTAATGAAATGAATTCAAAATATTCAAAATAATGTTTCAAAATGCATAAAAATACATAGAATTACAGAGGAAACCAAAGTTAAGTAAAAAATAAAGATGTAAAATTTCCCCCATCTCAGTTCATGGGTTCCCAAGTTAAGAACCACTGATTACAGGAACAGGAGAAAGACAAGCAGCAGGAGGGAACTTTTCATTTGATTGAGGTTGGGAAGAAGAAGGAAAAATGGGAAGGGAATCCTCTCTTATAGAGACAAAATTACCAATGAGATTCAAATGGAAGGGGATACATTAATACATTCCGATCTTATTATTGTCAAGTGGCCAATGATATTCACCTAGGCTCACTGATTAGGAAATCATTTATATTAAGGAAAGGGTAAGAGAATTTAGGAAAATCTCAGTTATCAGAAGTAAAAAAAAAAAATCTACATTTAAAAAGTTAAGGGAATTGATAGATGAGAAAACATGCAAGAAATACTTAGTTCAAGAGGAGAGATCATGCTAGGCTAACCAAGGTATACAGCATGTTTCAAAAGTCAGTGCAGTTTAAAGTTCTAATCACTTAAGACTGGGGATTAAGACTTTTGGGACACATTGTATATGTCTTATTGGCTAATTGTGTATATTTTAAAATAGATATTAAAACTTACTTTCATTTTGATCATTGGCTTATAGAAAATATGACAAAGATGATCTGTTCCCTTAGAATTACTGAATTATATAGGCTATCAACAATAATCCCCAAATAATTAATACATATAAGCAGATTCATCTGGTATTTGCTGCCCTGTCTAGTTTCAACTCTGGGGAACAAGATGGCCTTCCCTGGTTAAGTTCATCAGTTCTAAACTCACCACCACACTGCTACTTTCACCCTTGATTGACTTTGACTCTCCTTTCCCTTCTGTATGGAGTGGTGGAGTATGGAGTACTAGATTCCTCCCAATATCTTCCTTTATAGAAGGCAGAAATTGTACTCTCAGAGTGTTTCACTTTGTATTTGTTACTTTACCTGGTTTCAACTTCATAGAACAAAATACCCTGATTCTGGGTCTTCCTGGTGTCCCATTCTATCCCACTCCTCTGTTTTCCTTCTGCCTTTTATATATTGTTTCTGCCTTTAGATTGAAATCTCCTGCCTTTCTTTTTGTTAATTTCATCCTTACCACTTTTTATAATGTCTGATGTGATAGGTACTTAATAAATGTTTATTGGATTCCATTGGATGTGCATAAATGATTTGAATTTGATGGTGGCCTTGGAGTTTTATTAATACATATAACTAACTAAACCATTTAAAACCAAGATACTCCAAATATGTAATAATCAAAAAAAAAAGATTGCTTAAAAGGTTCTATCTGCTCCAAATTCTAGCATAGAAGACTGCTAAAACTAATCACACAGAATGTAATAGGTGTGATTTTCTGGTAACCAGAGGAAGGACTTTTGATTGGAGTGATATAGTATATAAACTTCTGGATCTGGAGTCAGAAAGATATGGGTTCAAATACCACCTCTAATTAATTTTATGAAGTTACTTAATCTTTCTGAGTCTCTTTTTTCCCCTCATCTTCAAAATGAGATAATAGAACTGTTCTATTTGCCTCACAGTGTTGTTACATAGTTCAAACAATTGAATACAGATGAAGTACTTTACAATATGAGGTTATATAAATATCGAGTATTATTATTTCCTTTATGTGTTATAATATTATATTTTTCACTTCCTCTTACTATTTCCTTTTCCTTTGTTTATATTCAGAAGAGCCCATTGGTCCTGGGATTGGTCCTGCTATTATGCTTTTATATTTAGTATTTAGCAAACTATCTTATAGGTAGATTAAAGCAATTGATCTTTGGAAATTGACTCAGTATAATAATGATTCAGGTTTCTCTGTAGATTTCCTGAAACCATCTTTGGGATAATGCCAGTAACATTCAAGGAAGCAGGAATGATGTCTACCTTTTCCCATTCATACATAGTTTTGACTTCTGCTAGTCTTCTATATTTTGAGGACCTTTCATTTGATGTGATTTGAACATAATGAGTGTCTGATATAGAGTATCTATTAATTCCATTACTACCTGCTACCACCAGTACCACAGCCTCTTCCACTTCCATGTTACTAAGAAACAGGAATTTTTCAGCTATTGTCCTAGAGGTCTGAAAGAAGTGATACATTTTCTCAAAGCACCAATGTCAAAAGATGTTGACATATTGGAATGTGACCCCAGGACAGCTAGGATGGTGAGAGGATTAGAAATCGCATCATTCAAACACTGATTGAATTAACTGGGGAGGTCTAATTTGGAGAAGGTAAAGGAGACATGATTACAGTCTTCAAACTTTGTGAGGAGATGTAATGAGGAGCAGGGATTAAATTTATTTTCTTTAGCCCCAGAGGGCAGAACTAGAAGCACTGAATATATGTCTAGGAGAGGAAATTTAGGTCTGATGTCAGGAAAAAAACCCCAAAACAAAACTCTCTGTACTACCAGTAGGTCTATACCCAAAAGAAATCAAAGAAAGAGGAAAAGGCCCTTTATGTATAAAAAATATTTATATCAGCTTTTTGTAGTGGCAAAACCCTGAAAATTAAGAGGATTTCCAATAAATGAGGGAAGGTTGAATAAATTGTGGTAGATGAAGGTCATGAAATGCTCTTGTGCTATAAGAAATGAGGAAAAGAATGATTTTTAAAAACCTGGAAAGACCTATATGAATTGAAGCAGAGTGAAGCAAGAAGTATCAAAGGGATGATTTATACAATAAGATCAATATTATAAAAAATGAACAATTTTGGAATCTTTACAAACTGATATATGAAGAGAACCAGAATAGCTTATACAATATACAACCTTATAAAAGCAAATAAGTTTGAAAGCTGTAAGAACTATGAAGAACATAAAAATCATGCATGATTCCAGAGGCCCAATGATGAAAATATATTAACTGTAGAGGTGATGGTTTTGAGGTACAGAATAAAACACACACAAATATGTGTATGTATACACACATCATGCAAATATGTTTATGTACTTATATGCAATAAAACTACCCCATTGTGCATATATGTACATACACATTTAAAAACATACATACCTATAATTTCAGCCACTGGGATTATTTATTTTGCTTGATTATGCATATTTATTATAGGATTTTTTCTTTCTTTTTTTCTTCAATTGAAGTAGTAGAGAGAGAAAATAGATTTCTGCTAATTAAAAAAAGTAAAGGTGGGGGTATACTTATAGATGTGAAATATTGTATGAACTTTCAGATGAGATCACTGTACTATTACTTTTACTTAACTGTTTTACTGTGTTATAGAAGACCGTTCGCAAAATAAGAGTAATCTGAAAATGAATATACTGTAACAACAAAACTCAATAAAACTTTCAATAAAACTTTCAATAAAAACTTTTCAATAAAACCAAAAGTGACAAAAAAGAAATGATCTAATAGGTTAGTGGAATGGGCTGCTCTGGGAAGTGATAGATATTTTCTTTACTGGATAATCACTTGTCAGAAAGTTTATCAAGGGGATTCTTGTTCTGATATGGCTTGCATTGGATGACCTCTGAGGTCCTTTCTATCTCTGAGATTCTTTGATTCAGTGATCTTACTCTCTTTGGTCTTAGCAAGGCTTCCAAGGATCAGGATGGATCCAAGATGAATTTCTGCCACATAGCTGCCAAGGTGGCATTTGAAGGACTACAAAGGGATATATTGGAATATATAGGTCTGGCAACTGCCTGTCTTCAGTTGGAAAGGATATAGATCCAATATCTCTAATGAAGAATAGCAAGTTGTGGCCACTCCCCAAATCTGTACCTGTCAGAGAGAGGTTGGCAACCTGTGACAGGTATAATCTGATTCCCACATGTCTCATGCAGAACCAGAAGGAATGAATCACATCAAGATGAATCACATCAGCAAGACAGTCAAATGTCAAGAGATTCACCTTGCAGCATGAAGACACTGAGAAATGATGTGGGGGGTAGAATGAAGAGGAAGGGGAAAAAGAGTATTCAAAGTTGCCTCTTAAAAATATACACCACACTGAAGAACTAAACAGGGACAGTGGTCTGTTAACTGTTGGCAGGTACCAGCTGTGAAGCAGTCTTACATAATGACACCCCCATCCCCAATACCAAGCTTCCCTTAGCTCCCACTGACCTGACTCTTCCTGATGGTGTGTGTGTGGTTAAGTCTGTTACAGCTGGAGGGACTTGTGTGTTTGTGCTGTGACAGGCAGGACCTGCTGTCCCTGCTTGGGTTTTAGTGACAGGCAAAAAGGAAGAGGGCTGGTGTTCTCAGTTCAGATAATCAACCCCAAATTTGGATGCATATTTGAACTGTCAGCACCTCTTGAGGCTGCCAGCTTGGGCTAGAAATTTTCTGAGAAACCAAACAACTCTTGGCATGTTGGCAAGATCCCTTAGCAAGAGGATCAGAGGCAGAACTTAATTCAGGTAACCTTTTGAAACCAAAAGGAACCCTTGGTTCAAAGGAAAAGGTTTGATTTGTATGGAAGCTCTAATTTGCTAATTGGGATCCATGTAGACTTCTTTCCTCCAATGCTTCACTATTACTATGTAATATAGTCCTGCACCACAATAAAACAAAAGAATCGAGCTTCCTAAGTAGACTTTCTTAGGACTGAAGCCACACCTGATTTAAAAAGAAATCTCTTAGGAAGCTGGATTCTTTTGTTTTAATGCTTATCCAGTGCTCCATTAGAGTAATTATGATGTTGTCCTTTCTATGCAAAGATGATGGAGTTGGCCCACTATTCCCAGACTAGATGCTTGGGATTGTTTTTTCAGGAGAGTCAGGGAAGCTTACACTGATCCATCTTCTTTCTCTCAATCTCTCCTGTGACATGTCATGTGTGAGAATGCTGCCTGGCAGTTAGTGTGTGATTTTTTGACCATAAATGATTCCAAAAAAGTCATTTACTTTGTGCAAGGTACTAAGATTACAGATACAAAATTGAGACAATCTTTGCCCTTAATTAGCTTACAATTTATTAGAAGGAGTGGTAATGACCTATTCAAGAGAATTTTGGTCTAGGGAGTCACAGAGTGGGTGAGTAGAACTATAAATGGATATTGTCAGTCCCTTTTTAGAAGTGTTAATATTTTACTACTATGTTGTGCTGTAGGAAGCTAATAAGTTGATGCAGCAATTAAAATCATGACCTTTAGTATTCATTCAAAAGACATTTATTGAGCACTTGTGTGTTGTTTAACGTGTCAGGTACTGGGGGATATATAAAGGTTAGATAAGCCATAGTTTTTGACCCTTGTGAAGTTTACAATCCGGTAGGGAGATTGAGGCATAGAACTACAACACACACCATTACTTTATAAATCTGATAGAAAGTTGCTTAATGAAATTTAACATTGAGAGCTGACCCAACTGGGCCTTTATGGAATATAAACTTGAGTGCTCTGGAAACATAAGGGATGAAGGTACTCAACTTGAAGCTAGGGCTAGCTGATAACTCGAAGAGATCTAAGCTGTTACCTCCAAAACAGCTTCATCTCTCCTGTGTTGGGTTAGGTTGACTTTATCCCTCAGGAAGTCTCCCGTATTCACAAACCTCCGGGATGATGCTGACTTTCATGCCTGCTTCTGACACAATCATGGTCCCTCTGGGGACTTGTCAGAGGGAAATTCAGCTTGTGTTCAAGCCTGTGTAAGGGGCTTCCCCTTTCATCTTTGGGAGGCCAAACTCCAGTGACTGCTTTTGATGAAACCAAATCCTTCCGATTTCTGTTTGATTTGGGGATTTAGTTCCGTGGTAGAGGCAGCAGTGGGATACATTTTTTGTTTTCTTTACTTTCTATGTGACCCTGACTCACTTTGTGAGTCTAAAATTGACCTTCTGGGGAAAACAATAACTTCTTTTGACCCCTTTTTCTCTGCCTCTAGAAATATTGGGTGTATTCTCTAAAAAATACCCAACACAAACACACACTCTCCCACCAAAATCTTTCCAATTTAACTCAACTCAATAAACTGTTATTCAGTTGTATTCTGTCCAAGACTCTAACCAAGCAAGGGATAGGAGCCATTTGTTGCTGAAGAAACATGAAAGTAGCTAATTATCTATATAGCAGATATAAATTCAAATTTATAAGAATAAGAGCTATTTCTCCAATTGATAAATGGTTTAAGAATATGAACACACAGTTCCAAAGGGCAGAAATCCTGTGGATCTATAACCATATGATAAATTGTTTCAAATCACTACTAACTAGAGATAGAAAAATTTAAGTAATTTTAAGATTCTATCTCTTACCCATCAGATTGCTGAAGAGAACAAAAATAGAAAACAACAAATGTCGATAGGACTGTGAGAAAACAAACAAACTGAATACACTATTGGTAGACCTGTGAATGTGTGCAGCTGTTCTGGAAAACAATTTGGAACTATATACACAAAAAGTAAATGCATATTTTAAAATCCATCTATACTAGCTAGGTCTATATCTCCAAAGGATCAAAGAAATAAAAAAAAGTTTAATGTATACAAAAATATTTATAGTGGTTCTTTTTATGATGGCAAAACTCTGTTAACTAGAGGCATGATCACCACTGAGGGAGGGCTCATGTTGAGGTGGGAGACTATGATGGATTGCTATTGTGCTTTAAAAAATGAGGAAATAGACAATCTCAAAGAGACATGAAAAGACTTATATGACCTGATGCACAGTGAAGTAAGCAAAGGAAGAACAAGCCTTTGATACCAACCTTATATGAGTGAACTACTGTGAAGATTTTTATAGGCTGATGAAGAATGAAATGAACAGAACCCAGGGGAACAGCTCATACAATAATAACACTGTTGAAACAAAACCAAACCAAAAACTCTGAAAGCTGTATGAACTTTGATCATTAAATATAGTGAGTATTCATGATTCTAGAGGACTGTGGATGAAACACTACATCCATCTCTTGATAAAAGAATGATAGATTTAGGGTACAGAATGAGATGTTTGTGTACAGTCAATGAGGGAATTTATTTTGCTTGACTATGCACATTTATTTCTTAAAAATTGTCTTTTTGTTCTTTTCTCTCCTCCCCAAGGAAATGAGGAGTGATTAGAAAGAAAGAAACTAGTTTTCTGTTAATTAAAAACGAGAACAATTAGGTAGAAAGGTAGGGGATGCTATAGATTTGGCATATTGTATGAGCTTTCAGATGAGGTGTTGTATCTTAGTTTTGCTTAATTTAAAAAAATTTTTTTTCTATAAGCAATCAATCATGATGTAAGGATAATTTCTAAATGTTTGTTATATTGACACATTTTAAAGTGAGCTAATTAGCCCATGACAAATTATGGAGCTGCCTCTTCTCTGAATCTATGTATTATTGGGATATGCTTCTGTCCTGCTTAAAGTTGTCATCCTCTAGCTTAGTCTGCCCACTTGCCAGAGTGCCAGGCAGGCAATTCACTTTGGAAACTGAAATTATAAGGGCAGCCTAAGGACCACTGGATTTGTAACCAGAAGACTTGGATTCAAATCCTCACTCTGATATTTGCTACTGGTATGATGAACAGGAAGTGTTTGTTTCTCTTTAAAATGAGTAGGATTCTAATTGGACTAACTTTCTCATAGGCAGGGGCATAGGAAAGAAAATTCTCATACAGTTGAAAAAACACTAGTTTTCAAGTCAGAGAACCTGAGTTCAACTCCTGCCTTTGGTCCTTACTTGTGTGATCTTGGGCAAGTCATTAACTTCTCTAAATCTCTTCTCTTGTAAAATGAAGGGATTGGACTACATATCATCTAAGGTCCCTCCCAGCTCTAGATTTGTGATCCTAGGATTGCTAAAGCTCCATGAAGTAGACAGAAATCTCATTCCTTCTATTGTTGTTTCATTGTTTTTCAATTATGTCTAATTCTCTGTGACTCCCTTTTGAGGTTTTCTTGGCAAAGAAAGTAGAATGGTTTGCTGCTTCCTTCTCAGTTTATTTTACATTTGAAGGTTAAATGCCTTGCCCAAGGTCACACAGCTAGTAAGTATTTGAGGCCAAATTTGAACTCAGGAAAATGAATCTTCCTGACTCCAGACCCATTAAAATAAGCTACCCCACATTTATTCTTCTGTTCATTTTGCTCTGCTCCTTCAGTTCCTGGGCATTTTCTGGCTCCTACTATTTGGCTAGGTTTCTATCCACCTTTGGTATTTGTATCTCCTATGTTCCTCGGTGCCTATTCTGACCCATACCTTGACCTGGTTTCTGGTATTCATGTATGTAACCCTTTTTCTTGTCTGCCTTTTTTTTTTTCCTGATTTATTTCTTTCCCTTGACCTTGAACTCAGACATCCTTCTGGGTTCCTGACTGCCAGCCTGATTGCTGACCGAGTCTGATTGGGAGTCATAACCCTGACTTGCTCCTGTTTTTTCTTCTTCTAAATACCTTTCTGATCCATATGACCCACAGCATCCCCACAGTCCCTGTACTATCATTGAGGAAAGGAAGGTTATTTGTTTGTTTGCTTAAACTTGGTTTTGACTGTTTTCTGTGTGATGAAAATGACCCTTCCCTTCTTGTGGAAATTGTATGTGTTTATTACTGTATGTGTGGTATTGTAAACTTGTAAGAGGCTTTGGGCCAGCCCCTCTCTCCTCCCCGCTTGCTGTAGGGACGCGAGCCATGACTCACCAATCTGAACCTGGGGAAGTAGATGGAGCCAGCAGCAGGGCTGAGACAAGTGTGAAATGTTTAATTGGATCCAGCTGGTGTCAGTCTGGCCTATCCCAGCAAATGTGGAGACTAATGAAGCCTGGAAGCACTGACCCCAGAAGTTGGGAGGTGGAGCCAGAAAGGGTGTGAGGTGTGGAGCAAAAAAATAAAAAATAAGCAACTCTAGGATGGAGCCCTAGGTTGGGGGAGGTGCACACTGCATTTTCTCCAAAGATAGCATGGCCATGTGGTTTTGGATTCCAGGCCAGGAGTGAGAGTGTAAGCATGGTGACCACTCTTCCAGGACATTTTCCAGGACAGTTCTGATATCATGAAAAAAAAGTTTCCTTTATAATAAGACTTTGCAAAAGGACTATCCTTTAGCAGAGTATTTGATCCAGTTCAGGTTTCGAAGATCTTTGGTAACCACTGTAAATATAAGACCCTAATAACAATCAAATGACCAGTTTTGTAACCCTACTTCCCTAAATAATACTCTTTATTTCATTTTGTTTTTTTGGATTAAATTTTTATCTTTTTCAATAATAAGCACTTATTTTCTCTATTTTCCACTCTTCTTCCCTCCAAACCAAAACCAAAATCTTATAGCATATATGAATAGTCAAACAAATTTCCACATTGGCCATGTACAAAAATATACATTTCCTTCTGAATATTTAGTTTATCAGCTCCTTTAGAAAGTGGGCAGTCTATTTCATGATCATGGTTGATCACTGCATTGATAAGAATTCTTAAGTTTTTCAAAGTTGTACATATTTATAATGTTGTTATATAGATTATTCTCCTGGTTTTACTCACTTCAGTTTGCAACATCTCTTTCTTTGGCAGCAAGGAAATTGAAATTAAGGGAGTGGTTGAACAAATTATGGTATATGAAAATATGAAATACCAGTGTATTATGAAAAATGATGAATGGGGTGGTTTTGCAGAAACCTAAGAAGACTTGTTTAAATACCCTTCATTACAATACTGAAGAAATGTATGTAGTTGAAATCAGAAGAAATTTTAGAGATAATTTAATCCCAATCTCTCAGTTTTACAGATGAGAGAATTGAAGCCTAAAATGAAGTGTCATGGTGAATAAAGGCGACCCAGTTAGTAAATTGTAGGTCTTGGACTAAAATTCAAAGGTCTTGACTCCTAGGCAATCCTATCTTTCATGTTTTAATTTCTGGTGCATAAGAGAGTATAGTCAATGCCAGAATATCAGATTCCATTTAGGTGATGGCTCACCCCTGCTCTGTGCTTTCGTCTCCTTATGCTACTATGTAGCTCGTTAGCACCTTCTCAGAATGGCAGGCAGGGAAGGAGAAAGAAGGTGAAACTCTTAATTAGTCAATTTGGCTACTTGGTAGTAGCTCTGGTGGAAGGTTTGTCATAGGGGAAGGTTGCAAATCATGGTTTGTGGTTTGCCTATCCCTCATCTTGCCCCTTTTTTTACTATCAGAATTTCATAGCTGAATACATACGCAGCATCTGCCTGCGTCTGCCTGCTTCCCAAGAGGAGAAAACTGGAGATTCTCTGAAATCTCATTTGATATAAACTATGTTTGCTGCTAAAAGGGCCTTGCTTAGAAAAATTGTGAAAGAGGTGAAATTTGTCCTGGGTGCCTTATCTACTCCTCTTATAGTTCCTAAGCTCTAATCCCTAGATATCCAGAATTCTAAATTACCCAGTATTTCCCATGAAAACTTTCCACTACAAAATGAATTTTCCAGGGCTTTGTCATAAATTTGTAGTCTATCTCTTCCTTCATTAAAAAAAAAAAAACCCTATGTGATATTTCTCCTTTTCTAATCTCTTCTTTCTCTAAGATCTTTAAGGCATCATAGACAATAAGCAGCTCAGTAATCACCTCTTGTGAATCTTTTAGTCTCTTGGGATATAGTTTGTCCAGGACTGATGATTTGAAATCCTTGAAAGCAGCAAGGTGCTTCTTTTATCATCTATTTTATTTTATTTTGACTTTAACTTTCTGTTAATCATTTCTTGTTCAATCCTTTCCAGGCTGGGGATAAAAAAGCTGGCACACAAAACCAAAAGTAAAATACGAGTTAAATTGTTTTAGCTTTTCTCTGGGGTTCATTATCTTCATTCCCTCTTCTTGAGCATTGTTCCTTACTATTTTTGTCTTCCTCTTGGCCCCAACATAACTCTTTTCTATGGTCCTCTGCATTCATCACTTACCGTACTGTCTAGAGAGTTGTAGAAGGTCAATCAGAAGTTCTGATTCTTATTATTAGTGTTTCCTATTGTCTGTACCCATAGTTTCTCCATTGGTAGAGACAATGGTATTGAAGGAATGTGTGAATTATAGGACTTCCTCTTAGTTATTGTTAAGAACTAGAGTTCTGTAGGGAGCCAAAGTTAAGAGATGCTTGGCAACTTTTCTCAGTTTTTCATATCCATAGGGGATTTTAAAATTCCCAGTAAGAATATAATGATAACAGTAGCATTTATATTACTCTTTCAGGTTTGTAAAATACTTCACAGATGTGATCTCATTTTATCACCACAAAAATCCCAGAAATGTGCTGTTTTTATTTCCATTTTATAATTGGGGAGGCAAGTTGAAGTAACTTGCTCAGGATCACACAGCTAGTAAGTGCCGTAGTCCAGATTTTAATTCAAATCTTCTTGATTCTGGGTCTAGTGCCATATTACTAAGCTTCCTCCAGCTTATTGAGGACAAGGTAATATGTTTTCTATTTCTTCTGTATCTAATAATGCCAAAATATCCCAAATTATTCGTATATGGCACTTACTATATGACGAGCATTATGCTAAGAACTTCACAATTATTTCATTTGATCTTCACAATAACCTTAAGGAATAGGTGATATTATCTCAATTTGCAGACTGTGAGGTGAAATCTCAAATTTGTTTTGAGACAAAGATTATTACCCCTATTCAACCACTTCCCTTCTTATCCTAGATGTATTAATGTCTGTACAGAAGTTTTTTAGTTTCAAGTAATCAAACTTATCCATTTTATTTTTTGTACTTGCCTTTATTTCCTGCTTGGGAAGAATCTATCTCTTACTCATAACTGTGAGAGGTACATGATCTGGTTCTCTTTTAATTTTTTTATAGTATGACTTCTTTTTTATATTAAGGTTATATATCCATTTTGAAATGTATTGTGGGATATATTATGAGATAGTATGAGCCTAAATATTACCATACTGTTTCTAGGTTTTCCCAGCAGTTTTTTTTTCATCGAAGAAGTTTTCCCCTAGGTATCAAGTTTTCCACTCTATCAAATATAAAGATATTGAGTTTTATTGTTTCTGAATCTCCATTGCCTGGTCTGTTCCATTACTTTATCTCTCTGTAAAAGGGAAACAACTTGGTGTGAAGATAACCAAGATGTTGTTCCAGATGAGAAAAAGTTCTTTTATTTGGGTTTAGAGAAGCCATGAATGGAATCCAAGTTAATGGTGGAGGGAAGAGGAAAATTATGGCCAGAGCATAAATATCATGGTTGGAAGAAGGTTAGGAAATGGATCATAGTACAATTAGGTGAATTTAAAAGTGGTTGAATGGCTTGATCCAAGGATCCACTATTTTCAGATTGATATCAATCTGGATGATGATCTCCATTGCACTACTCTATAGATTTGTCTTTGTTCTGTGCAGTTCAGCATTTTTAAATCAATTATTTTAATGAAGGCATGGATGACCTTTGTCAAATTGACAATATCAAGGGAGGAGGAATAGACATCTTGTTGAATATAGTCAGGATGACAAAAAAAAAAATCTTGAACAAGCTTGAGTGATTTGTTGTTGTGCAGTCATATCTGACTCACTATGACCCTATTTTGGGTTTTCTTGGCAGAGATACTAGAGGGTTTACCATTTCTTTCTTCAGCTCATTTTACAGGTGAGATAATAGAGACAAACAGGATTAAGTGACTTGACCAGGGTCACACAGGTAAGTGTCTAAGACTGAAATTGGACTCCAGGTATGGCAGTCTATCCACTGCTATCTAGTTGGCTTAATGGTAGAGAATCTAATAAGATGGTGTTAAATTGTTATAAAGTCCTTCACTGGGTTTGAAATAATAATTGCACAGGTATTAAATGGGAATGCATGACAAGCAGTCTAGGGACTTTAATACACTCTAAGTTTAATATGAGTCAACAGTATGATGATGCAGCCAGAAGAGTTCAGGTTAATATTAAATTGTACTAGTTTTGAATACATTATTTTTACTTAGTCAACTAGTTACTCCTTGTTGATCAGAATTAGGTACAGACTAGCAGTTACCCTGGATACTGCCTCTATCCTGAAAGAATGAAATTATCTTAAGTCAAGAATGTATCAGTTTCTTTCCCTTTAATAAAGATTTCCAGCAGATCTAAATAATTTAGGTCTCACATTGATACTATCTCATGCCTTTATGCCAAGCAGACATTTAACAAATGTTTATTAAATTGAACTGAAAAGTACTTGATATATTTCTTCAACTCATCATTCATTTCTTCCTTCTGTTTGAATGGTTTGTAGAATATAATTACCATAATATCACTTTTCATTCTTCTACCCAAATTCTTCCTATCATCCTTCCTCTTCTGATCTTTACAGTTTCTCATATTTTTGATATTTAATGCTTCTTTATCACCTCTTACAATATCTGTGTATTTTATTCCCTTCAAATAAGAAATAGTTTCCCAAAGTTATTTTCCTTTCATGATTCATATCTCATTAAATTTCAGTGAGGTTGAAGATGCATCCTTGTATTAAGATTTCTATTTCAACTGTTTTTCTTAGAGCTTAAATATTGTGTGTATGTATTCTTTCCTCAATGAGATTTAAAGTTAGGGATCAAGTTTTAAACATCTGCCCAAAGAGCCTAGTAGAGTAGCTAGCACATAACAGACACTTAATAAATACTTGGTGATTAATTGACAAAATTATTTTGAATGATATTTCCAAGATGTCTCTTCCAGATTGCTTCATCTGGGTGCTTCTGGGTGCAATTCATGAATGGGGATGTTCAGGATGAATCATTGTTCCACAGGGAATCACATTTTGAGACCACTGACTCTTTGTCCCCTGGCTAGTGAGTAGCTGTCAGCAGCAACAACTTTTTCTTTTACTATCCTGCTTGGGATTTGAACTGCTGACTTTTCCATTACTAATGTGTCAGATTAAAGAGAAGAAGTCTTACTTGCATATCCAGACTTTCAGTATATAATTAGCTATGAGTTACAATAATAATGATGATGATATGAGGCGCTCAGGGGCCTTTGGAATTTGAGGCCTATAAAAATAAAAATTATTATTATTATCATCATCATCATTACTATGGTAACGAATGAATACCTGAATAAAAAGACCATTTCTTAGTAGTAGATCATTATATAATTTCTTATAATAATTAAAACCACTTAAATATATTTTTATTCTATCCACTATCCAGTTAACTTCTCTAGTACCATCTCCTTTCTCTATACATGTTCTCACTGGCTCCTATTAAATGGCTTATAGGTACTGGGCCCTTGGCACTTTGTTTTGGAGAAAATACACTAGAGAGAACTGTTTTGGAAAAAGGAAATCACCTATAAAGTATAATCACCCTATAATAGCATACCTACAATGAGCATGTTATGGGATAAGAAATGTGTTTGGGGCCATGCGTGCTGTACCTGGAGAGAATCTTCTATGAAGTAAGGGCAATTTTATTAGCCAAGAATGCAGTAAAATTCTAAGCCAATATAAAGGGCGTGTATTCTAAAGGGGTGGATATCATAGTCAGTCATGAAGCACTTTGAGAGTTGATTCTGGATTGAAACTGGGATGTTCTTTCTTCCCTTTTTTTTTTCTTCCCCCTTTTCACTTCCCTTTCCCGCTCTCCATCTAGGTGGCACAAGGGCTTAGACCACTAAGCTTGAAATTAGACAATCTAATAGTTAGGCAGTAAGCATTTATTAAATACCCATTTTATGCTGGGTGAGGCAGCTTGATAGCTCAGTGGATAGAGTTCTAGGCCTGGAGTCAAGAAGACTTGAGTTCAAATATGGCCTCAGACATTTACTAGCTGCATGACTCTGGGCAAGTCACTTAACTCCATTTGTCTTAATCCACTGGAGAAGGAATTGGTGAAGCGCTCCAGTATTTTTGCTTTGAGGTTATGAAGAATTGGAGATGACTGAACAATAGCAACATGAGGTACTATGCTAAATTTTGACGATATAAAAAGAGGGAAAAGACAATCTCTGCCCCCAAGGAGTTTACAATCTAATGGTGGGGGGGAGCACAATAAGCAAACAAATATGTACAAACTATATTTAGGATAAAAACAAAATCATTAATAAAGGGAACGACTAGGATTAAGAGGGATTGGGAAAGTTATTTTATGAAATGTGAGATTTTGGTTGGATTTAAAGTTGGCCAAGGGGGTCAGTTGGCAGAAATGAAGAAGAGAGAGCACTGGGGATGCAGTCTGTGAAAATGTCCTGAGCTGAGAAATGGAGTGTTTTGTTTGTGGAATTGCCAGGAGAGTGGTCACTGGACCAAAGAGTATGTGATTGGAAATAAGGTACAAGAAGACTGGAAAACCGGAGCAGAGGGAAGGTGATAAGGTTATAAAGGGCTTTGAACACCAAACCAAGGTTTTTATACTTGATCCTACAGATATGGGTGAGAATGATGAATCTTCAACTAGCCCTTCGTTTACTGTTGTGGTTATTTAATCATTTTCAGTCATATCCAACTCACTGTGACCTCATTTGCGACTTTCCTGGCAAAGATACTGGAATGGTCTGCCATTTCCTCCTCTAGATCATTTTACAAATGAGGAAATGGAGACAAGGTTAAGTGACTTGCTCAGCATCACATACCTAATAAGTATCTGATGTTGAATTTGAACTCAGGGCTTCCTGATTCCAAAAACAGCACTCTATCCACTGAGCCATGTACCCCTTTTTATATACTACTGTATATAATATTCCTCCCCTGCCTATTACTATCTTACTCTGTTCCACCAGCTTTCATCTACAAACCAAAGAATGAACCAGCTAAAATAAACTTCAAGCCTAAAAGCTTGAGAAGATCTCTTTTCAAAACTAAAAGCTGACTCCAGGAAGACATTGTAATTCTGAGGAAAAGAGGATATTTTAGTTAATACATAAGCAGTAGTTTTAGTACCTGAGGGCTTTTGAAGGAAATGAAGCCCAAAAAAGGAAAGGTTTAGTTATCAAAGGCTGTGATCACTGTACAAATTGTCCCTTTAGCAAAAGGTTACTCATTTAAATGATGTATTAAAAAGAACAGACTTGGTGATGAAGAGAAAGCTTGGCTAAATGAGTAGACAAAGACTTGAGAAACTCATGGTCTGTTCCTAGCTTTAAAAAAAAAATAACAACAATATGATAGTATTGAAACTTTCTCATCTAACTATGTGCCCCACTTTCATTATTTGAAAAGGAAGATTAATGCACACAATTTATCTTCAAGTACTTTAAGGAGTCATAGGAATTCAGGTAGGAAGCCCTCTCATCCTGTTCTTTGAGAGGTACATTGCTGGGACACTTTGTGATGTTGAGGTCACCCTGGAGAAGATCCTCTCTTGACTAAACTAGGCTGGTCTTCAGAAATGAATATAAAGTTTAGTATTTGCCCTCTGTATGAATTGTTCTGATTTTAGGAGACTCTTAAAAGCCAGGGCTGGAGGAATTTATACTTGATGGAACAGGTAGTAAAGACAACCTTTCTAGGTTGGTAGAACCCATTGGACCTCATAAAACACCAACAAAGTGTTTGAGAACCCATCCACCTCCATGACTATTGAAGCATCAGAGAAGGACACTAATACATAGACACATGTATATACATATTCACATACATATACATATGCACACATATATGCATACACACTTATGTGTATATGATAGATGAGATATTTTTGCTTTAGCTTCTTCTTGGATAGGGGTCAGATCCTTAACATAACTAATGTATAATTAAGTAATTTTAAAAAATTGAATAATATTTAAAAGATAAAAGGAGAAAAAATTCTGTTAAATTGATCATTTGATATCATATTGAATTTAGGAAACCAACTGCCTAACTACACTCACTTTTTCTCCTACAAGTCAAATTGGTTTCCATATGTAGTCAGCCATTGAAGTAAATGGACTCAGGAACATTCTTTAAGGGCCTTATAAGTAAAAAATTCATCAACTATTGTCTCTACTGCCTATTTAGCCAAGTATAAATCTCTCCACCTTTGGTTTTAAGATTTTCTTATAATCAGAGCAATTCATATAGAGGGAAAACACCACAAAATATGCCTTGGGCAAAAGCAAATTTAAGAGTGAATTGGTGGGAAACCATGGGAAAAAAATCTCATAGGACAAAAAGTCCTATGAGAGGAAAGAATTTAGATATTATCCTTTTGATGGGGATACAGAAACAGACATAGACACAGTCAGATAGGTACACTCAGAGTCTGCTGCTAGGAAGGCCATTTACCCAGGGAGAAAATAATGCAGCTTGGGTTGGGATAGAGCTCACCTGGTATTAAAGGGAGGACAAAATGAAATCATATTTGTAAAGGGATTTACAAACTTTAAAGTACTATACAAATACTAGTTATTTCTACTACTACTATTGTTACAACACTGTTGTTAATATTATCACTGTCTCCTGAATATGCTATGCTCATTTCCACAACTATGTTTTCTTTTACTCATGCTAATTTGCCTTATTGGAATGTCTAACCTGCCTGAATGCCTCAGTTTCTTGATTTGCATAAACTCATTCTAAGTAAAAGTTTTTTCTCTTGACATTGTGTGTGTGTGTGTGTGTGTGTGTGTGTGTGTGTGTGTTTCAGGGGCTCATTTCTAATTTTTGTTTTTAAAATTTTTTCTAAGTTCCGTTCAAATCTATAGTTCTGATGAAATTTCTCTCAATAACTTTAATAGAGGAGATAAGGATCCTATTTTTTAAAAATGAAAATTGAATCAGTTATTTATTTAGCAGTTGTTATGTGCTAGGCACATTCTGGGCATTGGGAATGCAGATACAAACAGAATGAAAGATAATTCCAACCTTTGAGGTTAGTTTCCACCATTCCAGTCTTGTGTTTTCTTTTGCCCCAGGAATATTTTATGGTTCTTGACCTGTACTTGAATTGATTATAGGAGAGCCCTAAAAGCAAAGAGTGGAAGAATTTATACTGAAATGGGCAATAGAGATAATATCCAGTGAATTTTACTTAACATAGGCCCTGAAAGAGTGTCCCTGAATCCATTTATTTCAATGGCTGTGTATATGTGGAAACCAATTTGAGGGCCCTTAACTGCCCTTAGCCTGCATGGTAAAACTGGATATTTTTGTTTCAGAGCTCCCCACTTTCTCTTTGACTTTTTCTCCAAAATGCCCAGGGCTCTCATGTTGCCCTTTGCCATCCATTCAATAAGGAACTTATATTGTGGGAAAATGAGCATAAAAGAAAGCTGAAAGGAAAGGGGGAGAGAAGAAGGTGTTATACAAGCACCTGGTAAAGGAAGGAGAGGAATAACATTGTATGAGAATCTCTAGTCAAAAAGGACTTTCCAGAGAGATGACTGAGTAGATTGATGATGTTTGTGTATAAAAGGAGATAACGATGAAGTTTCTGTTGGTGAAGATAGTGCTGATGTTCCTCAGTGAAGGGATTCCTCTGGATATTAAGAGCTGATCAGTTGTTATGGGTGATCCCTAAGATCAGGTGCTATATTTTCTCCTCTACAAGGTATTGATGGTGAAGTTAGTAATTAGAAATGGAACCAGGAAGACTGAAGTTTAAATCCAGTCTTAGACAACTTATTTGATTTGTGACTATGGACAAGCCACTTAACCATTGTCTGCCTCAGTTTCCTCATTTGCAAATTGGAGATAAAATAGTAGCACCTTCCTCACAAAGTTGTTTTAGGGATCAAATGAAATAACATGCAAAAGGCTTTGCAAACCTTAAGGTTTATATAAATATTAGTTGTCATTTTTGTTGTTATTGTCATTACATTGCATTGTTAGACAATACTCATTAAATGAGGTGTGTGTGTGTGTGTGTGTGTGTGTGTGTGTGTGTAAATATGTATGTGTGTGTACCATAGGACAAAGCCCAAGAATTTTGGGATCAACAGTGAGGATTATGTAGAGGGAGAATAGCAGCTTCCTACTTCTTCCTTCCTCTAAAAATATAGTGTATGGATGAAACACATACCCTGGGCAATTTCAGCTCATTCCTTATTCAATTTTATTGCCATATGCTGCTCCTTAGAGGAATTTTTCCTTCTTTTTTTATTTTTATGTTCGACTAACACTCAATAATTCCCCTAGACGTTACTCAGTTCTCTCACCCAATGGCACTAAAACTCAATTTTGTCCTAGACATCTATTCTTCTGAATCTCCCAGGAAAATAGACTTGAAGGGTAGGAAGGACCCCTTCCCCCAACACAAACAACCTATAGATTGAGGTGAAATTAATAGTTATCCAATTAATATAAGTTGTTTCTGCCCAAGGTCTCTTTTTAGAGGCAGCTAGTTAGCGTGGTGGATAGCATGTTGAAAGTCCTGGGTTCATCTTCTAGCTATTTGTACTAATTAAGTCATTTAACCTTGCTCTGCCTCACTTTCTTTATCTATAAAATGGGAATAATAATAGCACTACAATTGTTATATGGGTCGAGATAATATTTGCATATTATTGTATAAAACAAAGTGCTATATAAATGCTATTATTAATTTTTATAAAAGCCATGTTCTCTAAACCACTCCTCTGGGAATGGAAGATGAAGCCACTGTAAGGGTGGCAGAGAATGAATTGAGGCCCACAGCTATGAGGTGATTTCTCCATGTCATCAGTATTTTCTTTTGTAGCAGCTAGATAGTATAATGGATAGAGTGTAGGCTTGGAATTAAGAAAACTAGAGTTAGTATTTGCCTTCTCAGACATTAGACTTTGGGCTAATCAGTCAATTTCTGTCTACCTCAGTTTCCTTAACTGTAAAATGGGAATGATAGTTGTACTTACCTACCTTTCAGGGTAGTTGTGAGGATTAAATGAAAAAATCTGTTTCGCATAGCACCTGTCACATAGTAGACATTTAAATGCTTATTTTCTTTCTTCCTTCATCAACATCATCATTTGTAATTTGCCTGCTGCTCCTGTTAAGAAGGAATAGCCTGGAGTTGGAAAAAACTGAGGTTTGTGATCTGGACAATTAGGAAGTCTCAAAAGTCTTAGTGGCAGTTATAAGCTATTATTTTGGGACACCCTCTATGATAAAACTGGGTATATTTTTTCTTACAGTGCCTAACTTTCCATTTCTTTTGTCTTTTTCTTCCAAGTTCCCAGGACTTGCATGTTGCCCTTTAACCCTCATATCAATCAATCGACAAGCATTTATTAATTACCTCCTGTGTGCTTAGGCACTGTGCTGTGGCATATGGGAAAATCAGAGCAATCTCTGCTGTCAAGAAGCAGGCATTATGTGGGAGAAAACCACATGTACATGAATAAGTAAATTCACAATACATACAGAATTAATACAAGGAGATTTCCAGGGGTATGTGGAGAAACTAGTAGCTAGAGGCATCAATCAGAAAAGACCTTATGAAGTATAATTGGCACTTCGCAGAGCCTTGAGGTAAGCTAAGGATATTGAGAGGTGGAGGGTAGGAGGAAACACATCCTAGGCATGAGAGACAACCTTTGCAAAGGTCCAGAGGTGGGAGATGAAACGACCTGTATAAGAAACAGCATGGAGGCCAGAATGACTGGACTGCTGAGCACATTAAAGGGAATGATGTATAGTAAGTCTGTAAGGTAGACTGGAACCAAACCGTGAAGAACTTTAAATGTCAAAGGGAATATTTTGTATTATGTTTGAGAGGCCCCAGGGAATGATGGGAGCTTTTTGAGCAGAGGAGTGGAATGGTCAGTATTATGCTTTAGGAATACCACTTGGTATAGAGGGATTAGAGAGGGCTGGTATTTGAGGTAAAGAAGTGAAAAGGCTGGGAGACCAATTAGGATGTTATTCCAATAGTCCAAGAAATTAGAGACGGTGTCACACTAATTTATTAATTCTTTGACTCACTCTAAGAGAATGTTAGGGACAAGTAGTTATTTCTCTAAGGATTTTTGCATTTAAGAGAAGACTCCCAGAGAAAAGAGGCACTTAAATTACCTTAATTCCTTCCAATTGTGGAATTTTAGGCAACTTTACAGATTGATGGGTGAGATCTTTGTTAGAGGGAGAAGCCTTCCTATAGCAATTGCTATTATTTTGGCCAGAAACACTGAGAGTCTTCCCTTCTCAAATTAATTTTTGACTAGATAAAAGAGGCCATTTTTTGCCTCAAGTTTTACCTAACCTTAATCACCAATGGGTGTTGCCTCAGTCAAATTGAGACCTCTTAACTCAAAAAGGCCAAGGCCCTCCACAGCATCCAGGACTATCTCCAGCCATTCTGAGCTATATCTTGCTAGTGGAACTAGATGGCTCCAGAGGAGACAATGAGGCTTGTGACTTAGCAGAGTGTACCGTCACCTAAATCCAAATCACTTGCATGTCATGGTATCACTTCTCTGATGTTGTGGTCCTCTTTGAGAATAAAAGACAAACAATCATAACAATAAATCACAACACACAGGTGAATATTTGCTTATTTTAGTATTCACAGAGCCTGTATTTTGGGGAAATATTGTCTTCATTCAGCGCCAATAGATTTCCTCCTCAAAAACTGAAATTTATAAAACTTAGATTCTTGTAGCTTCCACTCTCACAAGGAGAACAGAAAATGGATAGATTGATTTGTATATAACTAATTTGAGAACTTGTTTTTCTTAAATATGTGTGTGTGTGTGTGTGTGTGTATTTGTTACAAGGGCTTTCTTTTCTTTTTTTATGGAGGGTGAGGTTAGAGGGGAAAAAAAGGCAGATTTTGACTAAGTAAAAAAATTAACTTAAAAAAAATACATCTTCAAAGAGCAAAAAGTTTCTTCTTGTTGATAGCTACATGACCCTAAGTAAATTACTTAGCCTCTGTATGTGCCTTAGTTTCTTCGTCTATAAAATGAAGGGTTTAAACCCTCTGACCTCATCCTTATTTCTAGCTCTTCCACTGACTAGCTGTGTGGCCTTCAGTTTCATTCTCTGTGATGAATAATTGCTTAGGTCCTTTAGAGCTCTTTATGCAGCATGCTCTGGGAATCTTGGCTAAGTCACAACCCATCAAACAAAATGTTTCTCTTAAAAAGGAAGTAAACTTGAAACTCTGTAGTAGCTTTCTATAGTTGTCTGTAAATCCACATTCTGTAAAACTCAGTATATCTTCTTTGCTGATCGTGGTTGAGGGTGGAATCCCATGCTACTTTGTAACATCCAAACAGATGTCGTCTCTTTTTGTCTACTGTGTAGTCTTGTTTCTGGAAAATAAAATATGGAATAGTAGTAGATTTTAGAACCCTTGGAGAAATGTGTGATTTCCATTATGGGAAAGATCTTTCTGTCCCAATCACCTCCCCTTCTTCTCACACATATAACTCTATTGATTACATAGGGTCATGGATTTAGAATTAGAAGATATTTTAAAGGTAATCTAGTTCCGTATAGGGCTTAGAAATGTAGAGAGCTAGAAATAAACAGAAGTTAAGTGACTTGACAAGGATCATACTGCTTGTAAATGTCTGAAACCATATTTGATTGAAGGTGGGTCAATCTATCTACTGCCACATTAGGTGCCTCCAAAGGAAGATGAGAGGGATCTTTAAACTTCTTGTTGTTGCAGGGTAGCTGTAACTCCAGATTCTTTTGATATACTAAATTGATAATTTTGACAACAAAAGAAAATGAATCTTGCCTGGTCTGCTCTTTTTCAGATATAGCCATACTGACTGTTGGTCATTTCTGATTCCTTTTCTAATTAATCACTAATCATCCCTTTAATCCTCCCTTTTAGAATTACTCATCATTCTCTGAACTTTTAACAAGGGGGTGGGGAATTAATTCATTCCAGAATTAGCTATTCAAAGTCTAAATTGCCAAATGACTGGGATAATTAAAACATAGGATGATCATATTTCAGTCCAAGAACAAATGACGACATTAGATCCTGCCCTATTTTGAGAGAGACAGTGGAGTGGATAAAGAGCTGGTTTCAAGAGCCAGGAAAACTTGGATTCAAGCTCTGCTTCTGATGTATATTGACTTTGTGACCCCGGACAAGTCAAGTAACCTCTCTCCCAAACTCTAGTTCACATCTCCAACTGCCCATTAGATATCTTGAAATTCAATATGTCCCAAATTGAACTCATTATCTTTCTTTCCAAAACCTTTCCCTCTTCCTAACTTTCTTGTTCCTGTCAAGATTCCTGCTTGCCCAGGTTTGCATGTAGGTGTCAATTTCCACTCTTCACATTCTCTCTCACTCCCTATATTTAATCACTTGTCAAGTTCTGTTGTTTTTACTTTCTTAATTTCTCTTCACCTTCTTTCCCTGATCCTGCTACCAATGTAGTGCAGGTTCTCATCTCCTCATGCCTGGACTACTGCAATAGTTTACTGGTGGGGTTACCTGCTTTTAAGTCTCTTCCTATTCCAGTCCATCCTACAAATTATTTCTAAAGTCATTTTTCTTAAATACCCATCTGAATCTGTCACTCCTGTACTCAATCTACTATAATAGTTCCCTATTGCCTTTAGGATCAAATATAAAAATTTCTATTTAGCTTTTAAGGCCTTTGTATTTTGACAGCACCTCTCTTTCCATCTTAATTGAACATTACCCTCCAGCTCTGGCATTTGCAATGGACTTCAGAAAGAGGCAGGTCTCACACCAACACTCTTTTAGCTAATGTTCAATTTTGGGACAAAATGAGAAGCTCAGAAGTCATTGAACAAATGATAAAAAAAAAAGTTTATTTTGTCCTAATGCAGCAAGACTATACAACAAGGATACAATGACCTTCATCTTCAGTTTTGATAGATACTATCTCCCTTGATTCATGATCTTGTGCCATGGGCAGGTCATCAGGTGATTCCAGTGATCTCAGGGTTTCAGCAAGTCTGAGAAGTCAGGACTTTCTCCATAAAACAGAAAGCAATCAGGTTTCAGTAGATAGTCTTCACTTGTTGAAGGGAAGGAGGAGAGGTCTGGGTTTACTCTGTGGTAGGAGTGAGAGCTGAAAAAGAAACTTGGGTCAGTGAAGTCCTAGTACTATATTTATCCCTCTTTAGGAAAAATTAATCATTATTGGACACATACACACACACACAACACACACACACACACACACAAAACCACATACTTATTGTCTCCTTTATTAGAACATAAACTCCTTGGGGCTCCTCACTGGCTAGCAGAATACTTGGTATATAGCAGAGTCACTTAGTACCTATTTATTGATTGATTTCTGACTACACAGTCTATATCTTTTCTCTTTTTCTTTTCTTCTTCCCCTTCTTCTTTCTTCCTTCCATCTCTCCATGTCTCCCATTTCTTTCTTCTTTTTTTTCCCTTCATTTTCTCTACCAGATGAGAAGCTATTACTTCCAGATGTATTGTTAGATTAATGCCATAATTTATTAATTGTCTTAATGTAGATCTATCCATCTAGGTGATGGAGTAGATAACATGCTAGGCCTGGGATCAGGAAGACTTGTTTTCTAAAATTTAAATATGGCCTCAGACACTAACTAGCTGTATGACCCTGTACCAGCCACTTAACATTGTTTGCCTCAGTTTTCTCAACTGCAATATGAGTTTGAGAAGGAAAAGGCAAACAACTCTAGTATCTTTGCCAAGAAAACCCCAAATAAGGTCATGGAGAGTTGAACAGGACCTGAAGAATTGTACAACAAATAAATAGTACACAAGTTTTCTTCTTAAACATTGGGAGATCATTGCTCTAATTGAGCAGCCAAGTAAGTTAAATGAAAACCAATCTCTAATGTGAAAAGAAAGCTGCAAAGAGAAGTTTATTGTATTTAGAGCTTTTAAATAATTTCCCTGCAAGTGGATATATAATTTAGTTGAAATAAATAAATGCTAAGGTTATCTCAGAGCATCAAATGAGAAGCTAGCATTAAAGCAAAAGATATCAAGGTTTGAATAATTATGTAGTTAACATTATTCACTGAAGGAGACCCTTTGAAATGTGCCTTTGTATGTTTGAAGGTGGTTACAAAATGGTCTAATTATAGCTGACCCTGGAAGCTTCTATGTGGAAGCTAGAGTTAGAGATCATTGAATCCTAGATCTAGATAGAACCTAGGAGAGAGCTCAGGGATCTTTTAGGCCACTGCCCCCATATTTTACAGATGTGGCCACTTGGGCCTCAAAAGTGAAATGATCTAAGGCCACCCAGCTAGTAAGTATAGAGTAGAATTAGCCTGATACCCATTAATCAACTGCCATGTCCTCTGACTCTACATACAATATTCTTTCCATAGAGCATTTCCCAATGTTCCTTCCTTCCTTCTTTCTTGGATCTGTTGAGATGTTAATGGTGCTTTGACATCCTTAGAAGAAAGACATTTTTCATTTCAAGATGTTCTTTTCTTTTTTGTTTTATTAATATGTGGGGGAGAAGAATCTTTAGGGAAGGATGGAGAAAGATATGGGTTGAACAAAGTTCTTTCCATTAGCAAAATTAACTTGCAGCCCCTAGGAATCTGATTTCTTCAGGGTCAAAGCATCCATCCATCAGTTATAACTAAAAAGAAGCCACAAACTGATCAGGATGGGAGGGAAAACACCAGTACGATCAAGAGGCGTGGACAAGATAATGTGAGGTGAGGTTAGAAGTTTTATGTTATTGAAAAACATTTCCAAAATTCACAAGATATCACGAGACACCATAAGCTCTGGGATAAAACAGCCCATGTACTTTGAATTTTCATAGAGCAGGTATGAATGAAGTTATAATATCTTATGTATGCAAAGCAATCTGAGGCAAAGCAATATTAGGGGTTAACAGGGCTTTTTTCACTTTTCTTCACTTTTCCCCATTTGATATTTAAAAACCTGAAATGGGGGGAACTCATCTTCAGGATAATAGTCCTTTTGACCTCAATGATATGACTTAGAAAAGAAAATTGAAAGAAAGGGAAGGATTTTAGGGGAAAGCAAAGTAACAGCACCTATTGATTCCACCACAAATCATATAGATAAAGAGAAAAAACAGGTGGTCAAGGCTAGCTCTGTAGGAGCCTAGAGACATAAAGACTTGAAGGAAGTTCAAAGGAGTCATAATTTCTGCAAGATATATTGAAGCTTAAGGAAAGAATTGTTGGAGCCCAAATACAGAAACAGCTTCCTCACTGATAGATGTCATATGAAATGATGGCTGTTGAGGGGAAGGTAATTGTGGACTTGGAACTGGAAACATGAGATGGTTGAGTCAGGACACTGGGGAATCCTATTAGTTTCAGGAAATAATTCCAACCCAGTCCTATCTCATATGTGACATCTGTGTTAGCCTACAGATAAATTCAGAAAAAAAACATTCCTCATTTGTATTTCATTCTACTTTTTTTGGGGGGGAGGGGCAGAACTTAATTTTGTAAATTTTTACCAACTTTCCAGTTTTTTCTCTTTATTTTTTCCCTTTCTCCATTCCTTCCCTCTCTTCCTTCCTTTTCCTTTTCCTTTTTCTTCTCTCAAGCTAATATGACTACTACCACTAGGTATTCCCTATTGTGTACTTTTTAGTATCATAATACCAGCTTACCAGGTAATCACTATTCATGTCATTTCGCATCTATGCATTTGTGAGGCGTTACTCCACATTTCTTTTCTCTTTGAGAGCACAGCTCACCCTCTCAAACAAAGCCTTTCCTGATCTTGTTCTACTAGCATTTTCTTCCTCATGAAATTATTTTGTAAATAATTTGAATTTACTTACCTATATAATGTTATAGCCTCCCTTCCAACTTGCTTCCCACCCCCACCCCCTCCCAACCAGGAGAATATATTCTCTTTGAAGACAAGAACTGCTTGTTTTTGTCTTTGTGTCTCAGTCTTATAGAAAAGAGCTTTGCAAGTAATAGATGCTTGTTAAATTGTTAAACACACAAACCCAGAGCACATTGTGGAAATAGATATATGGGATAAAGAAAGTTCTCACTGCATTAACTGCCTATCGGTTCTGGAATGTCTGGATGAGACATCCACTCAGAAATTTGGCCACCTAAAACGACAATACTTTGCTAAGGCAGCCAAGACACTAATTAATATGACAAGGTATCAACACTGAGAAGGTATGGTCCAATGGGGTATGTCTCAGAATAATAGGATAAAGCTGAGAGAAGGGGAAATTGGGTTGAATATCAGGGAAAAAAAACTAAAATAAAGGCCTATTATGCTGCAGAATGGTCTCTCAAGGGGAATGATGGCAGGGCCAGTACTGGAATCATTTACAAGTAGGCTAGCAAAAGCCCCTGAGAATATGCTGTGGGGAACAATTCTATGTTGACAAGAGGGTGGACAAGATGACCTTGCAGGTCTTTTCCATCTTTAGTGTCTATGATTCTGTGATCGTACTCCTTTCACTGAAACACTCCAGCTCTTGCTACTCTCCAGGGCCTAAAACCTAGGAAATAATTGTTAGTAAGATAACTGGCCATGAAACATTTTTGTACAACTTTCTGTTCCTTAACCACCTTTTTCCATTCAAAGTCTAGCCAAGGAAGGGGAAAAATAATAGAGGAAACGCGGGCATTATGCAGTCATTGCAAATGAATGAAACTGACATTATTTTGGGCCACACATTAAATGCAAGGGTTAGTGTAAAAAGACCACTCGATTTGGAACTGGAACACCAGGATGTGGATCCCAAGTCTGCCCCTGATTGCTTGTGACCCCCATACAAGTAATTTCACTTCTGGGTCTCAGGTTTCCTATTCTATAAAAAGGGGGAGTGGTCTCAAGGGCCTTCCTAGCTCAACACACTATGAATCTTGTTATTTAAAAACAACAGGTTGTACTTCAATTTAAATTGGGGGGGGGGTTTGAGTACCAAACCGCCAATTTTGTTATATTTAGAATTTTTCCACATGTGGTTTTGGTGTTTATTGGGAGAGCCTTAAAATATTTCTGTGTCCCATAGGTTGTTGAACACAGATGAACAGCTCTGATAAGAGACAATATTCTATCAGCTCCATGGATGAGGCTCCTGTACATTTGCATTGATGTATTTCAGAATTGTTCAGGCAATAAATTATCCAAGATGTCAAGCTCTTGGAGAGAACAGAAATGACCTATTTTAGGGAGATACTGTCTAGTCTGAATCTGACCTTTTGCCTTTTCTTTATTTCTTCGTGGGAGAAGGGAAGTTACAGAGAGCAAAATACTAAGAATCAGGAAGGATTGAGGCGATGAAGATCCCAAGAAAAGGAGATGTGAGTATTATCAGTCCTGAGTTACTCAGCTCCCACATTGGCAGGCATCTGCATTGCTATCCATCTTGCATGCTAGTTGTGAGTACAAAGTGTGGGTGAACTTGACTCTCTGTCCCAACTGATGATTTCCTCTCTTAATTCTAGAGATTTAGAACCTTTAAAATTGGAATTAATCTTAAGGTCCACCTTATACAATCTCTTTTCCCCTCCCTCTTGCTCCCCCAAGGCCAGTCCTTAATAGAGTCCTTGATAAAGCCTATACTTGACCACTTCCAGTAACAGAACAGGCAGTGAATCAAGGGGAGGGCAACTTAGTGCCATTCTGGCCACCCCTAATCACTACAAAGATCTTCTTTTCCATACTCATCCAAATCTCCTATCCGTAGGTCTTACTTCTCCCTTCTAGCAGAATGAAATGAATCTCTTTTCCCCCATGACTGTCCTTCAAATATTTGCTCAGGGGTTCTTAACTGTAGGGTCTGGAAACTTGAATTTAAAAGAAAACATTAGGGTATCTAGGTGGGGCAGTGGTTAGAGCTGTAACTAGGAGGCCCTGTGATCAAATCTGACTTTAGACACTTATAACACTTGCTAGCCGTGTGACTCTGGGCAAGTCATTTAACCCCAATTGTTTTGCCAACCCCCCCCCCCCAACTTTGATAACTGTATTTAAATATAATCAGCTTCCCATTGTATTTTATTTTATGCATTTAAAAACATTATTTTGAGAAAGGATCTGTAAACTCTACCAGAACTGATGAAGGGGTCCATGAGGCAAAAAAAGTTTAGGAATGCTTGGATAATCATAGTTCCAGCATTTGATAAGCTAATTAGAGTTAAAGATTTAGATGTGTTTTTGTATGTGATGAAGCAACATTTATTTTGAAGAATGCCTTTTATTCTTATTTTCTATCCAAGAGTCTGAAGCCTTCTGAGGTTTACATTACTAGACTACATAAAACTTGTTTAGATATTAGTCTGACCCAAAGCAACATGTTGTGAAATTTTATCATCCCTTCAGAGATATAAGGTTGCAAAACTGACAGATGCTAAATGAAAACCTAGAAAAGGCAAAAGAAATTCTACCAAAAGATTGCTAAAAAAGATCCAGTTTTCAAAACAAGCAGGTAACTAGAATTACATGTGTTTGGAGACTCAATTAACTAAACAAGCCAATATTCCAAACGTGTATAAAATCTGAAGCATTAGTAAAAATAAATACCAAGCATAAGTTTGTTTTTTTTTTTCCTTCGTTAAAAACACTAACAGCACTAAACATGTTACAATTCAAATTGAGTTTAGAGATTCCATAGATGTACATCAGAGATTTAGTAAGCAGCCATGGAAGCTAACTGTTTTCTGGATTTGAATACCAAAGATATTTATAAAAATTTTTATGAGAGAATCTGAAATGAGTATCATGGCAGGAGGGTATCAAACATTTTTTTAAAATTAAGATTCTTTTCTGAGTCTAGTCTGTAAAAAGAGATGATTCAATTAGAATATTTCTACAGTGTCTCCTAGCTCTGATATTCTCAAATGCTAGTGGAAAGAATATTGGAATTAGAATCAAAAGATTTGACTTTAAGCTTCTGGCATTCCTAGTTATTACATATATGACCTAGAGAAAGTAACTTTATTTCACCGCTCTTCCCTTTATTTCCTTCTATTTAAAATTATGGCCATAGACCGTATGATCTTGTAAGGTTCTTTCTTACTTTGAATCTCATGGCTCTTTAAAAATACACTCTTCATTTTGTGGATAGAAATATTACTGATCATTTACTTAATCTGAGTTGTCCAAGTGGCCAGTGAAAGGGGGACAACAACATCTAAAAATGCTAGTGAATTCCATCTTTCCTCTTAAAAAATATGACATATTTCTGTGTCTATTTGATTTCATTGGTATGGGTACTCCTTCTGGGCAGACAGTAACCTATACAAGCCTTCACGTCCTATGCAATTCTTGTCAATGACTTTCAGTAAATCTTCCATGGAAGATCTACCCAAGACTGGAAACCTTCCTCTATTTCTTTTAATATTTCATGCAGACTAGTGCAACACTCAGCCCATCTGCTGTGATCATTCACTCTCACTATATTCTGAACCTGTCTCCTTTTGTGGTCCTTCATGGCCTGGATGATGTTTTTACAACCTCTCTCATGCACAAGTGAGTGTCAGTAAAATGCCAGCACTCATATATACCCATGGTAGAAATTTTCATTGCTTTTTAGGTTACATGCTTTTATTTTTCATACATATGCACACACATACATATCCAGATGCACAAACATACACAATACACATATGAACTATATGGTATTTGTCATACATACAGGTCTATTCATACATATTTTTACTGGTATAAGAATTTCTAGGCAAATACCTTCCTCTGTAAGTGTGAATTGGCATCCTTACTGCAATGTATACTCTTAGGAAGATGTATCGAGCACTATGAGGGTCATACATTCAGTAGATGACAGGGACAGCTCTTGAAAGATAAGTTTTCTTGACTTTGAGATCATCTCTCTATTCCTTATCCTTCCATGTTGCCATATATGTACATGTGTGTGTGTGTAATCATAACAGCTCACATTTATATAGTACTTTAAGGGTTTACAAAATACTATACAAATATTTCATTTTTATATTTATAACAACTCTGGGAGGTATATTACATCTATGTATTTATATGTATATACATATATTTACCTGCATATACATATTTATATAGTATATATGGGTATGTGTATGGATCTCTGTCTCTCTCTTCTCTCTGTGTCTGTCTTTCTCTCTTCTCTTCTTCCCTTTCTTTTTCTTTCCTCTCCATTCCTCCCTCCCCCTCCTCTATTTGATTTTTTTCTCAAGGGTGGGGTCAAAGCCTGTGTTTTCATTAGTGTAAGGAATTCCCAATGAGGAATCTGTCTCCACCAATGCAAGTCAGTAACTATTCTATAATGTAGAGCCTTAAAGAGTTGTATAGGGCTCTGAGAGGTTGTCAGATCAAATCAACAAGCATTATCAAGTTCCTACAATGATCATACAGCCAATATCAGAAATGGAAACTGAAGCCAGGCTTTCCCTACTTTGAACCCAGCTCTATAGTATAGCTACCATACTACTGTGCCTATAATTTCAGGAAGACTATTGGTATTAAAAGGAAGCAGACGCTTGGGATCATTGAAAGCTCCTTATAATTTATTAAATATTATTTAATTAAGTTTCTTTCTCATTTAATTCTGGGCTCAATTATTTCATTGTGTTTTGTTTGGGTAGTACCCATGTATGTTAAGGGACAGATCAATTCTCTAAGAGCCTCCACAGCTGTGGATCATAACATCTGAAGGAGTTGCAGGGCAGCTTTTGCTGACACAGGTGCTGCAGACTAGGAATAAGATAAATTGGAGGCACAGAGAAGCGGAGAGGTCAGACAATGGCCTCTCGGTCAGAGAGGTCAGAGAACAGCAACTGCCTCTCAGTCTCCTTGTGTCATCTTCTCACAAGAGGAGATTCTGGGTTGGATCTCCAGCAGCTACTGTCAGGTGGCTCCCCCATGTATTCCAACACATGCAAGACAGCTAATTGAAAATATGTAATCAGTTTGGAGGAGATGGGACTAAGCACTTATATAGTGCTATGTGCCAGACTGAGTATAATAACTAACATTTATATGGTTCTTACTATGTGCTGGGCATTGTGCTAAATGCTTTATAATTATTATCTCATTTGATCCTCACAACAACACTTTCAGGAAGATGCTTTTATTATACCCATTTTACAGTTGAAAAAACTGAGGTAAATAGGCTACATGATTTATCCAGCATCACACAATTAGTATTTGAGGCTAAATTCAAATCTTTCTGATTTGAGGCTGAGCACTCTATCCAGTATGCCACTAGCTGCTTCACTAGTTCTTAGTGGACATAGAGAATCAACTATATCATAGCTTAGACATTAACATAAACTAGGAAAGAGATTCAAATTCTAGGGGAACATGGACCCTGTGGATAAAACATTTAAAGAAAGCAATTAGCTGAATAAATAGAGCCTTAGGATAGAAAGGTTATCATTAAAACACTGGTCACATTGGCAGTTTATAGGAGGAATATAGTCCAGTATGAAATTTTAAAATTCCACATGCAGTATGCTTTCCTGATGATATTAACATAGGAAGATGACTTTTGTTTATTCAGGTTCAGGTATTATAGATTAGCACCTGTCGACACAAAATCTTTTCCATGTTAGCCCGGGACAATGGACATTAAAGTGGAGGAATTTAGCTGAGCACCACAACTGAACCCCTTCAGGCTTCTGCCCATTTATGATCTATAGCAAGGGGAATATTTAAATATGGGTAGTGCTGAAGAACAGCACCAATTTGCTTTCCAATGACCCAACATTGGTGATGTCTTGAATGCAATATTAAGAGGACTAAGAGGGTTTTGAGTAAAGCCTGGCTAATGTTTATGTGAGTGGTACAGTGGCAATATCATGTTGGTCAGGGGTTTGGGGGTTTTCTCGGCTTGTATTTTTATTATTTGTGTACCTGGTAACTGACTCCCTTGGGGAAATGAATGGAAGCACATGAGATATGTGCATATTCCCCAGGTTTCTATGTGTGATTATGATCATGTGTAGAATTTAAACACAGTACATATTAATTAGAAAGGGAAGCTGTGTCACAGGTCCAGCACAAGAAGAAAGAGGAGTAATTGGAGAGCAGTTGTTCTGAAAAAAAAAAAATGGTGGTTTTGAACCATCAATGTGATGTGACAGCACCAAAAAGCTAATGTTATATTGAGTTACCTTAAGAAGGTTATCTATTTCTTGGAAGAGGGAGGAGATAGTTCCATTTTACTCTCAATGGATCTCTTTTAATATGTTCTGTTCAATTCTGAGTGCCTTAGTTTAAGAATGATATTGATTAGCTGGACAGTGTCCAGAGGAGAGCAATCAGAATAGTTAAGGGTTTTGTCTATGTCATACAAGGACTGGTTAATAGAATTGGGAACATTTAACCAAGAGAAAATAAGACTTAAAAGGGATATGAATCTTATCTTCAAGTTGAAAGTCTGTCCCATAGAGGAGGAGGAAAAAAAAAACCCACTTGTATTATCTGAAGACTGAAACCAGAACAATCAATGGAAGATGAAAAGAGTCCAATTTAGGCTTGAAGCCAGGGGAAACAAAACAAACAAAATAAAAAAGACAACTGCTGAAAATTTAAATCTGTCCTACAGTAGAATGAGCTGCTGTGTGAGGTGATAGGTTTCCCTTCTTTGAAGGCCTTTGATCAGAGGTGAGGTGGTCATTTGTCTGATATATTATAATGAAAATTTTTTTTTGTACATTGTTTAGATTAGATAATTACACATTTTCTTTTCTATTCTCAAATCTTATGAGACATGAAATAATTGTGTTAAAACAAAAAAATCAAACAAAATATTTAAAATTAAAATAACATTAAAAAAGATCGTTGGATTCACATTTGGGCTCAGTTATGGATTCTGGAAAATTCATTCACCATATTTATGCCTTGTATTCTTTTTAACTTTCAATAAAAGCTCTCTATCCTGTTTCACTAACATAATACCCACAGCAATGGAAAGTTTTGATTCTCTTGGAATGAATATCCCCCTTCTTCATTGTACAGATAAGTCCATTGAGGCCCAGGAAGGGAGCCAAACAATGTATCCAAGATCACAAAGAGTCCTGCTTTCTACAATAGTACTATGGTCAGCTCTTTGTGATCCATTAATGAATTTTCCACTTCATAGATGAGACCTTTTCTTCTCTACTACTCAACTGAGTCTTAGATTTTCAAATTAAATGAATTCAATTTAAGGGAATACTTATTAACTACTTTGTGCAAGGTATTGTGTTGGTGCTAAGTACCTAGTTAAAGATAAAAAAAAAAGTCACATGAGTTTTGGTTGTTTTGCTTTCTCTGGACTTGTGATTTTATGGATATAGAGAACTCTCAGGTGAGGAAGCCTCCTCAACCAATGTATATCTACAACTGCTTAGTAATATATAATCTTAAGCAATTTTCTTGGAATACTAAAAGATTAAATGTCTTGTTCAAGATCACACAGCTAGATGGCACAATGGATAGAGAGCTAGGCCTGAAATCAAGCCAAGTCATCTTCTTGAGTTCAAATCTGGCCTCAGACAGTTTACTAACTGTGTGACCCTGGGCAAAACACTTAACCCTGTTTGTCTGTTTCCTCATCTATAAAATGAGCTGGAGAAGGAAATGGCAAAGCACTCCAGCATCTCTGCCAAGAAAACCCCAAATGGGGTCACAAAGAGTAGGACATGACTGAAAAAACAACTGAATAACAACAATCAGGGGTCACACAGCCAATGTGTGTCTAAGGGGAAATTTGAATCCAGATCTTCCTAATTAGATATCAATATCCTCTGTACTCCCATATCCCTTATTATTATAGTCTTTATTACCAAATGATATAATGTCAGAAGTTTAGATCTGAGAAGGAATTAAGGTACCATTTAGTCCAACCTTTCCATTCAGATGAAGAAAGAATTTCATGCATAAGAAAACTGAAGCCCAGAAAAGGTAGATGTTTTATCCAAGAACACATGGAGAATAAGTAGCATGGTTGTATAATGAAGGTCTCTCTGTCTCCCAGATTGGTGCTTATTCTATTGACTATGTTATCTCATTATGATCCATTAATATATTTTTCCCCTTTGCAGAGGAGACCTTTTGTTTTCTACCATTCAAATGGTTCCTGTGTTTCCAATTTAATCAAATTCAAATCATTAACCAATATTTATTATTAAAGTATTTATCATGTGCAAAATACTTGTTCTATTATTGGATTTACTAAGACAAAATCAAAGATCAGTGTTTGACCTCGTGGCGTTTTCACTCTCATGGGTTTATGATATATAAATATACAAGATGGTTTTGTGATGGGAGAAAGCACAAATTAGTGATATAATGGACTTCATTGAGGATAAAATGCCAGAGATGAATTTTGAAAGAAACTAAGAATTATATGCTACAGAGATAAGGAAAAAGTGAATGCTAAGCAAGGAAGGGAAGGATTTGAAGCTTAATGCAGAAAAGATAATTATCTATTTATCTATATCTATCTTCTGTTCATCTATCTGGAAGTAATTGGGGTTAAATGATGTGCAGAGTTATATAGCTAGTAAATGTCTGAGGCTGAATTTGAATTCAGATCCTCCTAACTTTAGGAATGGTGAAAATAGTATATTTATGAAAACATTATTTTGATAATATTACCCGAGTTAAAATACTCTTTCTTTTTTTTCCTCTCTCCCCCTCCCTCCCTCTGTCTCCCTCTCACTATTCTTCTCTTTCTCTCCCTTTCTCCCTCTCTCCCTCCCTCTTTCCTTCTCCCCCCACTCTCTCAAATAATCTATCTTCTCACTGTACTTCACTGATAGTCCTCCCATGCCTGCCATGTCCTCCCTCTTCATCTTTAGCTCCAGCTCCATCTTCATCTCCTGCCCTCCAGCTAAAATCTCATCTTCTACAAGAAGCCTTCTTTAATTAGTCTTAATGTTAATGTCTTCCTTCTGCATTTATCTTCAATATATCCTGTCAATAGTTTGTCACACAAAGTTGTATTGTCTTGCCTCCCTCATTAGACTGTGAGCTCCCTGAGAGCAAAAATCTTTTGCTTTTCCTTGTACTTAGCACAGCTTTACTCATAGCAGGTACTTAATAATGTTTTTTTTTGACTAGCCTTGAGTTGGTCAGTCATTAACTCTTAGTAAGTAGTTGTGTGATAAATTAAGCATTTGGTTAGTGAGTAAACAAGTAGCTGGACCAGTTTGTGAGTATAAACCTACTCCTAGTGTGTGCAGGTATATTTCCAAGGGAGAGTAGGTAGATGATGCCAGAAGAAGCAGTTTTAAAAAGGGAAGTGAACTGAGGGACACTTTCCTGAGTAGAATCTTTCCTCTGTCATCATGACTCTATCCCATTCCTTCCTCAGTCTCTATGAATTCCTTTTACATTCATGAATCATTTCCTTAACACTTTCTTAGCTCTCAGATTTTAACTTCCTTTCAGAAAGGGTTAGTTAATAGAATTGGTTTGCAATGCCACATTATACCTTTAGGGGCTACTATGTTATATCCATATATTCTAACTTAAAAATTCCTTAATTCTGAGACTTAGACACTATAAAATTAAGAAGTGTACCTCTCTATCACATGAATTTGTATAAATTGTGTAAAATGAATTTATTTCTTAATCTTTGTTCTTATTTGAAATTCTATAGATAGGACAGAATTTGAAATGACTTTAAAATGTTTCATATATCTATATCTATATCTATTATCTATTTATCTATCTATCTATGTAATCATACATCTTGTTCCTGGAGGGCTGTAGATCAACCCAAATCTGCGTAGCAGGGTTTTTATCGGCATTTACCTGGATCTTTTGATTCTCTGTTAAGGGCAAAAAAAGAAATGGCAATATGAAATTGTGTGTTGGAAGTGGCAAAACATGACTCAGGTTTTCACTGTAAAGTGTGGAGAAAATTCAGGGAGAAGAAAGATGTACTGAGAAAGGTCCCTTTGTGACTATGGCCTCTAATTTTGTGCTTTTATCAGACTAGGGATTAGGGCTTTCAGTAGTGAAGATATTTTTAGGGTTTACACATTAGATCTGAAGTAATAACTCAATGCTAAAAACAGTTTGGTGTCTTATAGAAACTTTCAGAATAAAATTTAAGAGATTCAAATGCAATGTTTTATGACAGTATGTGGTTATCAGAGTTGGGAATAATTAGCAAAGTATCACTTGTCCATTAACTCTGAGTGCACCATTGATACCATAAACCTGTTTGTATCTATGACCAAAAAATCCACTCATGGGAAATGACAGAGTTAAGCCTTGAGTTAGAAAGGAAAAAAATTAATGATCATTAAAAAATGGAGCATACTATTTCTTGAAATAGAGATGTGTATATTGAAAGTATGAAGTTTATGGAGAAGAGTCTTTCCTTCCTTTTTTCCTTCTTTCTTTCCTCTTTCCCTCCCTCCCTTTCTTCCTCTCTTCCTCCCTCCCTCTCTTTCTTTCTCTCTCCCTCCCTCTCTTCCTCTCTCCTTCCCTCCCTTCTGAATTCTTTCCTCTCTTTCCCTCCGACCTTTCTCTTCCTACATTGCCTCTCAATGTCATAATTATCTAAGCTTAATGTCTTTTCCTCTCTCCTTTTCTCTCTTTTCTTCCTTTTATCCCTTCATTTCCTTCCTCTTTTTCCTATCTCCCTGCTTTTCTTTCTCCCTTCTTTTTTTTCCTTCCCCCTTCACTTCTAAAAAAATTACTGATTTTAGAAAATCCGTTCCTGTGAATGAAACTCTTCACTTAAGGGTGATATGTTGTGACTTATGAAAATTTGAAATACCTGTTATGGCTTGGCTCTCACTTAGCAGGCCTGTATTTGTCAGTTGATGATTGAAGTTGTAAATCAGTATTCTTAGAACTGGAATTTCCAATAGAGAAGCAAATCGCTGCAAACATCAGTTTTAAGAATAAAATAAAATGAAGCAAGCAGTAATAATAATAAAAAAAAAACCTTGACAGGCAAATTTGCTGTTACACGTTGTGCATTTCTTTTCAGTCCTTCAAACTTTCTGAACACTATAATTTGTTTCTAGTGCAGCATCACTATCATCAAAGATGTTGGACTTTATTAGCTCCACTGTCTCAGGAATGTCTTTTTTTTTTTTTTTATCAGAGAAAGGAATGAATAAGAGTTTAGCCACTTGCGCCTAAGTATAATCACTTTTTCTTAGCAGATGTCTTATTCTTTCTTCAGTGAAAGAAAGGAAAAGAAAGAAGGAAAGGAAGAATAAGAAAAAGGAAAAGACAGGCCTTTTATTCTTTTATAGGATAATTAGAATTGATTTCAAAGTACATTTTATTGATATCTTTTTTTTTTTTCCAAAAATTTCTGATTTTTTTTGGTTTAAAAAAGAAACTAAAAACATTAACAAAAACATATAAACAGAAAGCTTCTTCCTTCATCTAATATAGTGACAACATCTTGCTCTAGTAGACTTCCATCTTTCTGCTCTAAGGGAAGGGGGAGGTATATTTCAGGGGAAATAGATCTGTTTTGTTTTGTTTTGTTTTTTGAAAATAGATCATTTAAAAAAGCAAGTCACCCAGATGAGAATGCTTGCTCAGTTGTTTTACTGAGGTGTTTGAGAGATGGGTTTTTACCCCCTCTAACCACACAAAATGATTAAGAATTAAAGAAGTCACATGAAAAGTGTAGTGTTAGAGGCAATTCAATTAATAAATTGTGTTTGAAACCAAAAAGTTCTTCTTACTGAGCATTTGTTCTTATGTAATAAGATATATCTTCTACTATAGAAAGGGAATTAAGCTGGAGAACTAGAAGGTGAGTTATAGGGAAGCTACTTTACCAATCTGTGTATTGTAATAGGAACAAAGAAGTCTCAGGTAGGAACCACAAGGAGGAAACTCCTTTGAGCAGTGTATACCTGCAAATGTTCTGGAGTTTGTGGTCTTAGACAGTTTTCTGGGGCATTAGTAAAATGGTTTATCCAGGATTACACAGCCAGTATTTACCAGAGATGGATGAGAATTCAAGTACTAGGCTTTCTGAGTCTAAAGCCAGCTTTCCCATTTGCTTTACTACAAAACCTCTCAACACATCATAAAAAATCTAAGCTTAATGGTTAGTCACAAAGTCAAAAGTCATAGACTTTGACTTGGGTCTCAAAACTGCCATGTTAAAAGAAAGTTTCATTTCTATCTGAATACATTTTTTTTCTTGGTTTAGATGTTACATATTCTTCTCACCTTTGGTCTCTTTTAAAGGAATGACTCATTCTTTCTTTTTCTTGAATGCTCTATTGTTTTCTTTGATGATTACGCTCAGGTCTGAGGGACATTTTTTTCTAAATTACAAATGAAACTTTTTGGAATATCATGTTCCAAAATTTCCTTCGATTTCAAGGAATAATGACTTCAAAGTAAGTGAAGTCAGAGTATTCAGACAAATTTCACGTCAGATACTAACCTTATAACATTAGCCAAGCCACTTAATTGTTTGATCCTCAGTTTCTCCATCTGTAAAGTGAGGAAGGTTGAACCAGATAGCCCCTGGGGTCCTTTCTAAGGGTAAATCTATGGATGGACAACAAGGAAGGTAACTAATGCTTATAGTTCTGGTTCAAGAAGGTTCAGGTTCAGGAAGAGATGAGTTCAAATACAGTTTCAGATGCTTACTAGCTGTGTGATCTTGGGCAACTCAACCACTGTTTGCCTTAATTCACTGGAGAAGGAAATGGCAAAACCACTCTAGTATCTTTGCCAAGAAAACCTCATGGATAGTACTGGTATACTATATAGTCTATAGGATCTCTAAATCAGGCATGATTGAACAGCAACAGTAATAATAAAAGTCCAAGATCCAGAGTAAGTTTTTTATAATCTTAAAGAGGAAAATTTTGACAGATGTGCGGAGAGAAATTTACTGGGATTGATACTCTATGTTAATGATCTATTTACTACTAAAACTAAAGACATACCTTTCAACCTTTCCAAAAGAAAATTAGAATGATAAATTATTGTAGCCAGAGGATATGGAGGCCAGCTGTTCTTTTCCCACTTGATAGGAAGAACATACTTTGAGGCATTCTCTCTTTCCAAGGCTCACCCTCATTTTATTCTTTTCTATGGTTCACTCCTCCATGATTCTTTCTACTTAAAAGCAAACAAAACAGAACCTGACCCTAAAGAGTGGAAAGAGCTCTCACCTGGGACTTAGGGATCCTGGAGTCTAGTCCTGGTTTCTACATAGATTATTTTATAATTTTGGACAAGCTACTTGACTTTTCTGTTTGTGAATTTCCTATATATTAAGCAGAATGCCTTTTTTAGCACTAAAGTTCCATATTGAATTACTGAGAAGAGGATGAAAGGTATAAGGGGAAAAGGAGAGTCAATATAAGGCTTTTTAAACCTTCTCTGTGGTCTTAGAGAGTTTTCTGGGTTCACCAAATGGTTAAATGACTTATCCAGGATCACACAGCCAGCCTGTACCAGAGATGGATGTGAACCCAGGTTTGACTGGGTTTTTTAATTCATTAAAATAGTAGAATTATAAAAGAAACCAATTATAGAGAAATATAGCTAGCTATTAAAACATACATATGTACATACACACATACATATGTATATGTATATATATATATATGTATGTATATTCAGTCATTTACAGTCATGTCTGACTGACCACATTTGGGGTTTTCTTGGCAGAGATACTGGAGAGAAATATAGCTAGCTATTAAAACATACATATGTACATACACACATACATATGTATATGTATATATATATGTATGTATATTCAGTCATTTACAGTCATGTCTGACTGACCACATTTGGGGTTTTCTTGGCAGAGATACTGGAGTATTTTGCCATTTCCTTCTCTAGCTCATTTTACAGATAAAGAAACTGAGGCAAATGGGGTTAAGTGACTCGCACAGACCAGCTTATACAGTTAGTAAGTGTTGGAGGCTGAATTTGAACTCAGATCTTCCTGACTCCAGACCCAGTTCTGGATCCATTGTGCCACCTAACCTAACATTGTGTGGCCACATGGATATGTATAGATATATACGTACATACATATATAAACATATAAGTGTAGACATATATATGTTTATACACTTTGAGTTAAGAACCTTTATCTAGATTCATGAAATTTTTATTGTGCCACATTTAGAGGAAGAGCAAAGCCCAGTGATCTTGCCCAGTGGTAATGCTCCTAATTTTGATTTTTTAAAAGATATTTCCTAAATAAATATATGATGATGCCAAGTAGAACTCTTACCCATAGTCCATGGTTTAGAAGGGTAATGCTTTCTATAGTGAGTCACTGAGATAAGCTAAGTCTATGACTTAGTTAAGACATGTAGGAAATTATTCAGGGTGCCCACTTGATCAGAAGAAACCAAGAGTGATGATATCATAGAAAACACAATAGAGGGGCACCTAGATGGCACAGTGGATAGAGCACCGCTCTTGAAGTCAGGAGGACCTGAGTACAAAACCAGTTCAGACATTTAATACTTCCTAGCTGTATGACACTGGACAAGTCACTTAACTCCAATTGCCTCAGCAAAAAACAAAAGCAAAACAAAACAAACAAACAACCCCCCCCCACACACACACACACAATAGAAAGGAAAAGGAGTAGCCAGTGGGCATAGCAGCCAAATAAAGGTTTCTATCTTTATACTGTTAATCATGTCTGGAATGCCATACTGGAGAACTATTTCATCCCCCAACCACCCTGCTCCTCTTTTCTGTACTACCTAGACAATCATTTTTGGATGCACTCCAACCAAGCTTCACCTTACTGCATTGTCTCTTTAGATTCCTCTTCCTTCTCCTTGTTGGCCACATTGCCCAGCACTGTATCCTAGTCCACCCAATCCCCATTCACAAGTCCTCTTTGTGTGTTGTCTTCATTAGAATGTAAATTCCTTGATCATAGGACCTGACTTACTTGCTTGTATTTGTATCCACAGTGTTCAATATCTGGCACATAGAAAGCATTTAATCAATGCTCCTTCCCACCCACCCTTCTTCCATCTCTCTCTCTCTCTCTCTCTCTCTCTCTCTCTCTCTCTCTTTCTCCTTAACTATGAATCCACTTTCCCCATGCTATTGAATTTCTACTTTTTAAAGCCCAACTTTATTGTTGCTCCTCCATGAAGCTACCTTCTAGCTGGATACAACTTTCCTTGGACCTCACATAAGGATATTGTCTTACAGTTCTCTAATGCACTTATATAATTTTGTGTTTTGTAATTATCTGTATATATATACACAACCCTTTTCTCACTACTATACTGTCAGCTCCTTTAGGATAATAGTCATGTCTTAACCATGCTTTATAAATGGGAATAAAAGAGGCCCTTGACGAATGTCTCTTTAATTGTGGTATTACTATAAGGGAGAGGAAGATGATTCCATTTTGAAAATCTTTAAGAAGAAGAGTATTGGCTTTTTGGGAGATTCCTAGTAATATTTTACTAGGAATTATTGTACAATTGTATTATTGTATAATGTGATAAATCATTGTATCATTGTACAATGAATACACTTTATTGTATCTATAATACAAAATTATTGCAGCATAGTATTGTACAGTGATAAATTATTGTATTGAGGGCAGTCTCATGTAGAGCTCTGGGCCTGGAATCAAGAAGACTCAGCTTCCATCTTCAGAAACTAGCTGTGTGATCCTGGCTAAGTGTTTGCCTCGGTTTCCTCATCTGTAAAATGAGCTGAAGAAAGAAAGGGCAAACCACTCTAGTATCTTTGCCATGAAAACCCCAAAAGGGGTCACAAAGAGTTAAGAGATGGTTGAAAAATGATTGAACAAATAAAATAAAAACAAACATCTTAAGTCCTGTCGTGGCCTGTACCTGGATCCATTTGGATCCTTCTCCATCTTGATATGGAGCTTAGAGCCCATCAGAGAATCACAGAATTTCAAAGTTGGAAGGGACATTTAGTCCATCGTGTACTTGGACAGGAATTTTCTCTACAACATGTGAAGTCAAGAAGCCTCTATTTGAATAACTCCCGGTAAGGAGCCCTCAGACCTCCTCCGAAAATCCGTCCTTTTTTGGAATAGCTCCTTATGTTAAGAAGTTGTTTTCTTATATTGAGGAGGCATTCACGGTACCAAGAAAAGAGAAGTGACTCTGTAGTGAGAGACCTTGCTTTCAAACCCTGCCCCTGGTATTCATTCACCTCAGTTTCTTTATCTGGAAAACGAGAGAGTTAGATTCTCATAAAATTTCGGAGGTGCTTCTAGATCTAGATCTATTTTTGTGGTATTAGGAATCTATGGGCCTCAATCTGCCTTTCGGAGACTTTAATTTAACCTAGAATTAGAGAGAAGAATTTCCAAAGAAAGGGGAGAAAAGGTTCTTTCCCACCGCTCCTCCTTGGGGGAAGTGGGAGGAGGAGAGGAGGTTGAAGCTTTCCATTCACCCCTCCTCCTTCCCTCGGGCTCCCAGGATCAGATAAAGGAGGGAGAGGTGCAGGGCAGCCGTTAATGAGGCTGCGTTCCTATTCTTCCCGGGTCCGGTTACAGCCCCTCGGGCGGACAGACACCACAGAGGTGTGAGTCTGAGAGGTAAGGAACCCTAGGAGGCGGTTCCACGGCACTTCTGTCTCCCGGTAGCTCTTCCGCCTACCTTCGCCAGCCCCTCCCATGGGCTTCCCCCTGCGGGGGCTTCTCTCACCTAGTCCAGCCCCCAGCTCCAATCCCCTTCCAAACTTGAGGCTCGTTACCATTTTGTGGCCGGGCCTTTGTCTAGCCGTGAGAACGCGGGGAAGAGACAGAGGGCAGGAATGTGGTCCGGTCACTGTTTCTCAAATCAGGTTAGGCCCTGGCCCCACGGAAAGAAAGAAAGGGCAGATCTGTTACTATTCATTCCTCCAAAGTACAGGGAAGTAAACAGGACGTGAGGAACGCAGGCTATGTCCCCAGGGTGTCCTGGCGGATGGTTTTATGACCCTGGAACTGCAAAATGGACTTTTATGGTTAAACTGGTGGGTGAGGATTAGCTCCTGGCCTCTGGGCTTTCCCGGTTGTCCTTTCCATCACTCTGGGTTCAGAGGGCTTGCTTTGACTCCTGGGGTGACCGAGACTAGAGGATGCTGAGGTTCTCCATTACCGGACTTAAGGTGGCGGGAGCGCAGAATTGGGGAGCGCATTAGTCCTCTGTGCAGGCAGGAGGCTTAAAGCCCTATAGAGGTAAAATGAAGGCCACACAGCAAGTGGTGGAGAATTGTTTCTCTCTTTGGTCCAAATCCAGTGTTACTGTATTACTGTAATATGTAGCATTACATAGGATGGCTATGAATGTGGGGGGGGGGGGGAGGAGAAAAAGAGAAAACCGGCTAGATTAGGTCATTCCTGTACTTTAGGAAACCCTGTGGAGTTAAAGGGAGGAGAAAACTGCCCCTTGACTCCCCCTCTCTTTGTAAGCCAATTGATAGAGGGACCGTGTCCCATTTAATATTTGGCACAATGCCCTTTGAGTGGAGAAAGGGCTCTTAATACATTTTTATTGGTGGATGATAAAAATATTTTGTATTTGATGTTCCTGGAAGAATATAAGGATAGGATTTAGAACTATCCAGGACCTTCGAGATCACTGACTATGATTCCTTCATTTATTTCATATCCTGCAATTAACACATAAATGCCTATCTTATGTTAGTCACTGTGCTAGGTGTTAGAATGAAGAAACATATTCTGAAACATTTTTTAAAATGCCCAAAAAAGATCAGAAGAAAGTTCAGAAAGGGTGTAAATGAGCAGGGTAGTGTTGCTACTGAATTAAGTTTTAACATATTAAAAATTACAAGTTGTTTATAATAATCGTTTCAATTAAAGAGAGAGAGAGAGAGAAACTGAGGTGGAGAACTTTCTATGATCATCCTGGGAGTAAGCAGTAGAGTGGAGATTTAAACTAGGTTCTCTCTCTAAGGCAAAAGGCAATAATTTTTCTGTTGTAATATGGCGCCTGGCATGTTATTTTGATAATCATGATTGCACTTGATCTTTATAATTTTTTGAGGTTATAAGGGATGGGACAGTAAAAAGAACACTGGATTCTGGGCTCAAGTTCTGTCTAAGGGTTAAAAATAACACTCTCGACACTGAAAATCAGATATTAAGAAAAATATAGGTTACAGTCTTTCTGATATGCCCACTACATGTTTCCCTTTAATATGTATAAAACATGCCCCCCTCATCATACATCTCATGTTCAAAAATGGTGGAAAACTCCTCTTGGGATGGGGTTGTTTAATATTCAATTAGCGTATTAAGCAGGTGCACTAGTGATCTGGTCAAGTCAGGTCATTGACCCCAACTAGTGCAACTAGTTTGGGTTGGATGGTCTATTAAATTTATGGTTTTCTCAAAATCAAAAGACTCTTCCTGATTGGCTGAATCCATTTGTGCCTAGCCCCCCAATTTCTTGGTTGCTCATGGCTTCTATTGAAGCTTCTATTGTTCTGTGAATCCTAATATTCCTTAACCTCACATATTCAGAAAATCTCTTAGTCAGGGGTACCCACTATCCCAATCCCACACTACCTCAAAGCTTGCAACACTGTGGAAAACCAATTTTTCAGCATTTCTCACATGAGCTACTTGGGGGTTGTATGATCATGAACAACTCACTTAACTTCCATAAATCCCTGTTTTGCTGCGTGTAAAATAGGGACAAAAAGAGTTCTAGTACCTGCTTCATGGGGGCAACTAGGTAGTACAGGGGTTAGTGTGCTGCATTTGAAGTCAGGAAGCTTCATCTTTATGGATTCAAATCTAGCCTCAGACACTTACAGCTGTGTGATCCTGGGCAAGTCACTTAACCCTGTTTGCCTCAGTTTTCTCATCTGTAAAATGAGCCAGAGAAGGAAATGCCAAAACACTCCAGGATATTTGTCAAGAAAACCTCAAATTGGGTTGAAAAGAGTGAGGCATGACTGAAAATGACTGAATAAAAACAACAGCCTACTTAATAGGGTTGATGTATGCAACAATATTAATTTAGATGTGTATTGTTATTCCTAACCAGGAAAAAAACAAATCCAAGAAGTGACCTGGGGTCCATCTAAATCTAATTTTCTCAAAAGTAAACTATTCCCTTTTGGATAGTCTAGAATCCATGATTCCCTACTTCTCAGTCCTTTAATTTTCATCTCCTTAATTTACTAGAAGGATGGAGAATGAAACTGGATAATTCTTATTTCATTCTCAGATGTCTAGTGGGTGAATCACGATGGGGACCTTTTTCCAGGTTCATAGTCCTTCAACAATGCTTAGGAAGCCAATCTGATCACCTGACAATTTATCTCTGACAGCCTCAGTTTCCTGATCTGTAAATAGGGATAATAATAACGTCCATCTTTCATAATAATGAGGATGAAACAATATTTGTAAAGTGCTTTGCCAAGCTTAAAGTAGTACTATATAAATTCAAGCCATTATTGTCCAGAAAGATAGGCTTGTTAACTAAATACTTTTTATATACCAGGTACCATGCCCCCACAGGGGCTAAAAGAACAAAAGTGAGAATTGATATCCTCAAAGAGCTGATATTCTACTTAGGGGTTACAATATTGTCACAGATAACATAGTATGTAGTATAGGCAAAATAAATACACAGTGCTTGGGGGAAAGGGTCACTAACAAGGTGGAATTAGGAAAGGCCTCTTGAAGAATATGGTGCTTAAAGTTGAGCCTTGAAAAGAGTTGTAGGTTTCAAGAGACAGTGGTGAGGAGGGAAAGTCTTCCAAGAATGGGGTGGGAGAAGGAATGCCATGTATAGGCAACTATGAATAGGCCAGTTTGATTGGAGCAGAAAGTATATAAGAAGGGTAACAGTCCAGAAAGATAGGCTGGAGGTACATTGTGAAGAACTTTGAATGTTTAAAGAACTGGCATTTTACTTTGAAGGCAACAAGTTGCCACATAGCTTTAGTCCTATGCCCTCATCTGAGCCCAATGGAAACTGTGATCCTAAGGGGTTGAGTACTTGCTTAGGGTTTTACAGAGAGAAAATGGTAGTTCCAGAATTTAAATTGAGGTCCTATGATTCTAAAGTCAACATCTTCCACTTTTGTAATGTTGAGAATCAGAGTAGTTGAAGAAAAAAAGATAGGATATACAATAGTAGGATTTTAGAACATGAGGTCCCATCTAGTCCTAAATGAAATCAAGGATGTTATCTCATGTCCCCTAAGCTCTTTGGATACCATTCTGTTCTGCAAAATATATGTGCTTTTGGATAAATTGCACCTCTCCTACACTGAAGTAATCCTTTAAGATATGAGCCTGACAAACTCTTTTTTTTCTCCTCCCTCCCCTAAAACACACACACACACACACACACACACACACACACATTTAAAAAAAAATAACAAAAAGAAATCCATATAATGTCCGCACTTGAGGACCCTTTTCCCCTGTAGGGTTGGGGAAAAAAATAACCTTTTAGTTTGCTCTATATTGCAATCTTCAAGGCTTTGGATAAAATACAATTTATGCTCACTAGCTTGGAGGATATTGTTCACTAGAGGTTGATCCCCTAGGGAACAGTTTCAGGAAGCAGGCATTAAAATGAGTTTCTGGGCCCCCCTCAGTATCCTCTGAAAGTATTGAAGCTGGGTTGGGAGTCACTTTCACACATACCAATTGAGAACAGAGAGCAAGCTCCCAATAACTTCATTAAGATAGTTCTGTTCCTTTTTTAAAGCAGAGGGCAAGTTTTAATTGTGTGTGTGTGTGTGTGTGTTGTGGTGTGTGTGTGTGTGGGTGTGTGTGTGTGTGTGGTTTCCTCCCTAGTTTCAAGGTGAATTATTTGGAACTAACAAAATCTGAGCTGTAAGGCAGTGATTGAAGTGGTCAAGCTATTATCTGTGTAGTAGGGACTTGAGAACTGATTGACATTCTGGGATTTGTAGTTCATTTATAGTTCAAGTATTCCTTCTCAGCCCCCTAAAAGTGATCTTAATCTTGAGCTGTAAACCAGACTTGAATAATACCTGGGAATTTTGCAAAAAGATGCACGGTGTCCATAAAACAACAGACTGACAGAAAGGAGGTAGGATTGAATGAATGGAATGGCAGTGGTGATTGAAAAGATGAAATCTTTTAAAGTCCTTGCTTGGAACCTCACAAGCAAGCCCAGGAGAAATGGCCACACAAAAGCCATAGGTAAGGAGGGAGAAAGAAAAGAGAGCTGAAGGGAAAGGTTCAGGCAGGCCTCTTGGAACAAAGATCTCAGACTGAAGATTGTAGTAATGTCTTTAGGAACTGACAGAAGTTCCAAAAGAATGACTCTTTCTCCAACTTCCTCCATCTACACCTGACCTGCGACAGGTATTATTATATACCTTTATTTCCTGTATAGAAGCATTTCCTGTATCTTCATTTTGCTTCATATAAAAAGCAATTCAAGTTTGCTCATATATATTTTATCTGTTCTGAGAAAAAAAGGAATGGAAGAATCCAGGTAGCAGTTTGTAATACACAAAATTTAAATTTAGTTAGGGAGCCAAATCTCTGTTAAAATGTTAAGAATTCTAGCTGGGGGTTATGAGCTATTTTGACTATAGTGATAATTTTCACTTGCTATAAACTCCATTAGAAACAGAGAAAGGGATCATATAGACCTGAGGGCCATTTTGTCACCTGTAGGCTAAAATTGAAGTAATTGTAACAGGTTACAACCTGTTGGGATTGATTAAATCTCCAGCCTCTGATGTGAGACAAGGATGGGAACAAAAAAGATTACATCATGACCCACTCTCCCTGACCCCTCCTCACTAGATAGATGAGGCCTGGGAAGGACTTAACTCCACCCCTTTCCAGAAAGGGAGAGGGAACAGAAAGGACTGATTAATGTCCAGCCAACTCCACCCCAAAAGTGACATGCCCTGGTTTTATCCTTGCAGCATTTAGGCCCTGTTGCACCTAATCTAACATTCAATTTTAGTTTTTTTTTTTTTTTTTTTTAAATAAAGTTTTGTAGGTTTTTCTTGTATCTGAGTCTTTCATTTCAATGTAACTGAAAGTTTCTTACGGCTTGGGGCTGATCTCCCTTCTGTTCATTATAAGATCTAGCTTAGTTTTAGGCCTGTTGGTATTCCTTCAATTTACTCTTGTTGATTTGAAATGACTTTCTCCTCTAAGTGCCATGATTACCAGACTGGCCAACCAAAAAAGGCCTATGTAGTTAGAGAAAAGCCCTGGTAAATTCACATGTCAATTGTCCTACATGGCCCAGCTCAACTCCCAATCCCTGAGGCCATATCCTCCCACATGGATCTTTTCTTCTGTCTACTAAAGTAATTTAATTTGTACCACTCAGTATTTCTTTTTAATCTTATGTTTTAGTTAAATTTAGATTATAAACTTCTAGAGAACAAGATATATCATATATCATGTATATACATACATACATATATATTTAAATGTCACAGCAGAGTTTCAAATCTCTCAAGCAATATTTAATGAATGAATAACTGGACAGTAAAGAGAAAATTCAAGATTTGGGTTTTTACTTATATAGCCTATCCTTGAAGAATTGGAATTGATTCTTGCCAGAGGCCTTCAAAAGAAGGCCACCATTTAAATTGAGAACTTAAAGCAGCTTGTAAAAAGTACTATGGCTTATAAGGATATTGAATACAATAGGAAGATGGGAGCCTTGGATTCAAATCTTTTTTCTTCCCTTTGGTTTTGAACTAACTAACTAACTTCTCTCTCTCTCTCTCTCTCTCTCTCTCTCTCTCTCTCTCTCTCTCTCTGTTGGTAACAATCCATCTGAATTCCTCTAAGGCTGAGGAGCAGGGGGTGGGTGGGTGGGCAGAAGGAAAAGCAGTAACCAGTGCTTACAAGCACGTTGGAGACCTCACGTGCTCACTCATAAAGGGCCTAGAAAAAGTCAGTGATAATGACTGAGGGGACTGGCGTGATGCTGGTATGGCTTCAGTCCAATCTTCCAGGATGCAAAAGAAAGGTATTACAGTATTCCACCCATCAGAATTGTCCTGCTGGGTTGGAAGTGAGGCGTGGAAAAAACCCCTCAGCCGACACTTGGCAGCTTAGACTAGAATGAGCTTTAATTGAATGGGTTTCGTTTTAAAAGACGTGATCAGGGAACTTTGGGGGGAGCTGAATGTTCACTACCAGAGGCACTCTCCCAGTGGAAGGGTTTGCCTGTCAGGGCTAAAGTCAGCAAATTTTTTTTTCCCCAGGAATTTAGACTGACACTTCATTTATAATCAGTGAGAAACATGTGCTTAGTTGATTCCAGCATAGTGGGCCTATTTGGATTTCTTAGAAAATGGCTTATAGAATGTATTCCCCATTCTCTACCCTATTGCCTTCCTGAAAACTAGGTTAATGTCTCATTTTGCAAAATGGTGGGGGAAAGGTTGTTAGGGGAAAGTTGGGAAGAGGAGAGAAAGGGCAAGGGGAAAGAGAGCTAAACCAAAGTAAAAGCCCTAATAGTTTTTTAAGTTTGGCTCCAAAGAGTACTTCAGCTTCATTTGAGGGTCCTATGAACTTGACCTGATCTTGATAAGTTTGAAAGACTAATCCACTCATTCCAATTCCAAGCTTTTGGGGGTTGACATCTGGTTGACAATGTACATTCTGCAAAGTCACGACCCATTTACAACAGTTTGTTTTTGCACAATTTTGAAGTCTCCAATCGAGGCTATTTCTATTGCTGGTAGAAACTGACTGCAAGCCATCTAGATTCAGGGGAAAAAAATCTCTGATCTTGGTCTGGGCTCAGCTTCTTTGCAACCTTGTTGGGGTCATGGAGGCTAAGCCAGGTAGGTTATTAAGGATTGCCTACCCTCTGCCCTAATTACTGGATCCCTTTAAACCCTACTCCATGGAAAATGAAATGAGTTTTGCAGAAAGAGTAGTTGATTTGGCAATATCTCATAGAATTTTCCCCTGGATTTGCTGAAGGTCTGTTATTCTTGGCCAATAGACTTCATGGTCCTGGGCAACAACTTTCCAGCAGTTTTACAAATTGCTGGTCCATCACAAAATCTTTTTGAATCCTCCATATGGCAGTGGTTCTGTGGACTAATATTTTTGCTAGTCACTCAACTGATCAATTAATTAATGAGTATTTAATAAGTTTGCACTATTCTCTGTCTAGTATACAAGAGAAGTATGATCTCTGCCCTTTGGGAACTTGTTGGGAAGTTAGCAATAACCTATGTGAGGTGAACAGAGAATAATAGAAGATGGTATATGATTAAGGGCTCTTAGTTTGGGAAGCTGGCAGGAGGTCAGAGGAGAGAATGATAATGTGGGTTGCTTTACTCAAGCTTTTTTCATTTTCCTTTCTAAAAGGTGTAAGCTGAAGTGGAAGAGTGGGTTGAGCTTGGATAGGCCTTTCCATTACCTTTTCCCATATCCCCTCTGTTTCTAACATGTGGGCTAAGTCCGTCCTTTATCAGCTCTCAAATAAAAAGAGAACAAACAGGAAAGGTGGATAATTATATTTGTTTTAGAGTGTAGTGTGTTATTTTGATCCAGCAACAAACATTTATTAAGTGTCTACCATGTGCCAAGTGTTGGGAATGCAAAAAGAGGTAAAAGACAGTCCCTATCCTCAAAGAGCTTACACTCTTAATAGGGATCTACAAACAAATATATACATCCACATACAGATATATATATATATATATATCTCTAGATATATATATAGAGAATAGAGAATAGAGAATATGCTTCCTATGTAAGATGGAGTTTTTAAATTGGGACTTTAAGGAAGCCAGTGGGTAGAGATGAGGAAGAAGACTATCCCAGCCATGGTGGACAGCCTGAGATAATACCCTGAGTCAAGAGATGGAATGGCTTGTTCATGGAACAACAATGAGCATTGGATCAAAAAGTTTAAGATGTAAGAAAGCAGAGAAGAGGTGGGAAGTGGCTGGATCATAAAGAGTTACAAATGCTGAGCAGAGGACTTTCTTTGTCCTATTCTGATTGTCATTTGATTTGAGATAGAGATGAACAGGCTAAATTTAGGAGCTTCCCCACATGTCTTCTTTTTAGTTTGTATACTACCATTCTACTTTGATCACTACCACCATGATTACTACTATATCTATCTATCTATCTATAAATATATATCAATATATCTATATCTATCTATCTGTCTATTTATCCACCACAGGATTTCAATACAAATGGGGTGGACTTTATTGAGATAGAAACTTGGAATCAATAAGACCTAAGTTTAAAGTTGATCTCAGATACTTACTAGCTTTGTGACTTTGGGCAAGTCACTTCACCCTGTTTGCCATAGTTTCCTCATCTGTAAAGTGGGCATAATAATCACACCTATCTTCTGGGATTGCCAAGAGAATCAAATGGGATAATAATTGTAAAAACACTTAGCTCAGTGTCTAGTACATATTAAGTCTATGTAAATGCTAGCTATTATTATTACTGTCATTACCTAGTTAAAATGAACATATGATAAACATTTATCTATACTTTAAAATAAATGATATATAGTAGAAATTTGTTTTTTCTTGTTCTTTTTTGTATATTAAAATGTGTCAGGGTTTTGATGATTATTAAATTCACAGTTAAAAAGAAAATTTAATTAAAAAACGATTTGGTTATGTAAAATAGTAACTTAGAAGGTACTGTGAATTACAACAGATACAATCCTGTCTTCATGATCAGAGTTGCCATGGAAAGAGAGGAGAAGCAGGTAATTTAGATGTCTCATCTTAAATCTTAGGAAAGCAGAGTTATAAAGCAGGAAAAGTGTTGAATTTATAGTGAGAGGATCCCAGTTCTTCTATTGATTATAAGTATGAACTTGGACCAGTCCCTTAATATGCCCCAGTTTTCTCATCTGAAAAATGACAAGTTTGAATATTCACTTGATGGCTTATCTTTTTTGTTGTTGTTTTTATTGTTCTTTCATTTATATTGATGAAGTCATTGTGCAAATTGTTTTGGCATATTTCATTTTTGTCAGTTCATATAAATTTTCCTAAACTTTTCTACAGCCATTACATTCATTGTTTTCATACCACAGCAATATTCCATAACTTTTTTTTTCTTCTAACGTCTTTGTTAGCTCTTGAAGATTCTGTGTTTAAGCAAAGCAGAAAGCAGTTTCTCAGTCACTAATAAATCCCGAGGCCATAAACTGTGAGCTTTTTTGAGAGCCAAAACTATTGCCTCACTTTATAATCCCAGACTTGAGCACAGTGCCAGGCACAAATATCAATTAACTGATATCATCAGGACCAACTCTCTGAATTCTTCCAAAAACTCCAGCTTCCTTGGGGGACACCTCCAGCCTGAACCTTTCTAATAAGAAACTTCATATTTTCTTTTGGAGAATAAGGGAGGGAAAAGAGGACCCTTTAAAATTTTCAAACCTCAGCTGAATGAAAAATTGCCACAAGGAGGCTTCTTGCTCTGAGTAACTTTTAGACTTTCTGTCATTTCTTCTTTCTTTTTGGCAATCTGCATTATTTGGTACTCTGTTCCTGTGCCTTTTTATCATTTCCTTTGTCCTTTACTTGGCTAACTAATCTGGGCTGGGTAGGCAGTGAAATTATACCAGAACTGTCCTAATAATGACGTTTTTTTGGGAAACATCCTGCAGATAATCTGGGGCTACATCCATTCAGACTCATCTCACCTTTAGTACTGATAGTGGTGTGTGGGAAGGATGTTTGCTGGAATCAAAGAGATGCATGTACTTCCTCCCTCTAGAGGATCACTCTGGATCCTAATTAGGATGTGGTGGGACAGATCACAGCAAATATCAGGACATTGGGAAAAGAAGGTTTTTTTTTTTTTGGTTTCCCATTTTAATACAGCAGTGTGATATGCACAAATCAGCAAACAGATTTAAATTTTTGCTACGTAAATCAATGTTATCATTTGGCACGTTCTTGGACATGCACATCATCAGTAGGCAGTCTCAGTGTAGTGCTCCTTTATAATTAAATGCTGGGAGGTTTCAGTGGGCCTATTAATATTTTCTTTTATAAACTGACCCATGGGCCCATTGCTGCCCACCTCCCATGGCACCCTACCATGCCATTGGAACTCCACCACTGTGCCAATGGGCTCTGCTTCTGTTTTGAATCTATGAACGCAGGAAACCAAAGAGAATGGAAACAATAGATAGTTACTGAACCAGGGTAATCTAAAGGGAGAACTTGCTGAATTCTTTCTATTAGGGACCAGTTTGAAGAATAAAGAAAATTTTACAATAGCTAATCTCTACTCCTTTATGGATTTTTCTGTGAAGCTAGAGTCCTGATATAAGACAACAGGCCTGCTGTCATTGGGGATGCTAGAATTTGGGAAATTAGGACATTTGCGGGGAACTGGACAGTGAAGTTTATGTCAAGTTGGTATTATTATTGCCACAGTATTTCTTTAAGGAAGAGGGCCAGAGAGAAACTGATTGTTTGAGCCTGAGTGAGTGGGCAAATTTCCCTCCAGTTTCACTGTGGAAATAGAGGCAATTGATCTGGCACTCTGAGCTTCCTGGATTTGATCTACATGTGGGGCTGCTCAAATGGCGATGACATTCTAGGGGGCTGATTGTGGGAATCTGAGCCAAGAGGAGAGATGGGTGAAAAAAAAAAAATTGGTAGCCACTAAATAAAGGAGCCCAGAAGGCCAAAGTAATAACTTTTTAGAGCATATTTACAACCTCCTTTGGTAGGACTTGGCTTAACAAACTAAAGCGGATGTGGCCAAGATAATGACTGGATGAAGCCCCTCGCTAGTCTCTCCAGGGCTCCCGGGACCGAGCAAGCTATTGAAAGGACACCTCCCCATGGAGGACCGGACCGCTGCATCCCGGCCCCTCTCATTCATATGTTGTTTGTGCTACACTGACAAAGAAGGAGGATTTTCTGGTTGTCTCTGCCACACTGACCTTTAGAGTGTTTACTTTTTCAATCAGCTTTGGGGAGGCAAAGCTGAGCTCTCAGTGTAAGCAAAGTCTGGTCCTTCTCTCCTGTTTCTCCCCAAACCATTTGGAGAGATAACACTGGGGTGACAAATCAGCACAAGTTGTTTTTACAGGTGTAAGAACCCAATAGGTCACTAATTGACCTGGGCCTAGGCTTGTGAATCTGTCCAGAGCTGTATTTGAAGAATGCCACAGCATCATTTACACTCACCAATCCTTTGTAATCTTAATCTCTTTGTTGCTTTTATGTTATACTGGCCCCCCAAGGTTAAAGAAAGAGATTTAGACCTTAAACACAAATCCAGCCTTCAAGCTCTGGAATTATCTTTGCCTTTAAATGCAACTGATCAATGCCCATTTCTTTTGAAAATAAAACCCTTTTGAACCTTGAAAGCCTTCCACTGTTGAGCTATGCCTAAGTGCCACATGGGGAAATGGGCAGAAAAAAGCCCATTTTTCCCTTAGTGCTTGCATTAGAGGTCCTAAAGTTCAGTCCAACGCAATCAATTTAATTGGCGCTAGCTCTAGTGACAAATTATGCTGGTTTACACTCCAATGTAGCACAGATTCCTCAAACGCTAGGGAAGAAGGGAGATACACTTCTTGGTCTCTACTTAAAGAGGGCAACAGTATTGGAAAAGGAGCACATTTAATTTATCACTGTCAGAGCAGGTGCAAAGTTTAATTCTAACTAAAAGCATTAAACAATTAACCCAGACAGTCAGGCCTTCTGAAAATGCTCAGTTGCAGGGAACACATGGACCAGATTACCAATGGAAAAGTCAATGCTCGTCTTTTATGCTACTGAATACCTTTTTTTTACTTTTTTTTTTTCTTCTTCGAATAATGAAAAGCTACTACAATAAGGTCATTTCTAAGGCCTTTGGTAGATGCCTGAGATGAAAGTATCAGATAGGGGTGTACAATATACTCAAAGATCAAGGAAGAACTATCTTTTAAGTCTTATGTTGATAGCCAGGAGGGTAGAAATTGAGAGTCACATGCTAATCAAAATTAATGTGATTCTTTATTTTTTGAGTGATGCAATACACTTGAGTGCCTTGCATATTTTTTTGTGTGTGATTTTCAATGTGTGTAAGGAACTCCTACTATGGAAAATCTGATGTAAATTAACTACTCCTCTCAAATTCAAATTCTCAAATTCTCTAATAGAAGGAATTATTAATCTGGGATCCATGGACCTCAAGAGGTTCATGAATTGAATTTGGATGGGAAAATCTTTTTCTTTCTATCTTTATTTTTATTAATTTCTATTTGAAACTGAACATTTTCTTCAATTATTTCTTTTCTTGTGAATTATTCTAAGAAGGGTTTTAAGGGTTTTACCAGACTGCTAAAAGTGAGCATGACACAAAAAAGGAGGTAAAAACTTTTCTTAGAGAATCTCCTGGGTCACTGAGTAAGTATGTATCTTGTTTGCTCACACACAGTAAGAAAGCTAGTATTTATTAGAGAAAGGATTTGAATTCATGTTTTACTTACACTGAGGCAAGCCCTTTCTTCGTCATACCCAATAGTGAGGAGGGACTTAATATTTATTGAATTTTAGTTTGAGCACATGTTTGTTGCACGAATGAATACAAGGTCTTTATTAAACACTTAGTATTGCCAAGCACTAGGGATAAAAAACCAAAAAACGACAAGCTTAAGAAGCTTAATTCTAACGGAAGAGACAACATATGTAAGGAAGGGGTAGAGTGAGAAAGGAATTTTGGTTTGGGAAATAATAGAGATGGTGAGAGCAGTAGGACAGTTGGTTAACACACCCTTTCCAATGAGAATGATGACCATTAGAATTTTCAGAGAAGTTGGAAAGGGGTATTTGTGTGTGTGTGTGTGTGTGTGTGAGTGTGTGTAGGGGTAGGATGAGTACATAACAGCAGCAAGACAAGAAGGAAAATGTGAGAACTTGGTCACAAGGAGTCTAGAATAAAATAGCTTTATTTCTATAATGCTTAGCCTCTGGTGGTCCATTTTAGCAGCCAAGTAAGAGTAGCAAAGTCAATCAATAGTTGACTTTGAATGGATTCTAAGATTAAGCAAGTTAATTAATCTCTTTGAGCCTCTGGGATAAGGCTTGAATTTCTACTCCTTTCCAAATGGGTTAAAGTAAGGTAAGGACAAAACAAGATAGGGATGTGATATACGGTATTATTTTTAAACCTTTCTCAAAATGATTTTTGTGTCATAGGATCATAGCTGTAGAGTGAGAAAGATACCTCAGTTGTCATTTTAGTACAACCTTGTCCTTTACAGTTGAAGAAACTGAATTATTGTGGATTTTCCAATTTCCTCCCTCCACCTTGCCACATCCATTTTGTTACCAAGTCTTGATTCTATACCACAATATCTGTCCTTTCCATTCACATGGCCATCACCCAGATCCATACCAGCCTTTTTGTGACTGTTGTAATAGCCTCCTAATTGGTCTCCTGGCTGGAAGCTTCTCTTCTCTTCAATCTATCTTCCACACAGCTGCCAAATTGTCACTTCCCTGCTCAAGAAGTTTCAATGACTTGCTCTTGTCCCTAGAATAAAACATAAACACTTCTGTTTAGCATTTGAAGTCCGTTACAATCTGGCTCCATCCTACCTTTCCAAGCTTATTGCCCATTACTCTGCTTCATTCATTTCAACTTCTAGCTAAACTAGTCTATTAGCTGTGATCTTTAAACATACCTTCCATTTCTTACCTTCCTCTATATCTTGGGACAGTTGTTCCTCCTTATCTGGAATGAATTCCAGAATTGGAATTAGAAGGAATGGTGTCTTCTTTTAAGGTTCAGTGGAGGTCTCTCCTATATGAACCTATATAAAGTCTCTGGCCATCTCTCCATCCCCTTCCCTGAAATTATTTTGCGTTGACTTTGTATATATCTTTTGCTTACTTATCTGTATATAGTTGGGATATTGGCTGTCCCAAGTGAACATAAGTTTGTGGAGAATAGAGATTATTTTATTCTCCAATTTCTAGCACCCAGTGGATGTTTGATAAATGATTGTTGAATTGAAATTTTATATTTTACATGTTCATTATATATAACTTGCTAAAATAATATAATTTACTTTATTATTTTTCTTTTCAGCAGATCTTATGGAAATAGCATATTTTGAACACAGGTCCCAAAGTTTCCATTTTTAGACCCTCTCCTGGCCCTCTCCTACATCCCCTATCAGGAATGTATACATCTCTATCAGACTATATCTGGAGTAGTATGTTCAGCTCTTAGCATTTTGATAAAGAGACTGATTAAATGGAGAGTGTCCAAAGAGGGGGAACCAGGGTTTGGGAGGACTTTCAGGACATGGTATATGATCTGTTGAAAGAACTGGAAATGCTTAGCTTAGAAAAGACTCAAGGGAAATATAATAGCTATCTTTGTTTAGCAGCAAGCTTTTCCTGTGGAAGAAGGATTAGACTTATTTTGTCTGATCACAGAATATAGAATTAAGAGTAACAGGAGGAAGTTGTAAAGAGGGAAGTTTAAGAATGACATTAGGAAAAAAATTTCCATTATCCAAAAGTGAAATTGTCTACCTTGATAGGTAAAGGTTTCTTCGTAAAAACTAAAGTTTGAAAGGCACTGGAATATTTGATTGAGACACTTTTGGTAACTTTCTTGGAAGATCTGAATTTTAAACCAATATTCCATTTTTACCTTTCTTTTTAAAATTCTTTTTACTAAACATCCTATAGGTTCTATTTCTGGGAATGTTGCTGTTCCGAAATGGAACCAAACTTAGCTACTTGAGAGCTGGCTCCTAGAACAGTTCTGATACAAATTACTTCATGATCTCATGCTAGTCATGTATTTTCTCTGGGCCTCAATTTCCTAACCTATAAAATGAATGATCTAGATGTTTAATCAAAGATTTCTTCCAGGTTATAATTCTATGATTTTTTCATCGCTAATTCTTGTCTTTAATTCTTTGTACCTTGGGTTCCATCCCCACCATTCTCCTCAAAATGACTTGTCAAAAGTCATCTCAATAAGACAGTGATGCTGTTGTCTACTCTCTCCTTGGGAAGGAGCCATCACTTACTCCCTATACTTCTGTGACCTGGCACTCTCCTGATTCTCTGAGCAGTCTAGAGGTTTGTTTGTTTTCTTCCCCCCATTAAACTCACTAAATCCCAGTCTCACAATCTAAAGTCAAGGATACCTGATCTTTGTACTTGGTTCCACACTTTGTGCTGTCATCAGGCACCTACAAAGATGCCTGTTGTCTGACCTGCCCGGTAATAATACAAATACCAACATATGTTTTCTTATGATGGGATAAACACTCAGTAGTGTCATTTGCTGAAACTCAATAACATAAACAAAAATAAACCAAGCAATTTTCATAGTGAGTGTGTGTATGTGTGTGTGTGTGTGTGTGTGTGTGTGTGTGTGTGTATTTAGTAGGTAGAGTATTTCTGGATTGTCATTTAGCAGAAATCTCTAATGAATTTGGGTACATAGAAATTAAATCTCTGTTTGCCTCAACTTCCCCCTTTGTAAAATGGGGACAATAACAGCATTTATCTTACAAGGTTTTAGAGCTCAAATATGATAATTGCATCTTGTAAATCTTGAGGCAAATCTTTAAATGCTAGCTATTATCCTTAGCTATAGTATTGGGCTTGTATGTCAGAAAGATCTGAATTCAAATCCTTTAAAGACTTACTAGCTGTGGGATTCTGGGCAAGTCACATAACCTCAAGACATTCATGGGAATGAGATTCCATAGGCTTTGTGAACCTCTGGAACCTAAAGGGACATTTTTCCCACCTTACCCTTAGATTATTCTTAGATTAGAATAGCCTTAGATTATGGAACCCCTTTTGGGAAAATATTCACTTGTATGTCATCTGTTTACTTTAAAAGACTTGGAAGGATATGTCCATATCAGTTTGTTGGTCTGTTTACTTGTTCTCCATTTTTGTCAAAAGGAAGGACTAGGTGAGGTAGAACATGACTCACTCCAAGTCTTAGTCAGACTACCCCATTCATTTTGCTGGTCGCCAAGAAGTGTGTAATTCAAATTAGTGGTCAGACTCCCAAAGCTCTCATTTATTACATCTAATTGCAAAATAAGAAATCTTACATGCATGTGTCTCATCTCCTGTTTCTCCATTATTTGCTATACTCATTCATCTAGATTTAATTACCATTTCACAGTAGTCTCCATGAAATCTGGTTAAATTGCCAATCGTAGCTATGATTTCGGGAGTCCTCTATAACATAATGATGTTAACAAGATCTATTCCCCTCACCCCTCCCTTTTTCTCTTTGCTTTGCTCCTGGCTTGGTGTCTTCCTCTAGGTCCATTCAAGCCTGGGGAAGCCTGCCCAGACAGCTACTTCTCATACAAACCCTTAGCAGCATGTGCAGAGTAAATCCTAATGTACCAGGTACAAAACCTTCCTGGGAAAGGGTTTTTGAAGGTGAAGGTGGAGCTGAAAGCATTGGTTACTAATACATCTCTGTGACAATTTTAGGCTCTTTAAATTAAGTGCTTTTAGATTTGATGGAAAGGAAGAAAACAGAGTTTTGGGAAGTGGAAAGCTTTTGGAGCTCTCTTTTCCAAAGTGGAGAGTTGTATGAGTGGGTTTGTGAGACTATTTTCAAGTCCCTTTTTATTGCTTTTATCTTTTAAAGGAAGGGGAAAAGATACAACAATAATACAAATACCAACATATGTTTTCTTATGATGGGATAAACACTCAGTAGTGTCATTTGCTAAAACTCAATAACATAAACAAAAATAAACCAAGCAATTTTCATAGTGAGTGTGTGTGTGTGTGTGTGTGTATTTAGTAGGTAGAGTATTTCTGGATTGTCATCAAGCCAGCATTTGTGACCATTTAAAGAAATGAGAATTTTAGTAATAGAAATTTATATACATAATCCATTTTTTGACATGGAACATGGAAAGGAAAGAGGCTACTAATGATCTTTCATAAGGAATGAAATTTTCAGAGACATGAATGTAGATTATGGAGAGAATTGGGCTGTCAATTACTGATCTGAATTTAGCATTCAGTTATCAATTATACTTGTCCAGTTTGGCTCCAGAGGACAGAACTGGTAGCAACAGATAAAAGTCTTAAGCAGGCCAATTTAGGCTTTTTGTGAAGAAAAGAAACAGGATATGGATGGAAGAATGGATGTAGACAGACTACAGAAATTTCATACATCTTAACTGATATAAATCAATTAATATGAAAAGATCAAGTGGAGACATTTGGAGCCAATAGCAATACCATTTTAGAATATAAACCCATTTGTAAAATCTTACAAAGAAAGGATGGTGGAGGATTATGGATGGTTTTGCTTCATAAAGCAGTTGAACTGGAAAGAAAATTGAGTGAGAGACCTAACTAAACAAAGTTATACCAAAGATACAATGATGAAAACAGAACAACAACAGCAAAAGAATAAAAATGGAAAAGGCCTACATTTTTTTTTTTTGTAACAGATACATGATGTAGTAGATAGATTAACAAGTCTGCAAAGTTCAGTCTCTTGTAGTATGAATGTTTCTAGTATGAAAGTTTATATTTTCAATTTTGGCACAAATTATTTATTTTTCATTAGTTTCTCATCAAAAGCAATGCTAATGTGCCATTGATGAATTCTACCAAGTTTTTTTTTTTTTTTCATTTTTGCTTTTGTTTTTAATTTTTCAACAGCAATGAAGGACAGGTGAAGATAATGTCAAGCTAAGCTATTAAGTCAGAAACTAAAGAGTACCTGAGCTGAGAGGACATTTCTGATAGATTCTATTGGTCTCCATCACCATGTAGATTTCATAGATATTAATACAGAGGTATTCAGTCAAGGTAATAAAGTAGCACCCTGCTTTGGACAGATAGACTGAATGAATGGACCAATTCAAATAAATGAACCAATGAAACTTTCCAGAGTAACATATTAATATTCCTTTTTTTTTTTCTTAGTCTGATCATTGATATTTGTAGCTGACATTATGTCTAAATCATGGACCTCAAATATCACCAGCCTTTTCCTGGAATATGTTGAGATTACTGGTTCTACCTCTCCTTACCTTCGGACCTTTAGGTGCTTCTCACCTCTACTTGTACAAGAGCCTCTAAGTTTTCGATTTCCTTTGCTTTCCAAACCCAAGAGGACTCATTCAACATTGGACCCTAATCAGTAGATGACCCCAGGGCTCCATACAGAGCAGTAGAGTATGCTTTTTTGTTCTTTTGTCTTGGCAAAAGGCCTATTGAAAAATTTAAGAACTGCTTTCTTTTTGGCAGTGACATTAGAAATCAGATAGTCTACTCCCTCATTTTATAGATTAGGAAGGGGAGTTTCCCAAAAGCTAAGTGATTTGCCTGAGATCATCCAGAGAGCACATAGCAGAGAAAGAACTTGATGTCTGATGCTCTGATTTCAATGTAGGCAATTTTTTTTTTCATTGCAAAGTTCATTAGAGTCACTATATAAGCTTTTACTGAGAATTTACTAATTATTTATCCTTTGTATACTTTTCCCCACCCTGTGTTCTAGCTTTAGAAAAACTGTCAGGGTTTATGCAAATTTGTTAGCACCAAAAAGGTTTCTAGAACTTGGTTCACTTACTTCCCTAAGAAATATTGTGTTTAACATAACAATGCACTCCCCAACAAACTAAAGTTCAGAAAGTAAATACAATATGTTGGCTTTGCCAAAGAAACATTTGGCTGTAGATTTTCTTATCTCATTGCTCCAGGGAAGCTAATAAGGTAAATAATTCAGGAATCTGGTCCAATCAGACTTGCTGTTTTAGACAAGATCATCTTCATTTATTGAAAAAAAAAATCACTTGAATAATCTAAAATGAAACAGATTAGTGAATCTAGTATATAAGAATGAAGATAATCATGCTATTTGACCAATTAAACTCATCTGGGTCCTAACTGCCAAGGACTATCTTTCTACTTTATCCCTATGATCTTATCTCTTTTCCAATAGCAATTGCTTCAGTTCTTTCCTTCTGCCCTTTTACTACCAGTCTCATATTCACTCTCTCTCAAACACTCTCTCAAACAGAGCAAGTGACTTAGTCTTCCACGGCACTGAGAATATTGAGAACATCTGAAGTGAATTTTTAAGCTTTTCTCCATCCATCAAATCATCTCTGAATCTTCACTCTGTCCTCAGTCTCTCTGGTCCAGAAGAGATAACCACACTACTACTAAAACTTATCTCTCTATCTGAACTCCAAATCCTATTCCATCTCACCTCTTCCAGTATAATGACCCAATTGTCCCTGCCTTTTTTTCACGCATCTTCAATCTATCCTACGCCAATGGTCCTTTCAAATCTGCCTGCAAACAGTTCAGATGTCCTCAACATTAAATAAAAATTTCCCTTGACCCTTATAAACTAGCCAGCTACTACTCCCCTCATCCCCTTAATTGCCAGACTGAAAATAATCACTTGTTCCTGAAGTACCTGCTTTTTCACTACTGACTTTCTGCTCAGATCATTGTGTCTAAGATTCTCTATCAATCTACTGAGACTGCTCCCTCTGTGGTCACTAATGACAGCTTAATCTCTAAATCCACTGACTTTTTCCCTTCTTTAGTGCTCTTTGACATTACCCCCTATTCCCTCTCTCTCTCTCTTTGGCTTCAGAGATATTAAGCCTTCCTGGTTTTCACTCCTCTTGTCTTTGTCTCCTTGTTTGTTTGAACCCTTTTATTTCAGAAATTCCCAAAAGGTCTGTCCCAGGCTCTTTTCTCTTCCTTATTTACAATCAATCTTTCTCTCTCTGTCATCTCTGTCTCTCTGTCTCTCATCTAGTTGCCTCTATCTCTGTCTGCTTCTGTCTCCCTGCCTTAGTTTCTTCTCTGTCTCTGATTCTGTCTCGGTCTCCTCTTCTTCCTCCCTCCCCTTTTCATCTTCTCTCTTTCTTTTTCTCTCTTTTTCTGTCTCTATCCCTCCCTCTTCTTTCCTTTCCTCCTTTTCTCCCACCTCCCATCTCTATTTCTACCTCTCTCTTTTGCTCTGTCTCTTTCTCCTCCCCATCTCTCCCTCCCTCTTCCTCCCTCTCTTTCTGTCTCTTTTCCCTCCCTCTCTCTCTATCCCTTTCTGTCTCTCTCTCTCCTTCTCTCTTCTCTCTCTCCCTTTCTCCTCTCACTTTCTTTGTCTCTATCTCTCTCTCCTAGTCTCTCTGTCTCTCTCTCTGTCCCCTTTGTCTCTCTCTGTGTCTATCTCTATCTCTATCTCTATCTCTCTTTTTCTTGGTCTCTCTGTCTTTTTCTCTCCTTGTTTCCTTTTCCTCACTCTCTTTCTCTGTCTCTGTCTCTCTTCTCCCTCCTTCCCCTGTTCTATTTTTCTCTACCTCTCTTCTGTCTGTCTCTCTGTTTGTCTTTGTCTCTGCCTCTCTCTCGTTCTCTCTTTTTCCCTCTTTGTCTCTGCTGTCTCTGTCTCATTCATTCTAATAGCTTTAACTACCACTAACTTCCATGTCTATATCTCCAGATCCAATCTTATTTCTGAATTTCAGACCAACATTTCTCATCTATCTACAACATATCTCCAGACTTCTCCATTTAAATGTGGCATTCATGACACAAACTTATCAGGTGCTGAACCAACTTTTTTTTTTTTTTTTTAACTTTCCACTTTAACCAGCTTTTCCCTTTTACTTCATTATTTCTGTCTGTTGTACCACAATTTACCTTGTATTCCATATTTGTAACCTTGGATTGTCTTTGATTCTTTCCCATCTCTGCACTCATATTCAATTTACTCTTGGGTCCTATTAAATCATCTCTCTCATCTATTTTCCTCTCTCCATTTTTACAGCAACCATCATAGTTCAAGCCCACATTACCACCTGAACTTTGTTTTTTCAGTATGTTCCTTAGAGGTCTTCTCATCTCTACTTTATCCTGTTCTTTAATATAAGAAGGAGGGGGAGAATAAGCATTTATATTTACTATGTATTAGGCACTGTGTTGTTTTATAAATATTACTTCACTTGATCCTCACAACAACCCTGGAAGATAGGTTTATAACGATCCCCACATAATAGTGGAAGAAAGTGAATTTGAAAGTGGTTAAGTGACATATTTCAGGTCATATTTGAATTCAGTTTTTCCTGATTGTTGACCCCGTACTCCATTCACTAGCACATTTACCTGCCCCAGTAAATATACTATTGCCATCTCAATTTTCTTGTGCATAGATCTGATTATGTTACTTCCTTGCTTAAAAATCTTTAGTAGTTCACTATTTCCTACTGAATAAAGTTTAAACTACTTTGTTGAACTTTAAGATCTTCTATGTTCTTATTTTTCCAGTCTTATATTGTATTACTCCATGTCATTTACTTAATATTTCACCTCAATGTGAAACTCTAGCCTTTGACCTTTGATTTTAGGCCTATGGGTTTTTGCTCACATTTTTCCATATGACTGAAAAACTGTCCAACCTATTCTTAATGTCAAAACACTTAGAAGTATTTTCTGAAACCTCAACAATAATTTTGTTTTGAAATTCTCTTATGCAATTATTTTTCAATGTTGTATTTTTTTTGCTGTGTTGATATTATTGTCTACTAAATTGTCTAATGAGATAATATTTAGTGCAGTGCCTGGCATATAGTAGGCACTTAATAAATTTTTATTTCTTTTCCTTCCTTCCTCCTCCCAACCCTCATACTTAAAATTAGGGACCCTGCCTTATCAAAGTCTTGTGCCTCTTCTATAAAAAATGAACATTGTCACTGTTATTGTTGCCTGCTATTTGCATTTCACTTTCAAAGGCATAGTTGCTTTTACTGGAAATGGGTGGGAATCTTTCTTTAATTTAGGGTTTTGTTTGGTCAATGTCTTCATTTGTAGCTTTACCCTTCTGCCTTTCAAAATATGGACATTTTCGCAGCTCACAATGCAGTCAACTGGGAAAGCATTCCAGAAAAGGATGGAGGCACTGGTTTAGAAAGCCTGCTTCCTATAGTTTTTCTCTATATTTCTATCATCTTCAATGTGAGAACAGATTTCTAGAGAAAAATGAAGCAGTTACAATCCTGACTACTTTTGTTATCGGGACTTCTGAGTTATGAGTCTCTGATTTTTCTTCTTTTTGGAGAATTGATCTGAGACTCCTAAGAACTAAGTCATTTCTCAGAAAAGGGGGGAGGAAATCACTTGGAAAACCTTGGGTTTCTTTCTGACACAGTACTTTTCCCTTATGCACTTGGCTTGGACATCTTCCCATATTGTCATACAATTCTGTGGCCCTAAAAGCTGTATTTTTGCTTTCTAGTAATATGGCCCCTTAAATCACCATGCTGATTCATTTGCCTTCCAGGAAAGGGAGTTGGGGGCAAGTCCCTGGAGGAAAAAGCTGCCTCGAAGTTGAAGACCAAGTCCCAAGATAGACAACAGAACACAGCAAATCAATCTGAGCTGGCAGACAAATCACAAGCCCCAGTCACAGTTCTTTCCTCTGCCATTCATACACCTGTTTTAAATGCCTTGTACTTGTCACTTCACTGTTATCTTGGCAAATGTTTGGGGAGACAGAACAGGTAGTAGAGTGACGGAACAGACGTCTGCCACAGAGTTCACCCTGGCCTTGTTAAAATTAATTGGAAAGTAAACTCTCTCAGAATGGTGACTTTCAGAGCATCTTCTCTCATCTCCACTCACACCAAGTCAGCAGGATGTGTGTGGTGCAGCATCCTGCTACCATCATCCCTGATGTGACAAATTGGTGTTTCCCCTTCCTTGGTATTTTGCTTCCTCTTACCTTTCCCCCCTGGGCACAGACCTCTCAGTTACACTGAAGTGACCCCCCCAAGTAGCCCTTCCGCTTTTCCCTCAATGAGTTCATTGAAGTGGAATTTGAATCTCTGAAGTTTGGGTTTCATTGAAGAGAAGCCTTTAGGTCCACAGGAATGTAGATTACTTAAAAACCCTTTCCTGCTGGTAGCAGGTAAAATAGTATTTAATTAATAAAATAGCAGATTTAAAATGTTCTATCACATTTGGTTAAGCCAAAAAAAAAAAAAAAAAAAGACAAAAAAAACCCCAAAACTTCAAACTATTTCTTTTCTAGAAGATTTAAAATGTCCTATCACATTTGCTTAAGCAAAAACCAAAGCAAAACAAAACAAAACAACAACAACAAATCTTCAAACTATTTCTTTTCTTCTTCTTTTTTCTTAATGGTATTTTATTTTTTCCAAATACATGTAAAGATAGTTTTCAACATTCATTTTTGTAAGCCTTGTGTTCCAAATTTTTCTCCTTCTCTCCCTTACCTCTCTTCCTCCCCAAGGCAGCAAGCAATCTGATATAGGTTAAATATATGCAATGTTTTTAAACATATTTCTATATTTATCATACTATATAAGAAAAATAAAACCAAAAGGGAAAAACTTATGAGAGAAAAAAACAAAATAGGTGAAAATACTATACTTCGATCCACATTCAGTGTCCAATTTCCTCTCTGGATGTGAATGGCATTTTCCATCCCAAGTCTATTGGAATTGCCTTGAGGCACTACATTGCTGAGAAAAGCCAAGTCAGAGTTGATCATCATATAATCTTGCTGTTACAATGTTCTCTTGGTTCTACTCACTTCACTCAGTATGAGTTCATATAAGTCTTCCTGGGATTTTTTTAAATGAGCATGCTCATCATTTCTTATGGAACAATAATATTCCATAACATTCATATACCAACACTTATTCAATTATTCCCAACTGCTGGGTATCCACTTAGTTTCCAGTTTTTTGTCACTACAAAAAAGAGCTGCTACAAACATTTTTCACATGTCGATCATTTTTTCTCTTTTATGATCTCTTTGGGATACAGACCCAGGAGAGACACTGCTGCATTAAAAGTTGTGCACAGTTTGATAGCCCTTTGGCTATCAAAGTTCCAAGTTGCTCTCTAGAATGGTTGGATCAGTTCACAACTCTACCAACAATGTATTAGTGTCCCAGTTTTCTTATATCCCCTCCAACATTTATCATCATCTTTTTCTATCATCTTAGCTAATCTGAGAGGTGTAAAGCAGTACCTCAGAAGTGTTTTAATTCACATTTCTGTAATCATTACTGGTTTAGAACATTTTAAAAATATGACTAGAAATGGCTTTAATTTCTTCAACTAAAATTTTATGTTCATATCTTTTGACTATTTATCAACTGGAGAATGACTTGTATTCTTATAAATTTGAGTCATTTCTCCCTATATCTTATGAGTCCTTTATCAGAAATACTGGCTGTAAAAATTGTTTCCCAGCTTTCTGCTTCTCTTCTAATCTTGGTTACTTTGGTTTTATTTTCAAACGATTTCTTTAGAGAACTTTGGTAAATGAGCTCTCATGAAATTCTGCTTTCCTTTCTTTAATGGAGACACTTAAAAAATCACTGTGGCTGTTGAACCATGGCACAAGCAGTTACCTCTTTGTGGTGATTTAGGAGTGCACTTGTTTCTGCCCAAAACTTTGGAACAGAGAATCTCATGAGATGGTTGATGGCCCTAAATTCTCTGAGCCTGATTGCAAGTTTTTGTATTCCTACTGAATTTCAAAAGGACTTCATATCATTTTAGCTTTCCTGGGGTCAAATATCAAAATATTAAATCAATATTCAATGCTTTGTAGTTGTTGCATTTTTCATTTAATTAGACTAGTCTTTTCAATTAGACTATAAGCTCTCTGAGGGCAGAAGAATCATACTCGCTTTTTAAAATTCCCAACAGTACTTAGCATAGTGTTATATACATGGATATTCAATAAATGTTGAATTCATGTTTCCATTAGGAGGAAAAGCTAGATCTAGTTTCCCTGCTTACTGAGTTGATTGATGCCATCAGATCCCTGACAGATGTCATCCTGCTAATGTCTTGACCTCAACTATAGTCAGGGATGGAAGGACAAAGAACCAATGCTCATCTATTGCCTAGGAAACAGCTCAGTTACAGTGTCTCAGGCTGTGGCCATACTCCAACCTTGAACCACCTAATTGCTTTAATGGAAATCTTGCCTGCTTGTGATGTTTGGGTTCATGCAAAAGAATAGTTCTCAGCCTTACAACTTCAGTGTGAACATAGCTATAAACTTTAGCTATTCAGTTTTCTCCCATGAGCATCAATATCCTGGTGATTGGAATATTTCCATCAGTGGACAACATGGAGCTTCTTATTGCACCAGCAATGTGAATTGTGCTATTTGTAAACCTTTGGGATGAAACAATGTAATTTGCCCTGGTATCAGTGTGTTATTGGCATAGGGAATTATTTGTCCCTATGTCGGCACGGACTGAAGAATTCATATTCATATGAATTTGGATTCAAATTTGTTGCTTGTCAAGGTACAGCTAAGATCCACTGTATACCAGAATCTATAATCCCACAAAGACTTTCTACCTTTGTCCAAATACCTATATAGTCAGCTCATCCCATAGAATTATTTGCAAATAACTCCCTGAGTGCCACATTGTCTCATTATACAGTGACCTCAAACTTTTCTCAGAAACAAAGACCTATCTTTTTTAATACCAGGATTCTGACAATATTTTTGTATGTCTGTGAGTCATAGAAAACCACAGATTTAAAGAATAAAAATTGGATATCCTTCAGAGGTCCAACAGGAAGGCCAATGGTGGGTGTGAGCAGGCTGCACATATAAAGAATAAGGAGCTATAAAGGAGTAAGGGATGTCACTAAAGAAATGTATAATCAGAAAAGATGGGTTGGTTGTGGAGCAAGAGCAAGGAATAGCTAATTGTCAGATAATATATTTGCTCTGATGGTATCCTCCAGAAGTTAAGAGGAATAGAGTCTTAGGACTTTGGGAACTCTTCAGTAGTGAGCTCGTGAAATAGGATAAATGAGTAAGCTGTAACTCCATCCTTGGGATGGGACATCCACGTGAATGAGATCACAGATCCAACAATGAAGCTCTGACACTTCAAATGTGTCCCTAAGAATGTCTCTGATTCAGTTCCCTCATCTATAAAATGAATGCTTAGATTTAATAACTCTAACCTGTTATCCTATGAGGTTAACATTAGTAATTAAAGCACAGACTCTCCATCCATCCAAATCAATTAAACAAGCAAATGCTGAAAACAAACAACTCTTGCTGCCAAAAGGAAAAAAAAATATTCAAATGCAAAGTTAGAATTTTATAGACCTGGCTTGTATTTTTGCAGTAGTGATGAAAGAACTGAAAATATGTTATCAAAATATTAAAGATGAATCACCAGAAAAAGGCAACCCTGTGTACCTGACCAGTAGGACAGTGTCACTTGAGCTTTTGAAGGATAGTCTGAAGAATTATAATCTTTTTCTCCTTTTACAATAGGAAGGGAAAGAGGTATGCTAGAGCCAGCTCTAACCAGCTTACCAAAGCCCATTGTTAAATTTTCAGTATAAGCATTTACACCTTAGAAATCAGAAACTACTATAAATCAGGATTTGGTTTATTGTTTTATTGATTGTCTGAATTTAAGAAAATACTAATTATGCATATTAAAATTTAAGGTGTGTGCAAACAACCTCTTCCCTTACTTCCCCATAAATACTTACCAACATACCCTAATAATAACATTAACATTGCTTGAACTCAGCAGCAATTCATTAGAAAGCACAAGGAATAAAGCTGTCACCAGACTAGAGGCTAGGTGAATACATGCTTATAATAATAATAATAACTTGTGTTTAGATAGCCTTTAAGGTTCACAAAGTGCTTTATATGCATTATCTCATATAAGTTCCCCAATACCTTAGAATATAAGCCCTTTGAGGGAAGGGCTGTGTGTTTGCCTTTCTAGTATCTCCAGAACTTAGCACAGTTCCTGGTACATAGTAGAAACTTAATATTCATTTAGTTTCTTCACTAATTTAACACACTATTTAAGGAAACATTGTAAATGCAAAATGGGTTGTGCCCAGAATTGAGAATATGGAGTAATATATCCTGGAGTGTCTTTGGGAAATGTCAAAGCTATTTCAATAGCCCCCAATCTTCTCCTGGAAACATAGGCTCGGCTTGCTACCCTCAGTATTTCTCCTAGATGATGGACAGTTTTTGGGTCATAAGACCTGAAAGAAGGGAGGGACCATCAGAGGTCTGCCATATTAAGAAGTACTACCTAGTCACTGGAAGTGTAGAAACTTATCCAACATATTTTGTGCAGATCATTCATTGATCCAAAAAAGAGCTTTTTCAGTTGCCATACAGAAGTGGTTTTGGGCAGCCAGAGGCCCGGAAGAAGAAAAATGAGGAGGTTTATGTAAGAGGAAATGTTTGTATGAAGAAGCAAAAGAGCAGTGTCTCTACAGTCACAGTTATGGGTATCTAATGGTCATTTCCTGGTCTCCTCTTTGGTTCTGCAATGTGTCTCGTGACACATTGAGTCCAGGATTTCTTTTAGATAAACTTCTGCCTCTCTTTTCCCTTCCCTTCCATTTCCTCTTTTCCCTGTTTCTCTTCCTCCCTCTCTTTTCTATCACCCTTTCCCCTTCTTTTCTCTCCTCCTGTCTTCTCTCTTTCCCCCTTTCTTTTCTTCTCTTGTCCCCTTCAGTTTTCTTTTCTTCTTCCCCTTCCATTCTTCCCTTCCTCTCTCCCCTCCTCCTTTTCTCTTTCTCTTATTTTCTTTTCCTTTTCTCTTCTTCCCTCTCCTTTTCCTTTCCCTCTTCTTTTCTACTCCCTTCTACCCCATCGCCTCCTCTCTCCTTCATTCCTTTCCCCCCCCATTTGTTTTTTCCCTGACACCTTCCTCTCTTCCCTTTCTTTCCTCTTCCTTTCCTCTTCTCTCTTCCTCATCCCCTCTTCCACTTTCACTTCCTCAGTCCTTCATTGTTTTCTCTCTCTCACTTTCTATATTACTCTTTACTTCTTTCTCTCTTTCCTTCTTTCTTTTATTCCCTTCTTTCTTCTTCCTTTCTCCTTATTTCCCCTGTCCCTCCTCCTTTTCATATTCACTCCCTTTTCTGAACTATGTTCTAAGTTTAAATTGGGCTTGGTGGAAGATAGCAGTATTTATTTGAATATAGTGACATTTCTGAGATGCACCCTATTCCCTTTCACAAGCACAATAAATATGAATGTGCTAATTCTAAAGACATTTGTTGATACACTATTAAAAAGCATGATCTGTTTTCTGCTTCTGGGTAAAGAGGGGAGCTGCAATCTTTTGTGGCTGTGTCAGTGTAGCCCATGTTATTATGTACAGATGCGCCAGCTGCAAGTAGACATTATCTCTTTCATAGTGCTAAGCACTTTACAGTGGGTCACTGAGGTGCAGCTCTCAACCAATAGATCTAATTGCAATCCTTTTATGTTTTCTATGATTGCAGGTTTCTCCAGCACTATAAACAAATAGTAATCAACTAAACCTGTTACCTCTGAGTAGAGATGTCACGATATGAAATATTAACTGCTCAAAATACAGTAATGATGGTTTAAAATGTATTTGTTTCTTGAAGGTAAAAAAAAAAAAAACTACCACACACACACACACACACACACACACACAGAAAAGCAGGAGTGTGAAAGCTAGAAGTCTGAAGGGCCCTCTGGCTCTTTCCCCCTCCCTGATAAAATGAAAAATTGTGTCTGTATACAGCATATTTTATGTGGTCAAATATAGCATAAATATTGTGTACATCCTGCACCATAGTAACTATATTAACAGTATCACCAATGAACTGAGATTCAGCAGCTACATTTTAATGATGTTCTTTATGTTTAACACAAGTCAAATTTAGGCTTTGTGATGTCTAATCCACCTTAGATTAATCCTTTTGCATTTTTATAATCTAATCAACTTGCTCTCTCTCCTCCCTCCCAAAAAATTTAGAAACCAAGTCCCAGCCCATAGTGGAAGAAATGGCATTAGGTCTGACAGAGGAAAAGTTCTTCTATCCAGATGGAGTAGAGGGGCAATAAATGTATGGATAGGTTTGGGGGCTGGGGCTCTTAGTAGTTGGAGCAGTTTGGATTGAATCTGTTATTGAGCACTCTCTATATCTTTTTTTTAAACTTTGGCCTTTAATTCTCATGTCACTTTACTAATTGATCTACACTCTTGACAGAATCAGCTTTTCTACATTTTTTTTGTTATTCTTTTTTTAAAATTTTTTAAATAATTATAACTTTTTATTGACAGAACCCATGCCAGGGTAATTTTTTACAACATTATCCCTTGCACTCATTTCTGTTCCGATTTTTCCCCCTCCTCCCTCCAGCCCCTCCCCCAGATGGCAAGCAGTCCTATACATGTTAAATATGTCACAGTATATCCTAGATACAACATATGTGTGCAGAACCGAACAATTCTCTTGTTGCACAGGGAGAATTCGATTCAGAAGGTAAAAATAATCCAGGAAGAAAAACAAAAATGTAAACAGCTTACATTCATTTCCCAGTGTTCATTCTTTGGGTGTAGCTGCTTCTGTCCATCATTGATCAATTGAAACTGAGTTAGATCTTTTCTTTGTCAAAGAAATCCATTTCTATCAGAATACATCCTCATACAGTATCGTTGTTGAAGTATATAATGATCTCCTGGTTCTGCTCATTTCACTTAGCATCAGATGATGTAAGTCTCTCCAAGCCTCTCTGTATTCATCCTGCTGGTCATTTCTTACAGAACAATAATATTCCATAACATTCATATACCACAATTTACCCAGCCATTCTCCAATTGATGGGCATCCATTCATTTTCCAGTTTCTGGCCACTACAAAGAGGGCTGCCACAAACATTTTGGCACATACAGCTCCCTTTCCTTTCTTTAGTATCTCTTGGGGGTATAAGCCCAGTAGTAGCACTGCTGGATCAAAGGGTATGCACAGTTTGATAACTTTTTGGGCATAATTCCAGATGCTCTCCAAAATGGTTCAGCCTTTCTACATTTGATTCTGAGGTTTTTATGCCCTAATACATGGTCATTTTTTGTGTGTGTAGGTTCTCTTTTCTATTCCCATTCAGTTTTCTCCAGAAGTCTGTCATTATCTCATTTCTAAAATACTATTTACCTCCTTAATTTCTTTCTTGTTAATATTTTGTTTGGTTTTATCAAGTCCTGAGATTCCCAACTAGTTTAGTTTTGCTGTCTATTTCTTCCTGTGAGTTATTTAACTTCTTTAAGAATTTGGATGCTATACCACTTGGTGCATATATATTTATTATTAATATTTACTTTATTATGTATGGTACCTTTTAGCAAGATGTAGTTTCCTTAACTCTTTTGATGAAATCTATTATTGCTTTTGTTTTGTCTGAGACCATGATTGCTTTTTTTTTTTTTTTAACTTCATCTGAAGCCTAATAGATTCTGCTTCAATCACTTACCTTTATTTTGTAGGTATCTAGTCTTACTTACTGAATAGGTGTTGCCTCAGTTAAACTGAGACCTGTTAAAGATCTTAGCTTAAAAAGACCAAGATATCCCACTGCATTCAATGTCCTCTCCAGTCGTCTTAATCTCTATTTTGCCATTGGACCCAGATGGCCCTGGAGGAGAAAGTGAGACTAGTGACTTTGCAAAGCCTTTCCTCACTTAAATCCAATTCACCTGCATGTTACAGTACCAACTCCTTGATGGCATGATTCTCTCTTAGAACAAAGGACAAACAAGAAGCAGCAGATGTAAGGGTGGGATTAATTGATATTTATTCAATCATGTCACTTCACTAATAGTAATATGAACCACCATTTATGCAATATCTTTAAGGCTTACATAATACTTTTCATATTATCTCCTTTGATCTCTAGCAACAACCCTAAAAATTGTGGAGTTACTATTATTTTCCCCATTATTCAGTTGAGGAAATGGAGGCAGAGATTAAGTGATTTACCCAGGATTACACAATTAGTAATAGTCAGAGGCAGGATATGAAATCAGCTCTTTGTGATTCCAAATCCAATATCCTTATTTCCTTTATCCCCTCAGTGTCCTCTTGTTATTTTAAAGAAAGCGATAGTATGCTTACTCAAATCTCAGTCAGCCACCGACTTTAGACTAAGTCCTTTGAATTGTATTGACATTGTAGAAGAATTTTATTTTGATAAACTGAGAGAATTTGGTCATGCCCCAGGAATCCAGTATAAATTATTAGATAACTGGGCTAGGAGATGTATTTCAGCTAATCCCACTGAGAAGGAAGTACTTACTAGGGAAGAAAGGATTTGGCTCCAGATTCATTGTGGGTCTTCTCTCTACCTTTCCCCCAGTGGAAGCCTTTATTTAAGGGGAATTTCTTGAATACCCTGACAATGATTAAAAGGCCTTGTAGCATTCAGGGACTATAAATCATTCCTTTACCACATAAACTCTAATCTTGAACCCACTCTCCCTGGATTTTCTACATAATTGTGGGAGAATGTGCCAGATCTTTAGGGGGATATTTTATATTAACTGTTCTCACTGTACTTCCTTAGCTAAAGCTGTACCATCTTTGGAAATACTCTTTTTTATAAGGCACTTAAGACTGACTGAATGATTCTCAACTGTTAATTTTGAGATGCATGGAGTATGTGTACAGGGGAGCACTCATGGGGTTTTGAGATGATCCCATTAGCTAATCACCTCTGATCCCTCAGGGGTACCTCTAGAATCTTAATTCAACTCTTTACACTTCTGGAAGTTTTTCTTTATATCAAACTTAAATCTGCTTCTTAGCAACTTCCAATCATTATTTCATAGTTCTATCCTCTAGGGCCAAGGAAAATTCATCTACTTCCTCTCTACAAGTATTTATACACTTAAAGATTGCTATCATGTCCTCTGGAAGGCTTCTTATCCAGATTAAATATCTTCCTTTCCCTAGAAAAATCCTTCCATGTTCCTTAGTTCCCCTCATATTCTGGCTACCATCCTCTAAATGTGATTGAATTTGTTAGAATTCTTTCTGAAATGCAGCAAATGGGACTGAATCCAATTTCTGAATCTTTGAATTTATGTGGCCTAGAGAAGCAAAGGGGACTCTCACCTCCTCTTCAGAAACCTCTCCCTTGTTTAATGAACTTTAAAGTTAACTTTTTGGCTGTTCTGACAAAATGATAACTGATATTGAACTTTCAAGACAGTAAAATTCTCAGATCTTCTCCACATGATACCTTGTCCAACAATGCTTTCTCCATCTTGTACAGTTGACTTTTTTGAATGTAGTTGTAGGACTTTAGATTTATTCTTATTAAATACAATTTTTATTATATGTATAGGCAGATAGTTAAAAACAGTTCAGTGTATACTATGGACTGTGTACATGTAGGTATATATGTGAAATCATAGACTTATTTGATAGTATATGTGTATATTCAGGAGTTTGGTGGAACGTTCTAGTAAGAGAGCTGATAGTTAATTTTTTTTTTCACATGAGTTTATTTAATGCAGATAGAACCTAAAAATGTATTGTGTATACTTTCTGAGGTGTGGGGGGAGAGCTTACTATAAAATAATTAGTAGCACTCTGCTATATATACATATATGTATATGTGAGATCATAGATCCAATTGAATATATTTATGTATATATGCACAAATGCACATATATGACACCTTAATGTTTACAAAGCAGTTTTCATATGTTTTCTTATGTGATAGTTACAGTAACCTGGTTTCATTTATTATATATTATTCTCACTTTATAGATGAGGAAAGTAAAAGTTACAGAATCTAAATGACTCGCTTAGGATCACACAGCTAGTAACCATTATGGGAAAGATTTGAACTAATGACGCCAAGTCTGGCACTCTGCCCACTGTACCAGTTAGTGGGTCAATTAGTATTTATTTGCTGTGTTTGTTCAGTTGATTCAGTCATGTCTGATTCTTTATACCATTTGGGGTTTTCTTGGCAAAAATATAAAAATGTGTCCTAAATGCCTACTATGTGTCAGACACTGCATAAAATATTGGGTATACAAAGAAAGGCAAAATATAGTTTCCACTTTCAAAGAGCTTATCCTTTAATGGGGAGACAACATGAAAATTATTATAGTAAATAAGACTAGTAGAGATGATCAACAGAGGGAAGGCACTAGCATTAATGGGGATCAGGTGGGACTTTAACTAAGGCTTGAAGGAAGCTAAGAGGCAGAGATAAGGAAGGAGAGCATTCCAGGAATGGGGGACAGTTAGTGAAAATGCCCAGAATCGTTCATTTCCTAGTATCTTGTGTAAAGGACAGCAAAAAAGTTGGTGTTATTGTTGCATAGAGTAGAGAGGGGACTGGTTGGGAGGAAGGTTTAAGGTATAAGTAGACCGGAAAGATAGAAAGGAACTAACTAAGGGAGGACTTTAAAAACAAACAAAAGATGTTCTATTTGATCTAGGAGGTAAATAGGGAGCCACTGGAGTTGTTTCTTAGCTATATCTTTCCAAAGTTTGCCACAGGGATTCTACCTAATGAAAGTGAGGCTTTCCTTAATTTCTTTTATAATTGAAAGGACACCAGTATAGCATTCTGGATATCCATTTATCATCTCTTGTTTATTACTATGTGTCTGGCCCAATTACTCTACATACAGGTAACTCCAAGGTAAAAATGTTTTTACTCATTTTATTTTGACTTCTGCGGTTTTGCAGCCTTCTCATACCTACCATACATCTCTCCATTGCCCTTTATGTGTCATTCATTTTCTTGCCCCTCTCTCTCCTTGGTCCTTAAGGGGAAGACGGTACTGCTGTGTTAATGGGATCCACCATATTTCTTTTTTTATAGCTGTGTGTCCTTAATACCACACATCTGATCAATTCAGTCAAAATCCTTAGTAGAAGTGGGGTGGCAAGAAAGAAAAGTAGAAGGGAGAGAAAGTTAGGCAACTTTTTTGAGGGGGAGATTGAGCTCATAGGGAGGAGAAGGAGGTCATTGTCTAGATAAAAAAAACCCAGCTAATTTACTCTTGTTCACTTTTCAACCTATTGTTCTGGCTTCCTATAAACAATCTGTATGAATGTCTCTGGGTGTCTGTGTATAAGTATTTCCTTTTCTTTTGAGTTCCATCATGTTCTTGCTTGTGATGTGATGATCCTGGCTTTATTCTTTTGAGGAAATGTAGGGAAATAGCTCATGCCAGCTGGGATCATTGGGATGGGGGTTATCTCCATCAACTGCTTGGCAAAATACATGAATGGAATTATCTGTGGGTCAGCATTTAACCCAAAGAGATCCATGTGATTCTCACACAGGGAAACACTGTCAGTCATTTCTCCTGGGGAGCAAAGAAAAATGGTGGGGTTGGGGGAAGATGGGTAGGGTCAAATTGGCTTGGAAATAGGCAGTGGGTTCCTTTTGCTTTAATATGGATGTAGGATAATTAGCAAAATGTGTACAGGTTTTTTTTTTTTAAATCCATATTCATACATCTTTTTCCAGAAGTATAAACAATTCAGCCTCTATTATTTTCCTGCTTTTGTAACTCCCTCCTTCCTCCACCACCTGCAGAGCACTGGGGCTGTTCCTGCTTTGAGGAAGTGAAGAAGGCTTGTCTGCTGCATTGCCTGTGCATGGGGAAAATCTCCATCCAAGAAGAGAGAAGCAGCTTGGCCATTTGTCTTCCTTGTGTTAGATTTTGAACTACTTGTAAAGCATTTCATCTGGCTCTTGCAAAACAAATGAAAGGAAATTAAAAAAACCCCATAAAGAACAACACTGTGAGGGGGTGAAGGAGCAATTCTCCCTAGTTGGCAGATGGGGAAATAAAGGAATGTAACTAATAAGCACCCTGTCCAAGGCTGCTAGACTAGTAAGCAACAGAGTCAAGGCTAGAAACAGAATCAACTTATTCTCAGCTTGGGCTTCTCCTCTGAGCCTCAGTTTCCCCATTTGTCATAGCCTTCCTTTCAACATTATTATGAGGAATGTATGGTAAACTTTCCACAATCTTAAGGTTGTTGTTGTAATTTCCAATAGATTCTGAACCAATGAAATGAGAAGAATTGAATTAAGAAGGATGGAATCTTTCCCTTTAGAGAACTAGACGTAGAGTCAAGGACATCTGAGTTCAAATCTAGCCTTAGACTCCAAAGAGTTGGATGAACCTGGGCAAGTCACTTACCTAACCTCTTCCAGCCTGTTTGCTTATTTGTAAAATGGGGATTAATAATAGCACCCACTTTGCAGGCTTACTGTAAACACCAAATGAGATAACATAAGTGCTTTATAAATACTAGATGTTATTGTAATTATCCTACCTTCACTGGGTATCTGCTTTCATAAGCTGACTGTCCTTCTGAAGGAGAGGGTACAATGATGTGCCAGCCAGTGGTGGGTATCTCTGGATGCCTACAAATCTTCCTCCTTTCTCTGACACAATGGTAGTGCTATGGGATTGCTGATCTCTTTAGAGGGCTTAAAATGCAGCAGTCTGGGAGGATATGGCACATACTCAGGCTTGCCATCATATGCAATATCTCCTGCAGAACACTGAATGAGAGAAATAAAGGTTATAGAGGAAGACAAAGAAAGGAGGTCATATTTCCATCTGTGGCCATTCATTAAATGCAAGTAAACCAAGGTACTTAAAATATTTCCTGGAAGAAGACAATATCTGTCTCAATGTGTTGTTTGTTTGATTTGGTTTCCATGCTGTTTTTATTAAATGGAGATACCTCTTTTGTTTTGCCCAACAGCCCTGTGAGGTTGCTGCTAGTGTTATTTCCATTTTGCAACTGAGAAGGTTGAGGCTACCCAGAGTCACACAGCTAGTATCTGAGGCAGAATTTGAACTCGCATCTTCCTTATTCCAGACCCAGTACTGTACCAATTGTATCACACAGCTTTCTTTTTAGAAGGAAGGACTGTTTCAATTATGTCTTTGTATCCCACAGTGACTGGCACAAAGTAGGTACTTAATACTTATTAAGCTTGTTGGTTGATTGATTCTATAAAGCTGATGGGGGGCTTAGTGGATAGTCAGAAATAGTGAAGTCAGAAAGATCTGAGTTCAAATCTGACTTCAGACACTTACTTACTATGTGACCCTGGGCAAGTCACTAGTCCTGTTTGCCTCAGTTTCCTCATCTGTAAAATAAGGGGAAATAATAGCTTCTATCTCCCAGGGTTCTTGTGAGGATCAAGTGAGGCAATAATTGGATAGCACAGGATCTGGCACATAGCAAATGCTTTAGAAATATTAACTTGTTTTTCTGTTAATTTACTTAAATCTGAATGTTTTTAGGTACTCATTGAATACCTACTGTGTACTTAGCATTATGTTAAATGCTAGGTGGATACAGAAATATAGGATCTCATTTCTGCTTTTGAGGCTTACAGCCTTGATAGGAAGACAAAACCCATGAACTAATTAGCAGCGATATGAGACATTTTAACAATAGTGTTGAATTAGATAAAGTGATTTTAAAAAGTGGTAGAGACACACATCTCTCCTAAAATAAAGAGAGAGGCCATCCAATTCAAGGTTGCTTTTTAGAGGTTAGCTATAAGTTGGGTTTTCTTTGGCTATTGAATTTAATCTGGTATAAATTGTAGTGAATAAGTTACAAACCAGGGATTCTTGACTTTTTTGTATGAAAAGGTTTAGTTCTGAAGTGTTCATCTTTCCAGATTGTTATTGCTATGAAACTTGTTCATCTGGTTCTGCTCATTTTATTCTGAATTAGTTTCAGTGAACACTTATTAAGTGCCTATCATATGCAAGGAAGAAACAGTTACTGACCTTAACAAACTTACCTTCTGAGTAATAGATTTATACTCCATATAAGGTGAAACTTCACAGCAACGAAAAACTAGAAAACAAAAATTTATTAACTATTTATTACATGTCAGGCATCATACTAAGTATTCTGCAAATATTTTTTGATTTTATCCTAACAACAATTCTGGGAAGAAGGTGCCTTTATTATCTCCATTTGGAAATTGAGGGAACTGAGGGAAACAGAGGTTAAGTGACTTGTTTAGTGTGATAGTGTTTGAAGCGAAATTTCATTTCATTCCTGATCATGGGTCTACTACTGTATTTATTATATCACTTAATTGCCCACCTAGGATCAAAAGAATGGTCCAAAAAGAATAGAATACTTCATAAAGGAATGGGCTAGCCATATGATGATTGGAGATTTTCAAAAAGAGTTGATATAACTCCTACTTGTGGTTATTAAAGACAGAGTTCCTTTTCAAGACTTAGTTGCACTAAATTTGCCTTCTTAGATGATGTATCTCAGATATTCAGGGATTCTGAGCTCTGGCAAATAGTAGGTGCATAATGTTTATTAAGAGGTGTTGCCCTATCTTGCAAGTTACTCTAAGGATGTCACTCAATCTCTCAGTATATATGTCAACTCTCTTCTCTCTTTTTTAGTATAGACAAAAATGCAAGAGCAAAATGCAAGTTAAGGTTAGAAGACTGGTGAGGAGGATTGATTAGAAAGGAGACTTTAACTGCAAAGCAATTGGAAAGAAGAGCTGATTGAATTTTCTGAAATGTGTGGAGAGCAGATTGATTAAATACACTGACTTTTTGAAATAATGTTATTTGAGTCCTGCCATCCCCATTCTCACTGATGTCTTTTATTACTTAAGAGTATAAACATCTTAGAGGAAGTTCAAGAAATTTTAAGAAAATCTATAGATCAGAGTAGTCTTTTAAAGTCCAGGCAACAACTGACTGATGGGTTCCAGAGATCTTGATCTCTCTCTAAATCTTCTCTTATGTCTATTGATATTTGCCTGAAATTTCATTCCCAGAGATTTTCTTCAATAGAATATAATCTCCTGGTGGACAGGAACTGTTTTTCGTTTTTCATAGTATCTTTACTGCCTATAATATATATAAGTTTAATAAATTTGGATTGGATTAGACATGTCTTTTTGGATTGGGTATTTTGCAGGTCTAAATTTTTGTAGTGTGCTGTGAGGTGTTGTATATTTCTACCTTCTCCTTTTGTATACTGCACTTATCACAAAGTCTGAAATCCTTAAGAATTACCCTTGTGTAATTTTCTGATGGCAATGACCTGGTATTGAATTGCCATCATAAATCCTTTTATTTCCCTAAACAAATCTATGTGCCTCTAGAATTTGTTCAATATATCTTTGTCATTGTAATATTAGATGAATTGAATGAATGAATTAAGTGGGAAAAGAATCCTTATTTAACTGCTTACTATGTTAGATACTGGGATTACAAAAACAAACATCTATGACTGACTTTACCCTTTAGGAGGATACATTCTAATAAAAGAAGACAAAACATGAAATCGAGCTTGAATTGCAAAGGATATATATGGGTAGTTGGTGATGAGAATAAGGTGGGATATGCAGGATGTCTTGGTAGATAACTAAGAAGTTTCATGGTGGAATGAAAACTGACCCAGATAAAGTAATTGCTCAAAATTACTTTGCAGAGCCAGGGCCACAGTTGTAAGAATTTGAATTTTGGTGAGAGGAAAGGAGCAGGAGACTGAAATGTAGTCTTGGGGATGATGAGAAAATGAGGTTCATATGAATGTCACCCATGAAGAACCTATTGCTTTTACTCTTGGATCTTTACCATTCCATTTGTTGAATACAGAAGTTAATCAACTTCTATTTACATTCCAGAGATCCAACTATGTATGCTGATTATCGGTTTTTACTCAGAATACTATGTGGGTTTATTCCAAAAGTGTTTCTGTAGGTTTTTTGACCTGCTTATATTGTGCTCTGAGAATATTTTTCAATCCTCTTCCTCTTTGTTGTTTTTTTTAAAGAGAAAATTAATAATTTTATAACTGTCTTAGGGGATGAGTTTATGTTTTGTTAATATTTTATTGTGGGTTTTTTCGTGTGAAGATACTTTCCAAAGTATGATCAAGTTTATTGTTTTGAAACAGTACATTTAAAGTGGTAGGTAGGTGTTAATTGATTGAAACATGTTCTTCCCATTGAACTTTGATTTCAAGATGCCAATCTCTTAATAGATTCAACTTTAGCTTTTTCCTTGACAACTTTTTATTGATGTGTTGAGTCTGTGGGAGACTCATGTTTTTGTAAGGAACCCCTTCATCCACTGGTTCAATTTAACTTTAAGATTCAAACTTAAATCTCTGTCTTTGGTGTACATTAAGAATGACATCTTATTATCATTAAGCCCATAAGGTGAAGGCACCATTTAACATGTTTTTCTGTAGAGCCATATAACTTGATTTTATCCATAGGCATCAAATGATTAATAAAAAGTTTTTGTTCAACTTCCTTTTTAACTTAGAAATCATGCTGATTCTATTTAGGTGAAAAAAAAACTGAGCTAAGACTAGTAAAAAAAAAATCATGAGCTTCAACTATTATTTTATTATATATTTTTGGCCAACTCAGTATAGGAAGTTTCTGGTGAGGAAGAACTTAATATCAATATCTTCTCTGAAACTTCAAGTATTAGAGGTTATACAGGGGATTAGTAAGTCTGAGGCAGAGAATCCTCCAGATTCTGAGGTCCACTTTTAACAAATTCCATGCTCCCTCTCTAAACTAATAATAATATTAATAATGATAATGGTGATTAAAGGAAGATTCTTAGGAAAAAGTGATGAGTTCCATTTTAGAAATGATGTATTTGAATTGTCAGTGGTACATCTATGCAGAGATGTTCTTCAGACAGTTTAGAATGTAGAACTGGAGTTCAGGGCATAAATAAAACCACAGACTTTGTAGTCATCTAAAGAAGTGATAATTAAGACATGACAATGGATAAGCTAGCTAAGGGAGAGAGAGTATACAGAGTGAGAATAGAAGGAGACCAAGGAGGAAAACTTGATGGAAACTTATACTTAGTGTTTGAGATACAATCTTTCTTATCTTTAAAGTCAATACCTTCTTCACAAATCCCTTTTTCATTCTATCCTCATCAAAAATGAACTTCCTTTCTCTAGACCTCAAAAAGAATTTCATTTTCTACTTCACTAATATATTTGATGGTATTTTCTATTATGATTATCTATTTATATCTCATTAATTCTATTCTCAACTGAAAGTTCATGGGGACTGAGAATCAATATTTTCTATCCTTTCTTTCTCCTCCAGTCTTTAAAATAGTACTTTGCATATAGTTAGTGCTTAATAAATGTATGATGAATGATTGAATTGATTTTCCCATAACTTCATGGTCTTACTTATGATAAGTCTTGTAGCAATTATATTTTTGCATATTGGTGGAGTAGACATGTAAAAGCTTTATGTTGGAAGGAACTTAAGGAATTATTTATTCTAACCCACTCACTTTACCTGTGAGAAGAATGAGTATTTACTTACTTGCTTTTTATGCTATTTTCTATCAGGCAGAAGTAGAACAGTGACAAGAGGTGGGGACTGAAGAGTGAGCTATCAGTATAAGAATTGACAGCTAGGTGCATGTAACAACTTTTTAGCTATTGCCCTATCCATTGGGCAGATGAAGAAAACGAGACTCAAAAAAATTTTGTGCCTTGCCCAAGTTTACAAGGTTAGTTACTAATCATCAGGACTAGAACACAAATTTCCTGAATCCTCATTGGCTAAGTGGTACTCTTTTTACTATACAATGTTGCATAATAATTGAGAGAACATTTATTACAATTGATTTCTGCTGATCTATAAAGTCTCTCATTCACAAGGATCACATTTTTAGATGCATAGCAGTTCCTAGTTTTGTGCAATAATAGGTCTACCAAGGTGCCTTTGAATACAAAGTTCTTGTGTATCTAAAACTATCCACCTCTATGCCAAAATGCAATCTCTACAAAACTCACCATAAACAAAATTCCATTTGCTAGATTAAATAGATAAAGTTCCAACATCTATCAAGTGAAGTCAGTCTAACTTCTAGGAGTAGACTGGAAGAAACAGTCATTAGTCTGTTAGCTAATCTATTTCACAATAGATCCTTGATTTCATCAAGGTGGGTTATGTTCAATCTTTATTTTCTATCTTGTGCAGTTCTCTTCTATACTCTCTCATGGATTCTACCCAGAGGACCTACCCAATGTGCTTGAGACCTTTCTTCAGGTCTTTTTCATTATTATGAGCACCATTGCAGCCCTTGGGAAGTCCATTCGTTATGTCTCACTATTATATGATTGACTTCCCCTAACTTTGTTTGTGATGTATAAAATAAAGGGTTTGGACTTCATGGACTTTATGGTCTTTGCCAACTTTGAAGTGATGATCCTATGATTATATGGTTCTCAGATGCTTTTTCTCATTTCACTTCTTACATGGGGATCAAAAGTCATCATTGAAATAAGCAGCTTCCTACTTAAGCTACTGCTCTTTGGGTCACCTGTCAAGTCACCTTCATTCTTCAGAGATTATTGTACTCCAATTAGAATTGATAGTAAATATATAGTATTCTAGAGAGAACATATTAATAGAGTCCCAAGAAAAGACCAATTCAACAAGTACACACACAAAATATAAGTGATGAGACCCTGTGTTGTATGAGAACAGGGTGACTGTGTTTCTTCCAGATTTGCGGCATCTCTTTCACTTAGGGAGTTCACAACAAAATTCATTACCTTACCTTTAACAACTTGGTAGGAAAACAAATAGGCAATAAATATTTTTTAAGCATTGACTATGTGCCCAGCTCAATGTGTAGCAATGGGTGTATGAATGTAAGCAAAAAGAATGACAGGTCCCTGCACTCAAGGAGCATACATTCTGATGGGTCATAATGGGGAAAAAAGTGAAGGCGCTAGGGAAAGATCCTGGGAAAGGGAGACTGTGATTTGGCTTTAGATGAATCGTTGGAATTTGTAAAGGTGAAGAGAGACAGACAGGAGAGAGAGAGAGAGAGAGAGAGAGAGAGAGAGAGAGAGAGAGAGAGAGAGAGAGAGAGAGAGAGAGAGAGAGAGAGTGTGTGTGTGTGTGTGTGTGTGTGTGCGCGCGCGCGCGCGCAATCCATTCTAGGGAGATGAAAGGGGAGAGCAAAGGAAGGAACAAAGTTAGCAGAAGTTTAATGATAAAAATAACAACAATAAGCATTTATATGGTACTCTCTATTAATTTGATGTCCCTATAATTCATCATGGGGGCCTATTTGCCTTGCTCTAGTTCTGGCTCTGATTCATTGTTTAAATTACTCTTGTTCAGGGGGTTTACTACTTTTTGAAGCACCCCATTTCAATTTTAGATGCATGGGGTGCCCCAAAAGTGTTAGTACAGTTTTAAGCTTTTTTAAATCTTATTTTCTACCATTCCACTACAAAAACTTTTCATTTCATCCAAACTGATCTACTCATTTTCTCCTCATCCAATTCATCCAAAAACAACTCACTACTGATTGTGGGCCAAATATTGTGCTAAATGCAGATTATTAAGAAAAAAAAAGCCAACAGCTCACAAACAACAAAAGAACAACAATCCCCCCTCCCCAACAATTCCTGGCCTCAAGAAGCTTATATTCAAAACACATGAAGCATGTTCTCAGCTCTTCTCCACCCCCTTAGAATCCTATAGGCCTTTATAGGATTGAAGCTAAGTTGATACTCACCTGAATGCTAAAGTGATTTCCTTACCATTCCAACTTGCACTGACCCCTCCTTACTCTGAATTCAGAAACTGCTTATCTCTTAGACTAATTTGCATCCTAAATGAGATCTATTTGGTGCTATCTCTTTAGTCTTCTATTTTTATTTAATTTTCCTATTACTATTTAGCTAGGCAGCTAGGAAGTGGATAGCGTGTTAGGAGACAGGAAGACAGGTTCAAATTTTACCTCAGACACAAGTTGTAAAGCTTGCTAAGGCAAGTCATTTAACTTTTGTCTGCCTCAGTTTCCTCAACTATAAGATAAAAATAATAAAAACATCTTTCTCACTGGTTTATAGGGAGAAGCAAATGAGATAATACTTGAAAAGTGTTTAACATAACTCCTGGAACATAGTAGGTATTTAATAAACATTTGTTCCTTTTCTTATTTAATTTTTTTGTGTGTTTTATCTTCTCAGCTCAATTTTTAAATTCTTTGAGTCTAAAATTTCAGAATTGATTAATATAAACCTTGTCTATATTTCAAAAAAAGTTCTTTAACAATATTCTTAATATTAACATGGTCATTCAATCTTTGATGATCTCCAGGGAGGGTAAACTGATGACCTTCCCTTTGGGAATACTATAATTGTTAAGAATTCTGTGTTTATATCGTCAATATTTGTCTCTTTTCATTATCTACCCCCTTTGCCTATTTCTACCACCTGGAGCCAAGCAGAACAAATCTCATCCTGTTTGACAACCTTTCAAATGCTTGAAGACAACACTTCTACTAAATCTTCTCTTAATCTGGGTTAATCATCTCTCTTTCAACTGATTCTCATGATATTGATATGAGACTCTTTACTATATTTAATGCCTTCAGCTGGGAGTGCTCTGACGTATCAATATTCTTTCTTTTTTTTCCAGCTTTCTCATTTCTTTTTTTAAAATAATATTTTATTTTTTCAAATACATGCAAAGATAATTTTCAATATCCACCTTTGCAAAACTTTGTGTTCCATTTTTTTCTACCCCTCCCCAAGACAGCAAGCAATCCAATACAGGTTAAACATGTGCAATTCTTCTAAACATATTTCCATGGTGTGCAAAAAAAAAAAAGTCACATCCAAAAAAAAAAAACACAAGAAAGGAAAAAAATAAAACAAAAGCAATCAAACAACAATAAAGGGTGAAAATACCATGCTTTGATCTACATTCAGTCTCCACAGCTCGCTCTCTGGATGTAAATGGCTTTTTCCATCACAAGTCTATTGGAAATTACCTTGAATCACCTCATTGTTGAAAAGAGCCAAGTCCATCACAGTTGATCATCAACATAATCTTATTACTACTGTGTAAAGTGTTCTCTTGGTTCTGTTCACTTCACCCAGTATCAGTTCACTAATGTTCTTTCTAAAGTATTTTATGCAGAACTAAATATAGTATGCCAGGGATGGTCTGATCAGGGAAGAGAATAGGATGACAATGACGTCCCTAACTTTGATCTTATAGTTCTTTTAATTTGCCTGAGAGAGAGCTGTGTTTCATGCTTGTAGCTTCACTGCTGACTCACTAGCTTGCTGTCTACTTATTGTTTCCAGACAAACCACTGTCTACCCAATCTTGACTCCCCATTTTGTTCTTGTGAAGTTGATATCTTGAACTCAAGTGTAAGACTATGTTTATCCCCATTATATTTAATCTTGTTAGATTCAGTCTATTGTTCTAGCCAGTTGCAATCTTTTTAGATGAATGTTAATGCATTTAGATGCATGTTAATGACCCTGTCATTAACTATCTTTTCTGCTTTGTGTCATCTTCAAACATCATCAGCATGCTATTTATAGCCCTTCTTTTCATTTAGATAAGGGAGATGGTCTTATCTACTTTGAATTATCCACAGGGCACTTACTGGTCACTCAATAAATATTTGTTTGAATGAATAATGAATTCAACGATCCTCTATGCAATTTTTTGCTCAGGAATTAGAAATTACTGTTCTCACTTCTTTTGGGGGTTAATGAAATAACAACCCAGACAATCTTGCAGTTACATTTCTATATCAATAGGATCATTTTCAGATAGGGCACTCAGTTCCACATCTGGTTTTAACAGCTGCCTGTGGATGTTTGGCCCTGAGGTATCTTGTGCCTTAGTTACATCTTACCCATCCATTACTCAATTCTTACCTTTATCTGCCAAATGAATTCATTGTTTTCTATTCCCAGTGCATTATTTTAAAGGACTAGTGATGGGTGAGGAATACTGGTACTGATGGGAGACACGGAGAAGTATACAGTGGATATATGTTCTCCAAAGATATTGTTGAAATATTTCCATGTAAAACCTTCTGAATCTAGAAGCTTGGCTACAGAGTTTATTCTTCTCCTAAAAACCCCAAAGGCAGAGAGAATAGCTTGAAAAAAAAAATCACTAAGAAGCCCTTAACCTTGTAACATACAGTTTTTGCTAAAAATATATATTAATAATATATTATTGAGCGAGCATAGATGAAGAAGGCCAGAGAGAGAGTAAGCAATAAGAGTGTGAGCAAGGTCAGTGCTCTTTGCCCGCGGACTCTACAATCAATAAGATCTGGTCAATAACTGCTTTATTACTACACTACCACCCGGAGCAAAATCATTTTTAAATTAAGAATATATTTTGCAAAACTGAATTAACAATATTGAATATTTTGCTCTTTGATATGACTAGCCTTCAAAATCAAATTATTAAGTATGGAAAATGCTTACTGGGAGAGGTTTTTCTTTCTTCCTCTTTAGATTCTCTCTGTCTCTCTGTGTCTCTCTCTCGTTCTCATTTTCTCCTCCCTTTTCTTCACCCTTCTTCCATCCCTTTTTTTATGGTTTGAGAAAAAGACTGCTGCAGATTTTTTTATACTGCAAATTTGGATGTAAATGAGCATTGAATCTAGCATTTCAAAATTAGGAAAAGAAGATGTATTTGCTGAAGTCCAAGAAAACCGCATTTCCTCTGAGGGAAAGGAGCAAGCGCAGAAAATTGGGAATTTTCCACTTGTGTAAAGCCAGTGCCAAAAAATCAACCTTTGGACTTTTGTAATCCTTAGCCAGGTATGAAATCTCGCCATTTCCACCTCCAGGTTATCCTGTCTCCAATCCTTTGTTCCATGCTTTCCTCCTCCAGCATGATTCCACAGTTAGAAGGCTTAGGGCACCTTTTTACATGATTCATTGTCATTTTTAAGATATCCAGTAGGCCAAATTCTCACAAAAGCCACCAGAAATTTATAAATACATTATCCATATATCTGAAATAGCCCCGTGATATGTTGCCAATACTTGAGGGACTTTTGTAATCTGGGGCAAGAGGAAATTAAAGAATACCAAGTGACTTTATTAATGGTGATTTGGGTACCCATTAATTGATAGCCAACAAATAGAGGTTGATGTAGGACAGGTATTGATCTAAGAATGTTTTGGACTCTAAAAGCCCTTTCCTGTTTAAATGCTATTTTGAGTACCCAGTGAACCTCAGGTGTACCCTTAAGAGAAGTGCCCTTTCCCCTCAGCACTTGGCTCTTAAATTCCACCTCTGACAGGTTCATTCTCTGGGTGACCTTAAACAAATAGGGGGATCTTATTAGATGGTTTTGGAGGCTTCATCTAGCTCTAGGTCTTTGATACTATCATTCTAAAATCTCTCCTTTTGCATTTGACTTATTGGAAAGATTTTCTGTAAAGGAGATGAATAGAAAATGAAAGCTATGGATGATGAAAACATAATTTTGCCCAGGACCCTACACAAATATAGATACATGAGACAGGACTAGATCTGTTGGGTCTGTGCTGCCATAGCTACACATAGCTAGTGTGTGTAGATACCCAGCCCTCACTCCTGAACTATTAGCAATGACAGTGGTCAAGGTCTACTTGTGCTTTGATACAAATCATTTTCTTTGGCCTCTTTGCCTTAGTAATAAAAACAGCTGGCATCTATATAGCATGTCAAAGTTTACATTTTGAATTAATTCTGTTTTCTAATTTGGTTCTCACAATGACCCTGTGAGGGAGGTGCTATTATCATTCCTATTTTATAGATAAGGGAACTAAAGCTTTTCAAAAATCAATCTACTTTCCCAGGGTCACACAGCTACTTGATAGTTTGAATCAGGATTTGAATTCAAATCTTCCTAACTCTATGTCCAAATCACTATCCTTTATGCTACCTGGCTGCTTTGACCAAGCATAACTGAATTTTTAGTTCCAGGCTCCACATACTCCTGCTCCAATGAGCCTACAAGTTCTACCAAGTCTTTGGATTCACGCCTGAAATCTGATTATGGGATAGAGAGAGACTGGTATGGAGTTTCCCAAGGAAGTTAGTACCTTTTCCTATTCCTGATTATACTTTGAATTCTGCTTTATGATTCTACTACAATGGCCAATGTGGTTCCTTGTTCTTGATCTTATTCTGCTGTGGTGACAGATTCTTTGGTTTCCCAGGAATGGGATTTTTTAAAAAAATTATTTTTTTCCCCAATTACATGTGAAGACAATTTTAAGCACTAATTTGTACAAGTCCAGGAATAGAATCTTGGAATTAGAAGGGCAATATTGATGGGGGCAATGTTGGTATTATCCCAGAACCATACTAAGACACTTATCTATGGAATCCTTCAGTTATAGTTTCTCTTGTCCTACTCATATAGATTCAGGTGGGGGAGCCAAGAAGATACTTTTTTATTCAGCATATGGGTTAATTTTCAGGTTTCAAGTAATTTATCTGGGAAATTTGGTAAAATTTGGTTTCCTTTTAAATGCAAGAGCCAGGCAGAGATTTATTGGTAAAAACACCTTAACCAGGGATTTATAAAAACATAAACCATGTATATCTGTGAGAAAGATGAAATCTCATTTCTTTCAAGGATGATTGAGGGTATTCTTTGGTATAATGAAAGGAAGATAAGACAATACCATAACCTACTTGTCATCTTTTTATAAGAAAAAAGTTTAAAAATAATCTGTGTTCTGTGCTATTTTAATTGTATATGGAGGTAAAGAAGAATTTGAACATCAGTCAAATTCATCTCAACTAAAATTTTTTCAAGGAAAACAAAAAAAGGAAGTTTTTATGAAAGTGATTTTACCAGAAATTTGGAAACATTCTACAACTGAAAAGATATGACATCCTTATAACTAAATCACTCAAGGCTTTGTTCCCCCCTTTTCTGATTATGACCCCCAGGACAATATCTTGTGGGGAAGGAGCTATGTTTGAAGAGTGCAGGACTAAAGATTTCTCCATTTTTACAGGGGAGGGGAGAGGCCTGGGAGGGATGTGAGGATCCATACAAAGTTGGTATTGAATGTTTATGTCATAGAATAGTGATAATGTAGGGTTAAAGTCTACTTATAGACTTCTCCAGATGTCAATGCTAAAGAATCCCAAGTCGAAGTTGGAAGGGAGGAGGTCAGAAGGGAGGAGGTCTTTGGGATCCTGCCAGCTTTGAAAGTACTAATTTCAGAGATCAACTCAATGCTTCTTCCATTAGGTCTTACTTGCTTGCTATATCCTTTATGGGCCTTCCTCCTCCTGGAAAGCCCTCCCAAAGCTCTCATTTCTGCCCTTTTCATAAATTGACTTATATGATGAATGTGTTTCACTTTCTCATGTATCTTTTGTGTTCCCTGTAAAACTACAAAGTGTGGAAATGTAATTTCTTTTTGTAATCCTTGTAAAACATAGCACAGTATTAGGCACGTTAGAGATATTCTAATGTAGCTAAGTATTGGTTGAATGAATAGAATTCTAATACAAAGGTTCTTAATTGTTTTTTTGTGTCATGGATCCAAGCCACTAGTGAAGCTTATGGACCCCTTTTCAGAATTATATTTTTAAATAAAAGAAATGTGAAATTTTAGTTAGTGGTTTGTGAAAATGAAGATATAATTTTTTCTATCCAAGTTCATGGAACCCCTTGAAATTTATCTCTGGACCCCTTCAGACCCCCATCTAAAAACCCCTGCTATGAATGATTGTGTCTCTATCACCTTTTGTTTTTTGATTTCCTCTTCTTCATGCTGGCTAAACCCTGGTAAGTTCTGTAGGGTCTGAAAGTTGCTTCCTTCCCCCCCACCTTCTCCCCCTCATCTCTGGAGATTGCTGGAAGGAGCCCAACTCTAACACACCATTCATTTCCCTTTCTTGTTTAGGTTCCTTCCTTCAACTTTGGCTCCTATCTCCCCTCCCTCTCACTTAGAGCAAGCTGTGAGGTCTTTGCACCCAATTTAGAGCAAATTCACTGTCTCCATAACATATACAATGTCCCTAGGGTGCTAATGATGTACCACACTGGTCCAAAGTATGTAGAAAATTATCTCTGACCCATCATGGCATTGATTAAGGTAAGGGGACATCAATGGGGCTGAAGCAAGTAGATTTATGGAGTCTGGAATAACATGTTTGTCTGCAATCATGGTAACATAGGTACTCTGTGTATTCCCAAGGGGGATCTAATGCCTCTATGCAAGGCTCAGCTCCAATGAGTGACAGGTGCAAACAACGGCCGCATGAGTTATTTCCTTTGGAAACCACAATTGTGGCTGAAGCCAACGGATGTCAACGGTGGCACTTGGCTGTTTGATGGTTGTCCACTCAGATAGCTTTGGCCTTGAGAAAAACTTTTCCACCTCAATTATAGAAGACTGAAATCCTGAATTTTTGTGACAATGAAATAACCAGTTCCCTCAGCTTTAGGAAAGTTGGTAGAGGGGACAGAGAAGATGAGGGAAGCTCAATCTTTGATCTTCCTTCCTCCCCCTTAGATCTTTCTTACAACACAAAAAAGGCTTGCTGTGAGTTCTACAATGCTGCTCCCATGATCTGAGGAAGTTCTTTGGGCAAGAGGCTGGAGTTCTGCAGGGGCCATCTTAGCAGAAGCAGTAAAAGGAGAAACATCTCAATTTAACCTGGCATTTAAAGACTGGAATTACAGGATTAATTAGCTCTGATATAACAGAAAAATATGGTCATATACCTTCCAGTAATGCTACACCAAAAGTAGACCACTAGGTAGACCTATTTTTATTTACTGATCCTCAGCAATAGCTATGGAAGCCTCTTTTCTCCCTCTTCTTTTTGAAAAGCCATGGAATCCATTTTTTTTTTATTTTATAGATGAGGAAACTGAGGCACAGAGAATTTAAATGACTTGTTCAGTATGATGTAGTTTATGTCTCAAGGGAGGATTTGAACCCATAACTTCCTAACTCCATTCCAACATCTTTCTGCTATATCCTATTGCATATCAATGGCAAAATAATAGTCAGCATTAAACAGAGAGGCTGACTCTCATTGAATAGAAACTTCAACACCAGAAAACACATACTTGTATAAAGAATATTCTCCATGATTATATAATTTTTGATTAACTTTAAAAAGTCAACATTCTACATGAAGTAGAGGATTATGTTGAGTTCTGGTTGTCTTCAAATGTCAACCATCCCTCTGGCCTTGAGGGACATTAATTGGACGTTCAGCCTGAAGTCAATCAACAGACATTTTTAAAGTACCAACTTTGTACCAGATACTGTGCTAAGTACTGGCTTACTTATGGTTTTACCAATGAGCTTTAAGAGTGTGGAATATGTGGGATCATAAGAACATCAAATGGACCTGTAAAGGATCTTAGAAGTCATAAAGACCAATTTAATAGTTTTCTTTACTTTGTATTTTGTGTTTATGTGGGAACTCAAAATATAAGTAGATAGACCTGAATAAACTTTTGTTCTTGGTGAGAGCAGGAAAGAGGGGCTCTTCATTATCTTCATTCTCTCTACTATTCCTAGAGCAGGTGCAGAGCATTGATCATCATCAATGAGGAGAGAGTCCTATACTAATGTGCTTTGTGATTCCACTCACAAATGAGTAGACAGCCAAAGAAAATGTACTCTACTCTACCAGGTGCAACACCCATAATGTCTATTATTATCGCAAATTTGGATTGTAGATGAAAACTTGAGATGTTAATTATGATGCCCTAACTATTTCTTTTACTAGTAATAACTTTATGTCCAAGAACAAATCTTGGTTTGACATTTAATTTTAGGAAGACCCAGTTCCAAAGCTAGGGAGAGTTGAAAACAGGAGCCTGAAAGAGAATCTTTGGGATCTCTAGTTGTCTTCTCTGAAGGTCTGTTCAGTAAGTATATGTCAGGATTGGTGATTAGGTCAGAGAACAGGAAACTGGCTTTAAAATTTAGTGATAGGATTAGAGGAAAAACTCTGGGCTATTATGAACTACAGAGTCAGAAGACAGTAGCACGTACTGAAACTAGAGTCATAGTGGCCAAGACAAAAGGGGTGGAAGTCAGAGAATTTTTAACAGCTGGACAGGTGGATGTGATCCATCATTGGATCTCATAAGCCATGTGAGGAAGTGGTGGTGAGACCCACAGCATCCAGTTTCCTATGGACTCCGAGCAGCTAATGCCAAGTTCAGGAAAAGATGAAAGATTGAAGGCACAGGTGGAAAATGTGAGCAATCCCATGGTGAATGGAACTGAGCTGGCCAGTGATGAGGCATATTGAAGTTCAGCTGACAAGAAGCTGAAGGAGCCACCAGATGATGGAGAAACCTTGAGAGAGACAGAGAAGAAAGGACAAAGAGAGAGAGAAAATCCATTTTTGTCAGTGAGCTAGTTAAGTATTCTCTTAAATCCCACACATACTTTCCCTGGTCACCTTGACTGATTACTTGACTTAGTCTTGCTTTTTGATATTACTATAATTAAATACTTTGTAGCAAAATTGCTTCCCTTTTTCTTATGTCAGCAAAAGAGATACTTCATGACTCTCCCTACCCTTTCAAGGAAACTCAATTACAACATTCCTTAAAGTCAAGAAGTTCACCCTAATATATAACCTCTACATCTCCTAATCTGTCAATCAATCAAGAACTAAAAACTGGGAATACAAAAGCTGCAAAAGACTCCCCATTACCTAAAGGAGCTTACAGAAGAATGGGGGAGACAACATGTAAACAAATATATACAAAACAAGTCATTGACAGCATAAATAGGACATAATTAATAGAGGGTCACTGGGCCAAACAGTCCATGTCAGGGAGAGAATATAAGAAGACTCTATAATGTTCATTCATTCTTTCTCTATCTTCATTCTGTACTTTAGTTACCTGCCTCTGTCTTCTGGTCTTTAAACTAAAGAATAGAATCCTCATTTCTTTTAGCTTCTCCCCATGGGGCCATTTTGCCACCCCATGTGTCATTTTTTTTTTGCATGTGTATGTGGTTCGCTTAATCCATTTCCATATTTTCATGGCTAGGGAGGGTCCTTCTGTGGTGGTATTTTTACCCCTGGGTGGATCTGTGCTGTGAATAAATGGAGCCATTCCGGGAACATCCCCAGATTGGCCAGGTGGTAGAGAAATTTGCTCTTTCCAAAGTGCCAAGGCAGATAAGCAACTCTGTCCCTTTCTCCCTGGACTCTATGCCACTGGAACAATATCTCATTATAGTCACAGAAACCATATTTAAATGGAGGTGGGAAAGGATGAAAATAGACCCATAAAACCTATCCACACAAGCTGGGAAAGCTATATTATCAAATGCCTGTTAGAAAGACCCCTACTGAGGATGACATAATTATTCTATGTGGAATTTGGATGTTAAGGAAACAAAAATCAATCAATGAATCAGTGAACAAGATATGTGAAAGGTACTGTGTCAAGTATTATAGGGATTCAAGCAAAATTCCTGTTTTTAAACACACATGCTAAAATTAAATGAGATATTATATAAGTTCAGAGATCATCAAATCTAACCTTAGAGTCAGATACTCAAATGAATATAAATGGGTCAGATACTCAGTTAGCTGAGATGGGATCCTATTAGAGAAAACTAGAAGGAAAGTGATTACTTGGGGTAGAGGGAGATTATAAAGAGCCTTGAATAATAGAAAAATATTAGATTTGGTGGGATTGATAAGCGATAAACCTTAGGGATTCTTGAACAGAATGTAAATAGTATTCACAGAATCTCAGAACTAGAAGAGACCTTAGAAGGTCTTCAATTTGATCTTTCATCTTAGTTCAGAGGTCATCTGGAGGCAGCCTTGACCTGTACTCAGGGCTACTTGAGATCAAATCCAGTATTTGATCCCTAGTAGATTACTTAATTGCTGATTGCTTCAGTTTCTCAATTGTAAAAAGCACCTAACTTTTAGTTTGTTATGAGAACCAAGACCTGGCATAGAGTACATGCTAAAATAAATGCTTGCTCCCTTCCTCTTCACTTTAATTTGAAGACTTCAGGTAATACTTTTTAAAATAGTCTATTCAGTTTTCAGGATGTTCTAGTTATCAGCATATTTTTCTTTCCATTGAGACAAACTCTGCTTTTCTGAAACTTTGATTCAGCAGTATTATTTCTTCTGTCTAGTTCTGAGCAGAATAAATCTAATCCCCCTTATCTAGAGCAATTCTGTAAATATTAGAAACCTCTCAATTTTTCTCTTTTCTAGAGCAAATAGCTCCATTTACCTCAATTAATTCAGCTATTCCCCCTATATCCTAATTTCCAATTTTCTCCCTATCTTGTCTGTTTCCCTTGGATATGAAGCAGTTTATCAGTGTTCTCTCTAAAACATGACCTCCAGATCTGATAATAGTACTACTATTGTTGTCTGACTAGGACAGTATACAATGAGTTCATCATCTCACTCTTTTTAAACATTATCTCTCCCTTCAATGAAGGCTGAGGCCATGGTAGCATTTTCTTGGCTAATGGTTTGCTGTTAACTCGCACTAAGCTTGCAGTATACTAAGTTTTCCACATGAACTTTTTGTATAGCTATGCCTCCTTCCTTGAGTACTTGTGCATTTCATTATTTGAACCTAAATGTTTGTATACTTTATCTCTTTTAAACTTAATCTGGTTATACATCCCATCATTCTAGCTTATGGAAATCTTTTAGGATCTTGAGTTTGTTGTATAATTCAAATCAGAAATTATTTTTTAAGTACCTATTATGTACCAGCTAGGTGCTGGGAATATAAAGAAGGAAAAAAAAACAGTCTCACCTCTCCAAGAACTGAAAGTCAAACATTACATAATGTGCATATCTATCTATGTCTATATCTGTATTTTTTGTTGTTCTTGTTGAGTCATTTTTCAGTTGTGTCTGACTCTTTGTGATACCATTTTTTTTTTTGGCAAAGATGATAGAGCACTTTGCCATTTTCTTCTCCAGCTCACTTTATAGATGAAGAACTGAGGCAAACAGGGTTAAGTGACTTGCCCAGGATCACAGAGCTAATAAGTGTCTGAAGTCAGGTTTGAACTCACAAAGAAGAGTCTTCTTGATTCAAAGTCCAGCCTTCTATCTACTCTGTCATCTGTCTCCCTCATCTGTATTGATAAGTTTGCTATCTGCCTATGCCTTCATCCAAATCACTGATAAAGATGTTGGACAGAATAGAGAAAAAAGTATACTTCACTACAGAACTCCCTCCCTCTATGTTGATGTTATGTAGGAAAATTAGTCAAGATACATCCTCTCTTCCTTGATCATAATTTTTCCCCCTTTCCCCTCATGTTTACCTAATGGATGAATTCCAATCTTCTTCAAATATTGGCAAGATTGATTATCTTGGCAAGAAGTTTGAAAACTGGAAAGGTGAGGATCATTATGAACAATATTGAAGGACAGAGAGTCTCAGTCCAAGGAAGATGTTGGCCCTATATAAAAATAACCATGGCGTCTTTGTCTCTGTCTTGGTTCTGAATTATCTTCACTTGTAGGTCTCTCACTTACTCTTAGACAAGAATGACACCTGAGGAGTCTGGAGTCGGTGGAAGGAATACTGGATTTGGATTCAGGGGGATTGGATTTTATGTTCACTAAATTTTGTTATTTCCTAGCACTAGTCCTCCGCTGGCAAGGGATCTCCATTGGTTTTCCATGGCTAAACAGAGGCAAAGTGATATTGCCAAAAGTACATCAGACTAGGAGTCAAGGGAAACAGTCCTGGTCTTGGCTCAGTCATTCATTGTGGGAGTTTAGACAAATCATTTCACCACTTTATCCTCGGTCTGCCTAGTTACAAAATGTGGGATCTGTGGGAATTCTTTCTTTAAAGGTATCCCATGCTTTTCTCTGCCTCTGCTCACATTATTGCCTTTGCCTGGAATGCCTTTTCCCTCATCTCTGCCTATTGAAATCATTCAAAGCCCAGCTGAATCCACAACTGCTTGATGAAGCCAATCCTCTTGGGTGACTTCTCCGTCTTCTGAAAGACCAAAACTCCCTTATGGAATTACAATATGAAGAGAGGTAGCATAGGGGATAAAATGTTGGGCCTGGGATCCAGAAGACCCGAGTCCCATGCCTCATAAACTAGCTGTGTGATCCTGGGCAAATCATTTAACATCTGTTTGTCTCAAATTCCTCATCTGTAAAATGGGGATAATAATAATAGCACCTACTTCCCCGACTCCTTATGAGGAAAAATTGAGATCATATTGGAAAAGGACTGTACAAACCTAAAAGTGCTATATAAGTGTTCTTATTGTTTTATATTATTTCTTAATTTAGCTTGTCTAATTTTAAGATTAAAAATGACTTGAACATGTCATATATTTTTTTTATCTTTCCCTTCACCTAGTACAGTGCCTAGAACATTTGAAGTGTGTTTATTGCATGAATGAATAATTTTTAAGGCGTCTTCCAGCTCTATGATTATATTTTCTATGGCAACAGATTCTTGGTATATGAGAATGAAAGAGAAAAGAGAAAGGGGAGCACTTTCCTAATGCTTATTTTCCTCTGGCCAGGGGCCATAGTGAATGAATGCTATAAGATCTGTCCTTTCCTTTGAATAATCATTTCAGGTTGTGCTGAATTTATACTGAAACATAGACTGTCCAGAACACCTGGAAATTTCCAATTCCTATTAATTTTCTTAAGAAGTGCTATGTTAGGACTCAGACAAAGAAGAAACTTGACCTACTGGGGCTATGTCAGGGAGTCTGTTCTTTCATTGCCTTTCCTTGAACCAGGGCTGGGGGTCATGATTCCCCCTATAGCACAGGGCAAAGAACTTATTGATAGAGACATGCCCTTTTTTGTTTGAGACTCTGAACAGGTGTTATCTGAGAACAAGCAGGTGTTTGTAGAAATGTGACCTTGAGCATGGGCTATTGACCTGCCCCTTTGTTCTTATGACTCATTTTTCCTTGAATGGAGCTGGTTTCAGTTAATGAAATGTCTGCTGAAGCTGCAGGGGCTGGGATGGACACTGCCATGCTAGATAGTCGCACTCCCCCTGTCCCTATAGAAAAATGTTTGAACCTATTTGATTCCTTCATACAGGAGATGCATTCACTTTTTTATACCTGCATGTTTGCCTTAAAAAGGTCCAGCACACACTGTCTACCCATGTCACACTTCCTTAAAGCTGATTATGCTTTCTGAAAATAGTATGTTTTGTTCAGAAGCTTCCCTTCTGAACACAAGCTTGAAAATAGGGTTGGTCTATCCTGAAAAGCTTCTGAGTATTTAGGAATATATTAGGCTAACAAGAAATAATTTGGAACAGAGCCACACCAGGTAAATAAGCTTTCTCTAAGTAGTATTGCCTGTGAATTGTAGGTGCTTAATAAATGTTTATTGACTGATTGAGCTAATGTCTGCTTTTGGTATTCCCTTCAGGTTTAAATATTCCTAATCACTGTGGAGACTAAATTTAATTGTGTTCATGTTTATATGATATATGTATAAGGATAAAAGTCTATTTTACATCCTCGATGTTTAGTTACTAGCTTATTCCTCAAGTTTCCCAAGAACTTGTTCTAATGTACATAGAAAATAAACAATCTGTGTGTGCCAATTAGTCAGGTTGATAGGGCACAATGCTACAGACATATAGATAGATAGGTTTATATAAACGAACTAAAAATCAATATTTGGACACTCACCTAAGCAATGTTTTAGAAAGAAGAGTTCTTTAAAATACAATAATATTCCAAAAAATGCATCTATGATCTCATTGGTGGGGCCATTCCTTTCAGTAGTGCAAATGACAGATTATCTGTTGGCTTCTCATCCTCAGTGATTCTTGTTCATGTTCTCCTTTTACCCTGACACAGGAGATCCATCCGATGTGCTGAAGGCCTTTCCTATGTTCTTTTTGTGGTAGTGTAGACTCCATTGGTACATGGAAGCTATTTATTGGCTATTCCTTGCTTTCACTCTATGAGTCACCCAAAACCTCATCAGAAGAATGTTGGTATGAAAAAACATGGACCTTGGTTTTGGGAAGAACCTCAGGAATATTCATATTGTCAATACCCATTAAGATCATGGAGTACAGCAATGAATGGTGATTTTGATGTTCCCCTATATCTTTCCTCATTCTTACAGTGTGATGGCCTGCTTACATCTTCTCTGTACCTCTCTGTGCTCTTTGGATACTCCTTACCTACAGCATTTCAGAACCCATACTGTTCCATGACTTTATCAGAAAAATATTAGTGAGAAAAAATATGGAAGAAACTCAATGTAATATTGTAAATATTCATTGAGAATGATGAAGTTTAGCAGTGAATGATCCAAGTTCAAGATTTGCTGAGAGAACAAAGCAACTTGAATATTGAAGATTTGTGTGGAAAGAAGGTCTCTGATCCAGTCTTAGGTCTAATTATCTCTAGGTCCCTTACTCTATAGGATCCTAGAAAACACCAACGTCTGAATCCCATGTGTTCTGCCTGGTGGGGCTGTAACAATCTACAAAAGGATTTCTTTGTGGTTATGTAATAGCTGACAGCCTGTTGAAATAATGTATTTGGGCTTTATGTCATTTTTGTGCCTTACCATATGCATAATTTTGGCTGGGAATGGGAATAGATAGACAAATGCAAACCCTATAACTAGGCCCCCCAAGCAGCAGGCATATTTTCCCTTGATATTCTTGCCTTAAAAGAATCCACAAAAACATATCTTCCTATTGATATATTTAGAGTTGGAAAGGACATCTATTCTCTTCATTTAACAAAGGAAGAAACTGAGGCACAAAGAATTTAAAGGGATCATCTAAGGTTCACTTTGATAGTGTCAGAGTCAGGATTTGTACCCAGTTTCATTGGTACCCAATTCAATGATCTTTCTGTTGTATTATTCTACCTTTCATTCCATGTACAGACTTGTGATGACAGACTTGAGGAAAATGTGATGATATAAAAAGATAATTTGTATTTGGAAAGCTCTAGTCTAGATCCTTATTTTTACAAAGGAAGAAACTGAAATACCATGAGGTAAAATGTCACAGAGGTGGGAGATAAGATGAGATTAGAGTTAGAAATTTGAGTCTGAAGTCTGGTTTTATAGTTACTATCTCTATGGTGTTGGGCAAATCACATTACTTGACCAAAGATCTTGGTGACCTCTCTGGATTCTTTCTGTATAAAATTCAGGGATTGGTCTAGGTAACCTTTAATGTCCCTTTTAGTGCTAAATCTATGATTCTAAAATAGTAGCAGCTAAATAGTAGTTTGTGCTAGAAAAGAGAAATCTGTGTGAAAAACAATAACTCTTGACTACATTATATACTGTTTCTGAAACATTTAAATAATATGATAAGGATTTCAACAGATTCAATGATACCTATTATAGGGGACTTAGAATGTCACCTATAAAGGACTTTGGCCCACCTGATGGTGACCATATGGCAAGGTCAGATGATTGACAAGAGGCAGAGATTGTGGTAATTAGAGAATGCTGCTGAATGCAACCCTATCAAAATGCACTGACAGGGAGATTCTGGAGCAGAAAATGCTACACATGTGTCTGTGGGTGAGTCTCAGCAGGGAAACTCATGAGACAGGAGAGGAAGGTGTGGTGCTAGATGGAGAAACGTCCTTATTTCTTGGGTTGAAGAAGAAAATGGTTTTGGGAGTTACCTCAGCTGACCTTGTATCATGGATTTTTGGGGACAACTATCTTCTGTATGAAGGTGTTAGTGATTTCCCTAAATGCTAGTTCTGCCTTTTCAATACATTATATTTAGCTACTTTTTGGATGTATATGCATTTGTTATTGTTCAGTCATTGTGTCATTTCTGACTCTTTCTGAAAGCTTTTGGAAATTTTTTGACAAAGATACTGGAGTGCTTTGCCATTCCTTCTCCAGTTAGTTTTACCAATGAGAAAACTAAGGCCAACGAAATTAAGTTCTCTCTCTAGGGTCACAGAGTGACTAAAGGCAGATTGGAACTCAGAAAGAGGAATCTTCCCAACTTTGGACCCAGCATTTTAAGCACTGGGACACCTAGCTATCTATGTGTATGTATACATATGCAACTTTATCTAATCTATATTTATATCTAAGATATATTATTATATATAATATAGATATATAAATATACATTTATATATCTACATATATAATATTTATATTATATCTAAAATATTTATATCTGTGTGTATTAACTTTACCTTTATGGTATATTTTTGAAGTGGTTTCTGATATATTCATATGTATATGTATATATGTATACATTCATATGATATATGCCTAAATGGGATATGGTTTATGATGTGGGGTTTAGCAGCAAATGCCGTGGTTTGAGGACCAACATGATGTGGGTGATGAAGACACCAAATGATAGTAAGAATCAAAAGTGGGGGGGGGTTCAGTCATGTGAAGAATTCACAATGGCCATTCTCTTTGGCAGAAGGCATATTTATCAGGGGAAGAGGTCACAGACAAAATGAAGGGATGCAATAATCACTGGGAATGGTAAACAGGAAATAGAGTTGAGAGAGCATATGAAAGACAAGTTTCTCAGTAGAACTCACCATTACTCAGTAGAAATGGAGAACCCAATGAGGTTGGAGAAATCCTTAACTGAAGGCTAAATGCTGAAAGGGACTTTGCACCCTAAAAAGAGTTAGCTGTAAGGAGGAAAAGTGGGATTGGGAAGCAGAGTGGAGTTAGGAGAGATATCATCTGGCATGAGGGAAGGGGAAGGGCAAGGGGAAAGACATCATAAGGCAGAATGCAGTAGTGGACTGACCCAAAGGAAAGCAGCCTCCATGGAAGGGTCCATAAATAAATTTTATAGGGGAAATCGAACTCAGGGACATGACTGAGATTTCTGATAGGACATGGCAAGGTGAGAGTGCTGGAGACTTCTACAGGGATGGGTTTCAGGAGGTTGACATAACTTTGATTTCAGACCGGAAAACTTCCCCAGAGGATGGGACCATGGAGCTAAACTGATCTCTATCATGCCTTCTTCCTGCTTGCCTCAAGTATTAATTTTTATATTCTTCTGCTAAACATAACTAACATTGAAGACCTCATCATTTGTATACATATATGAATTTTAAAAATATATACTTCTTGACTCCACCGCATTGGAATGTAAGATCATTGTAAGCAGGGATTATTCTTTCTATCTGTATCCCTCGTACATAGCAAAGTTCCTGGCACTTCATAAATACATGTTCATCGATTGATAATCTAAAAAAGAAAAGTCATCAGTGAGTTAGTCAAAAGGCTGAATAGAGATAGTCAGCTGAGTTGTTCAAGTCTTACAATTGACATATGACTTTGTCTGCCCTGGGTTTCAGGACTCCAGTATCTTACCTTGTCTCCTGCAGAATGGATGGGCATGCTAATTTGTTCAAAAAAGTTTTGTGAGTCTGAATTACTTAGTGATTGGCCAATCCAAGATACTCAGGGATCTTAATACTTTATCCAAGAGCAAGGGAGTACTGCAAAAACACATTGTTGCCTTCTCTGGAGATGATGGGGAAGCAGGCTAGATAAAATGGGCTGGGGGTGAAATTCCAGGAAGGCTTGATTGACCATGTCATAAAGAATAAAGCTACCCTCTCCCCTCTATTCCCCTTGAGCACACAGGCATCCGGGCTCAGGCTGGTCACTGTGATGTCTTGTGGTTAGGCGTTCCAAAAGGAAGTTTGCCATGATTTTTGATTACTTAGGACATATATAAGCAATGCCAGCTGGTTCCCCACAATGCTGTCTCCAGTGGTAGTGTTTTTGATTTATTAGTGGTATGTCCCCCTGAAAGAATGGATCTATCTATTGCTAGGCAGTTCTATAACCAGATAGTGTGGTTGAATATTAACAAGTAAACTTACTTTTAGTAGCGGGGCTTGTGTGTTTGTGGGAGATAGTGTCTTACTAAGCAAGGGCAGTGGGTAGGGGAGAGGGATGCCAGGCTCATTCTAAGATTGTCTTTTTCTTCTGTCCCCTTCCTTTACTTATTTATTTTGATTCCCCCCCCTTTATTTGTAATTGAATATTAGATGCTGGCCAAACTTGGGCTTTAGGAGATTTTGTAAGAGTCTTCCATAAATGGTAGTTGCTCAGTGGGAGTCAGGCTGTAAGCACGGCACACTATGCGTTGCTGAGACATTTCAAGCTGTCCCCAGTGGACAATTTGCACTGTTGAGTGTTAAAAGGTTTGATTGCAGTGGCATGGAAAGACACCCCCACCCCCTAGACCCCTGCCTGGGTGAGGAGAGTTTGCATACCATGTGCTTGCTCCATCCTCAGTTTGCTGGTAGTTTTCTGGCTGAAATGACTGGCACACTGAGAGTGAAAAGGTGAAACTGGCCGGCTGATGAAAGGGAAAGATTTTTATAGTGAACTAGAAAATAGTTGGGGAGGTTTTAAGCGCTTCTGGCTTTCCAGAGCAGAGAGTCAGACCACATTAAGAGGCAGAAAGAGAGATGGCTTAGATTTGTCTTCAGGATAGGGTGAAGGTGATAAAGTGGGGTTAATGAGGAATGACCCACTGAGTTTTGTCTACAGCAAGTGGTGGACTTATCAGCAAGAACTGAATTGTGTTATTCACAACTACGTTGTGAATTTTTAGACAATTGTGTTTCATTGGGCAAACCATTCACCTGACCTTAGTTTGCTCATATGTAAAGCAGGAATAGTTTAAAAAAGATCAAGATCTCCCATTGCATCCAGGATCATCTCCAATCATACTGATTTATATCTGGCCACTGGACCCAGATGGCTCTGGAAGGGAAAGTGAGGCAGGTGACCTTGTCCTCCCTTCCTCACTTGATTCCAACTCACTTACATGTCATGGCATCCCCTCACTGATCATTTCGGTCCTCTTCAAGAACAAAGGATAAACAATAACAAAGCAGGGATGGTAATAACAATTATTTCATGGGGCTGTTGGGAAAATCAAATGAGAGATCATGTATTAAGCATTTTGCAAACCTTAAAATGCTTTTTAGCTATCTGGATGCTAGCTGTTTACTATTATTCATTATTACTATTAGGCTTTTTAAAGAAATAAATATTACCCTATTACAATGAACCATGTAGAGTGGAAGACTTTGGATTAAAATGAGGTTTTCCTTTATCCATCTTTCATGATTATTTCTTTTCTAGCTCCCTCTAGCTTGAGAGCAAGTTATAATCAAGAAAGGAAGATGAATGTTCAATCTCAAACTTCCTTTCCAGAATTCTAGAATCCCAGTATGTTTGAACTGGAAGGAACCTTGCTTCATTTAGTCTAAACTTCTCATTTTACAGATGAGGAAACGGATCCTGCCTGCTGCTCTCATTTCAAATGCAGTGGCTGCATCAGGGCCGCAGAGAAGTTCATCTGAGTGACTTTATTTTGCTAACAAGTTTAATGAACAGTCTTTATTGTCCCTGAATGTGAGAAAACAAAAAACAAACCATCAGGGAGGTTTCTGAGAGTCTTTGATGACTCCCAAAGCTTGGTTCTTGGCCAGTGTTGCTTCGTGGTTCCCAAAACCATCTTTCACCAGAATTTGGACAATATTATTTCATCATTTTCTAGGGTATTAAAACAGGCAAAAAAAAAACCTATTTTTTTAAAGACCCTGATAACATGCAATGACTCTTTAATCAATTTTAAGTTTGTGTTGAAGAAATAGTATAACACTCCTTTTCTCACAACTTGGTTAAATTAAGAATGAACATAATTAAGAAGATAGTTTTAATTGTTAAAGCCTGGATTATTTCTTTCAGACAAGCGGAAGGACACTGCTTTTAGCACCTTGCTTGCTAGAGAGAATTGAGCATTTGGTTTTATCAGCCACTGGCATGGTAATGAAGCTATTTCTATTGAAATAGCCTCATTACTATTCATTTTTGCTGGCTCCCAACCAAATCTTGAGTCAAGTTTCTATTTTTTTTTTCCAAGGGAAAAACACACACAACAAACAAAACAGGGTGTTGGTCTTTGCCATTGAATAAACTGATGGTAGTCAAATCAAGGTTCAGATTCACACAGGATAAGTTTGTCATGATTACCTGACACTATAATTTCTTCATCGTGTATGACACCTTGCCGAACCTTCTCATTCCTTTTCATTTTGCCCCTCAAAGAGATCCCTTGTTGAACTAAATTATGGAGGTTTATGTCATTCATATAAATGCAGAGCTAAGCTGGAACTTGTATCCTTAGAGAATGAAATTGGAATAGCTGGCATTTTGATACTTTTGGATTTCTAAAGCACTTTGCCTAAAGTGGCAAAGTTTTCTTATGGGATCCTAAAAATAATGTTAGAAGCAAGATACACCTTTGGGTATTACGTCCTCCCCAATTTTACAGATGAGGAAACTGTGGTACAGAGAATTTATTTGTTTATTAATATCTGAGGCAGCATTTTAACCCATGTTTCTGAGTTCCAAGTCCAGAACTCTGCCTAGTACATGACGTTCTCTTTCCCCTGATACTAAACTAGTTGATCAATAGGAAGGCGTTAAAAAAAAGAAAAACTGGCACTGGGATGCAGAAGTGTTAGCTTCCATTTCTGATTCTTCATAATTAACTGTATGATAACCTCTTAAAACTATAGCTTGCTCACCTCAATTTCCTTGTATGAGATGATTTTTTTTCTTCTTCTTAAGTTGTTTCAGTCATATATGACTTTCTGCCATCCCAATTTGATGTTTTCTTGTCATTGTTCCATTTAAGTTTATTCATCTATTTCTTCTGTAAAAAAAAATGTAAAAAGGAAAAAAAAACAGACAGCATTTAATACATGTTTAAATTAAAAGAAACTTTGAATGCTATATGAGCTCAGAAGAGGACAATGATTAGGTTGTTGTGATTGGGGAAAATGTCATGGAGATGATAGTATTAACGAAATTGAATAGCCAGAATTCTCCACTAGAATGAAAATATTGTCAACCATAGATCTTTTTACCTTGGCAATAAATATCTGGACAGATTTTGCTCAATAAATTTCACTCACAAAAAAATTCTCTTTGAAAATGGGTGTGTATTTGTCAAACATATAAGGTTTGAAATATATGCTGATTATTTTTCAGAATTTTACTTCAAAAATGAATATACTAATCTATCAGATTACTAATTTGCATTGGGATTTTGACTGACACCATCAACAAACATTTATCTTGTTTCGAACCAATCACTTCTACACTGTGCTGGTAACCTCTCCTAGTATATATTCTTTTCTCTGGTTCAGAAAAATTAAACTGCATGTGCTACTATTCCCAGGAAGTCAGGTATATATTGACATAACCTAAGCACCAAATGACCTATATATCTTACGGACAATGAATTTTTATAATGAAGTCAGCTAAGGGAGCTGGAGATTTTTACAAATGCCCTAGTTTGGGTAGGTTAGATAAGATTAAACATAGGGATTGGTAGAATTCCTCTGGAATCAGAGGCTCTACTCATGGGCATTCATCAGTCACTAGCTATTTCAGTCTGCATGCCCTTGTTTCTCCTCTGGGCACAGGGGCTTACATCACCACTTTTTCTGGCTTGAAGGTCACTATACCATGGCTACATCTAAAATATTAAAATTCACCTTGACATTGATTTCACTTCAAGGTCAATCAATCAATCAACATTTATTAAGTACTTACTATGTGCCAGGTACTTTGTAAAGTGCTGGATCATATTAGATACTTAGGGAATAGACAGCCATCAACAGGATTTTACCTGGTCCATGAAGCATGGGGTGGATTTAGATAAGCTGGAATGAAGTATATGGAATAGTTGATTCAATTCAAATAAGCTGTTGTAGGCTGGATCTTGAATTAGCAGGAGCAGTTTTCAGTTCCTCTTCTCATTCTGGCATATGCTGTGTGGGCTATAGAGAAGCTCACGATATGACCCTGGACCAAAGGAGACATCTGGTATCTCCTGCTTCCTAAAACAAGAGCATGAGGTGAAAGAGACCCAAGATCCAATACCACTGCCCTTTCCTTTCTGCCTTTCCTCACATCAGTCATTCTCTTTTCATCATCCCATATGGGCTGATCTGATCTAAGAGGTATCAGTCCCATTTCTTCTATTTAGATATAGAGTTCTCTGAACACTACTGAATACTAGTGCAACTAGGCTCTATTCAGTTTAGCTGCTCTTTTCATTCCTAGGGGAAAATGGGAGCTCTTCTACTATACCTACACAGTAAGTCCAACTTCCTGCACCTTTTGGAGACTCACTTCTGTGTGGTAAAGAACAGTACTGTTTGCTAAGTACAGTATTTTATTTTTGTCATGGTAAATTTGATTCACTGGATTTTTGGGTCTTTTCCAACTCTACTGCAGGTGTGCAGACCTAGTCAGTGGCAGCTCTTTTATTCATTTTTAAATGTTTTATTGATGCTCTTTAATTTTGTACAACACCATCACTTCCTGATAACTTCTTTTCCCAGTAGAACTGTCCCCTGTAACAAATAAATACAATCAAGCAGAATGAACTGATACTTTGGCATATTCAAAAAAATATATGTTTAGTGTTACATCTCTAGTTCACTATCTCACAACCATCTGGAGAAGGAAAGGACAAATCACTCCAGTATCTTTGCCAAGAAAAGCCCAAATAGGGTCACAGAGAATTAGACATGACTGAAAAATGACTCAACATCTCACTACCAAGAGAGAGGAAGATTTATTCACCATCAGCCATTATTTTGAGGTCATCATTGCTCCTTATATTGATCAGAATCCTGAAATCATATGTAGTTATTTTCCTTCATATTATTGTAGTCATTACATAAAGTAATCTCCTGTGAGTCTTCTCAAGTTTCTCTGAATTCTTCATATCTATCATTTCTTAAAGAACAATAATATTCCATTAGATTCATATTCATTTTTTGGCCATTACTTGCTCAACAAATACTTATTTTTCTTCCAGATTTATGACAAAAGAGTGCTATAAACTTTCCTATTATGTCATATGGATCATTTCCTTTTATCTTTGATCCCTCTTGGAATGTGCACCTAGTTGTGGTATAGCTGAGTCAAAGGGCATATGCCCTAATGGGCATATGCCATAAGAGACCTTAGAAAAATGTTGATATTTTATGGATGACTTTAAATGTTTTCTTCAAGAATTAGAGAAAATCAAAGACTGAGGCCATCTGTAGTTAAATGTAAGTCCCTTGAAGGCATGTGCTTTTTAGTTTTTGTCTTTGCACTTCTAACACCTTACTAAAACTGCCATTTACAAAGTAGGCACTTAATGGATGCTTGATGTATTGCCAAATTGAACTGACCATTTATTATGTGCATGACACTCTACTTTGTGTATGCATTCCTACTGAGCAATGTCATTTAGCAAAATCATTATGGCTTCTATACAGTTTCAGTAGAGTCTGTTTTATCCATGCCTACACCTAAATTGGGTAGTAGTGTTTGTGAGCCCTCAATGTTTCTTCGTGAGATTAAACTGAGGATCTACTGAAATAGTTGCAGGTGCTCTTGGTTCTTCTAGATCAGAACAGCCATAAGGAAGCAGAGTTCACACTGGCATAAGCCTAGACAAGCTCTGTAATGGAGCCTTATAAAAACTTTCATTAACTCTGGTTGGGTCCCCATCAAGGAAAAATGACATGAACTGACCTCTCATCTCCATGTCTTGGGTCAAGTGTGTTTACTTCAGACTAAATGTATTTCAGGCCTTTAAATGTTCAACTTTATTTTTGTTCCAATAAAAGTGGCCAGAAATGACCTGTTATCGTTTTCAAGTCAAGTCCTGTTAGACCAGATGGTTTTCTTTATTCATTAAACAACTAAGTGTTATTTAAAGCTTTAACTGAAGGGCCTTTAGAAAGAGCTCAGTACTCATGAGACATTTTCCCCCTGGTGCAGCAAGATCAGGAAATACCAGGCTATTTTTTCCACCTATTTAGAGGCTTTCCAATAGCACACAAAAAAAGTTTCCATGGCTTGGAGATTTAGGACCACAAAAGAACTTTATTCCCTATAGAAACTCATAGGATAGATCCTATTGTTATAATGGATGCAGATATTCATTATAATACTGCAATCATTTAAACATAATTAATATAGTAACATCATAGCTGATCTAGGAAGCCCTCAAACCCCTGTGAGTAATAGAAGGGTCCCACTCTACTTAATCTACACAAGTGATTTTAGTGTCAGAAAACCTCAGAATGACTCTGATTTGGTCCTTTTAAGCAGATGGACAGTTTTAGAAAAATGCCCTCAGGGTATTGCCTCAGTTGTCAGCACCTCCCTGACTTTGTTGAAGGGACTTGAGAGGCCTGGCAGCTTGTTGGCATCCTTTAGAATCTCATGTATTGGTTGTAGGTATTTTCATGAATGAAATGCATTTAAATCTGGTGTCTGAAAGCTGGTAAAAAGACTTAAATATGCATAAAATTTTGGAGTTAGATGATCTATCCAGTGGTTATGGAAAAAGACAGAGAAGAGAAGAGGGATAGAAGGCAAAGAGGAAAGGAGAGAAGAGGAAAAGAGAGGGAAGGGGAAAAATGAAGAGGAAAGAGAGAGGGGAGAGGAGAGGAAAAGAGCAACTACTGTGAGAGGAGACAGCAAGATAGAAAAGTAAAGCCTAGTACATCTCATTTTTATATCCCATCAGTGTCCACTGTTTCCCAAGAGTCTATTTTGTTCAATCAATTAAATTCCTTTTGACAAGCATTTATTAAACGTCTACTGTGTACCAGTGATGGGAACACACAAGAAAAGCAGTCTCTGTGTTTAAGGGGATAACCTTCTACCAAGGGTAATAGCACAGTCAATGTTAAATAAATACAGATTACATACCAACTAAATATGAAGTAATATTTTTAGAGATGGGAAGTGGAATAAAAAATCTAAGGGAATAAAGAAGGGCTTTTTGTAGACATCAAGCCTTGAAGGGAGTTGGAATTTCAAAAAACAAAAGCAAGGAAGGAGAATATTCTAGAGATGGGGATAAGCCTGTTCAAAGTCAAGGAAGCAGGAGATAAGAATAACACGTACAGGAAAATATGAGGGAGAATAATGTGAAATCAGTTCGAAAAATAGGTTGGAGCCATTTTTTAAATACTTTAAATGTCAAATGGGAGAATTTATATGTGGTCAGAGAAGCAATAGATAGGCAATGAAGTTTCGTTAATAGGGAAGTGATGAGGTCAATCGTGTGCTTTAAGTCAAATATTAGCCTCTTAGGACATAAAGGGGGTATATAGCAAGGCTGTGACCCTTAAGCAACTTACAATCTAGTTAGAGGCAATTATATAGTATAATATAGAATATATTACAGTATTACTTATAGTTCAGTAGAGTTCATAGCCCCTTCTCTTCTGGAAGAGGGACCACATTCAAACTTGAAAAAAGGTCTTTATAAAATTGATATCTATAGCTCATTCATTACCTTTACCCAGAAAACTCTTCCTTGGAATATAAGAATATACTTTGTTTCTCTCATACCGCCTCTTTCATAACATAAAAATTCAAAACAAAAACTCTAACATAAAACAAGTTTACTTAAGGCAAGAAAGAAAGGAGATCCTCCTTTGGTCTCCCATCCTGTAAGTTCCATTTCCCATTTAGCCCTCACCAAAGTTCAATCTGGTGAGAACAAACATAAGAGTTGTTGAAGTCAATTTATGTTGAATGGAAATATGCTACATCCTGTTGCAAGTGTGGTTCTCCCATCTCTGGTGTAAATATAAAGTCAATGCTGCTGATCCATTGGTGGGTCCTTTGTTGCAGTGTTTGCAACTCAAATTCACAATCATCCATTCTCTATGGGATAGTCAACACTGGGCTTCTCTAGTCCCCAGCTGAGCATTCACCTGCCATCACGGCCATTCATTTCTCGAGTACTCCCAAGGAAGGAAGGAAGGAAGGAAGGATAGATGGATGGATGGATTCAAGAATGGATGGATGGATGAATGGATGTTTTCCACTGACCAGTTCCAGTTTGTGGGCCAGCTCTATTCACAGAGATTTTTGCTTGTGCACCATGACATCAGGAGGCATGCCATGACATGCAAGTGATTTTGGTCTTTGTTTGGGTCTGGATTGACTTGATTGATTGATTGTAAATAGCAATCTGCTTTGACCAGAAGCCCTGAGAGTTCTTCCCTCCCAGATTTATTTATTTATTTAGATTGGGATTTTTTGATTAGGGTGAAAGAGGAGATTCTTTGTCTTAATTGCTACCTAGCCTTAATGATTGAATGAGTGCCTAAAAAGGCCAAGATTAGATTCCAAGGCCATTCCGTTAGTCCTGATCAATATCTGGCCATTGAACCCAGATGAGTGCCTACTATTTTTAAGGATCAGGAAAATATATCTGCATGCTTAAAACAGTTGGATAACCTCTTAGCTTTTCTGTGAATTCTACAGAAATACTCCTCACTTTCCAAGCCTGCAAATTAGCAATTTAGGAAGGGATGGTTAGAATGAATGTTTCCAGAGAATTGATTCAGTGAATGAGATGTCAGACAAAGTGCAAAGGGACCATTGTAGACATAGTTTAAGTAAATATTCAGCACTTTTCCTTATTTTCTTCCTAAAACTATGTTGCCTTTTGATTTGGTAACTCTAAGGTAGTTTACATTAACAAAGGGAGGATGCTTGTTATTGGGGATTGTACCAAAGCATGACATTCCATGAGGTGTTTATTTTCTTTGTCTGAACATGATGGAGCTTAGCCAGTCAGTCTACTTTTATTAATGTGGTGCACTGGATGCAATAAGTGTATTATAATCAGATGAGTACTGGATGTAGAGTCTAGAGGTCCATATTCAAGTATTTCCTCCAGCACTTATTAGTTTCATGAATGTGGGTAAATAAATTAACTTGGCCTATTTCTACATCTGTAAAATGGGGATAATAATAGCAAGGCAGCTAGCTAGCACAGTGTGTGACTCTGGGTAAATTAGTTAATCTCTGTTAGCCTCTATTTCTTCATCTGTAAAATGGGGATAATTTTAGCATTTACCTTCCAGGATTATGATGAAGATGAAATAAGATGATTTTTGTGAAAGGATTTGCAAACTTTAAAGTATTAATTAAATGCTACAGTTACAACAACTATTATTACTTACACAATATACTTTACAGGCTGTTATAAAGAAAGTACTTTGTAAATTATGTAATTGTCAGTTATTATTATTATTATTATTATTATTGTAGATGGTAAGCTCCCTAGGGGTCATGTTTGATAAAATGGGCATATGGGTAGAATTTGTGATCCAAAGCATGTATGGCAAGGTTAGGAAGCTGGAGTGGTTGGAGATGCCTTACATCTTCTCAGCCTTCTAGTTGGGGCTGCCCTTGAGAGCTAGCTGTCCGGTTTCAGCTCAGTCTCTTAGAAGCTCTCCTTTCCTCTTCCCTCCTCCTTCTTTCTTCTTCCCTCTTCCCTCTTCCCTGAATTCTGCTCCCTCCTCCCTCCTGTACAGCTCTTCTCTTTCTCCTTTCACTCCAGTCTGGAGTAGGCCAGCTGGGGAATAGACGGAGTGAAAAAAAGTAATTGAAGTGCTTAAGAAGAATTGTTTAGGGGGAGGGTCAAAAGGAGAACAATTAAGAGCGATGTGATAAAACTGAGTGGAGAAGAATTTAGTATGAATATAATGATCAATTTCCTAATAATTAGGTCTCTTAGACGGCAGAATAGTTCCCCAAGAGGCAATGGTGGGAACCCCATTGCTTGGTCATTTATAATTAGACTGGAGAAAGCACACTTGGAAAATCCTGCAGAGCCAAGTGGCACACTGGTAGGGGGATGGGCGCTGTGACCTAGAAGGGCTCTGTTGCCTCTAATTTCTGTGATTCATTGATGAGTGCATAATTCACTGATTAGTTAGGCATCCAAACTTTAAGGAGTTTATTGGCTTCTTACCTCTCCTATGGCCCCTTTAAATTAACCAGATATGTTATCTTCAAAGGGAATAAATGAGTAGGAGACTGCCCTCAGGCCAGACCAGGTCTTTCCCTTTTTCACTAGTTTAAATGTTTAAATACAAAAATGGACACGATTATCTGCTGGTTGGGGATGATGCAATGTTAGAGTGGAGAGATACAGGATAAAACATTTATTAAATACTTACTATTTGCCAGGCATGGTGCTAAGTGCTGGGAATACAAAAACAACAAAACAAGATGGTACCTACTCTCCAGGAGCTTAAATTCTGGTAGGGGAAGACAAAACATCAAGGACCAGTGGAAGAGGGGTCATGGGAAGAGGAAGTTAGGTGAACCTAGTCAAGGCAGGGGGCTAGAGCAGATCCGAAGTGAGTAGGAAGTGTCTCTGTAAGATACAGAGATTTTCTAAGTTGGTTTTAAGATGAACTCATCCTATATTTTTGTCCATCTTCATTTTTGATTTCCTTCACAGGCTAATAGTACACTATTTCAAAGTCTGATTCTTTTTGTACAGCAAAATAACTGTTAGGACATGTATACTTATATTGTATTTAATTTATACTTTAACATATTTAACATGTATTGGTCAACCTGCCATTGGGGGAGAGGATGGGGGAAGGAGGGAAAAATTGAAACAAAAGGTTTGGTAATTGTCAATGCTGTAAAATTACCCATGCATATATCGTGTAAATAAAAAACTATAATAAAAAATAAATAAATAAAAGAAGAGGAGATACAGTAGTCTCTCCCTCCCTGTCTGCTCCATTGCACAATAAAGCTGCCCATCCTGCCAGTGATAGAACATCTGTTCAGAGCTATGGCACAATGGTTAGAGCAATGGTTCTGGAGTTTGGATGATCCGTGTTCAAATCTGGCCTCAGATATTTACTAGCTGTGTGACCCTGAGCATGTCCATTTTTTCCAACTGTAAAAGAGTTCATAATGACATTTATACTTGTAAAGGACTTAAAAAGAAAAAGATGAACTCATCCTTAGGTGAGTTGGTGGGGAGGGAAGCAGACCAGAGAGTTTAAGTTGAAAGTTTGTGTTTTTGGGTGAGAAGTATTCATCACTAAAACTTGATCATCAAAATTTATCACCCAAACCTAGTTTTGCTACTGTGACTATCTTCTCACCTTAGCACTAGTGCCTGGAGCCTTCTCATCTGGACCATACCTTTGCCATGGTTACTTCTCTCATTGAAAGGTCTTTTCTGGGTCTTGATTTGGGGGTTGGACCCAGCCAGCTATACTTCTCTGGATACCTCTCTCCGATTTTCCTCTTACCCATACCATGTCTCTCTTTTATGTGTTGTCTTCTCCATTAGAATTTAAGCTCCTGGAGGTTGGGGATTGTCTTTCTTTGCGCTTGTATTTGTATTTCTAGCATTTAACACAGTATCTGGCACATAATAAGTGCTTAATAAATGCTTATTGCTGTAATCAATAATAATCACAAATTAGAAACATTTTGGCAGGAAATACCCTTCTTGGGAATAACTGGATCTGTTCGACATTGAGCGTTATGTAGATTTCAGACTAATTGGAAGAGGACCTGAATATTGGCTCAGATACATTTTGATATCTGAACAAACAAAGGTAAACCTATTTAGCATGACTGCATAAGGCTGACACTCTTCAAAATGAGGAAATCAGCTTTACTTGGAGCTGTATTTCTTTCTCCACCTTGTGAAGGTGCTACATAATGAAGTGAGATTACTTTATTAGTTCATAGGTTTGACCTTGCTGTGAGCTTTAGGATATCCATTGTCATTAATTTCTTCATCCTTCAAGGTCTTGGACCTTTAGTCACTGGTTTTGTAGAAAGGTCAGTTGAGTTGTTCTTTGGAAAGTATCTCTCACTGGGATACCTTGCTTCCCTCTGTGCCTTTTGAAGCATCATCAAACACCACTCTCCCTTTTCTACCCTCCCTTTTCCCTTCCTGCCCTTTCTCTTTCCCTCCCCACCAAGAAAATCTGAGGGGTGGTAATCACCTCCCCTATTCCCACAGCACCCACTCTAATTAGACTTTTTGTGGGTCTCCTCAGGGGTACAGATGGACATTTGCTTAATTAGCCTATTGATTCTGTCTGCTGCTTGCATCCTTATTAAATAATCGCAGAAGCCAAGAACTGGAAAGGATGGAGGAGGCTACTTAGTCCAATTCATACATGAACAAGCATCTTTCCTATAACACTTCCTCTAAATCATTATCTAGTAATTTCTTGAAGATCTCTGCTAAGGGGAAATCTGTTACCTGAGAGCAAGCTCTGAATGGATATAGGACTGCACTTGAAATCAGGAAGATCTGAGTGAAAATTCTACCTCAGAAACTTAGTAGTTATGTGATCTTGGGCAAGTCACTTAACCCTATCTGTGTCAGTTTTCTCACTGATAAATTAAAAATAATAGCACCTACTCTCAGGATTTGTGAAGATAAAATGAGGTAATATTTCAAAAGCACTTTACAGCCTTAAAATACTATATAAATGCTCACTATCATTATTATTATTCTCTCTGGAAGTGGCCTCATTTGGATATCTCTAATTATTTAAAAGTTGTTGCTAATTTATACCAAACCTAAAATATGTCTCCCTCTAACTTGTACCTTCTGAAGTTAAGTAGAATACATGTGATTCTTCATCACAACTCTTGAAATACTTAAAGATGGCTATCCAATCCCCGCCCCCCCCCCCCAAGCCCTGTCTTCTCCAAGTTAAACATTTCCAGTTTCTTTGGTACTTTCTTTGAACCTTTTGAAATCTATTCTCCCCAAACCTAAGATATATGTGCCTGGCTCCTCATCTATCTCAGGCTCCATGATGGAGTGATCCCTTGGCCCCAGGGCTCCTGTCATTTCTACTTCAACAGCTAGTTCTCCTAGTTTGTCAGAATCAGGTCCAGAACAACATTTCCCCTTGTCATTTCCTTCTTGTTTAAAAGGATGGAATTATCATTAAGGCAAATCATAAATTCATCTGCTGCCCTGATTTTGTCAGACATTGGTGGTAGCATTGCTGGTGGGGAGCAACAGTGGTACAATCCCTAAGAAATAAGATCTGGAATTGTGAGAGTTTATTCACTCTGCTTAACACATGATGCCCATTCTAAAATCTATGCCTATTTTTTGGGGGGTAGAGTAAACTGGAGGGAGCATTACTGTTCTTTTTTTTTTTTTTTTTTTTTTGCTTTATAAACTTTAAAGTAATAGTGGGTAGATCACTAGAGTTGTATCTGGGAATATATGAGTTCAAATCCCACCTTACACACTTAGTTGTGCAAAACTTAAGTTTTCAAAGACTAATTTTCCTAACCAGCAAAATGGTAATAAATGATAATAGCATCTACCTAACAGGGCTATTCTGTGCATTAAATAAAATAATATACATGAAGTGCAAACCTTAGGGGAAGCAATTATATATTCATATAATATATATATATATTTACATACATAGTGATAGTTGCTATTATTATTATTCTACTTTTTCCATCTCATTGAGAGTGAAATATGCTGTTAGGATATTACAAATTCTCTTCCCAAGTGTTGCTGCTAAGACCTTTGTGAGATGAGAGAACAGCTCTTTGGTTTCTCTTGAAAGATGCCTCGGAACATGGTCACCTTCATAATTATTTTTTTATACATGTAAAATCTTTCTTTTATTTAGTCTTCTGCCTATCTTCACCAGATGAGTGAGCAGCTAGCTGAATATAGCTTTTGCAGTCTCTCCCTGAGAAACCTTGACCTAATCTATCATATTCTCCAAGTCCTAGCCTGGAGATCAATAAAGAGAACTCAGCTGTGTCTCCTTCCAGTTCCTTGGAATTTGGGATGCTTTTGACAAATGTAAAGGCCATGACTTTAAAGTGTCCTCAAGCAGACAAACAGGGACTCTTCCCTTAGCCCTCAAGGGTTCTGAGATGTATCTAGTTCTGCTTGGCTCTGACTCAGAAGAAGGGCTGAGAGACTTATTTATTCCCTGTGTTGATATTTGGATTTTTTCTTTTATTTTTCAATTTCAAATGCCTTTTCATCTTGTCTTCACCTTTCCATCTGGCCCAGATTGAAATGGTGTTAAATACTTCTATCTGGGGTGTCCTTGCTTTGGCTTTCAGCCACCCCCCCCCTGAGCTTATGGTTTCACCCTAAATGGTCATTTGGAAAAAGCCACAATTCTCTCTCTCACTGAACATATTTGTCAGAGATTTTTCTTTCAAGATCCAACAGGATACAAATTCTCTCCCTCCCTCATTCTTATCTTATGGAAAGACTTCTCTTTTTCTTTTCCTTCCTTCCTTCCTTCCTTCCTTCCTTCCTTCCTTCCTTCCTTCCTTCCTTCCTTCCTTCCTTCCTTCCTTCCTTCCTTCCTTCTTCTCTCTCTCTCTTTCTCTCTCTCTCTCTCTCTTTCTCTCTCTCTCTCTCTCTCTCTCTCTCTCTCTTTAAGTTTTTTGTATATTTCTAGGAAGCTGGATTCTAGGTCCATTTCAAGGAGGTAAAGAGGATTTTGACACTAATTGAAGGAGTGTGCATTTTACTGGGGTGCCTGATGGTGATGCAGATTTAGAGGGCTGCTGGGAATCTTAGATTAAATACCATTAAAGCCAACTTCTCATACCCCTGCTGTTCAACACTCACGTGGGGAGAGCTGAGATCGGATGTGCTGGATTCTTTGTTCAGGAAAACCATATGGAAAAACAGCACAGCAATAAGTCTATAATCAGGGCTTACAACATATGGCCTTTTGGATGCCAAGAGTGATCCTTTTTACCCCCAACATGGTACACACAGTTTGGTTTTCTTGTAAGGAAACTGAGGTAGAGGGACAGGGTCTTCTTTCTGGACAGATTTAGAGGGCGCACTGTTGGGAATTTCCAGGATGCTGATTATATATATATATATATATATATATATATATATATATATATATATATTTTCATCTGAATGATAGATGGCAAGCTGGTAGTTCTTTCCCTTCCAGAAGATAATACTGAAATGGAGGGGTTAAGTGATTGCATAAAGCCATATAGCAACAGGTTGGTAGAAGAAATAGGGCTACGTTATAGGGCTGTCCCAGATTCTTACATACTAATGTGCTGCTACTTTGTATACCATCATAATAAAGGTTGGCAGTCCACAAGTCTCTCTCAGTTACTTCAAAAGACTTTTAGTCTTTCAAAATTAACGATGGTAGTCTAATATAACTGCTATAATTTTTTTGCTGTCCATGAAGATTAGTTGAAATTATTTTCCTTATTTTCTTCTAGTTATAAAAAAAAAAGAGGAGATGTATGTCTTGAGGAACTTAAAGAGTTTGGGAATTAGAGAGAGGATGAAGGGATCATTGATTAAGACCAAATAATCTGTTAAAAACAAGTTTAACTGGGCCAGTAAGGTGGTTAAGTGGATAGAATACCAGTCCTGAAGTCAGGAGGACCTGGGTTCAAATCAGGTCTTAGACACTTAATACTTCCTAGCTGTGTGATCCTGGGCAAATCATTTAACCACAATTGCCTCAGCACAAAACAAAACAAGTTTAACCATGACTCTCCTCAAAAATCTCAATGGATTCCTTGGGATTATGGATAAAATACCAGCTTTTCAATTTGGCATTGAAATACACAACTAGTTATTTAATAAATGCTTGGTGAATGGCACAAAGTCAAACACATAGCAAATATATTTAATTAAATTAATATATTAATATATGTTAATATATAAATATATTTAAGTATATAATTAAATTTTAATATACTTGGAAATTGAATCTAGGTCCTCCAGGTCCAGTTACCTCCCCTCTATTTGCTTAGAACTCATTCAGTTCCTCTGCCTCCAGTTTTGGAGCTGAATCAAAATATACGTTGCTTCTCCTGTTACCTTTGAAAACTTATTATGGCCATTTTTAGGAGACACATTTGTATATGAATTTGCAAGATTCCAGAAAGCAGGGGAAAAAGGAAAAAAATTGTCATCTACTTCCCCAAAAAGAAATATTCTTCATTTTTGTGACTTCTAATTCTTTTTCTAATTTTCCTGACTTTTTCACTTTGTCCCCTTTCCTGCTCTCAATTTTTTAAACTTGATTAAGTAATCAAAAATTTTAATTCCTCTAGATATTAATCCCTCACTTACTTGTCCAAACCTTTTCCAGTCAAAATTTTGAACATGAACCCTCTAAAGTAATTGTTTTTAGTACTCCCCTATACAATTCCATCCACCCCTCTACCCACATTTACCCAGTCTATAATCCATCCATCCTTCTAATCATCCATCCATATATTCATCCATTCAAGCTATTAATCAACAATATTTATGAGGTAAGTGATAGACACTGTGGGGCTCTTAATACAGAAGTATAAGACATGATCCCTGCCTGCAGGGAATTTATAGTCTGGTAGAAGAGCCCAAATTAACGCCCATACAAAGACACAAAAAACCCAATAGTGAACAATAAAAGAATCTCTGTCATTAATATATATATTTAAAAATATAAAAAAATTTTGCTACTCTTTTCTTTCTACTCCTTTTTTTAACTCCATGGAAAATTAAAAAATGAAGCAATAAATAAAGGCATACTGGGCATATTTACTGAGTTCTTTGGGTATTTGGTACTTTATGAAATGAAACAGAAGTTAGTTTACAAAACCTGCATGAACATATAGAATACATCTCTACTTTGAAGTTACTTTCCTCTTCCCCAACTATACTCCACCAAAAATGAAAAAAAAAAACACTTCTAGAAAATACGATCACTGTGTGACATGAAATAATAAATACAAATTCAGCATTTATTTAAGATACCTTTATACTAGACCCCTGAATTACATGTATAATCCCCAAAACATAGAATTTGAGAGTTGGAAGGACTTCAATAGCTTCAGTATAGTGAATAGAGTATTAGACCTGGAATTAGGAAGATATAAATACAAATAATGCCTCAGATATTCACTAGGTAAGCAATACTATGTCACCTAGAAAGTCAGTCAGCCTCATTGGACTTAAGTTTCTTCACTTATGAAATAAGAGGCTGGACTTGATGACTCCTAACACTCTTTTCAGCTTGAGCTTAACACATAGTGCCTGGAACAGAATAAACATTTAATAAATATTTATTAATTGATAGCCTATCTCTGACCTATCTGGTCCAGTGGTTCTTAACCCTTTTGTATATGCCAATAGTCTATTGGTAACCTAAATGAAAGCTATGGACCCTTTCTCAGAAAAAAAAATGCATAAAATAAAATGCATGTGATTGCAAAGAAATTTGAATTTTGAAATACAATTAGCAAAATATTTTTTAAAAAACAAGTTCACAGACACTTTAAGAACCCTTGACCTAGACCAGAGTTTCTTAATCTTTTTCCACTCATGACCTACTTTTAGCGTGAAAAATTTTTATGTGACTGTGGGTAGATAGATACATAAAATAGGTATACAAATCAAACTTTTATTGATAATAAATCATAATTTCATGACTCCCTATATCTAGTTGCTCCCATATGAGGTCATGACCCACAGTTTAAGAAGCTAGAATCTAGACTAACCCATACATGAAAGGGATCTCTAATATATAATATTCAGTCAAAGGTAAACTTGCAAACAAAACAAATCAAAAATACTAGAGATTTTGTCCTTGGGGAACTTACACCAGAAAGACAGATTTTACTGAAACTCACTATGGATAGAAAGTAGTGCAAAGCCCAGGTGTAGTCATTGCTCTGTGCATTTTGCTTCTTCCGTGGTGGGGATAGATAAGGTTTTAAAAAATCTTTATTTATTCATTAGCTATTTTTCTAAAAGAATTGTCTCTGAGTTTTGACTCATGATCCTGCCCCAATCCCTTATTCCTTGCTGAGTTTCCCATCAATCAGTCATTCGAAGAAATTTATTAAGTGACTACTTTGTGTCAGGATCTGGTAAAGGAAAGAAAAAAAAATTGAACTGGTGCCTGCCTTCACCTACTATTTGGGGAATAAATATAATATAAGGTAATATAAGGGGTGGGGGTGGGAGGGATTGTGACCAGTAGCTGAAGGCATCAGAAAACGTTTCATAAAGATGCTTGTGCTTGAATTAAATCTTAAAGGAGATGAGAGATTGTGAGAAGCAGAGGTGAGGAGTCAATGTAGTTCAGACATTGAGGATGGTCAATGGGGAAGCAAGAAGATTAAAAGATATATAGCGTTTTCATTTTGCTGTTTTCTAGAACAGCGAAATGACCAATTCCTATCTGGGGTGTAGCAATATTGGAAAATTGGGCAACAAAACCTTTTCTAAAATTCCTATCAAGAAAAAAGTGCTTATCACCAAGTCCAACTTTGGTGAGGAGCTCGGGCTTTGTACCCAAGACAGAGAGCTGACGGATGAGGGAGGATCTTCATGGAGGCTTGTCAATATTTTTCAGATCAGGTTCTTGAAAGCCTGCCAAATGCTATACATTTTTGATTTTCACTCTTCCTGCCTCCTTTCCAGAGTCAGCTGGCAGACACGTCTCCCCTGCCCACCAGCTTGGAGCAGGAGCAGAGTGGGGTGGTACTGTGGGCAGAGTGGGGGGCAGGAAAACAGGGAGGGGTAGAAATGCCTGAAAGGGAGTGGGGGAAGGCTTCCCTTTGTATCATCAGTAGAAGGATTTTTGTTTTCTTCCCCCTTTAGAAGAAGGGTAAAGACCAACTGAAATATCTGCAAATGGCATAAAAGCAGAAATGGCATTTTTAAACAGAGCACATTAACAACATTAAAAGCTTTTGTCTGCATGACAGCAAAATGAACATATAGTGTTGTGGACTGGAACAGTTTATATTGTAATGGCTTACAATACCCCCTGCAATGAGAGAATGCATCATTTTTAGAACTATTTGATTCACTTAATATACAGGCTGATGCAAACTGTATATAAAAAACATGTAAAACAGCGTCAATGAATTTCAAAGCGAGCAGCAGATTTTTTTTTCTTTGCAAAACCTTGTCTTCTATGAAAGACTGGTTTTAAAAAATGAACTGTGTTAATGACACGTGTAAGCTTGATGCATACAAAATATTTTTTCTTTTTTTTTTTAATGGCCTGCAGAATAAATTTGAGCATCAACACAATGCTTCACAGGCTTAACATTTCTCAGCTGCTATGAATCATCAGTGCTAATGTATTCACAACAGATGAGGACCAACTGCTGCTATCAAAGGACTTGCTTGAATAACTGTAATAACTGGAAAATTATTTTGATAGCCTGAAACAATCTTATATATCACAGAACTTTATTAAAATAATATCAAATCAAATTAGCCTGTATCCCCATAATGAATTAAGTAACAGGTTATGCTGATATTAATCTCAGCTAGCTTGCAGGCATTACGGCAGGAACATTTAATAAGTTGGTCCCCGTTGCTCTGAACTAGCAGAAATCCTCGAATACCCATGCTTATTCAGAGAAAATACATCAAAAGGCTCTCTCTAAATAATGTGCCCATTTTTGTGCCTTTGGTGAAATTATTCATAAGGAAAAAAAAATCTTTGGCAAATCTCATGAGAATTCTGATTAGCTGTTGACCTGTAGAGGAAGCTGTTTTTCATAATCCCCTAAACACTGTCTAATTCTTGCCTCAATCAGCTCTGGAAATGCTGGATTTACCTTAAAATAATGTGATAATGTTCTCTTATCGTCTCTAAGTGAAGCAGGCAGTGGCAAGATGGTTCTATCTCTTGGCTTTCCATGTCTCATGGCATAGCTCAGATTTAAGTCGTGATCTTTGATCCTCAGCCATGGTTGGATGTAACGGTATGTGGTGGAGCTGGGGAAATTTGTTGCTGTGCCTGGTGGGACTGTATTGGGTTTTGTACCTCTGTATGGCTTCCTATTGTCAGCTTTGATGGAAGACCCTTGCATTCAGTGAATCCTTGTCTTTTAGGGCTAGGAAACTTGCATTTTCATTCACATCTCTAAGCAAAGGGAACAGGAGACAGAAAACATTGGCCAAATGTCCACAAAGGCATCTATTGGGGAGAAAAGGTTTTCCATATTGCAAAGTATCCCAAGTAAGTAAATTTTATTCCATTGAAGCCAGGACAAGTTCCACCACCTTACCTCCAGAAGTAAAGAATTTTAAGCTCATTGCCTGGAAAGAACCATTTCTTCTCCTTAAGGTCGTGCTGCTAAGTTCCAATTGGTCCAGCTTCTCTTGGTTTCCCGGGGAATACCTGCTCTGTATTCTGATAAACCTTTAAAATCTCTGCTTTGGTCATTCTTATTAACCTTTGTTTAAGGTCATTTACTTTGGTGCATTTTTACCTGTATTTATCTCAATTCGTTTGTTTTTCAGAAGGGGTGATACAAACTGGAATAACTCTTCCTTCTCTGTAAGACAGGGTATAAACTGTCAAAGGGAGCTATAATCTGCCTTGGACTGGAAGCTTCTGGAGAGGTGGCCACTTTGTGTATTTTCAATTATCTTATAAGAACCAAATAGAAATTGGGTAAATGCATTCAATTGTTGAGGATGAGATTGGCAATGAGATGGAGCCATTTTGCACAAGATAAAATGAGAATGCAAAACTACCTGGAGTAGCTGAACTTTTAACTGTGCTAATTATCTATAACTACCCTTGGGATCCCAGTTTCCCAGAGTGAGCTTACCAGGGCCTTTACAAGTTTAGATATTCTGCAAGTGGCACCAATGTGAGAGTCTAAACAGATTGTGTGACCTTCAGAGATTAATCAGTAAAAGCATCCCTTATGAAGCTGTTTTAGATTATTCTTGACAGTAGCTGTTTTTGACAGAAGAAGGTCAGAATCAAAGTCCTTTTTTTCAACCATTGTAAGATATACGTCTGCATCAAATGTAGCAAACACGCAGAAATCATTGAAGAAAGCTGGGTCATTGTTTTTTAACTCCCCATTTTCATACTTGCCATTAAATGCAGAGACATTTGGAAGATGACAAATGGGGAAAAAATGCTTTCCACCTGTATACTTGAGTCTAGCTGTGGAGATACACAATACCTCTTTGCACACTATCTCTGACACATTTGAATACCTTCCCCTTTGATGTTGAACTGAGACTCTCATATTCTTCTGACAGTTCACTGTTGGCTCTAGGAAGCAACTCTCAAGTCCTTGAAACTGGTTGGAGGACTTTGCAAAAGTATGAAAGAGCTCTCATTCTGCAAGATGTAAGTGAAGACATTATGTTTCTGTTTCTCTTATGAAATAAGTAATTTGATTTTTCTGGCAACTGTTATTTGCTTTAGATGACTAGAAGAATAAATGGGGGTGGGGAGTTCCACTGGAGCAAGGGTATATGAGAGCCAGGTCAAATGACTTAATAGTGCTGATTGTTAATTTTTCAGTGTGAGTATTTATTGGAAATTGGCAAATCATCCAAATCAGAGCTTGATTTCTTGGTGGTTTTTTTTTTTTTTTTTTTGGTTGACTAGATTTAAGAAAGTGATACAGTGCATATGAAACTTAAAAGTGTTTCATATTTTCACTTCTCCTTCCCAAGGTATAGAGCCTGCTCTTAAACATTTATTAGCACATTTCTGTATTTTAGGCAAAATAAGCAAATTAATATTTCTTTACCTTAATTTTGAAATCAAAGGATTTCAGGGACCTTGATTTAAATTTCCATGAAATTCTTTAGTTACATAGTACAAAAGTGCTGGATGGGAGTTAGGAAGACCAGAGTTCAAATTCTGTCTCAGATGCTTACTGGCTGTATAACTCTGGGTAAGTAATTTAACTTGTCTGCCTCAGTATCCTTATCTGTAAACTTCCTGGAGTTGTTATGAGAATAAAATGAGATAAGACTTGCAAAGTGTTTTTGCATACCTTAAAGAATTATCTAAATGCTAGCTGTTTAAAAAAATTGTTTTAACATGTCATTGGGGAAGAAATAAAATACTATAATAAATACTATAATATATACTATATATTTATGATGGTGAAGAAAACTGATTCTCAAGGCCCTAAACCCTATTAAGTCTCACCCCTTTCCCACTTAGAAGTAGAATTAACCAATTAATGGACACATATTCATGAGGATCTATCAAATGCTCAGGCTACGGAATGCAATTCAAAACTTCTGTCTTAAAAAAATAAAACAAATCGAAAAACAATCAACACCACAACCACTTTGAACTTTCTTCATATGTGGAAATGCTCTAGTTTGTTAAGTTTATAATTCTAAAAAGTAATTTTTATAAGTTATTCCCAAGAAAGAGCTGTAATATAGTTTAGGCAACAGAATCTGTAGACATGAATTAAATAGTGAATAAGATTGTTATATGTAACATAATTTAGATGCTAATGTTGTTGAGTCCTCTGACTCCTTGTAACTTCTATTGGGGTTTTCTTGGCAGATGCTGGAATGGTTTGCCATTTCCATCTCTAGCTTATTTTTACAAATGAGGAAACGGAGGCAAACTAAATGGGCTAAATGACTTTCCCAGGATCACACAGCTAATAAGTTTCTGACCTTAGATTTGAACTCGGGGAAGATGGAATTTTCCTGATTCCACTGCATGTTAATATAAAGTATTAAGTTGTATGGTTTAAGCAATTAGAGTATAGGTACCTATATGAAGGAATGAGTTTTCATATCCTCTGGGATAGGGCATTATTATAGGAGAGGTCAGTGAATGAGGTGACCAATTAGTTTAGTTGATTAGAACATTGATTAATTAATTAAATAAATATTTACCGAGCACCTGCTATTGCCTAGAGCTGTGGGAAATACAAAGACATTGAAGTCAGGGAAAGATTCTGCCCTCCTGAAATGTATAATCATATAATAAATTCATATAAATCATATAATATAAATTATATTGGGAGTAAAGAAAGATGGGAGCATGAAGTTAATAAGACCAAGGTCATAGTAATTTTTGAGTACAGAAGGTCAGATTGAGTACTTCAAAGAGACCAGGGCATATTCTCTTTCCTAGTCAGTCATTTGTCAATGGTTTTGTGTGTGTGTGTGTGTGTGTGTGTATTTTTGAGCATCTGTGACCAGTTAAATTAGTTGATTAGAATATGGTGCTAATGAGACCAAGATGACAACTTCAATTCCTATAGGGACCAATTGGCTTCAAAAAGAGGGAAAACTTCTTACGCTGAGCCCTGCCCATCTGTCTCACTGCACATACTCTTGGTCACAAAGTGGCCAGGCAACACAAGTCAGACTGCCCAGGGCAAATCCATCATCATTCCTGGAAAAGCAATATACAGCAAATCTCCTCCTCGTAGCTGGACAATAGTATCAACTCCTTATATTAAGGATGATACGCTAATAAGTACCTTGTAGTGTACAAAATTCCACATTAGGGGCTGAGACAAAATAAGGGCAGGAGCCAAAGGTAAATGCTAGAAGAGAAAAATTGAATGGTCATTGCAAGGCTAGTATGTCTAGTGTATAGTTAAAAGTACTTGTATTATTCTGCATTGATGTTCTCAGAGGAAGAAAGGAATATAGGGCTTCCTAATCACTGTTGTTTTTAGGCTATTCCAAAAAAAATTCCAATAACCTCTCTTCCCAAAACAAACAAAACAAAACCTTTACTAACTCATGAATTTTCAGGCGTTTTTTTCTTTTGCTCTCTGGGAAGGTTTGAATTTGAACCTAGAAACCCCAAAACAGTGATTTCTGACAAGATTCCCTGCAGACTAAAATCATGGATGGAGCTGTCCTGGGAGATGATGGTGTCCAGAAGGTGTAGGAGAAGAAGATCAGAAGGAGGCATGACCTCATCAGTGATTTGAAGCAGGTGTTCTGGCTTGACACACCTATCTCTGTTGTTTCTCAGTGAATGGAGGGGTCATCAGAGGCCTCAAGTAGAGAGAGAGAGAGAGAGAGAGAGAGAGAGAGAGAGAGAGAGAGAGAGGAAAAGACTGAGGAGATTGCTATTGTGAATGTAGCTGGAACAATCTTGCAATCTTGAGTGATATTAGTACTCCATAGCCAGATGAATGATTGGCTAACATGGCTTCCAATTTTCAGCTAAACATTATTGGAAAACTCTGGACAGGAAGACAGAATTCAGGATTATTGAGGGCATGACGATTCATCAGTATCTAAGGTTTAAAGCAATGTTTTTATACTTCACCTCTTCAAATACCTTGGGATAGACTATTGGGACTATCTTTTTGTCTCTGAGTATCTTCAGTGTTTTGCATGGAACCTGGTACAAATCAGGTACTTAATACATGTTTTTTGATGAATTGATTTTCAATGCATCTACACATTCTTGCACACTTTTCTCCCCGCTTAAGAGAGATTTCATTTTACAGGATGGACAGTGTATGTAAATTCAGATCAGTTTGGTATTTGTTGAGCACCAGCTATGTGCCCTGAACTATGCTAGGTATGTTGAATTGATGGGGTGTTTTTTTTTCTTTCATATGCAAGTTTTTAAACCTTCCTCAGTCCTTTTCTTCCTTACTTTCCAGGGTCAGGAAATAGGATTATAGATAAGAAATTGAGGCAGAAAGATTAGTGACCTGTTAAAAATTCCATGCACTGGTGACTAGGTAGGGGGAAAATCCTTGTTTGTAGAATACCCTTCGGACCAGATACTTATTGTATCTCTTGGATGCCATCTGAAAACTGAACTACTCAGAATCCAATGGGAAATCCCAGGGGAATAGGGAAAGGGGGGAATGGGACAAACACACCAAATTCCATTGATTGTCTCCTACTTGTTTTTCTGAACAAAAACAAGTTAGGGGCACAATTCCATAATTTGTATGAAAACACTATGTGAATCTCATTTGCCTCTGTCTGCTTCTGCCAAACCCATTACTTTCAAGAAGCTCTTGTTTTCACTTGTAATCAGATTTCTGACCTATGTTGTGGCTGTTCTCTTAGGGCAGTTGTAGATGACTTCTCTAATTTACATTTTGGACTTAATGTTTGGGTCCAGAGACCACCTTAGTCTCCTCTTGGGCTCAGCTCAGTCCCTCAGTGTGTCTCACAAAGACACTCTGCCCTACTTCTCATACCATCTTAGGACTACAGGATCATAGGATAAGTGCCAAAAGGAAGCTTGGAGGTCATTTATTCCAATAAACTTAGGCCCAGTGTGGGTAAGTGCCACAGCCATACAGGTAAGGTGGTAGAACTGAGACTTAAACCCAAAGGGGACTTCAAATCTAATATTCTTTCTCTAGGACCACCTAACCTTCCAAAACTTAGTTCCTCTCTTGCTAAATATCATGTCATTCACATTTTGGCTCCTTGACAGTAAAAACTATTTCATTCTTTATATTTTTATCCTTGGCAATTAATATTAAGTTTGATACGTAGACTTAGTAATGCTTATTCATAAATGCTCAATATAATAAATATTTATATTATAAATATAATAAATTTTAGATTTATTAATAAATAATAAATTCTTATTCATTCATTGATATTTAGAGAGGGAAGTACCTTTAGGAAGCACCTTTCTAGTCCAATCCCTTTCATTTTGCAATGAGAAATTTGTAGCCTTGAGGAGGCAGGGAGTTAAGTGACTTGTTCAAAATCATACAGGGTGAATTCAACCTCATCCAAGGATGGAGTCAGGTCCTGAACTCACTTTGCTGCTCGGGATCGGCATTGTTTCCCCTGCACAATGTTTCCCCATCCTATTGGAATCTCCATCCGTCAGGAATTAAGGACAACCTCAGGCATCCCTCCACTAAATACATTCCTTGGGCTTGGATTCCCTCCAGGAAACACAGACACCAGTCTAAGTTCCCTGAAGCATGTGGGCTATGGCTGGGCTTTGAGTGTGATTGCCTTCCTCCTCCAGAAAACCAAGATGGTGGCTCTGGTTATTAAACCTCTATGCCCTTCTCTCTGATTCATTATAGAGTCTGGCAAGAAGACAGATGGTTAAAATGTACAGCTCCTGTGCTTAAAACCTTGAGAGTGTATTTTTTTCCCTGCAGGCTTTAAAAATATATATAAATGTAATGTGCTGCTTTGCTCATAATGAACAAAATGTCCAAAGTAGTGCTTAAAATAAATTTTGAACAAATAGAAGCTGCATCTGGAAACATGGTTAATGGGGAGGATATCTGTTTGGTGTGTTTTTTCACTTTTTTTTCTGTAAGCAATGCTCTGAAAAGTTCATTTTATATCAGAGCAGCTTTTTCTCGAACCTGTTTTAAAGTTAATTATCAGAGGCTTGCATCTTCTATCTCCTGTCTATGGATCCCTGCTGGGTTTGTTGTTTAGCTTTCCTTGGGAAAGAGCCGCGCGGTAGACGATCATCTACATGGTGTCACAGTCCAGGGAATCTAACCGTCCTAGCTAATCAGCTTAGAACATCAGTACCTCCTTAATGTGGGATTTGGGACCTTCTGGATGCAGGGCGAGGAGCTGAACTAGTCTGCAAGCACATCACTTTATTCCTTTTGCTTTAAGCAAGAATAATTTGCCTTTTTTCCTCTCATCTTTCTTCCTTGTTGTTTTGCCCCTGAAAACTGTGCGGCAAAAGCAACCTCCAGGGTGGACAGTAAATCTTCTGATGCAGGCAGAGCAGTGATAACATCTGAACTGAGGGTGCTTTTCCAGGGCATGCTTGACAGATGTAGCAGGGCCTTTTAGGATTTAGTACTGGAGCGTATCTATTACCCGCGCTGCAGCACAGCTTGGCAGGAGTTGTGGGGTAATCTCCCATGAATTCTCTCTGACTTATCAGAGCATCTGAGCAGGTTCCTGCAGGATGCCGAATCACTGCATCAAGTTGGGAAGAGACAGACCGTCCACTTTGAACTCTTTTTAACTCTTTGCCATGTGGTGGGTTTCCACAAGGAAGCCTGTTTCTCTTGCCCCTTTGCCCCCCGTTCCTCCTTCCAGTCCTTCCCTGGCCCCCACTTTTTTTTTTGAGATTCCACTTAGGTTTTTGCTTTCATCCCACTTGCCTTGGAGTGTACGATTTCAAGAGACCAAATTTAATTTCTAACATAGCTAATAGGGCCAGAGTGATTGCTCTAATAGCATGGCAGCCTGCCTGCCTCTTTGGCAGGGTGCAGTAATATGATCCATGTGGTCGGGTTTTTTTTTTTTTTGCTGTAGCTCAAAGAGGGGCCCCTTGACTTTGCTCGATGGAGGGGCCAGCCCAGTATCCAACCCCCTGCCCAAACACACATATATAAGCTACAAATAGGGGCTTGAGACCATGTTATTGAATGAATCATTCTCATCACGATAACAATTACCTTGGCATTTTATAAAAATACCAAGATTGATCACAAACACCAAATTGTTTAGATCACAGATTAAAGTTTAATTTTGGAGTTTTGCTTTAGGGTTAGAATTAGCTCCAGAGTGTGAATTGCATAGGAGGTGCTATAATTTGTTTTAAGGATAAGGCCTTCAGGCTGCTGTGCATAAAATGAGCATGATTCCTTATTCCCACGGTTGATTTTTGAATGGGAGTGCAATTAGAATTTTTTCACCCAGAAGCACATACTGTACAGAGCAAAGATAATACCTTGAATGCATATCAGCTTAGGGGACCTCTCCTGGAATTTTATTTATTGTTCATCCAGCCCTAATGCAAAGAGATCCATGCTTACCTAAACAACAATAAAGTTATTCTTTAATTTGAAGTCTGGGATGTTAGTGAGGACTCTTGCCGAGGCTTTGTGATTATCAAGTGAGATTTCAATGGTAAATTTTAATGCCACTCACAGAAATGTGCATCCAGCTATTTTTCTTCACAGAATGGAAACTATTAGAAACAAAACACCAATATAGCAGCAGCCTCTCTTAATCCTCAATCGCAGAAGAGATTTTCCTGTCATAGGAGCAAACTCTGCTGCCGAGTGGTATTGAACAGTTACCTTCTGCACTGGAGAGGTATGTGGGAGATATTTTTCTGATTAATGAAGCTGATCACATTCATCCTCCACTGGAGGAACGTAAGAATCAATAGCCACAGAATATTCATTTAACCTATGAAACAGAGGGGAACTCTTTCCTCCTCTGTCTGGATGCCTTGGTCAGGTAATAGCTTGATTTGGCCATTGAATAAGGTTTAAAAAAAAAAAAAGGTACAGCTTGGCTCAGTTTTGATGGTCATCTGGTTGGTCTGGAGAGAGGATCAGTATAGTTCTTATGTAGGGAGTGCTCTCAAAATCTAAAAAAATGTTGGGTTGTCTAAAATGGCTTAATATTTCCTAAAGGGCTTAAAACTCTCAAAATCACTAGATGTTAAGGGAAGGAGAATGAAAGTTCAGTTCACTTTAATGAAAATTTATTAAGCATCCACTTTCTGCAAACTACTATTCTAGCTGCTGAATATAAAGAACTGAAATAATCCTTGTCCTCAATAAGCTTACATACATTCTATGGTGGAGGGAAAGGCTATGATGCAGTACTGCATTTATAGCAATAAGTCAGTAAAACTATAAAAATTAGTACTCTAATTTCAAGATGTGAGTGTGGGGTATGGGGGAGGGGAAGAGTACTAACAAATTTGGGTGGAGATCAGAAGTATTCTCATGTATAGTGTTTTTTTTAATATTTCTATATTTAAAAAAAAAATCTAGTAAGGTAGATGCTCTGAAGAATTCTCCTAAATATGCTAATTGTTACATCTTAAAACTTTGAGATCATCTAGCTCAACTCCCATTATTTTACAGATGAGGAAACTAAGAAAGTTTGCAGCCATCCACTGAACAATCTCATTGTGCACTTCTCTGCCCACGGGCAAACTTATCAGGTTGTGTTTCATTTTCTATTGAACAAGTTATTGAACATAAGCTTTGGTTATGAAATCATAATACACTTGTGCTATGACATTTATATTGATGAAAAAAAAAATGGTGTTCGTTTATTACTAGGTCCAGAGAATACAAATCCTCACTGTGGCTCTATTATCACATGCAAACAACACTTAAGTAAATGGTAGCTAAAAGCGTTTTTGGCTCTATGGCTACAGGATACCCAAACAATGGGTTGATTTGGTCAATTCAGTCAAACAAGCAGCCAATTTATTGAAAGAATCAGTCAACCCAGTGATTGACCAGTTGATTCAGACCAAATGCCCATTGGGCAGTGGAATAGAAAAACAGCTAGAGTTGGATTGCTATGGTAGCCAAAAAGAACATGCATAACGACTCATTATATGAGGTGCCAGGGAGAAGAAAAGCCATGATTTAGATTAGGAAATTCCCACTTTCTCTGAGCCACTGAAACAACCTGGGAGGACTGATTATTTACATTGAAAAACTTTGTGTTATTGCTACTATTTCCCTGGAACCAATCACCCCAGAGTCTTGTACTTTATTTACCCTATTAGAATTTTGACTTAGTTTAACAAGAATTTATTAAATGCCTGCAATGTGCCAGGCTCTGTGCTAACCATTGGGAATTCAAATAAAAAAATGAAAATCAAATAGACTCAGACCTCAAGGATCCTACATTTTATCAGTCTCTGTGTGTGATGCAGTGTACACAGATATAAAAGATATAATGAAGTAATTTTTTTTCTGCTGAGGCAATTGGGGTTAAGTGACTTGCCCAGGGTCACAGATGTAGGAAATATTAAGTGTTGAGGCCAAATTTGAACTCAGATCCTCCTGACTTCAGGACTGGTGCTCTAATCACTGTCCCAACTAGCTGCCCCATAATGAAATAATTTTAAGAGGGAAAGAGAACTAATAACTGGAGGGGAAATCGGGACAGGAGGTTTCCCCTGAACTATGATTTGAAAAAAAGTAGCTGTAAAAGTAAGGGTCTTAAATAGGAGGGAATGCTTTCTAGGTTAGGAGGACATATTCCTCTGTAAAGGAATAAAGAAAGGAGATGGAATATCATATACAAGTTGTCCCAAAAATCTTAGGGCAGTTTAAAGCTGTTGTAGCTTAATATACCATTAAGACTTTTGGGACAGCCTTTTTCAATAACAGGAAACAAGTCAATTTGAATGGATTTTGCACAAATAAGACTAAAAAGGGAGAACTATGTTTCAGAGGATTTTAAATGCCAGACTGAGGATTCTATATTAGATAATAGGGAGTCACTGAAGATTTTGGAGTGAGGGAGTAATATGGTTATTTCTATACACACACACACACATATGTATATGTATATGGGTTACTGGTTTGTCAGTTATGTATGGGATGGATTAGAGAATCTAAAGTAGAGACTAGGAAGCTCGTAGGATAATCGCTCAGGGGAAAGGTTAGGAAGGCTTGAAATAATGTAGAATCAATTCCTATATTAAGTTTTACCTTCTTTATTTATAATTCCTAGGAAATTGCTATCCACATAGATCTCTGCTCTTGATAACTACCTATAGCTATTATGTGTACCCTTCTTTTTAGCACTTGGTACTCTGCTTTGTAATTTGTGTTATCTGTAAGTCTTGTTATCTTGATGAGATATATTGGCTCTATGTCTCCTGGACCATCACTACCACCTGCTTAAGCACCAGAATAGGCAAGGTGGCCAGGCTGGAGTGGCTGGGGACCCAAAAGAAGAGCAAGAAGGGGTGACCTGGGTCAGGCAGGCCAGACCCCCTTCAGCTGCCCCTTCAGCCAGCTCTTTTGCCATCAGAATTTGATGGCGTCAGGGTAGAGCCCTAGAGCTCTGGGAACAGGAGTCCTCTTCTCTTGTTCCTCCTTTCCTCCTCCCCCTCCCACCCAGGCCACCAGTTCTGTTTCCAGCTTGGCCCCTGAAGACATAACAGTCTAGGCAAGCAATCCCCGTGGAGATGCCACCTGGCAACTGCTTCTACAGATGGTCCCGGCCCTGCCTCCTCAGCAGCCATAGCTGTTGAGGATCTGGAAGAAAGAAAATTCTTGCCACCCAAATCCTTGGCACCGTCAAATGGCTCAGCAGCAGAAATAGGTATGGTTTGGTTAATGAAAACAACACTGAAGAAAATGCATAACTATCTGCCTCGTCACCGGACCCTACAGATCCTTTCAGCTGGACTTGTAACTAAAACCTCCTCTATTGTTATCTCCTCCAGTTGGATGTGAGTCCCTCTCCCTTGAAAGCAGGAGCTGTTTTGTTTTTCTATTTTTATCCCCAAAGCTTAGCACAGTGCTTTATACCTGATAAGTACTTAACAAATGCCCTTTAATTCCCTTTTTTCATTCATCACATATGGTGACCACATCTTAAAATTTCCTTATAATTGTATTACCTTGTATGATTTTTCATATGAAATTTTAAAAATATTTTAATATTTTTTAAATTCAATAAATATTAGGCATCTATAATATGATACCCAACATTTATTAAATTTTTAAAAAAAGAGTTTCCTTTTTGGAATCTCAGAGAGGAGGTGAGAAGTGGATAAAAGTAAAAGTACAGGGTTGGGGTTAATAGTTTCTTTATAAAGCAAACCTCACTTCTTTCCTGTTCCCTCTTGAACAAACAATCCTCTCCCCTTCCCCCATAAATACAAAAAGAAACAAAATAAACAAAAATGCATCATCATGATGATTCATTTTCTAACCTATGGACAAACATTTCTACTTATATACATTTGTCAAAAGCACTTTCAAAGTAGGCCTGCCACCCTCCTCTTCTCTAATGATTTCATCTCCTGACTTGTGAGTCACCCTTGTGGATTAGAGGTAATGGTCTGGAATAACTTGGTTGGCCACTGATGCCTTTCTTTCCAGGCTGACACTATTTCTAGTCATAGTACTGGTTGACTAGGTAGCTTCTGGAAGGTATAGCCACAAAGTTTTTTCTTCAAAGTTTCTCCCAAAACATGAAAGTTGATTATTTTGAGTATTGCTCTTCACTTCACATCTTCCACCATGAGCCTCACATTATATTCCTATAAAATGACTTGAAGGAGAAATTTTTGAAGAGTGAGCTTGTTTCTGGAAACATCTTCATAGAGTTCTGGAGGTTTTGATTGTTGGAATATTTATCTCCAATTTGCACTTCTACCAGATTTCTCACCCCCCTCCCCATTTAGGAGTTGAGATTGGAAATATCCTAGTGCTACTTTTGACACAAAATCCTTCATGGCACCCAAGAGACTTAATTAAACCTTTGACATATTGACTCATGTGCCTAGATTGAATAGCATGAGTCCTAAGGTAAGCAGCCATAGATCTTGGGAAAATGGATATAGCCCTCAACCTGAGAAATTGAATAATTCTGTTCTGATGTAAATGGGCCATTTTGCTTAGGTTGGAAAGGAGCATCATGGTGAGGAATATTCCCTGGAAAATCATGGGACTCATAGAAGTCCAGCCAATGTTACCTAAGGAAGAGCTTAGCAAGCTCCAGTCTACAATGCGTAATATTCTTTCCATTTCCCTTTAAATCTGCCCCCAGACACACATGCACACACACACACTTAACTCCTCTTGGCTTAAATTTTTTCATATATAAAATGAAAGCATATAAAAAAGGTCACAGGGTATGGTGAGGATCTAATGGCATCATATATGTAAAAATACTTTGCAAAACTTAAAGTGGTATGTAAATGTTAGACATAATAATGATAAAAAACAATAAATATCATCATCAACAGCTTCATTTCATTCCTAAACTTCTCTTACCTTTAATTTCTGGATTTCACAGCATCATAAAATTTTCTTCTTGGAGACTTCAATGACTGTTTAATCTGGACACAAAAGAATCCTCACTATATATACTGACATGTGGTCATCCAAGGTCTCCCTGAAGGACTCCAGTGAGGGGCAGGCCATCACTTTCTAGAGAAGCTCATTTTTTTTTTTGGAAAACTGACTCTTAGGAAATCCTCCCTTATCTTCTAATATCAAAACCAAACTTGCCTCTTTTTCCTCACTGTATCCTCAGGTTTAATCGCTGGTTCTTCTACATTGGCCCCTTGATTATGATAAAAATGATCATGATGGAAAGTGCTATCCACACCTAGAGAAAGAACTATGAAGACTGAAAGAAGATGGAATCATACTATTTTCATTTTTTGTGTGTTTTGCTTTTTCTTTCTTGTTTTTGCCTTTTGTTCTGATTCTTCTTTCACAACATGAATAATGTGGAAATATGTTTAAAAAGATTTTACATGTATAACCTGTATCAGATTACTTGCTGTCTTGGAGAGGGGGAAGGTAAAGGAGAGAAGGAGAAAAAAATTTGGAACTCAAAATCTTATAAAAGTGAATGTTGAAAACTATTTTTACATGTAATTTGAAAAAAAAATACTGTTAAATAGGGGAAAAAATAGAACCACCAGTCTAGTCTTTCTCTAATCTTTACTTTCTCTGATTCATTTATACTGTCTGTCAAAATCATCTTAATGCCAGCTCTACATCATACATTTTATATTCCTGCTCTACTAGGCCACCAATTGTTTCCTGGTTGTATCTTGCATTCTCCAGCCTTGGGAATTAATTAGTCTTCTCCCGAATGCAATTTCTTCTCATTTCTGCCTGTTGAAATTCTTCTTTTTTTGTAGCCCAACTTGGGCACTATGTCCTCTGTGGAATATCTATCTTTTCATTCCTTTTTTTTCCCAGCTGAAAGTGATTTTTTTCTCTTTAAATTTGCATAAAGGACTCTGTCAAGCTCTTTCTTTTGCCCTTATTACATTTGATTTTAAGCTGGTTTTTGTACATTAGATTGTAAGCTCCCAAAGAACATGAAATATGTCCTTTTGGTTTGTTGAGGTGTTTATTGAATTTCTATCTGGTCCATGCTAGCTGATGTTGATTGATAGATAGTTTGGTCAGGGAGTGACAATGATTGTCTAAACTCTCTTCAAAGTCAGATAATTCTTCCTCTTCCTTCTCTGTGTAACTGGGCTTTTATCCAAACTTGGAGCACATTGGCTAATGTATATAGATGACTGCATTGGTGGAGATAATAAGGGGTTTGGCTTGAGACCCTGAGTTCCTATGTGAGGGTCAGAGAGCACTGATCAGAGTTGATCTTGGGAGAGAGTCATATGTAGTTTGAGACACATTCCTCAAGAAAGAAAGAAAGATTTTGGAGACTATAGAAATAGAAGAGGAGCTGGAGTTCTCAACATGTTCTGATTTCCAGTTTGCTTCCCTAGAGACTTTAGAGACTTTCTCTTAGTGAGGTTGGTCTTTCTTGCTTGATTTGATCAGCAACCTCATTTTTGTTCCAGCAAAGAGCTATATTCACTGATGTATATTTTCTGGTATATTTTAATTAACTTAATTTCCTTGACTTTTTTTTTTTGCCATTTGCTTGAATAAATGGGTTAAATTGCTATTCACTTTGTTTTGGTCTTTCGTGTAACTAATATTTGACAAGAAGGAGCCACACTGGTGAGTATAAACCAAAGATAGCTTTTGTTCTGAATGAAAAATATACCTTTAGTCCAGCAATATTAGTCTAAAGGGAAGGGGGCATATAGATAATATTTTAGCACAAAACTCCCTTCAGAGATAGACAAAAGAAGGAGCAAGTGCCACCCAAGGCCTTTCTCCAACTGCAGAGGGGCCAGCCTGATTCCAGGAATAACAATGTCTCCCAGGAGTGAAGTTCACACAATTGCATGTGGACATGCCAGTTTCACATGGCAAGCTTACTAAGCCCAGGATGATCACATAATTTTAGAGATAGACTCACTCAATGAATATATAAATAGAAAAGCATCTATTAAGTGCTTACAGTATGCTAGTGCTGGGGAGAAGAATACAAAAATGAGTATTATCTGTGCCCACTAGTGACCTCCATTCTAATCAGGAATTGAAAAAAAAAATCAACCCCTATTGGCCAACCTTATTGTGTTGAATCTCTCTGGACTTTGCTAGGATAATCCTTGATTGTACCCCAAATCTTGAAAATTCCAATAAACAACCAAAAAACTTTTATCCATACATAGTATCTGTACAACCTACGCTTGGGTGAGTGAGGATTAATGAGGGAATTTTTTTCTTTGGCCAAATCATACTGTCTTTAATGTTATTTTTTAAAATTATTTTATTTTTAATTTATGGAGTAAAACAAGCAAAGCTTTTGAGATGTTTTGCTTTCTACAGTAATGGAAGAGAAGACTGACATATACTTTCCAGGATAAATGACAAGTTGATTTGATTACTGTTGCAGAACTATAAAGATAGAGGAGGGGAAGTTGGGGAGAGAAGGGAGAAGTATATACTTGGAATATGGGGGATAGTGGGGAGTTGTCTGGGTAAGGAAATGGAGCTGAAGGTTGTAGGCAAGCACTGTTCAGGATAGCAGGAAACCAGGGCTGGAGTTCTAAGTAGAAAAAGTTTCAGTCCTCCAAGGCTAGGTTCTTGGTTCTGATGATATTCTAGCTGGCAAGGAAATGGGTAGTAAATGAAGTAAAGTAAGTCTGGGTCATGGTACTGGATAAATGGGTCACTAAGGCAGCCACCAATCAGGACCATAGGACCCCAGGGAGGGATGCCCTTTGGAACCTTCCTGGTTCTAATTGTGGGGTTGTGGTATAGTATAGTCAAGGCAGAAAAGGGGTGCTTTGGAGGGTGTAAGAAAGACCATCCCAAATTATTAGCACAAAGGAAATTGCTGTGACTGGCTTGTGGAATAAGAGGCCTTCTGCATCTAAAATATGGTTTTTTAATGTGAAAAAACACTGATAGATGTGCTTTTCTGATGACCATAATATCTGAACAATCCACCCATAGACTGTTATATGGTAGATGAGATTGCTCATTATCCTGAAAATTCTTCAATAGCTACTCATAATAGGGTCAGTTAAGTACAAAGTATCTGCTATCATTCAGAATCTTCTTGCTCTCATTGAATTCAGACCTTGAATCATTTTCATATGCCTTTTACCCTTACTGGAAAAAAATCCATAAAGCAATTAATTTGAATATAAGCTAGAACTTGAGCTATGGAGGTGTGTAATCTGAATCACCTTGATGGTCACATTACCGATGATGAACTTGATTCATTTGGAGACAGCCTGACAAAGACTTGGCCGATGAATAGGATGACTGCCCAGCCTTTCCCTAATACCCTGTCTTTCTTTTTTAATTGACAAGTGTTATCTTTACCTGGATGATGTGGTGGAGCAAAATAATTATTCAGATACCTAGGTAGAGAATTGAGTAGAGTGCTGGACTTAAATCAGGAAAATAGTTTAAATTCAGCCTCAGATACTTGTTAGATATGTGACTTTTGCAAATCACTTTAGTTCTGTCTTAGCTTTCTCAACTGTTAATTAAGACAATCATAGTTACAACTTCTCAGAACTGTTTTGAGAAACAAATGAATAATATTTGTAGAGCACTTAAAGCAATGCCTGGCACATAGTAGGCCCTTAATTGGTCCTTTCTTCCTTCCTTTCTTCCCTTACTTTTTATTTCCTCCCTTACTTTTCTTTCTTTCTTCCTTCCTTCCTCCTTCCCTCCCTCCCTTGTTTCCTTTCTTCCTTCCTCCCTCCCTCTGTACTTTCCTTCCTTCCTTCCTTCCTTCCTTCCTTCCTTCCTTCCTTCCTTCCTTCCTTCCTTCCTTCCTTCCTACCTTCCTTCTTTCCTTCCTTCCTACCTTCCTTTCCTTCCTTCCCGCTTTCCTTCTTTATTCTCTCTTTTTATATTTTGTATGTGTAGTACATGTTCATTAGTTTCAGTTGTGTCCAACTTTTCAAGTGTTTCTTGGCAAAGGTACTGGAGTATTTTGCCATTTCCTTCTATAATTCATTTTACAGATAAGGAAACTGAGGAAAACAGAGTTCAGTGACTGGTTCAAGATCACACAGCTAGTATCTGAGGCCATATTTGAACTCAGGTCTTCCAGACTGAAGATTTTATAATCCACTGGATTCCCTGGCTGCATCTATAGCACAAAAAATTTAAGAAGCCCTGTTTAACTCTTTTATCATTCTAGTTCTCTTCCAGAAATAGGCTTAGGGATGCCCTCTGTAATCTGGCTCCACATTACCTGTCTAACCTTATTTCAGAATATCTCCAAATACATACAATTTCCTTTAGGTATATCAGTCTCCTCAGTGCCTCAGGAATATAACAAGATCATTCTGACCACCCTGTTTTTGCTTAAATTTCATTCCACTCCTTGTTCCCTAGAAGAAAAAAAAGTGAACATTTGAAATGTGAATCTCTGGCTTTTATTTTCATCTAAACCTACTGGTGCTTCAGGTACTAGTTTAAACTCTAATTCTGTTTTACACGATTTCCTTTGGCACATCAAAACAGAGGGGCTGGGTGAGATCTGTAGCCCAAAACTGACCAGTGTCATAGGATACAGTATTGAAGAGTAGTAGCCTGGCTAGTGTGGGATATTTTTGTGGAGATAAATTCAGGTTTATGAGACACCAGAAATGAGAAGCTGGTCATTTAGAACAAAAAAGATTAGTTTCTCAAGGACTAAACATGGGAGCTGAAGGCACCAAAAAAAAGTCCCAATTTAAGGACAAATTCAAAGAAGCCAAGTGTCTAGAAAGTTTTAAATTTGAAGAGAGTTTATGTATAACCACCACTTTCAGAGGTAATATCTGTGTTCTTTTAAACATAAACATATTGTGTTAACTTTCCCTCATTGTTTTTCTGAATCAGCTTCAGGTGTGGAAGGCCTCTTATCCAGTACAGGCAATTGTAAGATTTATAATGGAACCTAGGGACACATGGTCCAACTTACTCCTGTGAGGAAACGGAGGTACAGAAAAGTTCAATGATGTGTCCAGGTTTATACAGGTGACAAGAAGCCAAATCCCAAATGAGAAAGCTCTATCTGGTTGCAGACCTTTTAGGATGCACTGTGGACAGAAGGTGATGGTATAATGAAAAGATAGGAATTAATTAGACAGCCGCCTGACTAACAACTATGAGAAAGAAAGGGGAAAAAAAGGTAAGGTGAGAAGAAGTAGTTTGAATTTAAATTTTATCAGAATAGCTTCTTGTAGGTAAAAGCTATGAGCAGCTAAAACATTTGCATTTGGGTATTGGCAGGAATCTGGAATTGTAGATCACATGAGAAAAATCCCAGAAAAAGTGAGAAAGTGCCCTGGGAGAAAGACCCTCTCAAGAGTCCATGGTTTCAGTGTAATGAAATAACTAAGTGTAGGAGCAGTAAATAGGCAGTTTGCTATGACATTTAGCAAAAAGCCATAGAAAATAATAATGTCTGTCTGGTTCAGGTGCAAAGAAGGGAGAAACAGATACTATATTGTGGTGGGACTATTTTACAGATCACCTGTCCAGAAGAAAGAAATGCAAGATGAGTTCTGGGGTCAGAACATCAAATAGTCCCAGAGGCATGGTACATTAGAGAATGGGGATGAACTAGATACTTTCTGGAAGTCTTTCTTTGCTGAGAGTAGCAGATACATTCATGACTTTCCTTGAGGGTAATTTAATTTTTCAACAAAACAAAGTGATATTCTAGAAGTGATTTTGTCTGATAAGAAGCAGTTATTGTGAAGGTAGAAATGATGAGAACTTTGAATGGAAGTGACCCTATCATCTTAAAGTTTGTTATAAAAAAGGAAAACCCGGGAATAATATGACAAATTTTAGAAAAATGGTTTTCAAAGAAACAATCGTTGGGACTTCATAGCCAAAAATTATACAGGGAGAGTTGCTCCAAGTGATGTGAATTCTGAAAATAAACACAAATGATGCTCATAAAGAAGAAAAGAGAAGAGTTGTTTTGAGCAATTAAAAGTGCACATGCAGGAAATTTTGAAAAATTGTTTTGGACCTGTGATTTCATTTGTGTAGACACTTTCTGGTTAAGGAAACTCCCTTCTATCAATATGTATTGGCAGCTGCAAATGTATTGATTTAAGAAATTATTTGGGAGAGGTTCAATGATTTAGCCAGGGTCACATGCCAAAGACATTTAAACTCATGTCATGAACTCAGACACCAAGGTTGGATTTCTTGAATCTCCTGGACTCTTTCTAATTTAAATTATAAGAAAAGATAGAGACAGCTAGATGGCACATAGATACTGCTCCGGTCCTGGAATCAGGAAAACTTGAGCTCAAATCTGGTCTTAAACACTAACTGTGCTATCCTGGGCAAGTCACTTAGTCCTAATGGTCTCCTCTTCTTCTCCCCCCCAAAATTTTTTTTGGAAAATGTAGACAAAAGAAGATGAATATAAGAGTGGCAAATTCTCTAAGAATAGTGTCAGGGTAGCAAGAGCTTAATAAGATCTGAGGTTGGTGATCTTTGGAAATTTAACAAAAAGAGCTCTGTTGGAGATGAGAGGAAATTAAAAGAGGAGATAAAACTGCTGTTTGAGGTGGATAAGATGATTTTAATGAATGCTAGAAATGAGGCAGAGATGGTCAATTGTAATGTCTCTATTTCTCCTATAAAAGAGAATTATTTTAAGAATGTAAAGAATGAAATAAAGCTGCTTATGAAACTCCAGATGATTGAAGATACAAGGGAACCTAACTTCCCTCAAATTCAACTGAAAGCTGTGAGCCATTGTCTGGCATATCTGGTGAAAAAGTATATATATATATATATATATATATATATATATATATATATACACACACATACATACACATATACATAGAAATATATGTATATACATACATATATACATATACATGCATAGATACATATATATACACATATACAGATATGTGTGTATATATATTTGAAGGGGAGAAGTTGTAGGACTGGAGAGAGAGAAAAATAGAATTTTCCTGGAGGATATTAGGGTAGAGTTTGTATTCCATAGGCATGGCAGTGAGCATGATTTTGATTACTTGGGAGAAAAATCCAGGAGGTATTATTAAAGTGATAGTTTCTGAGCATTTCAAAAGAGAAGCAGTGATCACTAAGAGCCAGCTCAGATTCATTAAGAACATGTCATGCCAGATTAACCTCATTTCCTTTTTTTGACAAGGTTACTAGACTGCTGTATCAGTGGAATGTCATAGTCATGTATACCTGGATTTCAGCAAACTCTTTGTGTTGGACTCTTGTGCTCTCCTTGTGAATAGTATAGGGAGATGTGGGCTAGATAATAGTATAGTTAAGTGGATTCAGATCGGTTTAATGACTATGAGCCAAGAGTAGTCACTAATGGATCTATGTGAATTAGAAAAGGTTTGTAGTGGAGGGCCCCAAGGATCTGTCTTGATTCCTATGCTGTCCAACATTTTTATCACTTCTTGAATTTGCAGATGGCACAAAACTAGGAGGTACTGTTTACACTATATGACATAGGATTCAAAGAGGTCTCTACAGGCTGAAACAGTAGACCAGTAACCCAATAAGTTGGAAATTGAAAGAAATAAATGTAAGGTCCTACCTGAGGGTAAATTGTACATGTTCATGATCAGAAGATAGGGCTAATTTGTGTAACAATTATCTGGATTCAAGACTAATTGTGTGACAATTATCTGGAATCAAGATGTGATTATATAGCCAAAAAAGCAAACGTGAATTCAAGCTGCATTAGAGGTACAATATGTAGACCAAAAGAGGGAATAGTCCCAATGCACTCTGCTCTGGGCTGATCACCTCAAGAATTCAATTCTGTTTGATTTGGACATTGATCACAATTCTAGAGAAGGTTAGCCAGGATGGGAAGAGCCAAACTATATAAGAAAATTGAAAGACTTGAGGAGGTTTAGTTAGAAAAAGCTTGGGGAGTGGAACCATGAGTTGTCTTCTAGTACTTGAAGGACCACTGTGTGAAAGATGATTTTAATCCATTCTACTCAGCCTGCAAGGGCAAAACTAGAAGTGGCTGCTGTAAATCTTAAAGGATCTTTTAGGCATAATGTCAGGAAAAAAAAAAAAAAACAAGCAAACTTCCTAACAATTAGAACTGTCCCAAAGTGGAATGAGTAGGTGTAGGATCCCCTTCACTGGAAGGGGAAGTGGGGCAAGAATGACTACTTGTCTGAGATTCCCATTCATGTAAAGGCTGAATCAAATGACCTTTGGGAATATCTTCTGGTCCTATAAGAGTTTTAGAGCAAGAATGAGTAGATCTGGATTCTAGACATCACCACTTGCTAACTGTGGTCTAAAGCAAATAATTTTTGCTCTTTCTGAATCTTGATTTTGTCATCTGGTAAAATGCACATGTTTCCTACAAGAGCCACATGAGTATCAAATGAGATAATGAAAATGCCTTGAGAACTGTCATGTACTATATAGATGAAAAGCATATTCTTTACAAAATCTCAGAATTATTAATAATAATAATAGCATGGATACAGTGCTTTAAGATTTACAAAGTACTTTACATGTATTGCTTGATTTTATCTCCCCAACTCTAGTGCTATTAATCCCCTCCATTTTCCTATTTTATAGATGGAGAAACTGAGGCAAGAAGAGGGTAAATGATTTGCCTTTGTTTGAGGCCAGATTTGATTTCTTGTCTTACTGAATGCTCATTCCATGCTCTATTCATTGTACTACCCAGCTCCCTTAATGGCAATGGACTTCAGTTCCTTTTCAGAGAGATCAGAAATATAGGTTGCCAGGTACAAGAAGGCTAAAACACTCTGGAAAGTCCTGAACCAGACTAAAATGTTGTTCCTATCTAATTTTAATGTATCAATTTATTAATTTAAATATATACATATATAAACAATCATATATACACAATATATGAATACATACATACATACATACACATTTTATATATATGTACATACAATCATACATGCACACATAAACATGAGATTTTCTAAGTCAATATGTAGTCTACAGGATCCTTACATATGGTTTAGTGACCCTTTTCTATTTAACTTTGACAGTAATGGCCTCATTCAATCCATAACTGAAAAAAAGAATGCTCACTACAAAATAATCACCCAGTTTGAAGGTCTCTGGTGAGACAAAATCTCAGATTTCTGGAGGTTTTAGAGAATCATGTGCCAAGAGCTGGGAATACAAAGAAAGGCAAATGTCTGTTCTCAAGGAGGTCTAGTCTAATGAGGGAAACGAAAACAATGATGTATAAGCGAGAAAGATGTAGGATAAATGGAAAATAATCAACAGAAGGAAGGCATGAGCATTAAAGGAGATTTGAGGAAAAGCTGTTGGAGAAGGGGAGATTTTAGATAGTATTTTATAGGCGGCAGAAATAAGGAAGAAAAAGTCTATATATGGGACTTCTAGAGATTAGAAGTTTTTCCTTAGGTAATTCCTTAAGTGGGACAGCTAGGTCCCTTGGTGGATAGATCACTGAGCCTAGAGTCAGGAAGAAATGAGTTCAAATCCAGGCTCACACACTAGCTGTGTGATTCTGGGCAAGTCATTTAACTCTGCCTCATTTGTAAAATGAGCTGGAGAAGGAAATGGCAAACCACTCCAGTATTTTTGCCAAGAAAACTCCAAATGGGGTTACAAAGAGTCAGATACAGTTGAAATGACTGGACAACAACAAATCCCTTAATTTTCCTTTGTGAAAGTTTTACTTCTTATTCCTAGTTCTTGGTATCTGGGACCAACAAGCACAAGTCTTTTTTTTTTTTTTTTTTTTTGTGGTCTATGTTTGCTATTGTTGGTAATCTCTTTTTCTCAAACAGAAAACTGTCTTATGCTTCTAATTTCCATCAGAATATCTCAAATAAGGTATGGGTTTGAGCACATCTGTTGATTAAGTCATTGAGAAGAGGAGAGATGATAGTCTGAAGCACAAACAGGATATGAAATCTGTGTATGTGATTCCAGAAGGAGGAACCAGGAGCAGTGTATGGGGAGGTGGGAATTTGAGTGAGACTGACTTCAGCTAAACCCAGGGCTGAGATTCCCAACTGTCCACAAGTGGACACCACCAACTGGCAATTCTTTTATTACTGGGGATCTTCAAGTTGAGAAGGTGGTTTGAAACCTAGGACTTTCTTGGTGGAAACATAGACCAGACAGGTATTCAGAAAGCGTCTTGTTTCCCTGGCAAAGCTTGGAGCCTCCTTTGCCTCCGAGTGTTTGGACCCCCGTGGTCACTTTGTCAGATTCAGCAACAAGCCACTGGCATGAGGCTCTCTCTGAAATCATCTTCCATGCTGAGTTTCTGAATGGTTTGGCTGGTGTACTTCTATTATAGAGCTTAAAATGTGGGAGGAAAATGTACATCATTATGGTGCCTCTGGGTATTTGAGGAAATTAAGGCCCCGAATGGTAAAAGGATTCAGCAAGATTACAAAGAAAATGAGTAGCAGATTCACCTAGAACTGGATGACTTTAGAATGTCACTTAACTTTTCGAGACTCCATTTTCTCTTGGGTAATACAAGGAGTTTGAACTCAATGACCTTTGAGAATCCTTCCAGATCTATACCTGCAACTCTGGACATGGAGACGGTGGGAGAGAATATGAAACATAACAATTTTTCTCAATTATTTGAAGGGCTATCATGTGGAAGGATTAGCTTGACCCCCAAAGGCAAAACTAGGTGGAAATTTGAGTTTAAAGTCAGGAAACACAAACCATAAAAACTTTCTGAAAATGAGAGCTGTTCAGAAAAAGACTGGGCTCCCTTAAAAGGTGATCCTTCCCATCCTTGATAGTCTTCCTTGAGAAGTTGGATAGCTATTTGTCCATAATGGAATAGCAAAGATTCTTTTTGGATTGGGGTGCACTAGATGGCTGCTCAAATTCTTTTGAATTTCTGTCACTTCCATCAATCAGCCTTTATCATCTCCATGAAGCTCCCACGGATGACCACACACTTGAGCCTTCAGTGTAACTATTTGTGGGTTGGTCTCATCCTTTTTGGAGCACAGGGCTTATTCCACTCACCTGACTGGCCCTGAGTGATTCTGCTGTCTGGAAGCTGTTTGATATTCATGTTTGTAGGCAGAAAAGGATGATAAGGAAGCCTGATGTAATTATAGCATTTTGAAGTCTGCAAAGTGCTTTGTATTCGTGATTTTATTTGATCTACACAACAACCCTTGGAGGTAGGTCATATTATTATTATTATTATCCCCATATTTGCTGATGAGGAATCTGGGGCTGAGGGAGGGAGGCTATCTCGGGAAGTAATGAAAATAATGATTTATATATCAATGTGCTTTAAGGATTGCAAAGCACTTTACATATATTATCCCAGGTTCCTCTGAGACAGGTGCTATTATTATCTCTGTTTTACAGATGAGGAAACTGAGGCAGATAAGTAAAGGAACATGTTAAAGATCACACAACTTGTGAATGTCTGAAGCTGTATTTGAACTCAGATCTTCTTGACTACAAGTCCAGCATTTTATTCATTGGACCACTGGTGACCGAACCAACAAAATATCCATACCCCAGTGGTCATGAAAGGGAAAGGTGAGATGTTTTTCTAAATTTTCTAAATGAAGTGCCCATAGCATGATCCCCTCATCCAGGGACAATGTTTCCCCAGCAGTGGCAAGAGCAAGTCGGCCTTTTGATCCCTGTCTCCCATCTCTCCAGGTGAATAATGGACCTCATTGTTGTTAGCAGTTCCTTAAGGTCTGGGCCACCATTGTTTCTCAGTGAGTTGTGTCCAATTGTGCAGGCCACAGGCAGGGTGAAGAACAGATCGGTTTGGTTGCTTGCTGGAACTCCTGTTGAGACTTGTAGCAAAGTATCTTGACCCACCTGGTTGAAAAAATGACACACAGGCCGGAAATGTCTGTCCTCAGAGCCCAGACAGACATGAACTGACAAGCAATGTGTGTTTGTCCCGTTCCTGATTGTGTGTGTGCTTTTGAGGTTGTGAGTCAGCTGCTAGGGAACAGAGTTTCATTCTGCTGGGAAGTCTTTTGCATGGAGGGTCTGAGAGGCAATGGTAGGTGCTTGGAACCAAAGCCAGATATTTGATAAAGGGGAAAATGGGCTGCTTTTATGAAGAAAGCGTTACGGAGAGCTTAGGGTTACCTTCTAGAATCAGGATTAGGCTCTGTGGATGCCAAACCACAGAATCTCAGGCATTCATGGGGCCTCCGACCTTCCATAATCAAATTCCTGCTGCCTTGAGCCCTAATGCAAGTAGCAAGCCTCAGACAGGCAGCAGCCCTTCATTTCCGAGTATTCCTGGGAGAACACATGGTCACTAGGAATACCTGCTGAGTGCTCTTTTCTCCTACGTGCATCTTCTTGGAACAGCCAAATATACAAAGAGAAAGGTTTTTACTTTACTCTTTTTTTTTTTTTTTTTTACATACTACAATGTCTCAGAAAGAAATGTGTCTGTTTAGCTACCTGTTTATAGACAAATATATAGAGATTATATTACATATATTAAAATTTCCATCTATTTATATTTGTGAACATATATGTATACATTGTATATATTTATCTCTTCCTATCTATGTATCAATATATATATCTACAAACATTTGTCACTTTGTTTCTGTCATTTTTTTTCTCTCTGTCTCTCTTTCTGTGTCTCTCTGTTTCTGTCTGTGTGTCTCTTTCTCCCTGTCTCTCTCTTTCTGCCTTTTTCTCTCTCTGTCTCTGTCTTTCTCTGTCTCTCTCTCTGTGTCTATCTCTCTGTTTTTCTGCCTCTGTCTTTCTCTCCTTCCATCTCTGTTTCTATTTTTCTTTCTCCCTGTATCCCTTATCATACCTTATCATTAGTATAAGGAACTGTGAGAATGCACCTAAGACAGATGAGCACCTGCTGTATTGTAGTCTGAGAGAGCTGTTTAGGGAGCTGACAGTGCCTTAGTGATTTGCCCAGTCTCACATAGCCAATAGGCTTCAGAAGCAGAATTTGAATCTAACTCTTACAGACTACAAAGCCAGCTCTTTATGTCTTGCTGTCTTTCATATATATTAAAAGAAAATTATTTAAATATATATACATACATATAATATATTAATGTATATAATGTTTTATGTGGAATATAATTTATATTTATTATATAATGTGTTGATATTAATACATAAATTTGTATTTGTTAATCTGCAACATATATTCTCTCTACATATTCTACAACAAAAAATCCAGAGTAATTTCACAATATCCTACAATTTCCCATACAAGGAATATTTCCAATACCATGTAGTCTCTTTTTGGAGTATCTTTCAGTGCCTCAGTAAATTGCTCCCCCAACATCTGTTGCTCTGCCCTCTGCTGGTATATCTGGCTTGTGTTCTTTGACCCAATGGATCTTAGCTCTCTCTGAACAGGAGCAGCCTCAAACTTTTGCTGCAACTGTAGCCAAGGATTCTAGCTCTTCAGGGTCTTTCGCTCTAATGATAAAATAGCAGATAGGGCATGCTTCCTCTTGATAGCTTAACTGTCCCTTGGCATCCAGGTATACCTTAGAAATAGAGTGATTATATCTCTCAAAGAGATTTCTCTTCTTTCAGGATCAACATCTACCCAGGGCTATGGGAGTGCCAGCTGCATTACTTCACTCTGCAGATAGGAAGCTGGAAACTCCAAACCTGATGTTGTTTCCCTCTCTATCAATAGCATGGATCATCCTGTTCACTGTTCATTCTGGACTTTTCTTTTTTTAAACAGGATATTCATTGGTGTGTGTGTGTGTGTGGGGGGGTGCTTTCAGGTTTACTGGGACTATCTGATCTCAAATCTCATTCTTCTCTCTAGCTCCGCAAGGCTACACAGCAGGGATCCAAGCCATAACTACTTAGGTTTCCTCTGGACTGTGAGAAGGATGTTGTTGTTGTTGTTGTTTTTAGTTTCAGGTCCTCCATGTCTCTCTTTCTGTCTTTTTCTCTCTTCCTGTCACTCTAACTTTTTCTTTCTTTCTTTCTCCCCTTCTCTCTGCCAGAAACCTGTACTACCCATTGCATCAGCTGTAGGGAGTAATTTCTACTGCTGTAACATCTGTAGTGTGAGGCTAGTCAAAATGTTTACCAGAATGATTTAATAGGGAGAGCGATTGTCACTGCTTTTCTGTTTGTTTTAACTATGCAATCACTGTGTCAGGGAAAGAAAGAAGAAAATCCTTCGGAAAGAGAGAAATTGGAACTACCCTGAATATGTTTGGGAAGGGAGGAGAAACAGGAGAAGTACTGTTCGGGTTCATTTTTATTGTCTTGCCAGCCAAAACCTTGCTGTGTACCAAAGGGTAGAGGAGAGGACTAGTTTTTGGAAAGTACCTGAAATGGAGCTCCTTAATAATACATTAATTTGCATTGTAGGAAGAGAGACTGTTAAGGTAAAAATGGATATATAATATTGAAGAAGAATCAGAGAGAACTCATGGCTAAGACCCAGAAGACCACAATTTACCAAGTAATAGGGTAATAAATTGACATCTATAACCAACCTTAGAATTTCTCTGGTTTAGGTCCTGACTTTTACAGATGAGAAAATTAAGATTTGTACTAGTCCCAGGTTTAAACTAGTTATGCGATTTTGGGAAAGTTATTTAACTTTTCTGACCTTCATCTGTGAACAAAATGAAAACAATAATATTTACTTTATGGCTTAGGGGTGTTGTCAAAAATGAAGGACCTAATAGTTGTGGAAGTAAAGTATTATGTATTAGGGTAGGAATAGCATGCTTATTTATGCTGGAGACACCTATATCTAGCAGTCTAAAGAGGTGTGCTACTCAAAGATTAAGTTCACAGTAGATTCAAGAGTTATTTCCATTAAAAATAAAAGTTCCATCTTCCTTAAGAGATGGAAGTGTTCTAAATCTTGGGAATGAAAGAATTTATAAAACCCATGATCCTAGGGGACCTCAGATGGTCTCCCTCCTGGAAGGAACCTAAGAAAAAACTGAATCTTATTTGGTAGGTTTTCTTGTTTCCACTGATTTTTGTGATGCCCACTAGAATATAAACTCTTTGAGGGCCATCTTTGTAGACTCAGAGGCCTAGCATAGTATATATATATATATATATATATATATATATATATATATATATAGATATAGATATAGATATATAGATAGTCTTTAATGTTGCATTGAATTTTTTTAAAAATTCAGTTATGATTAATTTCTCTTCCTTTCTTCACCTTCTAGTTTTCCTTCATTTTCCTTGTGATGCATTGAGGATGAGCCAATTAAGGAACAAGACAGCTGAAATGAACTTTCCTCCTCTGCCTTTGGTTCACAAATCTGTATGGTAGGATTGTAGATTTGGCTGCAGAAGAGTAGTGATTTTTTAATAAAGATCTCAGTATTGGCTTCCAAATCCCTAGGAGGTTTAGTAGGAGAAGCTGTTGTGAAATTTCTGTAGACAGATCTTATTTTACTTCCTTGTTTTATGGAATTGGGCAGAGCCTGCCCTACAGAGAAGTGTAGTATATATCCATCAAAATTATGCGACTTGAAAGGTATCAAAAAGATCCCTTAGCACAAAATATCTACCCAGGCATAGTGCCTGAAATGCCAACACTTTGTCACCACTTTAGGCCAAGGAATTGTGCCAGGAGGTTCTCCAAAATCCAAATGCATTACATAGCGCATGAAGCCATTATTGCCTATTAAAATATGCTAACATCAATTGCTTTCAATTCAATTCAACAATATTTATTGAGTGACTATGGGCAAGCCAATGAGCTAGGCTCTGGGCCACAAAGACAAAAATGAGAGACTCTTCTCTCAAGGAGTATACGACTAGTAGCCAAAATTTATACAGTGATTTAAGGTTTGCAATATACTTTACATTTTACTTCATTTGATCCTCAGAATAGGCCCATGAAATAGTTGGTATTATCCCCATTTTATATCAAAGAACCTGAGGCCGAGACAAATTTAGTGGCTTGCCTAGGAGCATTACAACTAGGATGGTGTCTGAGGCAAGGTTCAAGTAAAGGTCTTCTTGACTAAAGCATCTAAGGTATTCAGAGGAGAAAATATAAAGTTTATATAAAGTAATAGAAAATAATTTCAGTGAAGAGAAATATCAAGAAAAGGATCTAGAAAGACCTTATGTTGGAAGTGACACCTGAATTTTAAGGGCCAGTGTAAGTAGAGAGGAGTGAATTCCAGATAGGGGTGGGGATAAGGATGGGGATGTGTGTGTGAGACGATAGGGTGGAGGGGAAGATCAGCTGGCCTAAGGCATGGAGAGGGAATGTTGTATATAGGAAATAGCTAGTAGAACATTTTGACAAGAATAAACAGTCCATGCCATTCCCCCAGAAAAACCATGAGAAGATGCAATGGTTGGGAAAACCATAGGTGTAATGGTCTATGACAAGTACAACACAATGAGGGAAACCCTGGAGGGTTTGAGAAGAAGGGAAGGAGTGATTAGAAATCATACTACTTAGTATTTGTTCCACTATTATATGAAGTCTCAAACAATCTGATCAGCTTTTCTATTTGGAGTCCTAATTTTTTATTCTCCTCTGGACATTCTCTTCTTCCTTTCACAGTGATTTTTGCATAACTGTCTCTTTATTTTTATAGCTCTTTTGCCCTTTAGGTGTTGCTGCTTCCCAACTGGAATGAAAGTCTCATACTTTACATTCTATAATGTCTTTCTTCTGAAAAGCCCCAAGTTCCTTCAAAAAATCAGCTTCTTTATTTTCAGATATTTTCATGAAGCAAAGTTGATAGTGATATACACATCTTACAGCAGGGTTAAGTGGAGTATTCAGACAGGAAACTTGTCTAAATTAGTTGAAAAGTTGAGCAGCTGGTCTTTTAACGCTGAAGACAACAGGTTATCTCTTGTACTAGGATACAATTGTCCTTTAATTACATTAAACAAATATTTATTGGGTATCCACTACATGGGAGAGAGATATTGTGATATGTACTCAGAGGATACAAAGATGAATGGGACCCCAAGTTGCTGCCTTTATGAAGCTTGCCTTTAGGACAAATATATGGACAATTCTGGCACAAGACAAAATTTAAATTCCATCCAAAAAAAATGTGTTATGGAGATTCCACAATTGAAAATTATATCATAGAGGGGATAAGGAAAGGCTTCATAACAGGAGTGATATTTGAGAAAGCCTTTTAAATTGGGTAGAAAATACGGATATTTCAACAAGTGAGAAAGAAGAGTATTCAGGGCATTGAGGGCAGCATGAAAAAGAATGTTGAGAAGGTAAGAAAGTAGGAGTAAGCTTTGGACATGTTCAGGGAGCAGAAAGTCCGAATGTGCCTGGAGTGTGAGCACTTCTGAGAGACAAGGAAGTTAGGGTGGGTCGTGTTAATGAGAGCTAAGGAGTGTGGATTTCATTTGGAGAACAATGGGAAGTCTCAGAGAGTCTGGCCCCATGGAAGCTACTTTTTTCTTGGAGAGGTGCCCAGCAAAGTCAATGGCAGGACCTAGAAATATCCCACACACCTCCCCCTCTGAAAGTAGTCGGGGAGCAAGGCTCCTACCGACGTTCAACCTGTTTATCCTGAAATGTTTCAGGGACATCTGAAGCACTTAGATAAACAGAGGAGGAAATCATTTTGTCAAGAACATGACTGCCCTTCAGTTAACCAGGGTTGGCTATGACAAGGTTATGCTGTATTTCATTATCCTGTTGGCTCACAAAATCTGAGCACGCAAGCATTCTGAATGGGGAGATGACTTGACATTGCTTCTGTGTATGTGTGCACCCCTGACACATCTGATGCTGGACCTTGGATTTCAGCTTTCCTGCCCTCTCCCAATAACAGTCTAAGTGACCTGAGGGTACAGGCTAAAAGACAACAGCCCGTCTCCAACATGTTTGTTTGCTATTTATTTTTGTAACTCAGTAAAATGCTAGAATACTTCTCCTACAGCTGCAAGCTGAGATAGGGACACTGAGTCACTGACTGACAGAGGGTGGTTTCTTTGAGTGAGAAGGTTCATTGCCATTAGAATATAGGTCTTTGTCCTCCAAATTCTGTCTGGGTATCTACATACACATCTCACCTCTCTTTCCCAGGAGGGGCAATCACTACAAACTTTAACACCAAGAAGTCTATAAAAATTTATCCACCATTGTCTTGTCAATAGATAGTGGATTGACAACTTAGACAATTGCTGAATTGTAAGCTGTGACGTATTCCTTTTTTTAGTATCTCACCTAATATGGGGTGATTTTTTGTGGCCTCCACCTTGGAATCTGACTTGTTTGTAGTCCTTTATTTAATCTGATCCTTCAGTCTGTGAGTTCTTTGAGAGAAGTGATTGCCTTTTTTTTTTTTTTTTTTTTTTGGTAGGGGTATCTCTAAGGATTATCTCTAGCACTTATATAGTACCTGTCATTTATCAGATGCTTAATAAATTCTGACCATCTGATGCCCTTAACCTAGAATAGACTCATTCTTTCTCTCCCTCCCCTAGCCATTCTAAACTTAACCAAACTTGTCCCATTCCTTCAAATTCTTGTTAGATTAGCTCTAATCTGTTCAACACATTCACATCTACCTGTTAATGGCTTATCTCTTCCAGATGTATTTATGTTTTACTAGGAGCTCCAGAAGATTTCCAAACTAAACCCAAATGAATGAATGAATACTAATCATAAAATTTTTATCAGTGTCATTTGATCATAGATTCATAGATGGAAGGAAATTCAGTGGCTATCTTGCATAGCTCTTTCATTTCACAGATCAGGAGACTGAGGCCTTTACATGTTAAATGATTTGCTCAGATCACAGGTAGGAAGAGAAAGGGCCAGAATTTGAAATCCCCTTCTGATTCCACTCCAAGTCTGTTTTCCATTGTTATCAAGCAACATTTCACCAGAATGGTCTGGAGAGAAATATATCTGGTGAGTTGGCTGCCCTTAGGCTGTGTCCTTAGTTGGTGATGACTGACTCTTTGGGGTTTTTCAGATTTTACTATGTAGGTAACGTAGGTGTAAAGCCAATTGTGTTGGTGAAGGTTGTCTTTGACACCTGCCAATAAGTGTTATGAAAACAGCATCTGACTGGCTGACTATCCTTGAAACTGTCTCGTGAGAATGCACCTATCTATCAAGCTTTTATAAAGGAGCTATTGTGCACATGTGTCCTGTAACATCTCACTTAACTGAAAACCACATAAATCGGGCAAACTCCCGTTGTCTAGAACACAGCCACAAACAAAAAAGTAACCAAGAGGGGGTCTCCGAATAACCAAAATAAATGGAGTGGGAAACTCACAGAATACTTTGCCTCTAAGGGATGAGGCAGGCTGGAAATAGCACAAGGTTCAAGAAGGGTTTAGACAAATTCCTGACTGCTAGAGCCGAAGCAGGACATTAAGGGAAGTGAGGGATGTTTGAGGGACATCCCTCGCTAACCTTTGGAGGTTGAGTCATGGAGGGTAACTGCGCCTTTCCAAAGCACATCCATTTCAGGGACACTGCCTGCCAGTTGCAGAGACGGTGCTGGACTGGATGAGCCATTGGTCTGACCTCTGTGGTTGTTCCTTTGTTCTCATGACCAGAGCCAGGTGAGACTAGCCTGTCCTGTGCCTCTCTCTCACAGAGTGCTTTGTCTTGTCCCTGCTTGCGAACAAAGGCACAGTGGTCTGTGGGAAGAGGTACTCCCCCAATGCGACTGATCAACAGGATGTCCAGGAGTCTGCTAGACAATTTAGAAGCACTTTGTTTTGGTCTTAGGGCAGGATTAGAGAAGAGATTCTAGTAAAGAACACTCAGTCTGGCTAAAGATTTCTTTTTAAAAATACCTTGCTACCTTAATAAAGCAGAGGTCCTGTTTTTACCACATCTTTGCAGATAATTAGTGTCAATGATTTCTTTTGGAGGAGTCACATTGTTCCTGTATTCAGAGACATAAGTGGTTGCTTTAGAGCTAGCCAGCATGGTTTAGATTTTGAGCTGTAGCTTTGGGTTTTCTTGTTATTCATATTGATTGTTCCAATTTGTATGCTGTTTTGCTCTGAAGGCTGTTGATCCGGTTTGTTTCTGTTCTCGTTGGCCGTGGTTATAGGGTTCCAATTTTGTATTATCTTCGATTTTCAGCTATTTCCCTCAAGGTGGTTTCTTATCTTGTATTTAATAGGTTTTTTCTTTTGTTTTGTTTTGTTTTTTCTTACTGGACTTTCCTGCAGGGCATAGCTAGGCCTTGACCCATATTCCTGCCCTGAATCTTTTTATTTGGACAAAGTATAAGAAAAAACTCCTGTCTTCCATTCCCCACTCCTGAAACCCATTGTGGATTTAGGTTGTTGTCCCTTCTTTCACTATCATAGACTTTTGAGTCAGAACTTAAATGGTGGTCACAAGGGATCTGAAGTCAGAAATTTCATTTTTCTCAAAACAATCTCTGTCTCCTAAATAGGGACAGTAACTGAAATGGGATTTCCCCTGTTGAACAGGAACAAAGCTAGAATCAGATTTTTCCTATAAACATACTTGCTATGGATATTTTCCAGTTGGGGGAGCTCCAAAGAGTTGCAAACTTTTTAAATAGTTAGACTTCACCTATTTTCAATCCATAGTCAGTCCAAACTAGGAAAAAACAGAAAAAGAAAAATACAGTCCTTGCTGGATGATGAGCAAGGAGGAGTCATGAGTATTGGTTTCTGGAGAGGGCATTGTGTTGACTGTGGGGAATAAACCACCTTCTAAGTTGCTGATATCAAAGACCAGGGTGTCACTGAAAGGTTGAGCTTACATGTTCACCGAGACAAAAAGGCTGGCCCAAGACCAAATTGTGAATCTACTTAAGATACATTTGCTCTTTTTCCTTTGAGTTTTATCCTCTCTCTGGATTCTTCACCTTGCTAGGACCTTGATAGCTCAGAATGGAACTGGGATGAGACATTAGTATACTCTGGCTAAGATGATGAACCTCTCACTCCCAAGATGATATATACATAATGTTACTTCTTTAAAGTCTGACAAATTCATGTAAACACAATTCACCTTGATGAGAGCTTCTTTACCACTTAGCTTCCATAGACATTAATGGTCAAAAATTCTTTTTATCCTTTGACAGTCAGAAATAAGTAGTTCCATTTACCATTTATTGCTCAGTTGGGTTCAACTCTTTGTGACCCCATTTGGAATTTTCTTGGCAGAGATATTTCTTCTCCTACTTATTTTACAGATGAGGAACTGAGGCAGACTTAAGTGACTTATCCAGGGTCACACAACTAGTAAACATCTGATGCTGGATTTGAAATTAAATTTTCCTGATTCTGGGCTTAGCACTCTATCTACTGTGCCACCTACAAACCATGTCTAATACTATTTTTTTCCCTTTTTCTCTATAAAATATAATTTATGCTTTCACACTCTTATTCATATTAGGTGGCATTTGATAGACAAAGAGTTCGTTTTCCTTCATTGCTGTACATCCCCCAAAGTGCGTTACTGACCACTTGATACTTGGAAGCTCCATTGTAACACATGATTTGACTTATTGTCAGTGCCAGCTGATGCTCATCAGTCCTGTGTGGGTGAGGCAGGCTTAAAAAGCAGACAGTTCCCAGTAGGCTTTGAGTAAACAAATCATAACACTGCTGTTTGCATGGTCCATAGAATCTATCCTGGCCCCATTTAATTTCCCGTGTTTCCTTGGGTCTGGCTTGGCTAATTGAATGGTTCTCCTCATCTGATGATTTCTTGGTCCTTTCACTGGTGTTCCCCCTCTTATCTACCCTACCTATATATGATATATTAAAAAAATACTATAAAAGACCAACAGCTTTCAGGTGGTAAAATTTTTTGATTCTGCTCCTTCCAGGTTACTGCATTTTCTTCCCTGACTTTTCTGCCATACTTACTGGCCAGAATTGGATTTATGTCCCTCATCATTTCCCCCCAGCCCTCAGTTTTCAGCAGTGGACTTGGTAAGGCTGATTATGAAACTTAGAAACAGTTATCACAAAATAAATATCATTGAGCAAAGAAAGTAGAATTTTCTGTCATTAAATATATTTTCATTTATATGATGTAATAATAATAATAATAGTATCCCCTGTTTTTATACTGTGCTACAACTTAAATTGCTGTCTATACTGCATCCTAACTTCTGACTTTGATCCAGGATTTTCCCTTGAGTGATAGTGACAATAATCATAATAACAATAATGGGTACTTATATCTAACATAATATATTGCTATATGATATATTCATCATATAGCAGATATTATAGATATATATATATATACATGTGAAATTACATATTAAAATTTGAAAATCACTTTTTACATATTATCTCATTTGGTCTTCTAACAAACCTATGAGGTGAATGCTATTAGTATCACCATTTTACAGATAGAAAAACTGAGGTTGAGAAAGGAGAAGTGATGTGGTCAGCATTTTACAGCTACTGTATTTCAGGATTCGAACCCCAAGCCTTAATGTTAGCTCTCTTGGAAGTACCTTTTGCTTTAGATCTACACATCTTGGGTGCTATACCCAGTTGCTTAAGGTCCTTTCCTGTGCTAGCTAAATTGATCACCTATTTTGTGTTTTATTTTTTGTTTAGTAACTGCTGATAGGCTATTATTTCTTCCCCTTCCAGGAAATATTTACATTTTGAAAGGACCTAATAGAGGCATTGCTTTAACCTAAAATGTGTGACTCAAGACTGGGAACATGGGGCATTCTGACAGGTTGTATACACACATACATGAACATACCCAGACATACACATATAGTCACCTTTCCAATTGGTTTGACTCTTTTGATTGACATGATTGCCAAATGGAATTATATATTCTGTGGACCAGTTTGATCAGTCATTTAGATCAGATGGCCTAACCCATTTTAACTTCATGTCCTTTGAAAAGGCAACTTTGTGGAGCTGAATCCAGATTTCTAAATGTGGTATAGACAAAATGTCTGTTGGAATATCAGGCTGGCAAAGCCGAATGTTGTAGCAGTATGGATGCCAGCTACAAAATGATTGTTAATATTTTGTTCATCTAATCTTCTCTTAAAAGTCAATTTCTTCCCAGGTCCAGAGTAAGCAGTCACCCTGTAAGTCAAGGCTGATGGAATCTCCCAATGAATTATTTCAGCTCGGTGTGGCTCCATCATTCTGCCAAATTCATCAGTACATGTATTCATAAAAATGGCAGAAAATCTTGGGAGTGGTGAGTGTCTGGTTTTGCTTTGTGTTTGCATGCCAAGGTACCTAGGGGCAATGGTATCTTATTTTTATGAATTTGGAAGGAACTCAAGGCCAGATGTTCTCCCCTGACATGTTGAAAATGTGTGGGTTAGATCTCCAGCCATGATTTCTTTCCCCACACCATGAGGGTGAGGAATGTACTTAGAACAATGAGTTACCTTTTAAGGGTGGTACAGAAACCATCCCACAATAATAATAACCTAGCTCCCTCCTCCCTTTGAAGGACATGAATGAATTTTAACATGATGTGTTCTTGCATCTCCTCACAGCCTAGAAATGCTTTTTCTTGGTGACAGATCTATTTTTCAGCAACCCCCGGGTAAAGATGAAGCTAAAATTAAAAAAAAATTTGCTTAGGAGTCACTGAAGAAAACAGACATATATACAAAAAAATAATTAGAGTTTAGCACATATTTAATAATAAAAAAGAGGGTCTTACCTCAGGCAGAGTTTCTTTAAAAATTAATTGAAAATCTATTATGTCTCCCACTCCTCTGTCCTTTTCTTAACCTTCTGCTCTAGGAGAAAGGACAAGAAAGGTTTCTTGGCCTAGAATGATGGAGAAAGGGGGTCCAGCATCCTTTATTTTTACTATGAAATCTGTGGAAAAAATTACATAATATCCATGTAAAAGCTGCTGGGTTCCCAGAAAATATAGTGGCCCTTGAAAATTTGCAAAGCTCCACAAAAATGATAGCTGTTTAAATGGGCTTTAGCAGAGGTCCAAATGACTTCTGTGTAGAAGGATGGGTGAGGAGAGTGGGAGAAGACATTTGGAGAGAATCTGAGGCTAGCAGATCACCCTGGCTTTTTGGTCCATCAGTAAACCCTTCAGTGAAAAGCCAGAGTCATTTTTCTCATGTCTGAAGAAAGTGATATTGTTTGGCAAAGAAGAAGGCAGGCTCTGGGGTGTGTGTGTGTGTGTGTGTGTGTGTGTGTGTGTGTGTGTATAACCAAGTCTGAAAATCATGAGCTGAACAATGGCTGTACAGTTGACCTTCTGCCGTATGGCAGAGGCAGGCCACCATGAATGGTTTTATCGTTATTCAGCCAGAAGTGGAAGGCTCCTGCCAATACTGACATTATATCCCAGTGCAATGAAAACAAAATGGACTGGCAAATAACCACTTTAAAAGTTAATTGTTGAAAACTCATAGATTAACTCCCTCAAGCTGATACCTATTGATTTAACTGCAAAATCTTCATTTGCCCTTAATTTTTAAAAAGCATATATTTTACTTCTTTCTCTCCTTATGTCTTCATCCTTGAAGGCAGAAGATGGAAACCTGGCTTTTGAAACAGGTTTAGCATTTCCTATGAGGCTCCTCTGAGTGAGAATTTTCTTCCTTTTCTCTATCCCTTGTCCCCAATTCCTGTTTGTATAGCTTTTGAGATTTTTGGGGAAATTTACCTTTTAGTCACTCTAAAGTCATCCTAGATTCCTCCCTAGCACTAGAGCCAGAAGAATGGGAGGGGAGTAAGTGATGTATCCCTTTGCTATAGTCTCTCTGCCTTTGCCAATTTTCCTTACTTGTCATTTCTAGTATAGATCATTTCTTCCTCCTCTTATTTTTTTTTGGTAGAGTATCCAAAATATAGGTGAATTAAAAAAAAAAAAAAACAACAGGGCACATTTCAGTGACAAATGTATATAGCAAGGTGCAATCATAGAATTAATCTATGACCTAAACAAATAAAAGCAAAATGAAACTTTGCATGCTTGAGCCATAATATTTAAATAATGAGGACAATGGGAGAACTACCACCATCAGGTTTCTCCTCCTTTCTTTGACTAACTGAATGTTCATTTGGCTTTGGGAACTATTCCATTTATTAATCAGTGTTTCACAACTGTCACCTGTGGCTGTAACATGCCCAGTGGCCATACCCTGGTAAAATCATTTTGGCAGTCTGTAAACAAGATTGAGAGTAAGTGACCTATCTCAAATTCATTGGTGATTTAGGATAATGTTTACTCCAAGCATGGGAAGATTTTCACCAGTGGAATGGGCAGATAAGAACAATTGTTCAGTCATGAAGATGGCTGACGTAGGCACTGTGAAATACTTAGAACTTGGTCAGACATCAAAGACACTAGGGCCATCCACCAGGCCATCATCAGTCATTTTGACTTTTGTTTTGCCACTGGACTTCAACACTTCTGAAAGAGAGAGTGAGACTAATGACTTTGTGCAACGGCATCACTTAAATCCAATTTCCACAGGAGTTGACATCACCCCCTGATATCGTTGGTCCCCTTTGTAAACAAAGGATGAACAATAGATCACTAAACAGTTTTTGGTCATGTCCAATTTTTTAAAATGGTAATTTATGCCATAAAAATTTCCCTTCAATCTGAAGCTTCACATGTGGGATACCTTAAATGATCTTTTGGGTAATGATTGACTCTCTATCCTAAAAGCTCAAAAAGCAAAGCTCTCATATTCCAGTTTTTCCCTTGGTTATTTCATCTTTAATGATTTCACTAATCATCCCTGTTCAGATCTTGTTACTTCCAAGTACCCTGGTCTCACATATCTAATTTCCTAGGTGGTCCAACCAGAACTTCAAATTCAAATCTGTTCAAAATTTAATTCTTTGCTTCTTCCCTAAACCTGTAAAATGGGGATATTAACAGTATTTGCCTCACAGGGTTGTTGTGAGGATCAAGTGAGATAGTTTTTTTGCAACTTATTTAGCACAATGCTTAGCATATAGGAGACATTTAGTAAATGCATATTTCCCTCCTTCCCCCACTTACAAATTTTCTATTCTTGTTGATAGTGTTATCATGCTACCAGTCATCCAGGTTCCAAACCTTAGAGTCATCTAAAACTCTTCTCTTTCCCTTACCCCTAATATTCAGTCATTTGAAAAGTTCCTGCTAATACTGACTCCAAAATATATCTTATATCTGTCCCTTCCTTTCTGGAGAGAGAATGAGGGACAGCCAGTGAAAATGCCCCAAGGTGGCAGGTGGAGTGTCTTGTTCTAGGAGCAAGGAGGCCAGTGCTTTGGGTCAGAATCTGTGGGGCTGAAAACAGTGTAAGAAGACTGGAAAGATAGGAGGGGGCCCAATTAGGGAGGTCTTTGAAAGCCGGAGGATTCTATATTTGATCCTGGAAGTGATGGAGGCTGCTAGAGTTATTGACTAGGGAAAGGGAGGGGGATGACATGGTCAGACCTGCGCTTTAGGAAGATTAATTTGACAAGTTGAGTGAAGGATAGACTGGAGTGGGAAGAGACCAACCAAAAGGCTGTTGCAGTAGTTCACATGTGAGGCAATGAGAGGCTGCACCAGCCCATTCCCTTCACTTGGGACCACTCCTTCCTAATTTTGATCAGGTGAAATCTTCTCCCATTAAGGCCCATCTCAGGGTGCCCCGTCCTCTTCCCTGAAGCCTTGATTGATCCTACCAGCTGAAAGTAATTTCCTCTGACTCCCTCCACAAGAAGGCTTTCTATTGCATCCAGGATAAAACATAAACTCCCCAGGTTGGCATTTAAAGCCCTTCACCATCTGACTCCAGTTACCTTTCTAAATTCCTTTTCATGTTGCCTATGTTCCAACTGGCTTACTTGTTATTACTTACATTCATCCTTCTATCCACCTTTGTGTCTGGAATGTTACTCCTCTCACCCACTCCCCATCTTAGCGTCCCCAACTTTGTTCAAGGGTCAGTTAAGGTGTCCTATCCCATATGAAACCTCTTTTAATTCTCTCCAGTTCTTAATGACTCCCCTCCTCAAATTATCTTTTCTTTCTTTAAACTGTTTATATATTATATACCCTAGTAGAAGATAATAATAATAACAGCTAGCATTTGTAAAGCACTTTAAGTTGCATAAAGCACTTTACAAATATTGTTTCATTTATCCCTATAACCATCCTTAAAAGGGGCTTTATTATTCTCATTTTATAGAAAGGGAAATTGAGGCAGAATGAAGTTGTCTTGCCCAGGATCATATAGCTAATAGGTGTCTGAGATCAAACTTGAAGTTGAGTCTTTCTGGGTCTCTCCACTATACCACCTGGATGCTCCTTGAGATCAATGATAATTTTCCACCTTTGCCTTTCTAGAGCCCTGTCAATATATCTTACATTTAATAAACAGATAAATACTAATTGAACTGATTTTCATTGAAAGGAAGATGAAGGCTGAGGTAGAATAAGATTCTCTAGTATAGTCACATTTTCAAATGTCATTTGTTTTTAACTGTTGGAAGGGGCTTTCTAGATTATCTAGTTTGGTTTTCATTTTACAAATCATGACGTTGAAGGCTCCTTTTTTTTTTTTTTTTTTTTTTTTTTTTGTGAAGTCTCACAAGCAGTGCCTAACCAAGCTAGCAATTAAAGTTGTCTCCTAATTCCTCCCCTAGTACTCTTTCAGAACCATAATAATGTTTAGGCTATCTCAAGGAGACATGACTAGTGATTTCCATGTCCTTTGTGTTATCTGCAACCATTTTGCAAAAGGAATTTGGATTTTCACAGAATCTTAGAGTTGGAAGGGGCTTTAGTGACATCTCCTTTCTCTTGCCAGATACTTTTCTCCTTCCTCTTGCTATCATTTCCCCAAATCGTGGTCATTCAGACAAGTCTGGGGACACTTACTACATTCTCAAATAGGCTGTTCTATTACTGGAAAATGTTAATTGTTAGAAGGTATTTTATTTAGGTTTCCCCCTCTAACACTTCCCCCATACTCCAATCAATTCAATCTTCTCTGTTGCTGGATCTTATTGCTCCATTGCTTTTTCTAATCTAACTCAGGGTGTCCATTTTCCACAGGAATATGGTATGTCCATGCCTTTCTCACCATTAGGTTAGTGAGGGAGATATGCATTAGAAATATGGGTTTGGAGGGTGGTGGTTTAGATTGTTGAGTCCACCCCCTTTACTCCCCCCAAAAAAGTAAGAACCAGGGCCAGAAACCTTCCCCTCCTGGAAAATACCAACTGACAACTACAAACAGACACGAACAGTTTGCATGTGTTGTACTAATGTATCAGCCACCACTACAACAAAAATTCATTTTATGACTTTTTTTTTTAAGGCTTTAGTAAAATAAAAAATTAGGGAACCACTGAAGTCAACTGAGCAGAACAAAGGAATAACAACAGCACAAAAAACCCAGCGTGAGTCTACAGCCTGGGGGGGAGGCTGCAACTGATGGATCAGGTGACAGGCATCTTTTTCTTATTTCCATTTTAATCTCTGTCTACTAATTGTCATTAATATCATCAGGGTCACCAGACCACTAGTGCGGATCTGCCACCTCCCCCAGCAGCGGCAGCCCCCAGCCATCCCCTTCTTCCTCCCCACCCACTGCTCCCCATCCTCTTGGGGTTTGCCCCTTGACTAACCCAGTCTGGCTGGGACTTGGAGGCAGGAAGGAGAGGCTGGATGCACAAGTTTGATCCCCAGTGGGTTCCCTTGCAGGTGGAAGGCCTGGAAGGTGGGAGTCTTCAGGACTCTTGCTACAGCACGCCTGCTTTTCTTGGTAAAGGTGCCATGGAAAGGACGCTTCCTCTACTAACTGTGTTTTGCAGACAGCTGCCTGTTGGGGAGCCTTGGGGGGCACAGGCCTCTGCAAATAGAGAGGGCTCACTTAACAAATGTTTGCTGAATTGGACTGAATTGAATTGGAGTGGAGATTATAAATATGACCTCTCTCTCACCCAGATTATTTTTTCTTTTCTCCCCAAGGGTCACTTTAGGACCTTGAAAAGCCTTAGGAAAATTGGACCGTATAATAATAGCTTGCATTTATATGGTGCCCAAAGATTAGCAAAATGCTTTGCATATATTATTTCTTAATCTTCACAACAGCCCAGAGAAGTAAAAGTTGTTAATGTCTCCATTTTTCAGACAGGGAAACTGAGGCTCAGTGTAGTTAAATGATACAGCTCCTGTTTGAGAGGGATTTGCATCCAGGTCTTTCTCAATACTCCATCCATTATTCCATGCTGTTCCCTAGGGGATGAATGGAAAAACCCCCCTCTACCTGTTTTTTCTTATTCTGAGATATGTGTGATTTGCATGATGAATTATCTTCCAATTAAACTGAGACTTTGTAACTAAGTGTGGTCTAAGGGACAAGTCATTCCCACTCCCTATCTCCATCTCTCCCCCTGCCTCCAAAAAAAGAGAAAGTCTCACAGATTTTTTTTTCCTTTTGCAAAGCATTAGGGTCTTAGCGACTTGGTAGAAACCCCTATGATTGAAGAAGAGATTCATTGTCCCATTCTGGTCATCCCAAGACTATTAGAGCACCAAGAGGTCAAACTGTCTAGTCTCTTTCCCCCAGGCAGATGGAATGGGGCAGAACCAGGTCCCTGCCTGTCCTTTTCATCTGCTTCCGAAGGGAAGCATTTAGGCGGGCTTCCCTGCTGGGCCTCAGGAACTGCAGTGTCTAATGGAAACATTGCCTTCTGCTGTGGAGGCCAAAGTCAGTCTCCAGCCACGAGAAGGTTAAGTTTTGGGGGGCCTCCACTGAGGGGGATTAGCTATAGAGGGAGCACTGGAGACCTGGGGTTCTCCACGTTGTAGGGTTTACTGCCCCCTTTCTTCAGCAGAAAAATGATCTGGGAAAGGAACTGGGGACAGAGAAGCTGAGAGGAGGCAGTAGAGGGGAGAGAATGGATAATAAGCAGTTGTGGGGGGGTGGGGGGGGAGCGCTGAATTAGAGCTGATTTCTTTGGTCGGAGTCTGCTCAAAATTCAGTGATTCTATCCTTGAACACAGCTTCTGCTTAGTCAGACTCTGAAACTCCTTCAGAGTGCTGCTTTTACTTTACTAACTCCAGGGAAGAAAAGACAGTGTGTCTTTCTGTCTCTGTCTTTGTCTCTCTGTCTCTCTTCCCTTTCTGTCTCTCTGTCTCTCTCCCCTTTCTGTCTGTCTGTCTCTCTATCTCTGTCTCTCTGTCTCTTTCTCTCTCTCTGTCTTTCTCTTACATTGGGATTGACTCAGCTCAATATTAAAATCAGGTTCCTAGAGAAACGCCCTTGTCTCAGTTCCTACTTCTAGTTTTATTTCTCTCCCTTAGATCAATTCAGAGTCTTTTCTCTTAGCTATTCTAGTCATTGAGAATGCAATACTTTTTCTTTCTTTCTTTCTTTCTTTCTTTCTTTCTTTCTTTCTTTCTTTCTTTCTTTCTTTCTTTCTTTCTTTCTTTCTTTCTTCTTTCCTTTCTTCCTTTCTTCCTTTCTTCCTTTCTCCTTTCCTTCCTTCTTCCTTTCTTCCTTCTTCCTTTCTTCCTTCTTCTTCCTTTCTTCCTTCCTTCCTTCCTTCCTTCCTTCCTTCCTTCCTTCCTTCCTTCCTTCCTTCCCTCCCTCCCTCTCCTTCTTCCTCCTCCCTCCCTCTCTCCTTCCCTCCCTCCTTCCCTGTCTCCCTTCCTTCCTCCCTTCCTTCCTTCCTTCCTTCCTTCCTTCCTTCCTTCCTTCCTTCCTTCCTTCCTTCCTTCCTTCCTCCCTCCCTTCCTTCCTTTCTTCCTTCCTTCCTTCCTTCCTTCCTTCCTCACTCCTCGGGTTCAGATTCAGATCCACTGTGGCATAGTGGCTGAAGTCAGGAAGAACCTGAGTTTAAATTTGACTCTAAATAGCTGTGTGACCCTGGGAAAATCACTTAACTTCTGCCTGCCTCAGTTTTCTCAACTGTAAAATGGATATATAGGTTGGTTCGGAGGAACAAATGAGGCAATATTTATAAAGGGCCTTAACATAATTCCTGACATATAGAAGGCACTTAAAGTTGTTGTTTTTTTTTTTTTTTTGCCACTATGCTCCCAAATATCCCTCTTATTCCAATTCCCTAACCCTACCCCTCACCCTGAATTCTCCCTGCCAAAATATTCTTATACTACTTTGATACTGAGCACATAATTGCTTCTTGCCAGTTTTCTATTTTTTAATCTTTCGTAATGAAGACTTCTTTTAGGCATATTGGTAGAAAGAAGGACTGTTATTTTATTAGTAAAGGGAACTCCCTGAAGAGTTAGTCAGTCAACCAGCATTTATTGAACACCTATTACATTCTAGACACTGTTCTAAGCTCTAGCTATACAAAGAAAGAAAAGGGAGCTCCCCTTTAATGAGGGATTCAAGATGCAACTATGTATAGAGGAGTATATACAAACAAGATATATATATATGTATATACATATAGTTAGATATGTTAGATAGGTATGTATACATGTACACATATATGTACACACTAGTAGATACAAACAAGATATATATGTGCAGATATGTGTGTATGGATATGTACATACACATGTTTGTATATATAACACATATGTATATGTACAGACATGTATATACAAACAAAAATATATGTATGTATAGAGATAGATATGTAGATATGTGTGTATGTATGAATATATGTACATATACACATATAACATATATGTACATGTATAGAAAAGCATATACAAACAAGATATATAGATAGGTATGTATGTAGAAGTATGTATAGACCAGACACACACATATGTGTGTGTATATATATATATATATATATATATATATATATACATTTATATATACATATACATACACACATGCTGAAATAGAAATAATGACAGAGAGGAGATACCAAACAGAAGGGGGAATCAGGTGAAGAATTCTCTTTACCATTGCAGGTACCTTCTCTACAACTTGTAATCATAGAGAATCGTTTCAGACAAGTTGTCCTAGAAATTGCCTGGGGTCACACGATCTGGATGGCTCAGAAGTGAGATTTGAACCCGGGTCACCCCAGAGCTATCTCTGTACCCATTTATTATCCATTATCTCTTTCTGTCTTTCTCCTAGCCATCTGCTTTGAATTAAATAATGCTAGTATATACTCCATCTATCACGTGGATTCCTTCTGTTTCTAAAAGGAATGATGTTAGCTGGTGGGACACATACAACATGGCTTCTGGAGGTTTCCTGGTCCTACCAGCTGCCCCAGACAAGTATTAGCCTCACTAAAATATCATTCAAACTCCTACTTCTCTTTTTTAAGCCTGTTTCCCTAACATCAAGTCACCTGTGAGTCATAAGATCATAGTGTAGGGTGTCAAGGGTGCCATTTATGCAGTCCCCTTATTTTACAGATAAAGAAATTTGGGTCTGAAGACATGACATGAACTGCCTGAAGTCACACAAGAAGTAAGTGTCAGAGACATGGTTTGAAACTAGGTCCTCAATGAATGTAAACTGTTTGCATTTTTGTTTTTCTTCCCGAGTTATTTTTACCTTCTGAATTCAGTTCTCCCTGAATAACAAGAGAACTGTTTGGTTCTGCACACATATATTGTATCTAGGATATACTACAACATATTCAACATATATATATATAGGACTGCTTGCCATCTAGGGGAGGGGGTGGAGGGAGAGAGGGGAAAAATCAGAACAGAAGTGAGTGCAAGGGATAATATTGTAAAAAATTACCCTGGCATGGGTTCTGTCAATAAAAAAGTTATTATAATAAATAAAAATAAATAAAAAAAGAAACTAGTTTTCTGGGGCCAGATGTTAACGGTTAGTCAAAGGTCCATGATGGATGAGAAAGGGCCATGAATTGCTCTGTAGTAGGGAGAGCCTCATTGCTGGAGTTAGCAATGGGGAGAATCAAAGGGCAGGAAATTAAGAGTCTAAATTCTGGGATCAGGGAGAATTGTCAGGATAGGGATAGTAGAAGGTGAAAGGGGAGAGAATGGGCCAGGCTGTTGAATGAATGTGGATAAAGATTGGGATGAGGGATAAACATGGACTGAGCCGAGAGGTCAAGAGCACAAGCAAAATCAGCATCCTCTCTGGGAAGACAGATTTTGCTTTATCCTGGTGTAAAATAATGATGAAATGCTCTCTTTATGGTGGAGCCATGAATGTCATCCATGATCCCACCTTGTATGACTTTGGGCTGGGCTAAAATTTCCATCATCTATAAAATGACTGGACAACTCTGAAGTCACTTCTAGCTCTATCCCTATGATGATAGGATTCATTTTATTTCTTAAAGAGGTGTTGTAAGTTGGTGGGACACATGCATCACAGCTTTTCAGGTCTTCTGGTCTTAACTGCCCAAAACAAGTATCAAAAAGCCACATTTACATAATCATCTAGTAACTTTTTTTTGTTTTTGGCCTGTAATTTAAAAAAATAAGGGATAATACAATTCATGTTGAATTGTAGGTGGAATTATTGCTTCACACAAATTGGCTGCACTTATATACAATACAAATTCTGGGGGTTATATGTATTCTTGAGCAGCCAGAAGTTGTAAGAATGATGCTGGAACTTTTTTTAAAAAAGAGAGAGAGAAAATCATTTGAAAACTTGTCGGAGGTCAAAAACAGTTGAAAGATCAGGAATCCAGGCAGGTTCAGAGTTATCAGAGCTCATAAAGAATCAGGAAGCCAAGTATCTAGTCAAGAAGCTATAATGGTTATCAAACTTCCAAGGAAGTAAAATTTTGTAATCCTGGCAAATAGGCAATTCAGGGGAAGAGTAAGAGGCCTCAGGTTGTCCATCTCAGGGAGCCTGATTTTGCTAAGGCAGGGACTGGCCCCAGATCATGGGTGGGCCTGACATTGCAGCTGTGGCTGAGTTAGGGGATTGTCTGGGGCTGGAGAGGGAGTGAAAAAATTATGCTTAAAGGTGATTTTTAATAGTTTGGCAGAGGGAAGAGGGGGTGGTTGGGAGGGAATGGGAGATAATGGGGAGGATTCTTTGTATAGCTACCAGCTGGGATCCTTCCTCAAGAATAATCCTTTCCAGCTCTGACAAGAACCCTGGCTTTTTGAATTTCTGTGGCAGGTGACTCAGTTACTTCCAAGCTCATCCGTGGTACTCAGAGCATCCGTCTTTGGCACCTTTATTATTATTATTTTTAATAATGAGAGGATGCTAATTGTTTTCTGCTGTTTCCCCTCTTCTCAAAGCTCCCCAGTATTATCCAATGTCCCCGACCCCAGGGTCCCTGGATCCCCAGTCCCCCATCCAAATGCTAATCTTTGTCCCCACCACTGTTTTTGCTGGAAGGAGAAAGAAAGATTTTGTCTTTGAAGCCAGACCCTGGTCAGTCAGGAATAAGCTGAACAGGTGCTTCTGGGCCATCAAAGTCTTGAAGCAGTTAAACTTCCTTTCACCTTTGTTGCAGTTCCTTTAAAAGAAATAGAGAGATCTTCAAAAGGTGGAAGGGGTGGCAGGCCAGAAACGTAAAGTGTGTGCAATCACTCAGATACAAGTGGCACCACTAAAAATTGCCTTCATATATCAGCTTATGGTTTACACACTCTGGCAGAAAGGACACTAAAAGGTCAGCAGAAAAAAAATTTATATGTCAGGCCTGGAGCTGCGACTCCAAAGGTGGTAGGAAGACATGATCTGAGAAGGGTTCTAGAGGGACTGGCTAAGTGCTTGATGTGGCAGGATTTTTTCCCCTCTTTATTTTATTTTTAAGGAAGTTGCTTGCAAACATCAGCAGAGAAGGCAAGGTATAGACTCACAGTAACCTCTTACTATGACCCCTAGTGACAAGACGGATAGTTCCATTCATCTATGGATGAACAGCAGAGACTTCTTGTAATTTTTTTTTTTTTTTTTGGAATCCAGGATGTAATTTTTTTGCAGAGAGGGATGTAGCACTTGTGAATGCCCTGATCAGTCATGTGCCCATGATGAAGTGGGAAGGGGGAAGGAGGGGTAGAGAGGAGAAAGAGGAGGGAGGGAAAAGGAGAAAGAGAAGGGAAGAAAAAGGGCAAGCTATACTCTGGGGGTCTGCGAGATGCCAGCTCCTATCCAGCAAAACATCTCCAACCAAATGCTAATGGAGAATGTGACTTCCAACCAGCGTGATCAACAAATACACCTTAAATTAATAATGCTGCCTTTTAGTACCAATTGCTTTGCAAGAATGGTTGGTGGATTGCTCCTTCCTCTCTCCTCCTCTGTGTCACCCCCTCCTCCCAATTCTTCCTAGCAGAAAATGCTGGGAAAGAAGTGGGTCTCAGTGGAATTTTGTTTAAGACTGACCCCCCTACTTTATTAACCGTGTAACATTTTAAGGTTGTTTTTTCCTCTCTGTCTCCTCCAGCAAGTCTCTATTGATCACTGTTTACAGTTATAATCCCTTTCAAATTTATCATCCATGACTAACACCCCACATATTGATTAGTGTTGACGGATGTCCCTGTACAGTATATAGCCACAGTGATCCTGGCCAGTGAAATACAGTAGAGATGTGTTTGTGTGTACATGTGTATATATGTTTGTGTTTATATACACACATATATACATATGAACACATAATTATTTTTTCTTCTTAATTTGCTTTTTGCTTTTGAAATTTTCTACTCTTTTTTTTGCTCTTAGAATAAACTCCTAGAAATACTGAATTCTGTGTTTATATTTGGATTAATAAAAATTTTTTATATAATACTTTTTGGAATTGAAAAGGCAGTGTGGCTTTGCTACTGGGTGGCTACTGGGGGGCTAGACAGGCCCTGTAGGAGATCAGATTTATGAGGGACATCCACACGTCTTAACCTAAAGCCTCAAGTAACAAAGATGTAAGGGCTAGTTTTTTAGGGACAAATTAGATGTCACTTGTGACTAAGGACAAGGTGTCCGAAATCTGGACTATAAATGGAGTCATTTGTCAGCAGTGAATTTTTTTTTTTTTTTTTTTTGCTTGCCGTCTATAACCTCTTCTCTGCTTCTTACAGACAGAAACTACAGAGAAGCCGTATGCTCAAAAGTCCTGATCAGAGATGCATTCAGGGTCACCTGGTACCTTTGGAGATTGGTGTTCTAGACTATGTTATGCACTTGGGCAGGGTTTTTAGCATCTGTTTTAGGGATGGGATGGGATCTCAAATGTTGCCTTCTAATATAGTGGTGTAGCCTAGCTGAATAAGAATTGGATTAGGAGTCAGAAAAGAATGAACAAATGCAAAACAGTTGCATACATTTAGAGGAATCATTTAACTTTCCTGAGCCTCTTAGAATCCAGAGGGTCAGTGATGAAGACTGTTTCCCATCTCCTAACAGAAATGATGGACTAAATGGTGCAAAATCAAACACATTTTTAAGACATGGACAATATGGAAATTCAATTTACTTACCTATTAATATTTGTCACAAAAATTTGGTTTTTTTCTGTCTTTCTTTTTTTCTTCAGGGGGTAGTAGGAATTACAAAAACCAAATGCTTATTAATTGAAAAAATAAAATTGGTTAAATATAAAATGAGTTTAATAGAACCTCCTTTGTCTATTTCATGGATTTTTTTAATGAAGTGATGATTGTGGAATGTGGAAAATAAAGGTCACCATCATCATTATTCTGGAAGTTTGCTCTTATTTTTTCCATTAAAATTCTAATTTGCCTTATTTTACCTGGGAAGAGAACTCTATTAGATTATTAATGTCTTATGGGAAGGAATGGAGTCTTCTTTATTTTTATAAATCTGTCCTGTACCTTATATATATAACAGATGCTTAATAAATGTTTGTTGGTTGAATAAAAAATTTCAGAGATTGTCAAGTAAATCCTGTTATTTGAGATATGAAGAAATAGATTCAAAAAATTTGTCCTATGGCCAATCCAGTTAGAAAATTTTAGTGGCAGACCTCAAGAACTAATGCTATCATCCAAGAAACTTGAAAGAAAGGTAAGAGGCAGTTCTATTGCAGGAAGTTCACAGATTGATTTTAAAAATCAAAATGAGAAAAAAAGAAGCAATTTTCTTATACCTACTAAATAATTTTAAGGGAGGGAATGGGATATTACATGGAGCTACTACTGCCTCTTTTTATTTACACTTTGCCCCCAAATTTCAGAGGACCCACATAGAATATAGTGGCAGCACCTTCTGAAGTTTTGCATGTGCTAGACAATGCTTGGGTTTTTTTTTTTTTTCTTTCTGACAGCAGTTGAGACAGACAATCTTTGTTTTCCAAAAGATCTATTTCCCCAAGTTTCACAGTCCCTTTATAATCATGGTTTTGGTTCTGTGAATGACTTCAGATTAATTTCTCATTTAGGTTTTTAGTATACCTGAATACAACTCAGTTATTTGATAACATAGTTGTTAATCCTCAATAAAAATATTTTAAAATAATCAGTTGGCATTTATTTAATATACTACCTCATCCTATTAAATCTATCTCTTTAGATTTAATAGGACAGTTTATAGTGTCACAGCAGCGTAATAAGGATGCTATTGGGATGGTTTAGAAAGCATTTTCATTATAAACTGTATATTTCAGGCACTTCTAATTTTATAAAGTAGCATATTTGTTTGAATGTGTAATTGCTTTATGTTTTCTCCTCTTTTCATATTTGTAGATTTCTTTCAAGTTCACACATATATATTTATATACATACATACATACAGAAAGAAGGATAAGAGAAAAAAGGATAGGGAGAGGAGAGAAGAGAGAAGAGAAAAGGACAGGAGAGGAGAGAGTGAAGAAGAAGAAAGAAGAAAAGAGAAGAAGGAGGAGGAGGAGAAGATGAGAAGAAGGAGGAGGAGGAGGAGGGAGAGGAGGAAGAAGAAGGGAGAAGAAGAAAAGAAGGAAGAAGAAGAAAAAAGAAGGAGGAGGAGGAGGAGGAAGAAAAAGAAAAGAAGAAGAATCAGGAAAAGGAGAAGGAGGAAAAGTATAAAGAAGAAGAAGGAGGGGGAGAAAAAGAAAAGGGAGAAAGAGGATAAAAAGGAGAAAGAGGGAGAAAAGGGGAAGAGAAGAATGGGAAAAGAGATGAGAGAAAGAGGGAGGGAGGAAGATAGAGCAAGGAAAGGAGGAAGAAAGAGGGAGGGAGGGAGGAAGAAAGGAAGAGAAAGAGTTGAACTCAGAACAGGCACATCCCACCCCACCCCTTCCCAACCAGGGCTTGAAGCTGGGAGGACTCTGAGCAGGTCAAGTCACTCAATTCCTCAGTACCCCTCAAGCAACTTTTAAAATCTAGAAATTACAACTAGATTGCTGATTTGCATTTGTGGAAGGTTCTTATATCTCAGGAGTTCCTCACATGAATGTATCATAAGTATAAATTGTGCACACACACACACGTGCATTTATCTGTCTACAAATACAACTGTATATGCATATTTACATATTCATACTGGTTTATTCTTACACATACTTATACTCGCATGTAAATATATACTATGTGTACAGACATTATACATAGATGTATGTGCTAATGCATAGATGTACAGTACATTGCACACAATACACACACAAACATACATTCATACATTAGATTTGTGATTTTATCACTATAAGCAATGATATGCTCTACCAAAGCATCTCAGCACCTGCTTTATAATTTAGAATCTGTCTTAGTTGCTGGACCACTGAGGGTGAGTGTCTTGCCTGGAGTCATTTAGCCAATGTTTGTCTAAGGGGAGACTTGAGCCCAGCTCTCTATTGACTATAATTAGATTTGTGCCTTCAGTGGAATAGGGAACTCCCAGTGAAAAAATACCTTCTACCACTACAATGAGTCTGCATATAGTCTTAGAGAATAGAATATTAAGTGACTGACATATTGAATTATGTTCAGACATGGAACCCAGATTTTTCTAACCCTGAAGCTGGCACTCCTTCCATTACTGCATGCTGTTGTTTAGTCACTTAAATGTGTATGACTGTGTATACACGTGCGTATATGTACATACAGATATCTACATGTGGGTGTGTGTATATACATACCTTTATGTGTGTGTACACTTTGTGTGTATATACACTTTGTACTCTGATCGAGTGAGTAGCTATGTACAGACTGAGAAGTTCAAATATTTCTGGAGTTCCATCCAGTAAAATATATTTCTTTAATAATAACTAACATTTATGTAGTTTAAGGTTCACAGAACACTTTGTAAATATGAATTCATTTTATCTTATAAATAAAATTTGGCAAATATGCTGTTAATACTAATTAACATATCCTGCATAATAATATCCTTACATTTGCAAAATGCTCTAAAAAAAGCTTTCCCATCTAGAATTGAATTTATCACATGATCTCTAAGAGTTAAGTGGGACAGATGTTATTCCCATTTTGCAGATGGGAAGAAACTGAAACAGAGTTTGGAAGCCCAGAATTTTGTGATGAGCCAGGACTAGAACTCAGATATCCTGACTCCTTTTCTGATATTTTGCCTGTAACATGACAGGTTAGTGAGGTTATTTCTTGGTAGTAAAAAGCTTTGAGAAGTTCATGGAGTTATTCATAGGCAAGAAGTGTTTCAATCATTATGAAGTTCTCTAGTGGCTTCACTGAATTTATACCGTTCCCTAATTTACTACTGATCATCCTTCATTTAGCATCAGATTTTGGTGAAATATCTAGTTTCTTGAGAGAAAGGCTGATTAGATTTTCATACTCTTCAATGGGAAAATAGACCATTTGAAAAACATCTGAAAATCTTTGGGTAGAAAAGGGCTAAGGAATCTAATTGCCCAAAGGGGGTGAATGACTCCTCCCTTCCCTCTCTCACTTGAATGTCTATCAACCAACTTGTCATTTTTATGGTACAAGTCCTTCCTTCACATATTAGTTTCTTAATTGGAAACCATGAAAATTACATTCAAGGACTAGCAGATTTGTCATTAAAAAAAAAAAAAAAGTTGTGCGTGTGTGTGTGTGTGTGTGTGTGTGTGTGTGTGTTTTATTGATTCCTTTTATTTTTATGTCACAGATACTTTCTCAGGAATAAATCCTTTTTTGTGACCCCCCTCTCAACAATACCCCCTCAAGCAATAAACCACCAAACAATTGTACCAAAAAGTTTGATACAAATCTTGTCCAAAAATGTATGGCATATTTTATTGACAGTCCCTTATGTCTCTGAAATAAGGGAAGAGATATCTTTTATTATCACTTCTCTGGGACCTTCCTTGGTTTTAAAATTACTCAGAATACAACACACACACACTCACACAGTTTTCACATCCATTATACACTGAGGTAGCTCCTATGGGGAAGGGAGACAGCCAACCACCACCAAATGCCATCCAGGCTGATAAGCAAGCCTAGCTGAATCAACTTGGTACCCTGAAGGAGAGACAGGAGATAGCATGTGCCAAACAATTCAAACTGCCACCATTTCCCCTCAGACACTGATGGAGGCAACCCAGAATCCTGAGCCCAAGAGTCTTAGGAATAGCATGCTTTGAGCCTGGTGTCCACAGCCATTATCCTGGGAAATAACCCCTGAGGAGATGTAGCCAAGCAACTGCTCCTGCGAGGCTAAAGCTACATTGATGAAAATCACCAAAAAAGAAAGTTCTCATCACCACAGTCCTTGGAGTTGTCAAATGGTTCAACATTGAAAAATGATGTAATTAAAAATTTAATTTTTTAATTTTTAACATTCTTTTTAAAAAATGAGTTCTGATTTCTCTCTATCTCTCCTTGCAGCTCATTCACTGGGAAAACAAGAATATGATATCAATTGTACATGCAAAATAATGCTAAACATATTTTCAATGCAAATAAAACAAACGAAAAAATTATACTACAATATAAGTTCATTAGTTCTCTCTCTGGAGGTGAATAACTCCCCCCACTTTTTTTTGATAATGAAAGAATTGTATTGAATCATTGTCTTTTTTTAAAAATTAAAATAATAGAAAATAGTCTCATTTACAATTCTTACATCATGAAGATGCATAGAAATTATTTTTTGGTATCTTTCAGAGTTTTTTTTTTATTTAATAGCCTTTTATTTACAGGATATATACATGGGTAACTTTACAGCATTAACAATTGCCAAACCTCTTGTTCCAATTTTTCACCTCTTACCCCCCCACCCCCTCCCCTAGATGGCAGGATGACCAGTAGATGTTAAGTACATTAAAATATAAATTAGATACACAATAAGTATACATGACCAAAACGTTATTTTGCTGTACAAAAAGAATCAGACTCTGAAATATTGTACAATTAGCTTGTGAAAGAAATCAAAAATGCATGTGGGCATAAATATAGGGATTGGGAATTCAATGTAATTGTTTTTAGTCATCTCCCAGAGTTCTTTCTCTGGGCATAGCTGGTTCAGTTCATTACTGCTCCATTGGAAATGATTTGGTTGATCTCGTTGCTGAGGATGGCCAGGTCCATCAGAACTGGTCATCATATAGTATTGTTGTTGAAGTATATAATGATCTCCTGGTCCTGCTCTGAATCATTGTCTTGATCAGAGTAGTCAAGTCTGTCACAGTTGATCATCCTTACCATATTGCTGTTACTATGTACAATATTCTTGAGGTTCTGCTCACTTCAGTTTGTATATGTGTATATATATGTGTGTGTAATACACAAATACATGTACATGTGCATGTATACATGTATACATATAAATATATATTGATCCTTGCTCAAAACTAACGAATGGCTCCCCATTTTTTTCAAGTTGAAGTCCAGACTCCCTATTCTAGTATTCGAGGGCTTCCACTATCTGGTTCTAACCTGTCTTTGCAGTATTATCTCATACTAATGCTTTCTCTACAATCTATTCCCTAACCAAAATAATCATGGAATCCAAGTTGATACATCTTTCCAGGTGTTTCTGAAACCATCCTGCTCATCATAACACAGTAGCTCTTCTTCACAATCATATGCTACAACTTGTTCATCCATTTCCCCAATTATGCATCTCCTCAATTTCCAGTTCCTTTTTTTTCTTTGATCTCTTTGGGATAGTACTGGCATTTCTGGGTCAAATTTTTATAGTCCTATAGGCCTAGTTCCAAATTGTTTTTCAGAATGGTCAGACTAGTTCACAACTCTACCACAGTATAATAAATTGATGTGACTTTATCTGTGAGAATGGCTTGAAGAAGAGGTATTAACATATACTTTGGCTAAGGACCATGGACCCTTTCCACCTGACTGGAAGCTTCAATGCACACTGTTTTCCTCACTGGAATATAAGTTCCTCGAGAGCAGGGATTTTCCTGTTTTCCCTCCACTGACTAAAATCATTTAAGCTGCTAAACATTCAAGACTTTGTGAAGTAAGATCCATCTGTCTGCCTCCTCTGTCACGCTGATGTGACATTGGACAAGACACACAAAAATTCTCTGGGGAAACTGAGGTATAATGGATAGACTAGTGGGCATGCAGTCAGAAAGACCTTTTTAGTTTAATAATGAGTAAATGATGATCTATAAAGTGATGCAGTGAATGGAGCACTGGCACTGGAGTCAATAGGATCTGAGTTCAAATGTGACCTCAAACACTCTTTAACTCTGTGACTCTGGGCAAGTCACCTCTTTGCCTCAGCTTCCTCAGCTGGAGAAGAATATAGCAAATCATTCCAGTACCTTTGTCCAGAAAACCCCAAATGGGTTACAGAGAGTTGAACATGACAGAGATAACTCACCAATAACAACAGTAATGAATTGTACTAGGATGCCTACATTAGAAATAGAAAGGAAAGAATAATTTCAAAAAGATATTTGAAGTTAGGTGTTGGTAGTTAAATGGATATGAGAAAGATAAGTATAAAATAATGTTGAGATTTTAGATATAGGAGATTATGTGGATAGTGGTACCACAAATATAATAGTGAAGACAGAAGGAAAAACAGGTATAGCAAGAATATTATTTTTTCTAATTAAATATGTTTGAAATAGTTTTATATGAAACACTGGGTTTGGGTTAGTGTAACCAATGGTACATCCAAATGAGGATATCCCATACTTAGTCATAAATGTGGTGTTGGAGCTGACGGAAGATATCAGGTCTGAAGATAACAATTTAGGAGTCACTGGTTTAGAAGTGACGCCATTTCTCAAGGGAGACAGCATAGAGGAAAATGGGAAGGCCAAAGTCTTGGGAATCATCCATGTTGACATCAGAGATGGAGAACTATGAAAGTAAGGGATCTCTGAAGACTAGATGGAAAAAAGTAACTAGTAAGAGAAGGTCAAACCATGTTAAATGCTATGGGAATGCGAAAGAGAAAGACTTAAAAACACCACTGAGTCAAAAGAAAACAGGAGCAAACAAATAACATACTCATACTTAATGGATGACTTCTGTTTGCAGAAAAGTAGTATAATTTCATGAATAGAGAGCTGATCTCAAAGCCTGGAAAACCTAGAATCATTGCATTTTGCCCATATTGTCTGTGTGTCCCTATATGTGACAAATCACTTCTTGGTACTCTTAAGTCAGTGGAGTCAAACCTTCCCCCTACGTGCTGCCCAAGTGTTGTGTGAATCAGATTAAAATGTAATTGGGAAATAATAAATAAAATAAATAAAAATGTAATAAAGTATAATATATTTTAAAACTAAGTCAGCATAAGACCTGCAGATATCCTTAAGTAGAGATTAATAGCCCCTTTTCTATTTGAGTTTACACATCTGTTTGAGGTAACTTTCTAAAACTGTAAGTTGCAAATAAAGTGTCAACTTGTACGGTCAGGGGAATGTCCTCATTACAGTCATTTCCAGATAAAACCTCCCTCTGTGAGTCTTTCCTCATAAGAAGGCAAATTAGTGAAGCAAAACTTATCAACTCAGTATGTCTGACAGTTTATGTAACATTCCATCATGATTGGTTCCAGCATCAAAATTATTCAGCTTCCAACTTTTAATGTTCATTTGTCATCATCAGTTGTCAATATCATTTTCTAGATTCTACTTAGTCTACTATGAGTATTTTCATACAAATCTTTTCATGTTTCTCTGGATTCCTCATATGAGCCATTTCTTATGGCATAGTAACATGATATCCATATACTATATTCCATCATATTCATGTATTACAATGTATTCAATCATTTCCCAGTTACTAGGCACACACTTTGTTTCTAGGTGTTTTTTAAATTCCTTAAATTGCTACTATGAATAATTTAGGTATTTCTATTTTTATTTTTTTAAACCTCTTTGTAGGTACATATACTCAATAGTGAGATCTCTGGGTAAAAATGACTGAATAGGTTAGGCTAATTTTCTCACGTAATTAGAATTGTTTTTTAGAATGCTTGAGCCAATTCACAGTTCCACCAACTCTGTCTTAGTTAATGTGTCTGTCATCCTGAAATCTCAACAAGTGTCTATTTCTGTCTTTTGTTATCTTTTATGATTTGCTAGAATTAAGGTGAAATTTCAGGTGTTTGCTTTTTAAACTTATATTTCTTTTCTTATGGTTTGGAGCAATCTTTCATGTACTTATTACTAGTTAGAAATTCTTTTTTTTTAGACAAATGTTCATATCCTTTAAAGGTCATTGAATGTAATGATTGGGAAGGGGGTATGTGATAAAGGAAGAGCATGCTTTCAGTAAGGTAGAGTAGAACACCATATTGCAAAAAAAAATGGACAAAATGTGTCTAGTGAGGAAATAGAATTGTCAAGAAAGTAAGTTAAGAAAGCATCCATCTTTCTGCCTTTCTTCTGCTTGTATGTGGAGGGCAAGGAATGAGATTGGGGTCCAAAGGACATAAAAAGATTTAGGTCTTATCGAAAGGAATGATGTAGGGAACTGAGATTGGTGGCAGGAAGATAGTCACCTAATATCAAGGAACTAGGTAAAGACATCCAAGTCTTGGAGGTGGGAAAAGTCTTGGGAAAACTGATGTTTGAGGGGAAGAAGAGCACCCTTATGAGAGTGGAGATGCAACCGGAAGCACAGTGTGTGCGTGGGGATGTGTTTGTGTGCAGGAGACAGAAAATGGTGATGTTCTCTGCTCTGCCACCAGTGTGTTGATATTGTTAAGAGTATGGCAACAGCAAGAGAACACAGTGATCAATTTCCTGTTAGAGATGGCATGGGGAATGAGTTTTTCTTCCAAGTTAAATGGCTGTCTGGAATCTTGCTTTCCTGCTGTCTGGATCCAAAGAGGATCTAGAGTGGTTCTACTGAAAAAATGCCCAGGGCACTAATCTCTCATAATTCTGCAATATCGGGATAAATCTCAAAACATTTATTCTTTTTTTCAAATCGTTTAGTTTAGCCATTAGCCTGAAAGCCAAATTCATCCTGTTCTCAGTTAAGTTGTGAAAATGAATTACAGTCTAAGCATCTATCCAGCAATTTCTTTGCCACCTCGTCTGTTGGCCCAGATTCTCTCTTAGAGGACTTGGGAAAGGTACTTTATGATTCCAGCATGTCAAACACACATCCATGTGTTAGGAAGACACGTCGCATATGGCAATTAGAAAAAGCAGATTAAGTTATTAGGAATGACACATTTTGAATGCATCCTTTCTGAAATATTTTTCAAGCAATATTAGGGAGCAGTAAGTCTTGAAGAGGTGCTACCTATTTTTAGATCATCTCTCTGCTACTTCCTTCCCCCTCCCTGTGACTTTATTGCTTCATCCCATTGCTGTAGAGCAGAGGGGTACATAAGGACTTTTTACACCCATGAAGCCCAAAAAGAGCTTTGAAGCACAAAAAATGTAAGTATCAGGGGAAAGGTTGGGAGGGGCATTTTCAATTGGATCCTACTCACTGACAAATGGATTATTGCTTTTAACTTGCCTCAAGTGATTACTAATTAGGTGAAACTGCTCGTCTTTTTTTGGGAGAAACTATATTTCGGTTTTCTGGGGTAACAGGGATGGTTTGATGTCTAACTTCAGTAGAAATGTCTATCAAATTCATCTTTCTGGATTTGATTATTTTTCCTTTTGATTTTCCTTTATGGATATTGGGGAAACTGGTGATGAGATTTGAAATTATTTCTATAAGGATGGATTAAAGGAGAAGGAGAAAACTAGCTTAGAGAAGAGAAAGATTTCTCTGGAGCTAGTAGGTTCTTTCACACTGGAGATTTTTTAAGCAAAGGTCATATGGTTATTTGTCTGCATACCAGAGAAGGGATGCTTTTTCAGGAAAGAGTTGGACTAGTTGACCTCTGAGGTTCCTTTCAATCCTGAGATTAGGTGGAGACAGGCAGGACATGGTCACCATCTTCAAATAAATATTTGAAGGATTGTAATGTGGAAGAAGGATTACATTTATTTTGCTTGGCTTTGAAAGATGGAAATAGGACCAATAGTTGACATTTATAGAGAGCAAGATTTTGGATCATTGTAAGGAAAAATCTCCACAAAATTTCCTTAAAAATGAGATTTGGCCAGAAATTCAATAGGTAGTCTTACAAAGGGTGAGTGGCCCATTATCAAAAGTTTAGGGTGACTACTTATTAGAGGTGTAGAATAGAGATTTCATGTTTTAAGTACTGAACTGGACTATGCGACTTCATACATTCCTTGCAACTTGGACATTTTGTATTGTAGGTTGAAAGTGATCTGTGTGATCATCAGTCCATGTGCATTTGATCTTGTTACCTTTTGCTTTGAGAATATCCGTTGTAACCTCAGAGTAAGTGGATTGGTTTATACTTGAATGAATAAATGAAACTCAGATATAATAACATAAAGGGCCTGATGGAGAACAGAAGGAACCTGCCAACAAAACTTTTTTTTTTTTTAAGGTTGGCCCTCCCCATATTATTCAGTCTGAAATTTTCAGCATTATTCATAGGTCTGATCCCACTTCTGATCAGCCTTTTTAATCACCCTTTCTGATCAAAGGGATCAGCCTTTGACCTGCTCTGTTTTTAGCCTGGACTAGTTCACCTGAATTTAGGCAACTTGTTTTTGAAGGCTTATACAGAATTTAGTGAGACCCTTTAGGCATATCCTATAGCAGCTCAGAACTCTTAAGCTCAAGAGATCTGCTAACCTCAGCTTCCCACTAGCTGAGATTATAGGCATCCTGGTTCAGCAACATTATTATAATGTTGTCCCATGATAGGGACAATATCCTGTTCTTCTTTTTTAAGGGGGAAAATTAATACCCCCATATATAATACACATGTATAATGCACACATATATCATGTATGCACAGATTTATATACACATGTGTATATTATTCATAGACACATATTTACATATATTTATGTATTACACTGAACTCCTATTATATCACTGTCTTGATGGATCTCAGAGTTCTAGTTTAGGAGATTCCTATTGCTTAGGAATGTTTATTTTGGCATTACTTCAATTGGATCTTCAATTCAAGAAGAATCTTTTAAATTTACCAGACCCCTGTTGGATCAGAAGCTAGGGTCACCAAAGTTCAGCCATGATGGAGATGTTATAGTTGAATAAATCAAAGACAGACATTGGAAGAGATTGAGCCAGTAAAAGACATAAAGAAAACAGAGGCAGTTTTGCATAGTGGAAAAACACTGGACAGGGAGTTAGGAGATATGGAATCTAATCTGTGTGACTTCAGAAATATTACCTTAACAATGAGTGTCAATTTCCTCATCTATAAAATAAATAGTTTATTTTGAATGTTCTTTAAGGACTCTTCAAGCTCTGGGATTCCATGATTCTACTGAAGAAATGGTGTCATTACAGTTGAGCTTTCCCAGTATGCTTTGAACAGGAATTCAGGAGAGCTTCGTGGATGGTGATTAGAATAGGATGATACTCACTCTACTGAGGAGGTATAATAAACCAGAGGAGAGGAATCTCTTTTTTCTGAGACCTCCAGTATAGCATAAGCTTCTCTAGTATCACACTTCTAATTCTTTGGGATGATTAAGAAAGAGTATCAACAATTAAGAGCCACAGTGAGACTTAGCAGGAGAGAAGAGAGGAGAAAAGAGAGTTTCATTGCAGGGAAGAAGTTCATAATCACTATAGTCTTTATCTTAGGATCCAGGACACAGGCACTTAGCTTCTTATTTTCCAATTCTAATCATTTTAAATCAAAGATACGAAATAGATTAAGAAAACAAAATGAGGGAATGAATCTTGCTGAAATAAATCTAAGCTTTTCCCCATTGTATTTAACTTTTCTTGTTGTCCTGAAAATTCTCAGTCAATGAAATTCTTTGTTTCTTTATCTATTTAGCGTCTGGACAGCATCTGAAACATTGCTTCACTTTGAATGACCACTTATTCATATGATAGCACTCTCTGACTGTTCCCAGACACCCCTCCCCCATTTGCTCTATCTTCTTCCTTTTTTTCTTTCCTTATTTCCTTTTCACCTTCCTTCCTTCCCAAGTATCTACTGTGCCAAGCATTGTGAAAAATAGAAAAACAAAACAAAACATAACAAAAAACCTACAAGACACAGCAGTTGCTGACTTGTAAAGTACTTACAACCTAATCCCCCCCAAAAGACATGCACACAAATAATGGCAATAAAAGGTAGCAATAAATAGAAAATTTAATACAGATATAAAATATCATAGAAGTAAAATAGGGAGTGATCATTTCTGTTCAGGGTGATGAGGAAAAACATCATTGAGGATTTAAAAGACTTAATTGTGGACCTGCTGGTATCACTTCTAAGAGGCTTCCCCAAATTCCCTTCTCTCCAATCATAATTGCTAATAGGACTATTCCTTTGTTCCCAGGCTAGGCATTGTCCATCATTTTGAAAGACTCTGGAACCTCTCAAGGTATGAATTGTGACTCCCGCAACAATCTATTGCATAGATAATTAAGGATGAGTCTTCACATGGCAGCCAGTCCCCTAACTTTACAGATGAAGAGTGAAAATTTAGAAGGGTTCAGTGATTTGTTCAAAGTTACATGGCTAATAAGTGGCAAGATCAAGACTAGAATGCAGATATTCTTAAATGATTCAGGGTACATTAAGAGTATATCTTATAGTTCTGGCTACTGTTTAGATCCTGAATAGATAGAGGTACAAAGAAGAATACCTTATCTCAAATCTCTTGGCTTCTGATCCAGAGACTGTCCATTACTCTGTGCTATCTTAGAAAGGACCAGATCAGGCTCCCACTTTAACATTATCAGTCACCTAGAAAATACCTTTCTTCCTTGGGCTCACTTAGAGAGCTCCATATCTTGTCTCTCCTCCACTGTTCTGTCCCTATCTCTGCCTAAGAGTTCCATATTGATGAAGGTACCTGGAGTCTTATGATCCCAGGAGACTGTTCTGGTCCCAGGAGTCCCTTATTATTAAATTTAATAAATATTCATTAAACACTGCTATATGTAAAGGCATTGTGTTAGACACTAAGGGTGCAATGTCAAAAAGAAGAAAGAAAGAAAGAGGGGGAGAGGGGAAGGAGAAAGAAAGAAAGAAAAGGAAACAATAGCTCCTGCCCTCAAGGAATTCTATTCTACAGGAAGAATTATAACCTGTATATGGAGAAGAAATATATGCTACATCATGAATTGGTTCAGAAGTGGCTGGTAGCCGAGGATATTGCTGATCACATTCTACTTTAGCATACTCAGGTCAGGTAGAAGGTCCTAGATATTGATTGAAGTTCAGCATAGATGATCTCTCTCTGTGTCTTTGCTAGACTTTTGGGTGATCGTTCTCTTGCTATAGCAATAGAAGTCTATGTTAATAAAACAACTACAAATAGTTCCATGAATTAATTCATTAGGACAGAGTCAAGAAGACCTGAGTTCAAATTCAGCTTCAGACACTTACTGGGTCACTGCATGAACTGGGCAAGTCATTAACTTTTATTTGCCACAATTTCATTAAATGTATGAGGGGGGAGATAACACCTTCTTTTTAGATTTGTTGTGAAGATTAAATGAGATAATATTTATAAAGCATAGTTCCTAGAATGTCATAGGCAGTAAGTAAATCCTCTCTCCCTCCCTCTCTTCTTCCCTCCCTCCCTCCCTCCATTCCTTCCTTCCTTCCTTCCTTCCTTCCTTCCTTCCTTCCTTCCTTCCTTCCTTCCTTCCCTTCCTTCCTTCCTTCCTTCCATTCCCTTCCAGGGACTGACTATATTGCTGCTGAGGTTCCTGACAGAAGTATTGTGAACTGTCTGAATGTCATTTGACCTTGCTTGCTTCTTTCCCTCTTTCCTTTTTAATTTGGAAGCTGCTGCTGCCATCTCAGACTCAGCAAAGGAGAAGTACTAGAAAAAGAAATCTGGGTGAGGGCAGTCATCCTTCAGGAGCTCAGACAGCTCTGGCTCTCAGGAACCTCATGAATAAGAAACGTGAATCCTCTTACTACAAAGCTAACTTTTGTTACTCTGAACTCAAATCGTAACCAAATAAATCAGCATCTGGCAGGTTTGATGTCCGTTCGGCTCTGATCGTGTGGTCTTTCAGGTTCAAACACGACCCTGCCCCAGTAACATACAGTGGGTTCTGGTTTTCGAGTTCTTAAAAAATTCCCTTTCTTCCTCACTAAGTCCTAGCAACTGGCCATGCAATGGAGATGCATTGAGATGAGCAGGAACAACAAGCTCAGATTTGCCTGGGGCAATGTGCAGGTTTTTTCATTTATTCCCCTTAACTTCTTCCAATCCTCTAGTGTGTGTTTATAATGGATAGGGGGGCCTGATTTATCACAGTGATCACAAGGAGTTGCTGTGGCTTCTGTCTTTTAAATTTTAATGAATAGACAGCATTGCTTTTTAAAATTTGGTAACTTCAGAGCACTCTATAGGCCTACAGCTCCTGGTCTCAGCCCTTTTTCCCAGGCCCAGTTATCAGGCAGACTTTAACAGACTTGAACTTTAATTCTCAAGGAGCATCATTATACAGGTAATATTATAAGGGATTGAATTTGAACCTTTTATGTACTTTTTAAAGAGCCCAAGATCATCAATTAAGAGCTAAAAGGGACCTTATTTAATCTAAACCCCTCATTTGACAGATGAGCAAACTGAAATCCAGAAGGTTGTCACTTGCCTAAGGTCATACAGAACTGGGGTTAGAACCTATTTTATCTGACCCCAGTGCTCTTTTAAATAGAGCACACTAGCTGCCTGTCTAATCTCTTTTAACAGTTTGTCCAAGTTAGACTGGCCTCCTCACTATTCCCCAAATTCTCTATGCTCATTTTCATGTCCATGGGTTTTCTGGTTTTGTCATTCTTTCCAGGAATTCTCTTTGATTCACCCAACAGTTATTTAATACCTACTATGTATAAAGTTCTAAGGTTAAATAGCCTTCCTGAATATATCAAGTCACAGATATTTTTTAAGTGTATATTATGTACCAAGCACAGTGCTAAGTGCTGGGAAAATGAATGTAAGCAAAGTAAAAAATAGTTCCTGCCCTCAAGGAGCTCACTTTTTAATAGGAAAGATTATGCATTAAAGAAAGCTTCAAAAGGAAGAAGGGCAGGGGCAGAAAGGTAATACACAAACAGAAAGGAGAAAGTATTTTAGAGAATCAAGAATGGATCTCAAAGAGGAATGAAAGTAAACATGGCTGGCCTGGACACTTTCCTGAAAATGGAGTTTTCATATCAGATGACCAATCAGAGGAAGGAACTGCAGAGGCAGAATGATTGTCCTGAGGGAGATGCTTCTGGGGTGGAGTAATCTTCCAAGGTGATAAGGCTTGCTGAGTTATGGCCCAGATAGAAGAGCAGAATCAGGAACTTGACTATCTAAATTCTTTCCATATGTTGAGGTCAAGTTCTGTGCTTCTGGGAGGACTCAAAACTTTAAGCATCATGACGATAGTTAATAGGAGTGGAAAGAAGTGGAAAGAAGGCTCGATTTGCAGTTGCAGGACTGTGGTGAAAAGTCAAGCTCTGTTACTTACTACCTGTGTAATATTGGGCAAGCCAACTAACTTCTCAGCTTTAGCTTCCTCAGCTGTCAATTGAGTGGATTGGATCATATTTCACTGAATTATCCCTGCCATCTTCAAACCATGCTTTGATGTTGTGCTAGCTAGACTGCATTTAGAATTGGGATGATCTGAGTTCCAATTCTGTTTCAGATTTCTGTGATCTTTGGTTAGTCATGTAATCTTTCCTAACTTCAGATTCTTCATCTGTAAAATAGGGAAAATAATTGTATCTATTTTATAAATTGGTGTGAGGATCAAAAGGAATCACAAAAATAAAGCAATTTGCATATCTTAAAGTGCCATGTAAACATTAGCATTAACTATTGTTATTATCATTGAAAACAGGTTGAGAGGGGCAGGTAGGTCCATCTAGTAGTGCAGAGAGCACTAGCTCTGGAGGACCTGAATTCAAATCTCATTACAGATACTTCCTAGAAATGTAATCCTGGACAAGTCATTTAACCCTGAAAACCCCCCAAACAATTGGAGAAATTCGAAGTTGATTCCTAATATTTCTTTCCTAAGATTCTATTATGTGAATTTCCTCTAGGGTCTCCTTAAGGTATCTATAATCCTATAAACTGTGGTCAAGAAGGGAATGCAGAATTGATAGATTTTAAGAGAAGGAAGAGAATAGAAATTATTATTCTTGTGTCGTAATTGATTGACTATTTGCTTTCTGAGGCTCCTTCCAACTCTGAGATTAGGTTAGTTAGTCCCATCTCTTTCAAAAAGGCCTCTTTTCATAAATCTTTTTCTTCTATGAATTCTAATAACGCTTAGAATCTATATAGGAAATAGGAACACTTAAGTCTTGTTTTTCTGGCTTAGGTGTATGTATGCGTGTACTTGAATCTCTGGAAAAAAATCAAGGATTCCAAGGAGAGAGACTATTCCAAGCCTAGGGAATAGCCAGAGGAATGACACAAAAAGAGGACATAGTATGTGTAAGGCATAAAAGGGAGAAGGAAAGGGAATAAGCATTATTCTCATTAGGAATAGGACTTAACAGTTCTTTATTTTAACCATTGAGTCACCAACTGATCACCTTGCTAACAAGTAGACTAGTGTGGCTGGATTCTAGAATGAATCAGCTCTTTACTTTTTTTGTGCCATAGATTTTTTGTTGTTGTTGTTGGGTGTGGTGAAATCTATGGGTTCCTTCACAGAATAATGTTTTTAATAGGATAAGTGCATAAGATGACAAAGATTATATTTATATGGAAATAGAATACATATACTGGCATGATACATATTCAACAAAATACATACATGTAACCCCCCCACATATATCTGCACATGAGTGTGTATATGGATATGTGACATGGTCAGACATGAGTATGTTCCCAAATCTCCTTAATTAGTTGTCACATATTTATGTTTTCTTCATCTGAGTATATAGGCATTTGATATGTTTAACCCTTTACTTTTCCATATGATATGGAATATATCCCTTTTTTAAGGATTCTTTGTTCTTGCAGTCTGATCACAGAACTTTTATGAATATGGCATCAGCAATGGGAACCCCATCTTGTCCTTGCATATAATTAAGAACATTCAGTGACTCACTTTTAGCAGCCCATAGATGGAGCAGAAATTACTGACTGAAAATGTTTCTCCAATTTGCTTTTGAGCCTTTTCACTGCATGGGGATATTTGAATGTCCTCAGAAAACACCACTACCCAAATGTTCACTGGTGGAAACATTTTTTGCCACAGGGAAAAAAAAATCCACAAATAACCTAAGTGCGCGTGCACACACATACACACACACACACACACACACACACACAAAAGGGCCAGTGACTGTGTTACTTATTTGCCATGTTACTTTGGGTAAGCCATGTTACCTTTCTCCTCACTCTAGAAAGGTGTTGGTCCCCAACTTTCCTCCTAGTTTTAACATTCTTTTATCCTATGATTCTGTATTAATAAATAATAATTTATTATACTGAGATTATTCTGATCCATTCAGTAGTGGACAAAATCAATAGGTTGAATATGCATGACAACAGAAATAAAATGGATTTAAATACTTTTGGGAAAAAATGCTCCATAAAGTCTACATTGTTTTCCTTCCATATGGAGTGATTTTTAAATAGAATGCTTCTTAGTTAGCACCCCAGTGGGCCACTCTCTTAACTACAGGAGGACAATGTAGAGATCTTGGCATTCCAGGGTCTCAAACAATTCTTCTTAGGAATGGTTGTTTTGACACCCTGTGGAAATATGCTATTTTCATGCATTTGTCCTTTTTTTTCCCTTCTTTTTCCCCCCCCCCCTCCCTTTTACCTCAGAGGTAGCAATCCTCCTGCTATTAGCAAGATGTCTATTATAGTGTCATTAAAAAAGCTATAGTCAGAGCAGAGAATGACTCATATCATAGAGGAGTTAATAATTCACCGTAATAAAAGTATAAAGTTTTATGATAAACCACTCTCAGGGGAGTTAAATATAATCCTTAGCGGGTCACACACTGACTACAAAGCTTACATTTGTAATGGTAATTTGAATTTACTACATCGCCTTTAGTTTTTAAGCGTTTGTATGTCATTAGACCTTATAAATTGATTTATATGTTTCAACTCCAGTGTAATTCTGCATAAAGGTACAATAAATTTTATGGATTGGAGATATGGCATCTAAAACAATTTAATAAAATTATTTTTTCCAAATTCGCTTGGACAGAATTGATGAAAAGTCACAAAGATGTCAAGATTTCTAAACTTTTATGAGTTGAATAAGATGGGAGTGGGCTGCTGATTCTGGAGGAGGATTAGGTTTTAACTGACTACTTCTCTATTCCTTGTCTTTTGGGTAAATATATGTATTTGGGGTAGCTTTTGAAAGAGGACATGGCTTCCACACATGCTGTGTGGAACTTCAAAGCTCCAGTTAATGCACTGCTGATGAGTTTACCTGTGAGATGTTAGGATTACTTTCCTCAAATGGATTTTCACTATTATTTGTGAAAATAAATGTAATATTCTATTTTTTTTCTAGAAAAATAGAGAGCGTACCCCAATCTCAGGGACTTTCACATTAGGGATCATATTTCGAAGAACTTTTCTTTGCTTCATTCAATCATTCATTCAATTAATTAATTAATTAATTCTCTCCCCCCCCCCCCCCCCTTTAATTCTCTCCCCCCCCCCCCCCCCTAAGATCATTAAAAAGGAGGATTTTCTAAAAGTCAGCCTAGAAAGTGAAATACAAGAAGTGAATCAGGATTCTCCCTTGGGGTATGCTGGGTTATGGACAGATCAACCTTTGGCCTCACCCATTAAATTTTTGAGGAATGTGTTTCTGCCACATTTTCCTCCACCCTTCATTTTCTGAAAGAGAAAGGTCAAATCAAACGAATTATGACAAAAAAGAAAAGCCACATTCACAAAAATAAAAACCTGCTTATTTCATGATCTAGGGTCCACAATGACATAAACACAAATACAAAATTCAAGAGAAAAAAAAAAAGAAGTATCCCTTCCTACACATGCTATGTCCTTGTCTCCTAGAGCAGTTCTCCTTCACCTCGCCGCTTAACAAATTTCTTATTTGAAATATCTCAACTACCTAGCTAGTGGTGAGTTGTGATTAATTAGATTTTCCTTCTGACTTTGCAGATTCTGGGGAGATTGTTCACTGGCTTCCATCCTGTGAGAACTTTGTTTACATTTGGCAATGTGCTTTTAAGTCCCTGGAAGCAGCACTGAATTTGGCTAAAAATACTCGATAAACTATACCGTCTGTTTTAAAGGGCTTTAAATAATCACCCAGCTTTTTTTTTTTTTTGAATGCTGCTTTTCTTAAAGCTGGTGTAATTTCAATGCTGATCTTCAAAACCCCTTTTGTCTAATCCTGTGTATAAGCTTTCCCATAACAAAACTTTAAAAGATTCTGACACTCCCTAGTGGGCAGTTATCATTGTATTCCCCACAGTCCTGGCACATTAGAAAGGCTTTATCCCATCATGGCGGGTAGCTTTTTTTTTTTTTTTTTTTTTTTTTTTTTTTTTTTTTTTTTTTTTTTGGAAAGCAAGGAGGTAAATCTCTAGGGGCATCGTGTACGCAGTGGGTGTGTCACTTGCTAAATGACCCAGCCAGCTGGACAGGTTGAGGTACAGTTTACTGGAAATGTATTAAAACTGTCTTGGGAAATGATTCTTAAAAATGTTCCCACTGTTGGTGTGATGCAGATTAAGACCTTAGTGAGCAACGGAGAAAAATTAAATGGTAATAAGAAACCCCTGATGGTAAGGTAATGGTTTGGGGGTGGGGGGAAATGCTGAATTCAGTAAACCAAAGAGGGGGAAATTCAGCCCAAGCTGCCATTCTGCCTGAGCTTTAGCAAAGCCTTAACTGGGCAGAAAGCCCTAGAATAGGTAGGCTTGCCTAGTGCTTCACAGGTCATCTGGAACCTTTCCTGTGCACATGCAGGGGAGGAAGCTATGGTAGCTAGTTGTCAGACTCCACCTAATTCAGTGTTAAGGCCACCCCCCAGTGACATCACTAAGGACCAGGGATCCATGTTTTTTGAGAAAGCTTCAAGGGATGTCAAGAAAGTATTCCCTTGCATCATATTTTTGCCCCAGTGTCTAAAATGCCCATTTTTGGAGATATGATGATTACCCTAGATGAAAGCATAGCATCTTCAAGATTTTCCAGTTCAAATGCAAATACTTCCAGGACAGACAATTTAAAAAACCATTATCAGGCATCTACATCCTGGTAACAATTATCTTATTAGGGATGGAAATTGGGTGGATCAAAGGTTGGAGGGAACATGATATTAGGTCAGTTTTGATGAGCGGAAGGGAAGCATTGGTTAAAAGATTTCTGGTAGAGGGTAGACCTAAGTAAAAGACTGAAGAAGAGGGCATTTGAATACCAGGAAGGCCACTGGGTGGGAGCATAGAAGAAAAATCAAGTGAGAAGTCACTAAAGATAACCTCTTTTGATTTTGTGATTTTGCCCATGTTTGGCCCTGCATGATAGGTCACTAAATTCAGAGATCCTCTTCCCAGAAGTATCCTTCTGATGATTCCATTATGGCATTTTGGGAGGCTAATTTGTCTTATCCTTAGACATTAATCAATCAATTAGCAACTTTTTTTTTATTTTTTTATTAAAGCCTTTTATTTTCAAAACAGATACATGGATAATTTTTCAACATTGACCCTTACAAAACTTTGTGTTCCAAATTTTCCCCTCCTTCTCCTGACCCCCTCCCCTAGATGGCAAGAAATCCAAAATATGTTAAACAGGTTAAAATATATGTTAAATCCAATATATGTATATATTTTTATACAATTATCTTGCTGCACAAGAAAAATCAGATCAAAAAGGAAAAAAAAAAGAGAAAGAAAACAAAATGCAAGCAAACAACAGCAAAAAGTGTGAAAATGCTATGTTGTGATACACACTCAGTTCCCACAGTCTTCTCTCTGGGTGTAGATGGTTCTCTAACTGATGGAATCAACAACTATTTATTAAGTACTTGCTATTCAAAATTAACTGTGCTAAGGAGTAAATTCTCGTGCTCTGATGAATGATGAATCTATGATTTCATTGGTATCATATTATCACCACTTCTCACACACAAGTTTTTGGGATGATTCAGTGGCTTAATTATGTCCATTTTTAAATTATCCTTTGGATTATTGGTAATTTTCTTTGTTCTGAGATTCTCGTTTCCCAAGATTTGTAGTCAATTACATTATTGGGAGAATATAAGTGGTATAGAGATATGTTAAAGGGGAAGGGGATCATTTGAAATCACTGAAAAGATATATGCGGTTTCCCTGTTGTGATCCAGAGCTCTTTCTTATACTCAGTTCTTAAGCCAATTCACAGACCATCTTGAGAGGTTACCCAAGACATATATACATACACATACACACACACACATATTAATGAAATGAATCTTCAATTCTTTTAAAATGTAGCATCTAAGGGGGTATTAGAGATGCTATGGATTGTCTTTGGGGAAATCCTTTGTTTTCTAAATGTGGACTGCTAGATCTCCTAACATTCTAGGTACCCTATCTTGATTTAAGTCCAGTATTCACAAGGGTACAAGCTTGTTCCACCTATCTCCAGGGAGTCCAATGACTTGAAAGAGCACCTTTAACTTTTTATATTTTGGGGGATGTGGTGCACTTTATGCCCTGAGATCAGGACCTGGCATCATAGGATTTTGTAGATCACTTTGCAGATACTGGTTTGTTCTGTTTTGGAGCTGCACATCTTTGGAAACTCAGCTAAATCTCAAATAATATGCACTCCAAACCCTGGTTCCATTTATGTAATGCTGGGGCAGATCTACCTCTTGAGATTGAAATGTTAGATCTGTTGGCTGCTATTTTTCTTATTCGCATTCTCCTTGTTTATTACCATTCCAGCTCACCCTGAAACAGTTTCCAGTTTATTCACAAACACTTCATCTGAAACATGAAGATGACAGCATTTCTTTTGGTTCTTTCCTCCGATGATTTCTGTGCCCGACCTTGGGAATTAGCACATTTCCAGATCTCTCTGCAATGCCTTTTGGCTCCACTAGCTTATTTGTAATGTCTTACAAAGCCCATTTAATTTTATTCCAGCTTGTGTAGGCTTCGTGTGTACAAGTCACATGGGTGTGCAGGAAGAGAGTGTGCAACTATTATCTTCTGTCGAAGCAATTAGCCATTTGTATGCACAATTAACTGGCTGACCCTTATATTGAAGAATAAAAGACCTAATTGCAAGTAAAAATTATACCTGAATTTAAAAAGAGGCTTTTAGGTTGACTGGGCAAGTAGAATTTTTTTTTGAGCTATGACAGCCCTGTGGCTTATTTTCATTTAAATTACAGATGTCCCTACAAATAATTTTTGACACTCAATATTTCTCACCGTATATTCAATTAATATTTCCTATCTTACATTCAACCAAAGTCCTACCATCATCCTCTCCATGAACGTTTGATGTAGATAGTGAGCCTTCAATCTAAAAGCTTGCTATGGTTCATGGTTGAGTTTTTCTTCATATATTGCATATTAACTCTCAGTCATATAATAATAGAATTTTAGAGCTGTAAAGAGTCCTACTCTAGTTCTCATAATTTTATAGATGAGGAAAAAAGACCTGGAGAGGATCAATGATTTAGCCAATAAGAGAGGCCAGACTAGAAACCCAGTTTCTTGACCCCTAATCCTAGGTTGTTTCTATAACAGTACTCTTTCAGTAAGATAGAATCTTGGTCTAATTGAATACCAGGGAAGTCTTTTAGTTTCATTAATACTGTTACAGTCTGAGTTGTAAAATCTGGGATCTAGCATAGTAGGAACAGGGATTCTTTCAGATTATATACATTAATAACATCAGGAGACCAAGCTAGAATCCAAGCTATTTGGTCCTTAGTCCAAATTATGGATTTGTATGTAGACTTTATCTTTGGCATAATTCTCTAATTGGGATCTCTCTTTCCTTTTTTAGCTTCACTTCTCCATGTACCAATAGTTCCATATGCTTGGATCTTTCATTAGGCACCTCAGTTAGGGCTGGCCCCCTGAGGGAACACCCAAATGATCCCAACAATTCCCTCTTTCCTGTATCAGTCAAAGTCCATTTTTTTTTTCTGAAGGGTTATGTCCCAATTCTTTAATGAATTCTCTCTGCTTTCCAAACTGAGCAGGTAAACCAATCCTCACTCACTGTAGGCTAAATGGGTATTTATCAGGCTTCATATGTTCCATTTCTCATATTAACAGTGACATTCTGGAGACATAGTGCCTAAACCCAAAGAATTATAGGATCAGATATTTAGCGCTGATCTCAGAAGTCAACTAGTCTAAATCCTTCATTTTTCAGATGATCCAACAATGCTAAGTGACTTGATTGAAGTTCTACAGGTTGAAATAACAGGTGTGTGGTCTAAACTTGGTTCTTCTGACAACAAATCTAGCCTGTTTTTCACTAACTCATGTTTTCTCATTAATTCTAACCATACGAAATTCAGGCCCAGTGCTGGCAGTCTAGAGGGAGAATTTGGAAAATCTTGTGAATGGAAATCAAACTAAATATTCAAGTCCACCAGGAGACAAGCTTCCAGACCGTATATATATATATATATATATATATATATATATATATATATATATATATATATGGAAGATAGTTGGAGTAAAGACATAAGTGGAGAAGTTAGTCATGGAAAGGAGAAGGGTTATCTTAAATTTTTTGAGTATGGAACACTTGCCTTTCTCCATTCAACTTTTGTAAGTTCTGTCTGCCATTTAAGGCCTGTTTCATATGCTACCTCCTCCCTGAAGCCTTTTCTGAATACTCCAGAGCTCATGAATTTCTCTCTTCTATGAATTCCTTTAGTATTTACTACACAATTAAGCACTTCTTTATGTACTGCCTTGAATTTTGCTCTGCCCTATATGTTAATATTGTGTCCTTGACTATACTGTAAGGTCCTCAAGGGCAAGGAACATATTATGTAATAGTAACTCACATTTATATGATGCTTTAAAGTTTGCAAAGCACTTTTCTTACACATTTTTATAATGCTTTAAAGTCTGCAAAGTGCTTTCCTCTTAGGGTTTACACTAATGTAAGTATTATCATCTTTATTTTATGGATGACAAAACCAAGTGAGGTTAAGTGTCTCTTATATGGGAGGTTGTGACTTGCCTGAGTCACACAGCTACTGAACGTCCAAAGCAATATTTGGACCCACATTCTTCTGTCTTCATATTTGAAGATGGAAGGAGTTGGGTTCAAATCCTGTATTAGACAATTATTAGCTATTCGTGTTTTAACCCTTAGGTCCTGCTGCCTTTCTTCATTTGCATTTCTGCCAGTTCCAGGCACATCGTAGATACTCTATAAATATTTGTTGCTTGAAGTTAACTCTAAGACCTCCATTTTATTTGCCTGTATTTATGAAATAGGATTTGTTGGTTATTATATGAAAGTTGTATTCCCATGCTCCTTAGTCCTGTTCATTTTCATAGGTGTTCTCTGATGGGGGTGGAAGTGAAAGAGGTGGAGAATAAGCAGGAAGCCTCCCAGCAGCTCAGTTTATGAGCCCTGGTATATAGGCAGCTCTGGTGGAACTGAAAAAGTTACATGTTGGTAGATTTTAAGAGCATAGCCAGGCTTTGATTCCTACTTTATTTGTCATGATGTACCAAAAGGAGAATAATAATAGTTGATGGTTATAGAGTACTCACTGGTAAGAGAGTGCTTCCATACGTATTATATCATTCCATCTTTGCAACAAGCCTGTGAGTAGGCTGGGCAGGTGTTGACATACCTGAAGAACTGTAGAATTACAAAGTGGGAAGAGACCTCAGCAGTCATTTAGCTAACCCTTAAAGCCATCAGTAAACCCTCATCTATCCTTCCTGAGAATCATTACCTCCATTTTTCTAAGGAAGAAACTGAGGCTTTGAGAGATTGAATAGATTGCTCCAGAAGTGGCGGACTTGAACTCTGGTCCAATGTTCTTTGTGCTTTGCTCAAAGTACCTTTGTAATGCACAATTAGAATGAGAGCCCACAGAAAAAGGGACAATGGTTGGTGAGCCATTATTTTAATGTGTGTAGTTTCTTTTTCCTTTTTAAAAATCATAGCCCCAGTTTGTAGTCCATAGCTTCCTCTGTCAGATTGGCTCATTCAGTACTTAGCCAGTAAATGTGGTCAATGTCTCCTCTTGTTTATCTAAATACACAATTGGACAATAAACAGTGCCCATGGAAAATACATGGGGCCAGAGGTCTTTATTCATTGTTGATTTTAAACGCACCTTGATGCATAGGATGAAAAGAACCATTAGCAGGAAAGAGTTTAAACTGCATTAGAGAAGAGAAGAAAATTGTCCAACATTTGGTCCTTACAACAATGCAAGAGAGAATAGGGAGGGGGGTTAGTGGAGAGGGAGGAAGCTATTAGTAAAGCAAAAACTTACACACAATGGCCAATGGGAAATAGGCAGAGGAAATCATAAAGGACCTGTATGGGTTTAGAAATAATGGCTATCAGGCAGGAGAAGCATTCTTTTTCTACAGTTAAAAAAAGTATGAACTGTCCCTGTTCATCTTCCCATCCATTCTCCAACCCATCTTCACTTTTGTCAAAGGCCTTGTTGGCCATATAATTGAGCACATTTTGGGAGGGTTGACAAAAAGGCTTCAACTTCTGTTTAACAAGTCCAAACTAATTGTTGTTTAGGACTGGATTATGGGCTGGATTATGGAATTAAAATGGGGCCGTTAAGACCACTGTTACTGCTGCCAAAAGAGTGTAAACTAAACTGTAAGAGCCACTCCCCAGATGATTTACTACTTTATTTCAATAGTTCCTGGAAAAAAAAATCCAATAAATGATTTTCCTTTTTTCTTAATGCATAGTTTCTCATTAGAAAAATGAGGAAGCTCCATTGTAATGTTTATCATAGAGAAAGTATTTTTATATTATTCAGTTAGTGGGTGTTTGTGGAGTATGGAAGATGTAAATATTTAAGGAAAAAATTGCAAGCTAATTTGGTGATAATGACTAGTACTGGATTAGTAACATTAGTAATTTGAGGTTGATTTGCCCCTGGAGAGTATCGATGGTGACTAAAACTCTGTGTTTGTATATGCAAGTCTAGTAACCATTTTGACTTGATAGTATGACAGCATACTTGGCTAGAGAAAAGTGTAGTGTGTTTTATATTTCCTGTGTTAGTCACCTTGGTTCTCTTGGTAAGCACTCTTGATAAAAATGACTGAAGTACTGGTAGGAGTTGAAGGGGAGAGGCTTAGAGAAACAGGAGTGAAGTATGAACGATTTAGTTATTCCGAATGGCTATCTATGGGTCGGTTGATGAATATCAGGCTTCCTATGGTTGATTATTTCACTTCTTTGATGAGTAATAGCAAGTGATAACAGAAAAAGTATTTGATATCAGGAGACCTGGGTTCAAATCTTACCTTAGATACTTATTACCTGAGTAATTGTGGGCAAGTCATTTAATCTTTCAGAACCTTTTCTCTTATTTATAAAACAGGGCCATGAGTGCTTGCATGAGTGTAAACCCTGTGAGAAAAGCATTTTGCAGACTTTAGAGCACTGTAAGAATATGAATTATTATGCAGTTGTTTTTATTTCCCCATCAGCTATTTGATTTTTGATGGCTAATGGTGAAGTAGGATTTGAACCACTGATCTAAAAGCAAGAAGTTTGATTTGTTTTTGTCAGTCTCAATATCCCCAAAGTCTAACTTCCTATAGCTGAACATCTCCAGTTTATCCTGTATATGTCTCATTTGTACATTGTTGTTTGCATGCTGTCTCTCACATTAGTTCTTAAGATCAATGACTGTCTTTTGCCTTTCTTTGCATGCCCAACACTCAGCACTGTGCCTGGTACAGTGCTTACTGATTAATCCTGATTATTGATCCTTATCCTACTCCCAATGACATTTCAGAATTAGCACTCAGATTTGGCTAGAGCTGATAGATGGGGTGTTCTATGTCCCAAATTTCACCAAAAATAGTTTTAGAGAAATTTTTTTATTTAAAAACTATTTATAAAAAGGTGCCACTTATATCAACTATATATAATGTATTTTCATGGACTTGTACACAAGGGAGCACTAGAAAATACTGTGCACATAAGACAAAAGATAGTGATTGAATCTTTTTAAAATATCACTTAAGAATACACTTTATGATTCCTCTCCTTAAGTTTTATTACTGACTTCAGTAATTCAAAATAGAGCAACTGCATTGTGGGAATGGACAGTCCATTAAGATGTGTATCATATGTACTTGGTATTACATATAATATTTTAAAAAACCTCTTAATCTTTAACCTCAGTACTACATAAAGGTGCAGAGGATCAATTATAGATAAAAAGAGGGGAGTTCTCAGAGGACTAGCAAACCTATTGGCAGTTTCTCAAGGTACAGTTCTGGGTCTGTATATATTGGTATTTAGCTTTCCAAGGCTCAGACAAGTAGAGACGTTGTAATTGATTTTATTTGAAAGCAAGAGATGGGGCCAAAGGGGAACTTTTGGTCTTGAGTTTTTGCTTTCAACCCATATAAAGTAAGCATTAGTACCAGAGGTGTTTAATGGTGTTCATTTTTTTTTTTTTTTTGGACAAATGTGTGAATGGGAGCCTCAGGCAAAACAAACTCCACCTCCCTAAACTTCAAAGGCTGTGGGAATGATCCCTGCCCTCCGACCCATCCTTAATTGGCCTATGCTGCTAGGAGCAATTAAAACTAAGGGTCTGAATCATAAAAAGTGCACATACCATTTAAGTGTACAGGGGGAGTTTCCTGTTCTTAACTGGGGGTGAGGGTAGGGAAGGGTACAAGGCATTTTGTTATTCAAGGCCAGCATCACTTCACCCTTAATGTCTTGAGGATCTAATATCCTTCTCTCCTCAGGAAAGCTAGAGGAAGCCCCAGTGGCTACACAGATTAGTTCCATGATCTCCTGCTTCAAGATCTTAAGTCAATAGGAACCAACAAGGAAGAGTTGGTTGGAATGGCCTTTCTTGGCTAGTGAGAGGCCCTCAGAACACCCTGTGGGTTAGAGAAAAATCAGTTGCTTTGAGAATGAAGTAAAAAGAAGGAAGTATTTCAAAAAATATAACAAGGAAAACAGCATACTGTCTCTTGAAATTTCAAATTTAGTATCTTTTTTTGACTTTCCAGTTCTTTTTATACGTGTGTGCCTATGTACATATATGTATAGATGTATGTGTATGTATATGTGTTTATAGGCATATATGTATATGAAATTTATGTTATATTTCATTATATTATATTATATATATTATTTTATTATATATTATATACATGTACATACATACATATTTTTAAACTGGAAGCCAAAGATGTTATAGTATATGGACTGCTATACTTGAAGTCAGGAGGAACTAGATTCAAAACTCACCTTAATTACTTACTTGGCACATGACCAAGGAAATCTCTTTCAACTTTGATGAATATTGAGCAACTCTAAAACTCAAAGTTAAAGACTTTTGTGAAGTGCATGAATGGAGGGTTTCCCCTCAGATGTCCTTCAGAAACTAGACATTGACATACTGAAACCACAGGTTACTGGCATATTGATATTTTGCCCCATAATATATGAGAAAAAGCAAAAGGAATTGCATTGAATTAACTGGAAAAATACAAAAGATGTGATCTTGCAGGGATTTTTCCCTTGTTGTGGCTTCTTTGGAGGAAGTTCTAGGAAATGTAAGTCTTTTAAAGAAAGCATCAGAGTTGGGATCATGGGAGAGAACTCATGATAGAAGTTTAAAACTTAATTATAATAATAGGGAAACATAATAACACAACTTTTACTTTCCCCCAATTTACATTTTTTATGGGGACTTACTGTTGCTAAGGTACCAAGTTCCTGTAATTTACACTTGATTTCTGGCAACCTATACACATTTTTTAGGAAATGCTTAGTAAATGTATTATATAGCCCAGATGAGCAGGCAGAACCTTCAAAATAAAATATTGACACACGTCAAAGTACTTAATACCCTTAGAGATGCCTCCAGCAACTTTATGTCCAACTTAAATTATCCTTAAGCATGAGTTAATTGCTCGGAATAAGGAAGATCCATAGTAATCACTATTTTTTTTTTGGGGGGGGGGACAAACCTCTTAGTTCCTTAAAAATGGCAGAATAATGTTTTTGATATAGTAAATAGCAAAATAATTTTGTAATTTTGATTAGCTGGAGAGTTGTTAGAGGAGGGCTTCTAAAGTCATGGAAGGCAGGAAAATGTGGACAAATATTTAATATTCAGCTATCTTAGATTGTAACATACATTTTAAGTTCGATCTTCATTATTAACATTTTCTATCACTTTCTTAAGTCTAGAAAATAAATAAAATAATAAAACCTGCTGAGATTTATAGCATTTGATGATTTCCTAGGTTTAAGTGATCAAACTAAACATTTATTAGACTTTCACAAGCTGGTATGAGCTGGCTAGGATATACAACCTGGATGTAAGATTTTGAGATGATAATACCTAACAAGAGTTCTTGTTCATGAATTTAAAATAACTTTTTTTTGATTATTGTATTTTAATAGAAATGATATCCTTTGTAATATTATGTATTTTTTATCCATTTAAAAACATTCTGAGAAGACACCTACAAGCTCCAACAGACTGCCCAGGAAGTAGATAACACACAGAAAAATTAAGAACTCCTGCTATATGAAAGTAGGTTTAACCTGGAGAAGAGAAGACTAGAAATGAAACAGTCACACATTCTCAGAAGAAGGATTAAGTTTATTCCATTTGACCTCAAAGGACAGAATTTGCAGTAAATTTAGATTTTTGAAATTATAGGATTAATGATTTAGAAATGGAAAAGACTTCAGAAGTTACCTTGCCCAAATTTCTCATTTTACTGATGAGGAAACTGAAGCCCAGAGAGATCAAGTAACCCTCCCAAAGTCTTATAGCTAGTAGACAAGAATGATAGGCCACTATCTGCTATTGTAACACTTTCTACTAAACCATGCAGAAATATTAAAAAGAAATTTATGAGAGGAAATCTAGCAATGGTTAGATGTTTCTACGATGCAGACTATAGTTTAATGTTAGAGGAAAAAGAAACAAAATATTTCCACTAATTAGGGGGAATCTGAAGGTATAATATAGATTGTCTTGAAAAATATAATAGCTTCCCTTTCACTGGAGGTCTTTAAGCAAAGGCTGCATGAATACTTTTCAGATACATCAAAGTAGAAGACATATTTATTTGGATGTAGCCTGCTCTTAAATGAGGTTTTGAGATTCCCTCCAAGTCTGAAAATTTATAATTAGGGTGAATATTTTACCTATGAGGAGTAGCAGAATCTTCTGATATGAAAAATTTCAGAAGAAAAGTAAATAACATAGTCCATCCTTCAGATCATTACATGTACACATAAGTGGTATAGATCCCAGTATCTAGAACACTGATGATATTTGTCATTTTTTACATGGTTGCTCAGTATTCTGTAGTTATTGGTCAAATTGAATGCCAAAAATAATAAACAGCCCAGATGAATTAGTAGCCCACTCCTCCCCCTCCCTCCCTCTTTCTCCCTCTCTTCCTTTTCTCTATCTTTCCTTCCTCCCTTCCAGAGTTAACTAGTATATAGAGTTCTGGGTCTAGAGTCAAGAAGAACTGACATCAAATTTGGACTCAGATATTTACCATTTGTCCCTCTCTTAACTTCTCTCTGTCTTAGTTTCCTTAATTTAAAAATGGGAATACTACCCTTACAGAATTATAAGTGAGGATCATATGAAATTTAACACACACACACACACACACACACACACACATAAAGCTTAATACAGTATTTAGCACAGAGTGTTTAATAAATGTGTTTTTTTCTTTTCTTCTTTCCTGATTTATTTATGCTTATTGTTTTTATATTGATCATTTCCAGTTAAAATCTCCCCCCCCCCACATTCAATCTTTACCTTATAAAAATAAAGCAAATAAAAAAATTCAACAAAGTCAATTGATTCAGTGATGACTCCTGGTAATGAGAATTTCATTTGTACCTATAAGCTCAACCCCACCACAATTAAGGAGTTTTATGCTCCTGGATGACCCCAATGTTAGTTGTAAATGTTCAAAGTTTGGTTTTTGTTTAGTTTTCATTTACACGATTATAACCCTTATATATATTGTTTTGCTAGGTATGCTTATTTCAATCTTTATCAGTTCATACAAATCCTCCCATGTTTCCCTGAATTCTCTCATATTCATGATTTTTCATGGCATGTGGTACACTTTTATATATTACAGTCCATTTACTCTCCAGTTGATGAGGACTCTCCTTGTTTCTGGGTCTCTGATTCTGTTCCCAATACTAGCTCTCTTTCCCAGGAAAAAAAATCTGAAGCATGATATACTAAACTCCTGGATTAATTTAGTTTTTCAGAAGCAAGATCACTACTACAAAGTCAATGACTGGAGATTCTAGAGAAAATGTAGGGGAAAGAGAAGAATAGGAGAGAAAGAAGGAGGAAGGGAGAGACTAAAGTAGGGAGAAGTTCTGAGTATGAAATGGAGATTTAATACCAGGAATGGTAGCACTGAAAAGTTGGGGAACACTTTTTTTCCTCTGTTTTGTAGAGGTCAGAAGCAAGTTGGAAGAGTTACCAGCACTAAATGAAAATGAAAACATCAAGAGGCTTGCTTGTCTGTCAAAAGTATCACTAAATCTTTTTGAACAACCCTGGGCAGTGAATTATGGAAGCATGGAATTGACTTACAGTTTATTTCTAGTAACAGTCTGTTACTATGTCAAATTTGAAACCATTCAGAAAAGCCTATAAAAATATATGGCAGAGTAACAGGCTACCTTGAGCTCTTTTTAACATGTGTAAAACTTTCAGGAGCATCCAGTTTGTACTCATAAAAATGGAGAGATGCCCTTTATCTCCTCCCTCCTTCCTCCTTTCTTATCACCTTATGTTTGGCCTTTCCCAAGACCCTCTAGAATCACTATTGGGGAAGAGAGTAAAAATTTTGTGTACATATGAGTATGATAGTATTTTCTCTGCTAGTTCTCATTAACTTATTCAGAATTTAGTTGGTGAACTTTTGTATACTTGAGTCCTCTTTAGGGTGTTTCCAGCTCACCAGTATTCAGAGTGGTGGGTTGAAAAATAGGATAGACTTGGGGATTCAGTCACTTAAACAATAAGCATTTACTTAGTGCTTACTATGTTCTACATGCGGTGCTAAATGCTGGGGATGCAAAGGCAAAAACATTTGTTGTCCTTGATGAACTCACAATCTAGTGGGAAAGATAATTTTGTAAATAACTAAATACACACAAGATATATAAAAAGCAAATAAAACATAGTCTGAAAGTGGAAGGCACTAAAAGAAAAGGCCTGTACTTAAATCCTGTGTCTAATACTTATTATCAGTCAATTAAATAGCATTTATTAGAATCTAATGGTAGTTATCACCATGTGAGAGCAGGGAAAGGAAGGAGAAAAAAATTTAAAAAGAAGAAAAAAATTTCCTGATAAACTTTATATACTTAAAGGAAATAGTAAGTTGTGTGTAATAAATATACAAATTGGTGTACAATCATATTTTTTAAAAATTCTGCTATAGAAATGCTTGTTTTATTCCACAAATTAAGAATAAATTTTTTTTTTTTAAAGAGCCTACTGTAATATGTCAAGCACTATGTTAAGCCCTAGGAAATACAAAGAAAGACAAAAAAAAAAGTTTCTGTTTTCAAGGAATTCACAGTCTAATGGACTTGAACTTTAGGCATAAATTTAGTGATAGAAGTATTTTTTTTTCCAATGAGATGAGGGATATGAATTTTATGAATTATTTCCCCTCACCTTTTAGGTTTAGAGTGATATGGCAAACCCTCTAGACTTAGACCCAAGAGAGAACCTGAATTCAAATCTTTTGCTATTTGGAATGTGACTTTGGATAGATAAATCATTAAGCCTCTCAGAAACTTAGTTTCCTCATTTGTAAATGGACACATTAGAGTCTGTCTTACCATCTTTATAGGGTTTATTGACAAGATAGTGTATATCTAAAGAGATACTGTATATAAAGCATTTTGCAAATCATAGAGGACCATTTAACTGTGGCAACTAGTGTTTCTGTTGCAACAAGAATTTCCAGTGAATGGGCTTAGTGGGACATATATTTTACTTGAAATCAAATGAAGTAAGTGATGTCAAGTTATGGAATTGTTGGGGATTGAGTCAAAGAATTACCAGATTTGTCACTGAGATGTGAGATAAGAATATTTACTATATCTAGCTATATGCATATTAAATATGGCATTAAAATGTGATCTACAACTCTGGATATTTACCTTGACTGGTAAATCAGTATGTTGGCATATTGTTTTGCCTTGAAGCCAGTAAAAAACATAAATATTTTTCATATGGTTCTATTCTAGGACAATTCAAGGAATCCTAGTGATCTCCTAGGATTATTTAGGCCAGGGAATGATAGCACTCAAAATAATGCTTTTAAATTTGCTAAATAAAATACATAGGATTACAAAGGAATGCCATTATATTAAAATGTATTTATCAAAATCTTTTAAGAATTCAAGTTTGTGGACCCAGGTTAAGAATTTATGAACTAAGTGACATATCAGACAAATATTTATATTTGTATAATCAGCATTTGCATGTGTGTGTGTGTTTAAAAGAGCCATTCATTCAGAAGATTTTGCCCTCCAACAGAATCCATTTTTGCAAAATTATCCTCTTTTAAAAAACTTCATAGAAGGGACATGACACATTTGGCTGGAGTACAGGCCTGGACAATTTAGATATCCCTGTGGCAGGTAGTTGAATTTGAGCCACAGGCTGTGTTTCCAAAGCAGGTAATCTGGTATACAACATTTAAGCATTGTGAAACTATCTCACAAGTCTCTATGCCTGTGGAAGTGGTTGGGCAGCTGTAGACATGACAGGGGTTCAAAGGTCTCTCTAGATTTCAATTTCAGTCCCAAGAATCTGGGATCAGAAGTCCCTTTTGTAATCCTTTCTTCTCTTGTTCCCACAAAAGGCTTCTGTTTTCTGGAAGAATGATAAAAAGAGACTTTGGGTTAGGGGACTAAAACTCAGTGAAGACTTACCCTACATAACATCTAAGGCTGTTGAAAGTAAAGATAAAACAGACAACAAAAAGAGTTTTTTATTTTTTAGTGTATTTTTAAAAGTATTTGACAAAATATCTTGAAACACACATAGATGAGTTGCCTATCCATGTTCATCCACCTTGTCTTTTGGGGATTATGAGTTCTTTTCTATGATAGTATTAGTAGTTCTTAAAATTTGGGGAATCATGGACTCCTTTTTCAGTCTTGTGAAACTTATAGACCTAATCCCAAAATAATGCTTTTAAATTCACAAAATAAAATACATAGGATTATAAAAGAAATCAATTATATTAAAATGTATTTATCAAGATCTTTTTAAAATGCAAATTTATGGATCCCAGGTTAAGAATTTATGGACTAAGTGACATACTAGTATATATTTTTATATTTGTATAGATCAGTATTTGCATATGTATGAATATGTTTTTAAAGGAGCCATTCATATCATAAGATTTTGTTCTTCAACAGAATCAACTTTTGCAAAATTGTTCTCTTTTTAAAAGCTTCATAGAGGGGTCATGACACACTTGGCTGGAGTATAGCCTGGACAATTTGGTCATTCTGTGTGCAAGGATATGCTTATTTTGGCTTTTTTAGTTTCAGGCTATTTGCCTCAATGTTCATCCTAGAAACAAAGAATAGAGCAAGAGAGTCACTGTCAAATCCGTCTCTCCCGGCATGTCATCCTTCTAAAAAAAATGATTTCATTGACAACCCCTTTGCAATTAAATTGGAGTAATATTACTAGTGCCTCTCCTGGAGCTATGAAAATCCTGCTTGAAGCAGGACAGTGAGGTGATAGTTGCAAAAGAAAACCTCTTATCCATGGCTTTCAGGTCACCCTGCCCCCTCCAAACTACTTTACAATTATTGAGAGATTAATTGAAGAATGAATGAGGCCACAGGACAAATGCTACAATCCAGACATAATGGGATAGCAAATATAATAAGGCAGCATATTGTTAAAAGCCAATGCCCTAAAAGGTAACAAAAGGATGGCATAGATTCATAAGTGTGTAAACACATAATACATAATTATTATCTGTTGAGAATAGATCTAATTTTGATAAGAACATATTGAGATCAGTTCTGGAAAATGCTTATGCTTCCATAAGGTGGTGAAAGAAAGTGGAAATGAGAAGCACAAAGGCTGGCAAGTATTCCTCAGTCATAGAAGTGAAGGATCTCAGCTATCATTGGAAGAGACTTTTCAGAACATTTAGCATGATGTCCCTATTTTACAGATGAAGAAATTGAAAGTTGGACCTTCAGTTGGAGGAATTTGCCTTTACCTTCTCTGCATCATTTTAAAGATAAGGAACCTGAGGCAAACAGGATTAAATAATTTGCCCAGAGTCACTTTAGAGCTGGATCACAGGACAGCTTTAGAGCTGCAAGGGACTTCAGTGTTTCTCTAGTCTAGCTACCACATAAAGCCAAAGTCAACACTTGAAATAAGTCTAATGACTCTAAATCTGTCTTTCTTTCTCCTGGACCAAGTTCATTCTAAACCTAGTTTTGGAGCCAAGACTTCTGGCTCCTTTAAGTGAGCCTTTAAGAGAGAAAGGATCTGTGCAATACAACATGACCTCTAGGATCATATAAAAAGTCCTCTGTTTGGCTTCTGAGACAGCTAGATGAGGCTGTAGAGCAGACAGTGGTGGATCTGGAGTTGGGAAGATTCATCTTCAAGCATTCAAATCTGGTCTCAGACACTTACTGACTGAGTGACTCTGGGCAAGTTACTTAATCCTGTTTGCCTTAGTTTCCTTATCTTAAAGTGATCTGGAGAAGGAAAAGGCAAAGTCCTTCAGTATCTTTACCAAGTGGGGTCTCAAAGACTTGGACTGAAATGACTGAACTACCAACAACAAGATCAATTTCTCAATCCTTTCATAACCTGGTTCCTTCTTTCTTTCGTTTTCCAGTTTTCTGATACCTTACACTTTCTCTTCTCTTTATCATTGATCCAAAGATAAAGGTACTTCATCTCCTACCTTGGGTATTTCCATAGGCTGTCCCCCATGTTTGTAATATCTGCATTCTTTACCATATTCTTTATCATATATAAAGTCCTCTGTTTGGCTTCTGAGGCAGCTAGATGATGCCATAGAGCAAAGAGTTCTGGGTTCCTTCTGGTCTGAGCTAACATCCCACCTTCTACAAGAAACCTTTTCTATTCTTCCTCAATCTTAAAGTTGAATCTCTGAGACCATTTCCCAATTATCCTAGATAGGTCCTGTTAGTACATAGCTTGCTAAGGTATCTTCCTCCATTAAACTGTGAGTTCCTTGAGAACAGGGATTGCTTTTTGCCTTTCTTTATATCCCAGTACTTACATAATGCCTGGCACATAGTAGGTGATTAACAAATGCTAGTTGACTAATGTTACACTGATTTTTGGATCCAAGGTATATATTCACTGGATTCTTGCTAGAGGCTGTCTTTGGAGAGCTATGCTGTGGAAGCATGTCATGAGTAAAAGTGTAATAATGAGGTCTCTTAGGGAAAAACAAACAAAATAAAAGAAAACAAACCCTTAGGTGGGTACCAAGATGATACAAATGCTTATTACCTTGTAGCAGCAGCTGATGCTATAATGAAGCTACAGTATTTTAAGTTTACATTTTGTTCATTTTAAGTTTCTATTCCAAAAGAAAACAAATTGAATAAATTGTTTTGTGTTCCCTCTGGGTTTCATGTGGCAGGATTTTAGGGAGAAGGAAGGGCACATATCTATGATTTTATTTTTTTAGGGAACTTCCAGAGAGTATACTCCCTCCATTCATGTGGACTAATGCCTATATTGTAGTTTAGAGTTGTAGAAGGCTGCCTGGGACATGAGAAGTCCAGTCATACAGCTGTTAAAGTGGAAAACGACCCTAGAACTTTCTGAGGCTCATTCTGTGAGCACTTCTAGCAGCTCTTAAGCTGATGTCCCTTAGCTCATTTTTTGTAACATTTCAGTAACTACATTTCAAACTAACTGGTTTCTTTTCTAATCCTATATATTTTATCTTATGAATTATGAAACATTTATTCTGAGAAAGGCTCTGTAAGTTTTACTAGGCTGTTGCTACAGAGATCCATGGCACAAAATAGTATCGGTAGAAGGTAACATTGTGCTAAGTACTTTACAATTATTGTCTCATTTGACCCTCACAAAAACCTGGGAGGGGGTGGAGGAGTAACCATTATTATCCCCATATTTTATATGTTTGTATTTACATATTTGTATTTCTATATTTAGCATAGTGCCTTAGCATAAGAGTAGGTGCTCAATAAATGTTTTATCTAATCTAATATCATCTTCCTCAGAGAAGATGGCATCTTCCAATATGGCTCTTGTCTTTTTAGGAGTAATAGTTTGTTCTGTTTCAATGCTTATGACTTTAGGGGTGTGGTTGGGCACCATATACTAATTGCTTCAATAGCTTCATTGACTTCAACCTATTCAGGTAGTAACTGGACATGAAAGCCCCAGCTGAAAATGATCTCTCCTTTTCTTGAACTTGTACTTAATAATTACTAGTTGATTGACTGAGCCCATGAAACCCAATGAAATTACCCAAAATAAGAGTGTAGATTAAGAGGGTCCAGGATGAAGCCTTCCAGGATATCCAGAGTTTAGGAGAAAGACATGGGTGTTCATCCTGTCTGATTCTAATTCTGATTGACCAAGACCTTCATACTCTTTTCCCCTGTCCCTAAAATAACCTACTTATCAGTAAAGATCTGATATACAGTACTGGTAACAAATCCTTTCATGTAAATTTATAGATTAGGGTGAATTTCTCTCTAAGTTATTATTATTTTAAGTTCTTTCTCTGATTGTGAAATTAAAGATTTTATCCTCTGTGAAGGAATTTTTGGCATTGCTAGGCAAACATCAAAAGGTACTTTTTTTGTACATTCAAATCATACTCTCTTTATATATATTAGTATTTCACCCATGTGTAAGGCCAACTCTGGTGAAAAGATCTAGGATCAGGAGACCTGAGTTTGTGTCTTATCTCCACTAGTTTATGGTTCTAGATAAGCCATTTAATCTTTCTGTGCCTCAGTTTCCTTATGTATATTAAAAAAGAGAGATTTATACAGTTCTTCTAGTACTAAGTTTTTCTAGTACTAATATTCTATTATGTCATAGAAATCTTTTTGCTGCACATGTTCTTGTTCCACAACAGCTTGGGAAGGCATTGACTACCATTCCCTGGGGGAAAAATCAGGTGCCTGGCAAAGGCCAGTCTTATTAAACTGTCTGATGAGCTCTTTGCACTGGTACTTGGTTCTAGTTCCTTCCTGATATAAACACAATGTTGAAGCTAAGTAAGTACCTTTGGATTGGCTCCTCATTCACTCTCAAGCTGTGTCCTGTCCTTAAGGAAGGGTGGTGGGGAGATGAGGGAAAAAAAAACATTTAAATATTGTTTTATATTCAAAATATATTCAAAAACAAAATTTTATTTAAAAAAATAAAGGATCCCCCACCCCCAGCTGAGATATTCAGAAAGAGGAAAAAAGGTTTGATCTCTTTAAGAAAAGGATTTATAAAGGGAAGCTGAGAATACCATTCCATGCTAAATACCTATCTTTTGGAAAGTGGGCTAAGGGAGATTAGTGAAAATTCAGCCTCTATTAAAGGAATTTTTGGTGTTCCTTTAGAGCAGGGGTGAGGGTGTGTGTGGTTAATGGGATGGCTTCAAAAATCCTGCCTTGTGCTATATTGACATAGTGGTTAGAAGGGAATTTTTAAGAGCCCAATTATCAAGATTGAATCCCCTTATCATTATCTTCAATGGTGGTCTGATTGGGAAAACAGGAACAGGTGGTAATGGAGAAAGGGACAATTTTCTCATTGATCTTGAAAGCTTGACCATTTTTAGGAATGCTCCAATAAGGGGTCTTGGCATTATTCCCTATATACTAGTAAAGATTATTTTTAAACACTCCCCTGATGGTCCTAGATAAAGGTAAGAATTATTCAGAGTAGAAAAAGAAATATTTTTTACTTCAGAGTCACAGGAGAGCTAGAGAAATGTGGAGAGTTATTATAGACTGAACATTCTCTATTGGATACTGAATGAACACGCCAAGAAGAAACTGAGTTCCTGTCCTAGCTTCTCTGGTTGCTATTCAAATGAAACAATTGAGGCATGAAGTCCCACAGAAGGTGAAAACTTAGAGCTATGAAGGTCTGGGGAATGAAGGGAAGAGAAGAAGAATTAATAGACTTCCCCACCCATAGGAGTCTTCAGGAGGAAGTCAGCCAAGGCAAAGCCCCTGATGGAGAATAGAAGAAACTATTCTAAAGCTGAAGAAAGTCATTCGAAGAGAGTCCACGATAGCATTCTTAATAGTTTAGAACTAGAAGGTATACCATTCTGTGATTCATGGAATCCTAGACTCTTACAATTAGGAGGTACATTAAAGGTTATCTAGTCTAACCTCTTTGCTTTACAGTTAAGGAAACTGAGATGTGGAGAGAACAATTTGTCAAAGATTATATAACAAATTGATGTCTGAGGTGGGACTGAAAAGTCAACAAAGGGATTGGAAAAAGGGATTGAAAATAGGCCATTAAATGTGTGCCATTAATTCAACTCTAAAATAGATTTTATCACAAAATGCTCTTATCCCACTTTTGTATGTGTTTCTTCCTAATTATCCATAGCTATGTTGATACTTTCTTAGCTTCACATCTGCCTCATGTAGAAGGTGCTTTAAAAAAGTGAGAAGATTGCTTTTTCAATGAACATTTAAGTCAATTCAAAAAGACATGGAAGCACTTGGAAACTCTATATTAAGTCCTGCTCTAGGAATATTTAGAATCACAGGGAACTATCTGTGCTTTGAAGGAGCTTGCATTCTATTAAGGAAGAAGAGCATGTACACAGATAAGTAAATGCAAACAACTCCCTCCCTTTTCCCCTCTGTTTTGCTCCTTCCTAAGCTAAGCCTTGAGACAACTAGAATTCCAAGAGCCAAAGGGGAAAAAGGAAAACATTCTTTGTATAGGATAGCTAAGGCTCCAGTACAAGAAATGACATTTTATCTGAACATAGAGTGAGCAATGGGGAATAATGTGAAATCAGTCAAAAAATATAGTTTGGAACCAAATCAGGTCTCAAAAAAATCTTAGAAGCAAGAAGAATAAAAAAAAATTACTCTAATTTGGGAGTGATTAGAAGGATGGTGGTGCCCTCCATAAAGGGGGTATTAAGAGATGGTATGAGATAAGTTTTAGACATGTTGAGTTGGAGATGCTTTTGTAGGCAGTTGGAAGGCTGTAGGATTGGAGCTCAAGGAGAAAAATGAAGTCTAAGTGTGTAGATTTGGGAGTTATCTGCATAGAGGTGATAAATAAGCCCACTGGAATTATGGAAACTGATGCTAATAAATTATTATAAATTGAAAAAATAAATGACAAAGTTACCAAAGGAATATAGAAAGGGAAAATAGTTTATGATAGAGCAGGGCTTCTTTAGCTTTTTTCACTTGTGACCCCTTTTTTCCTGAGAAATTTTTATGCCACCATGGATATATAGGTATGTAATATAGGTATACAAGTCAAACATTTACTGATAATAAATCACAATTTATGACTATCACATTCAGTTTTGTGACCCCATATGGGGTCAACCCACAGTTTAAGAAGCTCTGTCCTAGGCAAACTCATGTTGTTTTTTTGTAATTTTGCAACATATATCTTCAATTGTTTTAGGATCTTTATTTCAGTTGTTGTAATCATGTTTATTGTTTTCATGGCTCTGTTTACTTCCTAACAATTCATTTAATTCCTTCATCCTTCCATGCTTTTCTGTATTTAACATATTTGCCATTTCTTAGGGCCCAGCAATATTCTATTATATGCACATACCACAATTTTAAAGCCATTTCCTAGTTGATGGACATAACTTTGCTTCCAATTTTTGTCTCTCAAAAAAGTATAGCTATAAATATTTTGGTGTGAAGCATGTTTGTTTATTTGTTCTTACCAATGGCCTCTTTGGGGTATAAACCTAGTGGTGTAATTTTGAATCGGATATTCTAGTCTCTTTATCTACATCATTCCAAATTGTTTTCTAGAATGCTTCTATTAATTCAGAATTCTAATAATGCATTAGTGCTTTTCTGCAGCCTCTCCAATATAGACTCTTCCTGTCTTTGTCATCTCTGCCAGTTTGTTGGATTTAAGGTGAAACCTCAGGCTTGCATTTTAAAATACAATATTATTTAACTTAATAGTCTGCCTTATTCTCAAGACTGCTTGTTTTTTTGTTAGTTTGTTTTTAATAAGCCAAACCTTCAAAGATTCGTGATCTATGAGGACATTCAAAAGAATATGCTGTAAACTCTTAAAATAATTTCCAAAGAAATTCTAAAAATATTTTGAAAATGACATTTTCACAATGTGACTTTTTGAGGACAGAATCTCATTTGGATATATAAATAATTGTGTTCAAACTGTCACATTTCTTTTTAGATATATTTCGTAAGTCTAAAGACAAAAACAAAACAAAACAAACAGATCATTGATTAATACGTTACATAATATGGACGTTTAACAAATTCCAGAGACGGGGGAATAGTATCCTTGTTCACATTTTCCTAGGTTATCCCCCACGACCACCTTTTCCTCTGATTGGCAAACCACATCTATACCTATCAAACCAACAATGACAATGTCCTGTGGGAAACAAATGCAGTATCTTCTGTGAAAATTTTTCTATAAACAGCAGCAATTTTCCAGGTATGGGTTATTTTTCTCTAAAGAAGCAAATTGAACACCTGACAGACAATGTGTCAGTGTTTCTGAGAAATACTGATGGCCACATCACACCAAGCTGATCTGGGCCTTCAGAGGGCTCCTTAGGTTGATACTGAAGCATGTTTTCATTCCTTCTTCCAACAAGTCTTACTTTCATCACTTTAGAGGGTTGGTATACTGTCTTTCTGAAGAAAGCTGTGAGTCAGTTCATTTGTGGTGATTTTTACCACTCTTTTTAGGGTGATTGGAAAGAGTCAGGCCAGATATACAATTTGAAAACTGAGTCTGGACAGTGGTCTTCAAATCATTAGTCTATCTCCTCTAATTTTTAAAAATTTAAATACAATCTAATGCATTATTAATTTTCTTCTGAGTGATTTAACTTTCAAGGCTACCAAGGGACTAATCTACTTTTTACATGAGATAGAAAAGGATTTCAGATTTGCACAAATAAAACAGTCCCTGGAAGCAATGCAACTGAAATGATATCTGCAAACATCACAGCTTTGCTCCTCTTCTGAGCAAACATCAGAGTCTCTACAGAAAGTTAACACTTTAATTAGATAATATGTCATTGTACTGTATAAGGTTCATCTGCTAGGAGAGGAAATACTCTGTGAAGTTCTTATAGGATTATCTTCTAAATAGTACTTTGGGGCTATTTGTGTATAGGCTAAAGGTCTAGTCATAAAGAAATATCATAGACTTTGGAATGTATCTTTATGATAGGAGGTCTGGCTTTTCCTTTTTTTTCTTTTTAAAGGTGCAGTCTGCCTATAGTTAGGTGCTATAGATGGTGCTAGCCTATCTTCTAGGCTTACTTCACATTTATCCCACTTATACTCTATGTTCCAGTCAAATTGGTCTGCTTGTTCCATTTCCTATCAGTGTATCTGACTCTCTGGACATCATCACCATTTCCCCTTTGGGTACCTTCTTCTTTTTATGCTTTATTTTTCTCCATTAAAATGTAAGCTGCTTGAGGACAGAAACTATCTTTTTGTTTGTTTGTGTTTGTATCCCCAGTTCAAACCCCTCCCTTAATCCACCTTATTTTCATCATCTCCCTTTCCCTTTTTCTTATCTCCTTCTCCTACTTCTTTGTTACCAAGTGTATTTTTTGGTAAATGTATTTTTTCTTCTTTGAACCAATTTTTATGAGAGTGAAATTTAAGCATTGCCTGTTTGCTTCCTTTCCCTCTCTACGGTATAAGTTCTTCCTTGTATGCTTCTTTTATGTGAGATAATTTTCTCTATTCTTCTCCCTTAGAATCTTTCCAGAGCATCCCTTTTTCTCATCCTTTCATTTTTTTTTAGGTCATCTCAACATAATCAACCCACACCCATGCCCTTTATACAACTTCCTCCTAATTGCTCTGATAATGATAAAGTTCTTAGGAGTTCCGCATATCATCTCCCTTATTGAGTCCCTTATGATTTCTCTTTCATGATTTCCTTTTTATTCTTCTCTTGAATCTTGTGTTTGAAAGTCACATTTTCTATTCAGCTCTGTTCTTTTCATTAGGAATAATTCAAAATCCTATCTTTCATTTTGAACCTCCCCACCATCACTCCAGGATTATATTTGGTTTTGCTGGGCAGGTTATTCTTGATTTTAATCCTAGTTTCTTTTCATTCTAGAATATCATATTCTAAACCCTTCACTCTTTTAATGTAGAAGGCACTTTATCTGGTATAATCCTAGTTTTGGTTTCACAATATTTGAATGGTTTCTTTCTGACTACTTGAAATATTCTCTTCTTGATCTGACAACTCTGGAATTTGACTATAATATTTTTGGGAGTTTTCATTTAGGGATCTCTCTCAGGAATTGATTGCCAGATTCTTTCAATTTCTATTTTATACTCTAGATCTAAGATATTGAGATAGTGTCTATTATTTCTTGAAATATAATGGTAAGGCTATTTCTTTGATTATTTGATTGATTTTGGGCAGTCCAATAATTCTTAAATTATCCCTCCTTGATCTAATTTCCAGGTCAGTTGTTTTTCCTGTGGCATAGATAATATTTTCTTTTAATTATTTTATTCATTTGACTTTATTTTATTGTTTCTTGATGCCTCATTGAGTCATTGCCTTCTACTTGCCCCTAATTTTTAAGAAATTATTTTCTTTAGTGACCTTTTGTGCCTCTTTTCCCATTTGTTTAATTGTGTTTTCCATAAAATTCATTTTAGTGAATTTTTGTGCTTTTACCATTAAGCCAATTTTGCTTTTAAGATGTTATTTTCTTTAATATTTTTGTACCACCAAGATGCTATTTCTCTTATAAATTTTTTGCATCATTCTCATTTCTTTCTCCATTTCTTTTTTAACTTGTTCTAGGAATTCTTGTTGGATTGTGTTCATTTTGTAGTATTTTGTTGATTTGTATTTTTTTTTTTTTTTTGGTAATAGTTTTCATGTTGTCTTCTTCTGAGTTTATGTCTTAATCTTTCCTGACACCATAGTAGTTTTTAATGGTCAAATTCTTTTCTGGTTGTTTGTTCATTTTTTCAACCTTTATCTTAACTTTGGATCTTATGTTAAATTTGGGATCTGTTCACCTAGAAGTGGATAGGCTCTACCCCAAGCTTTAGGCTTTTTCATGCTGCTTTTTTTCAGAGCTAGTTTTGGATGTTCTGTGAGGATGGCTAGATTTAAGAGAGGACATGGTTTTGAATCTTGGCTTTCCTACTTACTACCTGTGTGATCTTTTACAAATGATCCAATCTCTTTAAGCTTTAGTTTCTTCATCTTTAAAATGAAGAGATTGGACTAGATGACCTGAAAGTCCTTTCCAATTCTAAATCTAAGAATCTAAGAAGACAAGTTCCAAGGTTTCTTTCAGGTCTGTTTTCTGTGACTCTATGAATATCTGAAGATGCAAGGTATCTGGTTCCAGGAGCAAATTAGCAAGTATTTATTAAACATTTATTATATTCTGAGAACTAGGGTTGGAAATATTTTGCATTTTCAAGTAGGTGAAATTCTACTGAATAGAGACAACATAGATACAGATAAGCAAATCTGCATATAAACATACCCTCACACACACACACACACACACACACATACACAGATATATATGAAATAATTCCAGGAGCAGGAAGGATCATGGGTTGCCTCCTGAAGGAGTTTGTACTTGATCTGAGACTTGATTATAATAAGTAGAGGTAAAGTAGCAAAGCATTCTTGCCCCAAATGGGATGCCCACCCCCACTCCAAGCAAAAGCATGGGGATGAGAGAAAAAAATGCCAAATCTGGCTGGCATATAGAACGTAAAAGAAGTGAGTATGAAATAAGCCTTGAATAATTGGTTGGAACTAGACTGTGAAGGACTTTACATAGTAAACAAAAGAGTTTGTATTTTGTCCTAGAGGCAATAAAAAGTCATTGTAACCTCTGGAACAGGGAAGTAAATGGTCACATCTTTGCTTTAGGCATGTTGATATGGCCCCTATGTGAAACAAAGGTAAGAGAGAAGAGACTGGAGATAAGGATGTCAATAAGGGGGTTGCCATAGTCTAGAAGGAATGTGACTTCCTATAAGAAACTATGTAAAAATAACTCCAGAATTGACAATTTAGTAACTGAATGGATATTGGGAATGGGGTAGGGTCTAGAGGGAGAGTGAAGATTTGAGAATGATTCATAATCTGGGAACCTGGTAATTAGAAGATTCATGATGTCCTTAACTGTTATAGGGATGTTAGGTTCTGCCTAATTTGTTGTAATTAGGGAAAATGGTTATTTGGGAGGGGGAAAAATGAATTTGAGATACCTACTGGCCACTGAGTTAGAGAGGTCCAGCAGGCGTACTAGGCTACCAGTTGCAAAATCAGGGGGGTTAAAAAGGACTATGAATGTAGATTTGGGAGTCATCCTCATAGAAAAGCATTTTAAGCTAAGTAAGGCTCCATGTTGATAGAGAATAGGACAGAGCCTTAACCTAAATCTATTTAGAGGGAGATGACACTTTTAAATATGCAAAGAGGCCTGAGAAGAATGAATAAGGAGGAAAACCAGGACAAAACAGTATCCAAATCCTATAGACCCTCCAATCTCAAGGAAGGAAATTATCAACACTATAAAGTACTGCAAAAAAGTCAAGAAGTATGAAAACTGAAAATTGGCTGTTGAATTTAGCAATAAATATGTATTTGTTGAACTGGAAGAGAACAGTTGTATGTTTAGTGGTTAAAGAAGTTAGATCCTAGGTGGGGTAAGAAGTGAGTGAGAGGTGAGAAAAAGGAGCAAATATGCACAGTTTTGTACCAGGAGTTCTGCTGAGAAGTGGAAGAAAAAGGAGTCTTAGCTTGAGGGAACAGTAGAATTAAAGTATAGAGGTTCTTAACCTTTTTTGTATCATAGACCCCTGGTGAATCCCTTTCAAAATATTTTTTTGTCATAAAAATTTTTTAAATGCATAAACTAAAATACATAAGGACTGCAAAGGAAACCTAGTATATTGAAATGGCTATTGAACTATTTTTTTTGAAATTCCTAATAAGTCCTAATAAGGATTCCTAAAAAGTCTAATATCTTCAATTTGTAGTTGAGAAAACTGGGGTCTAGAGGAATTAAAATTATTTTTTCTCTAAAGATACTATAAATGATCCCTGAGAGCAGGAATTGGACCTTTTATCTCTGGTATTCCCTAAAGCATTTATCAAAGAAGCACTCCCAAACGAGATTAAAATGAAATTAGGAAATATTTGATAAAATAAAACATACAATAAAACAGAAATCACATTAGTATGGGTTTTCTAAGTAGATATGTGCTATTTACTTATGTATGGTATAGTGGCCTTTGTTTCTATTTGAGTTTGACTTCACTGTCCAAAGACCTCAAGTAGCAAATCTTTTTTTGATTTCAAGACTTGTGATTAGAAATCAATTAGTGAACTTAAATATCAAAACTTTTGCAGTAAGAACTTACCACTTGCCAAAAATTGCTGGGAAAACTGAAAAGCAATTTGGCAGAAAATAGGCATAGACAAACATTTCAAACTCAATACTACGCTAAGGTCAAAATGCATAAAATGTTTTAGACTTAAAGGGTGATACCATAAGTAATCAATGCTCAGAGTAGCTAAGACTTTTACAGCTGATTATTGATTTTTAAGGATCTTGGGAAATAAAATGGATAATTTTGATTACATGAGATTAAAAAGCTTTTTCACAAACAAAACTAATGCAGGTAAAATTAGAAAAGAAACAAGAAATTAGGGTAAAATTTATAGGAAGTTTCTCTAACAAAGGTCTCTTTTTTCAAATAATGGTACCAAGATAAATTTGTAAAAATATGAGACATTCCCCAGTTGCCAAATGGTCAGAGGACTTGAACAGGAAAATTTCAGAAGTTATAGCAGTCAATAGTCTTATAAAAATGCTCTACATTGCTACTGATTACAGAAATAAACATTAAAACATTTCTGAGATACTACCTCACTCCTGTCTGATTGACTAACATAACAAAAAAAAAAAAAAAAAAAAAAAAAAAAAGGAAAATAACAAATGTTGGAGGGGATGTAGAAAACTTGGGACACTAATAGACAGCTGATATATGTGTGGACTGGTTCAGCCATTCTGAAAAACAGTTTGGAATTGTGCCACAAAGGCTATAAAATTGTGCATACCTTTGATCCATCAATAACACTATGAGGTCTTCATCCTAAAGAGATCAAATAAAAGGGAAAAAGACTTATTTGTACAAAAATATTTATAGCAGCTCTTTTTGTGGTGGCAAAGAATTTAAAATCAAGGGAATGCCCATCAACTGGGGACTGACTAAGTTGTGATATATGTTTATGATGGAATACTATTGTACTATAAGAAATGATGAGCATAATGATTTCAGAAAATGTGGAAAGCCTGAAAAGGAACTGATGTAGAGTGAAATGAACAGACACAACAGAACATTGTACACAATAACAGAAATATTCTAATAATAATCAACTTAGCTACTCTGAGCATCACAGTAGGTCAAGACAATTCCCCAAGACCTATGTTGAAAAATTGCTATCCATCTGCAGAGAGAGAATTAATGAATTCTGAATACAGACTGAAATATACTTTTAAAATTTTCTTCTTCTTCTTCTTCTTTTTTTTTTTTGCAGGGGACAGAGGGATGGCTTTTTTTTTTTTTTTTTGGCAAAATAGCTTGTATGCAATGTTTTACATGACTTCATATGCATTGTTGTTGGTGATAAGTTTTTGAATCATATCTGAATCTCCAGGATCCCATTTGGGGATTACTTGATAAAGATATTGGAATTATTTGCCATTTTCTATATATTGATTTATTTATATATTGAGGCAAATGGAGAAAAAGATTAAGCAACTAGCTCAATATTACAAGTATCTGAGGTTAGATTTGAACTCAGGAAGATGAATCTTCCTGACTCTGGGCCCAGCACTCTGTGCACTATGGCTCCACCTAGCTGTACCTTCACATGTATAATTGATATCAAAATGTGCCTTATCATGAAGGGGGAGAGATTGGAAGGAGGGAAAGAATTTGGAATTAAATTTTTAAAAAATGAATGTTAAAATTATTTTTACATATAATGGAGAAATATTTAATGAAATAAGCTATTTAATGAAATAAATAAACTATATTTAATAAAAATAAATTAGTGAGAATATGCCTAGGGATGGAGTTCTTGATAATCTTCAAAGCAGACTGTCCTGTTCTAATCCGAATATTTTAGTGGAGAGAATTTGGCTGCTAGTTTGAATTTTGCCTCATAGATGATTGTTTGTCATAAAGAACTCTTTTTTTTTTTTTTTTTACATGTCAGAACATGAGGTGCTTTCAAGTCATTCTGGAAGAAGTAGAAAATTTAGGAGGTTGAGAAAATTTTTAAAAAATAAAGAAAAGCAAACTATGTGTAATTGTAGTTGCCAAAAATACTAATTTTGTTTCTCTCCAAGTGCCCATGAAAAATTAAATTACGGATCTTTCCTCTGCCACTGTGGGCTTGCCTGGGTTGGCCCATTATTTACCTTATCCACACTCTATTTGTTCCCAAAGCCCTGGTAAATGTTGGTGAATTGTGACATCTTCCCTCTGTGTTGTTCTTTCTTTCCTACCGTGAAATAGTTAAATGGTTCTCAGACTGATATTTGCATCTCTCCCAGCCTGTGGCGATCTGATTATTAGTGCAATAAATACACAACATTTAATAACTCTTCACTTTCCTACTTTGGAGCCATTAGTTGTCTCCAGGTTGACTAAGAAGAACTTCAAATCCAATTCATTAACATTTCTTTAAATAGTCCTCTTAACAATACAGGTCTAGTTTTCCCATTATGTACTGTCACTAATAATGGTTTTTACTTCTAACCCATTATTAATTAAAAAATTAGAAGGGAGGAGGGAAGCTCTCCTCTCTCCATTTCTGTCGAATGTTTAGAGCTTTTCTGCTTGAACTACTGAGAGGCCCTTATAAGTGTGTAGTCTGTAGTGGTATATAATTGCTCTAAGGGTAAATAATTTAGCTGGTCAGAGAAAGTGTACTCTCTTCTCTGCCTGGAGTGGACAGCCCCAGTCACAGCCAGTCGGGCATACCAAATCCAAGGCAAAGAGAATCAAAGCTGCATAAAACTTTCATTAGGGACCGACAGGAAAAGGCAGCCTCTCTCTTAGGGGAATCCTCAGTGACCCCTGAAGCTGACCATGACCACTGGGGCACCCTCTTCTCTGCTTCCCCCCCCCGCCTCCCCACATCTGCAGCCAGACCCAGGCCCCAGGAACTCCCTACAGACAGGGGCATCTTTTCATAGAGGCTTAAAGCCTTCACCATGAAGGACAAATGAACAGGCGCAGATAGTCTCGACTCCCCCTAATCTTTTTTCTTTCCCCACTTCAAAGTCTTCTGTGTTGCATCTGAGTCTGTAATTACCCTTGAGGTATTTTAGACTTGAAGCGACACTGGCAAAATTACACTTCCTGATAATGGGAGTCCACAGTTGTGTTTAATCAATTATGGAGCCAGTCATGAGATGGAGTTTTTTAGCTAGAACCATTAAGGGGAATGGAGATCAAGCCCAGCCCTCTTGCATAGGGTGAGGGACACCACAATCTGAAATTAAAGAAACACTAGCCATTTGATGTGGTTTAATTTAGTTTCTACCTACCTAATTAAAAACATACCATTACCCACCCACATAACAAACTGACACTTTTATGCCAGGCTGTAACTCCAGAAAAAAATCCAACAACAACCAAAAACAGCACACACACACACACACACACACACACACACACACACACATGCCAACTATACTGCAAAAAATTAGGTTAAGCTAAAACCCTGAAATTTTAGACAGAGGGATGGAATCATACAAACAACAGGCTGGGGATTTATTATGTCAAATGTCAAAAATAATAATAAAGACAACAATAGCAATAACACAAATACACAGAGCTTTACAATTTGCAATTTATTTGTAAATATTTACAAATATTATCTTATTTAATTTTCAACAATCGTGGAGGTAGATGCTTTTAATCACCATTTTACAGATGAAGAAACTAAGGCAGACAGATTAAATTCAGGGTCACACAGCTAGGAAGTATCTCAGACAGAATTGAAACCCCAAGCCTGAGATTGTTTAATCTCTGAAGTAATATAATTTGGAATGGTGTTCAGTCTCATACACCAGAACTTTTGGCTGTCAGTGTTAGGGGTGAGTTTATCCCAATTATTTGGTGGATACCAACTAGCTTATTACTGAACATAGGCTACCTGGCAGGCTTGGGAGTGGGCTTTCCCCTAGTTGATGAAATTTCTCCAGGCCACAGTCGGAGCATGACATGTACCAGGACTTCCCATTCTGTATAATAGATGACTAGAATGAGTACTTGCTTCCAAGTTCTGTAAAAAGACATCCAGGATCCAGAGGCTTCCAAGAGACTTTGTCAGTAAATGTAAAGTGAGGGAGTTGATTCACACAAATTGTCCCTTGGAGCTCTGATTTCCGATCCCTTGCCACCTATCATTTGTGAGAGCAGAATCATTAGGGAGAGCAGTAGGTTGTAGCTGAAAGTTCCCTGGCAGAATCACTTCTCTTGGATTCTCTTTTCTTATTTCTCATTGGCTCACTTGACTCATTCCTCAAATCTTACACGTCTTCTTCCTCCATTTCCACTTTTTTGCATGCCCTTTGGATACATAATTGACCCAAATCCTATTTTAGAGCTGGAAGAGACCTGAGAGTTCAAGTTCAATAATCTTTTTTTTTTTTTTTTTTCACATGAGGACACTGAGACACAGATTGCTGACACTCCTTGCTGAGAATCACCCAAGTGCTTAACAGAGCCAGGATTCAAGTGTGGTTATCTGGGACCCCTTTCACCATGCCCCAAAGGCATTTGGCCAGGTTTCAAACATAAGGAAAAAAAAAAACTAGAAAGGAAAATGTTCTTAACAGTCATCAAATTCAAATCTGCCATTTTACAAAAGGTATATTATATTTCAGAGATATGATGTGATTTATAAATGTGGCTTAGACTGGTCAGATTATGTGGCTGATTAATCCCAGGTATTTTGACTTCCTCTTCAGTATTCTTCTTTTTCCTATATACTTCCACTTTTCCATGATGGAGGAACCTTTGGAATAAGGAATTGGTTGGTACCATCACTCTCCCTCCAGGATTTTGGAGTATTTTGGGAGTATGCAAGGGACCTCTTGCAGGGCTCTCCCTAAATGCTGGGTATAGATAGTTGCCTACAATCCCAATATGTCTTACCCACTACAATTTTATATTTTCCCACAACCTACTCATTCCTTTGAGATTTTAGGCTGTATTTATCATTTGGTTCTCTTTTAAAATATGAATTCCTTTGGAAAGAAAAACAGACTAAATTCTTAACACTCTAGTTCCCTGTTTCCCTTTATATTCTTTTCTGACCTTTTCTTTCCCCTTTGGCCCAATGCTGTCAAAATAAATAAATGTTGTTTGACTGATCTGAATGTAGCCAGCTTTTGGGTATTAGCAGCCTCCTTATAAAATGATTAAAAAATAAATAAACAATATTCCTGAGGATTAGTCAAATTGCTTCTCACCTCATAATGAAATGAAATAATGACCTGGAAGTTACCAGTTTGATCCACTGGAATAGAACTCCAGCCTAAGTTCTAGTTTTGATTTTGTATGATTGCAGGCAAGATATTTTACCTCTGCAGGATTCAGTTTTCTTAAATGTTAAATGAGGGAGTTGGACTAAGTCATCTTGAAATTTCCTTCTAGCTTTGATGCTGGTTTTTTTCTGTTTTCCCCCATTTTTCCACCACCATTTACAACTAACTTGACAGGATCTGTGGTATGAGATCGATACAAATAATACATTATTTTCACCACCCATCTGGGACAAAGTCCTCTCTTCTCAGACAATTTCAACCCCTCCTCTGCCCCAACTCAACTAAATCTAATATTCTGCTAACATTCTTTTTTGATCGAAGGTTCTGGAAGTTAGACAACATCTTGTTTGTATAAAGTCATACAATTGTATATCTATAAGGGGCCCAAAATCATCTGGTTCAAGCTATTCATTTTGCAGATCAGGAAAATGTCTAAGAGAGGTGAATGATTTTTTTTCATAGGTAGTAAGTGACAGACTTGAAGAGCTCTTGACTCTGAATTCACAGTAATGTACCTAGTTAGTAATGCCATCCCATTAAGCTCCAGATTTCCTGATTCACAGGGGATCTTAACCTGGAGACCCAAGGACCTCTCAGGAACTTTAAAGGTTTTTTGAACTAAGATAGAAAAAAACCTATGCTTTTATTTTCACCAACTTCTAACTAAAGATTAGCTTTTTGTTGATCAAATGTTTCAATCAGTGTATAACAACAAGGCACAGACAATTATGAGAAATTATTTTGTCACCAATAGAAATTTAAGATAATTTTATTCCTATATCTCAGAATGATATTTATGTTCATTACAATTTTAAAAACACTGCTGCTAGTATATTGTTGTTATATATTTTAAAAATATATTTATAATTGGATTTTAATATAACTGAATTCCTTCACAATCCTGTGAATTTTATTTTGTGCATTTAAGGGGGGGCATAAGTTTCACTGGACTGTTGTAGGGGGGTGTCCTATGAGATAAAATAGGCTAAGAACCCCTGTTCTATACAATGCTATCTCTTTATAAAAGTTATAGATAATTCAGCTTGAACTGAAACGTGGACAGCCTGAATGAGGAGCTGAGAGGTTAGGTAATTAAGGAGTCATTTATTTGGCTTTATTACCAGGAAGTACTCCTAAAACACTTCTTTTGACTTTAGTCTAATGAGAGACTCAGAACTGGAAGGGACTATGATGGTTCAGTTGTTTTCAGTTGTGTCCAGTTCTTTGTGACCCCATTTGAAGTTTTCTTGGCAAAAATACTGGCATGGTTTGGCATTCCCTTCTCCAACTCATTTTACTGATGAGGAAAAGGAGGCAAATAGGGTTAAATGGTTTGCCTGGGATAATACAGCTAGTTAAGTGTCTGAGGCCAGATTTGAACTCATGAATCCATCCACTGTGCCATGTGGTCCAATCCCTTCATTTTATACTGAGAAAACTGGAGATGACATTATTTGCTCAAGGTCACAGTCAGAACTGAAGTACTCTTGACTCCAAATTCACAGGACCAACTTATGGCTCCAAATTTGCTGTGTTGAAGTTGTTAGAGAGAGGACATTACTGAACTCAGATCTACTGAAGAGAAAGCTTTGATGTGACTGAGCAATCAGGTTGAGCCTTTTTGGGAGAAGGCTTTCCGACCATTTTTTAAAGGGCTTATTTACTTGGAAAGAATCAGAGTTCTGGGTATGATTCCAGGACACTCAGTCCTATCCAAACCTCAGAAGATGAATGAAAGCAAGAACAAACACGCAAACTGTACTTTTCAGAACCTCCCCACTAGGTACTCAGAGTACTTAAGGATGAAGAGATAATTGGTTGTCCTGAGTTTGTTTCATTACCCTGTCCTTCATAAGAGAGTGTCAGAACTAACTAAAATAATACTAGCCTTTGTATGATGTTTAATTGTTCAAGAATGCTTTCACCTGGATGATCTCTTTGTATGCTTCCCCAAAATCCTTTGTGTTAATTAAATGCAAGCATCACCATCATCCCCATTTAATGGATGAGAAACTTGATGAGTTGAAATTTATTTCAGAGAATGGATTAGGACCCAGATCTTCTGGCTTCCAGATTCTGTGTTTTTCCTGCTAGACCAGAAAACTGTTGTTCCAACAACTATGAAAGTGGCTGAAACAGGAGCTGTGGAGTACTCAGAGTCTGGTCAGGCACTGAAGATGCAAGGTCATCCACTGCATCCCAGGCTATCTCCAATGACCTTGACTTAGTTTTTGGCACTGGGTCTGGAAGAGAGAGTGAGGCTGATGACTTTGTGCAATTCTACCAGACAAGTCAAGGCATTATTCACAATTCCATTTGTCTTTTTCCAAAATGAACAACAACAATTCTGTGCAATATTAGAGGCTGCTTTTCTTTGGCAAAATTGAATACTTTGCCTTTGGCTAGTATCAGTTGAGCTCAGAGTCAGGAAGTTCTTGTAATCAATTGGAAATGGTCATGGAAGACTGATGTAGCAGAAAGCATGTTGGATTTGGAGTAAAATGAGTTGGTTCTGCTGTTTATTACCTGTGTGACCTTATATAATTTTGCCTTCCTGATGGACTTTAGTTTTCTCAACTGAAAAATGGGGATGTTGGATGAATGCTATATAACATTGCTTGCTACTCTACATCTGTGATTCTGCAAAAACCTGCCTCACCTTGTACCCATGCCAACCCTTTTCTTCTCAAGACAGGCTTGCTAAGGGTTTCTGAGAATAGACATAGTTAGAAAGTACATCAAGAGGGTCAATGTATAACCATGGTTCTGAGATTAAACTACACCCTCAAAGCAAAAGAATACCACTTCTGGTTCATGGACTCTGGGCTTTCCCTTTGGGAATCTTGAGTTGAGGAAATCAACTATTTGTGGATTAATTTTGTCAGTTATATATAATACTTTATGCCCTCATTTGGGGTTTTCTTGGTAAAGATACTGGAGTGGTTTGCTATTTCCTTCTCCAGCTCATTTTGAAGATGAGGAATTGAGGAAAATAGAATGAAGTGACTTACTCAGCGTCACACAGCTAGTAAGTGTCTGAGCTAGATTTGAATAAAGGGAGATGAATCCTCTTGACTCCAAATTCAGGACTCTAATGCCTGAACCACACAGAGATAGAAGAACTAAAATGAGCAATCCTGATATCTCACTTACACTTCATAAGTTTGAGAGCATATCATTCAGTTCTTAGGCTAGGTGCCATCAAAGTGAGCAGCAAGGGTAGGATAATAAGGGCTTTGTTTAAAGGCATTCTTGTGCAGGGGACAATTTCCTCCTTGAAATCGTCTTCAACCCTGCTGACTTTGGACCTCATCCTAATTCTTCTGGTCCTCCACCATCTCCTGCACTGGGGTCTGCTTCATCCTTAGTTCCAATACCTGCCCTTCTTTTGGTTATCACTTATTCCCCAACATGTCCTTCATGTGTCATTCCCTTGGCCCTTAGTCTAAAAGTGAATTTTCCCTGGGAGCAGAATTGCTATTTATAATTCTAGTGCACATGTGCACACACATTTTCTCACAACTCTATTTCTATGACTAAATTGGAGAAACAATACAAAATATATCTCATCCAAATGTTACTCTGATACCTAATAATGATAATAGTGATACTAATGTTTTATAGTATTTTATTTTGCAAGATGCTTTATGTGTGAGTTTCTCATTTGATCTTCCCAACTATCATGTTATTCCTAATTTATAAATGATGAAACTGAAACTGAGAGAAGTTGAATGATTTGCCCAAGTCATACCTCTAAGTGTCTGGAGTATGATTCAAATTCAGCTCTTTTTGACCCTAAATACAATCTTCTATGCATTGTACCCTCCAGTTGTTTCATTGAGATGTTATATTTGGATCCTTAAGGATAAGTCTATGTAATATGAGCCCCAGAAAGTTTTTTATCAAGTTGAAAAGACTTTAAGTACAGGTGCAGCCATAAATTGTAATCTGTTGTCTGAAAACCAGCCTCCCAAAGTGGGGGTCATGCTCCATTTTGCTGCTGGATAATAAATGTTTCTTGGCTATAATAACTCCTAAAGACTTATGCCATAAACTGTGATTTACATTGATGGAGAATGTCCATAATCATGAAATGTAAGGGTCCTGATATTTTGAAGAATGTACACACACACACACATACACACACATACACACACGCACACACGCCCATCCTGCTTATTGTGTAAAGAAATAGAAGTGATTCTAAGTTTGGATATTCTATTAATAAATAATAATTAGAAATCCAGTAAATCATTCATTATAGAGTCCTTTCCTTTTCAAATTATTCAGATCAAATTATGTCCCAGAAGTTTTGTCCACTTCTTTCTTACCTAGTAGTAGTAAAGAAGTAGTGCATCTTTCTTACCTAGAAGGTAGATGTTCTACCCTCTCAAAACCAGTATAATCAAGTTTGATTATAATCATGCATGGAAATCCAATCTTCTAATTATCTCTTCTCTATCATTAAAAAAAAGAAAGAATAGTCCAGTGCTTGCTTATGAAGTTAGTTTTTGAAGTATGAACTGAACGAAAAAAATGATGGTTAGTAGATGAGTGTCAATTTGGAAGGTTGTCCATAATGATCTATTTCAGGGTTCTGCCCTTAACTTTGAGTAATACTTTTTATCAGTTACCTGTTTGGAGGCACAAATGACAAACTTATTAAATTTGTAGATGACACAAAACTAAGAGAAACAGCTAATGTATTAGATAAGAAATATGATCCAAAATATTTTTTCATAGATTAGAATGGTTGGTGAAATTTAACCAGATAAAATTTAGTAGGGGCCAATGTAAAGTCTTCCATTTTGGTTCAAATCAACTACATAAATAAAGAATAAAGAAGATGTAATTATCCTGGAGATTCTTAACTTGAGGTCTGAAAATCTTTAAAAAATGTTTTGATAACTGTATCTCTATAATTAGTTTCTTTTGTAATCCTATATACATATTTTATGCATTTAAAATATTATACTGGTGTTCCATAGGTTTTATTAGATTGTATTTAAAGAATGTATATAAAGTTGAAAATGGACTGAGTAAATAATATATATGAAAAGTTCTTATAAAACATGTATTCTATAAGAGCAAAAAATATGATAAACCTATCAAAAAAGGTAATGTTTTAAAATTGCATTAATTAAAAACATTAAAATTAAGGAAAGGGATAGTCCTATTACATGCTTACATTTTTAGATAACATTTGGAATCTTTCAGTTCTGGGTGCCACATTTTAGGAAGGGCATTTTCAAGTTAAAACAAGTCCAGAACAGGATAACCCTGATGATTAGGTAACTTGAAACCATGTCATAGACAGAATAGTTTAAGCCTAGTAGAGATGAGGGATTTGATAGCTGTTTTCAACTATTTGGGCAGATATCATGTTGGAGAGTCTTGGCCCAAGTGTTCAGAACTAGGAATAATGAATGGAGACTATAGGAAGTTAGGGGCAGATAGAGGTTTCATATAAAGGAAATCTGTTAGTTTTACACAAAAGTGAATGGGCTCCCTTTTTAGAGACACCCCCACCCCATTTCAGTTGTTCTTCAAGGAAAAGTTGGCTGACCCCTTCTCATGGAAGTTGTGGAGGGGATTCCTGTTCAGCCATGGGTTGAAAAAATTGATTTTTGAAGTTCCTTCCAAACTGGAAATTCTAAGATTACAAAAGGTTCTAAGATGACAAGAGCTTTAATAGCACTGGACACTAACAATTAGGGAAAGGATGAGGCAATTTGAAAAAGTGAGTGGTTCTTACTGAAAGTTCTGGCATTGACATGTATAAATGGATACTAAAGAGTTAAGACACTGAGAGGTCTCCTGTATCCCAGATCCTTCTTAAATCATTACTTGTAAAGGGAAGAGCATTTATCACACCTCATGATCTAAGTGATAATCAGGCTTTCCACTTCTCTGGGAAACCTAAAGGTATCTCAGCTCTAAGTTGGTTTGACTGGGAATGGAGAAAAGTGGCGGAAGCTACAGTGACTTATAATAATTCTCCATTTAGTCAAAAATCACCATGCTCAGTATTGATTATTCAAATATAGCCTCCTTGAAAATGTCTTCAGATTTGATTTCTAAGATATAGCCTATCCATAGTCACAAATCAATTCTGAATTCATTGAGTGAATGTCAGAGTAAGAGCTATGTGTTCTCTCACTACACCCTCCTCCCTTATTTCTCCTTCTCCCCCTCTTCCTTCCTTTTTTCTTCCCCTCCCTCTTTTCTTCCTCCCCCTTTTTTTTTTTTTTGGGGGGGGGAGGGTTGTGGACTATCAGCATTGGCCATATGGCTTCTTTGCTGTCTCTAGTACATAGTACAACATTAAGAATGTTTGTGAGGCTCTTTTGAATCAATTCATCTTGCCCTGAAGCATGTAACATCTTGGATATTTGCATTTTTTAGTTTAATCATTATCTTAGTGTTTGGTGGACATTAATGATAGAAAGCTAATCTCATTCGTTCAGATACATTTAAAAGTATTTTTTATACTCATGATTTAACTTTGTTCCTTCCTCCCTAATAAATAAATAAATAAATAGAGTTCCCCTGCCCATTTCCATGGTTATATTCTTGTCATTCTGGAGTTTTTCAAATGAAGACCAAAGACTGGAATAAATTATTAGTTCAAACCTACTTTTAAGCCTATGGGGAGACTTGGAAAAGCTGGTTGGAGTTTACAGAGAAACCATGTTTATGTATGGCATGGGAATGATTTCAGACCTGAACTGAGGAGGCCTGGATATACTCAATTTAAAAAAGGGGAGACATCTAACCTAGTTATAAGCCTCTAGCAACCCTAGTTCAAGGGTAATTTCCACTTTGTTGCAAACTAAGGGCTCTGTTTTTCACATTCTCAGACATAAAGGAAAGATAGTCTTCTTGATGACCAGGTCAACCAATTGCTCCTTGACTTCTGTAAGCAGAGTCATAGCAGCGCTGCCACTACATCCACGCACCCGCCCCCCCCCCCAAAAAAAAAAAACAAAACAAAACATTGGGCACTGATAATATAGCCAATTTTAAACATTTTTAATGATAGTTTTTCCACTTTGAAAAAAAAATTTGAGTAACTGCTCTGTTGATCATGGAAGGGATTTTGAAGATACATGAGACACATTTTTTTTTTTGGCCTATTTAAAGAGCTTGTAATCTAGTCAGAGATGAAAAAGGAGACTTTCTATGATAACCCTAATGTGGGCATTCTCTCTCTCTGTACAGACCACAACCTCCTTCATGCCTTTGGAGACATCTTGATATTTTTCTTTGGTCAAAAGAATTTATTATGAGTCAGCCAACTATGTGTGACTAGACTGGAGCTTTGACAAAAGACATAGAGTCCATAGTCTGGTCCACATAAATAATACATTTTTTAGCACCTCCTATGTGATTTTACCATGTGGTTAAACTCTGGGAATTTCAAAGACAAAAGTGAAAAGAATTCCTGATCTCAAGGTACTTGCAGTCTTGCCAGAGGACATGATATATACACATGTAAATAACCAAAATATCCAAAACGTTGATATAAGGTGATTTTGGTGGGAAGGAATCATCACATGGGAAGATCAGGAAAAGATGTAGAAGATGTTACTTGAGCTGAGATTTGAAGGATACTAGAGAGATCTAGAGAGATGGAAGTAAAAAGGAAGTATGTTCTAGGAACAGGGCAGCCAGTCCTAGAAAACTTATTTTTTTTTTTATTGTGGTAGGACTTCCCAGTATTTATATTATATTTCATTTCATTTACTTTTCTGAGAATTAGGGGTGAATTATCCATGCTAGCATGAGGTTTTAGAGTAGAGACCTAGAGAAGGAAATAGGTGGTAAATGAAAATAACATTCTCCAGTTCCAATATTCTTAATTTAAGTTCTATTCTGATATTTTCTCATGGCATGAAGATGGCCCCCTGTTCTTGATTATTCTAATGGAATCCAAGGTCTGATTAGGTTCTGCTAAGCTGAAATAACTTTGATGTCAGGTGTAACAATGACTTTTATGGCTTCCTTTTGAGGACTAGTCTAGTTAATATAGAAGAAGCTTATCATTTGGTTGACCTTAGGGTGAGTGTCACAACAATTCTCAAAGATCACCCATCTACTAAGTTACAATAATAATAATAATAACAAGCATTCCCATAGTGCTTTGAGGTTTGGAAAGTCTTTACATATGTTCTCTCATTGAATCCTTAAAACAACCACATAAGATAAGTGCTATTAATATATCCATTTTATAGATGAGAAAATAGAGTGAGGAAATCATTTCCCCAAGGCCATACATCTAATAAATAAAAAACAAATATCTAATAATAATAATCTTATAATAAATAGCCTTCAACCCAGGTCTTCCCACCTTCAAATCCATACTCCATTCTCTAGGCCACTTAACTGCCAAACTACTTTAGAGAGATCACAACCTGTGTCTGTATTCACACTGATAAAATCACAGATCCGGGAACCTATTGAAAAATATAAAACAGTTTAACAACATTAATAGCTGAGATTTGTATAGTCTTTTAAGGATTGCAAAATCCTTTACATTTGTTATCTTATTTGATCCTAACAATAACCTAGAGGGGTATCTCTGACTATTATCTTCCTTTTATAGATAAGAAACTAAAACTAACAAATGCTAAGTGATATACTCAGTCTTACCCAGCTAGATAGCATTTGAACCCAGAATTTCTTACTCTAGTGGAAAGACCATTGCTTCAGAGAGTCAGAGAAGCAAGCCAATTCCTCAAATATAGTTTTTTCAACTGTAAAATAAGAAGATTGGACTGAATGACATAAAGATCCTTTCTAGCTTCAGAGGCAACTTTGTGTCATCGGTTCCTTCTGTAATCTGGTAAACCAATTTTCAAAATAATGTTTTTAAATATATAAAATATGATACCTAAGGTTACAAAAACCCAATTATATTGAAATAGTCATTAAACTAGAAAACCACCAAAATGCAACAAAGCCAAGTTCTCTAACACCAGATTACAATTCTCTGATCAAAATCAATGATCCTATAAATGCACAGACCAAAAACACTACAGAATTTTGAATAAGGGAGTGATCACAACCAATAGAGTAGTATTCATAGTAGAGATGGACTAGATCTTCATTGAAAATTATACTTTAGATAGGATATGGGAGAGCATTTCATTTATGGAGGAATGACATGAGTATGTCAATGAAGACAATAACAAGCAGGCATCCTTAACAAATGATGTACAGACCAGCCCAGAGAGGGTAAAGGTAGATAGGCTAGGTAGGATACAGTCAGATTATTGAGAACGTAAGAGATTTGTCCCTTAGAGGTTTTAAAGTAATGAAGAAATGAGATTCAAGTGATGTTTCACAAAGACAAATCTCAGAGTTATATGATGGCTTACTACTCCCTGCTTTCTTTGAAATCCCATTTTGGGTCTTTCTGCTCAAAGAAAGAAGTACTTATTGTTGGTAAGAGGATTGACTGCTTCTTGGGGTTACCACATGCTCAACAGCCATGAATCTTACCATGTCCTCTAGCACAACAAATAAGTGGAACAGCAAGACACAATGTGATGGACAGCAATGCCAGAAACTAAGTAGGATTTGGAAAATCTACTGTACTTCACAGAGTTTGAGTTCTAAATAGGGAAACTCTGAAGCCCACAGTTTTTGGGAAGACTTCAAATACTTGCCAGATGAATCCTCTTTCCATTTATAATACACTCTAAAATCCTGTACTTAGTAAGAGCCATAAAACACACACATACACACACCTCAACCCACTCTGGATTTGTTTTAATCTAGACTTGAACATTCAAGAGAATACTTCAAAAATACTTATCTATCTCACTGGGATGTTGTTAAGGATTAATTAGTTAATGTTTGTAAAGTACTTTGCTGATATAAAGTGGTTATATAAATGATAAGTATTATTAATAATAAAATAAGCAGATTTTCTGTCAATTTTTTTTTAAAAAAAGCAATGTTAATTGTAAATAAATGAAGAGTATTTATAAAGAATAATTTCTTCTCATTGCAATATATTTATTATTATCATTTAACTAATCTTTAGGTATAGAAAGAGTATTCTGGGGGAAGAGTCCTAAAAGGTGTTATTTAATTTCCGATTAAGGAAGTGAAGAATATGTTTCTGTAGCATGAACTTCATACCCACCAAAGAAATGGTACTTGATTTAGATTGAATTGAAGTCTCCTTTGGAGAGATTGTGTCTAATATATATATGGGGTATTTCCTGAAAAGAAAAAGAAAAACATCTCATTAATTATTTTGAAAGAATAATTCTGTTTTATTTTAGAACTAAAAATGTTTTGGAAAGTAGGGAGTAAAAAGAAAAGTTCTTTCTTCTCATCTCCTCTGATTCCCCTCTTTCTCAGCAGGAGGGAAGTGAAAAAAGAGGAACTAAAATGATTCCCTCTCCCTCCCCCAGAGCAGTTTTTAATATGTCCAGTAGAGGAACAGTATTAATGAACTGATGAACTCCGTGAGTATCCTGTAATACTAGGAAAGTTCTTTCTTTTAGGGCCTCAGGCAGGACTGCAGGAGCCAAGCTTGATCTTTAATGAACTTGGAAGTCTATAAATCAACAAAGAATATGACATTATAGAGGGAACCTAAAAGGGAAACATAACAGAAATAGGCTATGTCCACTATTCCTGTACCAGCCATGGGCTTTCTTGTATTTCAGACATTGACAGGTGGTGGTGGTGGTGGATGGATAGCAACTGTAGGAGGTGTGTTGGGAAAGAGAGATTGTCACTGATGTGGTGGTAGCCACTTTTAACATAGACTTAACTTGTCCAGTGATAAGCTCTGTACCATGCTAGGGTAACATATTTAAAATGCAGTTCTGTGGTAGGTGGCAACAATCACACTGAATTACTGACATTGTAAGGAAATGAAAAGTCAAACTGCTGACCATGTGTATTTTATGATATTTAATTAAAAGTAGATAGCAGCGTGAATGAACCACAAATCAGATAAAAATGGCAGAATTTTCTCATATTTAACACATATTTGACTTGTGGTTGCTTGACAACTTACCAGAACAGGGCTATGACGTCTCCAAATATAAAATCAAGAGTGTAATTAAAAATACTGAAGGGGAGAAGCAATATTAACTTCAACCCTGAGCAGAGTTAATCACAACCACATCTGTATCATTTCCATTCCTGTTAGCCCAGTTTAATTTTTCTTTTTCTTTTTTAAATAAAGAGGAAAAAATACCAGCCTCTTGCTAATTCTGAATGTCAATTTTAAACTTCCAATGGGGGTATTTTCATAAAGGTTAAAAAGATGAAGAGGTTACCAGAACTAGGGGCTAAGATCCAGTATTTATTGAGAAATCTGGGCAGGCAAAGCCAACCTTATTGAGGTCTTTCAACATTATTTTTTCTCCTACTTCTCACACATTCTAAGTCTTTCTCCCTTATCCAAGACTCAATTACTATTCCATGATGAAATCTTATATATCATATTATATATTATATTGTATGTAATATGTAATATTATATATTATAGTTTCTTTATTTGTAAAATGAGGGGATTTGATTAGATGACTTTTCAGATTTCCATTAATTCTAAATTCTATAGTCTTCTGTAGATCATATGATCCCATCTGACTCCCAGTCGATAATGAGGACCCTCGACCTCTCTGAGTCATGACCTGCTATTCTGTGGTGGATAGGAGAAGAAGGTTTAACAGTCAGCTGAGTAATTGTGTCATGGTCTACAAGTTTATCCAGGAGTATCCAGATGTAGTGAAGTGAAACTGGGATATCACGATTAAAACAAGAGGGTAAGAGGAATAGGATCTCTACCATATGTGGAACATCACAATGAATGAGCAAAAATATGTTAGAAACTCTTGATCCTCAGTGTAAAGATATGTCTGATAGGGAAATAAAACTGGCTTTCTTATTCAGTGGAGAAAAGGTCTGTGTAGATCCTTTGACATCCACATTTCCTCCATCCTAAGTCTTAAACTAGACTTAGAAAGGGACATCTTGTATCTATTGTTTCTACTGTAGATTTATTTCATCAATGTATGAAATGCTTCAAGCACCTTCTGAAACATAGTCTTGAAAAATAGTTCAACATATGTTATACATACTCTAACTCTCTGAATGAGACCACATAAGTGTCCTTGCAGTTGAGGTTTAATTGGGAGGATTTGGGAGGATTTCCTTATATAGTATAATTTCATTCATTTAAAATGCCTACTATGTAGAAGATATTATGTTAAGTTTTGAGAGTACAAACAGAAATAGGTATTCACAGAGCTTATAGCCTAGGGGAGAATTTTCCCCCTATTATATTTATTTATTTAGTCCTTATTTATAAGTCCTTATGTGATAAGATGAGTATATAGGTATAATAAAAGAACAAATAGATTATTTTGAGTTCAAATGAGGGAAAGATTATTTTTTAATATGATTAGAGAAGGTTTCATGAAAGATAGGTTGGGTTGGAGAAGACAGATATCATTTTAAGAGATAGTGATAAAGTAGAGGAGATTCCAGGTGTATGGAAGGGAAAGTGTAGGATGTCTTTTGGGAATGGTAAGTAGCCTAGTGTGAGGTCACACAGTATATGATGGGGAAGGTAGATTGGAGCTTCTTGTGGAGGGACTTCTTGAAAGCCAGGCTAAGGAGATGGGGGATATCATTCTTCAGGCAATTTTCTTGAGTTAGGGAATTTTTGTTTTTTAGGGGGAGGGGAATTTCCATATCCTCTCTTAATAATTCTGTGACAGACTGTATCTTACAAAGAACACTTGTTCAATAATCCTTATTGACATTATTTTATCATTTTACTGTCATATTTTAGATTTCCAGGATTCTCAGGTTTGAGCTATTAATGATAACCATGTTATTGTCTCTCAACCATTTGTCAGAACATTTATTATATTTCTTCTAAACTTTTCCTATTTTCTCAACCAAAAACCAACCTGAGTTCTGCTGAAAAAAGGAATGACTTTGGACATAATTGCCACTGGGAGAAGGAATTACCCATTGATTGTCCTGTTATAAGGGATTGGTGAGGGAACAGGGGAGGGAGCCTTTTTTGTTTTGCTGGTTTATGTTTTTTTTTTTTATGTCAAACAGGAGGCTAGAGAAGAGGAATGTCCAGCCAGCAATTTTCTTCAGAGCTGAAATAAGAGATATTTTAATGGTGGTAGCAGAAGAAAGGGGCATTTTCTCTGTGTGGAAGAAGTTAATGAGTATTGAGTAGAAGTAGACAGAAGCTAAAGTTTTCAGGAAAAAATTGAAAATCAAATTTTTAAAGAATATGATGTGGGGTGTTCTGAGATCCTTAGCTAGAAGAAAGCTTAAAGAGAAGAGTCACTAAAATTACCTTAAGATTAGAGAGGACAGTAAGGGTGGAGGAAAAAATGAATCTTGTGGTTAATCCTAAATGGAAGTAAGGAACACAAGGGAGAAGTTGGGTTTCATGGCAGTGACTGAAATATTGAGGAAGACTTTATTGAAAGAAATTCTTCATGGAGTCAGATAATACCTGATTCAGGTATTACTTTTGGTGGAAATGGTTCTGCACTAACATTACTGATAGTTTCATGCTTCTTGTGGTACCATGGAAAGCGTGCTGGGTTAGGAGCCAAAGGAACTGGGTTTGTATTTTGACTGCTATTTACTACCTAGGTGATTTTAGAAAATCACTTAACCACACAATGAAGGCACCCCCTTAAAGTTCTAAATATATCATTCTCTGGATAAATATCCTGTCATTGATCAGAGGCAGAGATTTTTTTCAGTGGATTTGAAAAAGATTAAGACAGTATTAAAAGTAGGTAGCAACTCTTGCATATCCTCCATCCCACTTCCTGAGCAAAGGAAGACACTCTGCATCTGACCTGAATTCATATTCTTGAGGTATTCTATGTATATACTCTACAACCCACATATTCATGATTCTCTTTTGGAGAAATCAAGAATTTAAGAAATAGGGAATTGTACAAGTTCAGGTACCAGTCCTTTAAATATGATTTGAGAGTTTCTTGAAATTGAAATGAAGATTTTGTCCCCTTCCTCATCACTCCTCCTGGGCACTTTACATGTACATTCAACTACAAACCATATGGCAATTATTCTTCATCTTACATTAAAAAAGCATAACCTTTCCTCCAGCAGTGATATATTCATTGAAAGTTTCATTCTCCTTCTGCTGGCTGTGGACTTAGAAATCTATATTTATATAATTATGAGATAACTTTTAAGTGTTTTAAATAGATTCATTATTAATAGTAGAGTAGTAACTGTAATTACCAAGGTTATCACTTCAACAAGTTTAAACTAGCTGAAAATGTTAACAAAAGAAATTAACTCACCCCCACATGTAGGCAACTCCTAATATGGTTCTCTTATTGCTAAGGAAGGGCAGTTATTCTAAAGGGAATCTGGAGAAATGGATATGACTCATTGAACTATCTTTTAGACCAGCCTCTATTAATTCCTTGAATCAGATTCGCTTTCAGAACAAAATTAATCCCTTGAGTTTAAATGTTGTAGACCTGTTGCAGTGACTCATAGGCATTCTATGGGAAATTAAACCAAAAAATCTCTATTGTGGTCAATCATAGCCATAAGCAAAGAAGAGCAGTAGGAGTTTTATCTCAGGGACTGACTTTGGAATGATGCACACTTTCTTGGATACAGGAGCTGCTGTTGTTGTAGTACTGGGGAGGGGGGAGGATTTTCAGTTTCCACCTTGTTATGTTCTATACATCCCATAAAGTCTTGCATCCTTTTGTTAACTTGGGTTCCTATGAAGATTAGTAGGAGAAATCAGCCTTAAGAGAATATGAAGGAAACAGGATTGCTGGTGGAAGAAAAGGGAAGAATTTCCCCTTTCTTGTCTATAACATTACCTACAATCTTACTGTCTCCTTTTCTGAGGCCTGACCACTTTCCCATTTATCCTCCACAGGAGCAGGGGCCTTATTCTGTGGGGAATGAAGGCCCTTGGCCTTACTATCAATGAACTGAATTTGTCTCAGGTAACAGGATTCTTACTTACCACTCTGTGCATAATCCAATAAAATCCAACAAGTATTGTTGCTCAAGGCACTGAGGATACAATGAAATTCAGAAATATCTCTAAATTTTAAGACAACTGAAAAGGTGGAGATCATATATAGAAAGAAACTCACTAAAGAGTTTTGATGTTGCTTTAGGGGTTGCATATTATATTGAGAGTTTATATTATAGACACAAATGTATATTATTGTCATTTTTTAAAAACAATTCCTAAGCATTTCAAAAAAGATTCTGTGAAAATATGTTCAAGCTATTCCAACAGGGAAATCAAACTTTCCGGATCCCCAACTCACCTTATGGCAATGTTTTATGACACCCCAAATTTACTTCATCCTCTTACTCCAAATGCATTTTCCCCTTTCATGCCACTAGATTATCAGATATTGACAAAAAGTCAAGGTAACTGACTGTTTTTGGGCCCTGATATTTTGATTTGGTATAGAAATACCCTCCTGATATAGTGATGATCAAATATTGTTTTTGCAATGTCTCATTAAAAGTATACTTTATTTTCTTGAAATAAGAATAATCCCAGAAAATATGAACTAGATGGTCACCATGGCAGTTGGGGTATTTCTGTGCGTGTTTTCAGAAGTGAATTGCTTAGAATTTGAAAGATGAAGTAGAGATATAAAAATAGCATCTCCACTGGCATGTAAATAATACTAGAAACTGATATTTCCATTTAATTTATACATACATATATTTACATGCTCTATATAGGTATATATATGTTCATACTTTATATGCAAATGTGTAGATATTAATATATTTGTATACATATATGTGAACATACCATATGGTATGTCAAGTCTCTCTTTATTCAAGACTATACTTGAAGGTTAGTAGGAGAAATCAGCCTAATGATGGTGCTAATTGTTATTTTTGTTTATTCTTTCTTCTCCAAGAAGATGATGACTTCATAGGATGATGTCTTGATTTGTTCATGAATTGGATTTAAGTGAAGTAGAGCTGCACAAAGTCACTAAGCCTCCCTCCCTCTTCTAGAATCATCAAAGTCCCATGGCAGACTCGGGGCTGGCTATGGTGACACTGGCCTTTCAAACTTTCCCCAGCTTTAATTTATCAGAAGCAGTGTCCATTCAGTGACAAAGAATTGAGACAAAGGGTGGTCTGATTTACCATTGCAAGAGTATATATCAGAGAAGGGAAGACCCTCAAAGCTTCTGGCCAGAACAGAAAACAATTCTCATGTTTTTATCTGAGATGCCCTAAAAAGCATGGATATACCTGGCATTGCACAGTAGTTTGCATATTGTTTCTCTGATTAGATTGTGAGCTCTTGGGGAGGGCAGCACCTGTTCTGTGCCTTTCTTAGTATCCCCAGCACTTAGCACTGGTCCTGGCACATTGAAAGCCCTTAGATTGTCCATAAATACAGTTACTCTCCAACTTGATGAACACCTGTAGCTCCCTATTGCCTCTAGGATAAGCAAACAAACAAAACCTATTTGCCTTTGAAAGCCCTTTACAAACTGGCTCCAATGTGTCCTTCCAGTTTTATTTATTGCATGTTACTTATCTGCTAGAATACTACTTTCTCACCAAACTGGCCCTTTCTCTTTCTCTTTCACATACTTCATCTCCAATCTCTGTGCTTTTGCTTTGTTCCCCCCCCCCCCTTGGTGCCTCCATCTCACAGACTCTGTAGCTTCCTTCAAGATACAACTGACACATTATTTTCTATTTAAAACCTTTCTGGACCCCCAATTGCTAGTGCCCTCTCTCTCTCCTTACTTTTTATTTATTTGCATATATATAGATATAATCTACATATAGCTATAGATATTCTCATGTCAGATAATAGACATTTTGATGTGATAGAAGGTAGGCTTCTTAAGAGTAGAGAGTTTTATTCTTTGTATCCCCAGCTTCTAGCATGATATCTGGAACATAGTAGGTATTAAGAAATGCTTGCTGATTAATTAATTGATTCCAGGTTCAGCTTTCTCTGTATTACTTTGAAGTGCTATTTGATTGGTTTAATTATAATCTAAAAGCAGATTATATTTGATTTATCATTCAAAATATGTGCTTCCTCATTGCAGAGTTTGGTTTTGGGGGGTACGGAGGTAAGCAAGAGAGGGATGAAAAATGTATACTGATGTCCTCATAAGTATTATCTGCAGAATCACTTATTTCTCCATTTGTTTCTGGCTTTTAATACACAGTTCCAGGACACATAGTAGATGTTTCATAAATACTGATAGATTGACTTAAGCTTCTACCTATGCATGGTAGTCTCCTGAACAACTTAAACAAACAGCTACCATCTGTGCCCACTAGAGCCCAATCACCCACAAAACACAGCAAGTGTGTGGACAGGTATATTCAGGCCATTTGTTAAACAAAACATGTTCGAACAAAGGGGTCAAATGCATTCAGGAAGGGTGGGTGTTGAGGGAGAGGCTCTGGGACTTGCAGGTCAAGGGGAAATCACATTTTCTGAAGTTGTGAAAAAATCTGGTAAAGCCATTCACTTACATAGAGAATGTAGAGAAAGGAAAAAAAAGAACGAAAGAAATCCATTCAGACCTCTATATTGCTTTCTCGCCTTTTCAGGTATTTCCATTAAAGACAAAACCCCTGACAATTAAGGCACAGCTATTTGACAGTAAGAGTAGCAGATTCTCTATTCCCTCTTCCACCTCCACCCCCTTGGTTACCTCTCAACTTTTCCACACCACCACCAAAGGGACAGGAAATTTGTAGGCTTTCAAAAAGGCAAAAATTTACACCCCTTTTGGATTGTAGAGCACCAGAAGAGACCTGCCCCCAGATTGTTACAAGACCAGACTGGGAGGAAGCATTTTCCAGTGTTTTGTGCTCTGCAGTTAACCTCTCCATGCCTGCCACAGGCCAGCTGAGGCTGCCTCGTGGCAAAAGACTAAAGAGTGAGATGTATAATTTCTTTTAAGACTTGTACAGCCTCTTTATCTAAGGGAGCTGGAAAGGGCAAATCCCTCTCCTTGTACTTGAAATCCACACAAAAGGACGGGGGTCTCTGAGATAGCATAAGGACATGCATATCAAATATTTTCCCTGTGATAAAACAGGAGGATAGAAAACTCATATAGCAAAGAAAGAATAGCATAAAAATGTAACTCCTTCCCTGTAAATCAGACAGGTGAAAGAGAGGTCCTCTGAGTTCTATACTTGATAGTCAAACCATATACAACAGAATGAGCAGAGATCTCTAACAAGATGCAAAGAGCAGTGATGAATTGACTGTCAAATCCAAGGAGAAGAAATGATGAAGATGATGATAGTGATGATGATAATGATGACAGTAGTAGAGTGGTGATGATGGTGGTGATGATGGTGGTAATGATGGTGGGAATAATTGTGATGGTGATTGTAATGGTGGCGGAGATGGTGGTGGTGGTGCTGGTGCTGGTGATAATGGTGGGAACGATTGTGATGGTGATGATGATGGTGGTGGTGATGGTAATGGTGGTGGGAATGATTGTGAAGATGATGGTGGTGGTGATGGTGATGATAGTAATGGTGATGATGGTGTTGGTGATGGTGATGGTGGTGGTGGTGATGGTGATGGTGGTGATGGTGATGGCAATGATTGTGATGGTGCTGGTGCTAGTGATGGTGGAAGTGGTGGTGCTGGTGCTGGTTGTGCTGGTGGTGCTGGTGGTAGTGGGAATGATTGTGATGGTGCTGGTGCTGATGCTGGTGATGGTGGTGGTTATGGAAATGAATGATTGTGATGGTGATGGTGATGCTGCTGCTGCTGCTGCTGATGGTGATGGTGGTGATGATGATGGTGGTGATGGTGATGGTGATAATGGTGATGGTGGTGATGGTGGTATTGGTCGTGATGGTGATGATGGTGATGATGTTGGTGGTAATGGTAATAATGATGGTGGTAATTGTAATGGTGATGATGATGGTGGTAATGAAAAAGATGTCACTTTATGCCTTCACAATAGAAATTCACATCTCTGATCATTTTGGTATTATCAAGAATCCCCTTTCCTTTATCTATTTCTAGCTTTATCTTTATCCCATATTTCTTTCATTCTTTTTTATCCATCTTTTTACCTATTCCATCCTTTCCTTCTCCCTCCTAATTCCATCCTGCTCTTTTCTTCCCATACTCTCAGTACTCTTTCATCCTCTCTACTATTTTGCTATTTCCCTTATTCTTATTTTGCATAATTTTCTCTTTCTTTTTTTCTTTCCTCCTATTTCTCTCCCCTACTTCCTTTCTATAGAAGGAGGGATTGAAGGTAAAGTACTTGGGGAGTTGCTTTTCTGGGGAAATAATGAATAGATTTATAAAATCCTAGATAATAAAAAGGAACGTTATAATGTCATTAGCAAAGACATATTGTACTTTGAATAGAATAATTGTCCCACATTATCACAGATAACAGGTAAAAGCCAAAAGCTGTCAAACTCCTTTCTTGGAGATGAAAGTAGTTAGAGAGGAGGAAAAACTTCAGAACTGTCTTCAGTCTTGATTTTTCTCATCCTTCCTGCACATATCTGCCAAAATCATATTCCTAAAGCCTAGGCTTGACTCTCTCTGAATTCAAAAAATGTTTCAATGACTCCCTATTGCTTCTGGGATTAAATCAACAACAACATCCTCAGCTTGGCATTTAAAACTCTAGCTCCCATTTCTTTTATAGCTTTATTTAGTATTGCTTCTTTTCCCACACTCTCCATTATAGTCAAACTGACCTTTTAGCTATTCACTATACTAGGCATTCCATCTCCATCCTTGCCCTTTGTTACCAGTGGCCCCTCAAGACTGGAAAAGCACTATCTGTCCACTTTGTAGAATGCTGTTTCTGTCAGAGCACAGCCCTGCCGTGAGCCCATGCACAAACTTTTTCCTTATGCCCCAATTTCTAGCATTTTCTCAAAATTACTTTGTATATGCTTTGTTTTTATTATATATGTAAATGTTATACCCAGTGGTAGAATGTAAACCCTCTGAAGTTAGAAGCTTTTATTTTTATGTTTTATATTCCAAGAAGACTGTTTCAGGATGAGTAAAACACTGGCCCTGGAGTCAGGAGAACATGAATTTAATTTTTCCTAGGACATTTTTTTAGCTGTGTGATTCTTGACAAATCACTTAACTTTTTAGTCTACCTCAATTTCCTTGTCAACAAAATGGGGATAATAATAAGCACCTACCTCACAGGTTTGTTATCAGGTTAAAATGAGCTAATATTTGTAAAACATTAGCACAGTGCCTGACACATTTATTAAACGTTTGTTCCTTCTTTCATTAATTCCCAATGCCTAACAATGCCTTGCACATCATAGGTGCTTATTGATTATAAATTAAATTAAATCAGATCTATAGTTGTGGTTAAATAAATGGTAATTTTGGCTTTTCTTTCTCTTTATATATTATTACTTCTGATTTCTTCTGAATTTGCTAGTGGGTTATCCAAATTGCATACTATGAATGAGAGGCAGTAGGTTAGACAGTTTCCTTTACCAACAGTATCAAACCACATATTAGATAAACTCAAAGTCAATTATTTTCCTCCTTCTTTATCCCTACTCCAGACCATGTTTTTGCCGTACTAAGCTTTTCAGAACCAAGCCGACTAGAGAGGCTGGCCTTTTCCAACAGGTGTAGGAAACTGTTGGAAGCCTAAATTAGGGAGATGGAGAACGGGATCTTCCCTTTCTACTAATGTAGGTATTAAGCTGACTTAATATTCACTTACTCTGAAAAATCCCACTTCACAGAAACATTTTTTAACATGAGCCAAAGCATTTCTCACTAATTCAGCACATTTGTGCCTGGTTTATATCCATTGATGTTAAATGATTTTCCCGTTTAATATCAATTGGAAATGGCTGATTTCCTACCCCAAACAGTACTTAATGTCAATTACTGTAGGCAGGGCAGAGTCATTTTACAATTAACTGCACTGGGAGGTTTTGTTTGTATGCAAGTGGGACAGGATGTTTATAGGTCCACTATGTGGTACAGAGAGGATCTTGAAGCATTGGAAAGAGAATTTCATTTGGGTGCCCTGAAGTTTGGGAGAAGGGAAAAGTGCCTTGTCCCTGGGGATTTCAGTTACTGATGTCTTAGTTGAAAGTGAGTCTGGTCTTTCCTCTAGGGAAGACCTCAGAGCAGTAATGTCCAAACCCTATTGGAGCAAATTGCTTTTGACACTAAACAGACCAGGTCTCACTGACAGTGCAAAGAGATTCAGCTCAAATATGGGTTGTTTCAATAACCTTTCATGTTTAGATTTCAGGTTTGAATCCTGTTGATTTTTCTTTTTAAGTGAAATTAGATTTATCAACTAATTTCATTTTGGGCTACATGATACCTGTAGGTGAAGTAATTGACAATAGTTGAATGTAAGTTTCTTCAGGACCCTTTTCTTTTTTCTTTCTTATCCTTTTTTTTTCTTTGTCTTTCCTTCATAAATGTTTAATGGATTGAATCATAGCTCCAATGGGTGTGAACTGTAACCCTATCCTTCCCAGTAGATTGTTGCCCCTTTCCTGGCATTCAAAGCTCTTTTTGATGTGGTCACAGCTGAACTTTATTCTTCTGTATTAATTCTTCTCTCCAGATAGGTCTATCTATTTACTATTCCTGTATATACTTTGCTCATCATTACTTACACCTAGAATGGTGGCGCATTGGACTTAATTTCAAGACACCTGAATTCTCTTGTCTCTTGATTTTAGCTAAGTGTAAAAAATTCAATGCAACAGACATTTATTAAGCACTCAATTAGGAAAAAGGATACCAAGACGAATATGAGAGAGTCCCTGCTCTTAAGGAGCATGAGGAGCATTATGACTGGGGGCATAAACAAATAGGACATAAATTCAAAGTCATTTGAGTGATTGGGAACAATGAGGTAGGACTCTGTTGTTAGAAGTACATTTCAGGCATAGGAGGAATTCTCTGATTCTATGACATGAATTAACGTATGTGTGTGTATTTGTGTGTGCATGTGCACGTGTGTGTAGCCTATAAAGCCTTAGTTTACAGCTTTAGGTCATGTCCTCCGGCTTCTATATAATCTTTCCTGACCCTTTCAGCCTAAAAGTGAAGGTCATTTCTTCCTCTCTGAATATATATATATATTGCTTTTTCTTCACTTTTAAAAAATAAAATTTATCTCCTTTGTCCCCGTTTCTTTAGGTCAGGGACCACACTTTGCATCCTTCACAATTCCCTAGGACAATGTCTTATTCAGAATAGGTAACTAAATCTTTTCTAATTGATTGATTACTTTTTCCCAATATGGCTAGTGCAATGATTAATAAAGCCACTCCTCTGTCTTATCATTTTTCTCTTTAGGAAGGTTGAAGGTTTTGCTTCTGAGCTATTTATTCCCTTTAGATGGCATTTCCTAGAAGGGAGGGACTGGGTGTTTTTTATCATTTTTTTTGGCACTTAGGTGAATGCTTTTTATACACATGCATGAGCAAGCTACCTGGATGAATGAATAAGTGAACAAATGAAACAAGGTGGATTAAGGTTAGCTAACTTCTCCACACCAGAATGTAATGGGTTTTCTTCTTTGGAGATCGTTAAGCAAAGAATAGGCAATGCTCTTTGCGAGTTAGCATAAAGGCAATACTTCCTGAAGTTCCTCTGAGTCCTTCAGTTCATAACAGTTGTGTAGTCATTTCTGCCCCATACAGAGACAGGAGGGATCTGCTATTTGACACTAGACAGTATTTATGGATGCTATTTCATTTATGTTGTAATGTCGCTGGGAACTTCATAAATATTTTCTTGAATTCTTAGACTAGGCACCAGAAGGAAAGAAAGAAGGAAACAGGCATTTATTAAGCACCTACTATGTGTTAGGCACTGTGCTAAATGCTTTACAAATATTATCTCATCTGATCCCCATAACCCTAGGAGCTACGTTCAAATGTTGTTATTGGTGAGTCTTTTGGAGCATGTCTGAGACCCCATTTGGAGGTGTCTTGGCAAAGACACTAGACAGGCTTGCCATTTCCTTTTCCAGATCATTTTATAGAGAAGGAAACTAGCAAATGGGATCTAGTGATTTAGTCAAGTTCACATAGCTAATATGCGTCTGAGGTCAGATGTAGACTTGGATCCTCTTGATGCCAGGGCTAGCATTCTGTCCACTGTACCACCTAGCCATCCCAGAGCATCTTTGTGACTTGCCTAAGATTACATGAAGAGTAACAGAAGAAGCAGAAAAAATATATTTCATTCCATAAACTCTTGAGTCTTTTGCACTTTAAACAATTTTTGTTGGGTAGGAAAAAAGTAAGGGGAATGAAGAATATGTAACACAAGCCATTAAAATAGCGCTCAGTAGAGGGCTCCTCAGAATGCATTTGTGTTGTTACATTTATTTCATATAATCTCAAAAGTCTTTTCAAACTCCAAATACCTCAAGGTTGTGTCTTCAACCTATCTTTCTGGCCTTAAAGCAATTGATTTTCATTCACATACTCCATTCTTTAGCCAAATTGAACTACTGGCCCTTCTCTAAATATATTAAATCTTAACCAGCCTTCAATGCCCAATTCAAATAGCATCTCCTCCATGAAGACTTCTGACGTCCCATGTGGTAGTGATCTTTCCCTCAGCACGAACTCATAACACTTTGGACTGCCTTTATCCACTTACCACTTTCTAATTTGTATTAGAATGTTGTACTTATCTTCCATGCACGACTGGATCAGTAAGTCTTTGAGGGGAGGGACCAAGTATCTATGTGTGTCCCATTCCACTGTGGACCTTACTTAGCACACATTTCTATATAATAGGAGTTTAATTAATGTTTGTTGTCTGAATGAATAAATGAATTGAATGCTAGCTATATTCTACTAAACTTAGCTCATGTAGTTAGTGGCAGGACAGCCTTAAGGTAGTTGGCCAGAAATTCTCCACATTTTGCTTGGCTCTCTGGCTGATGCTATTAATCCCTTGCCTTCAAGTATACCAAATCCATCTGCTAATTAAGGGAAAAGCAAAGAGACAGTGGCTGGTGAGTGTGACTATTTTTTTTTTCCTAAGGAAACGATTTAGACAATTGGAAGGTACACAAATGTAGTCCTATTATTCAAGTTAATTTACACTCCCTCCCCTGGTCCACCACAAGGAATTTATGAACCTGGAAGAGCTGTAAGTCCTTTAGCAAAGTAAACAAACTGTAACTCAGGGCTGCATTCTTCGAGGGATCCTTTATCAGCAGGTTTTATTTTTACACCAGAGGTGAAAAGATAGTAGTTGTCTCTTTGGGATCGGCAAAGAATCTGCATGTAGTGCATGTTAAAAGAGATATCAAAGATGCTCCATGTCTGAGCAGCCAAATGATAGCAGCTGTTTACCAGACTGAATCGGCTCTAGAAAAGATTTTCAATTGGTGGCAGCCCCCAGCACGAGGGCAACCTTTTTTGGATGGGGTGGAGTGGGGTGGATAGGAGTGAGGGTTTCGGGAAGTTTTGGCATTTTTCCTTTCAAGAAGGGTAGAATTTATTAATTCTCTTACTTCTAATCATTTCTATTATCTCTCTCTGACTGGAACGACCTCCTGCCCAGATGAAACTGATGGTAAATCTCATAACTGAGCTGAAAAAATCTTGGGTTCTATTCCAGTCAATAACTAGTAATGTGACCTTGTCCATATTCCTTAACATCTCTGAATCTTTTATTTCATGGGTAAAATTAGAAGGTTCGGTTCATGGTCTCAGAAGCACCTTTTAATGCTAAGATTCCAGGGCTTCATGATTCCAAAGAATGTGTAGAATTGGTCTTTTCCTTTTGTTTTCAGACAGGGTAGTGCTTTTCTCCTGAATGCACAAGGCATTTAAAAGAAAGTTTTTTTTTTTCCTTCTATGCTATGGAGTGGACGACCTTGATATGATAGACTGCAGGATTTGGTGACACGGCATACTCAGTGCTATTCAACACTTTGCCTGAAAGGGAGGAAGGAATGGATTTATTGACTTGCGACTTTGACTCGGGCCTGTGTATCAAGACTGTTATTATGTGGAATGATTAGGCTGTGGTGTCGGGGACAAGCTCAACTAGAACAACAAAAGACCTCCTTAACCTTTACCTGGACACAAGGCCATTCATAATGACTCACATGGTTTGGGAAACCGAGTCTATCTCAAAGGGATCGCTACTTTTGCAGCTCCAGCAAATAAGCTGGAGGGGGAAGAGATGGATAGCTGAGAGAGATGAAATGTAATTCAATTCTGCATAGTACTGTTTAGAATTCTGATCTTAGGTCTGTGTCAAAAACCAGCAAAGACTTAGAGATCAGCATCATTTTCTTTGGAATGAATAAGGAATTTTGAAAGCAGATACAATGGTTACTCACTTAGAAAACTTCCAACTATTTGTTATCCACTAGAGCAAATTACACCATTTCTAAAAGATCCTTTCCCCTCTTGAAAAAGGCATATGCATTCTATTAATATGAAAAGATTTTGAACATGAGTAAACTTCTTCCCCTCCTCTCCTTTTTTCTTCCCCTTTTTCTTGCCCTCTCAGATTCTCCCTTTCTCCTCCTTTCTTCTTTCCCCTTTCTCCTTCATCTTAGCTTTCTGAATCCCCCACCTTCATTTCCCCTCTTCCCCTCTCTTCCACCATTCATTTTTCTCATCTCTTTACCCTTTTCTTTCCTTCATCTTATCCCTCTCTCTCTTTTCTCTCTTCTACCTCCCTTTCCATTCTTCCTTTCTCTTCCCCTTTTATTTTTCCCATCTTTTCCTCCTCCTTTCCTTCACCTTACTTTCTCTTTCTCCCTTCTATTTCCCCCTCTCTCTTCTGCTCTTCTATTTCTACCTGAGCCACCAAATTAATTATACCTAGTAGAGTACTTTCAGCTCTTGGAAATCTTGTTGAATAGACTAGCTGGTACCTCTGTCCATCAGCCAGGCAGTGTTTTTAGGAAATGTGGCCTTGGCATAAGCTATTTTGGCCCCTGAATTATGGAAAATTAGACCATGCTGGTATTTTTGAAAACAATTTCTTTGGTATTGTCTGTTTACACTAAGATGGTAATAGCTCTAAAATCAGGGAACTGTATGTAATTTTGAATCTGTAAGGGACCTTAGACATAATTAATTCTGCCTTATCATTTTGTGAATTAGGAAAGAGTGAGAATAGAGAGACAGAAAAAGACAGAGAAAGAGTCAGTCTATATTGTGTCATTTGCTTGGGTTAGACTATGTAGCATTGTTCAGTTCTGGGTACCATATTTCGGAAGGGCTTTAACAATATTGGTGAAAGAATTTGAGTTCATACTACATAAGGATCAGCTGAAGGAAGTGGGCCTGAGAAAACTCAGTAGGGACATTATAACTTTCTTCAGATATTTGAAGGACAACTATATAGAAGAGGGGCTAGATTTATTCTGCCCTGATTCTGAAGGTGGAACTCCAAGTGATAGGTAGAAGTTTCAGGGAGTTATATTTAGGTATAATTTAAAGGATTATTTCCCAACTATTAGAACTGACACAAAGTAGAATGGATTATCTTGGGAAGCAGTGGGTTCCTTTTCCTAGAAGTCATCAAGAAAAGATCAGATTACTACTTTGTGGGGATATTATAAGTAAGATTCTTGTTCAGAAACAAATTGAAGTCTGAGGACCCTTGCAGCTTTGGGATTCTGTGAGAAAACATGGTGACAACTCACTGAAATCCAAGCCAAGGATGTTTGAGTAGGAGATTTCCCCCCAAGATGTCAGAGTTAACCATCTTGGGCAAAATATTTTGGGGGAATATTTTGTAGTGAAGTAGCTTGGCTTTAAGTTAGGATATCATAACCAAATCTGATTCACTGCCTATATATTTGTTTGGGATTGTGCAGACAATCTTTCTTTTCTTGGCATTCTTTTTTATTCCTCTTCAGTGAAACTTGGCTGCTAATCACCACCTAGGGTCCACACAAACTGTACCATTCTATGATTTTACCAGAGTCGATGATGACTGGGTAAGAAAATTGCTAATATAGTACAATTTGAGTGCTACTCTGAAGAGCACTGGGCTAAAAACAACCCCAAACAGCAACAAACCACTTCCTCACTCAGCTGCCATAAGGTGCGTAATTTCACCATTAGAAAATTATTCCTTTGGATTAAGAGTGGCCTCTAAATGCAGAACTTCTTTTAAAATGGTACAGAAAGGGGTAGCTAGATGGCACAGTGGACAGAGCACCAACCCTGGAGTCAGAAAGACCTGAATTCAAATCTGGCCTCAGACATATAACACTTTCTAGCTGAGTGACTCTTTATAAATCACTTAATCCCAATTGCCTCACAAAAGCAAAAAAAAAAAAAGATAAAATAAAATGGGAAACTGAACCCTTGAGCCACTCACCCTTTAGATTATAACAACCAAACACATTTTCTTTTTTGACAGTAGGTAACCATAAGCCTTTGGGAGCTTGGGAAAGTAAAGTGAGTCACTGAAGAGAGGGATATTCCAGAAAGATAAAAGAAAAGGTATTAAAAACCAATCGCTATTTCCCAATATAATTTTTTAAAGATAGCCACAATTCTAAAGAGATTTCTGAATGAATGGATGGATGATGGAGGGATTTTTTTTTGTTGGAATTGCAAATCTTCTTCCTCAAAGTAATTGTTTTTTTTTTTGGTGAGATTTCTAACATGATTGTCCTTCCCTTCACCCCCAAGGAATACACATAGTGAAGATCCATGTAAATAGAAACTTGTCTCATTAGAAGCCAAACATTTCTTGCAGAAAATGAACTAAGTTGACAGTTTAAATCTCATTATTAGGATCCAGGGAGCTGAGGAGTTCAGATAAAGTCAGTATCACAAACTATTGCCTTCCTAGTTTTTCACAGTTAGAGTTCTGATAGGCTTTCTACTGTATTAGGTGAAATTTTCTAGAATTTTTATATTCTACTTGGGTCTTGTCCATCTTTTTTCTTGAGATTGAAATTTTTTATTTAAATATTCTAGAATCAAAGGAACATTTTGACTTTTAGTCTGTACATCTACAATAATAGATGGCTCAAAAACCCTTTCTAAGTCTTGGTTGCTACTTTGGACAACTGTAATTATGAGGAACTGTGGCCCCTTCACAGTTTCTAAGCATTGCTCCTAATTCTATTTTCTAGGGCCAAGAAAAATGAATTTGACACCATTATCTTAAAGATTTTTAAAATGGTAGTCATGTTCCCACTAATCTCTTCTTCAGGCTAAACATTCCTGGTACCTTCAACTGATAGTTAGATGACCTCAAAGTCTTTCGCCATTTTGGTTGACTTCCCCTATCACTTATTTGTCAGTTTTCTTCCTAAAATGTAGTATTTGGGAATGACTGAAAAATTCTGGATGTGATCTGTTCTTGCAGAGTTTTAAAAGACTGTCATTTGTTCAGTTCTGGATGCTATACTTTTAATGCAGTCTAGAACTGGGTTTATTTTCTTGGCTATGATATCACATTGTCTTTGATTAAAAACATGAGATGAACTTTTCAGATGAACTGCTGTCTGTCTATGCTTCTCTCATCTGATATTTGAGATTGGACCTAAAACTGGGTCTCCCTATTCCTCCCTATCTTGCCCAAGCTGGAAAATAAATGGTCAATTCCTCTATTTACCAGTCATGAAGCTTTCATTGGCTCTGTTTACAAATTGGACCAGTTTGCCCTTCCTCCTGGTGATTTTCTACTTCCTAGGATTCACCATATTGTTACTAGATAGTTCAATAATTCTCTGATTATTAGTATTGAATGACACATAAAATGGAGTATGCTTGCCAAAAGTCTTTGCTGCTGTCAAGAAGGCTGTCTAATGCAAAATAGAAATTGACGAAAATTTTTCTATAAATAATGGATTCTAGCCCCCCTTTCCAGACTTCTGTTTGCAGATGATATTATGCTGACTACACTGAGTCCTAAGTACATTGTAGAATCTCTTAGAACCATAACTCAAAACTGTTTGACCTACCATAGGAAACACCAAGTGGATGATGAAGAATGCTTATTGTCTTGACTATAATATGGATTTGGTAGATAGTCCATGGAGCTGTTGTATGTGTGCCTTGAATTGATAATTTGGTTGAAATGAATTGATTCAACATTAAAACATTATACCATGCTATAGATTCCAAAGATTTAAAGCCATAGTTGACCCAACAGTGGAGGAATATACCTGATGGATATGAGTAGATCACAGCATATTTTTAACACATATTTTTAGGTGAACAGGTATGAGACATTATCAGATGAATCAATGACTAGAAAAAGAATTGAACTGTTCAGGACATAGTCAGCTGATTATATCTATGCTGTTTTAGTAGCCATGAAATATCAAGAGAATTAGCAGTTTTCCAGCATATTGGGAGAAGACACTGGGGTAGATTTCTTGGAGGATATGGATCATGGTCACACTGTGTGGAAAAGACATCTATTAGATAATACTATCAGAGTATATTACTCCTAACTTTCACTGCTGAGTTGGGCCCTTGACTGCTTCTTCAGGTTCTAGGAAGTACTCTGCATGTATTCCTCTATCACTGGATTGCAATGACTCTGGAGGGGGGATGAGACTGTTGACTTTGAACAACTCTGTCTTACTTAAATCCAGGTCACATAAACATCAACAAATCACCTTGTGATGTCATTAGTCCTTTTTGAAAATGAAGGAAAAACAAGAGCTAAAGTGGAATAGTGGAGACAAGAGTTATAAAACATCCTTTGGTGCTTCCTCCCCTAAATATATGTAGCATATATGGAATGAGAGAACAATATTGGAGAACAATGGCAGTGAGGTACCCACTGGGCTAAGTCAACTCTGGATCTTCAGGTTCTTATTACCTGGCTGACTTCCATGCCTGGAATTTGATTATCTTTTTTCTCATCTCTATCACTTGGCTTCTCTGGCTTCCTTCAAGTCTCAGTTAAAGTCTTACCTTTCGCATGAATCCTTTCCCAAAATTAGTATTAGAGGTATTCATCTATAGGAGGATGGGGAAGAATTATATGTGTATACATGTGTATTATTTTCAAGCCTAAACTCAATAGATTGCACCTGGAAGTTTCCCCAATCACTATGGTGGCCTTTTGTTTAAATCCCTAGTAAGAAAATAAAGATATGAATGGATAGTTTTAAGATGAGCACAAGACTCTCCTTTTGAACAAATGAAAGCAGTGTCAATTGACAAGCATTTATATATAGTGTTTTTAGGGATACAAAGCACTTAGCTGATTTCTTATTTTATTCTCACAAAAACCTTGTGAAATAGGTAGTTATTATCCCCATTTTATAGATGAGGAAACTGAGTAGAATGGATGATTTGGAACCATATAATCTTATTTGTTAAAGCTCAGGGTGTCTTTATGAGAGCAGTCACTAAGGGAAATGCCTAGTATCAATAAAGTTTCAGGCCTTCCATTTCAGACAGGTAGAGAACTCCCTGCTTCTAGGTTAGTGTTGACACTCATTAATGGCCCAGTTATCACAGAATAGCATATTGCCATTAACAACTGATTACACACATTATTGGGATAGCTCACAGTTAATGGGAGCTGTCACAAGATCTCAGAAGACTGTGCTTGTGATCTGTTGACAAATAGGTACGTGCTACACGTGGGTCAGTCATTTACTTGTTAAGAAGAAAGACTGAAATGGAGTGGTAGTATACTGACTGTATCTACGCTCTCCAGTCTTGGGGGAAACTGGGGCTTAAGCTGTGGTTTCATGGTATAGATGGCTTTATATCTTCCCTACAATGATAAGGTATGATTATAAAGTAATATTTTTTAATGTAGCATAAATTAAAAGTTAATTGAAGATGAAGATTGTCTCAATTTTGTTTATCACTTGAAGAGTGCCTTGAAGATGCTTAATAAATGTTTGCTAAATTGAATTACATCTTTAAATTAGAGTTGTTCCTGACATCCTGAGAGATCACATTCATGATTTGGTGATTGTCATTGTTCAGCATGCTTACATACTGTACTTTTCCTAGAAAAACATAAGTTCCCTGAGGGCAGGAACTGATGGATTTTTGTTTGGATGCCCAGGAATTGGGTATCCAAGCATAGTTCCTTGGACATAGAATTTAGTAATTGCTTCTTTTGATAAATTAAATTGAATTGTCTTCAGAACCTGGGGATCATTTTTTGGAGGGTTCTCAAAGATGGCAAACTTTTAGTAAATATGAAATACCTAGAGTAAAACTACTAATAATTAATCCTTTGTGTTTTAAATCAACTTTCAGGATGCAAACCATCATTCAGGGCTCCTCATTATCATTGTCTTCAGCAATATCATAGTAATTTTCATCATTTTCTTCACAAAATCTCCGATTTGAAAGGGTATTGGAGATCATCTCCTTTATAATATATCTCATAAATGGTCATCGATCCTTTGTGTGAAGTTCTTTAGTGGGGAAGAACCTGCTGCCTCTGGAGACATCCAATTTCATTTCTTTTTTAAAATTTTCTTTTATTTTTCCAGTTACACATGAAAAACAACAATTTTTGTTATACATGCACTTTCATTTTTTAACATTTCCTTATGAATCATATTGAGAGAGAAAAATCAGAACAAAAGAGAAAAATCACAAAAAAAAAACAGAAGAAAAAGAAAAGTGAACATAGTATGTGTTGATTTATTCAGTCTCATAGTTCTTTCTCTGGATGTGGATGAGATTTTTCCATCCAAAGTTTTTTTGGGATTTCCTTGAATCATTGAACCACTGAGAAGAACCAAGTCTGTCACAGTTGATCATTGCACAATCTTGCGTTGCTGTCTATGGTGTTTCTCTAGTATTGCTTGTTTTGCTCAGCAACAGTTCATATAAATCTTTCCAAACTTTTCTAAAATCATCATTTTTCTAAAATCATTTTATTATACAATAATATTTCACTATGTTCACATATCATAACTCATTCCCCCAATTGATAGGCATCTACTCATTTTCCCATTTTTGGCCACCACAAAAGATCTGCTACAAACATTTTTTGCATATGTCCTTTTCCCTTTTAATGATCTCATTGGAATACTAGTTCAGTAGTAGCAGTGGTAGATCAAAGGGTATGCACAGTTCGATATTGGAAATAGTTCCTTATTGCTTTCCAAAATGGTTGGATCATTTCACAACTCTGCCAACAACACATTAGTGTCCCAGTTTTCTCACATCCCCTCCAACATTTATTATTATCTTTTCTTGTCATTTTAGCCCCAATTCCATTTCTTAACAGCTAAAACTGTTAGAAAAATGTTCATTATCACTCTACCTTATCTTCTTTATACTTTTCAGTGCCTTCTCCCCTCTGTTATCTCATTTTTTATTTTCACAATTAGATAAAACAGTCCATTTCTTCCCTTTTTGGAGATAAACAAATGGAGGCAATGATTCCATGACTTGTTGGTCTACCATACAAAATATTGCTTACTCCTCATGATACCATTTCACTTTTAGGGAACCATAACCTCAGATATCTGTTAAACTGTGATCTGAGGTAGCTGATCAAAGGTTTTTTAATTTCTTTCATCTGAGACATAATGGGTGCTGGACACAAAATAATCTTGACAGCAAATGTGGTCCTTTTAGCTAAACACTTGTCAACCTTACTTTTTTTCCTGGAGGTCAGATGCATTTTAGACACTGAAGAACTTGGGACCTTCAAAGTGTGAATGTGAGTATGAGTGTGAGTGAGAGAGAAAGAGAGAGAGAGAGAGAGAGAGAGAGAGAGAGAGAGAGAGAGAGCGAGAGAGAGAGAGAGAGAGAGAGAGAGAGAGAGAGAGAGAGAGAGAGAGTGTGTGTGTGTGTGTGTGTGTGTGTGTGTGTGTGTGTGTGTGTGGTATTCTGATATTCTCCTTCCTCCTCAGGAAGGGGAAAAACAGCCTCTCGCTATTTCCATCATCTGTTTCAGTCTCTCCAACTGTCTTTCCTATAGGCAGTATCTTCGCCTTGTAGCAAGATGAGTCGTTTACCTAATTGTTCAACTGGAGAGGCAACTTAAGGGTTGGACTGAGGGGGAGGGAGAAAAAAGACTAAGTCAGGAATTGAAAGAGAAATGGCCTAATTTTTCAGGGGGATTTATTTCTGTTTTAGTAGCTCTTATGCAAATTCATCAGAAGTAATTAATGAAAGGGAGAAGAAGGCCAACATGCACGGATGGCAGTACCCATGTGGGCACACACACGCACAAACATAGCTAGGATTTTTCGTTCTTAGCTTGAATTATGTTGAGCTGTTTGGTCTACTGGTTCACTACTCCAAGCTTAGTGCAGTATTGTCATCCCTTGCTTTACAACACAGTCATTATATCCCTAAACCACATTGTGATACACTGTGCCTTCTGTTTACGACTCCCGAAACTCCCACTCCATATATCACCTGCCATAAAACCCATCACGCCGCTGCTACTAAAATGGTGCACAGTGGTCTAAGCAGGAGCCAGGCAAATTGTGTGATACCCTACTGTGGTTAATGAGAGTGAAAATGTGGTTAGGGCTTGATTCAGGCGATGTTCATTTGCGGCGCCATTGTTGGGAGATGGCAAAGAAAGATTCTTTTGTTAACTTGAGTGACAATATATTTTCGATTGTGCAGAGCCCCTTGGTGCAGTTTGCCAAGTTCTTCGTCAATTGTAAATAAGTCAAACTGTGACCTTGAATGACAAGATTTTTTCTTTTTATTATTGCTTGAGGGTCTTGAAAACTAATTAATATACTGAGATGTTATATTGAGTAGATGAAACCTGTTGCCATATTTTAAAGTATAGTAAAATAAATTCAGCCACTTTGCCAAAGCTGAAAAATGTTAAAATATAAAGGAATTTTCTTCTTTTTTATTTTCTCTCAAGTAGTGAATACAATTTATTATTTTCCTCTGCTTAGTTTTTGGTTTTGAATTTTAGACTGGGTCAGGGGAATGAAGGAAGAGTATTTGAAATTTGAATTCAGAATCTTCCCTCTAAAAGTGGTCCAATAGAGGAGTATGGGTTCCCCCATGTTAACATCTATTGAATGAATGGTTATCATAAGATCTTTATTACAAGGCCAATTTGAGCAATTAATCCTAGTTTTGTTCTTTGAGGTATTTGAATTCCAAGGAAATTCCCCTGACTTTTCACCTTTCCTCCTCAACTCTAGAGAGCTAAAGAGTTTGTTTCCAAAAACAAAAACAAAAACAAACCACAAAGTTTCTTCAAGTGGCTCCAGACATGCAGGTGTGTTACCTAAGGTAAAAAAGAATGTCACCTTCTATCTTGTTAATCTGTGACTTCCCTTATTGTCTTCCAGCTGTCTTTTTCTCTAAATAACTAATTCCACAGCATGAAAGACAAATGCTGCTAATGATGTAAGGAAACTTTCTTCCATGAAACTTGGTCCATCTGTGGGAGGAAAAAAATGGGTATGTGTTTTGAGAAAAGTTTGAAGAGTTTCTATGTGATAGGTCTTATGTCTCTTGTTTCAATATCTTGCTTTTCTAGCTCCTTAATTTATTGAGGATTTTAATGTTGGATGTGTCCTGGTAAAGCCCTAAGAAGAGTTGGAAGCAGGTAGGTTTGTTTTTCACATAATTCAGTCCTCATGCTGGAGTATATAGAAGGGCCAAAGACATAATGCATAGATATAACTTAATTGTCATACAGGTATACAGGAAACAGTTGAAGCCCCAGAAGAAGGACTATGTAGTATTGATTAGATCCTCTTTGGGATATTTTAGAAGGAAATAGACAAGATTTTGCATAAAATAAGGCAGCATAGCTAGATTTTGATTTGTGTTGATTGATGGACCATCTATGGCGATGAGATCACAGATGCATTCATTATATTTTTTCCTTATGTTTTGGCCATGTCTAACTGTGGAACAGAATACATCTGTAGATTGGTGATGGTAGATGAAGGAAGAGCTATGTGGGGCCAGAAGACAACTTTGCATCAAAAAGATTTGGGACAAAAGAGAAATTCTTGGTGGCTTCAGGAGACTTAAATTCCTCTAAGTGTGGCATCTGCTGTTAAACTAAAATAAATGCTTTATTGAGACAGAAAGAAAATTAAACCAAGAACAGAAAATAATTCTCAAAGGAATGAGCCCAGATATAGGAACTGAGCTTCCAGTGAAGCCCCTTTGTGATTAACTTGGCTTCTCTGGAGGAAATCTGATTTCAATTGAGTCATATAATTAAAAAAAATACACCAAAACCCACCACAAAAAGGAAATTAAACTATAAAAAATGCATTAAGGTAAGGTTGGGATCTGTTACTGCCACAGAAACAAGTCAATTCAAAGTTAAGAAGTCTAAGCCCTGCATTTAAATATTACAGATGCCTCCAGTGCTTAGAGGCATTTGATGTGAAGCATTTGACTCTGCAAGGAAAGATGACATCATCAATATAGCACTGGGCGTTTGAGGATCTCAAAGTACCTTGTAAACTTTGCTAGCTTATTCATTTCCCAAATCCAAATAAGTCAATAGGAGACTTTATGCTCTCTCCCTGCCCCAAGTTGAAGAAGTAGGTCAACATCTCAGAAGTCATCCCTATAATCCATTCTTGAACATGATTCACTCAATCCTACAACATACCCACACAGATGGTCATTCGGGTCTTACCTAAAGACTTCTAATGAGCACAATCCTTAGTCCTCCCTACCTGCACCCCCATATATTCCATTTAACTTTGTAAAGTTCTAATTGTTGGGAAATATTCCCTCCCATAAATCCACTTCTCTGAAACTTCTACTCATTGCTGCTGCTCCTGCCCTTTGGAACAATGAAAGACAAATCTAATCTCCTGTCCAGATGAAAGTCCCTTCAAATAATCCTTATATATCAAGATCATGTGCACTTTCGCTAGAAATCTCTAGCTTATCAATATACTTCCTGAATGTTTGAATGTAGTACTCTGTAAGTGATCTGACAAAATCAAAACGCAGAGATTATTTCTTCCTTCAGTTGAACATTATCTTTCTTATCAATCCAGCTTAAAACCAAATTATCTTATTAGATTATTATTTATTATTAATTAATAAATAATTATTAAATGTGCAACTTGCTAAAACCTTAAAAATTCAGATAAACTATTGCTTAGTCACTCCTTTTGTACTTGTCTTTATTTATGAAGTTGACTTTTTGAACCCAGGTAAAAGACTTTACATTTATCTACATTAAATTTCATTTTTTTTCATAGATTCATCTCATACTTTTAGCCTGTCAAGAACTTATAATGTGCTAGTTATCTTTTTTAACATTGTATCATCTGCAAGTTTGTGAATCATATAATTTCTACCTTTATCTGATAAACTTTTCAAATGGAATAAATGCAAAAGTTTATAATTCAGCAATAAATAAATAGTATGACATTGGCTCTCACTTGCTCAGTGCTATAGGAATTCAGAAAAAGGCAAACTTTGTGTGAATTGGAGGTAGAAGTAGGAAGGATACATAGGAGGGAGCAGATTTTGATAGGAATACTTCTAGAAGCATTTTAACTCTGTAATTGGAACCACCACGGAGAGCACAAGTTTACAAACACCTTTGGTCTCAGAACTTTGCTTGGTAAAGGAAGCTTGGGAGACCAGGTAGTTAGTGAGAGGGCCCTATCTTTTTGAATCATATTTATAATCTTCAAGATATCCATAGTTTACTTAGGAGTATTCATACTTCTTCTGTTCTGTTTTGGAAAATCTTCAGTACTAGGGAAAATGCTAAAGGCAAAACTAAACCAAAACATTAACAACAAAAATAGTGTGTATGAATGAAAAGTAGGAGTGGATATAAACAAAATGAAAAAAAAAGTTAAAATGAAATGAATGAAACCACTAATAAGCAATTATTAACTTATTCCTTATTATGTAAACAAAGATAAACCTTCCCAAGAATTGAAACCCAAATTTTTTGAGTAACTGGGAAAATCAAAGCAAATAGAAAGATCTTAGAGAATAATTTGAGTCACAAATTAAGCCTTGCAGTTTAGTTTTACTCTCCCCCTCGAAATCGATTGCTTTACTAGGACCAACAAGCTAGCACAAGTTGCAAAGGCATCAAGAGAAAAACATTCTGATCTTAAAACTTCAGTGACTGAAAATGACCATGAAAGCTGATTCCAGACACTATGCTTGTTTTTCACCTGTAGTTCCAACTGCCATGTTTATTTTTTTAGCTATGCTAGCACCAACATTTTTGTGACTGGATTGGTTATGTCAATAGGATCACTAAGTTAAAAAAAATTAGATTTTTATCCTCTTTGTTTTTAAAACAAAAATTCATGTCATGCTAGCCCCCACCCCTTTTTGTATAATTTCAAATATCATAGCTACAGTTTTGTACTTTGATAGTTTTAAAGCATTTTAAAACATTAAAACATTTCAAAACACTCAGACGTCTAAGGGAAGATCCAAAGATAAATGCTTAGGGTAAGAGTTGTTCATTGTTGTTGTTCAGTTGTTTTTAGTGTGTATGATTCTTTGTGACCTCCTTTGAGATTTTCTTGGGAAAAATATTAGAGTGGCTTGCCATTTCCTTCTCTGGCTTATTTTACAAATGAAGAAATGGAGGCAAGCAGAGTTAAAATACTTGTTCAGGATCACACAGCTAGCTAGTAAGTATCTGATGCAAGATTTGAACTCAGGACGATGAGTCTCCATGACTTCAGGCCTGGTGTTTTATCCAATGTGTCACCTTTCTGACACACCTTAGCTTTTAAAGACATATTTCTATAAGCACTCTTTCTATGCATTGGACACATTGGTCATAAGACCTGTGTTTTCTCCCCAAAATAGTGTGCTAAGGAAATCCTCTGGATGAGATGTCAGGAAAACACAGTTTTAACTTTCTCACAATGAATCTCCAAAGCCTTCCTGATATTTTGCTTTGGAAAGTAGTAAGACTAATAGTTGCTACTAGGTTCAGCACTATTTTTTCTCAGAGAAAGAAACAAAAGGGAATAGACATTTATTAAGTGCCTACTATTTGCAAGGTTTAAAACAATATGCTAAGTGATTATAAATACTATCTCTTTTAATCTTCACATTAGCCCTGAGAGATAGGTATTATTATTATTATTTTCATTTTACAGTTCAAGGAGGAGGGAAGATAGAAGCTATAATATCATGCTTAGGGTCAAGTAGCTAATTAAATGACTGAGGCTAGATTTTAATTCAGATTTTCCTGATCTTAGGACCAGGGTTCTACCTACTGTACTCTCTAGCTACCTCAGACTCTAAGATAACTTTCTGAGATGTTATAAATATTGTAATTAATTTATTCATCTATTTAATGCCTTTACTCTTCTAGGTGTTATGAATGAGACAAGAAAGGGCACAAACATATATTTGGTAGCCCTTAGAGAGTTTACTATCTCATTAGGATGACACAAATCAAACATATAAATTAAATAGCATGAAAAGGTGATACAATAAATGCTTAATCATTGATAGAAAAAAAGATGTATTGGAATTTAGTAGAGGGAGAGATAGCTGTGAGCTGTGGTCATGGAGGGTTGTCTGGAAGAGACTTCTTTTTTTGTCATAAAACACATTTTTTTAAAATAGCTTTTTATTCACAAGTTATAGGGGTGGGTAATTTTACAGCATTGACAATTGCCAAACCTTTTGTTCCAATTTTTCCCCTCCTTCCCCCCACCCCCTCCCCTGGATGGCAGGATGATCAATACATGGTAAATATGTTAAAGTATAAATTAAATACAAAATAAGTATACATGTCCAAACCATTGTTGTGCTGTACTAAAAGAATTGGACTCTGAAATAGTGTACAATTAGCCTGTGAAGGAAATAAAAAATGCAGACGGACAAAAATATAGGGATTGGAAATTCTATGTAATAGTTCTTAGTCATCTCCCAGAGTTCTTTCGCTGGGTGTAGCTGGATCAGTTTATTACTGCTCCATTGGAACTGATTTGGTTCATCTCATTGCTGAAGATGGCCAGGTCCATCAGAATTGATTATCATATAGTATTGTTGTTGAAGTATATAATGATCTCCTGGTCCTGTTTGTTTCACTCAACATTGGTTCGTGTAAGTCTCTCCAGGCCATTCTGAAATCATCCTGCTGGTCATTTCTTACAGAACAATAATATTCCATAATATTCATATGCCACAATTTATTCAGCCATTCTCCAATTGATGGGCCTCTACTCAGTTTCCAGTTTCTGGTCACTACAAAGAGGGCTGCCACAAACATTCTTGCACATACAGGTCCCTTTCCCTTCTTTAAGATCTTTTTGGGGTATAAGTCCAGTAATAACACTGTTGGATCAAAGTATATGCACAGTTTGATAACTTTTTGAGCATAGTTCTAAATTGCTCTCCAGAATGGTTGGATGTATTCATAATTCCACCAACAATGTATTAGTGTCCCTGTTTTCCTACATCCCCTCCAACATTCCGCATTATCTTTCCCTGTCATTCTAGCCAATCTGACAGGTATGTAGTGGTATCTCAGAGTTGTCTTAATTTGCATTTCTCTGATTAGTAATGATTTGGAGCATCTTTTCATATGGCTAGAAATAGTTTTAATTTCTTTTTCTGAGAATTGTCTGTTCATATCCTTTGACTATTTATCAATTGAAGAATGGCTTGATTTCTTGTAAATTAGAGTCCATTCTCTATATATTTTGGAAATGAGGCTTTTTTTAGAACCTTTGATTGTAAAGATGTTTTCCCAGTTTATTGCTTCCCTTCTAATCTTGTCTGCATTAGTTTTGTTTGTACAAAAACTTCCCAATTTGATATAATCAAAATTTTCTATTTTGTGATCAGTAATGATCTCTAGTTCTTCTTTTATCATAAATTCCTTCCTTGGAAGAGACAGTGGACCTTGAGGGATGAGTTTAATAGTATTTATGAAGACCTGGATATGTGAAAATTACTATACCAGGCACTACCAGGGGACTGTTGTGTGTGTGTGTGTGTGTGTGTGTGTGTGTGTGTGTGATAACAGAGGTCTAACAGTTTATAATCTAATAGGGGAGAAATAGCTAAACCCATGAAAAATGAATCAATCCAAGAGTGAATAACAGTATGATCTTTCAGTCTATGCACTGTTACAGGGTAGTTTATGATTAAATGCCAACTGAGGGGTCTGGCCAATCGTGAATTTATCTACAACCTCCACTTCAACTAAGCCCCTTGAACTTCCAGCATTTAAGCATTAGCTGAGAAGGTTAGAGTTCCTCTCAGATGACCAGGAATCTCTACAGATTGTTCTGTGGTTCTGCTAGCTTCAGAAAGGATAATTGCCAAAAGTTATCAGTGACCTAGATACAGCTCAGTACTTACTTCTGCTAAACCCTTAGGTTACACTACAGTTCTAAGGTTCCAAATTTATGGTACAGAAATTGCCTTAAGAGATTGAAACAGCCAGTTAATGAAATCTAATTATTATTTCCCAGAGTGATTTCACCATAAACAGAATCTCCTCTATTGTTCTATTTACCTATCTATGAATATTTATGTGTATATATATATATGTATACACACATATATGTATATATATGTATGTATGTACATATGTGTATACGTTGTTGTTAGTCACTTCTCAGTCTTGTCTTACTCTTTGTGACCCTATTTGGGTTTTTATTTTTGGCAAAGATACTAAAAGAGTTTGACATTTTCTTCTCCATCTTATTTTACAAATGAGGAAACTGAGGCAAACAGTTATTTGACTTGCCTAGGATCACACAGCTAGTAAGTGTCTGAGGCCAGATTTGAACTCAGGAAGATGAACCTTCCTTGTAACAGGTCCTGTACTCTACTATACCATCTAGATGTGTATGTGTGTATGTATACACACATGTATACATACACGCATATATATGTGGAGGGGCAGAGAAAGAGACAGACACATGGAGGGAATTTAAGAATTTTTTTTGTCTTCATTTTAGACCAAGGGAAGAACAAAAAGAAAGCTGTTTTCTCAGTTTGACCACAGGATGAATCCCAACATGGCATGTCAGCTTCCCTTTCCCTTACCACTGAAGTAAGAAGAGAGGAAGTACAGTTCCAGTGGGAGGGATTGGGTTGCTGCTCTTCCTTATTTGTGGTCTAAAAGCAAGGGCTGGATAAACACTTTTAGGTTATAGTACCACATTGATTCTTTTATGATGTATAGGTTAGGTTAGATAGTCTCTAAAATTGCTTCTGGCTTAGATTCTGTGATTCCTGAGAAAAGAAGATAATTTAGATTTAGATTATCTTGATAAAGAAATACAGGCATTATTGAACTGTCCAGAAAACCCTTCTTAGAGAGCTTCCCAACCATGAAAAAAGACACAAGATCATAGATAAAGTTCATGGGGGGTCCATCTAAGTACAAATTAATTATTTGTATATTCCTTGTTCAATGAATGTTTGTTCAGATCTGTTTAAGACCCTGTATAAGGTATCATACATGTGGCTACACATGCTAAAAGTGTTAAGGCAAGTTGACATATCACTCTGGAATGAGGGACCCTAAGAGCCTGAGCTTGGATTTCACTGAATGACAATTTTGTTGTCCTTTCATAGATGGTCTGTTTCACATTGGATTGGTTGGCTTTTAACAAGAGGGATTAGAATAGTGGCTCCCATAGTGTCTAGGATGGTATTAGATGCTCAGTAACTCCACATTGATTAATTTGAAAGAAAATAATTTGTTTTCCTCATTTAGAATACTAGAATAAAGAGGAGTCTCTCCCTAGTCTTCTCCTCCCTCCCTCTTTCTCCTGATACTTTGCTTTCTCTTCCTCTCTCCTTGTCTGCTTCTCTTTCCCTTTCCCTATCACTTTGCCTCCCTCACTACTCTGTCTCCTTCCCATCATGCCCTCTGCCTCATGACTTCAGAACACACTATGCTATATTTAGAAGGATAAAATTCAAGTTATCTCCATATGTAGTACATACTCTGTGCTGAGTCCAAGGGAACTATTAAATTAGTTGTTTGCCACAATTTCATCAGACCATGAAGTTATATTACATATATAGGTGTGCATACACACATATAGGCATATACATGTGCACATGTATATCTACATGGGCATTGATATCTATAGAAAAACATATATGTGCATAAGCACATGTATGCATGTATTTCTTATTTATTTTGGGGACGTTGCTAGAAACCTGGACTTTCAAGGTTGTCACTATGATCCTGAATAAATAGTATAGCAGCGATGTACCCTCTACAAAGATATGTTGGGGGAGTGGTCCCAGAGGAAGAGTTACACCAATATTATACTTACCCCTATAAAAATGACCATTTGTATTTTATATGAATACTTCTAGGAATCCACCACTTCCTAGGGAATCCCATTCCATTTTATGATAGTTCTTAAACCTAACTTTACCTCATTGTAATTTTAATCATAATTTTACCCTTTGGTGCCAAGATGAATTTTACTTTTATCCCCACTAAATTTCTTCTTGTTAGATTAGAACCAACCTTCTAGCTTTTTGAAATTTGTTTTGGATTCTGTTTCTCTCACCTGACATGTTAGCTCTTCCTTCCAACTTTGTGTCATCTGAGAATCTGTTGAACATTTCATCTCTGTTTTCATCCAAGAGATTGATAAAAAATTTAAAATAATAGAGGACCACCAACAGATTTTTTGGGCAATCACATCAGAAACCTCATTCTGTTGATATCAACCAATTTATAGTTAGTCTTTAGTTAGTCTATAGTTAGTCTATAGTTAGGTACTATCATCTAAGCCATCTCTCTATGTTGCTCAAAAGCAAATTGCTAGAGACTTTTTCAAATGTCCTGTTGGTATTTAGGTAAGTGATATCTATAGAATTCCCTTGTCTAATAATACCATTAAATAGGGATTCTAGATTAGCATGGAATTGCTTTTTCTTGATGAAGTCATACTGACTTTCTGTGATTACAGCTTCCTTTTCTAAATGTTTGGTAATCATTCCTTTAATATATTCTATATTTTTGCTAGAAAAGAAAGTCAGATTCTGTGACCTTCATACTTACCCTTCTCTCCTCCCCTTCTCCTTGCCTCTCCTCTCTCACCCCTTTTCTTTTCCTTTCCTTCTCTTTTCCCTTCCCTTTCTCTTCCTTCCCCCTCCCTCTCTTTCTCCCTCTGTCTTTTAAACAGGATGATGTTTGCCATTCTCCAGGTCTGTGATATCTTGCCTTTTCTCCAATCTTTTAAAGATTACTGATAAGGGCTCGGTAATAACATCTGTCAATTCTTCTGGTACTCTGAGATACAGTTCATCTAGACCTAGCGACTTCAACTCATCAAAGGCAGCCAAGTATTTTCTTCTCTCCCTATATTGGGCTTCAACTCTCTATTAGTTATTGGTGTTCTCTCCTTTTTATTATTCTCCTTGACAGAAAATAAAAACAACATTAAAATAAAACAGTTGAGTTGAGTAGTTCTTCCTTCTCCAATATTATCATAATCTTCATTCCATTCAACCTAAACAACTATCTTATCTCTAGTTCAATTACCTTTTCCCCTACATAGTTTAAAAAGTTTGGGTCTTTTAGTTTTTTTTAATATACTAATATTCCTCACCAGCCTCAGCTTAATTTGATATTTAACAAAGTCCTAATGCTTGTTAGGACTATGTTTTTGTATATACTTCAAGACCCACCTTTGTAAATATCTTTGGTGGGTCTTTAAAATTTTCATTTGACATAAGAATTCCTTGCAGGGTCAGATCATCCTTTTTGGACAGTTCTTTTTTATTTTTACTGGAATGGTTTCTGTTTATGTCTTTAGAATTTCATCCTGCAGAACGTCCTAAGATCACATATTTTAGACTGACATCTTTTCCATTTTTTCTATAAATGCTTTGAAGCCTTTTCTTTTAACTCTAGTATGCATGTCATATGATGTCTATGTTTCCTATCTTTCTTTATCTTTAATTGTAAGATGGAATGATCATTCTCCTCCCCTTCCCCTTCCCCTATCACCCTGGATTCCTATAATTTCTACTTCTGCAGTACATTTCAATTTCTTCTTGTTGGTCAGAATTGAGTTCAGAATAATACTTAATGTTTGTCACTATTTCCATTTTTGAAGGATAAAATTATGACTGTCATGCCAATAATCTATTAGCTGATTTACTTTTAATAGCACAAGATAGATCCAGAAAACATTGATAACTATAGTACATTTTTCTACTAGTCTGACATTTTACTCTCCCTGACAATAGGAGAATGGAGAGCAAAAATAAGAAGAACAATAATAGTTAACATTTATATAATACTTTACGCTTTGCAAAGAATTTACATATATTATTATATATCATCCTTTCAATAATTCTGTGAGTTAGGGGCTATCATCATTTCCATTTTATAGATGGAAAACAGAACGAGAGAGATTAAATGCTTTGCACAGGGTCACACAACTAGTTAATGTGTGATATAGTTTCAAATTTAGATTTTTTTTTTTTACATCAAATTCATTGTTTTGTCACCTAGCTAGCATGCTACCTAACTGTCTCAAACCCCTTTGTCTTTGCTACTAAGAGTAAGATCTAGCTACATTTTAAAGAGATTGGTCGGGATAGAAAGTTCAATGTCTTTTACTCTGTGCATCTCATTACAAGATTGCTCTTTTCTACCATAGTTAATCAATGAGATCCTGAATTTTTTGTCATTCTTTGAAAATTGCTTGTTGGATAATTAGAGAAGGATTTTTGGATGAGTTAATGTTGAACTGAGACATGAGGGATTATTGGCATTGGGATAAGCAGAATAAAAAAGAGGGAAAGGCTTGGGATGAAAGTAATAACATGAACAAAGAAGGGAAAGAGCATAGAATATTGAAGGATTAATAAGGAAGCTGGTTTGATTTTAATAGAATGGGACTTAGTGAGAAATATTTGATACAACAACAATATCAAATTTCTATATACCAACTATGGTTTGGTAACCATATTCTAGGTGCAGAGCTGGTGAATAATTTACATAACATATGGTCCCTACTTGAAAAAAGGTTTTTCTCCTATGAGAAGAATGACAGGATTTAGTCAGCCAGTATTTATTAAACTCCTACTATATGCCAGGTACTATAGCTGAGTGATAGGAATACATATACACTACATGAAACAGTACCTACCCATTAAGAGCTTCCATTCTAATGGAGAAGATAACTGTTTTCTGCAAAATGAGGGAATTTAACTACATAAGATTTCATCTGATTTTAAAACCTAAGATTCTGTGAGTGATATAACTAAGTCTAAAATAACAAATTCTTAGTTAAAATGTGTTTTTAAACTCAAGATAACCACTTACTTGACATACCCTTCCTCCATTCTATATCTACTGGCTAAGTGCAGAAATTCACCAGAATGATTTTTTAAAATGAATGACTCTAGAATAATATGTATACAGAGAGAAGCAAACATGGTCTTTTGTTTTTATGTTTTGCAAATGATAGATGAAAACATAGAGGCTAAGAAGCTCGCTGAACATTCATTCGATACAAATACTCCAATACTGGAGTAAGTATTTGTAAAACCTGGGATCAGATCCTGCTTCTTTGGATTTTACTCATTGATTTACTCCTGATATTTCTTCTCTAATGAAGAGGCCCTTCTAGAGGGCATTGGACATATGTGAAACTATTCTACTACATGTTGTTTCCATGGGAATCTTCTTATAATTTATCTTTTACTTACTCTCTTGTCCCACATTATAAAAGACCTCTCTTTACTCAGAATATGAACTAGACTTCTTAAGACTGTTATTCAAGAGCCTCTAGCATTTGGGCCCAAGTTATATTTCTAGTTATATCTCTCACTGTGCTCATACATATGCCCTTTGTTCCAGCCAAACTGAGATATTTGCCAGCTAGGGAGCATGCTTTGAGTTTTTCTTTCTGCTCCTTCTATAATGCTCTAATGTATACTATGAGCTCCTCGAGAGCAGAGAAGGTTTTTTGCTTTTCTTTGTATCTCCATTATTTTGCACAGTTGATGACATATAATTATTACTCAATGAATGCTTATTGATTGACTAACAATGAAAAAGTACTGATTTGGAGTCAAAGAACCTTTATTTGAATCCTGACTTCTCCTATCTATGCCTCAGTTTACTCATCTGTAAAATGAGTAATAATAGACCAGACAATATCTGTTATCTCTTATAACTCTAAATCCTTTGATTTGCCACTGGTTGGCAAAATCCTACCTACTTTTCAAGACAAATAGCATCTCTTTGGGATTAATTAGTCCCTTTAACAAAAACAAAACTTTTTCCTCTTTGCACACCCACAGCCTCCACATCAGAGGATAGTTATCCATGTATGTCTTGTCTTTCCAAGAGCAGAGAGAGCAGAAAAAGTGTCATTCATCTTTGTTTCTTCTGATCACCTGGCAGAGTTCTTCAGACATAGCATGTGTGGAATATATGCTTGCTCTGTGTCTGTCTATCATTTGGTTGAAGAAAGACATTTTCTTATTGCACATTCCAAAATTTTGCTTGGCAATGGCCTGTGGTAGCTTGAATTGACATAAAAGGTGTCAGCGGGTTCTCAACAATGTTTAAATTGATTAATGTGTTGACAATTTAATTTAAAAAAATACAAGCATAAAGGCCATTCTCCTAGCCACATTTCTACCTAAGCCACAGTTCTGTACTATCACAGAAGTGGCAAAATCCACAGAGTCAAATAGCAAGACTAGATGCTACTATGCTGCCATTCCCCAAACACCAACTTTAGTTAACACTATTTGAGGAATTAGAGCAGATCAACTCTTTTTGATAGTTAATGTAGCTTTGCTTGAATGTAAGATCTGTTAAGTCTTGATCGAGCACCTATGACATGGTATACTAGATAGGGCCCAGAATTCCATCATTGCATTCATCATGGATTAATGTGCCAATGTGATCTTCATAAAACAGAAATTATGACAATGTCATTAACCTACTCAATAAAATAAAGCATTTCCCTACTGCCTTCATATTAAGATATAGAATCCTCACTTTAGCATTTAGAACCACCTTAACATTTAGAAACTCTTGGTAACTTTTTAGTTTTATACTTTCTTTTCTCACATTCTTTAATCCAATGAACAGCACTCTTCTTTTTACTCCCAATGAACAGCATCCATTTCGTGTATTAGTACTATGTCTCCTCTCTGGATGGTCTTTCTACCTGGAATGATCTTACTCTTCACCTGCCTCTCTTATTTTCTATAACTTCCTTCCAGCCTCAAATAAATCCCACTCTCTATAAGAAGCCTTTCCTGGTTCTCCTTTGGGTTTGGGACTTCCTATTTGATTATCTATCATTTAATTTGCTCTGTATATATATATATATATATATATATATATATATATATATATATATTGTCTAAATCTCATTATTTGAGTTGTAACCTCCATCAGATTGCGAGTTCTTGAGGTCGGGGACTGATTTAACTTTGTTGTTGTTGTTGTTGTTGATAGTACTACAATTTAGCTCAGTGTCTAGCATAAAGCAAAACAAGCATTCATAAGTACTTAATGACTAATGGATTGTCATCTAAAGGAACTTTAGAGATAGATTATCTAGACCTATTCTGTCTTGTTTCACAGAAATGAGGTTCCAAAAGGGTCTCACGTAAGAGATTTGTTCAAGATTACATAGGTAGAAGATAGCAGAATCAGGACTGAATCTGAATTCTCTCCTTCCAAGTCCGGCACTATTTCCATTACAATTCAGTGCCTTCTACTATGGGTGTTCCATAGGGCAATATGGTAGAGTATTTTCTTTAAAGGAATGTGTTCCCTAGTAGGGAAAATACAACTTGTGACTATTAAAAAGCACAGAATAGAAGAGAGGTTATCAGTCTCATTCATAACACTTCCTAAAATGGTTCTAACAGGTTAAAATATATAATTGACAAATATTTAATTAATCAAATAAAACCAAAATAAAATATAGATGTCAATTTGTTGTTTTCTAAGTTAATACGCAGGATCCTTATGTAATGCTTTCTGGTTCCTGTTTATATTTGAGTTTGACTCCACTGAAGTGGAGTATCAAGTAGTAGACTTTGAGAGAAAGAATCTAAGTGTGGGAATACTAGACTATAGGCCCTATATTCAAAGAAATATAGATGGAACTACCTCTTCTGGGTGTGAGAGACTACAGAGTAGTTGAGTAAAAATGGATGTTTTTTGTTTCTTGAGCTTTAACCATGGTTTATTTATTATTTTTATGGTCAGCTAGGTGGCTTGGTGGTCTCCACCTAGGTCTGGAGTCTGGATGACTCCATCTTCCTGAGTTCAAATCTGGCCTCAAATACTTACTAGTTGTGGAACTCTAAATCACTTCCCTTTGTTTACTTCAGTTTTTTCATCTTTAAAAAGATCTAGAGAAGGAAATGGCAAACCACTTTAGACTTTTTGCTAAGAAAAACCTAAATAGGGACATGAAGAGTTGGACATGACTGAAGGAAAAATAATTTTCATTTCTTTTGTTCTTGTATCTTCAATTCAATAAGCATTTATTGAGTAACTACCATTTGGTAGGCATTGGGCTGGATATTAAAAAGGCAAAAAATGAAAGCCCCTGTTCTTAAGTCCCTTGAAGGGAAGCCGTGTAAATAAATGCACAGCTAAGTGTTTACAAAATACAGTGAAAGTAAGTATAAAGTCATTTGGGGAGAAAAGAGGGGGCACAAAGATTAATGGGTGGGAAGAAGGTTGAGTCAAATAAGGCCTTACCAAGAGACCCTGACTTAAGCTATGTGCTAAAACAAAACAACAACAAAAAATCCAAACCTAGAAATTCTAAGTGGAAGTAAAGAAAGAGAACATCAAAGTCATGTGAGGCAGCTTGTACAAAGGGACATATGTGAGAGATGGAATGTTGTCTGAGGGGAACAGTAAAGTAAGCTAGTTTGAATGGAATGTAGAGTTGTATGATGGGAGTAAACTGAGATCAGTCTCAAAGACAGGTTTCTGTTTGTGCTAAAATAAATTGATTGGAATTTTTCCTATTGTTAGCAGAGTAAGTCACTTCCGAGTGGGAGGTGGTAGTCTGGAGAAGATACTGGATGCATTTCAAATTTGCATCTATAGATCCTCTTCTCTCCCTGTTTCTCTGCCTCTCTCTCTCTCTGTTTCTATGCCTCTCTTCCTCTCTGCTTCTCTCCCTCTCTCTCTCTCTTTCTCTCTCTCTCTCTCTCCCTCCCTCCCTCCCTCTCTGACTCTTTCTCTCTCTGACTCTCTCTCTCTCTGTTTCTCTGCCTCTCTCCCTCTCTGTTTCTCTGCCTCTCTCCCTCTCTGTTTCTCTCTCTCTCCCTCCTCTCTGCTTCTCTCTCTCTCCCTCCTCTCTGCTTCTCTCTCTCTCCCTCCTCTCTGCTTTTCTCTCTCGTCTCTGCTTCTCTCCCTCTCTCCTCTCTGCTTCTCTCCCTCTCTTCCTGTCTGCCTCTCTCCCTCTCTCCCTGTCTTCCTCTCTTCCTCTCTGCTCTCTCTCTCTTCCTTTCTGCTCTCTCCCTCTTTCTTTCTCCCCCTTCTCAGCAATTAGGGTAAAGTGATTTGCCAAGTGCTACACAGCTAGTAAGTGTCTGAAGCTAGATTTGAACTCAGATCCTCTTGACTCCAGGGCCAGTGCTTTATCTGCTATGCCACTTGGCTGCCCTGCATCTACAGATTTTAAGATTATGATACTTTGAACTACCCACACCCCAGTTGACTGCCAGTTATGGATGACTGAAAATTTTATGTTCATTAGAAATGTCAAATGGTCATTCACAGCATAAGAACAAATACTTCCATAGGTGTGACAGAAATATTATTTATGGCTCATCCAGCCTAATGTTCTGTCTCTCATAGAAAGTTATAAAAAATAGTTTTGCCTTATTGAATGTTCCTAACTTGTTAGGACTTTATCATTTGTGATGTTTTTCTAACTTTTCTTGAACAAAGTAGATACTTACTGAATGTTTGTTGACTAAAAGGATGGATAGATGAATGAATAAATAAATGAACTAGTATAACCCTTTCAAGTAATGAGTTATCCTTGCCCCCCTCCCCTTTCCCCTGTTTCTCACTTAACCCATGTCTCTATGTTGTGAGAAAAATGGCGCGATAGAGGGGGAAAAAAAAGCAGGGCATCTGGTTCACCAGATCTGCATATGGCCACAGCATATGGCGCACACAGGGCATTTGACCATTGTGCTCATTAAGACATGCAGGCAAACCGGATGCGCTACATTCACGGTGGTGCTGTCGTTTTTCTCTCAGCATGTAGACCTGGTGTTAATCATCAGTACAGGCTCATTCGCCTTTCCTGGGCTAATCAATTCTCCCTTCCTGTTCACTGTTTTTGTTCCCCCTGAATATTCTCTACCCTTTGTCTTTATCTTTCCATTGGGCCAATGCCACCCAACTCCTGAATTTTCTGCATAATCTTGCTATTGGTAGATTTAGTTGTCAGTAAAATCTTTTTTTTTTTTTCTTTTAACATACCCAATGGATCTGGGTTGATGAAGAAGAAATGCAAAACAAATTGATTTGGGGCATTAAGAGCTAATGTAGTTCATTGGAAAGAACACTGGATTTTGAGTCGGGAGACCTGGGTTCAAATTACAGCTTCTGTTACTACCTAGATGCGTTTGGACAAGCCACTTAAACTCTCTCATCCTCAGTTTAATCTTAAAAATTAGAGCATTGCACTAAATTCTATTTCACTTTAAATCTTGTGACTTTAGGAGAGTCTGGGAAAATTACTTTCATTTTATTTTTTATTTTTTGGTAAAGGATTAGGTGAGTTCTAGATATCATGATAGCCCACTACCTATAAGGAAAGAGAGTGTGAAAGGCTTAGTACTTAGAGAATCCTTACTCCTGAAAAAATAAAATTAGAGCTAGTAGGTTAGTCGCGTTTTTGGGTTTCTAAAAATAGCAATCTTTGAAAGTACACTGTCTTAGGTGGTTTCTACTCTGTTGTCCCAGGTGGGAGTTTTTTTGGCAAAACCAACTGCTCACATTTCTGCCCATGTTTCTCACCTTTCCAAAGCCCTTACATTTTCCTCTCCTGCCTGGCATGCACAGCACCCGTTAGTTAATTCAGCAGAATTTGCATATTTCATTTTTGTTCAGGTTGCTCCTTCTCCTGTTGCATTTCTAAAAATGAGAAATGAGATCAGAACACACATTAACCCCTGTGTCATCCCCTTTCCTTTTCATTCATCAGTATCCTTTGTTTATCATCTTTCAGCAGATTTTCAAGCCATATGACAATATTCCTATCCAAATCAATTAGAACTAATTTTTCAAATAGAATTACTGATCTCCTCTGTCAATCCTTTATTGAATTCCAGATGTATACCATCCATGCACACGCACTTATCACTAGCTACACAGAATATTCTCTTCATCTATTAATTTCATTTGTAACTATTAAAAACCAGGAACAAATCTATCTGGAAGGATTTATCCTAAGGATCCCCTTCCTTCCTTAACAGAATATTTCAGGACTTGGTTTTGAACTCAGTGTAGTTACCATTTTTTCCCCCTCATTTAATAACCACTCCATTATTTCAGAACAGGAAAATCAGAGCAATTAAAAAAAAAATTAGTTTGATAGAAAAAGTGAAAGATTTTTCATTCTTGCTTCAAATTCATTGTGAAAACAGAAGGCAGTTTCCCCAGATGGAAATCTGTCATATCATTATGGAAATGTCAGATTTCCACCTGGGGCATATTGACAAAAAGCCATGATTTTTGCCCAGGGGGTGGAATTTCACAAATTTTCCCAAGGAGAGCTGCATTCTCTGGTAGAAGACATAGATAATTCCGGCCCCATTTTAAATTTGCAAAGTCTGTGAGTTCTGGGAGAATGCTTTCAGGCAAATACCCAGAGAGGAGAAATACACTTAAGCCCCCACCCGTTGTTCACCTCCATTAAGGGGTGATTCACTAGAGAGTGGGTGTTATCTTTAGTTAGTGAGTTAGTTCCTTAGTTAGCCTTCCTTGTATTAACTTGAATGTACAGCTACCAAGGGATGTTTCTCTGTTGGCACTGCCAAGCAAATGGATCCATCTTCCTGCCTATTAGCCCAGAGGTGTAATTCTTGGGCCTATCTGGTTCTGCTGTGTAAATATCACTACTTTAGTTAATAGGTATGATGTTCTTAAACTCTCTCTTAATTTCAGTAATTGTATTTTTTTTTCCTCAGGAATGGAGCATTTTACAAACCTCCGTTAGTGAAGCATTCAAGCATGCATTAGAAATATTAGCAAAACTGGCCTAAGTTAATGAATGATGGGACATTTAGAGAAAAATAAAACAATCTCCCAACATTTTCATACATTTACAGTCATTTGACTCTCATGGCTTAAATAGATGAAAGAGATTTGAGTGGCTTAAGTCCTGGCAATAATAGCCTTGGGACATGAGTTACTCTATTCTATTATGTAGAAGTCTTGCTGCCTTGTATAATAGCCCTACAGATTAAGAAGCACAATGTAAAAGATCTAAATATTTCTCTTAAGTAAAGACTTGCTGCTCTTAACAAAAATCTCCACTCCCCTCAATGTTATGCCATTGTAGGCAATCAACTACATTAATACAAATAATATATATAACATAATATTATAAATATAATTTTTTTCCTAGCAGAAATACCTGCATTTAAAAAAAATGCAGCAAATAACTTCCAACTTCAAAGGTCTAACTTCAAAAGGTTTTCTTGCATTCTGCTTGATGGGACAGCATCTTATGCACACATGCTTTTTTCCCTGCTAAATGCCTTAATAATGAGCTTGGGTTCAGATTTTGTGAATCGGAGCCAAGTAACTCTATTTTATTATATTTGCTGGGAAATGAACTAGCTCAGGGTAATTAGGAAAGCAATTTTATTAGCTTCTATTTCATAAAGATTGTTTTTTAATCAGAGTCAGAACTTACTAGAAATGATTCTCTGCTTATTGCTTGGGTCTCAGGAAATGGTGTGGGGCATTGTGGGGCTTAACCTAGAGTAAAGCCAATGTGGTGAAGACAGTAGCATTGCTATTAATCTCTAACAATGCTGTAAAAATAAACCTAGTCTGATGGCATTGTAAATAACCTGGTGGCTGGCAGGCACAGTGGAAGATTACCTGCATCTGGTTTATTAGAGCAAAGAAACTTAACAAATAAGGAAATGAAAATACTCTAGTGGTCTATTACTCTGTCCTAGGTTCAAGTCACATATAAACAGATTGTTGGGGACCCTGGGTGGGAAACCAGAGCATTGGAGTAGGGACAGTGAGAATGTATCTTCCATAGACTAATGGGGAAAAGCATTGGGAGTGATAGTATATTTGGATAATGTAGTGCAGCTGTGAATAAGACAAATGTCCTCCTGATATATACAGCATCTACAGGGCTGTTGCTTATAGGAAAATGGAGTTCCAGTAATAACACCTCTCCTGGCAGCCACTTATGGAGCCAGGCACAGCGTTTGGGGCACCTCATTATGAAGAGAACATCAATACTGTAAATTAGAGAGAACTCAGAGAAGGGTGACAAAAAAGATAAAAGGATTAGAAGAGATGACCTATAAAGAAAGGTTAAAGGAACATAACATTTACAGCTTTCAGGGAAAGGAGCTGGAGAGATGGAAGGCTATGCTAACTGTCTACAAATATTTGAGCAATGATAATTTTAAGGAGAGAAGGGGATTACTTGCAGTGTCTGGGAATGGCCTAACAAGGAGTAACGGCTTGAAACTAAGAAAAGGGAAAAATGTCGGTTAAAAGACATTAGAAAAAATTTCTTCCCAGTAAGGGCAATTAGGTACTGAAGTGATCTGTCGGCTGTAAGTGGTAAAGACCTGATCACCATAAGTGTTTAAGAGGGGGTAAGATAAGACCCTTGAGGGGCTGATTTCAGAGAAAATCCTGTGCTCTCAAAGGGGCTGGGACTAGAAGACCTAGATGATCTTTTCAAGACCTGGGACTGTCATCAAAGGTTCTTGTGTGTGAAGGAGGGGAAATATTGTCCAAGAAAAAAAATCAAGTTGCTGCTGAAATCACCCTTCTGGGAATGTTGTCCCCCATTGGCCATTAGTGTTGACATCTCTCATTTTCCATTGCAGTCATCAAGATATTTACATAAATCATTTGGAAGTCTGAGCTAAAGTGGAGAGGGAGGGATGGATGCCCTCTGATGAAGAGGCATATGGAAAAATGAATAGCATGAGTGTGTGTACATCAGGTTCTGTTGTGCAAGGGAAGGGAAATACAGAAAATTGCCATGTTTTATCATGTCAGGCTAGCAGGAACAGGTGACACTGTGATCAGGTGTGCATGCATAATCACTCCCCCAAATAATCACCATGTGGAATAATTTCCCCCCAAATCTTGCAGCTTCAACTTATTCTCTGCAAGTGACTCATAAATCTTGGCCTTGAATGTGAATCAAGATTCTGAGCTGCAGGCTCAGGGGCTTGTTGGATTTATTCAACTTTAGTCTTTATTTATAGACATAAAAGTGTATTATTGGTTGTAACATCCAAACAAAAGAAAACAGATTGTAAGCATCCATTAATGTTTTCCCAAAAGGGAAATCGCACGTTTCTCCTGGGTCTCTCGTTCTCTCCCTTGCAATATTAAGATGATGTCATAAACTCATAATTACTTTGTGATGTTCTTATGTACTTTCTATCTGCCGGTTCAGAAGCATGAATCCCCTCTCTGATCAGAATGCAATGAACAAAATGAGCAGGTGCAAGATCAGTCTTTAGTGGTTTGCAACTGGAAAAACTCTGAAGTTTTGAATTCATATTATTTAAATATCTCTCTATGGAAGGAAAAAAGACTTCTTATGTTTCATGGATCATGATTAGGCACATGAGATAGTCTGTGGATCGATTATTGTTGTTATTATTGGGTAAGGATGGAGGAAATTTTGATTAATACCTGAAGAGTGTAGAATACAGGAACAAATTCCAAAAATTTATTATTATTATTGTTATTATTTTAAAATTGCATTCACTAGTGCTAGTCAGAAAATGAAGAGAGATAATGAGAGAGAGAGAGAGAGAGAGAGAGAGAGAGAGAATGAGAAAGGAGAAAGAGAGAATAAGAGAGGAGAGAGAATGAAAGAATAAGAGAGGAGAGAGAGAAAGAGAGAATGAAAGAGGAGAGAGAAAATGGGGAGAGAAAGTGGGAGTAAGGGTAAGGAAAAAAAGAGAAAAAGAGGAGGGAAAAATGAAAATTTGAAAATTCAATATCGTTATTTTTCTCCCCTGAATACAAAAGTAAACACACACACACACACACACACTAAAAAATCTTTGTTCTTTTTTCCTCCTCATTTCTTTAGGAGAGACCATAAAACATCTCTATTCCATTGCTCAGATTCCTTATTGCTCATTGCTAACCATTTTAATTTCTGACCTCTTCTGCTCTACTAGTTATAGACCCATTCACTGACCCTGTAGGATTTCTTACATAGTGATTTATGTCCTTGCCCAAATTCGTGTGAATTACCAGGATCAGCCACTGAGAGAAATCTATCTCCCTTCTCTTTCTCCTGATTGGTACAATAACGTTTGCCTGTGTGTTCTTCCAACCATATTTCCCAACTTAATGACCTGATGTTGCAATTGACACCCTTCCACCAAATATATTTTTTTAAATTACTACCATCTGTTGGCCATTGACTTAAAGTAAGATGCAAATTCACTTCAGGGTGAGGATTGGTGATAGTGGGCTCTAAGAGGAACTGTCATTGATATCTCTTGTATCGCTAAATAGAATAATGCTAATCAGTCAAATTCAGGCAAAGGCACAGATTGGGACAACAGGTCTGTGGTTTAGGTCTATCTTCCTTTGAACACCTTATGATTCGTTGGCAAGTTGTAGCATAGTCTTTTATTAGGAAAGAATATTGAGAATCACAAAGATGTCTGAGTGGATACTGCTTTACTTCTGTGTATAATCTGGCTTCTCATTCTTATTGTCAATAGCTGAGCTCTCCCTTCTGCAATGATACATAATTTCCTTGAGGACAGGAACTTTCATTTTCATCTTCATATTTCTAGCACTTAGCATACTACTTGGTATATAATAATAAACACTTAATATGTTTTGAATGGAAATGAGTTAACCATCTCATTTCTATGGACTTCCACTATTCTCAGTTACTTTATTGCTGGTATTCATGCTTAGTCTTTTTTTCTCCTTTTCGGTTTGTTTTGATTTTTTTAATAGTTTTGGATCTCTGCTTTGCCAACTTTTTTAGTTTGTCTCTGTTGTATACTCTCTTACTTCTACTTTTAATTTGATGAGTTTGTTTTCCCATTCTCTTATCCTTACCCTCAATCTCAGATGGCCAACTGAATACTTGCTGAATTTGTCTTGTGAGAATTATGACCATATCCACTCTATTTTCATTGACCCAGTAGGTGCCTTGTATAGAGCTACACTGTTTAAGCCCAAATAGGAATATGTATTGGGAAACCTCTTTGTCAGGATGCTAATGTGCCAATCACATTGATGCTGTTTAGCTATTAGTCTGAGAACTTAATCATATACTATAAGAAGAGGTTTTGATAAAGAATTTTACTTCTGTGGGCTCATTTAAGATTTAGCCTGAAGTATTAATGCAAAATTTAAAATTGTGTCCTCTTCATTGCAATCCTGTGTGGTTACAAGGTTCTAATAAATATTATGTCCTCCCATCATGCAATTAAAATTTTCCACCTCATTTCACAATGCAAAACATTCGCATGTTGTCAATCATTTTGAAACATGATTTTTTGACATCATATAATTTCACTTCATTTTTTAAGACAGACATCACACCAGGAAATTATATAAGAAAGAATCCTATTATATCTTTATTTTTCCACCAAATTTCACCTTCAAATGTAGTCATTTGTGTATATTTCAGTAATTTCAACAATAAACTTTCAAGGAGAAGCAAATGGCTGTTCTGTAGACAGAGATTAGCATATGGAGTTGGCTGCTCTTGAGAGACTGCCGCTCAGTTGCGGGCACCTGGTTAGAAAACACGGTTTTAGCCACGGGAAGTTTACAAGTCTCATCGTACAAAGTGAAAAGGTTGCTGCTTGAAACAGCTACCACCTGGGAAGCTAGGAGAAAAACATACGTGTGCTTTTGAACTTTCCTCTGTTTAATAGCTAGCAGACACTAATGATTTGCCAAACATCCTGATTTAGAATGGTGATAGTCAAAAGCAAGACTACCTGCTGACTGTTAGGTAGCCCACCTGTTCTCCAAACCAAAGTTCTCCTGACCTGTGCCCAATGCAAAGCTGTTGTGCTCGAAACCCCTGCTAGACACGTGTGCACATCTCATTGGGTTGCTCCCAGTCTGGTGATCTGCAATCAAATCCTTGACTGTGGAGCGGAAGCTTCTTCTGTGAAGTCAAAAGACTGGGGTTGTCTTTCCTGATGTAGGAAGAGAGGCCGGTAAAAAAAAAAATTCTAAATACAGGCAAGCTGCAGGGGGGAGACCAGAATGGGATGGGGAAGGCATCCTGCTTGAGTAATAAGGGAGAGTTAATGGGAACATGATGTCAGGAGCACTATTTGCCCCTTATTTATAGAAGGTTTTTCTCTCCCTAGTTATTTATATAGTGTGAAGGGTTTTCAGGAAGGGACAATCCAATTATTTGTGGTTGGGGGGACTGGAGAATGAAGGGGAATTAAGAGGAAACAAAAGCCTAGTGGTGATAGTTGGCTGGCTTAATAAAAGTTGAAGGTGAAAAAGAAGCAAGGGATTTTGCAAATGTGTATGTTGAAAACTATCTTTGTATGTATTTGGAAAAAATAAAAAAAACTATTTAAAAAATAAATAATAATCAAGAAGGAAGAAAAATGCTGGAATAGTATTCTTCCTGTCTCTGATTATATGAAAGAAATCTAGGCAGCCGAATTATGATAGATAGAGAATTTGGGCACAAAATAATTTAATCTAAATCAACAAACATCTATTAAGTTTTCCCTACATTCAAGGCATCATGACATGATTTAAGTAAAGGGGTTAGCTGGAATGATTAGTGAGTAAATCTGATTATCCCATATTAATTTAAGAAGGATGATATGATTAATATTTGAGGTCACAGGCACATGACCCCTATCTTACTTTGGGTCTTTCACTTACTATAATGTCATATGTATCTGTTTTTCTGATTTTGAGTTGGAAGTAACCTTGGAGGCCATGGAGTCCAACTTCTTCATTTTTACAGAGGGGGCAAATGAGACACAGTAAGGATAAGTAATTTTCCTAGGGCTACACAGCTGGACAGTATCTGAAGCAAATTTTGAACTCCGACTTTCCTGATTCCAAAACTAGCACTTTACTGTGCTCTTTAGTTGCCTCAAGCATTTCTAGGGTGGATTGCTCCCCTATTTATATACCCAGTACCTGGCATGTAATAGATACTTTGATTAAGCCTTTGAAAAAATAAATGAAAATATCTTGTTTGATTTCTGATATGCTGTATTTCATGAATGGTTTGAAAGTTAAAACTGTATAGGGTCCATGCAATTTTTATGCTTATCCAATAACTCTGCATATGTCTTGTTACATGTATGATTTGCTGTGAAACAAGCAAGAGAATCACAAAGAGGATCTGTAAACCGGGATAGAATATGCAAGCTAGGAAGTAGGTGGAGCCTAGAAAACACTCAGAAAATTTTACCCCCAACTTCCTCCTGAGTAAAGGCCTTAATAACGTTCCCTAAACCCCAATCTAGAGTGTTGTCTCAAGGGACCTTAGTATGCTTGACTTTGCTCTACATGCCAATTGCACTGCAAATGAAGATAGCAATTAGCATTCATCATTGTAGTGATTTTGATCTCTTTCTGTATTTATATAGTGCTTATCGCTGTAGTACCTAGATGCCTTGACAGGCTTGCTAATTTAGCATGAAACAATATTGGTAGAAAGAAGGCATCTTTCCTTCCCTTGAGCTACTTTGGATCTAGGGCAGTAGGTTTCTATTCTGTTTTCCTGATGGGAAGAAATCTGTTAGGCTTAGAAATTGGGCTTGCATCTTTTTTCTGAACCCCCAACAATATATCTAAATGTTATCAGTTAAAATGCATTTAATAAGTACCTATTGATTGCCAGTTATTGTGCTAAAAACAAAAATGGTTTCTGACTTTAAGGAGCTTATAATCTAGCTGCAGAGAACCAACACACATATGTATAGGTTTATACAAAAATAGATAATTGATTTTTAGGGGAAGACATTAACAGCTAGGACCATTGGAAAGGGCTTAATGGAGAAAGGTGGTACTTGAGCTGAGCTTTAAACCAATGATTCTGAGATGAGGAGAAAGATTATTCCAATCCTGATGAATGAAATGTGATGCAAAGGGTCTATGCTATAGGAGAAATACAGTTGCCATGTCCAATCTGAGTGTCCTAGTAAAATGCTGATAATAATACTTGTGATACCTACTATATAGGGCTACTAGGGGAAAAAGTGTTCTATAAAACTTAAAAGCATTAAAAAATGATTGTTGTTGTTGTTTGTTATTATTATGGATCTATTGAACCAAGCATCTGGGTAAAAAAGGGAAACACAAAGTTAATTATTTGACTGTTTCCAAATATCTAATGTTCCAAATGTCCCAGGATGGATTTTTCTGATGTATGAGAGGAATAGTTAATTTGTATTCTTCCCATAGGAAAAGTTGTAAGAAGGTTTCCTCCTACCTGTGTTATTTAATGCTTGTTTGGCCCAGTGTTCCATCAACTTCTATGTTTAAGTCAATCAAATCATAGGGATGGTGAATGATAAGACACTTGGTTGACTTGTCCTTTCTGGGAATGTTAGCACTGATTTGATTTCTGTTTCTAATGCTAGAGTAAGAAAGGTGAAAGGAGGTGAGAGGGAGAGGGAAGAGAAAGTTACATACCACCATATTCTCCTCCTTCTCCTTTCCTTTACCCCCTCAGCCAGGAATAGAATGAAGATAGCCAAGGAGCAGACTAACATGGTAGGGCTGGCTCTGGCAATATATAGTGATTTCTAACCAATCAGAAGATCAAAGTCTTTGCAAATTTGCAACCCTAGGCATAATAAAATGATGACTATTTTTGTCTAAATATCTTTGACAATTGTACAGCTAATTGTTTTATGAAGCCATAGGAGACAAGATTATCTCCAACTGGATGGGAGGAGAGAGAGAGAGATGTCAGGGAAGATTTTGTGATGGAGATAGTGTTTGATAGAGCTGAAAAGGTATGGTTTTGCCACATCATATGGCAATCTGATTTCCAGGCAAAAGAGTTTGAATTTTACTTGGGAGATAATAGTGAACTACTAGAGATTTTACAGCAGAGGAGAAAAATGACTATATTTTTATGTAATAAGGTAATATTAGAGGAAGGATAGAATGCATGTAGGAAGACATCTTGAGACTATTTTAATAGTCTAACACTAATGGCAATATGTACTAGGACATATTAAGAAGATCACAATCCAAGTAATTCATGTAAATAATATGATATTTCTGTTGGACATTTTTGAACAAGTTCACTCGTATTTTTAATGTGTTTACTGACGATATGTCATCGGAGTCCAGTTCAATCTCATAAGAGAAAAGTCTGTTCTCTACTAGATTGAGACCTCTAGCTTTTTATTTTATTTTTTTGAGTTATAATTCTACAACTATTTCAGGACAGCAAGTGTGACCTATTATGTAAGAAATCAAAGCACTTTCTAACAATCTATGGACATTTAAAAAAAATGCCTTTAGCACAGACTCACAGACCATTGGTCCTACGGTGTTTAGTGGATTTTATGACAAATTGGCCATTTTCCAAAGGTGCTTCACCTAATAGATGGGATATGCATGCTTCAGAGGGAGCTTGGAGTATTGGTTTTTGGCTTTAGTGAAATGGGAGTGGTTTCATTGTAAGGAAATCATTATCTTTTATTATCTTCAGAAAATTGTTTAAGTGAATTCAATTTCTTCCCTATTGTTCGAATCACTTGAACTCTCTATGTAACAAATCCTTTGGGAAATCTCTGGGGATCCCTATTTTTATGCATAAATATTGATTTATGCCACAAAGAAAAGTATTTAAAATGTTGTAAGTCCATGTTTGTAAATACCTGCAAGATAGAGGACAACTTTCCCCAATGGTTTTCACTGGGTTTCAGTCTCATAAGTGGTGAAGACTGTTGTGTGGGTGACCAAGACTGATATTCACATCACTTTTAAAAAGCCTGTCATGTTTAAACTCTGAGTTGGATCTATCAAACATTTTAATTGTCTCTTAAGTAGAGAGAGAATAGAATGTGTATTGTAAGACTTAGATGTAAGTCCTGATTGCCACTTAATGTCTGTATAATACCAGGCATGTCAAATAATATCTGTGCATCTGTTTTCTCATTCTTAAAATGTAAGTGTTTAACAAGATGTCTAAGTTTCTTTTTAGATCTAAAGTTATGATCCTAAGATAAAATAGTGTTCTGTTTAGGCAGGGAGAGAGGACATACTGTCCTCTAAATGGTTCAAATGAAAAGATTTTCACATCTCTCATTCCTATTATGCTACATTGGTACTGACTATGGTACCCATGGCTGCCCATATTATTTGATTCTGCCACCTTAATTTTAATCATATCACATGTTCTTAACTTTTTCTTTGTCCCCCTCTTACTCCTATGAGTTTTAGAGGGGGAGAGTGGAAGAGAAAAAGAGCAATTGGGAAGATGAACCTGTGTGCTGAATCAGAGATGCTGCTAGAATTTTCTGTTGAACTATATTAAATAGGAATTCCAAACAATAAATTTCAGGGAGAGTTTTGTTGTATAGCCCAGGTGGGAAGAACCACCTTTCAGTGCAGAATAGAAGATGCCTTAAGAGGTTATTGAGTACATGTACTTTCCTCTGAGCATGACTGTAATTGATTTAACCATCATAGATGAAAATTTCTCCTGTTTCTTTTTTAAACAACAAAAAACCAAAAATTATGGAAAAGCAGATCCCTAGTAACCCAATCCCTAGAAATACCAGAATTTATGATCATTGTATCTAAAGTTTTGAAATATTGTTTATATTTTCTCATTAAAAACAGCTCTAGATATTTACAAAGAGAGGACACCAACCTCCAATGGAAGACTGGTAAATATTTTAACTTGAAATAAAAGATGTTTTTTGATTTGATTTTTTTAGTGCATTGGCTAGCCAATATATATATATTATACATATATATATATACATTATATATACATATATATATATATATAAAACAGTATATATGTGCATATACATATCTATTCAAATACAACATGAATATATTTTGCCTAATCCATACAGAGCTTCATCAATATTTCTTCTTTATTCTCTTTTATGCCAGCTGCTTTCTTTATGCATTTCCATTTGCCACATTTTTCAGAGTGATTGGATTAGGTTGCATACACTTCCTCTGAAATATTAAGTGTATGCAATTCCCATCCACACGCACTGGGCCTGTGGTTATGATCTATCATTTCAAAAATCCACATGCTAAAAAAGACCTGAGCAGGCCTTGAATAGTATGAAGTATTAGGTCCAAAGAACCCCCTGTCATTCATCTTGTCACTAATGTGAAGACTAACAAGACCCAAGAGTTTCTATCTCATTGGCAGATCCTTTGTTGTCTGAAAACCATTGAAACACACACATACACACACACACACACACACACACACACACCATCCAAGAGAATTAATCTATTTCATAATGATTAGATAGCAGCAGAGCCATCCAGAAAGATACATAATAAGGATCTTATTTCTGAACTCTTTTAGAAAATATTGTTTCACTGGAAGTATCAATTCAAGTTGATTAGCTGTATGTTACATCAAGAACTATAGGATAGTTAAGTTTTAGTTGACTCTTGTATCTACATCTACAAATTTTCTTTTGAATATTGCCACTTTTTTAAACTGGTCATCCTTGATTTTTCCTCTTTGATTTTTTCCCCTTTTCTCTTCAATATATTATAAGATTAAAATGGTTTTCTCTAATAGCTTATGGAAATCTGTCTCATTGTTTTATAGCTATATTGCACAAATTACTCCATCCTAATTTCATGATCTCTCCTTCTCTTTGGAGATCCTCTTTACCTAGTTTTTATTTATGAATTTACTTTTTTACTTTTAAGTGCTATCTGCTTTGATGGTGTAGCCAATGCCCATTTATATCTACTTTTGTCCCCTCATCTTTGTAGTCTGGTATCTAGCTCACTGTTGTTTCCAACCAAATCCACATTGCTTCTATCTTCAGGGTTAGATTAACTCTTGAAGGCTATATTTAAAATATAATAAAATGATTGTTGTGTTCAACCTATTTGTTTGTTTGATTTTTAAGGTCAATTGGGTAGAAATATATCAGTCAAATGTTTGATTGAATCTGCTGGTCAATTCATTTCAAGTTGTTAGCTATTTACACGTGTGTAGACAGGGCCTTATTCATTCTGCAGTTTGGCACTGGTTACTAACATTTACCTACATGGTACCGAGACATCTAGATGAAAAATGAATATTTCCAACAATCATGCTGGTTGTCTGGAACCACCAGACTGGAAGTCCCAAACATGGCTTATTGAGACAATATCCACATACCCAGGGGAATAACCTCACATAGACCACATATTCAGATGATTTGTTAAATTTTCCATTTTTTGGTGGATGTATTGGCATTGTATGGACCCAGCTTACAGCATGCTTCTAGTTAGAGAGCATGATAATTTTGAATCCCTTCTATTGATCATAACCCAAAGTTTCATTTGTTCTCAGGTTTAGAATTATAGTAGAAATTCTAACGAAGGTTGGACCTGATTATTGAGGAAATAGTAATAAGGCTTGTGTGTATATATAAAAAGCTACCACCCTCTGATTGTCAAAGTTTACTTCTTTCTTTTCAGATTCTTCTTTGTATTGTTTTACAATCTAGGTATATCTGTTTAACATGAAATGCAGAAAATGACAGGGCTCAGACAGCTACTGCATCCAGTGACAAAGATTACTGTCATCCTGGCTCATCAGTTAATTCATCATTGGCAATGGTCCATTCCATTTCCTGGTAGCCTAGCAACAACCAATGATGAGGAGCGTTTCATGCCATGTGACAATGGTATGTGGTACTTTCCAGAATGCTTTTACATAAAAATAGGATGATAATTTATAAATTTACATTTTTATTTTAATAAATGGGAATATTTGGTTGTAGGGGTTGACATTCAAAAGAGAGACAATTTTATTTTGCAAACCCATGACTTTAAAGTGCTGGACTAGTGAGTTGCTAACAGGAATGGAGCTATCAATTTCATATATAACCAGGGTTTAAAGTTGAGTCTGGGAATGCCTTACCTTACCTTAGCTTAGGCTATTTTTCCTCCACAGATTTTCAGTGTGAAAATAAAATGTTTAAATATAAGGCAAGGCTATTTATATATTTATATGTGCATATATTAAAATATGTAAGTATGTAAATAGATGCCATGGACTTTTTAACCTGAACCTTGACTTCTAATTTTAATTATCTATGAGAATTAAAAAAAATAAAGTAACCATGAACATCAGAGGTTGCTGTTCCCATTTTTTAATGCACAGACACACAGATATATGTATGTATATGTATTTGTATGTATGTACATGTATTTGTATGTATATACATAGCTTCCAGATTCTCAAAATCCTCCCAACTCTATTGATGATTCATGATGCAGCAACTCATTTGAAAATCTGCCCATTTATTTTCAGTGATTGAATTTCCTGATTGTTACTGTGTATAAATGTGCTAGCTACTTTTAAAGCCATCTCCTGTTAAAGAATTGATAGGAAATTCTATTTAAATGTCATAGTGCCTTTTCTCTTGTTATGACAGTGTTATCAGGTAAATAGTTTTATTTTAGCACTACAGTTAATAAAATCTATAATCACCCCTTCATAAATCTTTTTTTAAAAATTTCTATATTTAGCCCCATCTGCAGAGACAGGAGTTGAAAATAGGCTACTACCTAAGACATGAATTCCGTTAAATATTAAAGAGATCTCATCAATGATTTTATTAGCCTCTGAGCTCCGTAAAGGCCTCACTGACATCTAAAGCCTAATGATTTTTTTTTATATATTTAAAGCCTTGCACTGCACCTTTAAATATTGAACAATATTGAAAAATATTGAAGCACTTCTTTGTATATTAGCTTTAGGCAGAACTGTTGTATGATTTCCACTCCTTTCATGACATTGTAATGATGTTACCACATACAACTTTATCTTGCATGAAAAGGTGAAGTCATGAGTGATTTCTCCAATTTAAAAGCACTCAACCCTCACAGTGCTAGAAATGAATATTTTGCATATATTCATGCAACAATGATTCAATTTAAGATTTCTATTTTCAAACATTGCTTGAAACCTTCACTATGTTAGTAGTAAAATTGCCAAAATGTGTAATAAGATTTATTATAGATGAGTAGCATTTTATTTAGTATTTCATGTTAACACGCTTTTAGGGTTACCTGGTTTAGCAGGAGAATTCATCTTTCTTTTCTAATCAGAGATAACGTTTTATTGTATTTTTTAACATACTCTTTTCGTGCAAATATATATTGCTGCATGAACTGAATTTTCTCCTGCTGGCGATGCAAACCCAAACATTTCTCATGTTGAAGTATGGTGTACCCTAACACAAAGCTTTTCTTATTATAAAAAAGGGGCTCCCCTTTCTCCCTGGAAACCTCTGCTTCTTCTCTTCCAACTACAGATAGTCTTGGTTTTGTACTTTTGCATGGATTTAGGATTTTGCTACAGCCTTTGACAAACAAAAGAGGAGTGTATGTGTGAAGAGAAGCTTTCTGTGTGACTGTTTATACCATACAGAAACTCAATACTTTAAAAAAAACATGAAAATAGATAACTGGAGAATAAGTTACCCTGAAGCCATATTGAGGGGTATACTAAAGGTACCAAAGGATAGAAGGTGGGAAGGCCCTTACTTGAAAGAAGTACATTTCTAAAATACAGTTCTTTCTCAGAGAGAACTGTGTGGAGGTCCCATCCATGAATATGAGGTATATGAATGTGACTGCCTCTAGGTATATTTATAATACTTATATTGAGTGTGGAACCATTTCATAAATATAACAATGATTCTTGCAGAGGACATGCTATGTAAAACCACAAAGTTATTCATTCTCTTTGGACATTATGCATCTTTCTGTCCGTATGTCTTCTCCCTGTTCTAGGCATGGACTCATTTCTGCATATACAAAGATAGTCTTCCACAGAGCCTTTGCATTCAGACAAGCAGTGCCCTTCCTTCCAAGATGTATTTATAAAAGACACACATATACTGCACACATACACACACAGACTAACACACACTTGTGCTCCCCATAAAACACATTGCCACCTCCAGAAGTGAAATACAATTTTATTCTCATTCATTAGAGACCCTTAGTCACTGACTCCCAGCTCTGCTTGTCTGCGTAACGCCACTGAATAATGGTGTATCCATACTAATGTGATTTTATTTGGTTATCTTTAGTTTTATAGTAAAAATTTATTGGAAACTGGAGGCGTGCCTGTGTAAAAATACACACAAAACACTCTTTGACTTGTGGTTCATTTTTGGAAGAGGGGAAAGCAGGAAAGTGGTCATCATGTTAGACCTTGGGATAGGATACATTTTCTTAATTATATAAGAATTGGAAAAGTTGAAAATGCTACTGGGCTATGGTGTCTTACCTGCCCAGGAGAAATACTCTCAGACCATCTCTGATTTCCCATAAATCATGTTAAAGAGAAACTTAATTAACATTTTTGATCAAATCAGGCTCTTAAGCCATGAATTGCTCTGGTAAATAAAGCCACATTTCAGTGTCAGAAGGGAATTGACTCCTGTGAGATTGTTTAGGAAGGTCCTAAGTCCCCTCCACCCTTTCTTATGCCCCTATAAGAGGCAATTAGAGGTTTAGATCAGTGGCAGGGAGGAGGATCCATTGAAGCTTTTGTTGTTGTTGTTTATTTCTGAGAAATTTGAACTACATAGGATTTCTTCTTCTCTAGCCCATGGTACCCCACAGAACAGCCACTGAAGTCAATTAGGTGATGGATGTAAGGCAAAATTCAATTCAACAAACATTTATTAAGCACTCGCTATGTTGAAATCACTGTGCCAGGAGCTGGAGAGAAAAAAAAAAGACTAACACAAAACAGTCCTTGTCTTCAGGGGGCTTGTAAACTACTAGGGTTTGGGGGATATATATCTCGTCTTCAGGACAATGCATAGAAAATGTAATAAAGAGTAATTTTGAGAAGGGGAAGGCACTGCTAAATGAGTTTGGGGGAGGGAATAAGATGTAGGAAGTGATACCTGAGATGTGCTTCCTTGGAAGCTATAGATTCTTTAAAGCTGATGTATTGTAGGGCTGCATTCCACACATGGGGAACCACTTGGGCAGAAGCAAAAGGCTATTGATGGAATTAGGAAGGGTAAAAGTGGACCACAAGTTTGTAAATAAGTGAAATTCATTTCCCCTCTTACCATCCCAGATAAAATCATATTGTTTGAAATGATGGTGACAAATGAATTCACATGACTTTTCTAATTGCTTAGCAAGGACATTACATGTGGTTAGAGACCTTTGTATGTAACTACGCAGATAGTTTCCAGCTTTGAGAATTTCTCTTCATTTGGCAAAAAACTGGTCAGAATCTGAACTCCGAATAGAATTGCTTTGGGGGTGGAGAGGGAGTTGACAGATGGCTAAGTACTAGAAGGACCCCTTTTCTTTTCTGTTCTTCCCCAAGTATACTTGTAAGAAAATCACCCCCCTGTCGCCACCCACCCTTTGAATAAGCCAACAGCTCATTTGTAATATCTGACAAAAAATTATATCCATAATTGTAAATGAAGATTAAATTGCAGTTACCCTGGCAAAGGAAACACTTCCTTTTACACCCAAACTACTGTATGTTTGACCACAATAGTCTTGCTGGTCATTTCTTGCTTTTCCAGGAGAAGGCAGAGACTAGTCGAGTCCTTGAATCCTGGAAAGGGGGCATTGGAAGGTCAAAGAACAGAGGAAAAAAGGAGAAGATGATGTAAATGTCTCCATCCTATAATTTTATCCAGGACCCACTCTAGTTTAGAGTAAAGAAAGCATGCTATGAAAACAACATTGGGAGTGACTGAGTTGTTTGTATCATCCAATATACTTTAAAAAAAAAACATTACTTTCTGAATTGTCTGTTGTCTACCCCCCACTCCCACCCTATAATTAATTTACCTGGAAGTTGGAGGAAAAAGTTGAAGCCACCTCAAGATGCTGTGGAAAGTTGGGACAATGATTTGGGCATTGGGCAGTTGGCCTTTTTCAGAGCTCATAAAGCTATCTTTCCTCACTTGGCACAGCACATAAAGGGCTCCATGTTCCTTCAGTATGTCAGGGCAGGGAGAAAACCCTAGGGCCCACCCAGGGGTTGGCTCATCATAATGGACATTTTGGGCATAATCCAGCTTTCCCATTAGTGACTGCCACATCCCTCCCCAATTAGGTCTGGGCAATGCATATGTGATGGGAGCTTTGTTCTACTACCATCCTTTGGGTGGGCAGAAGAAGGAAATTTACCATTGGCTTCCCTGAGGACTGGGGATCTGGCACATCTCTTTGTTATTGATATACTTTGGGAGCACTGGGTCTTATAGCCCCAGAGTAGAGAGCTGCCTCTGCAAGGGTAAAAATGCATTACACATTGGCATTCTGAAATATTCCATATGCATTTCTTTGATACCAGAACAATTGATTGAAAGGAAAAAAAGTTCAGTAAGGTTGATTATTTGTGACCCCTCCCTTTCTCCTATAGAAATACATATTATTGGACCACACATATAAAAGATATACCTCCAAGACAATCTGTCCACATTGAACTGCTTTCACTTTACTTTGTTGATTTCAGTTAAACTGGTTTGTGTGTATAGACACAACCTTTGAGTAAAAGAGACATGGTTTTTATTGTTCCTGGGAAGGGCAACTTTTTCATTTCCTGTATTTAAAGCCTTCATTGATTCTGGATTTCCACACAGAAATAAACCTTGCTTAAGTCTACACAAACCCTTTGTGGATCCTACCATATAATCTCCCAGGTCTGTGTCTACAAGGGTCTACTTATTTGGTCAGTCTAGTAAAAGGAAAAAGAAACAGCTCACTTAAACAAATAGATGTTTTCTATTGAATTGACCAATTTCACTGAAGTTACTTAACCAAGAGTTTATTCTGTAGATACTGCTTTTTTCCCAACTTGAATTATCTTAGTTTATTTTCTTCATGGATCACAGGATTTACAGGAAATAAAAACCTACAAGATCATTTTCAATGGCTCTTTTATACATGAGGAAACTGAGTCACAGGAAGGTTAAATCATATACTCAAATTCATCCACTTAGTAAGAAGCTGAATTGGGATTTTTAAATCAAATTCTCCAGCTAAATTTATTTCTTGTTCCATTATACTGTGCTGTCTTCTTGGCTGTCTCTTGACACCTCCGGTTTTCTTCCTTTTGGTGGGATTGAAGGATGGGAATTTTCTCTTGGTCTTTACTTTTGTTTCCCTTTAGGCCTGATCATATCTCTGTCTCCCAAATTTCCAACTAATTCAGTAAAAAGAAGAAAATCAATCAAGTTACTAAACTCCATATAGACCAAGAAAATTGAGTGAGTGAGTGAACTCTTCACCTCATTAACAATTTTTCAAGACATTTTGTGGACATAGTTACATTTTATGCTCTGTCACAGTCTTCCTCAATTTCCTCTATGGTGAACTTTTGTCACAAGAGTCTCAGCAAATCCCAAGAAGAATAGTGATATTTTGAATCTTGAAATACAAACATGTTGAATTTTGAAAAACATTTTATTTTCAACCCTGATAATAAAATATAAGCTTTTGATGGTACAGTCTGGATTTTGTAGTTTTTTTTATTTTTGTTTTTTGTCTCTATGCCCCTAGCAATTAGTCTTACACATAGAACCCTCTTAATAAAGTCTTGGAAATGTATGATTTAAAAGCATAAAAAGAGCATCTTAAATTTCTTGGTGTTCTCCATACAAGGCCTAACACAGTGCTCTGTACATAGTAGGTGTTCAGTGAATTTCTTTTTAGGGGATGAATGAAAGGAAGAACTATTTCTTTCAGTATTTCAATAAAGCTCATTTGGAGCTTTTCCATTTTATGCCCTAGGTTTACTTTTTTTCTGGAAGCAGAATCTGTTTGTACTTCCTATCCCACATTTTCTTTCCTTTGGATACAGAATGCAGCCCTACACCTGCCGCTGTGTTTTTCTGAGCCATTTCGAGTTTACCAGGGGCTTCCCTAGAGGCAGCCCACTTTCAGCGGTGAGTAACCCAGAGCATTTGACTAGTTGTTTGTGCAGAGTAATCATGGGGAATTCTTCAAAGCAACCTCAGGTCTGTAAAATTTGTAGTGGAAAATAATAATAATAGTAACAATAGCAAGAACAACAACAATAAACAAGATCTGCCCTGTATGCCTCCACCCAATTATTAGCTAATAATGCATAATTATGATTCATTTCCACTCTTTAAACTCAGATTCGGAATCGCAATAACCATTTATTTTATGTTTTCGCTGCATTTCCCTGCACGTACTTTGTGTCAATTACGCGTTTTCAGGCACATCTGATTGTGTTCTAGTGTGGTTTCGATGCCTTGGTAATTGTACATTAAAAAAAAAAAATAACAACACGTGTTTAGTATAAAAATTAATTACTTCAAACATTCCCACTAATTTTGTCAGACAAAAAAATGGCATTCCACAAATTTTCAGCATCAAGCGGGTGGCCAGACTACTTAAAGGCTTTATTAGCTATGGCTGGGATCCGTGAGGGAACTCAGTTGAAGCAGTTTTCTCAGAGCTGCAGACAGTATAGTACACCGCGGATACCGGCAGAGCTCGCTTCTGTTCCCTGTGTTCCCTTAAATTTGTCTCTGGCCTCCGTCTAATCAACCCCTTTTCAATAACAATAACAATAACAAAAAAAAATCATTTTGAAATGTTGGTGGCCATCCAAATTGTAACAGCATCTGCCAGGGTTGTTAGAGTCAGGATTGCAATATCCCTTTTTTTATGATCAGTGCTATTGCTGGGAGGTTTCTACCTGGTGATTAAAAGAAGAAAAAAAAGATCAGGTTTAAAAATCCCTCTAGAATGGACATGTGGGGGTTGGGGAAAAGGAGAGAAGGGAAAAATAGGAAAAAATGAAATTATATGTCTAATATTTCCATCTTTAAAATATTCTTTTTACATTATGAATTTCTGATTCCCAAAGATGTTTTCTGCTCCTGTAGTTGAAAATAGTATTCATGGGGCAGGGGGAGGGGGGAGAAGAAAGGAAAGGAGAATAGAAAGTCTCAATTACCTGGCTTTATTACTGAGATTTTCTTATTTTGTTGTTGTTATTTTTAAAATTATTAACATTCCTCCCTCCCCTTGACCCAAGGTAACTACCAACTAGCAGAAGGTGACTTTTTCCCAGAAAGGTGTTTCCTGCACAGAAAAACAGATTGTGATTATAGGTTAATGGTAATGAAACAGGGAAAGGCAGATCCTTTTCCTTTTTTTTTTTTTAAAGGGAAAATTTGATATTAACAAATCAAGGCGTGGTAACATTTAGAATCACACTAGGAATTGCACTCTGGAGAACATGGCCAAGGCAGCTTTGGAGCCAGCCTGCCATACTCAAGTGATAAATTTGTTTACATCCTTTAAAAGTTCTAACTCTGTACAGACGAGCTGACGTCCTCCTTTTCACATTCATGTTCGATACACAAACATAAAGAGACTCTGAGCCATTAGGAAGCTTTCATTTTGGCCAGGGAAGGATGAAATGATAGTGAGAGTGGCTTTCATAGCGGAAAATAATTGTATACTTTTCTTATTATTATTTTTGGCAAGGCGCGAGCATTTCAGCTTTCCGGTGTATTACATCATTACATTGTATAATGCATCATAATGATAGAGTGAATAGAGATGAAGAAATGCCTGTGTCTAGTGCAAGTTTAAAGAGAGACGCGGCATGCATTTTCAGCTGGAGAGGCTGATGTTTAGCTGAGTCTTCCGAGATGAAACAAAGCTGCATTCCCACTTGGCATCCACATTAATTGTGGACATGCCAACCGGCCGGTTTCACTGGTGTATAAATTAGTAGAGAATTATTCCACTCATCTCTGGGAACTAGAGGAATATCCATGGAAAGCTCCCTGAGCTAGCTCACTTGTTTGTTCCCATGGTGTGTTTTTCACCCAATCCTGGAAAAAACCCTAGAATATCGTCAGACAGGAGAAAAACCTTAGCTCCTTACCCCTCATGGAGGAGTGATTTCAAGTCAGAGGAAGGATGAAGAAAGATAGATAGAGAGATAGATAAATAGAGTTAGACATATAGTTAGAGACTCGTGTATATAAACTTATTTATATACACACATATATACATTCATGGCCATATATTCAAATGAGTAAATATATTATTGCTCAGAAGCGAATCAGAATTCAGTCCTTCAGATAACTAGTTATTCATTTCTTGATTGTATAGTGCTCAAGGTTCAACATGGTATTCTAAGGAGAGCTAGCTATTGTAACTTCTATAGTTGTTATTGATAATGGTAGGGACATTGATGTTTTAGGTGCTGAAATTAACAGTGTCAAAATGATAAAAAAAACAATTGAAATGTAAAAATTTGGTCAATCTTATCTGTCATCATAGAAATACAAAAAGTAATTCATGGAATTAAACTCTTTTTTCCCTTTTAAACAAAATGTAATCCATCAATCAACAAGTATCTGTGAAAATTGGGAATATACATGCAAAGAATGAAGCAATCCTGCTTTCTCAATGGGGAAAGGGAGTAGGGAATAAGCATTTATATATTGTTTAACAAAAGTCTCATTTAATCTTCACTTTAAACTCTGTGAGGTAGGTGCCATAATTATCCCCATTTAGTATTTTTAATTATCCCCAGGACTCCATCCAAGACAGCTAGGTAGGGATGTGCATAGAACTGTTAGACTGGAACTGGGAGGACCTAAATTCGAATGTAACCTTTGACACTTATTAGTTGTATGTCCCTGGGCAGGTCATTTAATCTTGTTTGCCTCAGTTTTCTCACCTGTAAAATGAGCTGGAGAAGGAAATGGCAGATCATTACACTATTCATGCCAAGAAAATTCTATGTAGGGTCATGAAGTGTCATATACGACTGAAAAAAGACAATAACCATTTACCTGCTCCAAAACTGGGTGCATAGACCCTGACTCAGGGCTTGATTTTTTTTAAAGTTCTAGCAGAATTGTAGTCTTTCATGGCCAGGGGAACCTTAGAGATCCTCTAGACCCACATCCTTGTTTTGCAAGTGAGGATAATGAATGCAAGATAGTTTAAGGGTCTTCAGTTCATTCCTACAGTGAATTATTGGCAGAGTTTCAACTAGGACCCAGGTCTGAATGCCTGACTCTTTTCCCTGTAGCATTGTTCTATGAAGGTGGGATTGTGGAGATGTTTGGCTCAGGGCCTCCAATGTTCCTTCATTCTCAAGCTAAGTGTGGCTATAAAACCAATCAACTTGCCAGTTTTGATTAATTTTTCACTTTTAGTGAGTGGAATCCATGGACAATCCCTTACAGTAGTAATTTTTATTGAGACAAGCAGTTTCAAGTATGAATAAATGGTAAAAGGCCATGATAATTACACTGCTTAATGCATATACAAATAGGTTTGAAGAAAAAGGAAAAAAAAATGAAACACTACAGTCAAATTAGTTGCTTAAAATAGGGAAATTAAAAAAAAACTAGCATGTTGAGAGATTTATTTTTTTATTTTCAACAGTGCTTTGAGCATCATGAAGATGAATAGTTTATCATAGGTTTTCTGGTCAATCAGCCAGAATACTTTGGATTTCTCTCGGACACTTGAGGTTGTATATATATATATATATATACAATAAAATACTGGATTAAAAAACTGGGTAGGTAAGCAGGTGAATGGAAAGAGATGGGAGAAGGGGAAAAAGAAGAGAGGGAGAGGGAGAGAAATGGACAGACTTGAGCTGAGATTTCATCACTGAAGAAAAATTCTTCAGTGTACCTCTCTGTACATAGGCAGATTGATAACTCCTAGGAAACTTTTATATGGTAACTAGCTGGGGACACACTGGAGATCAAAATGGCAAACCACTCTAGGATCTTTACCAAGAGAACTCCAAATGGGATCATAAAAAGTAAGACAATTGAATGACGACGACGACAACAACAACAACAAAAACACAAAACTTCTAATCTTGTAGAATTTCCCTGGGAGACCAGAGAGATCAAGTGCTTTGATCTAGGTCACACAGCTAATAGAACAGAATTTGAATTCAAGCCAAATCCTGTCATCAAGATACTCAGCTAGATGGCATAGTGGATAGAGTTCTTGTCTTGGAATCAGGAAGACCTAAATTCCAAACCTGTCTCAGACATTTATTAATTGTGTAATCAAGGACTAGTCACTTATTCTTTTAAACTCAGATTCCTTATTAGTACATTTGGGGATAATAATACTAATCTGATAATGTGAATATCAAATGAATTCATAACAATCAATCAACATTTATTAAACAGCAGCTCTGTACCAGGGGCTGTACCAAAGAGGTAAAAGACAGATCCTGTCCAGAAAGAATGTACACAAACACACACACACACACATATATACCCACACCACATCCACAAGCACACCCTCACACATATGTATATGTGTATATATTGTATATAGCGCAAATAATTAACAGAGGGAAAGCATTGGAATTGAGAAGAGTTGGGAAAGGTTTTCTGTAGAAGGTAAGATTTTAATTGGGACTTAAAGGTAACCAGGGGAGATCACTGCAGCCATAAGTTGGAGATATTGCAGATTTGGTTCCAAACCACTGCAATAAAACAAATATTGCAATAAAGCAAGTAACATGAATTTTTGGATTTCCCAGTACATACAAAAGTTATGTTTATGCCATACTATAGTCTATTAAGTATGGAATAGTATAATATCTAAAAAAAGTACATACCTTAATTAAAAATACTTTTTTTGCTAAAAAATGCTAACCACCATCTGGGCTTTCGGCAAGTCATACTCTTTTTGATGGTGGAGGATCTTGCCTCAGTGTTGATGGCTGTTGACTGAGCAGGCTGGTGGTTGCCAAAGGTTAGGGTGATTGTAGCAATTTCTTAAAAAAAGACAGCATTGAAGTATGCCCTATCGATTGGCTCTTCCTTCCACTTGAACACTTAGAGGACATTGTAGGGTTATTAATTAGCTGAATTTCAATATTGTTGTGTCTCAGAGAATAGGGAAGTCTGAGGAGAGGGAGAGAAACAGGAAGTAGCTGGTCAGTGGAACAGTCATGACAAACACAACATTTATTGATTAAGTTTGTTGTCTTATGTGTATGTGGTTCATTATGCCTCCAAAGAATTATAATAATGATATCAAAGATCTCTGATCACAGATATAATAATAATAAAAAAGTTTGAAATATTAAGAGAATTATCAAAATGTGACACTGAGACACGATATGAGCACATACTGTAGAAAAAGTGGTGCTGATAGACTTTCTTGACACAGCATTGCATAAACTATTTGTAAAAACAAACCCACAATATCTGCAAAGCACAATATAATGAAATATGACTGTAGTCAGAGCAGATAAGGGAGAAAATTCTAAAAATGGAAGGCAGGCAGAGAAAATACCCAGAGCTAAGAGTTAGAGTGCCATGTTAATGGAACAACCAGGAGAGCAATCCCACTTCCCTATGTGTAGGGAAGGTGAGGTGTAAGAAGACTGGAAAGATGGGAAGGGGCTAGATTATAAAAGGATCTGAATGCCACACAGAACATTTAATATTTGCTCCTGGAGGCAATAGGGAGCCACTGGAATTTACTGAGTAAGAGGTAGGGATGACATGATCAAATCCTTCCTTTAGGAAAATCATTTTCATGGCAGAATGGAGAATGGATTGGAATGGGGGAAGATTTGAGGCAGGCAAACCTACCAGCAGTTTTTGTGATAATCGAGGTGTGAGATGATAAGGGCCTGCACTAGAATGGTGGCAGTGTCAAAGCAGAGAAGAGGAATTATTTGAAGGTGAAATCAACAGGTCTTGGTGGCAAATTGGATATAGGAGGATAAGATAGTGAGAAGCTGAGGATGATGCCTAAATTGTGAGCCTGGGGGACAGGGAGGATGTTTCTCTCTACAGTAACAGAGAAAATAGTATAAATATATGTTATTATTATTATCATTATTATTATTATTATTATTAGTCTTTTATTCTAGATTCAAATCTTATAAAAATTGTGACTATGGGAAAGTCATATAAATTTTTCAGGGTAGTAATTTTTTTTGGTTAGTGGAAGTCCCTACACTTAAAAAATTATAGGACCTCAACATAACACTTTCTGTCACTGTATTCCTTTCTCTCTCTCTCTCTCTCTCTCTCTCTCTCTCTCTCTCTCTCTCTCTCTGTGTGTGTGTGTGTGTGTGTGTGTGTGTGTCTCTCTCTCAGAATTTACAATAATCTGGAAAGTAATTTCTAGCTCCATTTAGACAGATTCATTTATTGTTATTAACTATACTCTAGTTTTCAATTTTAAAAATCTTTTTTCCCCTTGTCTTGAATGCTTTAATGAGTGCCCCCATTTTATATCCAATTGAATCTTTCCATGCTTCTCCTTTCAGAATCTGCCTATATTCTACTGAAACCTTTCCTGACAATACTAACCCCACAGGAAATGTTGATCTCTCCTTTGATTTCCCTTCACATTTATTGTCTGAACCACATTTTTTTTCCCATAAAATGTCTTATTTTTCTAGATTTATTTTTGTGTCTATATAAAATATCTCCTTAATTGGATTGTAAGCTCTTTGAGGTCAGGAAAGGTATTTTACTTTATTTATATCCCCATAAGTCACATACACAATTCTTTGCACAGCATAAATACTGGGTTAATTTCTGTTGATTTGATGCAATTAACTATTGATGATCTTCCTGAAGATTCTTCGTGCTTTGGATTGTCTGGGGTAACATTTTAAATCTCTGTCATTGTCCAGTTTTGGCAAATGCTTTGAGGCTAAGGAAAAAATTATCAGGAAGGTAAACTTGTGGAAGCAACCCCCCCCCCATTGAATTCAATCTAAAAACCAAATGAAAATGATTTTGAGATTATCCAGTATATTGGATTATCTGCTCCATCACCCCTCTTCCATTACTTTAAACAGTTGGGGATTAACAGAAATTCATATGGAAGCAGATTATATTTGGTTGTATCTCCTTGAAAAGAACAGAAGTCCTAAATAAGCCAAGACAAGCTGTAACAGGCTGCACTTGTGTGAGTATATGTGGCATGTGTGTGGGAATCAGTCTCCATATACACCAGAGGAGCCCAGTGGGTCCAAAGATGGATGGTCTTTGGCCTCCTGGTTTAGCTATGAATGGCTCCTAACTAACTCTGACTGCTTTGATAAGCATCTTCCTTGCAAAGGGAAGGCAAATGCTGCTTCTAATACAGAGAGGGCGTTAAGAAAAGCACAAAAACCAAGAGGCAGAAGATTCTGTCACAGTCTGGACATTAGGAAGCTGTGCCCTCTGGCAAGGGACTTCCTCATGGCATTTTCACAATTGTTCATCATTATTCTTGCTTTCCCCTGGGACTTGTAGCCTCTACTGAAGGTTGGCATAATCTACCCAGAAAGCAAGTGCGGATCTCCAACTTAGCGCAAGTTAGAACTTCAGCACTTCCTGGCTGAAGCTACTACTATTTAAACTGTACATACAAGAAGAATGCTGCTGGTAGAAGCTAGAAATGTTCTGTGTTTGATGTTTGCTAGCTAGGTAGTTCAGTGGAATGAACACTGGACCAGGAGGCAGGAAGATCGCAAATTCTCACTATATGTCTTTGGACAAATCACTTAAGTCTTATTTTCCTCTTTTATAAAATGGGGAAACAGGTTTATGAGGCTTAAAAGATACATACACATAGATAATTAGACAAATGTTCATATGTGTGTGAATCTGTGTTTGTGGATATGCATGTATGTATATGTATCTGTATCTATCTTGTGTGTGTTTATAATTTGCAAAACTTAAAGCAACATATGCATTTTTTAAACGCACTTCACTAGTTGTGAGATATCATATAAATCTTTTCCTCACCCTTAATATCCAAGATGTTTCCAAGTCTTGTCTCTCTTTCCTCTCCTCCCATTTTTTTTCAGCCTTCACACCATCTCTTACATCTCCACTCCATTAACCACCTGCTTGGTTCAAAAACTTAGCACTTCTTTCCTGGATTTATGCAATAGTCTCCTGAGTGGAATTCAAGCTTCTAATTTCTTCCTTCTTCTATCCACTTTCCACACAGGTGTCAAGTTAATCTAACTAAAGTTCAGGTCAAACCATGTCGCTCCCCTGCTCTAGAAGCTTTAGTGGTTCCCTAGTGTCTCTAAGATAAAATACAAATTCTTCAGCTTGGCATTTAAAGCCCTTCACAGTCTGGCTCCAGGCTACCATTCCAGGCTTATTTCTCATTACTCCCTATCTGCACCCTAAATGCCAGCCAAATATTCTAACTTGCTGTTTTCTTTAATTCAATATTCCAACCCCTGTCTCCTGTCTTTTGCATTTCTCAGAACTTGGCAGAGGGCCTGGCACATAGTAGGTATTTAATAAAAATGTATTGATTGGCTGACTAATTTTGAATAGATAGATGGATGGATGGATGGATAGGTAGACAGAAAAAGTATTTGTTAGATACTGTGTGAAATGCTGGCAAGACAAAGACAAGGCAGAAAAAAAGCAGTTCAAGCAATTGGAAAGTGGGGGAGGGAGGTATCAGAGAGAAGTGGAGATAGGAGAAAGACAGGGAAACTTTAGAAAGTTAGAGAGAAGTGAACATGGATGGCCTAGACTCTTGGTGACTGAGTAGTGAAATGCTGGAAATAAGTGAATCATAAAACAGGAGTGGAAGCTATTTCCTATACGTGGAATACTCTTCCTCCTTGCCACTGCTTCTTAGAATCTTTTTCTTCAGCTCATGAACACAGTTCCTAAAGGAAGCCTTTCCTGATCGTTTAATTATTATTTACTACTTCTTCCCTTCTTCCTCTCCTTTTCTCCTCCTTTCCTTCTCCTTTCTTTGTGTCTTCCTCTCTCTTGCTCCCTCTCTCAATAGCTATATCTTTTTTCTCTCTTTCTCATATATGTATATGTAGATAAATAGCTAAAGAGTAAATACTAGCATCTAGATTATATATATATATATATATATTCTTTCTATATAGCATACTATATAGAATATGCTTTTTTATTTACATATATTGTATCCTGCCCCCCCCCCCCCAATTAGAATGTAATCTTTTCAAGGCAAAGATTTTTTGTTGTGTTGGGTTTTGTTTGTTTTTATTTTTGTTTCTTGTCTTTGCATTACTGAAGCATGCATACTGCTTTACCCACTGTGAACACTTAAAACTGATTGAATTGGGATGCAAGCTTGGAAAATGTGAATTGTCTCCTGCACCACTCAGTGCTTCAGTCCCTTTTGGATGGTGGTGGGGAGGATGAGTAGTAAATAATAATGTTCACCACAGCCCTCTACATTGGACAAGTTACTGGTGCAGTTACATGGGACTTTCTTACATTCTCCTAAGAGGCTGACTGCTAAAGGAATTCATCAGAGAGCTTGCTAAGCTCTGGTACTGACTGATGGTCAGACCCGTGATTTGTCGAACTGGCTCCCCCTGCAGGGCCCAGCTTGGCAGCTCTGGCAAGGACACACCGTTGAAAGAGCACCAGCCAACTCCCATCATTTGGCAGGTGTCTTGCCTTATTAGGAAGATTGCTTATTGGTTTGGCTGGAAATGCTAGGAACATTGGAGAACCCTGAAGTCCAGGGGGGGAAAATCAGTTAATAAAAGGAAACACCTGACTCAAAGCATGTTATTTAACCAAATTAGGAAATTAGCTAATATTGCAGAGCAAATTATGCTTTCCTTATGCAAAACCAGAACAGACTTAACTGAGAAAGCCCTCCCCTTAATTCCATTCAAAGCTCGTACAGACTCTTGTATTTAACCCCTTCGGATATGTAATCTAATAGTAGAAGTGTCACATGTAGACTAATATTTCATTAATATAGCTTCTCTTTCTCCTATTAAACTATGTTTATCTTTTGCATTTGGATCAACTCAAAATTGACTCCCAAGTCTATGAACTTGGATAAATAGTATTTTTTTTCCTCTAGTACTTCTGAGAGTTTGGATTTTTGACATCTTTTTGCCCAGTATGAAAAAGAACCCAACTTATAAAACAAATAATTGATTCTTCTTATCTCTCTTAGTTCATTGTTTCTTGTGACATAGAAATTACAGGTTTACATTTCCATGATTCTTGATCATACTTGCATTTTCCATCTAGACAAACATATGTACTAGGATGCAACTAGCATTCTCTTTATCCACAGTTGCTTGGTCTCACCACTACTATATAAATTTAAGCTTTCTCGAAACTCAGTCATTGCCATTATACTCATTTCTAAAGGAGTACTCTAAAGGGTGGGATAGCATTGTCAGCTGATATCTCTCAATGGCACCCTTTTCTGTCTCATGACATATTTGCTTTCAGAAAGATGCAGTTATTAGTTTGGGAGGAGAATAGATTGTTGTTGGTTGTAACAATTCTACTTCTCCTCCTTGACTCTTCAGTCCCTTTACCCCCAACCAAAGGCACCTGAGGATGCCTAGAGTTATCATACATTTTCATGCTAGTCCATTCCCATTTCCCCTGGGGAGAATCTGGCCAACTATATATTCATTGCTATTTTCCCCATTATTTATTACCTAGACAGAATAGCATGATTAATTATTGATCATAGACTAGTAACTGATTAAAGTGCAGTTCTGATCAGCAGTCAAAAGTCATTTGTTTTCAGACATTCATAGTTCCTTCATAGCAAGTGGCAGAACAATATTCTCCCTTTTCAGTGTGTAAAATATATGACACCTGTAGACTGGCTTTAGTTATAAACCAGCTCTGGAACCTTCATCTATACTTCGTCTTAATAAATGTGAAATAATGATTTGCCAAAAGAGAGCAACTGTTTGGAAGATTTACATGTGGTGAAATACTATTTGAAATATAATAAGAGAATTCTAATTAGAATTATTTCACATGAATTAAGTACTTCACCAAATAGAAATTCACAATGATAATTTCTTTGCCATCTGGGAACCATATCTATTTGTCTTTTCCTTCCTTCCCTCCCTCCTTCCTTCCTTTTCTCATTTCTTTCTCTTTCCTTCCTTCTTACCTTCCTTCCTTCATTTCTCTTTTTCTTTCTTTCTGTCTGCCTTTTTTTCTGTCTTTCTCTCTTTTTCTGTCTCTTTCTTTTTTTTCTCTTTCTTTCTGTCTCTTTCTTCTTCCTTCCTTCCTTCCTTCTTTCCTTTCTCTTTTTCTTTCTTTCTGTCTGTCTGCCTTTTTTCTGTCTTTCTCTCTTTTTCTGTCTCTGTCTTTCTCTTTCTTTCTCTCTCTCTTTCTGTCTGTCTTTCTTCTTCCTTCCTTCCTTCCTTCCTTTCTTTCTTTCTTTCTTCCTTCCTTCCTTCCTTCCTTCCTTCCTTCCTTCCTTCCTTCCTTCCTTCCTTCTTTCTTTCTTTCTTTTCTTCCTCCCTTCCTTGCTTTCTTTCTTGCTTTCTTCCCTCCCTTCCCTCTCTTCTCTTCCTTCCCTACTTTCCCTTCCTTTCTCCCTTCATTTCTTCTGTTAAAAAAATTGATGAAGAATTTTCTGTGCAAGTTGGAGCTGGCAGGTAAACATCACAATTCTGAGTATAATCGCATAACTTTTTTCCCATTCTTGTGTTTCTCCTCTCCCTACCCCAATTTTATTCTCCCCTGCCCAAGTACAAAATAGTTTACAAGATTTAAGTTGCTGTCCTATTGATTTGTATTAAATGCCTACTATGTGTAACCCATTGTGCTAGGTGTTTGGGAAGTAAAGACAAAAATAATACATTCCCTAATCTCAGGTACTTACATTATTCTAGAGTGAATCAATATGTGCCCAAATGAACAAAGATTAAGTTTACACTAAATAACATGATATTGCTTCAAGAGCACTAATAATGAAGAATGGGAGGAATCAGGAAAGGTTTCATGAAGTAGAATAAGGATCAGTGACTAGCAGTGAATCTGATGATTTTATGAAGCAAGGGTGAGCCAGAAGTGCATTCCTGATGGAGGGAACCATCTACACAAAGTCATAGAGATAGGCCACAAAACATACTCCAAGCAGGGAATAGTATATCAGTTTGGGCAGTAAGGAGGGAAGTAATGTTATGATTTTTAAATTAAAAAATAAAATAAATGCACAAACCAGATGAGTTTTCACTATAACACCTCTTTGGCATTTTATTGCTCTCATTCTTTGAGGAGATATTGTTGGACATGTAATCAGGAGACTAGGCTGTGAATCCTCTCTCTACCATTTATTTGTCGTATGCCCAGATAAAGGTAAAAAAGTAAAAAGGTAAAAAGAATGGTCTATCCCTCTGATAGATATTATCTACTGTATCAAAATAAAATCCACTCAGTTTGATCTGAAATAAGGATAATAATACTTGTACTATTTAGGACTCTTTTGAGAAAAAAAACAATTGCTAAACTATAGTGTTCTATGATTTAAGTGATCTATCATCATCATCAGCATCATCAGCACCAACATCAACATCATCATTTCAACATCCCTAAGATTTACCATTTCTTCTCTTTTATTGATATAAATACCTTCTTTCATCAAGGTATGCAGTAACTTTTCTATGTTCAGACAGAAAAGGCTCATGTTATTATTGATACCTGCCGAAGTAAGATGATCCTCAGAGGACTTATACAAAATCTGTCAATGAGCTCTTGAAGCTTTCTGAACCTAGCTGCCATCCAGTAGACCTGTTTCTCCTCTTTTATGGCCCTGCAGATCCTAGAGTCCCATCCAAGCCATGATGGCATATGTACATAGGATTTTAATGAACATTGTTATTACTACTGCAGCTATGTGTTTGTACCTTTAAAGATTACAAACCACTTCTACATGGATTCTTTAAGAGTGTGTAGGCAAGTTTAGCTACTCAGCAATGAAGAGAATTTAAGATGCAGGATATTAAAGCCAATGGTCCAAGAGCAATCATTCAAAATACAAGTAGGATAAGCAGAGAGACTATTACCACAAAAGTAGCACTACTAACATATAAAGGACTAGGGGCAGAGAGAAGACTTGGTGTTTAACATATGATCTGGAACACGCCCTGGGGTCCTGTTAAGGCCCTTACCGAATTATTCAAATCTGGTACACATATGGCTTTTGGTTAGCTGTGCCTTGGAGAGAGAAGTCCTGAAGTCTGTATTGGGATTGAGAAATACTGTGCGGCTCTCTCTTTTCTGGGATCAGCACAGGGAGAAGCAAATAAAAGCAGAGAGAGTGAGAGGCACCATATGGCACATTACTGCTTAAAACCTCTCAAAGAGGGTCATGGAAAGTGGCCAGTTCAAAGTAAGATAATAGAGATTCCATGCCCTGTTGATCTTTTATATCACCAAAAGGCAGTTTGAGTCCTCAAATGACAAGTTCTCCTCCCTCCTTTCCTCTAATCCTTTTCCCCCAATATTTATACGTTAACTAGAAATCTCTTGTTTCCTGGAATTCTTAAAGAAAGCTATAACTCTCTGAGAAGTGATTTTTCAAACACCAGCATTATTTCCAACCCTCTACTTTATGTCCCAGGGAGACTTCTTGAGCAGAGATGGTTTTCCTCCCTCCTGACATCAGTGTGATCCCAATAAGACCACTCTTGACTATTGGATCTCCCAGAGCCAATGGGTTGGGTGAAAGCCATTTTTGCAATATCAGCATTTTCTAATAATGGGACAGTTCCTGGGTGAATTTGAACTGCAAGAAAACAAGCTCTCTTGTCTCAACAAGCTTTTTTATAGATTCTATGTTTCAGTCAACAAGACTCATCAGGTATAGGTGGGTATAGAAGAGAAATCAATAGATTATATAGTCTATAGCTATTGTGGATTTTATTTTGATACAATGGATAATATATATCAGAGGAATAGACCATTCTTTTTGCCTTTATCTAATATTAATTAATTTCTCATTTTTATAAGATTTTATTTAATTATTAATTATATAATACATTAATATATGAGGCTATTATAATTATAATGTTATTTAATTATTAGATAAATTAATAATTTAATTTTAACTAGATAATTTATCTATATTAATATCTAAACCAATATTAATATAAAATATCTCTTAGTTATAATGTTTCTGTGTGATCTATAGTTTGATATAATAATATCTCTTGATTTATGATCTCTTCTCTATGTACCCTGCCTGTAACCTGGAATCCCAACCTCTCCTTCATATAGCTGCCTAAATAAACTTTCTAATGTACATGCCTAACCATACCTTTCTTCTACTGGAAAACATTCAATAGCTCCTCTTTGCTTAGGGGATATAATACCAACTTCCTACACTAGAATTTGAGATCCTTCTGAGTCTGGTATCAAGCTCCCTGTCTGCTATATTTCATACCACTGTACTTCATATTCTCTGTATTCTAACAAACTTTATTATGTGGGTTCTTCCAATCTCATTCTACATTCTTACAGAATGTACATTTGTTCAGTCCATCCTCCGTGCCTGGACTCTTTTCCCATTTCTGCTTATTGAATTTGATTTCTTCTTTCAAGGGCCAGTTAATGTGCTACCTCCTCCATGAAACTCCCTCTGCTCTTCCTAATGGAAAGCAATCTTTGTCTCTCCAGTTTTCTTAGAGTATTTCTTAATTTCTCCTTTGCCCTTCTTATTTTACATCCTGGATCATTTTTATTTGTACTCATACCTTACATTTTTTATTAGGATATAAACTACTTGAGGTTAGGGATTGTGTAGTTTTTTTAATCTTTGGATCCTTAGAGGCTAATGGAGTCCTTTGCACATAGTAGGTATGTAATAGATGCTTATTGAATTGAATTGACCAGAAATGACTAGAATTCTGGTTCAGTAGTAAAGAGGTAATAAGGAAATAATCCAGACATTTACTAGTACCAAAAACCAAATTAATAATTGAATTTGAACTAAATTCTACCAGAAATGTAAGTAAAGATTTAATCATAGTAAGCACAAAATAGTGTGTTCTAATAATAATAATAATAATAAAAAGAGATACGTAGCACTCACTAGGAATTTTAGCCATTGGAGGTTACTCAAGCTCTCTAAACCTCTAATAAACGTCCGTATGTGAGTAAAGGAAAGTTTTTTAGAGCAGAGATTCTAATGGAATTATCGGTAGAGTCAGAACCCTAATTTTTGGATGCAAATGGTCCTTGGCCAATGGGAAAATCATTATTCATTTTTTTTGTTTGTTTTTAAATTGTCTCACTGGAAAAAGACGAATGGCATTATTTCTTGTCCCTGCAATGGAAACATCTTTTTAAACATGTTTCTTCTCTTGATAGGGAAAATTTCTACTGACACAATCCCATTCTTATTCTTCAGGAATTATTCCTGAATAATCAAAATAATACATTTTAAGGAATAATCATCACAGTACTGAAAAACAGAAACAAAAAATAAAAACAACTCTTTTAAAAAACCTAATGACTTCCATAATTCTGAAATGGAAGTAAGAGATTGTTGCTCTTCCATATTTTTCCCCTAGATATGAATAGCCTTGGAGTAGTCTAAGCAGGGGCTGGAACAGGACAGCTCCAAAGAGAATATGATTAAAAGGGAGCATATTGGTTGGTAACTAACCTATCTCACAGCCAACCCATGCATATTCAATCAAATGAAGAGCCTTTGAATTTTCTCTTGGAAAATGTCCAACCTTTAGGTGATGCCACCATTTTAAGTACCAGGTTCTATGCTACCTTAGGGTTTTCTAGGTCATGGGAAAAAAAGGCCAATTAGGAAAAATAAGTTTAAAAAGTGAGTAATCACAAAAATCTAGTAACACCAGTATAAAGACCTTTTCCATAAAATCAGAAGGGAAAATAAACACCATGTTGCATTTGGGTTAAAGAAAAATAACACTAAAGATACAGAAATAATTTACACAAGGGACAAAAAATATATAAAGCAGCAAGCTTTGGAGGGGAAAAATAAAAATGGATCATTATTCTACTTTTACAGGTCATCTATAATCCAGCTATACTCATTCCCTGTTTTTAGTAGCTCCCATATGAGTAGCAGTTCAATACAGTGGAAATAACTGGCTAGAACACAGGTTTTTGAACAGGAATAAGATTAAATGTTTGGGGACAAGATAATTAAGAAATTTAAATAATAGGCTGAGACATTGATATTTTATACTAGTGGCAATAGGGAGCAATTGAAGCTTCTTTTTTGAGGTGGTCTGTACAGGGGAAGAGAGCCCACAGTATGCCCCTTTGTAAGGATAGAGTGAAAATAGAGAAGGAACAGATACCTTCTTGAGGAATTGTGGTGCAATGGGAAAATGATTGAATTTGGAATAGGAGTCTTGGGCTCAAAATCCCACCTTTGACATTTACTATATATGTGCCACTGGGGTGAATCACTCTCTTGTGACCATAATTTTCTCATCTATAAAATGGAGATAGGAAGGACATGTGCAAGATGGTTCTAAAATCTCTTATACAGCTAAATTTTGAATCTGTGACTATGCTGGCCAGTTCTAGCTTCTTGAAAATTCAATCAATCAAGGTTTATTAAGTGTAATGTTCTTCTCTAAAATTTAATCTTCTCTGGAGCAGATTTCTTGGGGGGCTTCTGGAGGCAGCCTTCGTTTTATTTCAAAGTAATCACCCCAAATGCAGCCAGGAGTTAAAGTCCAGATCCTTTATTGTTTCCTTCAAAATAGCCCAGTTAGCTTTCTTAGAGGCCTATCTCTCTCCTTGGTTCTGAGAACTCTTGCTACTAGTCCTTTGTCTCTTCCAGCTTCAGCCTCTAGCCAGCACAAAGGTGGAAGATGGAATGAATCTGTCTCTGCCTCCAAAAGTGGGCTTGTGTGTCTGGCCCTGAGAGCTTCTTGCTTATATGCTGTACACTGAGTATACACCAATCATTATATCACCGGGAAACCATTATTTGTTGTAGGATTAAATCAATTCTGAAAAAGATTTAAACATTGTCTCCTCAATTCCACTTAGTACCCTGTTTCAAGTTCTGGCCCAACATCTCCTTGTTGGATCAGATCAATCATACTGAAACATGCTAAATTAGATAATTATTGTCTCTATCAATTCCATTGTCTTAGTACTTTATAAGACTCTTAAACAATTAAGCACTTACTATGTGCCAGGCATTGTGCTAGGCTCTAAGACAAAAAGAGGCAAAAGACAATCCTGCTTTCAAGGTGTTTACAATTTAATTGTAATCTAATGAAGAAAACAATATGCAAATATATACAAAGCAAGCCATATACAGAACAAATAGGAAATAATTAAAAGAGGAAAGGCAATGAAATTAAAAGCAGTTGGGGAAGGCTTCCTGTAGAAAGTGGGACTTTAGTTGGAATTTCAAGGAAGTAAGGAAGGTCAATGGTCAGAGCAGAGGAGTGGAAAGCATTTCAGGCATGGGAGATGCTCATAAAGAATGTTTGGTGTGAAGAGGTAGAACATCTTGTTCATGAAATAGACAGAAAGCCAGTATCATCAGACTGAAAACATAAGGGAATAAGATATAAGAAAACTAGAAAAGCAAGAGGTTATGAAGGCCTTTGAACACTAAATACTGAATTTGTATTTATGATTCCAAATGAAGAATGGAAACAGTTTAAAGCTAGTCCTTGATAAATATTAATTTGTACCTTTCTGTTTCATTATGAGGAATCAAATTAAAGCACAGGAATGAAGGAGTGAAAAAAAAATCATTAAGCACTGACTACGTGTCAGGCAATGTACTAAGGTTCTGGGGTATAAATACAAGTTAAAAAAGACAATCCCTAACTTCAAGCAGTTTACATTTTAATGGAAGATATCATGTGGCAAGGAATTGGATTTGACAATGAAAGTAGGGGTTGAAATGGCTTCAAAGTGGGGTGGTGATAAGGTTCCTGACAAGTTAAGGAAAGCAGAAGCTTGCCTCTTTAGAATCATGGGGTCATAGAGTTAAGGTCAGAGTTCTAGTGAGAAGAGGAATAGAACCCGAATATGGGAAGTATAGTTTGGAAGTGATCAAGGGGTTGTGTGATGGCCTGATTCTAAGCAATGTGAGGTGAAAGCCAACTTTTCAGAACCCAGAATCACAGAAGTATAGTCTAAATTCTAGTGGGATGAGGAAGAAGACCAGGGTACAGGAAATGTTTGCGAAGTTGATGAGTATGACTATAAATCTTGTTATATTATCAAAAGAAACCAGATTTCTCCCTACCCCCGAATAATGGATTTCTTCCCTACTATTTATAACTACCCAAGAACCACTGGATTCCTGGAATTCATTAAACACTCCAAATCTTTCAGCAAAACTTTCAAGCAGTACTTTCCTCCGATCTAATAATTATCCACCTTCCTATTTGTTAACTTTATCTGTCTATCTTCTTTCTGGCTATGTCCACTTACACAAAGCAATCTTAAAGAAATTAATTATATTTAGTCATAGTGTTGTATGTGAAAAGTAACAAGTTAACCAATTATTTGCTAAATATAGCTGTTTTTACCTCCCTTTTGTCTAGTTTGTGGAAATTAGCTAGTAGCCACTAATTTCTCAATTCTTCTCTCTTTCCCCCATCTTCTCTTTCCATCCTACCTCTTTACATCTGTTGTCTCTTTCTGTTTTCCCCCTAATTTGAAAAACTAATATGTAAATTTAAAAGAAAAAAATGCCAGTCCACCATCCATACCACCGCCATATAATGAAACCAGAAACTTTCTGTAAAAAGTCACTAGGTCTATTATTTAAGTATAAATATAGTCTAGATCATTCCTGTAAGTTTTAACAGGTTATCCAAAGCCATTTGTGAAAGCATTAGCATCATGAAAGAGGCAAGAATATTTACTATGCGGATTTTGAAATATCTTTTGTAAATTCTAAAATCCACAAAGTTTGTTTGTTTACCTTCTTTCATAATGCAAATGTTGCATTCTGAAAAACAAATGTGTCCAGTGTATAATTCTGAAATGAAGAAAAAGTGCCTGGAAAACATAAGACTTTGTGAGTGAATACAATTTTAAAATTTATACCCAAATGAAATAGTCAAAATGTATATTCTTAATATGGTAAGAGATTGATATATATGTATGTATATGTATACATTTAGGAAGAATGTATTTGTGTGTATATGGTGTATATATACATACACATACATATATATGTATATATGTAGGCCTATATATAAATACCTATTTTATGAACATTCAATCCACTTCCTAACATATGCTAATCTTCATAACATATGTAATATTAAAAGAAAATTTGGTAACACTTTAAATGTCCTATCATTGTGAATTCATTCCATATTCATTGTAATAGCATTGATCAAAATGAATTCATTTGGTATTCATGTAGATGTCACATGTACTTCCATAGGTGTTTCATTGTAAATTAGCATTTCTCAGAGGACACTTAAAATAAGTGTTACTGAAAGTTCTCATTACACATATTGCTGAGATTAGTACATTAAGGATCATGTACTTACATAGTACTAATGCATTTCTGCCACTTAAAATGCTGCCTTACCCATTTCTGATATCTTGCAAATATCTAAGGCAATTTTGAGAATTACTGACATCCTCAAGGAAGTGGTACTTTTATGATTAAGTGGGTTGCCTATATTTTGCTCTGTTATTCTTTTTTTATTTTTAACTAAAGCTCTGTTAGATTAAAAAAAAATTAAATGACTTTTGGAGGAAGACAATGCCAACATTTAAATGACCTCTGTGCCCTCAAGAACACAAAAAATGAGACCTTGTCAGTGGGTGAAATAAGTAAATAACTATAAATCACTGGCAGAAATTTGGGGAATTAGACTATAAGATTTGCAATGCCAAAATTCAACTCTGACTTTTTGCTATTTTTTAATAATAATGATGCTTTTTATTTTTCAGAATACATGCAAAGATAATTTAAACATTCACTCTTGCAAAACTCTGAGTTCTGAATTTTTCTCCCTCTCTCTCTATCTCCTCCCTCCGTTACACAAAAAGCAGCAATAAAGGTTAAATATGTGCAATTCTTCTAAATGTATTTCCACATTTATCATGTTGTAGAAGAAAAATCAGATCAAAAGAGGGAAAATGATAAAGAAAAATACAAGCAAGCAAACAATAACAATAAAGGTAAAAATACCATGTTGAAATACATATTCAGTTCCCACAATCCTCTCTCTGGGTGCAGATGCCTTTCTCCACCAAAATTGACCTGAATCATCTCATGTTGAAAAGAGCCAAGTCTCTAACAGTTGATCATCACATAATTTTTTGTTGGTGCTGTGTACAGTGTTTTCTTAGTTCTATTCACTTCACTTAGCATCAGTTCATGTTAAATCTCTCTAGGCTTTTCTGAAATCATCTTGCTGATCATTTCTTATAGAACAATAATATTCAATTACACTTACTTATTCAGCCATTCCCCAACTGAAGGGCATGCACTTAATTTCTATTTCCTTGCTGCCACAAAAAGGGCTGTTACAAATATTTCTGCACATATAGATTCTTTCCTCTCTTTTAATGATCTTTTGGGAATACAGACCCGGTACAGATATTGCTAGATCAAAGGGATTTGATAGTCCTTTGGATATACTTCCAAATTGCTCTGCAGAATAGTTGGATCATTTCACAACTCCACCAACAATGTATTAATATTCCAGTTTTTCTACATCTCCTCCAATGTTTATCATTAATTTTTCCTGTCATCTTAACCAATATGAGAAGTGTGAAGTGGTACCTTAGAGTTGTCTTAATTTGCATTTCTCTAATCAGTGATTTACTTTTGCTAATTATAAACTCACTGATTCCTAGATATACCAATTTTTAGCTTAGTTTATTTCATCCTCAAAAAGTGTAGCAAAATCTTTGTTATTTTTACCCTCCTTCAGATTTGTCTATTAATTTTATGCAAAATTGTTTTTGTAAAGTTGTAAAGTACAGAGAAAAATGAATTTTTTTTTAAAACAAGAAGTTACTTTCTAGAATAGCTTGATTCATTTTGAAGAAGATGATCAACAATTAAGGGAAATAATGAAAATAAATAAGGAGAGGAAAATATGCAAGTTGTTTTAGAAAATAGAATTAATAAAATTTATTTTTTACTGCTTAGAAAATAGAAAAGTAGTTCATTGGACCAGAAAAGACAAGTTAGGCCTAGAAGCAAACAAGCTCCCTTTTCAAAAAACATTTCTGGTAAAACTGGAAAGCAGCTTGAGTAAAATTAAGTTTAGACATGCAAAATTATGCTCCAAATGATTTAGTGATATGAAATGTAAATATTATCATAAAGTTAAAGAATTATATTTTTATAACCATTATTTTATAAGGAACAGAAAGAATTACAAAAAAAAACCCCCAAGATAGGCAATTTTTAATGATATTAAAATTCTGCATAAATAAAGTCAATGCAGCAAGACTATAGATTTAGGGAATATATGTTTACTTCATTAATTTAGTGGAAATTGATACAAATATATTACTGAGAACCATCCCCAAATAAGTCAGCATATATTAACAGTCTTCAAAAGATAGAGAATATCCATGATCATATTAAAATTTTCTAAATTAATTATAGAAATGCAAGTCACAGATATCACTTTGTAACCATAAAATTAACAAAGATAGTAAAAGATGGAATTATTCAGTGTTAGAGGATTAAGACAAATAGAAACACTAAGACCCTATTAGTGAAACTGAATTGATTGAATGTTTTTTTTTTTTTTCTTTTTGACAATGCAATTGGGGGGTTAAGTGACTTATCTAAGATCACAAAGTTAATACGAGTCAAGTGTCTGAGTTGAGAAAGTAACTCACTCAGTATCAAAAAAGGCACTTATGGTCAAACTGGGATTTAAGCCCACTTTTAGAGGTCTCTTATTCCAAATCCAGTCTTTTTTCTCCTATTCTGTGCTATAGTTGACATCATAGTTTTGTGCATTTTTTTCTAACTGGCTTCTGTTTGTTGTTGTCTTTGCTGCAAGAGACAGTCCCATGGCATAGGATTATTCGGAAGTGATATAAAACCAAAGTATGTCAACAAACTTTTTTCTTTGTTAAAGAAAGAAAAGAAAAGTTGAGTTTGGAAGAAGACATATACAAATAGTAGCAATGAAAAGAGTGAAGAATAAATAACATAAGATAAGCATGGGTGACATGAGCTTGCCAGGAAGTCTGGATGAGTGGAGAACAAGATTGATACAGCATCCCAGGAACACTTGTAGATGTTTCTAGCTCACCACTAATTACAAAAGAAATGTGGCATTTCTTTTTTTTTTCTTTTTTTTTATTATAGTTACTTTTTATTGACAGAACCCATGCCAGGGTAATTTTTTTTACAACATTATCCCTTGCACTCACTTCTGTTCCGATTTTTCCCTCCCACCTCCATCCCCTCCCCTAGATGGCAAGCAGTCCTATATATGTTGAATATGTCCTAGTATATCCTAGATACAATGTATGTGTGCAGATCCAAACAGTTTTCTTGTTGCACAGGGAGAATTGGATTCAGAAGGTAAAAATAACCCGGGAAGAAAAACAAAAATTCAAACAGTTTACATTCATTTCCCAGTGTTTTTTCTTTGGGTGTAGCTGCTTCTGTCCATCATTGATCAATTGAAACTGAATTAGGTCTCTTTGTCAAAGAAATCCACTTCCATCAGATTACATCTTCATACAGTATCGTTGTTGATGTATATAATGATCTCTTGGTTCTGCTCATTTCACTTAGCATCAGTTCATGTAATTCTCTCCAAGCTTCTCTGTATTCATCTTGCTGATCATTTCTTACAGAACAATAATATTCCATAACATTCATATACCACAATTTACCCAACCATTCTCCAATTGATGAGCATCCACTCAGTTTCCAGCTTCTAGCCACTACAAACAGGGCTGAATGTGACATTTCTTAATGTGAATGTGTCATTCCCCTAGAACTTGCATTTGTTGAGTCAAATGCTCTCCAAAGCAAGACATATATATTTTTAAAAATGCTCTCAGATGTTCTAATTAGAGGTACTTCCCAAACCTTTATTTTTCCTAAGAGAGAGAATTCATTGCTGCTGGCTGTGGTCTTCTGTTAGGATTCCCTTGCAAATCAAGGAGGAACAGATTTGACAAAGAAAAAGATATTCCACAAGGGAAAACATCCAGTTCCATGATCTATCCGATGACATTTTGAGATCTATTTTGGGTTTGGTAGATTTCAGTCTATTATTTGAGGACCCTTGCCTCATTTGCATTCATTTTTTACAAAAAATAATATTAGTTACATTAATGATAAGATTTTCTCCTTGAAAAATTTTCCAGAATATCAGAGAGGCCTGGAGAGATTTACATGAACTGATGCTGAGTGAAGCAAATAGAACTAGGAGAATATTGTATACAGCAACAGCAAGATTATACAATGATAAATTTTGATGGAAATTGCTTTTTTCAACAGTGAGGTTATTCAGGCCAGTTCCTATGAACTTGTGATGGAGAGAATCATCTGTATCCAGAGAAAGGATTATGGGAACTGAATGTGGATCACAACACTATTTTCACTTTTGTTGTTGTTGTTTGCTTGCATTTTGTTTTCTTCCTCAATTTTTTTCCTTTTTGATCTGATTTTTCTTGTATAGCATGATAATTGTGGAAATATGTATAAAAGAATTGTACATATTTAACATATATTGGATGACTTGCTATCTAGGGAAGGTCAGGGAGAAGGGAGGGAAAAATTTGGAACACAAGATTTTGCAAGGGTGAATATTGAAAATTATCTATGCATATAAGCTTTATAAAAAATTAAAAAAAAGAAAAAGAAAACTTTCAGAAGGTATAGCCAAGATGGAGATATAGAGGCAGGAATCTGCCCAACCTCTCCCCCAAATTGCTCTAAATTTCTTTAATGACTAAACAAATTAGAGCATCAGAACAACTCCCAAAGATATTTTCAAGCTGAAGATAATTCAGTATGTCAGCAGAAAAGAATTGAGGCAACAGGGTGGGAGTCCAGCATGAAATTTCAGCACAGGCTGTGCCAGCCCTGGTCCTGGCCCCAACTGCAGCCTCCAGCCCAACTACAACCCTGGACTCTGTCCCAGTCCTTGTCTGATCTTTGACTCACTGGCAATACCAGTGGCTTACAGATCTCTCAGCCCAGAGACACCAAAGAAGAGCTGGAAGATCAGCAGAAAAGGTCTGTAGAACAAGCACTATCCCAGCACTGCCCCAGCCTGGCTGCAGACCCAACCAGGCCTCCAGAATCAGCAAGGCAAGACCTCTGAATCAGCAGCAGTGCTGAAGACTTCTGGACCTTTCTGCCCCGGGATGACCAGGGAGGACATAGAAAATCAGCAAAGAAGGTCTGTGGCAACAGAGTGGGAATTCAGCATGAAATCCCAGTGTAGTCAGTGTCAGCAGAGTCCAGGCCCCAACTGTGGAGGGTCCTGGGGTCAGCAAAGCAGGACTTTTTTGGTCTAGCACACTAGATCTTACAACTACAGTGTAACTGTAGCTCCTAACAGCCCCTGGGAAGAAAAGAGGGCTTGTGGAGATCTCTCAAAGGATCTCCAAAAACAGCTGCATAAAATCCCTAAAGCTTGAAGTGGTACATTCTTCACCTTGGAAACAGAGCCCCACTTTAACAAAGAGCTAAAAGTCAAGTAATAGGAATGTGAGCAGACAACAGAAAAAGATTCTAACCATAGAAACTTATTCTAGTGACAAGGAAGATCAAATTACACAAAAACTATTCCATGAAGGGTGAAGGGTCACAAATCTTAATGTTCTTGGTGTTGGCAGGCTCTCCTACAGAATAAGAACAAGAACTAACATATATATAATGCTTTAAGGTTTGCAAATAGCTTTTGATATATAGAATCTGAGTCCAGAAGGCTAAGGGCATGGCATTCTCTACTCACTGCTAGAAATGAAAGCCTTATACCTCTGTGAGAAGTGGGAGAGCGTTGATAAGAGGAAGAGAAAGGGGAACTTCATTCTTTTCAAACTGTCTTCTAGTTCTTCGATCTTTCTTTGGACTTTGCAATCACTTCAAATGTTTACAGCTTTCAAATGAGAAAAAGACACACACACACACAGATCGATAAAGAGAAAGACAGAGACAAAGAGAGAGAGAGAGAGAGAGAGAGAGAGAGAGAGAGAGAGAGAGAGAGAGAGAGAGAGAGAGAGAGAGAGAGAGAGAGAGAGAGAGAGAGAAAGAGAGAGAGAGAGAGAGAAAGAGAGAGAGAGAGAGAGAGAAAGAGATAATGATGGAGAATGCCAACCCCATTTCAAACAGCTGAAAGGGAAATAGAATCTTTGGCATGAAAGAAGCTAGTAGTTTCTTTCCATTGTACCCTTATGCCTAGCTAGTTATACTAGAGACTTCAGGGAATTTCCCATTGCTTGAGATCAGGCACTTTCTCCCAATTGTCAAGTTCCTTTATTTTGTGATGTCTAGTATATATTCTTCTATGCATACATTCTCTGATTTCTGTTTTCCTAACACCTTGGTTAAAGTGATGTCTTTTTTCTCTGCTATGTTCATCGTGAACCTGGTAATTGATAGTAAACTAGTCCAGCCTTGGCTATACGGTTAGGCCCCTCCTTTCTTCATTAATCAACAGTGATCAAAAGATTAACTTCAACCTAACTATTATGAACTCTAATATCATTTAAGGGAGCAATTAGATACGATTCTAGTCTGGTGCCCCCTCATCGTGAGGATAGCAGAATTGCCAAGCTTTTGACCCCAACTTTTTACTTCCCCTCCTGGAAGGAATAAAAATCTCTTTTGAAGAAGCATTGTGAAGAGAGACTAGAGATGCTATTCTGGTCTCCCTTCAAACCTTGCTATTTTATACTATTATTCTACATGTGGGGAATGACCTCACTATGTATTTTCTCATTTATGTCCCCATTTGACAAATAGGGAAATTGAGGCTTAGACAGATTAAGTGGCTTTCCTAAAACAAGACACTTTGCGTTACAGAAATGCTTTTCCTCTTTAAACAGAAGCTCTTTAAAAGAAGTGGTTTTGGTTTTTATTTTTATACCCTAAATTTAATGTACTTTTACCAGCCTCTTTTTGTGGAGACTGTCTTTTTCCTATCTGTTTTTACACCTGTGACTACACTGGAACTTCATCCCTGAAATGGACCTTCTTTCCTTCATCCTCATCATCAGGAGGTGACACCTAATTTGGAGCTGACACAGTCAGAGCCAAGTTTCCTGCAGGCCACCAGACTCACACCTGCAGAATTTGCAGGCACATCCGTTTTGAAAACACACAAAATGGGTAATTGGGCACACAAATGCCTATTTGCATTGCAATTTGGCATTTGTATACACAATGATGGATTTTTTCATGTGCAAATGTGGGGTCTGCATGTGCAAAATGGATATGTCTTCAAGTAGGGAGGACTTTGCTTTTTAGAAACCTGTTCAAAATTTGATAAATGCTAGAAAAATAGGTAATGTACATGAATACAGTTCTGTTGATCTTGTTCAGGTAAACGCTATGTGACAACACATATGTAGCTTTAGGTTATGGAAGAGTCTTTCTAGCTATTCATAGGGAAAACAGATTTTTCCCCCCCACTGGTTAAGAAGAATCAAAGAATATGCAAGTCCAATGAAAGCTCAGCCTTTGCAATTGACAAGGGAAACAAATATGAACCGCTTCATCATTTATCACATCTAAGAAGTGCAGTGCCTTCACTATGTTTAAGTAAACAGTATTATACAATTAATTCCATGTTTTGTAGTTTGTTTCACTTAGTAGGTGCTTAATAAATGCTTATTGATGACTAGCCATATATAGCTCCAAAAGTAGAATAATCAAATTCTCCATTTTGGTATTAAAAGTGTTCTGACAAGATTAGCCTGGTCCCTAGACAAAAGTGGAATGCAGATTGTCAAGATGTGCCAAAGCTTCTGATTTTTAAAAATATTTCTTCATGTCTTCTTTTATGTGAACCATGTCCCTAATTAACAGATATCTCAGTACTTTCTCCATTCAATTGTAAACTCTTTAAGAACTGAAACTGTCTTTAACCTTTTTTTTTTGGTACCTCCAGGGCTTAACAGAGTACTTAACACATAGTAGGAGTTTCATAAAGGTTTATTAATTGAAACCTTCTGTATACAGAGCATGGTATTAGTTTCTGGAGAGGCAAAGATAAAAATAAAATCATTACTTTCTTCAAAGAGATTATATTCTACCTTTTATAGTTACATTTGTGCCACTTGTACATAAATAAGCATAATGGACAAATGAATTCTATTTTCAACATGCTGAATTTGAAATCCCTTCAGGCCATCCAGGAGCAGACATTCAGCAGGTCTTTAAAGATGTGTAAGGAGTTCAGGAGAGAGATTAAGGCTGGCTACATAGATTTGAGAGTCGATTGTGTAGAGCTGAGACTTGAATGCGAGGGATCTAATCAAACCTTCAAGAAAATATGTGGAAAAAAAGGGGAAAGAAGAGGATGATGTTTTGGGGGTAGCCTTTCTAAGAAGAATTTCCTCACTATCTGTATACTTACCCTCCTCACTACTGCCTTTATGCCTTTGCTCATAATTTTCCAGAATAATATATCTCACCCATAACTCTGATCTCCCTCTATGGTCCCCCCTTCTCCAAATTTGTCTTGCCTACCTCTAGTCCATAACATATTTTTTCTTCTCAAAACTAGAACAGTGATGAAAGATCGGAACACACAACTTAGCATGTGTCTACCTTAGGCCAGTCTCCGCTGGCTTTGTGTACATCTTATTTTCCCCCAAGTCAGTGAACTCAAGAAAAGATTACAATTTCTACCCCAGACACAACACTAGGCACAGAGGTACAACATCAATGACAATAAAAACATGTCAACTTGGTTTGTTATCTCAGAGAACTGAAACTCATCAGCAGAAAGTTTAAGAGCTGAAAGTAGTTGTCAGTGACATTGAGCTCCACTGGATGTTCTATATTTACAATGTTACAAAAATACCAGGTTATTATTATTGTTTTTTGTTTAAACTCCGGTTCCTCCCCTTTCCTCCTCCTCCTTCAGCATAACAAGGCCCTAATGGGCTTCATGTCCAAGTGCTTATTTTTATTAAAGACAAGTGTAATCTTTTGTAGTCCAAATGTCCCTATCATAAATGCTAACGGAGAAAAATATTAGGACTCATTTATTTATGAACCTGTTAATAATGAGGTTCAGTTACGAAAAAGGCTTCCTCAGCAAAAGCCTGCTGAACAAACAATGCTCGCTAGGGAAAAAAAAAACGGAGCTAGTTAGCCTTCCTGACTTAGATAAAGCTATGGAGAAATGACAAGTGCCAGTAATTAGCGAAGCCTCTTCAACAAGATAACCCTATACATCTTTGTCTATTTCAATCACCAAAGACTCCGATTCAGTGTAAAATTAAACCTTGGATGCCATCAATTTCTGTTAACCTCTTTATATTGTTCTGTGTTCATGCCTATGTGATAGATAGGCTTTGTCATTATATTAAATGGTGACATCTCTGCAGACACGTGACCCCCAAACTGTTTGCTCCTTAGCAAAGTATTCTTAATCAGCTCCTGGTGACTTTCACAATAACGTTTAGGGTGGAGGGCAGGTTTCGAAGCAGGTCCCCATGGGGCATTTCTGGGGGAGCAGTAGCTAAGCCATTTGGCTTGCTTAAGATGCCCTGGCATTTTGGCTGGGCCCCTGGCTAGTTGCAATTCAATGTCCAAATCTAGACTCAGTGTCTAAGTGTCTATTCTTTTCATCCCAGGGTTTGGCAGATGGTGTCTGAGTGTTTGGAGCCATTTATTATATTCCCAGGGACATTTAGATGTTTGTGAATTCCTTAGAGGTTTGTCTTTCCTTGACTATTTCCTACTGTCTGTCCCAGATCTTCAACTTGCTTTAAAGGACCCTGATCACTCACTTCTTAGGCTGTTATTCTTAATTGGAGCTCTTTTTAAATTTTACTGCTAAATGTCCTTTGCTGAAGATAGGTTTTTATTAATTTATTCATTCATTATTGCAGAGAGCAATAATAAAGGGTATTATCCAAATTGGAAAATAATTGGAAATAATAAGAAATCACTGTTCATCTGTCAGTATAAAGTTTCTCTTGAGTAAATGCTATATGTGAAGCCAGGGTGCTTGAGCCAATAAGCTGATCTGAACAAATAAACAATGTCTGGTGAAAACCTTTGCTCTCAACCCTGACTTTGGTTCATTCTTTATTCTTGTCAAAAAGGAAAAGCACATTTAACACTTACTAACTGTATGGCTCTAGGTAATTCACTTAACCCCAATTGCTTCATCCCTACCTCCTCCCAAAAGGAAGCCCATACCCGGTATCATCATGGAGTCCAAAATAACCTCATCTATGGTGCCAGTGTCCAGCCAGGGAAAGTTCTGTCAGAAAGTTCCTTTTTTTTGTTCATTCTATAATCTGTTTCCTGGATGTTCCTGTTTTCATTTTTGTCTTTTTAGTTTTACAACCTCTCTAGTTTCTCTTTTCCTACCCATCTTCCTCAAGCATTGCCCCTGCCCCCTCCCCAATTAAATCCAACTGACATTTCCCCAAAAAACCTCATTCTTTTTTTCATTTTTTTGGATGAAGGAATACAATATTTAATTGTTGTATAGGAGAGAAATTCCCTATTACAAAATTCACCTTCTGTAAATTCCTTCTTACTTTAAGCCTATGGTAATAGGTCCCTGGGAAATTTTTACAGTCTACCATGTAAATATGTATTTACACAATATTTTAAGATGCACATTATCTAATCAATAGAGCATAACAGCTCACCATTACAGCCTATTGAATAAAATGTATTTAAACAATGTTTAAAAGCACAGGTTACTTATGTGATGAATGGTGACAGCATCTGAGACAGGTGCTGTTTATCATGGGGACAACTATATTTGGACTCCTTTTAGGATTTTTTGATATATATTTTTTCATGGAATGAGGTTCAGCCCCATGACACATGTCACAAAAGACCAGGGGAGAAAGAAGTCACCATTAGCCATGAGTTCTTCAGAGTTTAAGTAGATTGTTAGAAGAAGACCTTTCAGATACTAAAAGATATTGGAGATCCAGAAATGAATGAAAATGATTATAGTCTATGAGCTTTAATTATTTTGATTTTCAAAATTGAAGGTACAAGATTCTTTGGAGAATGTTTAACAAAATGTGGTCCTTGTCTATGGCTGACAAAGAGATGTGTTAGCCAGCATCATTCTAGTTATGGGCTCATTCTTTTTGGCACAACTACAGGGCTTACAACCAAAACCCTGCTTCACCAAAATGCACAATATCAGCAAATATAGGTCACAATATGGAGAAGCCCTCCAAAAGAAATATGTATTGTAAGTCTAAACTGAAGCAGTATTCCTACCCACCCCTCCAAAAAAATCTTTATGAATTGGGAAACTAATAATGTCAAGCTGCTAGCCACTGATACAGAATTAGCTAAAAGTTTTCTTTGGGGATATTCTGACCCTTTCCCATGTTTTACTCCTTTCCTCTGTTTACAATTGAAAAGAAGTTCTCAGGGGATCTTCTTTGCTTTTAGGACCTCATTCTCATTTCTCAATTTTCTTCCTCCCCTCTCTGATAAAGTCATTTTACTCTTTTACCCTACCACATCAAAGCCAAAGGCTCAACTTTCTTTCTCAGATATTCCCCAACTTTTCAGGTGTGTTCTAAAGTCCCCCTTTATGTTTAAAAATAGCTTATTTGGTTTAATTTTCATTATTTTTAGGTGTTAAATTTTAGATCAGCCCACTATGTCTTAAGCCACAGTATTAGAATGCTGCTTGACTCACTTCCAAATTGAAGACCTTTTAAAAAAAATTGAAGCAGTCCAATAATTTTAAATCACTCTACACTGTGCATTGCAATTTAAAATTATTGGAGTGCTTCAAATTTTTATAAGCCCTTGAATTTGGAAGTGATCAAGGTTCTAGGCATACTCAGTGTAGAGCAATTTAAAATTATAAGAGCTGTCAAATTTTTATATAAGCACTTCAGTTAGAAAAGGGATTTGGGTTCTGGGCATGTGCAGAGAAGAGCTATTTAAATTATTAAAAGTACTTCAATTTTTTCCCCAAGCACCTGATTTTGGAAGGGTTTTGGTTTGTGCAGTCTAAAGTGACAACTTCCTTTGAGAGCTTCTTTATAAAGAGACTTTCAGTCTTATAAACAGGGCCAGTAATGTGGGCAGATGAAATAAGCAGCTGGTTTCTCATTTAATTTGGAAGATACCAGAATAAAAAACTTATGCTCTTCCTTCTCCTTCCTAATTCCCTGCCCTAGCCTGTCTTTTTCTCCACTCCCCCAAAAAACTCCTCCTCAACTGTGTGATATTCTAAGAGTTGAGGACTTTCTTTTGGGTTAAGACATTATTTCCAGAAGGCTAGGTTAAAATGCTAATCTCTTACCTAGGAGGTTTAACACATTAAACCATTAACACATTAGCATGGATTAATTTATCAGCAGAAAGTAGTATCCTGAGGGAATAAGGTTCAGGGTATATACATTTTGGTAGAAAAAGTAGGCAGAGAGAAGGAGGGATAGAAGACATGACCTTTGAGTGTGGAGAGGCTGATAGAAGTGCAATATGTAGAAAGAAGTACAGGTCTTCCCAGCTCTTGCCAGGGAGTGGTTCAGGACTTCTGAGTTACTATGGGTGTGGTGTTATGAATGAAGGAGTACTGAATTTTGCCAATTTTGGCAAAGACTGGCCTTGAATACAAACTAAACAGGTAGAATTTCTAATACTTCCTTTGTTTACTTGATTTGTGCCATGTTCAGGCCATATGCTTTCTTTTTTCTTGAAAGTAAAATATTATTCAACTAAAAACATGTTCTGGGGCAAATTGATCTCAGGGTAAACTCATTAGGTTCAGCTTTTCAAACTTTTACTTTTAGGAGTTAAAAAGGAAAAAAGGAAAGGGGATCTTATTTCATTTTATGTAAAATAAAAGAGAAGCATTATTCTCTTTCCCCAAAGTTTCTTTTATTCATAAAACTTTCTGTCCTGTTCTGATGTGGGGAGGAAACCCCAGATTTTTAAAGGACTATGCCAATGGATTATAAGCTCAGAAAAGATCAAACAAGCTGGAAAGGGACCCAGGATGACATTTTTAATGTCTGTCATTTCAGATCATATCCCAGTGAGTAGAGAAGTTCATCTGTGCTGAGAACTGACCACCAGGTATGGACTTGTTTTGACCATAACAATGCATGAAGTTGACTAGTAGTGGAATGGAGGGAGTTGGGGTCGGTGGCAGTCAGTACTCACACAGATGAAATCTCAGATCCTTGAAAGAGGAAGAGGGGGAAAATGTGCATACATTTCTAAAACAGAAATAAAAAGTTGGATGCAAGATATGAAGCATATACTTTGAAAGTATTATCTGTATTAATTTCTTGGTTTAGTCAAGTCATAAGTACTCATTTTGAAACATTTCCCTTGGAAACTGTACAAAAACTATGTCCCTATCTTGGAGTAACTGTGTCACTTTACAGAAGGGCCATCTCCAAATGCACTGCATTTGGAAACTGGAGAACTCGAAGTGAACACTTTGAACTTCAGAGGGTTTGTGGCTTCCTTTTAACAGTTGTGTTGCTGACTCTGAAAAATTCTGATGATCTCAACAGTTCACCAAGGTGATGGTGTGAAGCTTCCCTGTGGACTTAGCATGTTTGCTATTTTCTCTTCTAGATGAACAAAAGCCTTAGTCTCCTCAGAAAACAGTAAAAATACTATGGAGATGTCAGGAAGTCTTGAAACCCTTGAAGTCTTGAGGTGGATCAAGAGAAGTGATACCTTTGAACTAAGAAGCATTTTGGACCATTAGGGTCAGGGATTAAAGCTCCCAAAGTGCCACCTCAACACCTGTCTAGACATTGACCATTCTACTTCAAGAGAGGCGTTATTCTCATTCCCTCTACAGTGAAAACCTGCTTGCCCGGACTAGTTTATATAGAAGTGAGTTGTTTTTATTTTTTAAAAATTGAAATGACAAGTTGGTTCATACCCCTATCACTATATGAAACAACAAACCTACTTCTGGTCTTCTGGGGACTGGTTCATATCAGGAACATATTTTAACAATAGAATACAATCCAGAATGATGGTGATAGTGATCTGTTTCTTCTTCACTGAACCATAGACATTTACTTGGTGTCAGTAATAGCAAAAGTTACCCAATTCATTTATGCTATATTTAGTTCAACAAATGCTCATTGAACACTTACTACATGATTTTAATTTATATTTATGTAGCACTTTTCATACATTATTTCTTAAGATCCTCACAATAGCCCTGAGGTAGGTACCAGAGGCATTATCCTTCCCATTTTATAGGTGAGGAAACTAAAGCTTAGACAGATTAAACAAATGACTTTCTCTTGGTTACTTGGCTGGTATCTGAGGCTGCATTTGAACCCAGATCTGCCTTATGTCCAACTTTAGTGTTTTTCTCATTATATTACACTGCCTCATACAAAGAATGACAAGGAGAATAAAATCTTTTAGATGCTGTGCTTGCCTAATTAATCAAGCTTCCTGTTTTATTTTATCAAGTTGATCTAGAAATTGTGAATTATTCATTCATTCATAGCTACAAAATTTTAAATCTGGAAAAGAATTTAGAGATGATTCATTTAGTTCAATCCTCTCACTTGACAGAAGAGGAAACTGAGATTTAGAATAAAAATGAGTTGCACAAGATCATATTGTGAGTAAACGAGTTTGAACTAGAATCTAGATACCCCAATTTCTAGGATAGTGCTCTTTTCATTACATCAGGCATTGTTCAGCTGTTGCTAAGATTAAAGAACACATGCTAATTCTCAGTATTTTTATTAATATATATTTATTTACATGTATACACATATATTTAAGTACTACATATATATGTGTACACACATGTATACATGTATGTATGTAATATGTGTGTGCATATATACATTTATATACACATAAACACACACATTTGCCTATGCAACATGAATAGACAATGAGTTACAAAAGGACATTACAGCCATTGCCAATTCAGGGTTGTCCTATCATTCAGAATGTTCCATTCACTTGTTTCCACTTAGAGCATAAGGAGGTCATTTGCAGTTTTTACACCTTCCTTAAAATGAAAGTTTTGAATAAAAGCCAGTCATAGAATTAAGTCAGGGCAAAGTGATGTCAGGAGGTGAAATTCAAAAGACAATGCGTAATAATTGGTTTTAAAACAGGAGCCAGATGAATCATAAGGTCAGCAATGAAAGAAAAAAAAAAGCTTTTCAAGAAGACTTAGGGGCCATGGCTGCAAAACTAAACAACCAGGATGTCTGGGGAATCTCTAATGTTGGGACCTTCCCTCAATGAACAGCCGACCATTTTTCCAAGATGTTTGAAAAATGAGGCTATACTTAAAACCTAAGAGAAAATGACCTATCCTTGATTGATTCATTCCAATTCCTTTTGGTCTTTGAGTAGTATAGAAAAACTATGTGACCAAAGTCATATCATAGACATTTTAGATATACTAACCCTAGACTAGTTGTCCAAACCTCTAAATTTAGAGATCAGAAAACTGAGACAGAGGAGTGAAGTCATTCACCCTAAGTCATGTATTTGGTTTGTCTCAGAGGTATAATCAGAACCCACTTTTCCTGACTCACAGTTCAAATTGCTTCAAAAGAGGGGCAAAAATATAGCTAGAGTCTTTTTGTTCATGCTACCTTTGTCTTAGCTTCCCTGACCCCTATTTGGAATGTTGCTATTGCCCAGAGCATGCAGGAGTCTCTCTGTGATAAAACTTTTTCTCTGAAAAGAGAAAGGAAACTTTCTCTTTTGGGGTGAGGGATCCCATCTTATGAGTTTCCAGGTTTGCTATCTTTTTATTATTCCCTGATGCCTCTATACAACAGAGAGACAACCCATCAGTATGCTACATAATGAACTCTGTCTACAGAGTTTTCAAATCCTTAGTGAGGAAATTAAGGAAATGAAAAAGATAGAAGAAAAATGAAGCTTATAAATAAAAATAAAACATGATCCCTGAACTCTAAGAATCCACTTTTAAGTTGGAAGTTAAGACTAATATATGAAGCAGGGAACATTTAAAACCATGAATCATTAAGTGACAAAGGAAGAAAGCTGGAAAAAAGAAAAGATGGAAAATTTGGTGAAATTGTTTTTTTTCCCCATCTAGTAAAACACATGGTAATGCCATGCCCATCTGTCTCCTAAACTAGGTCAAGACTTACTGTATTTGATCCATGTTTGCAGGTACCTAAAGCGTACTCCTCCCACTGAGGCATTGGTGAGGACTATGTCTGGGCTTTATGGTAGTTGAAAATACCCTTTGGTCCATGGAGGAAGGGAGAAGTGAGATAGTTAGAAACTTGCCTAATCACATTGGATCAATGTGAACATTCCCATTGAATTTATACAACTTTGTAAAGATGCTTCTTTTTTATTAGAAATGTATGAGTGCATAGAGCCTTAGGGCTCTAGATGGAATTTTTCCAAAATGATTCCTTCATGCCATAGTGGTGTCTGTATCCAGAGAAAAGCCTACCTGACCATATGAATATCAACTCCCCAACTTGTCCTCAAACAAGACCATTTTTGGAGCCTTCTCACATTTTGTGAAAGTTGATTTAAGCAAAAAAAAACAAACATCCAAACCAAAATAAAATTATTCAAGTTTTCATAAAGTAGATTGCATCATTTAACCATTTGTATCTCATCTCCTGCTTGTATAGTTTTCCCCATCAACTACCTATAGTTCTCCAGTGTATAGAGGCTTCCAGAAACCCACTCCACTAATCCCTCTCCCCCCACACTAATTCTCAATGCAGTGGTACCTTCTATACTTTCTAAGTTGCCACTCCTCCTCCTGGTTTATCAGGTTTCTTTTGCCCCTTCTTTCCCTGCTCTTTATAAAAATTTACAGTCTTACTATTCTATTCTTACTACCAATTGCCTAGTGTAGTTCCTATAAAATTTCAATTCTCTTCTCTCCAATTTATTTATCATAGAACTGCCAGACCTATTTTCTCTGTGTATCCATTTGATAATTCACTCTCTGGCTCAATAATCATCAGAGGCTCTCTATTGCCTAATACATAAAATGCAAATAAGTCTCTCTACAGTCTGATGTTTTCCTACCATCAGACTTTGCCTTTTTATCTTATGCTCCTCCCATCTACATATCTGGAACTATAAACTTTTTGGTCTATGAATGTGTATTGAATCCCACAGTTTCCCTGTCTTTGCTCTCCCCCTGTGGCCAAAATGTTTTCTTCTCTCCTCATTCTTGAATTCTTCCTCATTAGTTTAAAAATGCATCATTTCTTTAATGAAGCTTTCCAGGTTCCTTCAGTTTGTAATAACTTTTGTCTCAGATCCTACAAAGGGCTCCATTATATATTTCTGTACTTAGCATATATTATTATGTATTGGGATTTTCTCTGTGTAATATTCCTACTAAATTGAAAACTCTGTGAGGCAGGGACAATGTCTAGCTTTATATTTTCTCAACAGCTAACATAGCAGAAGCCATGGGAGTAGAGGAAATTACAGAGGAAAGCAGAGAGAAGAGAAAAGGAGATTAAGGACTGGACCTTAAATAAGTTTTAAAAGTTCAAGAGAACAAGAAGCCAGCAGAGGCAGAAAAGTAATTAGAGAGCTAGAGGAGACAGAGAATACAGTTTCAGAAGTCAAGAGAAAAGAGAGTATCCAGAAGGAAGAGATCAATACTATGAAATGTTGAAGGGGATGCAAAGAGGAGGAATGGGATGAGATTAGAAGTTGAAGTAGTGGTAAAAACAAAAACAAAAACATTAGATTTGATGATTCAGGGTGATTGGTGATCTTTAAGAGACCAATTTTATTGGAGTTGTTGGAAGCCCCTTTACAGGATTTGAGAAAACTAAGGAAGTGGGGATGTTAGTTTTAGTCAATTTATCTTCTTCCCCTCCATGTCTTCAGGAATTTGGCAATGAAATGGAGAAGATGATAAAGTAGGCAGCTGAATGGAGAAGGCAGGTTTATAGTTCATGGACAATGGATGACCATGTTCATTTGTTTGGTTTACTTGGCTCCCTCAGTATTCTTGCTTTGGGTCATGATACTCGTCATGGAATCAGCAGTAGGTAACAATATGAGAGCAAAAAGAAAAGTCAGAGAGACCACCAAACCTTCACAGGCAAGGGATTGACTAGCCAAAGCTATCCCTTGTCATTCTCAGAATTCTGTTTCTCTAAAAGGATTCTACAGGACCCCTTGACTAATATTTTTCTCTTAAAGTTACCTACCTTATCATGTTAGGATCCATCCTTCTGAAAAAAAAATCTCTCTTGCCCCTAGAAGATTCTCTATCCTGTCTGAACTCCAAAGTGCAGGTCCAGATACCAGATACCAGGCCTGTTGTCTCATCTCATTTAGAGATCTTGTTTGGATTTCCTTTTGGAAACTGCCTTAGCTAAACTGATATCTCTCTTTTTATCTAGTTTCCTAAGTGTAAAACTAAATCTTTTTTTCTGATTTAGCCCATACGGGAAAAGTTGTCTCTTCCATTTATACCAGAAAAGATAGGGTCCATATAAAAGTCTGCCTTCCGAATCTATTAACAATTCAGGGATACTTCACCTTTTTTGTGTCATAGGGCATGCTGAGAAGCTTATGAATTTCTCAGAATAATGTTTTCAATATATTAAATAAAATAAATAGGATTGCAAATAAAACCAATTTTGAAAAAAAAAACACACCGACAAAAACAAGTTGATGGACTCCAGATAAGGAACCCCTTATAGCCTGATCTCTTCCTTGCCTATCTTTAGTTACCTTTCTTTTGAATTCTGAACTCATGTTCCCAAATTGGTCATCTGTTAGCTCCTTGCCATTTGCTAAGCAAAATGGATAGATTCAATTTAGAGGCATTGGAAAACAGAACCCTTTCTCTTGCCCTTATCTTGCTACCCATTCATATCCTTACATCAGGAAGTCTCTGGCTCTTTGGGGCAACATTTGGCAGTGTGTGGGTGTGGGTGAAGAAGGAAGGGGTGAGAAAATGTGTCAGTCTAAGAAAATATTTCAATCACAGTTTATAAATAAAATCCCTAAGAATGCAGAAATATCCATATTGTCTCATGTTTCTTCCCTTGCCCCTGCCCCTGCCCTCAGTTAATTGTCCCTGTCTCTGAGATACTGTGACACAAACACACATCTACAATATCCTATGGAAAATGACTTGCTTTTAAAAATCCGATTCCTAATACCACACAATGGGAGCAAGCCTCCATCAGCTTCCACCTCTGTTAACATGTTTCAGAGACACACCTATAAGCCACCAGCCTGCTCCCCCCACCCCCCAAACTTCTCATCTTGCTGGTTTCACTCAAGATACAACTTTCTATAAACCTTTCCTTGAGTGGCTTCATGCTAATGTTGACAATTCTCTCCCTTTCCCTCTTTGTTACATTGTAGAAGCCAAATACAATATGAGGTGTGTTTGTCTGAAGAGATGAAAGATGGCAAAAAATGGGTGTTCAGGGATTAGTTCCTTGGTGACATTGCCTGCGCATTCTTTCCTCTCAGTCTCTCTCTCTCTCTCTCTCTCTCTCTCTCTCTCTCTCTCTCTTTACTTTCTCTTTTCCTCTCTCTCTTTTCTTCTCCGTGCTCTGTCTCTGTGTCTGTCTCTCTGTTTTTGTCTCTCTTTCCATTCACTCTGTGTGTGTCTCTCTTTCTCTCTCCCTCTCTTATTCTCTTCTTTCTCTTTTCCTCTCTCGTTTCTTCTCCATGCTCTCTCTCTGTCTTTCTGATTGTCTCTCTGTTTCTCTCCAGTCACTCTCTTTCTCTCTCTCTGTCTCTCTCTCTCTTCCTCTCTTACCCTCTTTCCTTTCTCTTTTCTTTTCCATGTCCTCTCTCTGTTTTTCTGTCTCTGTCTCTCCCTGTCTCCCTGTCTCTGTCTCTCTCTGTTTCTCTTTCCATTCACTCTTTCTCTCTCTCTGTGTGTGTGTGTCTCTTTCTCTCTTCCTTTCTTACTCTCTTCTTTCTCTTTTCTTCTCCATGCTCTCTCTCTGTCTTTCTGATAGCCTCTCTGTCTCTCTCTCTCTCTCTTTTTCTGTCTCTCTCTCTTCCTCTCTTACCTTCTTCTTTCTCTTTTGCTATCTCTTAAATTTTCCATGCTCTCTCTGTGTCTTTCTGTCTGTCTCTCCCTGTCTCTGTTTCCCTGTCTCTCTGTCTCTGCCTCTCTCTCTCTCTCTCTCTCTCTCTCTTCCTTTCCTTACTCTCTCTCTCTCTTTTTCCCTTGCTCCCCCTCTCCCTCTCATTCTCTCTGAAATGGTCTATGTGTCTCCTCTCTTTCTCTGTCTCTGTCTCTCTCTGTGTCTGTCTCCTCTGTGTGTGTCTCTGTCTCTCTCTGTCTCTCTCTGTCTCTGTCTCTCTCTCTCTGTCTGTCTCTCTCTGTCTCTTTCTTCCTCTCCTTGCTCTCTCTCTTTCCCTTGCTCCCCCTCTCCCTCTCATTCTCTCTGAAATGGTCTGTGCCTCTGGTAATTTACATAATACTCTTCTGACACCTTTACTTTAGTCATCAATCACGGTACCTTCTCTCAGTCTATCTTTTGTCTGAGCATGCCTCTTCTTTATCAGGCCATGCACAAAAGATTAATTTCACAGTTTTTCTCCCTTCTTTCTTTCCTTGCAAGATACAAAGCTCATGAAATGACAGAAGCAAGATAATGAAAACAACAATGCAAGCAATTTTTTTTTTGTTCTTGCAGGTTGGATCTCAAGATACTTTTTTTAACCTCATTGTGTGCCATCTGTCTCAGAAAAGGTCTGCTCGGTATTTTTTTTTTTAATACTGTTCTGATGCTGCTCAGTAGACTACCTGGGGGAAAAATTACATATTTAAATCAGGTCAGAGGCTTTGATTTTCAAACTCTTGCCGAACAATTAAAGTAAGGGGGCCATTTCTAATGGTGGCATGGACTACTGCACAGTGCCCACACCCCAATTAATATTAATGAGATCTTATGCATAGCCAATTTATGGCATTTGATTGACTCACCCAACTACCCTTCAACCTGTCTGGTAAAGTGAAATATATGGGTGCTGGGGTCTAATTTGCATATGCATATGTTCTTAATATTAATTAGGCTAATGGATTAAGGACTTGAAGATAATTTGGGCTCTGGCAAAGGGAAGAAAAGGAAAGGAAGAGAGAGAGAGAGAAGAGAGAAAGAAGAAGAGAAAAAGAAGACAGAGAAAGAGACTAAAGGGAGAGACAGACAGAAAGACACAGAGAGACACTCACCACCTAAGCAGCACAAAAAGTGGTTCTTGTCCTGGCCCTCTTCTTGAGAGTAAAAAGAGTGACCTGGAATCCAAAAATAACTGGTTTTAATCCTTCCTCCCCCATTACACAGTAAAGGATTCACCAAATTGAAATTTTTGCCACATACATTTGGATTAATTATTTTGGCTCTGACCCCTTTGCTTTTTCATCTAAAATATTCAATCTGCCAAATAGATTGTGGAATGATCCAAACTCAAAACAAGTGGCAGATTTTAAGTATTTGCCCATGTATGTAGGGTAGGCTTTCTAGACTGATTGCCCTCTTTGATGAGTCTGGTACAGTGACCTTGGAACAGCTCTATCACTCATGAGACAGAAGGCAGGATCCCAGGAAAGTATATTTTTGCGCACCATTGATGTGATTTAAACTGGCAGTGGAAGCCCCTTTTGATAATTATATGTAAATTAGGGGGTTGGCAAAGAGATATTTAAATTTCCCCATCTCTGCAGCTGGGGATGAAAGGTGGACCTGTCCCTCATCCTTTAGACCACAAGTGTTGAACTCAGCCTGCAAAACTACCAAGTGTGGCAATTTTCTAAGTCAATATGAAGCCCGCAGAGATCTATTTCTATTTGATTTTGACACCACTGCTTTAGGCTAATGTTGGCAGTGGTCAGAGGCCTAAGTGATCTTTGGCTTTCAGTGAGGGAAATAGCACTCTCCCAGAATTCCTAGTATGTCAAATGGGAATTAAGACAGGTTACACTATGGAATTTAGGCATATTCAAAGAGATATAACCTAACTGGACGCTACATCTTATAGTGCTTTTCAAGGGAAATGGAAGGCCTGAATTATTCTTTTCCAGGACCATTTAATAGCTTAACTGTTCCTATAATGAACAGTAAAAATTAAACTCTCTCTTTATTGAAGATAGATTCATAGCAAGGAGAGAAAATATGATTCCCATTTAGGTACCCAGTGACATGGCTATCTTATGATGCCCTAATATGCAATTGAAAATTGATAGTGAAAATGGTTGTTTGTGGTCAAAATATATTTTAAAAAATCAACTGGTTATTTGAATTCAATTGGTGTTTTAAAAAGATAATTGATTCAAACCTCTTCGGGGAAATATATCAGGGATGTGTGCAGTAATTTTGTATTAATGGGGTCTAAGTTAGAAATAGTTGCAAGACACACAGTAATATAGAGTTAGCAAAACACTTCATATTTACGGCAATTTCACTGGCTCTTCAGAGATAGTTTTAATTGATTGTTAATATGATATCTGGCTAGCCTGTTGCTGACTGGCAGCATGGTCCAGGGCTTCTTAAACTTTTTCCTCTTGTGACTTTTTGGTCTGAGAAATTTTTATGCCATCTCAGGTATGTAAAACAGGTGTACAAATCAAACATTTATTGATAATAAATCATAAAGAAAATTATTTAAAAACAATTCTTTAGTGTATCTATAATTTTACTAATTGTTAAAGATGAAAGCAAATTTGCATACTAAAGAGATGGATATACTTATTTTTACATAAAGAATTAAATCTTGGGAGAATATTCAATACTTTCTATTGATGACAAATTTTTGTGACCCCCACATTTAGTTATACAATTCCATATCGGGTCATGACCCACAGTTTTAAAAGCTTTGGCTCAGTCAACATATGAAAGGTGACACAGAGATGCTGAATTCATTTTCTTTTTCCTCTCTTCCACTGATATAACACAAGAAGCAAAATGACTACTATTGTAAAAGAAGTAATAGCCATTATCAAATTCTTAAACAGCTGTAGATGTCTTGCCACCATGAAACTTATAGACTTATAAATTGAGTTTCTTCCTTCCTTACTCCCTTTTTTCCTTTTTCCTCCCTCCTTCCCTTCCTTCCTTCCTTCCTTCCTTTCTTCCTTCCTTCCTTCCTCTCTCTTTTCCTTTCTCTCTCTGTTTCTGCTTCTCAGTCTCTTTATCTCATCTCTGTCTCCTCTGTCTCTCTGTGTCTGTCTGTGACTGTCTCTCCATCTCTATTTCTGCCTGTCTTTCCCTGTTTCTGTCTCTTTTTGTCTTTCTCTGTTTCTATCTTTCTCCATTTTTCTCTTTCTTGCTTTCTACTTCTCTAATTTGCAATTTTATGCCAGACTTCTAGCATAGTGCCTGGCTAATATGGTAGTGCTTAACAAATGCTTGTTGACTCACTAAGTGGAGATGAAAGACATAATATGGGTTCACCTTCTCTATCATGTTATAGGGATACTGCATAGCACAATGGTGATCACAACTGGTTCATGGTGCTGGGGTGTGTATGCTATATTTTAAGAAGACATCTTCAAAATGAATGGTTGATAGAGACAATTCCTCCATTAACAGAAATTCCACTGCCATCATAATTTTTATTAGTATTTCTACATGGGACAGGAAAAAAAAAGAGGACTAAAGACTCTGCCAAGTCAAAATTCTTTTTCACTTAAATCAAGATGTTACCTTTGTGATGTCATTGACCCTTTTCAAGAATGAAGAACAAGGAACAATAAACCAAAGGCCTGCTAGGAACTGAATGGAAAAATAAGGAGAATTTCTCTGATGAACTAGTTATTTCATCAGTGAAGTAATGGATAGAAAATAAAATTTGTAATAGAAAAAATCCGAGTTCAAATACTACTCTACATACTATGTATGTATTATACATATGTATAGTACATATATGTATAATATCTATATACCATGACACCCCAGACTCACATTCTTTATTATTCACAGGCATATAAATTATGAGAATCTGGGACTTATTTTTGTACTCTGTGAAATGGGAAAAGGAGGGAAGTTGAACTCAATGGCCTCTAGGGTGTCTTTTAGTCCTGATTCTCTAGTTCTATGATTTATCCTAGCTTATATTTAATTTTCTTCCATTTTTAACTTTTTCTTTGTTTTTTTTATTTTTTTAAACCCTGCTGCCGAGAATGCTTTGACTATCTTGTAAAGATGTGACAGATAGTGAAAGAATGTAAATGAAGCAATCATATAACTGAAATGCTTTTTCCTCTTCTCATATTAAATATGTGTTCATTAAACAGGAATTTGTTTATGGAGAGACATAGAGAAAGAGAAAAGGGAAGAAGGGAGGAGAGAAAACAGAGACACAAACAGAGACAAGGAGATTGAATTTTTGGCTGAAGCTTGCCTACCCCATGTTTCTGATAGCAGATAAGGAAGGAAGGAAGCACAAAATAAAGGACTTGACCAAAAATTAATGATAAAATGAGAGATTGTCTGAAGGTCACAAGAATGGATAATCAATGTTGGGAAATATCTTCAACTTTTTTTTTATACCCACATTTTATTGATGTTCATTTCTTTCTTATATCACTCTCTCTTCCCAATCAACCAATTAATCAAGAAGCTTTAATGTACCAGATTCTGTGCTAGGCACTGGGGTTACAACTAAATGAAACAGTTCCTCTTTACAAGAGCTTACATTCTTAAAAAAAAAAAAAAAAAAAAAAAAAAAAGGACAAGTTGATGCAGAAGTGTATAAAACTGTTTGACATAGTCTGGAAAAAGGGAGCTCTCTGGGTGGACTCTAGGAGGGAGTATTTTCCAGGCAGAAAGAGATATAACCAGAGATGGTAGATGGGGTGGCATATGTGAACAGAGAAAAGGCTAGTGTAGATGAATCATGGAGTATAGGAAAGGGAGTAATATTCAGTAGAGCTGAAATAATGGTGAGTAGAGGAGTCACAGTTTGTGAAAAATTTTAAATTTGACATTTATATTTTATCCTTATTAAAGGAAATAATGAATAAGATATTAGAATAATATAACATAATAATAAAATAATATAAAATAATAATATAAGAATCATGCTCTCCTCTACCCTCTACCATCAGTTCCCTCTTTTCTAGCAAATAAATCCTACCTGGCAAAACAAAGCAACTCATTGACCTTTTCTGATACCATGTGCCTTATTTTGCAGCAGTAACACACTAGCTCTTTGTCACCAGTCCTATGGTTTTCTTAGAGTCACCAGTTCATAGATGTAGGCTATCTATTCCATTCCCTTCATTATGTAAATTAGATAACTGATCTCTAGCATGTGTGACCTGTGAGCTCAGAATATGCAACTATTAAGTAGCAACCAGGATTTGAATCCAGTGCCAATGTGTCAAAATTATCACTGCATTGATGAAAGTTGTTGTCTTTCAATGTTGCTTTCCTTCATGTTATCATGGTCACTGTGTAGACTTTTCTCCTGCTTTTTATTTCTCTATAAATTAGTTCATTCATCTTTCCAAACGTGTTTGAATTCTTCATGTTTGTTATGTATTATGATATTTATTATAATATTCTATTACGTTAATATGCAGAAATCTTTAGCCATTCCTCAATCAACAGATGCTTACTTTCCTTCCTGGTTTCTTTGCTACTACAAAAAAAGTGATGTGATAAATAGGTTTGTATCCTTTTCCTTTTCATAGAGGAGATCCCTGGAGCCACCACTGCATTCTAGTTTGTATTATCATCACTCCACTTTGTGGGCAAAGAAATGGTTTAAACTGAGAGTACCATGGCCTAAAGAAAATCACACATCTATCATAAGCTGTCATTGTCCATCTAGCCATCCAACAATGATCTTGCCTGTTGCTGATGCCCTGATTCTGCTCTCCACTTAGATGAGCACCCTTTACAAAGAACCTCGACAATGGAACTTCAAAATCCCTGTCCCCAGTGTCTTGAGGAAAGTGAATCCACTCATTCTATGTTAACAAGCCTTTTAGAAAGCTAGTAGGTATAACACTGGACTTGGATTCAGGAAAACCTGAGTTCAAATCTGGCTTCTGGGCTTATGGTACATAATAGGCACTTAACAATTGTTATTTTCTTCCTGACTTCAATTATCTATCTTCTGCTTTGTGTGTATACCATATTCCCACCCTTAAACTGCTAACTTTTTATCTTTTGCTCTGAGCACGATAATTATATCAATAATATACCATTGTTTCTTGAAAATGAATTTCCTTTCCCTATATATTAACTCCCTATGATTTTCCAAAACAATTTTTCTTCCTGAAAGTATATCTATTATCTTTCCCTATCAGAATCTAAACTCCTGGAAGGCAGTGGAGTTCTCTCCCTCCCCTCTCCCCACTCTCTCTCCGTCTCTCTTCCTATTGCTTAATACAGTATCCTGTACATAGTAAGTACTTAATAAATTTTAAAAAATAATTATTATCTGAATCCCAGTTTCCTCATGTGTAGAAAAGGGGATTTGAATTATGTGACCTCTCACAACCCTTCCAAATATCACCGCAACTAGGTGGTGCAGTGGATGGAGTGCCAGGCCTGAAGTTAAGAACTCATCTTCCTATCTTCAAATATGGCCTCAGATATTTACTAGCTCTGTGATCCTGAACAAGTCACTTAATCCTGTTTGCCTCAATTTCCTCATCAGTTAAATAAGCTGCAGAAGGCAATGACAAAACATTTTAGTATTTTTTGCCAAGAAAACTCACATAGGTTCATGAAGAGTTGGACGTGGTAAAAATGACAGAATAACAATAATAATCTAATGTTTGGAAACTATTTTTAATGGGAGACCTCAGGAAGCAAGAGGCAGGATGTGAGAAGGGCTTAAATCAGCCAAAGTGTAGTATTCTGGCTTTGCCAAACTTCCTCAGTTGCCTTCTCTCTCCACCCTTGAGACTACCTCATCCATTGTTTCTCCTGAAACCTATGTTTTGAGAAAGGACACAGACAAGTCACATTTATTCTCTAGATTGCCCCATCACTGGCTTCTTCCTCTTTTCAGCTCCCTTTTATGTATTGTCTTCCCACATTTCAGGCTAAGATCCTCTGTCTTTATTTTTGCTTGTATTGTATCCCCAGAACTTAGCATGGCACATAAGATGTGCCTGTTTCCTTAATTTGCTGATTTTCCATCCTGGCTAGCTAGGTGATCTTGAACAAATCACTTCATTTCTTCAATTCTCAGTGTTCTGGTTTATAAAATAGATTCAATGGAATATAAGTCTATCTTTGTATCGATATTAACTAATATAATAACTAGCACATAGTGAGTTCTCAAAAAAACCAAAACAAAACAACCTGTTGATTGATATGGAGGATAAGACTACTTGAGTACAAATTCCTAATTCAAATTTCCTATAATCAGAAGTTTCTTTTATGCAGACAGTGCCTAGTACAGTCCTAGACAAACAATAGGTGTTCAATGATATTTAGTGACTGCCTTGGCATTAAAAAAGCTTCCTCAAACAAGAGTCACAGAATCTTAAAGACTGCAACAGTCTGTCTCCATTTCAGAGATGGTAAGCCAAGTCCTAGCCACATGATATTGGACCTTAGTAACCATTTTTTCTTTGCTCTAAAGAGAGGGTTTCCTAGCTTGATAGCTTAACATTTTCTTGACAAAGATTCTGTTTTCAACATCATTAGAGATCCTAGCTGTATTTGGAGTTCGCTGGTCATGATTGCAATGCATCTGGTGCCCTTAGCCAGGCCACAGCTGCAGAGCTGATGTTGGAATGGGGAAGTAGCTGGGTTCACAACTGGCTTTCAGGCTGCTGGAGTCCCCAGGCATTAAGGATGCCATTCTGAGCCACATTTGGGTAACAGCACACTTATGGAATACATTTTGGGTTTGGCAACTAGAACAAAGAATCTGGACTGGAACCAGTCAAAGAGGCGTAAATGTAGCCCAGATCCTGGGGTTCTCTGGTGGCTTGTGGATGACCCCCAAGTGGTAGGGGTGGAGAAAGGAGCGGCTGTATGGAATGGGAGATCTTCAAAGATCCCTCAGCAAGCAAAATTAAGAGGGAGAAAGATGGCAGACACAGAGAGGGGAGAATTCCAGAGAAGATGGATTGAATGACTGGTTTCAGAGAATAGCAGATGTTAGTGCACTCTCTCTAGGAGAGCTTTTTATTCTCTGATAGAGCATTATACCAGATGGAAGTGAAATGGGTGTCTTACATCTGCATAGGAATGTACACAGTAGCCTTTAAATACAGTATATGTCACTGAGTGGGAGGTCAGGGAGGCAGCCTGATATATTAAAGTGAGTCCCAAGATTTAGGTACAAATTTTGGCTCTGACACTTTCTAACTGTGAACAAGGACAAGGAGACTCAGTTTCCTCATCAGTTTAAAGCAAGGATGGGGTGGGGAGCATGAATAATACTTGTACTTCCTTCTTTATAGAATTGTTGCAAAGAAAAGTGCTTTGTAATCCTTCTAATGTTACAAGAAAGGGCATGCTATTGTTTGAAGTCTGGGGAGAGCAAAACAGACTTGGGGGAGGGAGCTATACTGTAGACCTTCCAGGCTTTGAACTTACTTTCTGTGTCTCTAAATATTTCCTTCCCCCAAATTATTCTCATCCTTTTAAAATAATCCCTACTCCCCAAATAAATACTCTGATGTACCCTGTTATGCCTGAAAACACTCTAAAATGTTCCCTGTCCTTCCTAGATGGGGGGGGGGGGAAATCCTTTAAGTATTAGATGCTGCAGTAATTACTATATAATGGAGTAAATACTATACTATAATAATTAACTTGTAAACCTTGAAATAACATTTACTGTAATTTAGACCAAATATGAACTGTGAGTAATGAAGCCCAATCCTACATAAAATCATTCACAGTGCGCTTTAAACATATGCCTGGAAAACCAGAAAGCGGCAGTTTCACATCGTTACCAAAATGTGTCCAAATGGTGCCCTCCCATCGCATAAATGCATACAGCTGCTATTATTTTGAAATATCTTGTTAGCATTTTTTCTTGCTCATTTTAATAAACCTTCTTCCTCTTCTCTCCTCCTAAATTTTCCTTTCAGACATTTCATACATTTTATTTTTAATCTATTTTAAAATAGATCATTGAATCGTGGTCTATGTCCCACTAACATTTGCACCCTTGATAAGAGGGATTAGGATGGGCAATTGAACATGGTCCATGAAAGATTATCCCTCCTTCACTGGGAAGAGAATAGAAGAACATGGACATTGAGGGCAAAGGAGGGCAACTATAGAACAATACTAACTTTTTTTAGGTGGAAAGGTATAGAAGTAATGAATAAGAAGAAAGATTGGTTATTTAATGAATAAATCAATGAATGAAAAATTTAGTTTAATCTTGGATAATTAATAAACCAACAAATATCTTTTAAATACCTGTGTGTGAGGAATTCAACAAGGTATTGAGAATACAAAGAAAATAGAAAAAATATCCCTGTCCTTGAAGAGATAAAATTATATTGTGGTATACTACATGGATATGTTGTTGTTCAGTTATTTTTCATCATGGTAGATGCTTTATGACCCCACTTTGGGTTTTCTTGGCAAAGATACTAGAGTGATTTGCCATTTCCTTCTTCATCTAATTTTTCAGATGAGGAAACTAAGGTAAACATGGTCAAATGACTTGTCTAGAGTCATGCACCCAGTAAGTTACTGAGGGGAATTTGAACTTCAGTCTTCTTGATTCAAAGTCTATATTTTATCCACCATAACACTTAGATGTCTAATACACACACACACACACACACACACACACACACACAAAGTTATATTTAGTACATGGTTAGTAACAAACAAGATGAATAAAAGGTAGCTTTAAGGGAAAAGGAAATAGTGAGTAAAGAGAAAAAAAACAACTGGTGCAAGTAGTGCTGGAACTCTGATTCCAACTGCTTTTCTCTGTGGTGATGTTTTAGCTTCCAATTTAAATCAGTAGTTTTACTTTGAGCACTGACCTTGCTGTTATGCTCAGGCCATCAGAAAGAATAAAACTCTTTGTGCTAACTTGGTCCATTAGACTGTTGAGTTGAGTGTGTTGGAAGGAGAGAAAGCAAGAGTTAGCTCAGAAATCTCTGTCTAGGAGAGTAGCACAGCTATGAGAAATCTGGGAGGGACTTGATGTATTAGTATTTTTGAGCCCATGTGTTTTATGTGTCTGTAAGGGAAAATCTTGTTTCGTGTCTTGTGCTGTAAACTGCCTGAGGTCTTAGATATGGAACAAACCAAAGAGATGGTCATTGACAATACTTTGTCCCGAGGTCAGTAGTAATTGTATCCTTGAAAATATCTTCTGAGCCCTGCTCTGTTTTTCCCAATAAGCTTGTTTTAAGAGTCTTGTTCAGTTTTTTTCAGTCATATCTGACTCTTCATGATCCCTTTTGGGGTTTTCTTGGCAAAGATACTGGACTGGTTTGCCATTTCCTTGAAATCATTGCTTTCAGAATCTTGATAAGAAGCAGTGATTGGACTCTGGATAAAGATTTTGACTAATCCATTAGAAAAGTATCTAATTCTTTCAGAATGTAACTTTATTCAATAACCATTCAGTAGTGATATTGTAAAAATTCAATTAAACAAGTATTTGTTTAGTGCTTACTATGTCAGGCTCTGAAGAGAGACAAAACAATGCAATACTGACTACAAAATGCTGAGAAATTACTAGAGGAAATAATATATACTTGAAGAAGGAAACAGAACATATATACAAGGTTAATACAAATTCAGTTTTAAAGGAGTATAGAAGGCATCCATAATTGGGGGAATTAGGATGGTGAGGGCATTAGAATTAAGTCTTGAAGAAAGTATTGGGGTTCTAAGAAGAAGAGGGGAGAAATGTGTCTACAGAAGTAGACTTGTTTAAGCAGGAATCTAAAATGAAACTCAGTTGTATAATTTTTGTTGAACTCCACCTATTTCTCCTCATCCAATCACTTGATAAGTGGAAGTACAGTTATGGGATAAGTAGCCTGGACTAGGTGTCAGGGATTTGCCTTTGGTGTCTGTTGTAACTGTTTACTGCTGTGTGATTTGGGTGTGTGTGGGGGGGTGGGATTTCATTTCCCTGATGAGGATCTCAATTTCTTCATCTGGAAGACAGATTTACACCAGATGATCTCTAAAGTTTCTCCCAACTCACACATTCTATGATTCTAAATCATTGAGTTCACTGTGGTTAAACAAAATAAAATTACCTCTCTCTGTGTACTAATGAGTACCTTAGGAACCTGGGAAAGTTCATATCCCACCTATATCTCAGCTGGGGTTGACTGTGAGCATTTCTTCACTCCAACATTGCAGACCCCTGGCTTCTGCATGAGCTTCTTGGTACTTAGCCCAATTGCACTGAAATTCTATTTATTGTTTTCTTTTCTAGGGAAGGAGATGAGAATTAGATGTTTTCAAGCACTCCTCTCAGCCTCAAAGGACTATGTATTTGAAATTCCAGCTATTACCAATCCAGAATTCAAATCCTACTCCAATTCTCCTTAGCACTTCCACAAACCCATCCCCACTGGAAGCTGCTAAGTTAATGGACAAGAAGATGCACCACTGAAATTGACTCAGAGTCAGTATATGTAATTACCTAGCACAACAGTGGTTAATGTGCCCTGAACTTTTTACTTATTTATTTATTTTAGAGGATCTGGGATTGATATTTAGTCCCTGAGTTTTTTTTTTTTTTTTGAATGTTTAGATTTCTCTGCTCAGAGTTCATCAGGCATGTTGCTTCTATTGTTTGTCAGCTTGTGCATGGCAGTGTAGTTGCCCTGATTCTCCATCTAGTTCCCAATCTTGCCAGGTAGACAGAGTTCAGGTGCTAGAGAGAACACCTCACTAATCTACTCTTGCAAGCACCCTGTTTTGAAGTTAGAGCATCTCAGTTCTCCCATTCAGTCCCCACATGACTTTAGTTATTTAATCTCTGTGGTCCTCAGTTTCTTCATCTGTAGGCTTCTAGTTCAATGAGCTTTAGCTTACCTTCTATGATCGAGTTGTCTGTAAACCATTCAAATATAAGGGCTACAGGGGGTAGAAGATGCAGACTCTGTGCTCAAGCAACTTATGATTTGTTTGGGAAGATAGGAGAGAAAAATGCGACAAGATTGGTGACAGTACAAAGCAGTAAATCAGCTCTAGTCCAACCATCAGCTGGATTGCCTCTACCTGAATATCCCAAGGACATTCAAACTTGAACTAAAACAGAATTCTGCCTAAAAGATAACTTTTCATTTCTCTCCTCCCTTGCTTGTGCTGAGGAGTTCTGAGTTGTAGCAGGGCTGAATTCAACAGGAGGCATCCATATGGTAATACTCTAGGAGAAGGGCCAGCAGGCTACCTAAAAATGGGAGAACCTGGCAAGAAATAGAGCAGTTCAAAGCTTCTTTGATGATCAGCAGTGATGAAACCTGTGAGCAGCCATTGTGCTTCCAGCTTGGACAAGATAGGGATACCTAGCAGGAAGGAAGGAAGGAAGAAAAGAAGGAAGAAAGAAAAATAGGAAGGAAGGAAGGAAAAAAGGAAGGAAAGGAAGAGAGGAGGGGAAGGGAAGGAAGGAAGGAAAAAGGAAGGGAGGGAGAAAGAAAAGAAGAAAAAAAAGAAAGGGAAGAAAGGAAGGAAGGAAAGGAAGAAGAAAGAGGGAGGGAGGAGAGGAGGAAGACAATGAAGGAAGAAATAAAGAGTGAAGGAAAAAGGAAAATGAAGAAGAAAGGGAGGGAGGGAGGAAGGAAAAAAGGGGGAAAGGAAGGAAGGAAAAAAGGGGAAAAGGAAGAAAGGAAAAGAAAGGGGAAAGAGAGAGGAGAAGAGGAAGATAAGTTTAAGGGCTGGGTGAGATCAGAGAATAAAGAGATCATTGAATGCTAAGGTAATCAGGGAAGATTTTACAGAAGAAGTGGGACTTGAGTTAAGCTTGAAAGGTAAATAAGAGCTAAAACTGAAAAAAGCTTTCTAAGGGGCATAGCATGTACAAATGCAGAGGTAAGTTTGGAAGGAACAAACTATGTTCAGAGGACAATAAGCAGAAAAATCAAATCTAAGCAGAGAATTTATGTAAGGGAATATTGAAGTTGTTCTCCCCTGCTTATTGTTACCTAGGCAGCAGACTTCACATACTCCAAGTACTGGCTCTGGCTAGAAGCTGGGTATATTGACCCCTGGTTGCTGTATTTTCTCCTACCCCCTTCATCCTCATCTTCCAGCCTGTTCCTCCCCATTTTATGTTGATTACTTTCTATAATACCTTACACATTTTAGGTACACTGCAGATTTTTGTTAAGTTTCATTCAAAGAAGGTTGTGTCTGTTCTGAAGATCCCAGAGGAGGATCTGCACCCTAAATAAATATTCCAAGTGTTGCACGCCATATGTCCATAGATTAAAAAAATAATTTTAAAGAGCAGGAAATGAGCACATATGTGTGCATCTGTAGACAGCTGTCTGCTGAAATCAACATATATGATATATTTATCACCAAGGCAGACACAGTCATATGTGTGTGTGTATGTGTGTGTGTGTGTGTATGTGTGCATTTCTGAATACCCAAAAAGGAAAGCAAGGAAAGCCAAGTTCCAATGGCATCATGTGTTTATCATTTTGGAATAAGGTTGTATGTGGGGAGAATTTTTTTATGCCTGGAAAATTTGAAGGGTTTGAGGGAAAATGATGTATTTAAAGGTATTTTAATGATCATGAAAGATGCTGGATTAATAGGGCAGGAAACTAAGGTTCTCCTTTTAGTCCCAGAAGGAAAATAAAAGGGCTGTAGTTCAGCCTTCCCTGAAGTGTCATAAACTGGATGGAGAGAGGCAGCCCCTAGAGATGCCCATTCTTGGCATTCTCTGTGGTCCACTTAATTATTAGTCTGTCTGCCCAAGTTTCAGGGTACTTGTTAATTAACGATAACTGTATGGTGCTTCAGTAGCAGGAACCTCCAAAGGCCTCCACAAAGAGACTTTTTCCTTACAGTTTGCATAACACAAGGATATTTTGGAAACTGGTTTGTCTAGTTCGGAATTTTCAGCTTGGTCCTCAACAATTTAGTTCTGTTCTGCTTATCCCATATTACTTCCTACTGCTCCTACATTCAAAACCTATTTTCTAGCCATGACAGGAAGTTCATTGTTGCTAATAAACTGTACAATTATTAGAGCTTTAGGGGTTTTGCTCATGCCATTTCCTCATTTGCAAAGTACTCTCCTTGCTCTCTACAAATCTGTTATCCATCTCTGAATACCCAATTTAAACACCACTTTGTTCATAAAACCTCCACTAATTTAACAATCCCTACTGATTTCCCTTCTATAAATTCTGAAAGCATCTATAATTTATTATTATCTCTTCTATAGTATTAAGATTAGGGGCATGGTGTCCCCTGTGATCTGGAAAAAAAAATTGGCTCTCCCTTTGTATCAGAGAATAAGTCTGATTTTTTTTTTCTTTTTCACTTCTGGGTTGTTTACAGTACCTCATTGTAACATTTAAATATTTGGTCATAGGCTCTGTATCATTTTCTGGCCTTTACATATTATCTTGTGGCTTCCATAAAAGTCCTCCCAAATTCCCATTTATTTTCTTATACTGAACCATAATACATCAAACTAGGATGGAGAAAGTCATGATATGGAAGGGATTGCTGTATAGCAGATGTCTGAACACTGATTACAAAGGACTTCGTGTTATGTTGTATGTATCCTCTGCATATGTACCATTTTGCTGTTGTTGTTATTTGTTTTGTTTTGATTTTAGCTATATTGGGAAAAAGAAAAGAAAAAAAAAAGGTGTCAAATGGTATGGAGAGAGTCAGTGCTGATAAACTATGGGGAGAAGGCAGAGCTATAAAATGCTTATGTTGTTTTTGTCATCTTGGTAAAAAAAGCTGATTTTTGGAATGGGAAGGAGAGAACAAAAATGGTTTATAGGGAGTTGATACCTAAGATAAGTGAGGAGATGATTCCCTGATGAATTGGAATAACCTCATCTGAATGACCTCTCTCTTAGAATCTTGCAAAATCTAGCAGATGTGATTGCTGAACCATTGTCAATGATCTTTGAAAGAGAATAGAAGAGATCCTGCAGGATTACAGAGGCAACAGATATCTTGTCTTTCAAAAAATAAAAAAGGAAGAGAGTAAATTTTATAAAGTATAGACAAATAAACTTGATTTTGATTCCTGACAAAATTCTTGAGAACCTACCATTAAGGGATGCTTAAGGAACATTAGAAAAGGTAACAGTAATACCAAACAACCAGGTTAGCTTTGGCCAAAAGTCATACCAGACTAAGGTCATTTCTTATCTTTTTCTTCCTTTTTTTTTTTTTTCTGGACAGGGTTAAAAATGAAACATTAAGGGAGTGTAGTAGACATAATTTAGCAAAGGACTTAACAAAGTTTCATGTGCTGTTTTTGTAACCAAGATAGAAAGATGTAGAATTTGTTTCATGTCATTAAGTGGTTGAGTGGTCATATAATAGTCCAATGGCCAAATAATAGTCATTAATAGTTTAAAATCAACTTGGAATGCTGTCTCCAGCAATATGCCCTAGGGATGTACAGTTGACCTTTAGCTGTTTAACATTTTTATCAGTGACTTAGATAAAGGTATAGATGGTGTGCTTATTGAATTAGCAAATAACACAAGGCAAGGAAGCATTGCTAACAGGTGGGATGATAGAGATAGGATCCAAACAGAACTTGACAGCCTGGGCTATTGGGGCAAATCTAATAAGATGAAATTTAATAGAGGTCTTAGTCTTGGGCTAAAAAAATTAATTTCTCAATCAGTCAGCAAGCATTTATTAAATACTGTGCCAGATACTGAGAATTTAAAGACAAAAATGGAACAATTCTTGCCCTCAAAGAGTTTACATTCTATCAGGAAAAAAAACACACATGCATATAAATAAATACAACATACACACACACACACACAGAGTAAACCAAAGTAATTTCTGGGGTTTGGGAAGTGAGGAAAGGGCTCATACAGCAACTGAGCTTTGAAGGTAGCTAGGAATTCTAATAAATTAATCAACAAGCATCTATTAAGCATCTATGTGCCAGACACACTAAGATGGGGTGGAATTAATGTACTGCAAATTCATTAGGAATCAAAAGTATGTCATAACAGCCAAAACAGTTTATTTGCTCTTAGGCTGTATTAGGAGAGGTGTGGTGAAGAAATAGCAATCTCATTGTACCTTGGTTCAGTAGACAACTAAAATGTGTTCAGTTCTGAGTACTTTATTTAGGAAAGGTATTGATAAACTGGAAAGTATAAAGAAGGATGCCAGTAACCCTGGAAAGAAAACCAACTACCCTCTGTCTACCTCAGTTTCCTTATCTGTAAGAAGAAGATAATGACTGCATCTGAATCCCAAGGGTGTTATGAGGATAAGGAGATGATATTTATAAAGCATTTTGTAAACCTTAAGGTATTATATAAAATGCTAGATTTTATTATTGTCTTTAGCATTCAAAACCCTTCATTACCAATATACTTTGTCTATGTCTCTGTTTCTCTATCTCTGTTTTCTCTATGTCAGTATCTCTCTGTCTTTATCTGTCTCTGTCTTTTTCTGTCTCTATGTCTCTCTGTGTGTCTGTATCTTTCTTTCCAAGCTCCTTATACCTTATACCCATACACTCTGAGACTCATAATCAATCACTGACTTTCTTGCTGTTCCTTGAATGAAACACTCCATCCTCTGGACATTTTCTCTAGTTGTCTCCATTGCCTGGAATGTTCTTGCTCCTCATCTCCAACTCTTGGCTTCCCTGGTTTTTTCCAAGTCCCACTTAAACTCCTACATTCTCCAGCAAGCTTTTCTTGATCCCTTAACTTCAGTGCTTTCTCTCTCTTGAGAAGCTCCTATACTTATCCTATATTTAGCTTGTGTACATAGTTGTTAGTATCTTGCCTTCTCCATTAGACCAGTGAGTTCCTCAAGCATAGGTACTGTCAAAAGACAGTACTCTTTGTATTCCCAGTGCTTAGTAGTGAGTCTAGCCCATGATAGGTGCTTAATACATATTTATTGATTGACTGACTATTCAAGCATTAGTCCTAGAGGGTAGAACTTATAGGCAAAGGTAGACATTTCAAAGAGCTTTGTAAAGGCAGATTTATGTAAGGAAAAGTTTCCTAAGAGTTAAAATTACCTAAAGGTGATTGGGCAGCCAGGTAGATAGAGTGTCAGGTCTGGAATTAAAAAGATTAATCTTTATAAGTTCAAATCTTTTCTCACGCACTTACTAGCTGTATGATCATGGGCAAATCACTTTATCCTGTTTGTCTCAGTTTTTTAAAATCTGAGTTTCCTCATTTGTAAAATGAGCTAGAGAAAATGGCCAACTACTCCAGTATCAGTCCCAAGAAAATACCAAATGAAGTAATAAAGTGTGAGGCAGAAATGAAAAAGAACAAACAGGGAATGATGCCCCTTGAAGTGGTGTGAGTTCCCCTTTATTGGGAGTATTTCAAGTGTAGTTAGAGAAACATTTCTCAGGAATGTTGGAGATTGGATTTTTCTTTGGGTATAGGTTGGACTAAATGGCCTCTAAACATTTCCCAATTCTGAGATTCTGTGGTTGAGAGTAACTTACCTGTTCAATTCAGATAGACTTGACTTCATTGCATCTGACCATGATTTCTTTATCATCTTCATTAAATGTCATCTTCTTTCTGATCTTTTTAATCTCTTAACACCTCCCTACTTAAATTGTATTTACTTCGCATTTATTTTGCACATATATTAGTGTATACATTTTGTCTTCCTTGATAATATGTACACTCCTTGAGGAAAGATATTGTTTCCTTTCTATCTTTATATTTCTTAATTCCTGAGACTAGGAAAATGCCTGGAATAACTGTTAGTGGTAATTAAATGCTTGTTGATCAAGTAATCCCTCTGTTTCTGGTGAAACTTGTGTTTGTGTAGAGTGGAATAAATTTGTGTGCTACAGTGACAACAACAATACACACATGCAACTGAGAATAAGACTTCTCCACTCATCACAGTGATGACAGAAGGGGTGGCCAGTAATTATCCTGTTTCTCCCAAACTCACCTGATTCCTCTACCTAACAAAATTCTCTGCACTTTCTGCCATATCCTTGATGCTCCATTTCCCCTATCTGACTTTCACAATTATCTAACAGAGGAGCCAATGCAGCTGGACTCTTACAGATTCAGTTGTTTCTTTTAATCCTGGCAACAAAAATGCAAGCCATGCAGGCCAGTACCTAAACCTTGCAACATCCCAATGTATTTCCTGTATTGATACCAAGTTCCTGCATTTCTGATTTGGATTCATGTCTGGTATATTTGTTTCTCCCTAAATCATGATTTCCATGCTCCTGACCTCTGCCTCTTGCTTCCTTTGTTTGATGGTGAAATATCATCATCTAATTATTTGGGGTGTTTCACCCTGAATCATCATGCCTTGACTCTGATTAAGTTCACCATAGCAGACGGGTAGGAAGAGCCCAAACCCTTTTCTCTGACATTTTTCACTCTGGGCTGGGTTTGAATGACCCTTCAAAAATGCTGTGTATATTCACCAGTTCCTAAAATATCCAGTCCCAATGGAATGACTTTTTCTATTAAATAAAAACCACACATTTGAGCTGCTGTGATGCCCTTAGGCCAGCTTGTTAAGGATACATGTTATGGACACACATCATGTGAGGGTCATCAATAGGGAATGAACCTGAACCTCATTATCCTAGAGTTCCAGTCAGCCAACTCTATGGCCAACTAGCAAGGGGTTTTTGAGAGAGAGAGAGAGAGAGAGAGAGAGAGAGAGAGAGAGAGAGAGAGAGAGAGAGAGAGAGAGAGAGAGAGAGAGAGAGAGAGAGAGAGAGAAAGAGAGAGAGAGAGAGAGAGAGAGAAAGAAAGAGAGAGAGAGAGAAAATATGAATGAGAATCTGATTTTTAATAGTATGAGTCCCAACTCCAGTGGCTTAGGTATAGAATTCTAGGGCTAGTTTCATAAATCATCAGAAACCTCAAAGAAGTAGGGGCCAAGAATGAAATGATAAGAATATTTAGTAGAGGACACCCTCTGAGAAACAAAAGCAACCATTAATGTAATGATAATTTACCTGAACTCTTTCAGCAGAATTTGTGGTCTAGGGTTTTCATAATTCTGTGCAAGAAGCACTTGGTAGCTTCTCAGGTAAATTTTTGAGGGGTGAGTTAATGTAGTTAATATATTATAGTCTCTGTGGCTTAATCCTATTTGAGTTTTAGCTTCACTAGATCTAGTGTGCTTTCACATCATCTTATCTTTCCATACACCCCACAAATCTGACCACAGGCTGGATTGCCCCCTGAAGTCAGCCATCAGCAAACTCCCTTCTAAGCTGTGGAAAGTATACTCTCTCCATAGCGACCCCAGGTAGTGCTTGGCTTGGAGGGGTATGGAGGCTGGGTGTTTTCCTTCAATTTAAGAGGAATTCCTCAACTAGAGGTATTTTTTTCCTATACCTTTGGAGAGAATCTCAAAAAGCAGCACAAAATACATACAAAAACCAATCCACAAATGATAGCTTCCTCTCAGGACAGCCTGAAGCATTATTCCTCTTTATAAGAAGACCAGGCATGAAATGTTTAGGGGACAGGAAGGTCCTGACAATTGCCTCAACTTATACAGTAATTCCGTGATGAAGCTGGGGACAGAATCCAGGTCTCTCAACTTAAATCACATTCCCTGATAAGATATCCTTGTATACTTTACATAGCATAGAATCATTGATTCAACTTCTTGTGTTAATAAAGGTTGCTCTTTATGTTTAAAAAAGTTGCAATATGTATTGGATCTAACATATATTTCTACCATGTTTAACATATATTGGACTACTTGCCATCTAGGGGAAGGTGTGGGTGAAAGGAGGGAAAATTGGAACACAAGGTTTTGCAAGAGCTAATGTTAAAAAACTGTTCATGCATATGTTTTGAAAAATAAAGTTTTAATAAAAAAGTTGCTATAAATATACATATACAAACAAACATACACACAATCTTTGCTTTACTCACAGAAAAAATCTGATATAAGGGTTCTTAGGTAACACAAAGGGTCCATTCAGGAAGGGTCATGTAATCCTCTACATGTAACTGTGCATAGTATGAAGGAAGCATCACCTGTTCTGGAGTTAGAGAACCTGATGTCTATTTGACCTTGAATTTAACCTAACTAGACTCAGTTTCTTCATTGTCTGCTCTGTATCTAAGAACCTATGATGGTATAAAACGGCAATTATGGAGATGGCAAATTAAACAACAAAAAAAAAATCATCAGTGTTTATAGTATCTTTTTGCCAAAGCTGAGTGTAGAGGGGTTAATGTAATGGGATTATAGTGTATGCATATTTTTTAATTTTTTTTTTATTTAATAGCCTTTTATTTACAGTTTATATGTATGGGTAACTTTACAGCATTAACAATTGCCAAACCTCTTGTTCCAATTTTTCACCTCTTACCCCCCACCCCCTCCCCCAGATGGCAGGATGACCAGTAGATGTTAAATATATTAAAATATAAATTAGATACACAATAAGTATACATGACCAAACCGTTATTTTGTATGCATATTTTTAAGGTATATTTTGATAAATATGAATTTAACCTAACTGGGCTCAGTTTCTTCATCTGTAAAACAAATAAGACTAGATTCTCTGCTCCATATCTAAGAGGTTTTGATGATATATAATGCAATTATATAAATGGTAAATTAGACAAAAAATCATCAGTGTATGTAGTGCTTTTTTTTTTTTTCCAAAGCTGAGTGTAGAAGGGTTAATGTAATGGGATTATAGTGTATGCATATTTTAAAGGTATATTATGATAAATACAGTCTTGTGCAGCAGGAAACCTTTTCTCTGACAAAGTGCTTGCCACCTCCCACTTCCCCCCGGCCTCTGTTTTCTTAACTTTACACTGAAGGCTCAGCATGCCCACGGTACATCCATCTCTCTTCCCTTCTCTTTGGCTGCCTCTCTCAAAGGAAATGAGCGCTCCCTCCTTCCTTACTGCAGGTGATATGGAAAAGGGAGGGAGTACACAACCTGATTTATCTCAGCCTGTCAGTTGTTTTGAGGACATCAACTACTGAGGGTGCTCGCTCCTCCTTGATTGTTGGCTGAATCTAAAGAAGACCGCCATCCTTCATTAAAAGAGCACTGGGTGGCACTTGAAAGTGACCTTCACGCCCATTCTCCTCTCACCAAATGCAGCCGCAGTCTTGTAGGCTCTGTTTCAAAGAGGCAAAATCTCTGAGCTTGAGTGGAGGGGGCTGGCTTTAAAAAAAAAAAAATCTATCTCCTCCGGAATGGTACTTGATGGTGTTGGTACCATCCTGGAAAGTTTCATTTGCGGTATAAACGAGAGGCGATCATTGCAGGTGACAGTTATAGCAAATCAGCGTGCTGTGGACGGCTCCAACCTTTATTCGCATTATGTATCATAATAAATGTCTCTCCAGGAAAGACAGTGTGTTGAGAGTCAGACTCAATATCCCACTATGCCTCTCAGCGAATGAATATGAGAAATCACAGTTGTAAGAGCAGGGTGCCACCTGAGAATGAATCAACATCTCCACCTGCATTTTAAAAGTTATTTTCTTTTCCCCATTTCTCTAGGAAACTGAACATTGGGCTTCCCTGGATCAATAACTTCTGGAGTCCATTGCTGAATAACATTGAGGCAAAGTCGGGTATTTATTTGTGCCAGCATTTGATTTGGGTGCAGTTGTTGGGAGATATGCACTACCTTGAATTGCATATAGTATTTTTTTTCCTGAGGAGTTCAAAGCTGTTTACATGCATTGCTGTCTCCCATCTCCTACCAACTCTGGGAGGCAGGGAGGAGGACAGTGTGATGATTCATATTTTAGAAGTGTGGAAGCTAAGCACAGAGGTTAACTGATTTGGCCAAGCTCCCACAGCTACAAATGCAGCTCTCTTGCTTCTTCCTGGGTCAATTTGCACTAGGAATGGTTGTGCTTTTGACTAGTGTGCACCATAGAGGCAATAACATGCACCCCTTTGGTAGCAGGAGAATGCCAGGCAGACAGCATTTGCCATTTCCTGTCCGTGCTTAAACTGCCTCCCTTGTGGTACTTAAGGATTGAGAATAGGGACCCTGACCCAACAGCCCAGACCATTAAAGCTTTGCCCACTGTTCACTTTCTGGTGGATGATAAATATTGTCTCCATTTTTTTCTTGGCTCACTTCAGAGTCAGAAATGTTCATTTTTCTTATGTCTCCAAAGCATATATCCAAATTCTAATCCCAATGACAGCAGCTATGGGGGCTTATGCCTTTTCTTCTCCCCCCAAACACCAAGAGTTATGCTTCTGAAGAACTTCTAAGATTATGGCTTCTATAGTGAGTGCTAAGAGATGAAATAAAGCAGCTGGGTGGCCCAGTGGACAGGGCACTAAGCCTAGAGTCGGGAAGATCTGATTTTAAGTCTGGCTTTACACATTTACAAGCTGATTCTAAGTCATTTAACTTGTGCTGACCAAATACCTTGCAGAAGATCAATGAGATGTTTATAATGCATAGAAAGCACTTAATAAACGTCTTTTCCCCTTCCCTTCTCCCTTCCCATAGCAAGAGCTCAAGAAGAGTCTTCTGATGAATTACATAATTGCTTTTAGCACCTGATATGATTATTACTAAGCTTAGGCCAACATGAGTTACCTGGTCAATGATATTGAAAGGTGATGTCAAATGTAGAATGACGTTAGCCAAAAAACTGCATGTGGAATGGGGAATTAAATCATGTTTCAAACATTAGCTATAGAACCTTCCCCAAGTCACTTAGTCACTCCATGCCTCAGTTTCCTTATCTGTAAAATGGGTATGATAGTTGTACCTACCTCCCAGGATTGCTGTGATTAAGTGGGGGTAGTATTTGTCAAGTACTTTGCAAACCTGAAACATTATTTAAATTATGGTAATGATGATGAGTGTACCATTTAGATTGGGCTAATGAATTATACCTTCCCTGCCCTCTGACTTAAATGCCAGAAGCGGTGATATTGGGTAGATCACAATATTAGTAGCATGGGCCCTTACAAACTCCCTAGTGAGATGGTGGATACTAGCTTAAGCTCTGTAATTCATGGTGCCCACCATAATTTAGACCCTCAATAATTGCTATTCTGACTGTTAGAATATTCTTCCAAAAAGTCTCCTTGCCTCAAGTCTCTCTCCATTCCAATCCATCTTTTGCTTAGTTGTCAAAGTGACTTTCCTAAAGGATAGTTTGGAACATGTCCTTCTCTACTCAATGAACTCCATTTTCTCCCCACTTCCTCTTGGAGCCAAACTCAACTACTCCATTTAGCCTTTAAAACCTAACCTCAACTTAACCTTATAGGGAAATTCTATCTCTTCTTGACACTCCAAACAATGTAGTTTTATTATGGTATCTCCATCATGGCATCCATTTCCTATCTCCATGCTTTGTACTATTGCCCATTCTTGCAATGAAACTCCCTCCCCCATCTCATTATGGCCCAGGGTGCAGTGGATGACCTTGGCGTCTTCTGCATCTGATCCAGCTGTAAGTGCTCCATAGTGCCTGCTTCATGACCTTTGGAACATGTTATTCTCTCTGCCCATTCTGCCTAGGGAAGTCTTCACTGATGGAGTTAAGGTCTACCAGTTATCCTCAACCTGTTTTAGCTGTGGCTACTACACATGCTACAGCTTCTTGGAGCCATAGGTGAGAGTTGGATGGGGTGTTCAGGGAGGCAGAAACATCAGTTAATCTGACTTTTGTCCTGCCACTGGACTTGGACAACTTTGTGCAATTCTGCCTCATTTAAATTGATTTCACTTGCAAAGCAAGACCTCACCCCAGGACATCATGGGTCCTCTTCAAAAGGATAAACAACAAGAGCTATATTTCTATATGAATAGAATTTAAGAGACAAAAATGGGATGGTTGAAGAAAACCAAACTTCCACTGTTGATTTAGAAACCCAGAAAAATGTTGACCTACTTAATTCTTCCAAACTTTTTTCTGTGAGATAGTCTTAACCTTAAGGAAATGACTGGAAGTGGGAGGAGGGTATGAGATCTTCAGGAAGAGAGAAGGTACACTGGCTATAGGTTTTATGACAAAGCTGATTCAACCTGTTGTTTTGTTTATAGATTCATGGGATATACTTTATTTATTAAGCATGTAGCTTAAATGGGGGCCAATTCTAAAAAAAAATCCAAGCTTCAAAGACCAACTCTGAACATTATGAAATTAGACTCAAAACCAGGCTGGGGTCGGTCAGTCCCTTGGGTCATGGAAAAGGTCCGGGAACTTGGGATGGTAGAAAGAAATGATTCTTTTGTTTTTGGTTCTTTGTCAGGGCTTTTCTTTTAAGAAGGTCATCATTAGGGAAATCTGCTCTTATAGAGAGAGGATTTGTTTCTTTTTTAAAGGAAAAACAAAAATATTCCTGGCTGCAACTTGGTTACCCTGAAGACTCCAACAGAAGACTACCACAGAGATTCCAACCAGAGGCTTTACTCAAGTCAATTCCCTTTCATGGAATGGATATTTGCAAAGAATTTCATGTCAGCATGTATATGTGAAGAGCACATATATACATAGGAACACCAGCATCTTACTATGTGAAGTTCAGAAGTGCACATGCAAACATGGAGACAGATATAAACAGATAAGGCCAGGTAGATCTGAGCACAGCCCTCCGAATTCACACCCACCCACAGCTCCCCTTGAAACCCCAGACTGACACACATGTACATATTCAAATATTAGTGTAGTACATATGGCTCTACTCACAACTTGTGAATTCTATCTCACTCTTTAAAATACCAGATGTGCTTAAACCGCTCTACCAGAGAGAGCTTTCCCCTCCCTATCACACTTTCCTTATTAGAAGGAAATGAACAAGGCCTGCCACAGGAAAAGCCTACATTAAAAGGTTTCTTAGCATAAAGAATGACCTTCAATTTTCTGTTTAGCTATTCTGTATACTGGGGTTAGGAACAAAAAAGTTGGAGGAAAATAAGGGAAGGTTCAGGGGATTTTTTTGTTTTTGTAATGGGGCCAGATTTTGAGTCTCTGGCACCAGGATCCAAGCCTAGAGGGTTCCCCACATTGTATCATTTCCACAATGAGATGATTATGGCAAGAAAAAGGTTCCAAAATGTTGATTTTATTATTAAACTACATTTCACAGTTCATGCATAGGAAAAAGTACATCTTGCCACAAGATCACACAGATAGTTATGGCTAGCCTGTGGATGAGCTCGCCTGGCAAGGAGGGAGCATAGCCTTGGGAACTGCTGAATGCATCTTCAGAGTTCAGGAACTTTTCCCAAATTCTGGGAGATCCCTGGAGATTTGTGGCCAAAAACAAGTGGTGAGAGCCGAAACCCTTGAAGGTTGTCTGGCAGAAATACCATGATGTCTATTTAGAATTTTTTGGACAGTCAGTTAAGCATTTATTTAACACCTCCTATGTGCTAGGGATGTATGGAATGTTCAGGGAAGACAAAAAGGTCTTGCTTAGACCCTATTTAGGACTGCTCATCTACCTTGGGTGTCCACCTAGCATTCAACTCTTACCTGTAGCTCCAAGAAGCTGTGCAGTGGCCATACTTGGGTAAATTATCTTGGCAGATGGGCTAACCCTAGTTTAAGGTAACTGATGGGACTCAAGCCTATTGATGAGTTGCTCTTCATCTTGCTTCACTTCCTTTTCAGTGCTATACTATTCTCTTTTTCCTTCCTTCTCCTTTCCTCCCTAGCAAGCCTTTCTTCTCTTTGTACTTTTTAAAGGCAGCTAGACTTCATGGAGAGTTGTCCCTTAAGAACTAGCTGTGTGATGCTGAGCAAATCACAAAATCTCTTTCTGTTCCTCAACTGTTAAACTGGGATTATTATCTCTCCAGACTTGGCATATAATCTTCCCAGGTTTGGGATATAACATTCCCAGGATTGGTTGTAAGGTTCAAATTAGATAATATTTGTAAAATGTTTAGCACAGTGTCTGGAAGATAATAGGCACTTAAATGTTTCTCTATGTCACTGTCTCTGTCTCTCTTTGTCTCTGTTTCTCTCTCTCTCTCTCTCTCTCTCTCTCTCTCTCTCTCTCTCTCTCTGTGTGTGTTTCATATTAGGAGCTAAATAATTCCTTCCTTCCTTCCTTTGTTCCTTCCTTCCTTCCTTCCTTCCTTCCTTCCTTCCTTCCTTCCTTCCTTCCTTCCTTCCTTTTTTCCTTCTTCTTTCTCTCTCTTTCTCTCCCTTTCTCTACCACCATTAGGTCATAGGACCTCTTTTCTTCCCTTCTCTGTCAAAATCTTTTCTCTGGTAGTAGTCATTGATAATGATCTGATAAACTCAGTTGCATTAAGATAAAAATGATTGATAATGACTTTGCCAAGTACCACCTCCTGAGTTAATTTCAAGAAGTCAACAAATAAATATTAATCTAGTGCTTGCAATCTACAAGATAATATGCTTGGGGATGTGAAAGATTCATAGAAGTATATAACAGGTCCCTGCTATCATGGTGTTGATAATTTATGCAAGCTCTATTAACTTAAACTTATACTAAGATTTTGGGATATCCAATAAGGTACATGAAACTTCAGTAAAAGAGATTCTTTTTTTACTCTATTAGTTCAGAGAAAAGAGTTCCCTATTTGCTGGGGATCAGGAAAAGCTCCATGAAAAAGCTTGCTTTTGATTTAGGTCAAACTTACCATATGAAAGTTAACAATCTCTTAACCCCAAATAGTTGACATTTATATCGTAGTACTTTATGCCTTGCACTTTATTGCATCTGCTCCTCACAACAGGCTTGTGAAGCAGATACTGCAGACCTTATTATTATCCTCATTTTACTCATGATTTGAGCATGGTCACATAGTCAGAGACAGAATTCAAACTCATTTCCTATTTCCCAAGTCCAAGTTTCCATCCATTATACCCGATGGCCTCTATGAATGGGGCTTCAGTGGTAGATTTTGAGTTGGAGAAGATAACTTTGGATGGGGGCTCACAAATCCTCACAATGATTGTCAATTCTTTCTGTGAAGGAAATAGATTTATCTGGTCCTCAGAGTTACTTAATTTCCTAGAAGAACCTGATGAAAGCAGAGTTGAGACCAGATGCCTGTTTCAGTCAATTGAAGGAGCCAATAATTGTTCAATAAGCGTTATTATCATTTTCATGAGGAAAATTGTTATTTTAAAAAAGTTTTTTAATGTAAATTTTTTGTTTTTAAATTCCAAATACTTTATAAAATATTCCTACTTTGTGAGAGGCTCTTGTAACAAATGAAAACAATTAAGTAATGAACTCATCTGAAAGGGCATTCAACATTTCATATTTGTGATGCTGTCCTGTTGTACCCCCCAACTCCCTTAAAAAATTTAACAGAAATGTACTCACCCTTTCAAAGAGTTTAGAGAAAGTTTTTGGGCTAGGAGGCTTTTATCCTGAAGTTTTGGGCTCTTCTTCCTACTGAGGCCAGGTCCCTGACATATAGGTTGCCAACGAATCTTCGCATGGGTTTCAAAATCTAGCTCAGAGCCGGAGACTGTAAATGAATGTGTCTTTACAGAGTAGCACACATTTCCTACTTTGATGACCTTCCTGCCTGTGGCTGGCTCCCTTGTCGACTGGCCTGCCAGCTCTTGGCTGCCTGAGTAATCTCACAATAACACGCTCCTTGCTGACTGCCAGAGTTACTACCCCCAGACCTCATAGAATTGCTGTTTGGAACGCCAGGCAAAAGCTTGAAGCCCAGCTTGGCCTGCAGGCCACCCCTTTAGAGGCTCAGCCAGAGTGAAATCCACTTTTTTCCCTCACTGCAAACCCACTGTGAGACAATGCAACTTTTTTCCTCCTAAAATTTTCATTTATCAAAAAAAGGAAAAATTTAAAGATCAGTGCTGAAAATAAATAAATACTGGTTCAGGACACAGTGTTAGTGGAAAGGAAGTTAGAGGTCAGTCTTTATTTAAAAAATATCCAGTGGAGACATGAAAGAATATTAGATTAGGAAGCAAGAGAAATGCATTCAAATTCTGTCTCTCTTATTCATTAGTTGTGTGACTTGGGGAAATTATTTTTCTCATTGGGTCTCAGTTTCTTTACCTGAAAATGAGGGTATTTGACTAAATAATCATTATAGTCCCATTGGACCTATAAACCATTCTATATAAATATAATGAATATTCATTTAGTTTCTCCTGATAAATGCATTTCCCTAGAGACCAGACGATACAAAATTTAGATAAGACATGATCTTTGCTCTCAAAAAGTTTTGTGTATAGTAGAAGCATAAAATCCCAATAGCTAGGGGTATGCTGGAACTAGCTCCAATCAGTTCTCAAGGGCCAATTATTACAGTTTGAGTGTGAACATTTACACCTAGGAAATCAGCAACTGCTACAAATAACATCTTGATTTATTGCTTTGTTGATTGTCTTAAGAAACAACTAATAATGCAGATTAAATTTAAAAGGGTTTCATGTATATATATATCACCCATGGGAAAGAGGTTAGGAAGAGAGGGCAATCTGGTTGTTAAACATTTACCACTACCTCTCTGCCAATAGGTGATTTACAATAAGAAATCAGAGTTATAAAATAAACGTCTATGGGAGGACTGAGAAGGAAAGTTGTTACTGAAGAGTAGGATTTGAGAAAGTTTCCTGAAGGTAGTGATGAAATTTGGGTTCTAAAGAATGTGTAATTATAAAATTACAATAGATTCTGCATGAACTAAAAGCAAATATAGCAGAACTCAAAAGAAAAATGTAGATGGGGGAAACCCTTTGAATTGAATATCTCCAATAAAATCTGACATGCAAATTTTATAAAAAGTTGACAAAAATATATGGAATCAAAAGTTTTTTTTTCTAATAGATAAATGGTCAAAAATATGAGAAAATACTCCTTAAAAAGAAATATAAGCCATCAATAATCACCTGAAAATGTTTTAAAGCAATCATAATTTTAAGACTTCAAATTAAAACAGCCTTGGGGTATTTCTTTATGGCCATCAAGCTAACAAAAATATTATAAAAATGTGAAAACCTGTTGTTCAAGAGTTTATGGGAAGATAGGTACACTTATTTCCTGATGGTACAGGAAGGAATATAAGCTATAAATTGGTTCAGCAATTCTGGAAACTGAAGCTTATGGAAGAAAAGTTGCTAAATTCTTTGTATATTTTGACCTAGATGTTCCACTAACTTTTTGTCCTAAAGAGATTATTGACAATAAAGGAAGAGCTATACCTACAAAACTGTTCATTGAAAAATTATTTCTGATACCAAAGAGCTGTAAGCCAAATGGTTACCCAACAATTGGAGAATGAATAGACAAATTGTGATATATGAATATGAATAAATTATTACTATATTTTAAGGCATAACAAATAATAAAGTTTTCAGAGAAAATTGGAAGACATATAAAATGTTACTGGATGAAAAAATTGTAGTTCTAAAGAATAATATATATCTATATCTATCTATCTATATAATGACTAGAACAATGTAATTAAATTCAGCACTGGAAGCCATCAAGACTCTAGTTTAATTCAATGACCAATACTGGAACTATTGTGCCAAAGTAGGACATAACATTTTCTGTTATAAGTTGACAAACTTACTGTTTCATAGGGAATACAATTTGTTTAGAGGGCTATTGGGACATGTCAGTTCTGTCTAAACAAAATGCTTCAGTAAACTTTGAAAAATAAAACATGCTTGATTTTAGTAGTCTAAGATGAGGAAGGATGGTATTCAAGGTGTAGAGGAACAAGAACAAAATCATATTGGCATGAAAGCAAGAATCAATGACAGTAAATTACACATGAAGAGGCAAAACTTCCCTTACAATTAAGGGAAAGAAAGGAGGAGGATGAGCATTGTTTGAAACTTAATCTCATCAGATTTGGCTCAAAGAGGGAATATCATACATATTTAGTTTGATATAGAAACTGGTCTCATCCTATAGGGAAGTTGGAAGGTAAAGAGGAAAGGAAAAGGAGAGACTAATAGAAGCAAGAACCAACCAGTTCTGTGTGGGGTAGAGAAGATATGCACATGTGACACTTTTAAGTTTGATCTTTTATTATGAGTATTTTCTACTTTACTTTTTTATGTTTAGGTAATAAGCAAATTAAGTCTATAAATCAAGCCCTGATTTGTAGCATATGCTGATTTTTAAGGTATAAATGTTCAGCTAGTTGAACTGACTCCAGCTTTGTTGTTGTTTGTTCATTATGTTCCTTAGTTTTCAAATAGGACCAATGACATCACAAGACTGATTTACTTGTGGATTAGATTTGAATGAGGCAGCCTCACTCTCTCCTCCACAGTTATTGGAGTACAGTGGCAAGACAAAGATCAAGATGACTGGCCTGACTCCAGCACACTCCTGCATGAAAGCAGAATATAGTGTGTGTGTGTGTGTGTGTGTGTGTGTGTGTGTGTGTGTTAAGGCACAAAACAGTTCAGTTTGGCTCAAATAGAAAATTGGTTAAAAGAAATGATGATGATGATGATGATGATGATAGCTAACACTTATATAGCATTTACTATGTGTCAGGCACTGTGCTAAACATTTTACAATTATCTTATTTGATCCTCACAACAACCCTGGAAGGTAAGTGCTATTATTAATTCTATTTTACAGTTGAGGAAACCAAGGGAAATAGAGCTTAACTGACTTGCTCCTATTGTCTCAGCAGAGAACCTTGCTACATACTTTACAGAAAAAAAATTGAGAGCCATTTTCTATAAGCTCTTCCCTCTCCTCTCTTCCTTCTCTCCTATCACTCAGGTGCCTTTTCTTCCTTTCTCTTCCATCACTTTTATCTCACACAAGATGGCCTTACTACTTACCAAGATCAACCCCTTTTACGTGCTTAAGACATTCCATTCTACCTCGTCTCCTCCAACAGATTGCCTCTTCCATCATTTCTAATCTATCACTTGTTTTCAATCTTTCCTTTTCTACTTTCTCTCTCCCTTCCTCCCTTCCTTTTTCCCTCCCTTCATTTCTCCCTCCGTCCTTCCTTCTCTTTCCCATCTTCCCTTCCTCTCTCTCTTTCCCATATTCCTTCCTTACTTCCTATCTTTCTTCTTTCCCTCCTTCTTCTCCCTCCTTTCTTCCTTCTCTTCTTCCCTTCTTCCCTCTCTGTCCACATAGGTAATCATACTCTTACCTACAGATGTTCTTTAAAGCTTTTTTTTCTCTTTTGCACCTCTGAATCCTCCCAAGATATCCCGGGGTTTACTAGCTAGATTTCTTTCTTAAGGATCATACCTTAAAGAAAAACCAGCCTGATTCTAATTGGCCACCAATAGGTCCTCGGCCAAGTCTTATATGGTCATTGTTTAGGTGCTGATATACTCAGATTGAATGTAAATAGCAATTATTTCTGTTTTGTCAGAAACTCTGAGGGTCTTCCCCTCATTCATTCATTCATTTATTTATTTATATTTTTTGGGACTAGTTGAAATAGTGCATTCTTTGTCTCAATTGCCACCTAGCCTTAATTGCTGATTGGGCACGGCCTCAATTAAACTGAGAGCTGTTGAAGACCTTAGCTTACAAAGGCCAGGGTCTCCCACTGCATCCAGGTCATCTCCAGTTGTCCTGATCTATATCTGGCCACTGGACCCAGATGGCTCTGGAGGGGAAAGTGAGACAGGTGACCTTGCACAGCTCTCCCTTACTTCAATCCAATTCACTTGCATGTAATGGTCCTCTTCAAGAATAAAGGATAAACAACTACAGCAGCAAACATGCCCTTGTCTCCTTCCATTCACACTTGATCCTTCCATCCCTGCTAACTATGGCCCTCTCTCTGTTTTGTCTTTGGGGGTTAGAATCCTTGAAAAGACAGCTTACAATTTTCTCTCCTCTCCCTCTCTTCTTAATTCCTTATAATGTAGCTTCTGACCTTATTGCTTTACATAAAATACTCTTTCTAAAGTTACCAATGATCCCTTAGTTGTTAAATCCTTTAGTCTTTTTTTCTATCCTTATTCTCCTTGACTTTGAAACTTTTGTTCACTCTCTCTTCCCTGAAACCCTCTGCTTTCCAGGTCTCTAGGACACTACTCTCATGGTTCTCCTATTTATCTGAGATTTATCATTCTACTTTGCTGGATCCTCATCCAGATTACATCCATTAACTATAAACATGTTTTCTTTTTTCTCTATATTGTTTCATTTGGTGATTTCAGCAGCTTGTGGATTTGATTACTCTCTTTATGCTGATGATTCTCAAATCTTCATATCTTACTCTAACTTCTCTTCTCATATCTTTAGCTGCCTCTCAGCCTTTTTAAACTGATGTCCACTAGATATCCTAAATTCAACTTGTCCCACACTGAACTCATTATCTTTTCCCCTAAACCCTCATACCCCACCCCATTTAACGACCCTATTATACACTATCCTTCTAGACCTTCAGGCTCACAAGCTAGATGTCATCCATGACTTCTCCCTGTCTCATATCCTCCATATCTAATCCTACTAAGGTTGGTTGGTTTCACCTTTACAATATTTCTTAAATATGTCCCCTTCTCTTTTCTGGTCCTGACCCCATCATCTGGCCCCTGGACTATCAATTTAGCCTGCTGATGAGTCTGCCTGTCTCAAGATTCTTCCTACTTTAGTCTTCATTCTTTTCAGTCACCAAGATGACATTCCTAAAGCACAGATCTGACCATGTCACCCTTCTACTCAATAAACTCTAGAGGATCCCTATCATTCCAGGACCAAATGCTGAATTCTCTATTTGGCAGCCAAAGTCCTCCACAACGCAGGCCCCTTCCTTTTCAGTTTTCTTCTATCTTACTTATTGCCACTTGTACAATGACAAGCCTCCTAACTTTTTTTTTTACCAACAAGACTCTGCATCTCTCAGCTCAGAATATTTCCTCTGACTGTTTCTCATGGTTGCTTCACTTGTTGAGTGGATTTTTTTAAAGCCCAACTAACACTCCATCTTCTAAAGAAACCTTTCCTTATTCTTTTTAAATCTAATGCCTTTCTTCTGTTATTTCCCATTTACTTCTCTATTTGGCTTATTTGTATGTATTTGTTTCTTGTCTCCCCTTTTATATTATAAGCTCTTTGAGGGTAGGAATTGTTTTTTCTTTATTTTTTTGTATCTCATGTGCTTAATATCATGCTAGTACATAGTAGGTATGTGAATGAAGTATGTGAGTGAAGCTCATGAATACTATGCTGCCAAGGTAGTTTAATAAGTTGGTAATTGCCAAATTGGGGAGACAAAAATATAATAATTTGTTGTTGCTCAGTTATATTCGACTTTTCATGACCTCATGGACCAGCTGTCCATGGGGTTTTCTGGGTGAAGATACTTGAGTGGCTTGACATTTCCTGTTCTATCGGGTTAAATCAAACAGAGGTTAAGTGACTTTATAGTAAGTGTCTGAGACTGCATTTAAATTTGAGCCTTCCTGATACTCTTTGGGCCCAGTGCTTTATCCATCAAGTCATCTATATGGTGATGATGATGTACAAAATCACAAAAGCAATTATAGCAGTGTTGTAGTTTTTCAAGGTATGCAAAGCCCTTTACAAACATTATCTCATTTTATCCTTACAGCAGCCCTGTGAAATTAAGGGCTATAATCATCCCCATTTTACAGATGGGAAAAATGAGGCAGTTAAATGACTTGTCCAGAGTCTCATACTTTTGAAGTACCTGAGGCCATATTTGAACTCATTTTTTCCAGAATCCAGGTCTAGTACTCTATGTACTGTGTCACCACCCAATAGGTAAGTAGGTAGGTAGATAGATATGGGTATATGCATATAAAGAAAAATGTAGATGTAGCATTTATAAATATTTTAGAAAGATAGAATACATATAAACAAAAACACATAAAAATATAATTAATGTTTTGAGATCTAAAGAGATTGATACTGGATGAGAGGTATAAATGAGTGCTAGCTGAGTTCAGAGATAGAAGAGATCACTATGACCTGCAATGGTTAGGGATGGTTTTAGAGACAAAATGGGGCTTGGCCAGAATTTTGTAAGATAGCTAGCATTTTCAAAATCAGAGAGGAGGGATAAAGGATCTCCAGTGGAAAAAAGTGTTGACATTCACTGAGGTTAGGCTGATTGAGCAAGTCTCTGTATAGGAGCTAAGTGAGATGAAATTGGATCAGTATTACAGATTTAGAGTTAGAAGGGAATTTGGAGAGAATGTACCTCAGTCTCTTCATTTTTATAGATGAGAAAATTGAAGCCCAGAGAGAAAGAATTATTTGTCTAAGATCATATATGTAGCAAATCAAATTAAGATTTGAATCCACATTTTTTATCTTGAGATCCAGAGTTTTCTCCATTATGCTGCCATTTCCTCCAAATGAAATATTGTTAGATTGGAGCTAGGAATCTTTCAGTATTATAACAACTATTTTGGACTTTGTTCTGTAACTAAAGGGATGTCACAAATCCATTTAAGCAGAAGAGATGCACAAGAAAAACAATGGAAAAGTTAATCTGGTCTTTTCATTTATGTTGGAATAGAAGAAAGAGAAACTAGAGGGAGAGAGGCCCAAGTAAAAAGCTGTTTTTGTATTCCAGATGTGAAATGTGATGTCAGTGAAAATAGACAAAAAAGAGCAGGTGAGAGAAACACTAGGAAAGAAAAATCCTTAAGATTTAGGGGCTGTGGTGGGTGAGGGAAAAGTAAGAATTAATGATGACTCTATGTATTGATTCTTGGGTAATTGAAAGAATGATAGTGTCTTCATCTGAAATCAAGACTTTATGATGGGTGGGTGTGGTGGATTTGAGGGTGGGCTTAAGAAATAAGGGGGTAGGTAGTACTGGGTCTAGGGTCAGGAAGACTTGATTTCTGGGAAAGTGATTCTGGGAAAGTCACAACTCTATTTGTCTCAGTTTCTTTATCTGGAAAAGAAAATGACAAAACCCTTTCTAGGAACAATCAGCTTCCAAACAGGCAGCTAAGATTTGCTAAGAAAACCCTAAATAGGGTCAGGAAGAGTTAGACACTGAAGAACAACAGCAATCTAGAGAAAAAAACATGTTTGATTTTACTATAAATTTTAAAAAATGGAGTTAGAAGAAATTGTAGAGACCATCTTATAATCCTCATTTTAATAATAGCTGATATTTATATATGACTAATGTTTTCAAAGAAATTTGTTATTTCATTTAAGCTTCACAATAGCTCTATGAAGTTATTCTTTTTTAAAATACTATTTTATTTTACCAAATATATGCAAAAATAATTTTATTTATTTTATTATTTTTATTATAATAACTTTTTGTTGACAGAACCCATGCCAGAGTAATTTTTTTAATACAACATTATCCCTTGCACTCACTTCTGTTCCGATTTTCCCCCTCTCTCCCTCTACCCCCTCCCCTAGATGGCAAAGCAGTTCTATATATGTTGAATATGTCACAGTATATCCTAGATAAAATATATGTGTGCAGAATCAAACAGTTCTCTTGTTGAACAGGAAGAATTGGATTCAGAAGGTAGAAATAACCCAGGAAGAAAAACAAAAATGCAAACAATTTACATTCATTTCCCAGTGTTCTTTCTTTGGGTGTAGCTGCTTCTGTCCATCATTCATCAATTGAAACTGAGCTAGGTCTCTTTGTCAAAGAAATCCACTTCCATCAGAATACATCTTCATACAGTATCGTTGTTGAAGTTTATAATGATCTGCTGGTTCTGCTCATTTCACTCAGCATCAGTTCATGTAAGTCTCTCCAAGCCTTTCTGTATTCATCCTGCTGGTCATTTCTTATAGAACGATAATATTCCATAACATTCATATACCACAATCAAAAATAATTTTCAATATTTACCTTTGCAAAACTTTATATTCCAAAATTTTCTCCCTTCCCCTCCTTCCTCAAAACAGCAAGAAATTTGATATAGGTTAAACATGTGCAATTCTTCTAAACATTTTTCCATATTTGTCATGCTGTGCAAAAAAAAAAAAAATCAGATCGAAAGTGAAGAAAACACAAGAAAGGAAAAAAAATCAATCAGGCAAGCAAAAAAGGTGAAAATACTATGCTTTGATCCATATTCAGTCTCCATGGTTCTTTCTCTGGATATGGATGCCACTTTCCATCACAAGTCTGTTGGAATTGGCTTGAATAATTTCATTGTTTAAAAAAAAAGCCAAGCCCATCATAGTTGATCATTACATACTTTTGTTGTTACTGTGTATACTGTTCTCTTAGTTCTGCTCATGAAGTTGTTATTTTTATACCCATTTTTCAGATAAACAAACAGAGTCATAGAGATTGAATAATTTGCCCAGCATTGCACACTAATGTTAAAGGAAGATTTTGACCCAGACCTTCCAAACCTCACTATTAATTATACAACACTGGCTTTAGAGGAGTGAACTTTGGTCTGGAAAAAGCTAAGTGACTCACCCCAAACTGAGTTTGTGATGGTGTCCAGACATTAACATCAAAACACTTAGCAAACAGCTGTACAAAGGTCAAACTGTGGGTTTTGTAAAGGACCATGTAAGACCAAAAATCAATGAGCCAGGAGACCATTCTAAATTGTCTCCATTAAGATTTTGGCCACAAGTTAGCTGACTTAATTCAGATCCTACCAATGTTCTCCATTATCCCACTGGTTTTGTATAGACCTTCTTGGACCTCAAGCCATTGTTCACTCTGATGATGGCTCGGGGTTTGGGGGCAGTGGTGAGAAAAGCAACTGTAGCTGGACTAAATGGAACCCTTAGACCTTACTCTCACCCCACATCAAAGTAATGAAGAATTATCTTTTCTAAACCTCTCTCACATACCAGGGGCTAATCACCTCATCTTAAGCCTGAGGTATTTAAGATTTCCAGGTCTTGAATTTCTTTTAGGGCCTTTTATCAGCTACACACTATCAACTGAGTTTATAATCAAGCTTGAAAATGGAATAAGTGAATCAACCATAAGGTGAGGAGCAGCATGATTTGGGGGAGATTTATTCTTCATTACCTATGCTTTTTTTTTCTTTTCAAAGATTAATTTTACAAGCTAGTATTCTAAATTGCTTTCCTTGTGCATTGAGTAAAGATACATATTTTCAGTGTGTGTTTGATGTGTTTGACTCTGTGTGTGTGTGTGTGTGTGTGTGTGTGTGTGTGTGTGTGTTTTGAGGTACATGCTCCCCTCGAGGAAATGTATCCCTTATGGACAGAGTTATCCTGACCTCATTACTTGGGTCAATTTGACAAATAGACCCCCGAATACCCAGAAAATAGCAGCTTGTTTCAAGAGAAGACAGGGAAATGACACCGCAGTGGGGGCTACCTTTGGGTATCCCACAGGGCTTCAGGCAGAAGCAGAGGGGACCAAAGTAAAAAAAGCCCATCATCAAGGGATGCTGGGAAGAGTGACCTTTCTTGCCAATACTAACTCCAGGGTCCTATTTAATGAAAGTGGTGATGAGAAACTGAAGAGCACGTTTAGAATTCCATGGGGGCTCCTGGGCCTCCCCCCGGGAAGTGTACACAGAAAGAAAAACTCCAAGAGGTAACAACAGCTATTTCCTCCTAGAAAAACATTATGAAAGAACCTTTTCTAGGAACAATTGGCTTCCAAACAGGAAGGAAAACCACGAGTGTAAGGGGAACGGAGAATTGCCTAAATAAAAGTTAAGGGAGCAATGGATAGATTCTGGGTTTTGTTTGTTTGTTTTTTAAATATCTTCCACTGGCCCATTATGGTATTGGAAATCCGTTTATTATATATGTAATGCTTGATGTCTTTAAGCTTTTTCTTTCTTTCTTGTCTTTAGGAATGCCTCAGTAAATGCAAATACTCCTGGGAGGGTTAACATCATAAGTCATTTTCAGTTAATACCTGAGTAGGAAATGTAAGTTAATGCAAGACAAAGTCCTATGGGAGTATCACATATAAAAAGTACAAGTGGGAACGATATGTTTTGGGGCACCAGGACTGAGAGGGGAGCTGAAGAAGGAAGTGGGAAGGTAGCAAAAATTCATTTTTTGGCCTCTTAAATATTGACCTTGAATGGAGTCATAAGCAAGACTTAGAATTTATGAGGTTTGAGAGTTGAAGACTTGCAGTAAGGGTTAATTGGCATGTTGCCCACATCCTTGGATTTTCTCATGCATACAGCATTCCTTATTAAAACCCAAATATCAGTAAAATAATACTCTAGCAGTGCTTTGTAATGACTCATAGAGTACTTTTCTTCTTTGACACACCATAAGCCAACCATAAAATGCTGGCTTGCTAGCAATCTGCGTCAAATTGTGTTTTGCCTTTTGAGACAGGCATTGAGAGGTTCCCCAGGCATCCTGTGTTGAAAGATGTGGTGGGCAGTTCTGGCTCCCAGGGCGTGGCAAGGATTAGTTGCTCATGTGCTCAATCATCAAGGACAATTACTTCTTTCTTTGGTGGCTGATGCCTTCATGATGTTAGAGAGGCGCTTTTGAGGTTGATTGCAGATGAAGATGACCTAGACCCAGCCTTGTAAGCACTCAAATGGTGACCAGGTCCTTAGGGACATGTCAGTAAACTTCAAAGAAGTCATTAGGAACAAAATTGACCTTGACTTTGAATTTAAATTTGTTTTTGTGCTTTTCCAGGAGGATCTGTCTCTATTTGTAACCTCTGGATGTTATTCATAGGATCATAAATTTAGAGAAAGCCATGAAGTCCTACCTTCTCCTTTTAAGAGAAAAATTAAATGATTTTCTCAGGTTTATAGCACTTAGGAAGTATCTGAGGAAGGACAGGAATTCCTATCTTCATGAAGTTAAGTCTAGAGGTTTTTAATTTTCCTTAACGTCTAAAACCAAAGGGAAATAGGGGGAGATCATAGATATAATAGGGAGAATAGGGAGAATGGAAATAGCTTTGCTCGATTTCATTCCTAGATTCATCATGATTATCTCATTGGTTAGCCTAGGGATCCCCAATCCTTCCACTCCTCCAATATTCCTGGTCTAGCTTTTTATCAATCACACTATTCTTTGTTTCTGGGGCCAGTCCACCTCCAGCTGGTCCTGGACTATTCACTGAGCCACATGACTGTTACCTCTACCTGAATACAAGGCCAGAGAAGGCCCACAGCAAGGTTGAACTTGAGATTGAGTCTCTGAGCTATGGACCCCCGATTCAAGCCTGTCCTTGTCCAACTCATCCTTGACTCATCTGCCAGAATGATTTTCCTACAGCACAATTCTGACCATTTAACTTCCTCTCCCCCCCAAGAAAAAGTTCCAAATCAATTACCTTTAGGGTCAAATATCAAATTCTTTGGACATTTAAAGACAATTGAAATCCAGTCCTTTTTTTAAAAAAAATCTTTCCAGTCTTCATATGAGTTACTCCCTTTAAAGTACTGTATAATTCAGCTATATTTGAATCATTGCAGGTTACTATACAGGACACTCTATCTTTCTGCTATGCAGTTTTTTAATAGCTGTCCATTGTCCCTAGAATGTCCTCTTCTCTTACCTCATCCTCTTCACTTCCCTGTGTTTCTTCAAGATTGAGTCAAAATCAAACCTTCTTCAGGAGCCCCTTTCCCTCCAGCTGTTAGCGTCTTCTCTTCGAGATTACTTTCCATATAATCCATATAGTCTATATATGTTATATATACATTCAATTGAAGGTGAGTTCCTTCAGAGCAAAGAGGGTTTTTGTCTTTGTATTCTCAAGATTTAATACAATGTCTACTACATAATAGCTCAGTAATGCTTGTTGCCTGACTGGAGCCCTTCTATTTTCTCTGCTTGTGCTCTGGACTGGCCCTAGAGCTGGGATAGTATTAAATCTGCAGCAATGAGAAACTCTTGTTTTTCTTATCTGTAAAATGGGCATAATACTGGTACTTACCTCTTAGGTTTATAGTGAGAATATATCTCATGATAATATTTATAAAATGTTTTACAAACCCTAAAGGGCTCTATAAACATTAGCTATTATAACTGTTATAATTAGTATCATTATTAATTAGATTGTTACTTTGTTTGTTGTGACTAAGGCTCTTCTACCTCCATACTCTCACCTTTATATCTACTCTCTAAAACTGAGTCCATTTCCTCCTGTGTCACTCTTCTCCATAATTAAATGCCTACCTTATTTGATACCCTGTCTCATATGCCCATTCCTTTGTGACTGGAGCCTTGATTTCCTCTTGTTTATCCTCTCAGAGACTTCTCTTACAATACCTATGACTGGCTCTTTATTACTTACTGCCACATGTTCTTTATATCCACTGCCTTCTGATTGACTCTTGGGCTGCCACTCAGTGACCTAATCCTAACACTCTCTTGCTATCCACTGATGGATTTCCCTAATGTCAACTGACTTTTCAAATTTCTGCTATACTCTCGTCATGATTTTCCCACCTCTTTAAGCATCCTCTTCTTGCTCTTGGTGGGGATCTTTAGTCTTCCCTGTCTGGCTACCTATTGAATTCCAGAACTTATACCCTGAGTCATACATACTCCAGGACATGAGATTCCCCTTCTGTAATGTAAAATTATTTATATGGGGGCTTATATGAGATGGGGGAACATGAAGACACTGAGATCTAATTTGGAAATCTTACCTTCATACTTACTGCAGTACTTTAAGACCATCTACCTGGTAGGCGTCTAAGTAACATATTAAACATTGAATTAAATTGACTCCATTTTTTAATTCATGTGGACAATCTATCAGATTACAAGCTTTTATGTCTTGGAAACATTAATATCTGTTAGGGCTCATCACAGAATCATTCAAGATTGTAGATTTTGACCTGGAAGGATTATTAGAAGTTATATAGATTAACCACTTTAATTTTACAAATGAGTAAACTGAGGCCCAGAGGGATCAAATCACTTGTGTAAGGTCACTGGGTAGCAATCATCCAATAAATATTTATTAAATATCTATTATGTACTATTCACTGGGCTAAGCGCTGGGGATATAAAGCTGTTAAGTGTCTGAGGCCATATTTGAACTCAGGTCCTCCTGACTATAGGGCCAGTTCTCTATCCACTGTGTCATCCAGCTGCTCTGATCCCTAAATATTTATTAAGCTCCTACTAATATGTAGGTATTGTGCTAAGTGCTTAAAAAAAGGGCAGAAGAATTCCCGCTTTCAAGGAGCTCACAGTCTAATGGGAGAGACAACACATAAATAACTATGTACAAAAAAAGATAAAGCCAGCAGTGGGAATGCATTTGTAGAAGGTAGATGGTATTGAAACCCAGTTAACACAAAGGAGACCAATAAAGCTACTTAAAATGCTCAAAGAGATGTTAGGATTATAGATTTAGACCTGGAAGGGATTTTAGAGATCTTCCAGTCCAACCCCCTCACTTTACAGATGAAAATACTGAGCCTGAGTGAAATTAAATGATTTGCCCAGGATCAGACAATAATTGTCTAAGTCTGGATTCAAATCCAGGCCTATTATTGTTCTTTAGGTGTTCAATTATATCTGACTCTTCATGATCCCATGGATCATAACCCAACTGGCCCTTCTATCCTCCACTATTACCCAAAGTCTGTCTAAGCTCATGTTCATTGATTCAATGATACCATCCATCTCATCTGCTCTCCTTTCTTCCTTTTGCCTTCAATCTTTCCTAACAAGGTGTTTTCCAATAAATCCTGTGTTTCCTTTATATGGTCAAAATATTTAAGTTTCAGCTTTAGTATTTGTCTGAATTAATTTCTTTAAGTATTAACTCACTTGATCTTCTTGCTGTCCAAGGGACTATCAAGTCTTCTCCAGCACCACAGTTTGAAAGTATCCATTCTGTGGTGCTCAACCAATCCATGTAGTACAATTCTCACAGCCATATACTGGTACTGGAAAAATCATAACTTTGAATATATAGACTTTTGTCAGCAAAGTGGTATCTCTGCTTTTCTATATGCTGTCGAGATTTTCCATAGCTTTCCTTCTAAGGGGAACCACCTTTTAATTTCATGACTGTAGTCACCATCTACAGTGATCTTTGAACCCAAGAATATAAAATCTGACACTACTTCTTCTATCTTGTCTCCCTCTTTTTGCCAGGAAGTGATGAGATCTTATTTGCTAAGATCTCATTAGCAGTTGCTAAGATCTTATTTTTTATTTTTATTTTTTTGTTGAGGCAATTTGGGTTAAGTGACTTGCCCAGGTCACACAGCTAGAAAATGTTAAGTTTTTGAGAATAGATTTGAACTCAGGACCTCCTGACTTCAGGGCTGGTGCTCTATGCACTGCATCATCCAGCTGCCCAGGATCTTAGTTTTTTTTTTTAATGCTAAGTTTCAAGTCAGCTTTTATACTCTTCTCTTTCACATTCAGGAGACTTGTTAATTCTTCTTGATTTTCTGCCATTAGAGTAGTATTATTTGTGTATATGAGATTGTTGATATTTCTTCCAGCAAGCTTAATTCTGATTTTAGATTCATTTAGCCTGGCATTTCATATGATGTATTCTTAATTTAAATTGAATATATAAGGTGACAATACAGCCCTTGTCACACTTCTTTCCCAGTCTTAAACCAATCCACTTTCCATGTTTACTTCTAATTATTGTTCCTTGATCCACTTCCTCAGGAGAAAAGTGTGATGATCTGATACTCCCATCTTTTTGAGAACTTGCTACATTTTGTTGCGATCCACACAGCCAAAGATTTTAGGGTAGTAAATGAAGCAGAAGTTCTTCTGGAACACCTTTGATTTCTCCATAATGCAGCAAATGTTGGCAATTTGGTCCCTTGTTCCTTTGCCTCTTCAAAAACCAGCCTGCTGTTCTGGTAATTCTTAGTTCACGTATTGCTGAAGCCTACCTTGCAAAATCTTGTGTGTATGAAATGAGTGCAATTGCTTGGCAATTTAGACATTCTTTGGCATTGCTTTTTAGAACTGGGAGGTAAACAGGTCTTTTCCAATCCAGTGGCCAATTTTAGTTTTCTAAATTTGCTGGCACATTGAGTATAGCATTTTAACATCATAGTCTTTTAGGATTTTAAATAGCTCAGCTGGAATTCCATCACCTTTGTTAACCTTATTATTAGCAATTCCTCATAAGGTTCACTGAACTTCATTCTCTAGTATGTTTGGCTCTAGATCAGTAACCACATCATCAGTGATGTTACGATCTTTCTAGTGTAATTCTTCAGTTTATTCCTGCCACTTCTTCTGCTTCTAAGTCCCTAACATTTTTGTGTTTTATCATGCCCATTTTTTCATGCAGGGGTGACCCCAATAACGTTGCTTATAAATATGAAGTAGAAGTGAAAGATAAATTTCAGGAGTTAGATTTGGTATATAGAATGCCTGAAGAACTATTGACAGAGGATCATAATATTGTATAGCAGGAAGCAACACACACACACATACACACACACACACACAAAGAAAAAGAAGAGTAAGAAAGATGGCTGTCTGATGAGGCTGAGGAAAATAGCTGAAGAAAGAAAGTGAAAGGTAAAGGAGACAGGAAAAGATTTACTCAACTCAGGACAGAATTCCAGAGAACAGCAAGGAGAGAGAAGAAAATTTTCTTAAATAAACCCAGGCTTTCCAGTTTGTGAGTCCAATGCTCCATTTACTCTATTCACTCACCATTTTGTTTACAGATCAGAGAAAGGGAGGATCACTTTCAGCTGAAGGAATCTAGAAAGTTTTCAGGAATAAGATGGATTTTGCTACAACTCAAAGACTCCTAGTTAATGATACAAGTTAGCCTGTGTTAACAACATAGAAAAGAGTCATTTGCCCCACCCCCATTACAACCATTACCATTTCCTTATGCATCATATGCATGAGATAAGATTTTCAAGGCCAAGTGTAGTAGATCCACTATCATTGATGGGGGAAATGGTTTGCATACATTTTGATGAAGCTTTCTCATCCTTTATGAAACTTTGTTTTTTGTTGCCCTTGGGATGATCTGGTCTAAATGGAATTCTCTCATCAAGATTTCTACAAATACAGTTTTCCTTCTATGTTTTCTATTTGTTTTATGGGTGTGTATGATATTAATCACAATCTTTTTCCACAGTAATCCATAAAATTTTGAAATTGATTTTATATTTTAAATTGGTCTTGACACTGGCTTTTATTTCTTTTTACTTGGTCGTATATATATATCAGCTCATATGGTTCATGAGCTTTTTAGTCTCTTTTTTGTGAAAATTGCTTTAATTATTTTAACTTGCTAATCTATGTCAATGTCTACTGCTTTATTTATTTCTTCTTTTCTAGTATCAATACGTTGTTTAAATAGGTTTGGTATGAAGTATTTTAAGTGTATGATATATTTTCCCATTTTTACTCTATTCTTATTTGGTGTTGACACTGATCTTTGTTTTGAGGAGTAATTATCTGGCTATATACATACAATTGATTAAAAATTATCTCTCTCCACACACACACCTACACCCACACACAGACACACACCTCCCATGAAGTCGATAAGGCTGGTCTATTTCATTTCTTGATTCTGTAGTTACTGCAATTAATAAATATTGCTTCATGATAATATCATTAGAATTATTGAAGTAGTAGCTTTCTGGGATGCTGTAGAAGAATTTTCTGCCTTAGATGTAAGGTTAGAGTAGATAATTTAAAAAAATTCTTGCAATTTGAAAATTCCCCAAATATCTTTATCTCTATTTACCTTTTTTCCCCCTAAGGTTTCAAGTAACAAAACATCATAGTTTCTAAAGAATTAAGGTTGTGTATCACTCAAATGACAATGGGAAGAAACATGGAAGTGGTGAATAAGCTGTGAAGGTGGAGATAACTGATATATAGATCATATTTGCCATTGGTATTTATATAATATCAAAAGAGCTAGATAAAGGTCCTTAAAATCTTTGTTAGATACCCTGTGGAATATTTATTAGAGGCAATGGTTGAGTTAGATGAAGAAAAGGACATGGACTAGTGCATATCATCAGAAGAACTGCACACATACACAGTGGATTAGACCCAATGAAGTATCAAATTACCTGTGTGTATGTGTTTTTATAGGTAGACTCACAATACTTAACTGAGCTGGAGATGCCAGCTAGAATGATACCCAAAGAGAAGAAGAAAGGCTAATCAATTTAGAATGCTTCCACAATAAGTGTTGTGGAAGACTTGCATTTGAATCTTATTCCAGACAATTACTAGCTGTGTTACCCTGAACTTAACTGCTCTCAACCTCAGTTTCCTTATCTTTAAAATGGGGATGATAATAGCATTTATCTCACAGGGTTGTTGTGATACTCAAATGGGATGATGTATGTAAAATGTGTTGCATACCTTAAAGCATTATACAAATGCTAGCTATTATTACTACACAAAGTCCTTCATTGTGGCTCCACTTAGTCTTTTTTTTAACATAGTGTTGTCATTTTGGTCCTCTTTCAGTACAAAGTAAAACCTACCAACCAAGCAACCAACCAACTCAGTGAGCCTTAGGAAAAAAAAAAAAGAAAGAAAAAGGAAAAAAAAAAAGAACAAAAACAATAGCAAGACCAGTAACTTTCATTAACATAATGATTTCTGGGTACAAGAATCTGTGAGGTAACTAGTGTTGTAATGCCAAAGAAACTGAGCAAGACAAAGATTAGAGACCAATTCAATAGTTTATTAAATGGAGAGAAATACTGGGACCAATGGATCCATGGTTGATCCCAGGGCTAGATGAGACTATCATCTCAAAGAGTCTAGCCCGGAATCTTGGGACAGCAAGCTTTTTATAGACTAACAAGAACTATGACATAATGGAGGGACCTAGGTGGGGATAACCTAAAGGAGGGAGGTTACTGATATTCTAATGACATCTAAAATGGATAAACCTTTATATTGCCAAACATTAAGAAGGAATGTCTATAAAACCTTTATCTCAAACATTAAGAGGGAAAGGTTATAACCTAAGGCAGAATAACTAAATAGGACAATTGGAGAAACTGGGGTCATGACATTAAAAGGGAACTTTGGCATAATAGTGTTAGTGTTATTCTTCCCTACTTTGTATATTTGGGGGAAACAAAGTAAATATTTTCCCTAAGTTTATGTAGCTATAGAGGGTGTCCAGGTGGTGCCATAGTGCATATATTGCCAGATCTGGAGTCAGGTAGATTCATCTTCATGAGTTCAAATCTGATTTCCAACACTCAGTCACTGTATGACCTTGGGCAAGAAACTTAACCCTGTTTGCTTCCACTCCCTCATCTGTAAAATGAGCTTGAATAGGAAATGGCAAAACACTTCAGTATCTTTGCCAAGAAAACCCCAAATAGGGTCAAAGAGAGTCAGAAAGGATTGAAATAACTGAACAACAATAACAATATATAGCTAGTAGTGGTAGAACCAGTTCTTGAATCTTACTCTTCTGACTTCAAGTTAGAAAGATTTTAGTCCTCCCATCATATAGTACTACACTGCTTCCTTCTCATATAAAATGGGTCTATATATGCATCTGCCCATTTCTTTTCCTTTGAGAAATTAAAATGAAGAGAGTGAATGGTAAACATCTAGCAAGCAAAATAAAGATAAAGATATGTAATATTCTTCCTCACCATCTCTCTTTTTTTTCTGTCTTTATGTGTCTTTTTCCCTTTTGGTAATATTCCTCATTGCTGTCTCTTCAGTGACAGAGAGATGTCCGAGGCAGTCATCCACATTAATACTAGACACACCACCAAACAAAAACTCACAGCGAAGTGTGAATTTGAGGGCCATTTAACACTGTAAATTTTCCCCTTGTATAACAATTATGGAAGCAGGCATGCTAATTGACATCACTGAGCTACACTGTGCATATGTGAACAACGCTCAGTAGCCCTCATAATTCCTCCTTTTATTGCTGGTGGCAAGCTTGTCCAGCCTCAGTCTGTGCGCCAGGCTGGGATGCTTCAGAGTGCATATCCTTGGCCTCCCAAGTACTGGCAGGGAGATTTCTACACACTACGGGTATTTAGTTATTATTGATTTATCATCATCTCTGGAAAGTGTGCAGATGTCCTTTAGGTAAAAAAAAAAAATCTGGCTTTGGGGCTGTCTGATGAGTCTTAGCTACCTAGTACATAGGTCTTTAATTTCTTCATCTGGCCATTTCTATTTGAGGCAATTGGAAAGTATTAAATTAAAGATAAAAACCTCTGCACTTGGCCACGTTTGAAACCACTACCACACATAAACACAGTTTTCCAAAAGGATAGTGGAAGATAAGAACATTCTCTTGGACAGATATTTGATTCTGGCACATTCTGAATGTATCAGGAGAAAATCATCCTGGTAAAATTTAGAAAATCAACATACTAGTTATTCTTTTGATTGAATAGTGAAATGTGTGTGTGTGTGTGTGTGTGTGTGTGTGTGTGTGTGAGAGAGAGAGAGAGAGAGAGAGAGAGAGAGAGAGAGAGAAAGATATGTTATGTAGTCAAGACATTCTGGATAACCCTATTTTAAGGAGAGGGTCACAAATATTGGGTAAGAGATTGTGGGATTGTTACAATGGCTCCTATTCCCTCCACTTTAAGAAAGTCTCCCAAGGAGGCACTGTCTGTAGATGACATATATATCTTCTTTTCCCATGCTGGTTACTTTTATGGGAATAGAGAAGGAAATACAGACCCGATTTTGTAAATGGAATCAGAGGAGAAGAAATGAAGTAGAGAAAGAAAGAAATTTTTTTTAACTTTAAAAAATGTTTAAAGGATGTCATCAGAGAAATGTATGCTGAAAAAAGAAACCACCTGCTAATTTTGTTGGTATCCTTGCCATTAAAAAAAAATTCCATTAAGGGAGCCCCTCCACATGTTGGGTGGAGTTTCTTTGGCAAATTTACAGGGGAACACTCTGTGAGTCACATGGGAAGGACAGTCATGGAGTTGTTTTCTGAATCACTAGAGGGAAAACTCATGTCAATGAGATGTTATATCAATTTTGTATATCAGAGCTTCTGAATCAATCTCAAGCTGACTTTAGTCTTAATTGAATAATAACTTATCCAAACTAACGTTTCCCTTTAAGTACTTCAGTATACACGAAAAGTACTTTGTTTTAAAAAAGAAATTGGAAAACAAAGATTATGCTGAGCTGCTTATGTTTTCTCCATTGAGAGTATTTCTATTTATTCTGCAGATATCTTATGTAAACACTGGTATTTATATGTTGTTTTCTCCATTAGAATATAAGTTCCTTAAGGGTAGGGACCATTTTTGACTCGTATTTGTTGTTGTTGTTGTTGTTGTTGTTGCAATTCCCAGTGCTTGGCACATGGTAAACAGTACTTGTTGACTGACAATGAATGAATGATTGAATAAGTATGTCTCTGTGGCCATTTGGACAGGTACCCACAGTGGTGCTTATTATCTCTGTATCATATGTGTTCCTTGGATACTTTCTCTCTCAAATTTGTACCCAACCTATTCATTGTGGTCATTAATCTTGCTGCACCCCGTTTCTCTACTCCCTAAACCTCCATTTTCAGAATGAGTTTTCACTATGGAAAGAAAAAAACCCACTATTAGATTATAACATTTTATAAGTTGTCAAAGCTATAATGATATTAGCCACCTGACTGAAGGGTAAAACAAGCTTTGCAGTGTCATATAACAGGTTGCAGTGGGCTTGGAAAATTTCTGTGAAATAAACAAGGCAAAAAGGAAAAACACACACACACACACACACACATCATTGCACACAAAAACCCACCCCAAGTGTGTATTGTCACCCATGTTCATACCTTCTTGCTTATTAGCCCCTGGAGGGCATTTTCTATATAAAATATATATAAAGTCTTCCCAAATCAGAAAGGTCTCCAATTTAATTGGAATGGAAAATGCTAACTAATTGGCATCAAAATTTGATTTGTGGGAGAAACCGCCTTTTTTGTTTGAAACACAACAGTGTGTCTGGGAACACAAGCTCAGTCCTTCAAAAATCATCCATGGGCACCACGGAGGAATCAATTAAAGTTGATTTGGCATATCTGCTTTTGACAAATATAAAGAAATCTCTGATTAGGTAAAGAAGAAAAGAATTCCTCTCTTTCGAGCTCTCTCTCGCTCCCCCTTCTCCCTCTTCCTCTCTTCTCTTCTTTCTCTTTAAAGGCAGTAGATGTCAGAAGGGGGTGGGTAGTGATATGCAAAACACGGCCTCCATAACCAAAGTAGCCTGCAAAATTAGGTGTCAGCATGCAAAGCTTATTGATGTATGAATGCGGAAAATGAAAGCCGGCAGTAGACAGACGGGGCTAAAGGTGAGACAGCCACAGTGAGAGCAGCTGTAGATCCACGTCAAGGTGTTGCTATATGAGCTGGGGTTTTTTCTGGAGGGCCACAGCCTAACAAGCTATGCCTGGCCATAAAATGATGAAACAATACAATGTAGGCACACGCTATGTGAATACCAAATAAATTGACTCGGTGTCTCCCCCAGCCCCAGCCCTCCCTCCCTCCCTCCCGTACGCCACCGCCCTCCCCTTCAAAGTAGGCCTGTGTATTCATTAATAAATTCATATTCTCAGTTTTCAATAAAAGAAGAAAATGCAGTGTAAACTGGAGTTACTTAGTGACACCCAGCTCATTGCTTTTTATTGTAGCTTGCAGCTACGAAGCCTTCACAGCGCACTAGCAGAATTTATTACTGTCTGTCTTTGTGGCAAGTTGGCGAAGTGCGCCTTTTGAAGAAAATTGACCCACACTTCATGAATATGATGAAAAATGCCAATAACACTACAAAGACGAAGCTCTTGACATTAGTCTGCAAAGAGCTAAAAGACAGTAATGAAAGTATTGCAATTACAAATCATTACTTCCTCTCCAGCCAATCATCAGCGCTCTCTCTCTCTCTTTCTCTCTCCTCTCTCCTCTCTCCCCTCTCTTTCTCTTTTCTAGATCTCCTGGTTGGCCCCCGGGTGCTGTCTTGCATAGCATGATGGGAGACAGAGAATATGATGGCTCCACTTAACTTCTTAAAGAAGAGAAAAAGAGACAGAAAGAAGGAAAGACTAAAACGATTCTTTCCATCTCTCCTGGAATAAAGAGTTATGGATACAAGCATCTCTCGGACCACAATATGATAAGTAATGATGGAAGGGTTATGTACTTTTAAGGAGACCTGGTCCTGAGATGAAGAATGCCTTGCCTCCTCATGTGAGACAATGTCTTCGTGTTCACTGGGCTATGCAAGGCACATGTGGTCTCTGGGATTAACAGCCTGCTCATTGCACATTCAAGGATTCTCATTAATTACACAAATCTGATTTTTAGATGCCTCAGAATGAATAAAGAAAATAAAAATGCCTTTTCAAAATTGGAAATCAGAGTGATTTTGTGTCCTAACTGGCAATACATAAGAAATAAATAAATAAATAAAGTGACCAAGAGCATTATACAGTTATTGATGAGTGAGTTGTTCAACAAATACTTTGAGAGTCCCCCAGTAGAATCAAAAGTATGGGTCTTTGTTTTGGCCACTCTGTTCCTTAAAAATTATATTTAGCACAAGGACATGCTTGATTTGGGGATCTCTGAGTTAGATTGATAGTTGGACATCTGTGAAAAGGTTTACATTTCTTTTTTCAAGCCGCCCCCCCCCCCGAACAAAGGTATTCTCTGCTTTATAAACAGTCTGCTTAGAAATGATCCACAGATACAATAGTCTCATTCCTCCATTCCAATATTGCTGCCACAGGCCCTACGATAGAGAGAGACAGAAACAAAAAAGAAAACTTAAAGTTTCTATGATATCAGTTAGTTAAGAGAAGTTAAGGAGGAGAAAAAGCCATGGAAATCAGAATGATTTAGGAGAGCTGAACCTGAGGCCATCTCCTAGGCAAAGATGGTCTTCCTACAGTGTGGCCTCTCTGCCCAAAATGATTCCTCCTTACCCCCTTGGAAATATTCATTTCAATTTGCTACCTTGGCTATAATATCATCAATTAGGGATTCATTTGTGTTCAGTTATCCTCTTTTAAAAATGCAAATACATCAGGGGAAGGGTTATAGGGATGACAGTCATTTATACATTAATGTGAATTAGTTCATTCAGATTGCTCGCCTCTGACACCTACCAAGTTGAAATCAGTTGCATTGAGAAAATGAGAGTTCTGATTTGATGGGAGGGGAGGTAATTTGGGAACATGTAATGCACTGTGAAAAAAGCAAATCTGGGTGGGGTCTTAGGGCATCTGATAGCCAGGGGAAAGGGACATTAGAAAGTAGACAATGAATAAAAGGAGACAGGAGAATGCTATAGGAAATTTCACTCAGAACTGGCCCTGTATCCAGAGTGGGATGTAAGCTACCTAAAATAAAAGAGATTGTTTATTTTGATCTTTTTGTCCCTGAAGTCTTACATAGTGACCTTCACATAGAAAGTATTTAATAAATTATTATTCAATTGTAATCAAAATTGAATTGAATTTTGCTTATTAGAATAAAAGAAAAAGTGCTGGTTTCAGAGTTAGAGGACCTGAGTTCAGATTCTACTTCTGACATTTACTATCCATATACTCTTGGGTAATTCAATTAACCATCTTGGTTCTTATCTTCCTCACTTGTAAAATGAGAGGGATGGAATGGAAGACTTTTGAGCTCTCTTCTAGTTCTAAATCTATATATACTAATCTTTTCATCTGTTCATAGTACCTAGTACTATTAGTACCAGAATTCCATTACAATAGAATTTTAATAATTTTTTCATGTCTTGATCTGAACAACTGAAAAGCAATTATGATGTTTCTATAGCAAAAATCATTTGAAGTTTTTAACAACTTATACATATTTTTTCTAATGATTTATTTGTGTATATATTAGAAATATTGTCTATAATGTTTGGGTATTTGAGTTCTAATCCATTGTGTTTTCTCACTATACACAAGAATTCAAATAGCTTTGGGGCTTTGACAATTCTCTGAAGCTCTCTAAGTCTTAGTTTTCTTGTCTGTAAAACGGAACATATCAAATAACCTCTCAGGTCCCTTTTCTGCTCTAAGACTTTATGTGATATTACACTGGGAAAAATAATATAATTAACATGAAAGGACAGAAATTTATCAATAAGTAATAAGTATTTAGTAAGTACCTATTATGTGGCAGGTCCTGGGCAAAGAGGATATATTCATATATATACCCGTACCCATACCCATACCCATTTATGTGTATACATGTATATTTAGATATTTGCCTTAATACAAAATACAAATAGAGTAGATATAAGGTAAGCATAGAAGGGGACTTGGTGGTGGTGAAGGTGGAAAGCCTCATGAAAAAAATAGGATTCAAGCTGAGTCTTGAATCCTGGGATTCCATGAGATAGATGAAGAGTAGTAAAACCATTCAAAATATGGAAGCATTAGTGTAAAAGCCTATGCCTTTGGATGGAAAGTCATGTGTTAAGAATAGCACATAAGCCAGTATGGTTACCATATAAGAAGATTGGAAAAGTAGGAAAGGATCAAGTTAAGAAGAATTTTATTGTTGTTGTTATCAAACATTTGTGTGATTTATGGTTTACCAAATGCTTTATGAGATTTTTTCATTTTATCTTCATAATAACTCTTGGAGTAAGGTGCTGTTTTATTCCCATTTTACAGGTGAAAAAACTGAGGCTGAGAAAAGTCAATTGACTTTCTTAGGGTTATATAATTAGTAAGCATCTGAGGCATAATTTGAATTCAATTCTTCTTGCTTATACATCTAGGACTTTATCTAATATAATATCTGGTTGCTTTAAATGTCAGAAAGAGTTTATATTTGGTCTTAGAGGTAATAGGGAGTTACTGTAATTTATTGAGTAGAAAGGTGACATGGTCAGACATGAGCTTTGGGAAAAAAAAATTGGTGTCTATTTAGGAGATGGATTAAAATGGAGAAAGACATGAGGAATGAAGGTCGATTATGGTATATTGCAATATTCCAAGTGAAAATTGATGAGGGTCTGAGTGTAAGAGAGCAGGGGACATATAGGGCAGTTGTTGGAGAATGCTCAAAATGTGCTCATGGCGCTTGGAAAATACATTATTATTTACTCTTGAGCCTAGGCTATAGTCAACAGCTAATGTATTGAGACTAGCCCCCAACAGAGAATTATGACATGTATGGAGAGATGAAGAAAGAAGTTAGATTTTTGTTGCAATGAGGCAATTTAACTTGAATGGTTCATGGCTACTAGCTGGTTGTGTGTGTACAGCAAGTAGACCATCTATTCTTAGGAAGCATCCAGGGTGATGGGTGCTTATTTCACTAAGGTTGTCTGAGGCTTCTGTGGCCAAACTGTCACAATTGTAGTTGTAGTCTAGACATAGCCTCATTAAGGGGTTGGACTTTAAGAAGCTGTGATGATTCTGTGCCTTTAAGCTGGGTGGAAGCTGCAGACCTGATCCATACCTTCTGAGACCAACTCTTCACTTCAAGCCATATGAACTTAGGAGAACTTAGGAAAGTGACATCATGATTTTTTGCTGATAGTTAAATGTGAGCCATTTTCTAAAGGCTCCTTTTTAAGAATAAAAATGAAAAAAAGAGCTGAAAGATGGAAAAATTCCAAAAGAATGTTAAAAACCACAGATGACATTATTTTGATCTGATAGCCTGAAGACTTGGCAACCAAGAAAAAGGCAATCATGAAAGCCTCAGTTAACTATTAACCCTTATACCTTCTTTAGCATCTATATCCACAAGTATTTGTGAGAATGATCTGTGCATTTTCAAGGATATCCTTGATGGAAAAATATGAGCAGAGAATGGGAAGTTTAGCAGATGAATCTTTGTGACAGACCACATCTCTCCAGTGACACAGATAACCTGAGGTGTCAATAATATATGATTTCATTCTTTTGATTGTTGATGACAAAAATGAATTTGACACAATAAAACAAGACACAGATCCAAAGTCTTCCCTCTGAAAAAAATCAACCATTGAGATCACTTTGAGCATCATCTGATGGTTAATATCCAGTAAGGCATAAAACTGGGAGATAAATGCTGCCAAAGGTGTTTACTACTGTCATCGAGATGATGTCCTTAGTAAAGTTCAAAAGAAAAAGGGATGCTCTATAAATCAAGAATTTTAACCTGGAGTCCATGGACTTATTTTTAAAAATATTTAGGTAACTACATGTTAACATTCACTTTTTCTTTCCAATGCAATATATTTTGTTCTATGCATTTTAAAGTCTCACTCCAAGAAGGGATTCATAGATGTCACCAGACTATCAAAGCAGTTTATGGCACCAAAAAGGTTAAAAACATTTGCTATAGATGATGAAGTTCTGTTTAAGGATATGTTCCTGATAAAGAAAGACAATATCCTGATTGCATTAAGCTGTTGCACATTATACAGATTTCTCAATAAATACTCAAAACAAAACAAAACAAATCAAAAAGGTTATCACACAGGAAATAATCAAGTGGATTAAAAATATGTCTTGGCCAAATTATAACATTAAATTGAAAGGAAAGTCTATTGAATTAGTCCAAATCAATAAAGAAATGTGTAGATATAGATTCAATATAGATTTGAAAATAGATATATTTTAAAGGAACTATACATATCTAATGAATAGGGCCAAGAATTAAATTAAAAAGTTAAATTCAATTTGGGAAATTTTGTAATCTTTTTTAATCATTACAAGTAGCTCTTTGCACACATACACACACACACACATTTTCCATCAATATTCTTTTATAAAACTATAAATATCAGAAAAATCAAAATTTTAGGGGCCACAGGGGAAAAAAGCATATGGTAAATATACTACACAGTGTGTATTATGTATACTACATAGTAGACTATGACATTTCTTGTGGTCATTCTCAAAGACATATCATCTGAAAAGGATCTGGATTGTATATGCATTAAAAGCAGAGGATAAACAGAAACAGTTTCCCTATATGTTCTTCCCCCATTAGAATGTGAGCTCCTTAAGAGGAAGGATGGTATTGTTTTTCTATTTGCATTCTTAGTACTTAGCATTGTTTTGCTCAGTACTTAACAAATGCTTCCTTATCCATTTATTTATTCACGTTGTGCTAGTGTCTATTACAAGTGAAAACCCAAAGGAAGGTCCTTAGTGCACAGGGCAGAGGATTCATGGAAAGTAACAGACAAGACAAGCACAAGATGAGAAGACATGGATAGTTTTTAATCTTCATGGATAAAGGGAGTAACTACATCAGCATCAAAACACATTGAAGAGAAATCTTACAGAGAATTAGATTCTAAGATCAGTGTATAATGCAAAATCTCACAGAGTCAAAACAGCTTTCTCTAGAGTGATTCTCCAATGTTCCTCTGACATCTTGGAATAATCTAGAGAGAGAAATCAATATAACAAATGTAGAATTTGGGAGTTAGATTGATCATATATATGTTGAGTTTTCTGGGTTAGAAAAAACAAAGCTAATCTTTGCTTAGCCTAGGCAGCTAGGTGTCTAGTGGATGAAGTTCTTGGCCTAGCGTCAGGAAGGTCTACTTCAAATTTTTCCTCAGATACTAGTTATGTGAACCTGTGCAAGTCATTTAATCTCATTTGCCTCGATTTCCTCAACTTTAAAATGGGAATAATAATATCACCAACCTCCCAGGGTTGTTGTGAGGATTAAATATGATATCTGTAAAGCACTTAGCACAGTGGCTGGCCCATAGTAGGTGCTATATATCAGTGCCTAGCAATCATCCTCATCCTCATTATTAGAATGAGCCACACATTCTTCTCTCCCTTCACTCTCTCCTTCACACATGTTCTGGTGGGGGGTGGGGTGGGCTGCACATAGGACTTAGAAGATGGAATAACTTCCTATCTCTAATTTCTCACTCACTGTATAGCATTCTTTGACTGAATTGACTGTCGGAGAAACTCCCACACTATATCCCTTCCTTCCCTTTACCTCACAGAGTTGAATTATTTTAATGATCCCCCCAATATATTAAAATATGAAGATTAGGAACTTAAAATATAAATCAGGCCCCTAACTTGCCATCAGTTGTGAAGGATGTATGATTTCTGCCAAAGCAAACAAATATACAAATGACAATAGCAAACAAAATAAGTCAAGAAAGAAACAAAACTTACTGGGACCAAATGCAGATTGATAAGATGCTTTTCCCTAAGCATCAGAAACAGGTTTGAACCTATGAAAACAAGTAAAGTTGTACATTGCAAACTGAAACCGACATTTGATTTAATATTGCTTTTTAAACTTTACTTTTAAATAAGCCTAAAAAGAGAGAAAGGGAGTAACTTGCAATAAATTATAATCAGGAAAAGGAGAGTGAAAGAAAATGAGAAGCATTTGCCAAACAGTAGCCTGGACTATATAAATAAAGATAAACAGGATGCAAGTTTTCTACACGCAACATTCAAGCTCCAAATCCATGCATACATCAGAAGATTGTGTGCATTTGCTTAGTTAATGCAAACCTCTGTTCTCAAAACAGGATTGGTAGAAAGGGAGGGAGACAGTGAGGCAAAAAATAAAGAAGGGGGAGAAGACATGGGAATAGAGTGGGCAGGAGAAGAAGGTGAGGGAGAGGGAGAGAGCAAAGAGAGAGAAGATGAAGAAAAGAGGGAAAAAGTGAAGGAAAGAAGAAGAGAAGATTAGGGAGGGAAGAAGAGATAAGAGGGAGAAGAAGAGTAAGGATTAAAGGGGAGAGGAGTAAGAGTAAAAGGGAAAGGGAACCATGTGGGACTATGGGGGAGGGGAGAGAGAAGAAGAGGAAAAGGGGAAGAGAAAGGAAATGGGAAGGAGAGACAGAAGAATGGAGAGAGGGCAAAGAAGTGGGGGGGGGGGCAAAAAGGAAAGAGACAAGGAAATAGAAAGATGAAGGAGAGTGGGACAGGAAATAGCCAGCAGTAGCAGTGGGTAACTAAGGAAGCTCCAATTTTACATGGAGGTAAGTGCTAAAGGAAATAACTGCAGGGGATGTACCTGTAAAGAACAGGGAAAAGTCACTTGGGCACAAAGATCTTTAGATTTTACTAGTGTTGGCTGGCTTAGGAATGTCCGGCATTAAGTGGTGTTAGTGATTGTTTAATAGGGTGTGATGTCATGGGCACTTCCTGAAGCCCCTACTCCCCCTAAAAATATATCTACCTGCTCCCTGATACTCAAAATTCATTCCCCAAGTGAAAAACCATTTCATTTAGTAATTAAACAGTAAGCTAAAAAAAAAAAAAAAAAAAAACTCTAGGAAAAGGTAGCACAGTTACCTTAATTCATGCTCAAGTGTAAATGGCTAATAAGAATTAGTATGGGATAATGCAAAGAGACCCAAGTAACCTATATTCTAATTCTAGCTCTGTCCCTAATTAGCTGTATGAACTTCACCTATCTAAAAACTTCAATATCACTGAGTTTCCTTATCTGTAACATGAGGGAGATTGCACTAGCCTGTTTTTAAAATCCCTCTAATTCTGTTATTAAAATATGCTATGATAAAATATGATCCATTCCTGAAGAAAGTTTTTATGGTGAGAAAAAAGGAGGGTTTTGCTACCTTAAAGAATGAGAGAAGGAGAATAGGCAGAAAGAGATCAGTGAAACAAAGTTAAGTGTGTTAATTTTATAATTTTACTTTTTGACATTTATATGTCCAAGAATCGTACACTGGCCAAGAAGTATCTACAATCCCCTCTCCCCCCATAGTAGGCAAATGTATGGCTGTCTTTCTCTCCCTCTCTCCCTTCTTCCCTCCCTCCCCCCCTCACTTTCTGTCTTTCTGTGTCTCTTTGTCTGTCTCTCCCTTTCTCTTCCATTATAGAGAAGACTATGAAATATCTGAGTGCTCTGGTTTATAGATTCAAATCTGATCTTCAGAGTAATAAAAGGCATCCCAAGCTCTGTTCAGAATGAGTTTTACTTTTAGAAGGGAAGCTTGTATATTGACTCTCCCAAAATGCTTTCAGAATGATTACAAATTAAACTATCATAAATTATGATAATAAAAAATTGAATATAAAGAATAAACCAAGACTACCAACTAACCAACATGGTATAATAGAAAAAAATCTTTAGCCAGGCACAGTCTCAGAGGCCTGCAATCCTTGGCTTTTGGGGAAAGTTGAAACTGGTATATCATTTGAGTTTAGGTAATCTGAATTGTAGTAGAGTCAAATATTTGGGTGTTTGCCTCAGTTTCTCTTCTGTAAAACAAGCTGGAGAAGGAAATAGCAAAGTACTCCAGTATCTTTGCCAAGAAAACTCCAAATGTGGTCACGAAGACTCAGATATGGCTGAAACCACTGAACAACAGCAACAAAAATCCACACTAAGTTCTTCAGCATTAAAAAAAGTCCTTCTTAAGGCTGAATAAGGAAGGATAGCCCTGGTTAGAAAAATGAAGCAGCAAAAAGCTTTTAAAATCACTGAAGGGAGGGAAGGGGAAGAACCCTAAATTCCTTGAGAGCCAAGACTGCTTTGTATCCCTAGTGGTTAGCATAATTCCTGGCCCAGAATAGGTGATTAATAAATGTCTATTTGCTGATTGACTAGAATAGCAAATGCGTGAAGATAAGTAATAACATGTACTAAAACACTTTAAATGTCAGACCAAGGATATTCCATTTATCCTAGAAGCAATGTAGAGTCACTAAAGATTTTTAAATATGATATGACATACTGAGAGTTGTATTTTGGAAATATCATTTTGGCAGCTGTGTGGAGAATGGCTTAGAGAATTTGGAACTCAAATCTTTTGACTCCAAGACCAATGGTTTTATTTAATTTATTTATTTATTTGATGTGTAGAGTTATGGGATGACTGGAAGTAATAGTTTGGAAAACAGAGTATTGTATTACAAAAGTCACTATGCTGGGAAGCTCTTTAAAACTGCCCCTCTAGCAGAAGGAAAGAGGAACTGAGAAGTCAAAATATCATTCTTTGTGTGAATTATTTCAATGTGTCCCCATTTTTTAAAAAATGGAATCACAAGGAGATGAAACCCCAACTTAAGAATTTCAACAACATATACTCATTAATTGTCAGCTATATTTAGAACTTATATTAGGCATTAGAAGTAGAAAATAAAGCTGAGAGAGGAACTTGTTTCTCTACTTAAGTTCTCTCTATTTAAGGGGACTGAGTACCCAATATCCAGTACTCATACAATCAGTAATAATCTTCCCTTATATTCATAGTTGATTTCTCTTCTACTTCCACCTTAAAATCATGTACCTTAAAAATTCTTCCTGCTCCAACTATCTATCTTGGAATGAGAGAATTGAGGAAAATATTCTTTGCTATTGTATTGTATAGCTTGGTTGCCAGATGTAATTAGGGAGGAAAAGGGAAGGAGAAAGATTCCTTCTTCAGTTTTGATGTTTTCTGGTAGAGGTAAAGGGAACACATTCCACAAATCTGTTTCCTTCCCAGACAGTCCCAACTATAGGTTCAGTACAGATTTATCTTTATACTTTTTTGAACATGTTAACTCTTCTTGTCTATATTATAAGTCTCCTTACTTTCTATGATTATGTCAACTAGGATGGGGTATGGTGTGGGTGGTGCATGTACACATACATATATGTGGGGATAGGGACTAGATACAAAGAAATCTTAGATGGGTAAATATCCATCAATAAATACATCATCTAACATGCATCAGTACATATCAGTAGAGAAATGATTGCCCAAGAATACACTGATAGTATGTCATCGGCTGGACTTGAACCCAGATTTTCTTGTATCAGAGACCAGTTGTCTATATAAACTATGTCATGCTTCTTTTATACATATATACAGATACATGCATATATGTACACATATAAAACATTCATCATCTATATGTATATGTGAATATATACAAAGTACGTAATATTATTTCAATATTCTGTTCTCCAAGTTGAGTCAGTAGTTAGAGACTTCTTTTCTATTTGGAATTATACTGGAATAGGGTCTGGTCTCCATTTCAATAAGTAGCTATGTCTGGCTTCTAATATTTCAAGTCATTGACTCCCTTGATAAATAACCTATTTTCTTCCTCCAATTTTGCATGTGCTCATGACTCGTTGGCCATGATGGCTTGGCTAATGCTTTTTAATATCTGAGTTTAGTACATCAAGTACTTGGTTAATAACATAAGAAAAAGCTTTGATGATTCACCTTGACCTAAAGTGGGGAGAAAAACATCCTTTTAATAATCTGGGAGTTAATTTCGATTAGAAGGATGCTGTATGTTGCACAATCTTTCCTCAGAGGCACAGAGGTAAGAAATATGGTCCATTTTTATTATTATAAAGTTAGACAAGTCATGAAGTGAACAGGGTTTGCACCTGCCTTATGGGCTTGATCATCAAATATATTTTTAATATGATCTCCCCTAGGAAATCTCAAGTCCTAATGGATTTAATGGGCTTCAATCAGAGTGCTTTGCCCAGATATAATCCTTATTGTGATTAGGGTGCCTTTCCTGAAGGGATTTGAAAAGGAGGCTGCACCTGGTTTTCGGGAGTCAATTCTTATTGGTCACAATGAATAATAGTGGATCCAAATGGTAAATTGAATCCTTGAATAGCACAAACATTCAAATCTATCCAGGCCACTCCACTGACACCGCTTTATGGGAATCACAGAGGCATAGGCAGACACAGAGGATGTGTGTGTGTGTGTCTGTGTAATGTGCGTTTGTGTAAGGACATATATGGAGCTGAGAACACAAATCCTGCCAACTTGTTCTGAATACTCTTTACCTGATCCTTGACAAGTTAATATCTCATATCTGACTTCTTAATTCGAATTCCCAATCCCTTTGGAATAATCCTCCTTCTATCTCCCCTCCTCCCAAACTTTTCAGTTCCCAACTGCCTAAGGAATCTTCTTGGCTTGACTTCAAGAAGTCCTCCTCCACACATCCCCTCCCATGCTACTGATCTAAATCAGAAGTCAAGAAAATGGTAGAATAAGGGTTAGGTAAAGTCAATCAGATCATTGCATCTTAGTACAAAATGTTAAGGGCTGGTACTTTAACCAGGGGAAAACACTTCTCTCTTGAATCAATCAATCATAGGCTTTAGAAGTCCTTGATCAATAGGAATGATGTTGCACCAGAAGTGTGTTCAGATTGCCTGGGGAAATTTGTTCTTACCCTATGGATGGATCATCTATAAATTATTGAGTCAATTTAGACTCAAGAGACTCCCATGCTTGGCAATGGAGAGGAAAGAGCATTCCAGCTAAATTTTTGAGAAGGAATTATTTGAAGGGAGAGATGAAAAACACATAGTATCCCCGTCTACTTTTAATGGAGAAGGACTCTGCAACTTTCCAAGAAGTTTCCATTTTCCTATCAATATCCTTGATGGATAGTAATATATTCATTAGAAGGCTTAATACTGAATGAAACCAGGAAAACAGATTCTAAGATCTATTTTCTACAAAGAGTCCAGCAAAAAAGGGTAAACTATTTCTGAAGAAAACATTTTGAGGACTCCAGAAATAAGATTTCTAGGAACTGTAAGTTAACCCTTTGACATATGTACTCTCTTAGGTTAATCCACTTTCCCCTGGACTATTTATGTACATGTGAGAGACTGTGTCACAGAACTTTGGGGTTAGATTTTGTACTAGCTATTCTTACTCTACCACTTCCTAAAAACTAATTATGACTAGCTGACCAATTGCTATCAACTAATAGTCATAGTAAGAAATATATTGGTTGGAGCTCATGAAAATTCTCTTTTATTTGGTGAAAAACTCATTCCTTCACCTAGATATAACCTTTCTTCTAGAACCTCATTGAAGTTGGAAGTTGTGAGAGTAGGTGCAAAACGTGATACAATTGAGTATTAATTTATTATGAACAGGAAGAACTAAGTGGAATATAGCTATAAACATTTTCTATCCTCTTCCCTTTTTTCCCCAATCATTTCTTATCCTATCACTCAGCAGAGAACATGGAAGGGGATGGGGATAGGAGGCAGGCTTAAAAAAAAAATCAATTATAAAACCTGGGTACTAACTGTGTTGCATAATCTTTGTGGGTGTCTAATCTTGAAAACAGATAGTGAAGTTAATTCTTGCAAGTACCACCCTCACAGTTTGGAAAACCCTTTGGAGATGAGCACTGAATGTATAGAAACAAATCAGAGAATGTTTACTGTAATGATACTCTCAGAAGCATTTGGGATTTTTAAACATATGCTTCCAGCTTATCTCTCTACCTTCAAAATGACTACTGATTTATAGGGTGACTATAAATAGAAATAATGAAATTAGTTTATTTTTAATTAGAAGAATGCTACTCATAGCTGAAGTCTTGATGTTTCCAAGCATGTCTTGTTCTTATTTGGAAGGAAAGAACTTGCATTTCCTATCATTTTGACTTTGAGCTACACATTCTAAATCTTTTGATCTGGGAGGATCATAAGATTAAGAGGTAGAAGGGTTCTTGGAGATGACCTAGTACAACCCCTCTATTTTACAGATGAGGAAACTGAGATCCACAGATGGCTAAAACTGTATGACCTGTAACTGGCATAATCAGAATTCAAATCCAGGTTCTCTGTTATTGTTATTATTATTGATATGACTGCCACTGTTGCCAACACCGTCACTACTACTAATATCACTACTACTACTACTACTACTACTACTATTATTACTACTACTACCACCACCACCACCACCACTACTGCAGCTTCTGCTGCTATTTCTGCTGGTATTAGCACTATTTCTACTCTCTCACATTTCTATAGCACTTTTACATTTGCAAAATGATTGCAAAATGACCTATTTCATTGCAACTCTATACCTCCCTGTAAGGCAGGTTCTATTATTTTATCAATTATATGACAGGCACTGTGCTAAATATTTTGTAAATATTATCTCATTTGATCCCCACAAAAACCCTGAGAGATAGGTACTATTATTATCATCACCCCCATTTTACATTGGGGAAACTAAGGTAAACAGAATTTTCTAAGTGACTTGCCCAGGGACAGATACCTTCCTATTTAGTTTTTCTTTTAATCTGTAAAATGAAGGGTTAGAACTAATGGTTCCCTATGTGCCCTCTATCTCTTAGTCTATTATTTATAGAATGTTTTGAAGTTTGCAAAAGTACTATACTTATTTCACATTTCATACTCACAATGACAATGAGAATTAGATATTGTTATTGCCCCCATTTACAGTAGAGTAAATTAAGGCAGACAGAGGTTAAGTGAATTGCTCAGGATTACATAGCTAGAGTCTAAAGCTGAGGAACTTCTTGACTCCAGTTCTAGCACTCTATTCATTTTGCTATCTCAGGAAAATTCACCTTATTGTGTTCAAATCTGATTCAATCAGTTACTAAGTGTATGACTGGAGAAATCACCTTTTCCTGTTTGCCTCAGTTTCCTCACCTGTAAAATGATCTGGAGAAGGAATTGGGAAACCCTTTCATTATCTTTGTCAAGAAAACTCACAAAGAATCAGATACACTTGAAATAACTGCTTTAACATTAGCCAGTTTATAAATGATAGAGAAGAGATTTGAATTCAAATTTTAAAGATTTCATGATCAGCTCTCCATCCAATCTGCTACACTACCTCTCAAAACTGATGTTCATTCCATCATATCTCACTATTCTAGTTTTGCCCAACAGTGGATGTCAGCCTTTTATTGCCATATACACTTGACCCTTCTCAGCCCTGAGACCCATCGATCTTGTCTGTAAAATGAGGGGATAAGACAAGAGAACCCTCCAATTCTTGATCTATCATCCTGTGAAATTTGGTGACAAACTCAGAAATTGTCATGATGCATTGAAAAAAAATGGAGCATTGAAGCCAATAGAATTGATCTACAGCTATGCCCCAATCTTTTCCTACTATTAAAGATAAAGAATTGATTGCTTAAGTGGGAAGTAATCAGAGTTCAGGATTGTCTGTGGGATGCCACTATAAACTTGGAGTGATTATTTCTTTAAAAATGACTGTGCTGAGTTGAAAGTACAAGCTGTTTCTAAAGCCTACAGCAACACACTAGACTAGCAGTAGCCACAGGCAGAATTGGCTGTCCTTGGTCTGTTGATCTTGGATTAACCCTTTGAATGCCTGGATGATTTTTAGTGAATGTGCAAAGAAATGACACATCCTATGCTTTTCAATGCATGTATGCTTTCTGTCAGATCACTCAATTAATTATAATTGTCCTGCCTTAAAAGGCATGGCCCTGGGCAGACTAGGGGGTGTGGCACTCCAGGGGTTTTATTTCAAACCATATTTTACTGATGCCAAGTCAATGGACTCTCCTTCTCAATATTTAATCAGGCCTGCCCAACTTCCTTGTCATAGAATCTGATTCTCCATCTAGAGTGAAGCTCTGTCTTCCTGGCCTTGCCTTGTGAAGAAGAAAAGCAGGTTTTGTTCAAAGGTCAAGAAGGAGCAGAGGTGACATTTCCTGGTTGTTATATTTCTTTACCTGTTCCAGGGAGGAACTAGATAATTCCCTGAGCCAATTTTAATTGATAGTGTAGTAGGGAATAACTTATAGAGGAAGACTTGCTTTGGGATGATTCTATTGTTAAGGAAACAACATTCATTTATAATATGAGGATATATTTTATATTATTGGGTGCATATGTTGTTTTCTTCCAATAGAATATATGCTTCTCGCGAGTAGGGAGGGTTTCAGTTTTCTCTTTGTATTTTCAATATCTTGAACAGTGGTCAGACTAGTGTGATTTTATTAGTAAAAGGAAATTCCAAGTGAGAAAACTTTCTATTAATGCATATCAACAACTTTGTAGTATATGATGTTAGAGATTTATCTTAAGCATGAAAGGGCCTGTAAAAGGTGGAAATAGAATCCAGACCTCTGATTCCTTAAGCAAATGTTTAATATACATTGAATAATTGGAATGTGGAGGAGGAAGACTGTGATAATTGTAATTGCTAGGACAGAGTCAATAAAATTGTGTCCTTCCCCAATTTGTTATATAGGAAAAAATTGCATAAAATGAATGTCCAATCTACTGGGCACAAGAAGTCATAAAAAGATAACTTTCAAGCTAAAGACGCTTAAAAAGAAAAAGGGATTTGCTTTGGTGAATTTTCAGAAGAAAAAACAAAACAAAGCAAAGCAAAACAAAAACACCTTGGGAGGTTTCAGAATAGTTGTGGTAGCAAAATAGCCCTTACTTCTCAGTTCATATGAATTACCTATCAATACACTAGAATTTATTATGGAGTTGTGTGTATATGATAAGTGACTCTGTATCAACATGCCCCTCCAACCTACATCCTAATATGCTGATTTCATAATGCTTGTTATCCTAAAACAAAACCTTTTTTTCCTGATATCTCTTTCTGTGCCCTTACATCTACCCTTGATCTAAGTAGAAAATATGTCCCATCACCATTCATGCTTTTATTAGTCCCTTTGCCTATGCTCTTTGCAGCACCTAATCCTAATATAAAATAAAGCTCCCTATTATTCTCTATCCTTAACACAAATATACATTCAACCTCCTAGAACAAATTTAAAATATAGTTTTGAAAATTATACTCTCACTCCACACTTATGCTTCTACTAGTCCCTTCTAGCGTGCCCCCTTGAATTCCCATTTTACTATACATTAAGTTCCTTATTATTCTCCATCTTTCATATAAACTCTGACCCCCTAGAACAAATGGTAATCCAGATACTCACCAGAGGATACCTTATTTTCTGCAATGGAGGTCCATTTAATCTAACTCTCAAAGAGGGTTCAAGGAGTTGACCTGCTTGATTTCATAATTGTTTCTAAATCATTGTTACCCTACTGTCTTTCAGTCTCTTCTCTTTTGAATTTCAACTTTATTAGAACATATTTATCATTATATTTATTTTATATATTTCTTTGACATCCCTTGTGCTATTGACTCCCAGAAAGCAATCTTTTATTAAAAAAATTAAGAAGAAGAAGGGAAAAAGGGTAAACCAATTAACTCATTTGAAATATCTGATGACATAGGCAATGTTCAACACCAGTGAAACCTTCTTTCCCACTTTGCAAAAGAATGGGGGCAGATTTCACTTCCTTAAGGTCAAGCTTGTTCATTATAATTTCTCAAGAATCAGTTTTGATTATTTTGATGTTTTTGTTTTTTTTTACATTTGGGAAAGAATTATTTATTATGGTCATTCTGTATGTTGTTTTTCTAATTTAGTTTTATTGTGCTTTGCATCAGTTCCCATAAATCTTATCATGATTCTCTGAATTTGTCGTGTTCATTAATTTCTTACAACACATTGAATCTCCATTACATCCCCATATAATAATTTATTTAGCTACTTACTAATAGATGGACATTTATTTTGTTTCCAGTTCTTTGCTACCATAAAAAGCATTTCTATAATCTGATATAATTTGGAGACTTGCTTTTGTCATTGACTTCCTGAATATATATGCTTATAATCTATTGGTCCAAAGGTATGAATGCTACAGGTATCTAGCTTCCTAGATGGTTTATTAATTTACCACTAGCGCATGGCATCATTGTGCTTGTTCTGTTATTGTTCAGTTATATCTGATTTTGTAACCTCATTTGGAGTTTTCTTGGCAATGATACTGGAATGATTTTCCATTTCCTTCTCCAGCTCATTTTACAGATGAGGAACTGAGGCAATCAGAGTTAAGTGATTTTTCTAGGGTCACACAGCTAGAAAGTGTCTACGGAAAAATTTGAACTCAGAAAAAAGCCTTCTTGACTATAGGAACTGCACTTTATTGACTGTACCACCCATCTGCTATCCATTAATGTTGGAATCTTTACAAAGTGTTAAATCATTAGAGTAGATAGAGACAATAATTATCTAATTTAGCATGGCTCAGTATGATTGATCTGATCTTAGAGGGAGATGTTATGGGCCAGAAGAAACAAGGTACTAAGTAGAACTAATAGACAATAATGCTTGTGTTTACACCTTTAGAGAGCTCATATAAGCAAGAAGTATTTAAGTACTCATTGGAATTCACAAGTATGGGAGATTCACAAAGTTAACTATGTAACTTTATGAATTCACACCTCCCTTGAAGCTCTTAGGGCCAGAGAGCACTCTGGGAGAAAACTCATAATCGCACTCTCTCATATCCCACAATCCCACTCTTGGAGAAGGAGCATAAATAGAGCTTCAGGGAACCAGTCAAAGGAGTTACTTCAGAACATTCCCAGAGGTCAGAGAGGAGCACTCTGGGACAGAAACAGAGCGCTCTGGGAGATTGAGAGCCAGAAGCCCTCTCTCTCCGAGGCAAGACAGATTCACCTTGATGCTGGCTGGAGGCTGAAGGAAGCAGAGGCAGAAGCAAAGGACTAACCGCAAGAGCTCTTAGAACCAAGCAGAAAGAGAGGCCTCTAAGAAAGCTAACTGGGCTATATTGAAGGACACAATAAAAGATTTGAACTTTTAGCACCTGGCTGCATTTGGGTAATTATTACTTTCAACTGAAACTAAGGCTGCCTCCAGAAAACCTCCCCAAGAAACCTTCTCCCAAAGAGAACCATTTTTATATTTAAAAAAAGAAAAACACCACACATTAATATGCCTAATTTCCCATAATTCTTATTCCATTCTATTTATCTTTATTTATTAGCTGGATATGAAATTAAGTCTAAGTTAATTTGATTAGAATCTGTCTTTTTTATTAATGATTTGGATTATCTTTTCAAATGATTGCTAATAGTTTACAATTCTTCCTTTGAAAACTGTTCCCACCTTTTATTGCTTTGGTAATAATGTTTAGTCTTATATATCTGTTAATTTTCAATATAGTTGAATCAAATTCTTATCAGAGATTTTTTAATTCACCTTTTATTTCAGTTCAAGCATTTCCCTTCCTCTCAGAATAAGTAATTTTGTTTTGTTTTTGTTTGTGCAATTTTGTTTTGTGCAAAATTTTGTTTGTGCAAAACCTTTTCATTGACATAATCAAATCAATTTTTTCCTTTGGGTAATTATCTCTATTTCTTGTTTGGGTAAGATTTCATTCTTTGCCAAGAAGTATAAATATGATGTCATTTTCTTATATTTTTATGGTATGATCTTTAATTCTCAAGTTACATATCCATTTTGAATTTATTGTGAAATATGATATAAGAAGTAGGTCTGAGCTTGATGTCTTTCTAATTTCTTTATGGATTTCCTATTAGTTTTTTTCCAGCTAGGGAGTTTTTTCATAGGTAATAAATACTTTTTAATTTCTCAAAAGTGGTTATTTAATTCCATTGTTTTACATTCTTCACTAGTTTGTTCCATTGATCTACTTTTCTGTTTGTTAACTAGTGCCAATGATGTTGATGATCGTTGCTTTCTAATATGTTTAGAGGTATGAAAGTGCTGTATTTCATTCATTTTATATTCACTATTTTTCTTGTTAGTCTAGATCTATTGTTTTTTCAAATAATGTTATTAATTTCTCCATCAGTGTTGTTTAATTGTAATAGCATAAATCTGTAAAATAAATTAACTACTGTCATTTTTATTATATTTGACAGAATACAACTATGAACATTGAATATTTTACCAGTTACTTAATTTATTCTTTGTGTCTTTAAGATACTACTTCATTTATTCTGAAATTTCCCTCCAGTTCTCTAAATCTCATAATCCCTTTCTTTGTAATTGAATCTAAATAGGAATGATTATACATCAGTAGATTTACTCCCATATATTTTATGCATTTTGGAGTTAAAATGGAATTCCCCATTTCTAGTATTGTCTTCTGGATGTTGTTAAGACACTGTTCCAAAGATTTTATTTAGTTTTGAGCTTTAATAATTTAAAATTGCAATAAGACTTTGGGATACACTGTATAGAAATGCTGCTAATTTTGTGGGTTTATTCTGTGGCTTGCAACTTTGTTGGAATTATTGTCTCAGTTATTTTCTTTGTTTATTCCCTAATGTTTTCTAAGTAAACTCTCAGATCATCAAATTGAAATAACTTTGTTGACATTCCTGTCTTTAGTTGTTTCTTTTCAGTTATTGATACCATCAATAGAACTATATTAAATAACAATAGGGAGAGGGGATATCCTTGCTCTTATACAGATAAAACTTCCCTGTATTTCCACCCTATTATATACAAAGTTTGTTCTTGGTTATGGATCGATGCTTTTTACTATCATAAGGAAAAATAAAGCTTTTTAATTATTTTGTAGGTTATTAAAAACATAAATAAGTATTGTAATTTGTCAAAGGATTTTTCTACATCCAATTTAGCTGTATAATTTTGGATATTTTTGTTTTTGATATGATTCATTTTGTTGATTATTTTTCTAATTTCAAAGTATCTTTGCATCTTTGTAATAAATCCAACTTGAATACAAAGAATAGTCTTTGAATAGCAACATAGTTTGTTCAAAAATATTTCATGGGGCAGCTGGATAGCACAGTGGATAGAGCACCAGTACTGAAGTCAGGAGGACCTGAGTTCAACTGCAGACTCAGACACTTAATACTTCTTAACTGTGTGACCCTGGGCAAATGACTTAACCCCAATTGCTTCAGGGGGAAAAAGTATCTTATTAAAATTTTTATATCTGTATTCATTAATGATACTTCTCGATAATTCATTTTCTTTGCTTCATCCTTCGCTGGGTTAGACAGTAGAATTATATTTGTTTCATAGAGGGAGTTTGGTAGAGTGCTTTCTTATTCAACTTTTGAGAATTTGTGTAGTATAGGTAGTAATAATATTTAAAGTTTGTTTGACTTGGAAATCTATCTGCAACAAGATTTTTCTTCTTTCCATTTTTCCTAACAATTAGTTTCCTTTCCTTTCCTGAGATTGGATTGTATAAAATTTCTATTTTATCATCAGTTAGTTTGTATGTTTTATATTTTCTTTTTTTTTCTTTTCATTTTTTTTTATTATAACTTTTTATTGATAGAACTCATGCCAGGGTAATTTTTTTACAACATTTCCCCTTGCACTCACTTCTGTTCTGATTTTTCCTCTCCCTCCCTCCACCCCTCCTCTAGATGGCAAGCAGTCCTACATATGTTAAATATGTCACAGTATATCCTTGTTTTATATTTTCAAAGTTAATCTTATAGTCTATTTTTTGCCTTCTCAGTTTTGTAAATGTAGCATTTAAAAGTTTTTTTTTTCCTTTTGGTTTGGTTCTTTGATTTTATTATATAATTTAATAATATTTTGTCCTTTTTAAATATGTGAGCTAAATATATTTTTTTATTATTTTCAAATAAATAATTTTAATTTATTACTTTTGTACATTTTCATTTAAATTTTTAAAAATTCATTTAAATTTTATTTACTTTGTACTTTTCAAGATTCCTTTTATGTGCTTATTTTGATTTTGTGCATTTATTTTTATTATTAAATTTCTAATTTTAAAATGTACATTCAATCTAGCATTCTCTTTTTATATCATGTCAATGTCCCTTTTAGGTCCCCAAGAAGTATGTTAGCTTCTCTCAGAAAAAAAAGAAAAAGAACTTGATGTGTTGTCATATAATTATCTGGTTTTCGTGTGTGTGTGTGTGTGTGTGTGTGTGTATGTATGTGTATGTGACTAATAGTTACTTATTTGTGGGTTTTTTCTTTTAGAATTTCATTATAATATTATTACCTGGATCTCTGACTTTTGATGTCTCTGAAAGTGATTATTGTTTATTGCATTATGGTTTTATAATGGATTCTTTTAATGTTTCTTCTTTTTAATAATTGTAATTATCTAATAGAGTCTTAATAGGGTCTACTTTTTGTAAAAGTACAGATGATACTTTGAAATATATTTTAATGACTCTTTGAAAAGGTACTCAAAGTCTTTAAGTGCTAAATTTCCTAACAGTTTCTCCAGCTCTATAGTTTTTTTTTTTTTTTTTTTTTTTGGTTATTTTTCTGTGAGATTTGTCTAACGCTGAAATCCAAAGATATGGTGAAGCCTCCTACTATTATTGTGTTGTTTTCTATTTCATTTTATAGTACAAATCTTTCTTTCAGATTTCAGTATTATGTAATTTTAATATATTCTTAATAAAGACATTGGCTTATTTTCTATGGTTCCTTTAAATACAATGTAATTTCCTTCTTAAAGGAAATTTCCTTCTTTATGTTAAGAAATTTTTTATTTGCTTCATATGATAGCATAGATGCGAATTTTGATTTTAAAAATTTTCCTGCTGCAGGGCAAATTTTGTTCCAATATCTCATTTTTATTCTATGTATGTCTTTGTTTTTTTTTAAATATATTCTTCTTTTAGTTTTTTCTTTATATGATTGTTTAATGCATTCACATTTAAATTATGAAAGTTCAATTTCTTTTGCTCTTTTAGATTCTCTAGTATTGCAATTTTAAAATATCCTTTACTCTTAAGAAAATAATTAGTAACTAAGTTTTGATTCAACTAACCAGACTCTTTTCTTTACCTAATTATCTTTCATTGGTCAGCTCTTTCCCTAATTTTAGAGTTTAACTTAGATTATTGGTTTGTTTTTCTTTTTTATTTTGTTATCTGATTCTTCCCCTCTTTTTCTCTACTGTCTCTCATCAATTAAGTGATGAATTCAATATCACTTCCATTTTTCTTTCAACTTATTTCTTTTTTTCTTTGTAGATTTGTCTCTGAATTCTCCCCTTTCTCTTTAGTCTTTAGAATTAATTTTAGAAATACATAAGGGGAGTAATAAACAGAGTTTCATGGTAGAAATTAACATTTAGTCATAGGACATATGGTGAAGCATACTCCCCAACATGTCCTGCTGGTAATCATTCTCCTTCCTTTTCTCCATACTGTTTCACCAATTTCTTCCTATTCTCATGGGTACCATTTGCTCCTAGGAGTTCATGTTTCCCTTCTTTGGGACACAATGTTGCCAATGGTGACATAATACTTAGAAGAAATGATTTCCCTATGCACCAACTACCCCCTTCCAGAGTAAGTCTATCCTTAGTTCTTTTTCATTGCAAACATATATATTTCTTCTCTCAAGGCAGTGATCTTCAAGAAGACCCTTTTACACTGTTGAATTGAGATATTTGACTTTAATTCTCTCATTTTAAATCCTTCCATTTTGCTGTCTCTTATACTATAATTTCTTGTCTGGCAGAGAAATTATAAGAATTCCATTAGCTGTTCACCCATGGAGTTGATCAGTGTATATCATATATTGTCCTCTTTCCTCTACCTCATATTTTCCTACTTATGGAGCCTCCTGTTCTGTAATTTTGGTGCACAAAATATATTGATTCATTTAGTAGTGAGGTTGTAGGATTTAATCTCTGCTACTTCAGTTCTTCTTACCCATTTCTATTTCTTTAAATTCTGTCACATTTATTTCCTAGTGTCCTTAAAATAAACTCTTAATGAAATCTTATTGCATGTGTTTAACTCATAAATCATTTATTCTATTTCTATTACTCTTTAAAAATCTCCAGAGATGGATAATTTGTTTAATTACTTATTATTTCTTTGATCATTATATTTATTCTCTTACCTTGTATCTTGGGTTTTTTGTGGAGAACATTTTCAAGTTTAGTATTTTTATTGAATATCAATCTTCCCTCCCCCCCAATGATTATTAGATTTGGGTTTTGAAAGTATGACATTTGGGATTGTAGTTTTATCATTTAAAATTTTTAAAATTGTTAAATGTTTCCAATTACATGTAAACTTTTTACTATTTTTTTTAAAAATTTTGAATTCCAAATTCTTTACTTTTCTCTGTGTTCTTTCCCCTCCTTGAGAAGGCAAACAATTTGATTTTGTTTATACTTGTAACATCATATAAAACATATATAACTTAGCTATGCTGTCAAAAAAAAACCCACAAATAAAAAACCCCACTAAAAATAAAAGTTTAAAAAGTATGTTTCATTCTGTATTCAAATCTACTTTCTTGGAAGTGAATATTACCTTTTATCATGAGCCTTTTAGAACTGTCTTTGATCATGCCTTTATTAGAGCAGCTAAGTCTTTTGCAGTTGATAATTATTACACTATTTCTGTAACTGTGCATAGCATTCTATTGGTTTTGTTCATTTTACTTTGCATGAGTTCATTTACATTTTCACAGGCTTTTCAGAAACTATCCTGCTCATAATTTCTTATCTCACAATAGTATTTCATCACAATAACGTGATTCTTGTTTAACTATTCTCCAATTAATAATTTTGTATTCTTTGTCACCACAAAAAGAGCTGCTGTAAATATTTTTGTACAAATGGGTATTTTTCCTCCTTTTATTTGATCTCTTTAGCAAATAGATTTACTATTTGTATTGCTTGGTTAAAAGGCATATACAGTTTTTGTGAATGTGGCATATACAATTGAGTAAAGGGTATGTTCATTTTATTTTTATTCAGTTATCTTCAGTTGCCTTATTTAACTTTTCTAACACTCTATTCATCTCCTTGATTTCTACCTTATTTATTTTATGGTTAGATTAATCTAACTCTGAGAGGAGAGAATTGAGTTATCCCACTCATATAGTTTTACTATTTCTTCCTATAATTCATTTAACTTTTCCTTTAAGTATTCGAATGTTGTACCATATGGGGCATATGTATTTTGTATGCTATTAATTCAGACTATGATTCCTTTTTAGCAAGATGCAGTTTCCCTGCTTATCCCTTTTAGGTCTATTTTTGCTTTTATTTATAGTATGAGTTCATGATTACTATCCCTGCCTTTTCTACTGCAGCTCAAGCATAATACAATTTTGCTCTGGCCCTTAATTTTAATTGTATGCTTCCAGCGTGTTTCTCAATAACAGCATATTATTGGACTCTGATTTCTAATCCACTTTATTATCGGCTTTCATTTTATGGTTGAGTTTACCCCATTCACATTCACAGTTATGGTTATTATGTGTTCCCCTCCATCCTATTTTCTTCTATTTAATCTTCTTTCTGTTTTTATCATTTCCTTCACTAAAATCTGTTTTGCATCTGACCACAGGCCTCTTTTATCTGACCTCCATTTTATTATCATTTTCTTCCTCCCCTTCTCCTACCATCTTCTCCACCAAATACTTTCTTTGGTACTTATTTAATTTTATCTAAATTTCTATTCCCAATTGAATGTGTATATACATAGTTAATATTATATCTTTAATATTACATGTTATAAATATGTATATGTAGCTGTGTATGTATATGTGTGTTTGTTTATATTGGTGTATTTTTCCCCTCTTTGAACCAATTTAACTGAGTAAGGTTTAACAATGTCCATATTTTCCCCTTTCCCTGTAAAAGCTCTCCTTTGCATACCTCTTTTATGTGAAATAATTTCTCTTACTCTCTCTTTTCCCACTTTTTCTAGGAATTCCCTCTTTCTTTCCTATCTACTTTTTTATTTCACCCTAACCTCATTGATTCATACCCTCATCCTCTTTTTGTGTAGACTCTTTCTAGCTGATTAATAAAAGTTCTTAGAAGATACATGCATTATCTTTCTATATAAAAAAGTAAACAGTTTAACCCTCCATATTGAATCACTTATGATTTCTCTTTTGTGTTTACATTTTTATGCTTCTTTTGAGTTTTATTTGAAAGCAAAATTTTCTCTTAAGTTCTGGTATTTTCATCAACAAGGCTTAAAAATGCTCTTTTTCATTAAATGTCTTTTTTCATACTTGAAGTACCATGTTCAATTTTGAGAGGTAAATTATTCTAGGTTGTAATCCCAGCTTCTTAGCCTTCTGTAATATGACTAGTTCTTGTTTAACATTCTGTAAGACACTCCACTTGGATTGTCCTTATGGTTTTGCTTCCTCTATAACACCATGGGCCCCATAGCCAGAGTGGCTTGAATGTCTGAAAAGGAAGACTCTGAATACAGCACCAAACCAGTATTAATATTCTACTTCCTGTTGGAATCTGAACCCAGAATCCTGGCTATCCTACCCATTGGGGAGTTGAATTTGCAAAATGTGAATTTACATAAAGCTAGAATTGTCTATGTGATATTCTAAGCTTTTCTCTCCTTTAATGTTGTAATTGCTAAATCTTATGTAGTCCTGACTGGGGTTTCATAGTATTTAAGTGGTTTCTTTCTAGCTGCTTGAAATATTTTTTCTTTGACCTGGGAGCTTTGGAATTTGGCTATAACATTCCTGAAAGTTTTCAATTTGGCATCTCTTTCAGGATATGATTGATAGATTCTTTTGATTTCTATTTACCCTCTGGTTTTAGGATTCTAGAACAGTTTTCCTTGACAAATTCTTAAAATATGATTTCCAGGCTATTCTTTTGATCATGGCTTTCAGATAATTGGATTCTTCTTCATTTTTATTTTTTTTTTCAAGACAGTTGGGGTCAAATGCTTGCCTAGGGTCACCCAGCTAGTAAATGCCAAATGTATAGGGTTAGATTTGAACTCGGATCTTTTCGAAAAGCCAGTGATCTATCCTCTGTACTATTTAGCTTCCTATAATCCAGTAGTTTTAAAATTACCTCTTCTCGATCTGTTTTCCAGGTCAGATGTTTTTCCAATGAGATATTTCACATTTTTCTTCATTTTTTCATTCTTTTAACCTTGTTTTATTATTTTCACTTGTCCAATTCTAATTTTTTTTTTTTCTGAGGCAATTGGGGTTGAGTTATGTACCTAGGGTCACACAGTTAGGAAATTTTAAGTATCTGAGGCCAGATTTGAACTCAGGTCCTCCTGACTTCGGGGCTAGTATTCTATCCACTATATCAACTAGCTACCCTTCCCCATTCTTATTATAAGGATTTATTTTCTTCACTGAGCTTTTTATACCCCTTTTCATTTGGCCAATTCTGCTTTTTTAAGAAGTCATTTTATTGAGTGAGCTTTTATATCTCTTTTTCCATTTGGTCAATTCTGTTTTTGTCTTCTGAGTTTGTTCTTGATCTTCCTTTGTCATCAAATAATTTTGTGAGGTTATAGTGGGGTTCTTTATGTTGTTGTTGTTGGTTGTAGTGCTTATCTTTCTGCCCTAATTCTTGATTTGGAACTTTATGTTAATAATGGGCTCTGAACCATTTCTGTAAAGATAGTGGTCTGGGTTAAAGGGGCATTGTTTCAAACTTCAGGTTTTTTTTTTCCTCTCATGGCTGTTTTCTGAGATAGTTCTGGAAGTTTGGATATTTTGGGTTCTTCCAAGGTAGTGTGATCTGGAAAGACATGTGGTCACTTCTTTTCTGATCTGTACTCTAGTCTATTAAAGAAGGACCCCTGATTCCTTGGGATTGTAATCAGTACTGTACCTCAGGTCCCATTTTTGGGACCAAAAATGATACTACTGCTCAGTGCTTCCATGCCCTCTTGGTTAAAAGTGTTTTTCTCTGCTCTTGAACAATGAGCCAGACGTAGTTATAAGCAATGGAATTGCCAAATGGTATCTGGTCCAGCTTCCAATGCCAGCACAAGAGTCCCCTGTAGTCAATTTGTGACCAGTTACCAGATTCTCTTACACTCTCTAGCTTGGGTACAACCAAACTACTGCTTCAGCTACCATCACACCATCCCATTGCTGTCTCATCCATGTGGGCTGCAATCCAGCCTCCACTGGTCATATATCTCTCTATCCAAATTCTTAAGTTGTCTTGGACTCCAAAAATGTTACACACCAAACTTTTTTTGGCTCTGCCACTTCATAATTTAATGTGAAGCCATCATTGTAAAGTTGTTTGGAGAGCAATGTTGGGAGGGCTCAGCTGAGCACTTTCTCTACTCTACTATCTTGACTCTACCTCCAAAAGTCTGCTCCTTTATTTTTTTTTTAGAATACATCATTCCTTTTCCTTTATGGAGAGTGAAAGATGAAATGACCCAGGAAATAAAGATTTGATTTTCTAGCATAATGATATATTAAGCAATGCATGCAATTACATAATAAACCTCAACTTGAGCTAGACCACAAATACAAGGGGAGACAGACTTTTATGCATTAAAAGACCAATTAATTGAAAGAAAACAACAAGGATACAACATTAGGTAATCTGATTTCTAACTGGAGGAAAAATTAGAAACTTTCTAAGTTGGGAAGGGTAGAGCAAGGAAGTGCAATTCCCTGAAATTAGAAAAAGAAGTGTCCCATTCTTCTTTGAACAGTCAAAAGAAAAAGAAAGCAACAACTGATTAATTAGTATGTAGCAAATTAATGAGTTACTTGAGATAAACAATTGCAAAAAAACCTCTTGCATCAATCTTTGAATCTGACTGAGTTTCTGTTCAGTATTACCTAGGTCTTTAGTTAAAGGTCTCTAAAAATCAAAGATGACCCAGTTTTCCAGATATGCAGAGCTAGATTTAAACAATATAATACAAGATAGAAGTTGAACTAGACCTATACTTGAAAAGAAAGGGAAATGAGATGGCTCCAGAATTGAGTTATAAGATGGAGTTAGTGTAGTTCCTTCAATTCTTAAAATTAACCACTTGCTGTCCTCATTCCTTCAATTTTCTCAATTTCTTCCTTGTAGCATTTATTTATAAGCCAAATCTATGTTTTTTTTTTTTTACAATATACTCATAATCAAAATTCATATCAGATTACAGATCAAACTACTTAGTTCACAATGAACTAATTTTGAGGGAGGGAGATTCACGTCTCCAAGGTAACTAAGAAAACATAAAAATAAATATAAATACCATGAACCAAAGTGCCAAAGCAGCAATAAAAAATAATATAACTTCTCCTCATATCCTTGTAACCCACTCCCAAAATTCATTTAATAAGCACATTTTGACTTCCAGATGTCCCATGTAGTTGTCTGGTTCCTGGATATCTTCTCTTTGACATTCTATAATAAACCTCATTCTTAGGACAGCTCTAAAGAAGGCTTTGCTTCACTTGTTACAAATCACTTATAAAAATTCCTAGATAACTCTGATAAAATTAGCCAATACTAAGATAATATAATTTAATTTAAGAAAATTTGGTTCTCCAAACCAGAAAATTTAGAGAACGTTAGTTTTTTTTATATACTAATTGGTACTTTTCTAGTTCCTGATATATGAATGATTTTTAAAAATCATGTGTCTTAACTTGTAAAATAAATCCATTTTTCCTTTAAAATTATTAGATACTTTAAAAATGGATAAATAGCTTCACTTTCTTTATAATTATTGATACAATCTTACATGTAAAATCATAGGTCTAATTTTGCTTATTATTAAAACATAATCAAAGCCTGAATTTCCATGCTAGATACATTTGGAAGCAAATCATATACATGCATTCACACGTTTACATATACACATATTTCTTAGAGAAAATCATCTAATCCTGTTGCTTTTTCAGAAGATATTATTCCCTTTAATTAGAAAACTTATATTTTATATCTTTGTTTTATTATTTTTTCTAATCACTTCCCTACCTGATCATGGAAGTTGGTGGTTGAGAAGTATAGAATGATCATATTAAGTACTAACATTTTCCAATATTAATTTATAGGATTTTTACTTTTCTCTCTTGGTGATGGGATTGAGAGTGGGAATGGAAAAAAAAATGTTTAGTTAATCATCTTTTTTGGGCACTTGACCCAGAAGCCTTTCTGTTGACTATATGTCATTTCAATCCCCTTCATGAACTCTTTCTTTCAGCTGGATGTGGTATAACATCTTCTCCCTTCATATATTTATCCAGACCATCCCACATGTCTGGAAAGAGGATCTCTTGTTATTTTTGCCTTTTAAAATTGTTTTTTCCTTTCAAAGGTTCAACTTAGGTGCAAGCATTCAATGAAACCTTCTTCTGATTTGAATATGTTAGTACTCTTTTCCTTAAAATACCTGCCTTTAAATTAGTTCTGTACATATTTTATTTTCTAGTATAATTGAAGCTCTTGGGAGTAGGAGTTGTCTTTGTACATAGTAGATACTTAATTTAAAAAATCAAATTCCTTTCAATTCATGCCATCAGGTTATATGGATATCTTACTATTCTCATTGGAGTAATTTCTCAAATTTTAGACCCCATCCTACCTTTTTTAAAAATTTTAGTACTTCTCAGTTTTCTTCCTTAGACCATTTCCTATCACAATTATGGAGACTTTAGTTCATGTTGATGAATGATCTTTTAATTCTTTTCATCTCTGTTTCTGTTATCTTGATGCTTCCTTTTTCTTCCATTCCATCATGCCTATTCTATTTTCATTTCCTTTTGAAGCAAGCTTGGATTTCTTGATTTGTCATTTTAACCCAGAGCTTACAATCACCTAAGTAGCTCATACCTTTGTATTTTGTCATGTTGATCTCCAACTATGCATCCTGTCATCATTTGCTTATGTTCACCCACTCTAGTGTGCTGTAAACTACTGGGGGGGAAAATCAGTAAACTGTTATGATTTTTTAATCACTATAAACTCATTCTACTTCATCTCAGCAGGAGAGTTCTTTCTTACTACTGTTCTGTAATTCTTTTATTCAACTCATTTATTGATGTTTATTCCTTTTCTCATAATGATAATTTCAAACTTTTTTCATTCTTTATGTACAGAAAATATACAAGCATCAAATATAAGTGATAACAACTCCCTTTTACATCAACTCAAAACTTTTCATTATCTTTACCCATTCTTTCCTTATTTTCTCTCTGTAAAGCTATAAGTAACCATGAATTATGAAATATAGAGAAATTGCCCCATTTTTCCATGTTCTCTACAACTAGGTCCCAATTAGTGCAAATAAAGTATTCCCTGAGGTAGTCACATTATTTGAATTCACACCACATATTTCCTTTGGGCTGGAACCAATTACTATATTTTATATAATTATAACTTTGATTAGTGTGAATTTAAATACATTCAACCTCTTCAGGGGATTCATTATTCACATTAATTGGAACCTTACTGTAGAAAGTTCTTGTTATGGTACCTATTTTGCTAACCTTGTCAAATCAAGTCAAGAACCATTTATTACATGCCTACTATGTGCCTGACACAGTGTTAAATGTTGGGGATACAAAGAAAGCTCACTCCTCAATGAACTACCCAACTACAACAAAACAGTCTCTGATATCAAGGAGTTCACAGTTTAATTGGAGAGAGAACATGAACAACTATGAGAAAACAAGATATATACATGGTAAATAGAAGATAATCTCAGAGGGCAGGTAAAAGCATTAAGGGGATGAAGAAAGATGGAATTTTTGCAATGCATATTACTTAAGAATTATAAGAGAAAAAAACACCTTTCTCAATCATATTGGATTGGATTAATTGATCAATTAAAACTACTTCTTAAAATTCTTCTATGCATTCAATTCTGTGCTAAATGCTTTAAGGTATGTAGGAAAAAGATATTCTTTGTCTTCAAAGAGAAAAAAAATCTACTCTTTGGGGAAGCAAAATTAAGATACATCATAATAGTGACCAAATGACAGAATGAAAGTAAGTACTAAATTTTGTGGGACATATATAATATAGATGTTAAGATTATACTATAGATGTAACCTATAGTGTAAGTATTGAAATGAGATGGAGATCCATGAAAGAAAAAGAGATAAAAAGAGATTTAAATGATGAACAGGGTATAAGATTGAGATGGGAGAGGAAGAGACTTGTATAACCCTAACCCAAGTAATTGTTTTATTAAAAACAGGAGGTATAGAGAAAACACTGAACAATGGATACTCTAAGACTTATTTTTCTTGGGGTTTGGAATAGGAAATATTCTAAAGAAATGCACAGTCACATTCATACTAACTCCCCTTGGTGCTAGTGCCCAAAATCAATTGCCATTTGGCTTGCCTTCAGTGTTCTAGGAATGGGTGATTGTTTAAGACTTTGTTTCAGAATAAAGCACTTTCAGGGAACTGAGCCACAAAGTAGCTATGGAGTAGAATATGGATCCCAAACAATTTCTGTGTTCCAACTCCCCTGATCTTAAACTGCATTGTATGTATTTCTCCAATCTGTTTCTTTCTTGCTATCATGACCAGTAAGTCAAAAGAAATGCTCCATGTCTTCATATATCTGGGTCCTGTCCTGTCCAGGTATAAACTTCATTTTGTAGAGGAAAGATGCCTCCGATCTCTGAGGTCTGTACAACTCTCTTTCTTTATAATGAAAGATATTAGGGAAAAGATGACTTTTTAATGGCACAGGACAGGACAGGCACCTCAGTTATCACATAATAACCATCTGTCCGAGGAGTTAGTGCCACTAATTGGTCTCTCACCTTCAATCTAAAAAATGCGCCTCAGACTTGAGGTTATTTTACAGTTCACCCATCAAAATCTACATTAAATGAACCTTCAAGTCGTGGCACAGACCACAACTTTTTCTGTCAGGGAAATTGAAATGACTGCCAGGAAGGCATTGAGAAAGTTTGTGCGACAGATGGAGCGGTTTCTGAGGCCAAAGGAAGTCTGTAACTGAAATTCCCCAGGGCTAGTTTAAATACCCTCCAAAAATCTATCGTAGTGTGTGTGTGGGGGGGGTGTACAGAGTTTGGTCAATCAGTGAACAAATATTGAATGTCTAAGGGTGAATAGCAGTTTAGTAGGTCTGGCATATTTATTTAAGAACAGACAAAATCTTTTGTCCTTAAGAGGTCTGCAACCAAATAGACGCCATGTAGATGGACGATAAAATAAGAATCATCTTTATAAGTAGTAACACAATCTACTGTGGAATAAATTGAAGAGAATTGCTGTTGAAATTGTGATTTAGCTCCTTTTGATCAAAATGATTCCCCCAATCTCTAATTTTACCATTAGCAATTCCTGTCTTTATATCTTGAAGATTGTTTGGTCTGGTAAAATCTTAAATTGTAAACAGCAATAATCTGTGCCTTAAATCATTGTCAATTAACACTCTAGAAAGCATTAATTTATTAAAAAAAATTTCTGTGATAGCTGGACCAGAGGAATGGCCTTTGAGACTATAGTGGTCTTAGTAGGAAAGAACCATTGAAAGGGGAAATAGAAAAAGGTTAAGTACAAAATTTTTGACTAAGGTTGTCTCTGAACAGCCTAACGTAACATCCAATTTAGTCCTCTCATTGTTGGAACTGAGGCAAAGAGAAGTAAAATGTCGGGGATTAGGAATCATCTGGTTTAACCCATATCTCCCCAAAGAATTCCCACTACAACATTCCATAGAAATAGTCATACAACCTTTGCCTGAAGACCTTCAGTGATGGGGGAAATAAGAGTCAAGAATTAAACCCATTTTCTTCATACTATATTATGCAATACCTTGGGTCTCTCTCATTTGTAACACACACACACACACACACACACACACACACACACACATTTGAGGCACACACATTGAAGCTGGAAGTTTCATAACTCAAGAAAGGATTAAATATAGTTGAAAGTTTTTTTTTTTAATGTATTCTTCAAGCATTTAGCACAATGCTTAGCAAATATTGAATACTCATTGACTTGCTACCTCTTACCATGTACTATGGGTACTGACTTGATCACTCCCTACTTAACCTTTGATTCATACGCTAAGGTTGTAATTACTTCATTTAGATCATTGTTTTATTTCTGGAGTAGCCTGTCCCTTGTGCCTAGACTGAAGCATTTCCCTCAGCTAAGATTTCTCCTCCCTATGGGTCAGGAAATAAAATCCATTCCTTCTTCCTCACCTCAGATCAAATCCCACCTCTTTTTTCATTCTTCATGTACTTCTTTAGCCCACTTTGATTTTCTCCTTTTCTTATTTCCCATAACATTCATTTTTCATATGATTTCCTTCAATATTACAGCAAATACTGCCTTGCATTGTTAAGTGATTGACTATTCTATATGTACTATTTTTGTTTCTCCAATTGGACCTCAAAATTCTCAAGAGAAGGTTTCATGTCTCTTGCTTCTTTGTTTGCCCCCACACATCTAGTAAAGTGCTGGGTGTATAACAGAGTCACTTTTTGAATGAAATTGAATTAAATAGAGGACTCTATTTCAGATATGAGTTGTGACCCAAATCCAGATTAGCAATTAACAAAGAGGAAGGAAGGAAGGTTTAAAGCTGAAGAGGTCTTCTGCAGAATAGTCTACTAGAAACACAAAGTGCTAGTAGGTGATGAAGAGTAGGTTTCAAATATGTAACCCTGATAATCAGAAAAAAGTCAAGTATGTTTTGAGAAGGAAAGAGTGGAAAATTAAAGAAGATTGGGGAGTCTGGAGAATATATTTTAATGTTGTGACCAACAAGGCACTAAAACTCAGAGTGTGTTTGAGGGTAAGTAGCTTGTCATGAAATGTAGTTTATGAGGAGAAATACAAAAACAATAGAGAACTAGGGCTATATAATATACGAGCTACTAAAAAGAGCTCAGAGACAAGAAGAGGATTGTATAGGAGGGAAAACTGCCCAGAGGAAGCACTTGTGGGAAGACAAATTCAGGTTGGGAGTGGGACCCTACAACTTCTGGGGAGGGGACAACTAAATATATTGCAAATGGTGGGTAACCAACAAGTCCAATGAACATTGAATGGAGTTTGACACTATGCTTGTAGAATTACTCTTTGAAGATCCTAAGTCCATTGAGCTAAATCTTGAACCATTAGGAGAATGGTCCATATAATTTTTATTGTGCACTTATTAGCACAGCATTTACTTATATAGACAAGCACTTATTCGGCTACGTTCAACAACTGAAATAGAAAAAAAAACATATTTTGGGGTTTTCTTGGCAAAGAAAATTAGAGTGGTTTGCCATTTCCTTCTCCAGCTCATTTTATAGATGAGGAAACTGAGGCAAACAGAAATGACTTGTTTTAGGGTCATATTGCTAGTAAATATCTGAGTTAGATTTGAATTTAAGAAGAAGAGTCTTTCTAATTCTAAGCCTATTGGAGTAAAACTGCATATATTATACAACTTTTATGAAAATAGAAAAAATTTTAAAGGATGAGATAAAGATGAAATAGTATTTGGTCCTAGAATCAATAGAAGTCCTGGAGTTTTTTAAATAGCTCAGATTTAATATTTAGAAACATAATTTTGGCAGCTGTGTTTTGTTGTTTTGAAAATAGATAAGAGTTGGAAAGAAGATGCCAGGAGACCATTTAGGACAGTGTTGCAATAGATGAGGTGAACTTAACTATTTAGAGTCTAAAATGGAATGGTTACTGAGGCTATGTGAGTAGAGAGAAGGAGTTTGAATAAAAGATATGTGAATAATTGGTTTTTTTTCCAATAGATGACATCAAAATCATAAGTTGGGGTAGCCAGACAGATGGTGGTACCCTTAATAATACTAGGTAAGTTTGGAAAGAGGAGTTGGTTTTGGGGGATTAATAATGTAATTAATGAGATCTGTGATCTGTAGAAAGTCAATCATGCTTATTCATTTTCTGATGACTTATTTCAGAGTCCTTATACTGAAGTGTGTTTGCCTAACTACAAGATGGTCTGGGAAGCAGGAGGTTAGGTGTGCCAGGGTGAGCAAATACTTGTTTAATTGCTATTGTAGACATAATTGCCATGAAATTTCTGCTGTCTGTTTAAGAAGCAAGGAGAATTAAAGCTTGAATAACAGAAGGAGGAGATGAAGGGGACAGTCTTGGAGGTTAAGGTTAAGTATAGTTGTGCTGGAGAGAAACCCTACAGATGCCATTTTTACCCTTTCAATGGGTGAAGTCAAATGACAAACCCCACTTTAGAAACCATTGCATTGAAAGGAGGTTTATTTTTGTGTGTGTGTCATGGACCCCTTTGTCTGTTTTGTGAAGACTACAGACTCTTTCTTAGAATAATGTTTTATAAATGCATAAAACATAATATAATGGATTTATTTTTTTTTCTTTGTGAGTCAATTAGGGTTAAATAACTTGCCCAGGGTCACACAGCTAATAAGTGTTGTGTCTAAGGCTATATTTGAACTCAGGTCTTCCTGACTTCATAGCCACATGTTCCATCTAGCTGCTCCATACAATAGATTTCAAAGAATACCTATTATAAATAAACACATATATATGTGTATATATAATATGCACACATAAATACATGCATCTTAAGAATGTTTGCATTAATCCAACCATTCTGGACAACAATATGGAACTATGCTCAAAGGGCTATCAAACTGTCTATACCCTTTGACCTAGCAGTGCCACTATTGGGAATGTATCCCAGAAAATACATAAAAGAGGGGAAAAATCCATATGTACAAAAATGTTTGTAGCAGCCCTTTTTGTGATGGCAAAGAATTGGAAAATTAATTGGGGAATAGTTGAATAAATTATGGCATATGAAAGTAATGGAATATTATTGTTCTATAAAAAAATGATGAACAATCTGATTTTATAAAGGACTGGAAAGATTTACATGAACCAGTGCTAAGTGAAAGAAGCAGAACCAGGAACACATTGTACACAACAACAGCAAGATGGTGCAATGACAGATTTGATTCTTCTCAGCAATCCAGTGATTCAAAGAAATCTCAATAAATTTTGGATGGAAAACATCATCTGCATACAGAGAGAGAATTATGGAGGTTGTACGTAATTGAGGTTGTATATCAATACATAATATGTTCATGTTCTTCCCCTTTTTCTTCTGCTTTTTTTTTCTCTTGTGGTTTTTTTTCCTTTTGCTCTGATTTTTTTCTCCCAACATGATTCATGAGGAAATTTGTAAAAAAAAAAATGTACATGTATAACAAAAAAAGTTGATTTTTTTAAGTGTAACTGGGGAAAACTAAAAATTTTAAAAAAGAGAGAGAATAGAAGACCCAGGACCATATGGAAGACCATAAGCAGCAACAAAAGAAATACATTTATCTAGCGTACAAAACCGGGAAATATATGTTTCTGCACAGGTTGCTATAAATTCAGTATGTAGGAATATGAATCTAATTGGGATGACTACTATAATTAGAATTTCTGCAAGTCAAGTCCTGGCTACAATGCTTAGTTGCCTTGATACTAAATACTATGTCTAATAGGACTATTTCTTTCTTTTTTTAAAAAAATTAAGGCTTTTTATTTTCAGAACATGTGAACAGATAATTTTCAACATTCACCTTTGCAACACATTGTGTTTCAATTTTTTTCCCTTCACTTCTCCCCACCCTCTCCCCTAAATGGCAAGTAATCCAATATGTTAAACATGTGCAAATCTTCTGTACATATTTCCACAATTATCATGGTGCAATAGAAAAATCAGATCAAAAAGGAAAAAAAAATGAGAAAGAAAACAAAATGCAACTAAGCAAACAACAACAAAATAGTAAAATTATACTATGTTGTGATCCACACTCAGTTCCCACAGTCCTCTTTCTGGGTGGGCTCTCTCCATCACAAGATCTTTGGAACTGCCCTGAATCATCTCATTGTTAAAAAGAGGCATGTCTGTCAGAAACAATCATAACATTATCATACTGTTGCTGTGAACAATGTTCTCTTGGTTCTATTCAGTTCACCTAGGATCAATTCATGTAAATCTCTCCAGGCCTTTCTGAAATCATCCTGCTGTTCATTTCTTATAGAACAATAATATTCATATAACATAACTTATTCAGCTATTCTCCAATTGATGAGTATTCACTCACAAAAAGGGCTGCTACAAACATTTCCACACATCTGGCTCCCTTTCCCTTCTTTAAGATCTCTTTGGGATATAAACCTAGTAGAGACATTGTTGGATCAAAGGACATGCACAGTTTGATAATCCTTTGGGCATAATTCCAAATTGCTCTCCAGAATGGTTGGATCAATTCACAACTCCACTAACAATGTATTAGTGTCTTAGTTTTCTCATATTCCCTCCAATATTCATCATTATCTTTGCTTGTAATCTTGCCAATCTGAGAGATGTGTAATGGTAACTCAGAGTTGTCTTAATTACATTTCTCTCATCAATAATGATTTAGATCATTTTTTCATGTAACTACAAATGGTTTTAATTTCTTCATCTGAAAACTATTCATATCCTTTGACCATTTGTCAATTGGAGAATGGCTTGAATTCTTATAAATTTGAGTCAGTCTTCTATATATTTTAGAAATGAGGCCTCTATCAGAACTCTTGAATGTAAAAGTTTTTCTCAGTTTGTTGCTTCCCTTCTAATCTTGTCCACATTGGTTTTGTTTGTACAAAATTTAATATAATCAAAATTATCCATTTTGTAAGAAATATTTGTTTCTAAATAAAAGAAATAGCTTTTAAAAATTAGGTAAGAAAAAAGAATGTTTGCATTAGAGGATCACAAAGTTTTTGCTTTGAAATTTGGGAATCAGAATCTACAGGGAATGGTTCTCTCCCAGTCATCCATCTTTCTAGGTAGAAAGAACTGGGCTTTTCAAAGACCAAGGGATGACACAGCAGACAGTGAAAGATTAACAGAAACTATCATGATTTCATCAAAAGTTGGAGACTTTGTTTTGACCTGGATCCTAAACCTCAATCACCTAATCCATTTTTAACTGAGATTACAAGTGATCATTAACATTCTTGAGGATTGCCAAAACCATATTAAATTGTAATAATAAAATAAACAAAATACAATAAATATTGACAATATTACATTTTAAAATTTTCACTATGCAGACTACAGGGATCCTTATGTATTGTTTAGTTACCCCAATTTCTATTTGAATTTGACACTATTGCTGCTGAGTACAGAAGATGACTCAGAAAAAGAATCATTGCAGATTGAATAAAAAAAGAGGCAAGGGGCTGATTCTTTTCCATTTGTGGGGAGGTGTTTAATAAGTATCTAAATGTTTAGTACCTTTTCAGACAATGTCCTGTGGACTAGGTATTTTCAATAAGCTGACTGTACCTGGCTACGTTGTATTTTACTCATTTCTTATCTATTAGATAAAATAGATACTCATTTCATAGCTGCTGCTGCTTCTTCTATTGTTGTTTATTCTGGGGGTATGGTTTAAAATTAAGACAAAAACTTCAGAAGTCAACCTTAGCTCTTTTCTATAACACTTATATTTATTTCCTCTATTTAGGAATAAGAATAGGATTGGGGCAGCAATAACTAGGTCTGGGTCTGGAGTCAGGAAGATTTGTCTTCCCGAATTCACATCTGGCTTCAGACTCTTACTGATCAAGTCACTTTAACCAATTTGCCTTAGTTTCTTCGTCTGTAAAATTAGCTGCAGAAGGAAATGGCAGCAGGAAAAATTCTCCACTAAAACTCCAAATGAGGTCATAAAGAATCAACACTGAAATGATCAAAAAAGACCTAGACCTGTGACTTCTTTATATAGAGAATTCACAGGGGAAGAAATCCCTTCTACCATTGTGGATTGGCAACTTCCCTAGAACTTACATTTTTAGGGGTTAGAGCAGTAAGAGGTTAGATGATTTGAACAGGGAAACAATCAATATACATCAGAAGTATGATTTGAACTCAGGTTTTTCTAGCTTTAGGACTGACTTTCTTTTTACTATTTATTTTCTTCTGTTTATCTCTAAAATGGGACAATAGCTACTCTATCAATACTCTTCTGTAAATAAATACATTCTTTTGGGTCACTCCTTTTGAAGTTGAGAAGGACATATCTTGCTATTGTTTTTATTTCAGCATTTTCCCTTTGAGAAAATTCAAGTAGATGCCCAGAGAATACTCAAATAAATTTATTTGGGTTCATTTTCTTCTTGGGCTATTAGCATTTACACAGTTGCAAGGTCAAGATAAGGAGGATGAGACATCAGTGGAAAACAGCTAGGGATAAAATCATGTGAATAGTAACAAAACACATAACATTTATGTTAAGGCATCTGAGGGACACTTTTGGCTTGTCTTGGGCAAAATTCTCTAACTTCAGAGCATTGTACACTTAACATGGACATACTTTACTAGAGGTCATCTAGTAATGGTCATCAAGGGAGGTCATCAAGAATATGAAAGATTGGGATAACCCAACCCATTAATAGAAAAAAAGGGAAGAGAGGAGAGAATATAAAATATAAGATTCCATCTTAGACGAGTGAGGAATAAAATGGAGACGTCTCATGTGGATACCCCAGTTCTAAATGTACCTTGCATTCTACATCGGTAGCCAAATGATTTCAGGGAGCATTTATACCTTCCAATGGGGCTTTGGTTATCGAAGAGTCAGCCTCAGTGTAAGACATGCTGGTGATTTTTTTCCTTTTTTGCTCTTTCCAGGCTGATTCTATTAATTTTCCTTGACTTCACGTGCAGCCCTGCACCAACGCTGCCATTGATGATCTCCTTATTCATCTTGTAGCGGAGAGGCCATTTAGATGAATATATGTTCCCCATTTTCTTTGCATTATAAATTCAGTGTTGTGGGAAAAGGAGTATAATGTAATGGCAATGCATCCACAGAGAAATGTCCCTATTTGAGAAGTAGAGTTTTAGAGGGGGGGAGCAATTGACAGCCTCTCAGTACAGTGGGCACATTTTTTTTTTTTCTGTACAACTGAATCGCCGCTAATGATAAATGAGGAATGTTTGATAGCTGGCTCTGTTGTCTGACAGCTACAGTTTTGGCCAGAGGGCCGTGGCAGGCTTTAGACTTCTGTTCAAAATGAGTTAAACATATTAGGCATTATGAAGGCACAGAAGCCTCGAGAATGAGTGTTGAAATGAGTTATCCGGGTAGGCTCCTGGGTACACAACTTGCAAAGCAGATGTCATTCTAATAATGTGTGATATAGAACATGCCTGGCCTAAACCCTGCCGGATGAAATATGAAGCCCCGTTGGTGATATTTAATACCATTTTATGAGGTGCCATCTTATAAAGACAATGCCCGCCGTATGTGGAATGCTTAAGGTATTTTGCCAAAGGCACCGGGAGGTATCTGAAGTAAGTAGAATTTTTATTATTTTATAAGCCTTTACTTTGTAATATTTCTGTTTCCACATTATTGTGGGGGCTTGCTGCACTAACCCTTTGTCGAATGAACTTCGTGAGCAGCTTGCTGCTAGATTGACTGATAGCCATGGCTGTTTCTGGAAGTGAAGGCTGGTTTCTTACCTAAACACATTCTTTAGAAAACCCTCAAAGAGAAAGGACAGCTTTACTATAAGTATTATTAGAGCAGAGGATTTTTAAGTCCAAAATGCAAAAATATTGCTATCCCCACCTCCAAGGAACAATCTTAAAAGTGATGAAGGATTTATGTGGTCTCCTCTAATCAGAACCCTCATTTACCTCACTTCACTATGTTATATCGACTTGCTATTGCCTGACTTTGGGGTCCCTTTTAGGGAAACCCAAGAAAATATGCTTGAAATCCTCCATAAGGAAGTGGTTCCTGGTGTTAATACTGGCCTTTCCCTGCCTCAGGACCCCTGGAACTTCTGAATTAAAAATCAGTGCTTACTTGTTACTACTCTGGAGAAAATGAGGATGAGGAAGATGGTGATAGCATTTATATAGCTTTTTAAAGTTTGAAAAGTGCTTTATAAACTTTTATCTCATTTAATCCTCATCTACAACAACCTTGGGATATAGCTGTTATCATTTTTACATATTACACATGAGGAAAGTGAGGTTAAGCAATTTGTCTGGTGTCACATAATTAGTAAAATGTGTGAGGTCAAATTTTAACTCAAGTCTTCCTAATTCTAGGCCTTGCACTTTATCATATGTGCCATTTAATTGCTTCGATGGTGATAAAGCTAAAGATGACAGAATCATAAAATCATAGAACATTAGAGATTTTAGTATCTTTTGAATTTATCTAGTAATACTCCCTCATTTGACAGGAAACTGAGACCCATAATTAGCAAATGCTTTGAGGATAGAACGGAATGGTGGGGATTAGAATTCCATTTTCTTAATCCAACTTTATTTATATTTATCTTTTCACTATGCTATCTCTCATAATAATTTAAATTTACAAAGGTTGGTAAATTTTTAAATATTAACGTCTGAAAATATTATTGTGATTTTAAAAACAAGTAAACCAGGAGTCAAAGTTATATGATTTGTCCATGATCACACTGTTAGTGAATGAATGCTGGAGCCAAGACTCAAACCTGTATCTTGGATTCTAAATCCAATATTCTTTACATTATAATTTTAACCTTTTTGTGACATCAATTTTCATGTTTTTATTTTCATTCAAAGTTCTTCCATATTTTTATTATTTTTTCTGTTCTTGGGATTCCAAAGGATAAAAAGTGTACAAAACAGTATTTAAAACCCCAAATTCTTGGGGAGAATATATCTGGGAATAATTCCTCATCTTCTCTTGTCATTGATGATTGGATGTACAATACTATGGGATGCAGAAGGCTTCCTGGAGAAGGAGAGTTTTGATCCAGATTTTGAGGATGTTAGAAAACTGGATTGACTGAGAACTTTCTTTACAAGCAGTAACACTCTGAAGAAGATTGCACTACTTTTTTGATGCCCTTGTAAAGTAGAGTGGGGAAAGTGACAAGTGGTTAATTTTAATTCAATAGGAATTTGTTTGGAATGATTATTTTCAATTTGAAGAATTATCCTCTTCTGTGATCTGGGTGGCCAGGAATATTAATGGACAAAGCCCTGGATATAGAGTCAGGAAGGGCTGAGTTCAAATCCTTTCATAGCTACTTCATAGCTGTATGACTCCTGATAAGTCATTTAATCCCTATTGACCTTAATTTCCTCATCTGGAAAATAAATATAATAATACCACCTACCTCTTAGAACTGTGAGGATTACACAAGCTTTAAATTGCTATATAAGTGCTTGTCATGATGATGATGATGAACTGTATTTTGCTGTTGTTTAATCATTTTCAGTTCTGTCTGAATTTTGTGAAACAATTTGGAGTTTTCTTGGCAAAGATAAAGAAGTGATTTGTCATTTCCTTCTCCAGCTCATTTTATAGATAAAGGAATTGCGGCCAAAAGGGTTAAATGGTTTACTCAGGGTCCTACAGCTTAAATATTGGAGGTTGGATTTGAATTCAGATTTTCCTGACTTTAGTCTTGGCATTCTAATCACTGTGGCACATGACTGTCTAATGAACTGGATACATCATTCAATATTCAGCAGGCAGAGGCAGACAGAAAAAAATATATCTGCATTTATGTATCTACATGAAAATACATATCATACACATATGTATACATATATATCATACATACACACATATACATATACCTACTTATACGCCTTTCTTGAGTGTTAAATACATTTTTATTGAATGTGGACTTGTCCTATTGGCAGTGTAAAGCTTACATCTGAGATTAGGATGATTTTAAATATACTTCATATGAAGTTAGCAAACCTGAGATGGTTTTCAGAAAACCTAGTAAATGTCTATAGTCAGATTCTGGTCCTATGACCAGAATCTCTGTGTTAAACAAGTAGCTTAAAATCTCGGCCTTAGTCTGATTGTGCATGAAATAAGGGTAATCATAATATTTGTATCACCCATAGCTGTAGCTAAAAGTATACAGTAGAGAAAAGTTCATCTAGTCTTAATGTCAGAAGACTAGAACATAAACCTTTATTTCAACATTCATTAATTGTGTGATCTTAAGTAAATTGCCTAGTTCTCCCATGCCTCAGTTTTCTTATATCTAAAATGGAAACAATCACATGTGAATGCAATGTATCCAATTATACATGTATCTAATCACATATATATGCAATCACACATGTATCCATATTTTTCGGTATAGTCACATCAGTTAGGATTGATGTGAAGAAAAGGACTTTATAAAGTGTAGCCAAGATACTCTGTTAGATTTCAGGGTGAATATTTTCTCTAATAATCAAGATTATAATATTTAATGCCTTTGCAATTCTTTACCGTATTTTCCCATAAATTCTCCACCAGTAACTTTCCAAAAATATTAATATTTCCAGGACAAATGAAATTTTTTATCTGTGTAATTGTTCTCATGGCATATTTTTCATTTTGTCTGTCCATCTGCAGTCCTTAACACAGTACTTCATATATAGTAGATGCTTAATAAATTCTCAGTGATTGAATGAAAAAAAAATTATCTGCCTTCAACTTTCTCCTCTATCCAATTACCATTCAACTTGCCTTCTCCTCTCCCCTCCACACCTCTTGAAAAAAATGTTGTCTCCCCTATCTCCTCACCACTTAGCATTTCTAACTCACTGAAATTTTTCTGTTAAGTCATCAATAGAGGTCTAACTGCCAAATCACTTACAGAATAAAAAGAAAGGAAGAAAAAGAAAAGCTGTGTCTTTCTTTGCTTCAATAAATGCTGTCTTTGAGAAGGCTGCCCACAATTTCCTTATGAAAATGTCTTTATTACTTCTCATCTGAAATACCCAACTTTTTGGGTATATGTAATGATAATATATATTATCATATATCATATGATAGCATATGAAATATATCAAATATAATACATAACAATAATATATAATGATTCACAATTATAGAGTAACTTTTGCATAATCTTTATAACAACTTAACATAATAATACAGGTATTGTTACCACTGTTTTACAAGTGTAGAATCTGAAGGTATGCAAATATTGCCTGCCCATAATCTAACATCTGATAAAGGTCTGTGTTTGAATTTGAACCCGGGTCTCTTGACTTTAACTCCAGCTCTGTTTCCACAATAGCATACTGATTATACTCCCTCATCTTTAAATGCTTCAGTCTCCTCTAATGAATGTTTTCTTCCTCTTGAAATTGTGCATAACTATGTATTCATTTTGGTTTCACTGTTTTTGAACCTGTTGTATCCTCCCAGGAAAATGTAAATTTCTTGAGGGCATGTGTCACATGTTAGTATTATATTTCTAGCACTTAACACTGCCTTGTTTTTAGTATTACAAAATCATAATATTTCCAACTTGGAGGAGACTTCAGTATCTATATAATTCAATCCCTGCTTGAAAAAGAATTCCCACTAAAATACTCCCAACAAAATAACAATGAATCTTTGTTTGAAAATCTCCAATATGGAAGAAACCATTATTTCCAAAGGCAGCCTATTTTGCTTTTTGGATGACTCTTACTATTATATTAAGCCTAAATTTTGTTGTTGGATTTTTTTTTTCAGCTTCCAATCATTTCTTCTAGTTATGTCCTCTGGGGTTAAATATATCATGCCAAAACCCTCTGCCACATGACAGCCTTTCAAGAGTTCATTTGCTGACTATCCTCAAGTTCTCTTCAGTCCTCTCTTTTCTAGGCAAATTATTCCCTTTTCCTTCAATAGATCCTTACATAGAATGGACTCAAGGTATTTTACTATGCTTGTTGTTTTCCTCTGATACATTCTTTAATTTATAGACTAAATTTTTATTTTCATGAAGATCTACCTTTTCTTCCTCCCCCTACCTCCATTTAGAAAGTAAGAAAAAACAACCCTACTGTTACAAACATAATTCTTTTATTGGTTATATCCCAAAAAAGTATCTCAATTTGTACTCTGAATCTATCACTTCTCCATTTGGAATTATTTTTTAAAATTGTATTTTATTTTCTATTTTTATTTATCAATATCCTTTTTGAAACTATGATGTCCAGAACTGAAATGAAACCTCCAGACATGATGTGATGATCAAAGAAGGATATAAAGAATCTCTCACTTTTGGTACTCCTGAAAACTCTGCATATTTTCTACTAGTAAATGTTTAACAATCAGCTTTCAAAAATGTATGCAACCTATGACACACTTTAAAATTAAATCTGTATTATCAAAATTTTCTTCATCACTTTTTAAAGTCTCAACAATCAACAAGCAATAAATCAAGCCTTCATTTGCTGCACTTATTATTCCAAGGTGCAACTGGTCTGCCTCTAGTACAGCCAGAGATCATGTCAACCTCTTTTGACTGCCATATCACAGTGTTGACTCATATTGACCATGTTACTCATTAAAAATTCTCTCTCTCTCTCTCTTTCTCTCTCTTTCTCTCTCTCTCTCTCTTTCTCTCTCTCTCTTCCCCTCTCTCTCTCTCTCTCTCTCTCTCTCTCTCTCTCTCTCTCTCTCTCTCTCTCTCTCTCTCTCTCTCTCTCTCTCTCTCTCTCTCTCTCTCTCTCTCTCCCTTCCCCCTCTCCCTCTCTTCCCCTTCCGTCCTTCCTCCCCCCTCTCTTTCTCTATTGTTCAACAATCAGCTGTTTATCATGCCTCCCCTAAATTGTACTCAGGTTGATTTTCTTCTAAACTCATGTGAAAGACTTTACATTTTTCTTATTAAAATACACCTTAATTGATTTCATCTAGTGTCCCATTCAGTCAAGTTATTTATTTTATTTTTTGAATCCTGAATATAAATTTCATATTTTACCTGTCCCTGCTAGGTTTTTTTTTTTTTTTTTTTTTTTTTTTTTTTTGCCACTTCCAGATTTGGTTAGACTTTCTTCTGTGCCTTTATCCAAGTCACTTAAAAGATATTAAATAATATATCCAAGGGACACTCTGGTAAAGACTCCCTCATTTCAACTCTTTCTAATAAACACTGTACCCATCTATTTATGCTATTGTTTATCCCATACATCTCTATCTTTCCCCGTAAGAATATCATGAGATACTTTATCAAACATTTAAAAAAATTCAAGGTTAATCATATCTATAGAATTATTCTTATCAACCAGTTTAGTGACCTTGTCAAAAAAAGAAAATATAATTAATCTGATATAACCTGTTCTTGAAAAAAAATAATTTTGGAGCTTCTTTTTCTAATTATTCATTCACCTACCATATCCTTTAAAAAGACTATAGAATTTTACTTGAAATCACTCCATTTTAACAACTCAGAGGTTGCAGATTTCATTCCATTCCATTTTGAAAATGATGACATTTGCCTATCTGAAGTCCCATAGTTCCACTCCTGGTCTCCATAAGCAATCAAATAATAATAAAAAAAATAATCATATTAATGATCAATCATAATAGTACCTCCATAATCCACATACTTCAGGGTTTTTTATGAATCTAAGGAGGAAATTTATCTTGGCTAGATAACTTGAATTCATCAAGGATTGCTATGTTCTTTTTTACTATTGCCAAAATTATTCTCTGCTAATTTCTATTTTCTAGCCAGAATTGTGTTTCTAACAAATCTTGGTCAGTCCTATACAAATGTTTTTTTTATCACTGTCATTATAGTAGGAGATATTTTCTATAGATTATTGGAAAGACTAGGGACCCATTTTTACCCATCAAATTTTCATGTGTTAATTGGTGTTTGTATTAATAAGGTTATTTTATTTATAGATTCCTTGAAACTATAACTGAGAATAATTTTTTTCTACTACAACCCTTAAAGATCAAGGAAATTTTGGTTCTTTATAAGGAATAAATTGGAGAACAATGGAAGTAAGTAACTAAAAGATCAAGATCCAGGCCTCTTTTTTTTTTTTTTTTTTTTTTTTGTGAAATTCTTGTCATTAGCACTGGAGGCCAATCTCCAGTTATAAATTTGCTCTTTCCTCTGATTCTTGATGGTATAATAATTAATGATGTTGACTTCTTTTTTCATATCTCATGAAATCCCCAATTGTCTCACTATTCTCAAAAACATTTTCAAAGCAAAGTATATTTTAATTCTTGTTTCACACATGTATCTATGCTCTGTCACTTACCATGTGTATATTCTTGGACAAATCACTAGATTTGGTCTGTTTTCTCATTTATACAATGAGGAGACTGAACTATATGTCCTCTATGGATCCTAGCTATAAATATTTCTGAAGATCCAATGAAATATATATCTTATTTCACTTTTCAAAAGTAGATATTATTACTTCTAAAGAGCCAGATATTATTAGATAGTTATCATTATCCAAACAATTATGCATATGTATAATTTTCATGTCAACATCTAAGTTTAATATAGTGCAAACCTAAACAATAATGCTTAGCCACAAATTATACCACTGACTCTAATTAGCTGCCTTACAAATGCATGTCATTTGGTGGCTAGTTGGTGTCATGGATCAGAAAGAACTGAATTCAAATCCTGCCTCAGACAATTACTGTGTGTACCTTTGATAAGTCACTGAAGCTTTCAGCTTGTATACCTGCCCATGCTGTCAAGCATCCCAATATCTAGGGATATCTTGTACTACTAGGAAATGACTTGTGATGTTTGCATTGAAATGTCCCTAAAGGACACTGAGAGCTAGAAGAAGCCATTGGACTTATTGGGTTCCTCCTCTCTTTAAACATGAAGAATCTGAAAACCAGAGAAGCTTAAATAACTTGCCTTGGCTCATACAATGGGAAGAGAACCACAGATAAAATTTTAATCCAGATCTTTTCTAAGTCTTTCTTTCTATTAAATTAGGCAGTTTCTATGAATGACAAGAAATGTGCCAGACCTAAGGGGGAAAATATCCTCATACTTTGCCCAAAGTACAATTCTACTTTGAATAAATTCTTTGCAATGAAAAAAAAATCCTGAGCCACACAGGAAAATTTTGAGCAGAAAGAACATTGCAAGGGAGGGCATGGTTCTACCTTGGGCTCATATGACTTTGAGTCTGTCTCTCTCCATTTTCTGAGCTGTATATCTTTGGCAGGGGGTACATCCATTCTAGATTCCCTTCTACCTCCCTCCTTCCAAACCTTGAAGGAATCTTAGTAAGTGTAAGAAATAAAGCTAGAGGTTAATTTAAGAAAAATGAAAGGAAATTTATCTTTATGTTGCATTGATAAATCTGTGGTTAGACAATAATTGAAAAACAATATATGAGTAAAAATGGAAACTGACAATTTGAAGTAGCAAACTGATTGCAGTGGATTATATTAGGAGCTGAGACTAGTCTGCCTGCCTTTCTGTTGCATACTTCCTTGGGAAGACTCAGGAACTAGTGGCAAATTTCCAATTCTCTTATTTTTCTTGTCCTGGTAATTCATTTATAACAGACTTTCCCTCCCTCCAAAAAAGTCAATCTCCTTTTAACCCCCTCCCACAATCTGCATCATTCCAATCACAGTAGGTCTTAATTGTGACATCTCTGTAGCCCTTGTCTCCAGTTATAGGAAGTTTATTTCATTTCCCCCCTTTTTCAGAATATTGTTCCCTCCATCAAATAGAAAATACAAAGGAATAAGAGATTAAAAATGTAAATTTTATAAACAGAAATCAAAGGTCCTAAATCCTTAGCAAAGAAAAGCTAACATAAGTATGAACATTAAAAAACACACATAAATAGTGCTTCTAGGCTGAATATGTTAAATAATTCAACAGTTAAGTCATAAGCGTTCTTAAACTTAAGTATAAAAATGCCCCTGACAATATTTCACAGCCGTGCATTTCTTTAAAATATTTAGCATTCTCATTAAAGAGAATGACTTTAGTTTATATATTAGTTACACTCCTGCTTGTTAATATGAAAGAATTTAGGAGCAAAAAGCATTCTTATGTATATAAGCAAAAGGCAATTTACATATAAAGTTGGACAACTATTCACTTTTTATTTATTTCTGGATCATCTGCATCTACATATAGCCATACAGCATTTAAACAAATTTGTTCCTTAATGTGCAGTATTAATATTCCCTGCCCCAAAGTGCCATTTGCTAATGCCATCATGAAGACAGGTTCATTCAAAGCTACAAGGAAGTTCCTGCCTTAGAAAGACTTAATGAACCTTACATTTTTTGGAATACTGCACAGTGTAATGCCTATTACATATTCATTGCCAGAATGGAAGATTTCCTTTAACTCTGAGCTTCCTGGTCTAGTTCTCTGTAAAACATTGTCAAAAGCCACCAGAGACTTTCGTGGAAAATTGTGACTCAATAGCAAGATGTAATAGGGAGATCTAGAGAAGAGAAGTCAGTGGTATATAGGCCCACAGGGAAAAGTTCTGACAGACAAATGGATGGATAATGCAATTTTTGACATAATGGGATAAAAAAGTTTATGCCAGAAAGAACCAAATTAAAGTTATTACTTGAAAAGAAAGTCTGAAGTTTTCAAGACCGTCAGAATTGCCTGTGTCGGCTTTATTCTACTGCTTATATGCATAACAGTTACTAAAAGAGAGACACTGTTGATTGATTTATAGCTACTAACAAATTTGCCATAAAATTTTAGCTACATCTTTGGAGTAACAGTACTTTCTAGCTGTTTAGATATTGTTAATAACAATAAAAAATAATAAAATGGCAATGATAATAGGGATGGGGACTAAATCTTTGATTTTACTGACAAAAGGGATTTTTAGATGAATACAGTCCACCAATGCAGGTCAATATCTTCTCTGCAACATAGAGGTTCAGAGAGTTGTCTAGAACCTGAAAATGTCAGTGATATGCCCAGTCATATAGCCAGTGCCGGTTAAAGGATTGATTTTAATCAAGGTCTTCTCAACTCTTAGGCCTGGTCTTGATTTACTCCCCATAGTGTAGTACCTCTAATAATAAAAATGAGAGTAAAAATTAAAATTGTCTTATTTTACCTTCAATTTATGTTTGGACACTTTTCAAGGGAATGGGGAGAGTGAAGAAATTAAAGGAAGTGGGGGGTAAGGAGGGAAAGGAAAGTGAATTATAAGGTGGTGCGAACTTTCATCTCGCAGTTTTTGAAAGCACTTACTGATATGATAACAGGTTCAGAAATCCATAAAAAGATAAGTTGTCTACAGGTCACTATTGTTGGGATGGGGAGTGATTTTATGCATTTATCATCGATCTGTGCTTTACTTAATAACAATCATATGACAATCATATAACAATTGCCCTTCTTTAATACCAGCATCCTAAAATAATCAGTAACCTCCTCAGTGGGTCACCTCTGACTCCATAGCTCTAATAATTTCTCAGTGTTTTTATAAAAATTATCAATATTTTATAAACATTTTCTCTGTTGCATTTAATATATGGAACGTTTCATTTATCCCTAATAATTATTTTCTTTTGGCCCCTACTTTTTCTTATGTTTAAATTAGCTACATCTTTGCAATTTCTTTTGGTGTTTCTGACTGGTTCTATCATTTCATTTCCAGAGAGAAATCCTGTTGAGGTAACTTTCCAAATTCAGATGGGGACCTCTTTGCAACTTATCATCTTAGAGAATCTCCTGGGGCACTCCAGGTTATTTAACCTGCCCAGTTTCACACTGTCTGATAACTTCAGGCGTGGAACTTGAAGCCAGGTCCTTCAGACATTGTATAAAATAATACAGAGTATGGTATCCATAGATGAGATAAAATATAATGAGAGATATTCTGGTTTGTTTTATACTGGGACTTCAGCCCACCTAATGAACAATACTGTTCTATATAGCCTAGAAACCCTGTTTTAAGGTCTCTCTCTTTTCTTGAAAAAGAAAAAGACCTAAACACAATTGGTTAAACCATTGATCATCATTAAAATCTTTCAAATTCACTTTATCCATGAGGAAATGTATAGACAAGTCAGTGGTTGGTTATTGGGAAATGGGAAAAGGGAAGTGATTATTCTCCTTTTGCCTGGACTCCTTCCTTGCTCCCTGGCACTTGTCTTGCACAAATGATGACTCTCTTATTACCCAGAACCTGTTTCTACATTGGGCCAAAATAAAAGATTGAAAAAAAAATATGAGAAATTTGGAGAAACTGATTATTAGGAATCTTATTAGCCAAAACCAAATGATGAAGTCATTTGACTGCATTCTACTACTCTAAACCCCATGGTATATTTCTCCAGCTTAGTTTTTAGGCATGTAGGCATATAAGACCCCTTGTGATCTTAAAGGGTCAAGGCAAACTCCTCAAGTGTCTGAGCTTTGATCAGGGGTCACCAAAGGGATTTTTTCAAGTCTTGAGCTAAGCAGATTCAATAAAAAAGTTCTTACTTTGGATTTTCTCCTCATCTTTGCTAAAAGGAACCACAGATTGTTCCTGTGCTTAGCATTGCCCAACACTAGCTTCATAGTCTTCAGGTGTCCTGAAAGACCATGCTATGTATCTCTAAGGTGATGCTGAAGAAAATGTATTGAATTGGTTAGTAAGAAGTCCGTGGCTATATTTTAGCTGGCTTTTGTCTGTTAACACAGGCTATAGCATGCTATTGGAACCATCACCAGGTTGTTCCAGAAAAAATGCCAGCAACTAGAGGCTTGGCTCATGAGATTTTAAATGACACTGGCATCGACATGTTTCTATTGAGTTTTTACCTTTTTGTAAAGGGCCATTTTATGTTTGTCAGTGCTCCGTCTTCTCCAAAGGGATCCAAACTATGTGAATTGACTCTATACCAAAATATGCAGTGACAGAGGGAAAAAATAATTTAATGCAGACTCTTCCTCCATGCAGAAATACCACGCTCTCCTTATTATGATGATCACAAAACGACTGTTTTTATATAATACCCCAGAGCTTCACAAAGGAATTGAATGGACAAGCCTGCACCTACCAATAAGTGGCACTGAGCATCTACAAGGTCTCCCAAATAGGTTGGCACATCTCTCAATGGTACATCTGGTAGATTTGGATGGCATTTATCAGGAAATAATCCAATAATGACACGCCAAGGCCCTTACCAAAAAAAAAAAAAAGTGCTCGTGCTTAATGTCAATCATTCACCCTCTGACAGTTCAATGAACATCCTTCCTAGGATGGCTCTCAGCCACCTCGACACCCAAACATAGCAAACAATGCTGCAAGACTTGAGAGAGGAAAATGACAATGCCATAGCAAAGCATCAAAAGGAAGTTGCACAACATGGGCAAGAGGTTGCCAAGTGTTGCTTAGCAATACAATGCAGGCAGGCCACAGGACTGTCGATATTACTCACAAAGGGGATGACATTCGCCACCCACAATGAAAATGCATCATTCCAGAAAACAAGAGCCTACCACAGCAGTATCAGAATGAAATGCCAGAGTCTTCATGTGGAGCTACTGGCTTTTAGGGAGAAAATACAACCAGCTAGCTCCTAGTCTGAAAGGGGCAGGCATGCTCTGTCTGTCTCTCCCTCTCCCCTTCTCCCCCTTTCCCCTTTCGTGTCTGTCTCTCTCTCTCTCTCTCTCTCTCTCTCTCTCTCTCTCTCTCTCACTCTCTCTCTGACTCTCTCTCTGTCTCTCTGTCTTACTGTCTCTCTCTGTCTCTCTGTCTCTGTCTCTCTCTCTCTCTGTCTCTCTTTCTCTCTCTCTGTCTCTCTCTCTCTCTGTCTCCCTCTCTGTTTCTCTATGTGTGTGTGTGTGTGTGTGTGTGTGTGTGTGTGTGTGTCTTTCTCTCTCTGTCTCTTTCTTTCTCTGTCTCAGAGACAGCTATCTCTGTCTCAGTCTCTCTTTCTTGGTATCTGTCTCTGTCTCCTTCTCTGTCTCAGTCGTTTTCTTGGTTCTGTCTCTGTTTCTCTGTTTTTGTGTCTGTCTATCTCTCTTGGTCTCTGTCAGTTTTTCTCAGTCTCTTTCATTCTCTCTGTTTATTTCTAACTTTGTTTCTGCCTCTCTGTCTCTGTCTCTTTCTCATTAAGTCTCTCTGTCTCTGTCTCTCTTCCTCTATCTCCTTCTCCCTCTCCCTCCCCCCTCTCTCTGTGTCTGTCTCTCTCTCTCTTCCTCCTTCCCTCTTAGTTTCTGTATCAGTCTCTGTCTCTCCCTCTTGGCATTTCTCTTTCTATCTCTATTTTTGAATTTGATTTTCTGCCTCTATTTCTCTGTTTTTTGATTTTGTCTTTCCATTTCTTCCTCTGAGTCTCTGTCTCTTTCTCTCTCTCTACTTCTCACTTTGTCTTTTGTCAGCCTCAGACCCTCTCTATTTCTTTCTCTGACTCCAGAGAGTCTCTTCCTAAATCTGTGTCTCATTCTTTCCATGTCTGATCCGTCTCTGTCTCTCTCTCTCTTCTCCATTTTGATTTCTGTTTGTCTGTCTGTCTACTGTCTCCTTTTCTCTCTGCCAATCCATGCATATCCGTATATCTGCCTTTCTCTGTCTCTCCTTCTATATCTCTATATCTGGCTTTCTCTGTCTCTCTGTTTGTCTCTGTCTCTCTATTATTCTCTAATGCATACATACCCAAATTTAAAAAAAAACATGATGACACATACATAGACTTATTTTGAGATATATGCAAGTAATCACTAATCACCAAGATATTTATATCTGTATATATCTTGGTATATATCACCAAGGTGGGTATACATACACATACACACACAGATAATCACATGGAGTTACACAAAAAGTTCTTTCACAAAGACCTCCTTGGTTTAGGATGGGATAGTTAATTTAGTCTGATGGGTCAAGTACAGAAGCAAGGCGTTGCTTCACTCAGAGTTTAACCATGGATAGGATTGAGAGCTGGAAGAGACAGAGACAAAGTTCACTGTCAAGTTGCATGACCTTGGCCAAAATGGAAATGACAGTTAACTTGACATTTATAACATTACTCCTATGGAACTAACCAGGCTGACAATGTCACTTCATATAAAGTGACATTTTTTTTTTTTTTGCCAAAACAACTCATGATATTCAATGAAGTGTTTAATGGGATTTTGTTGTTATAATGACCAATGGAGATTGGTAACTAAGTTGCAGCTTCTAGTCTTTAAAAAGTAGTTATGTGACTTGTCCAGAGTCACATAGTCATTAGGTATTGGAAAGGTAGGACTTTGAATTCACTTTTTCCTGACTCATTTTCAAAACTTTTGATGCATATTAACTCTTAGGCCCTCTTAGTCCTGATGAGTCTGAGAATGGAGCACAGGTGGACTTTGGTGAAAGAGAGAGCTCATCATTCTCCTAAACTTCTACACACACACACACACATACATACACACCTACACTCTTACACACATATATACACACATATACACAAGCACAACACACAAATATACACATATACACACACTCAAACACATATATACAAACACACAAATACAAATTCACAGCACAAACACACAAACACGTGTACAACACACAAACACATACACACATATATACAGAAATATACCCCCCCCCCCCCACACACACATACCTTAGTAAGGAGCCAGAACTAGGATGTTCTATATACTCAGTCCTAGTATACTGGGAATCAGACCACCTTTTATGAGGTGGTTTGCCTGCTTTTCCCTTTATCTAGCTGTCTCCCTCCTTGGGGCTGTTTGACCCTCATTGCCCCACGATCCCAGGGAAGGAGTTCCTGTTTCCTGCCTAGGGCCAATGGCTTCAGGTGCTGGCTCAGGACAAGGTTGCCTCTTCTGCATCCCTGAAAGAACATAGCTCATTATGAAGCCTCAGTGGTGTGGCTGTACAGCTAAGGGTGGGAGGTCAGCATACGAAAGTATCTTAGTAGTGGGAATAGATTTCATAAGAGAGATGATTGATATATAAGGTCCAACTGATTCCCTTCCTGGTGCTTGAGACAGAGCTATTGTGAGATCCTACCTTATTTCTTAGCCTTTGAATAAGAGGAAATTTACAGAAACAATTTCAAATGCTAGACCAGGTCTAAATCCAGATCAATGAACCTTATTTTTGAGGGTGTGGTGTGTCCATAGAAACAATATTGAGAGTCAGTAAGGGCAGTGATTTTTGCCTCTTTTTTTATTCCCAGAACTTTAATACACTGCCTGGCACATAGCAAGACACTTAATAAATGTATATTCAGTAAAAATTGTATTGTATTTGGAATTAGGAAAGACCCGGACTGGAAACCTTGCTCAGTAAATTCCTTTGAACAAAACTGTTAAATCTGTTTTGTTGGGAGCTAGGTGGCATAACGGATAGAATACTGGTCTTGGAGTCAGAAAGACCCAAATCTAAATCATGATTCTGACATTTATTAACTGTGTAACACTGGACAAGTCACTTAGCTTCTTCTGTCTGCCTCAGTTTTCTCATCTATAAAATGGGGATAATAATAACAACTATCTCCCAAGGTTCTTCCTAGAATCAAATGTGACAGTACTTAAAACATAAAATACTTTGCAAATATTAAAGCACTATATAAATGCTAAATATTATTATTAGGACTAGTAATAGTAGTATAATATAAACCATATATTAAGATTTGTAAAAGAGAATACTGCTAATACTGCTATTCTTCCAGGAAGAGCATTGAATTTCAGAGTCACAGCATCTGAGTTCAAATGCCACTTTCTATTGATTTACCTGTGAGCAGGTAGGTAGCACTCAACTGGATCTGGAGTTAGGAAGAACTGAGTTCAAATGTGACCTCGGATACTTCTTAACTATATAATTCTATAAAGTCACTTCACTCTGTTTGCTTCAATTTCTTCAATTGTAAAATGAGAAGGAAATGGCAAAGCCACTCCTGTATCTTTTCCAAGTAAACCCTGATTAATGTCACAAAGAGTTGCACAGAACTGAAATGACTGAACAACAATAATAATTGACTACCCGCATGACCTTGTGCAAATCATTTAAATATTTTTGTGTGCCCCAGTTTCATAATCTGTAAAAAAAGATGTCCTCTAAAACCTCTTTCAGATTGAAGTCTTTAGTCATATTCTCATCCTCTGACATAGTAGATAGGCAGCTGTTATGGTCATAACTTCACTAAATAACACATGAACCCAGAAGGGCCCTCTTAAATTCTGGATTCTAAATTGTGAAGGACATAGTTGAGGCTGTGAAAATCCCCTAGTGGAATGGTATTCCAGTGTATGAGGTTACTATTAAGGGAAAGCCTTTAGTAAAGGTAATCTTTTCCCCTGAGAAATGGGAGTTTTCCTTTGTAGGGAGGGGGAATTCTTACAGAGGTTTGCTTTAGGGCAGCAGTTCTTAAACTTTTTGTTCTTAGGAGCCTTTTATACTCTTAAAAATTATTAAGCCCTTTGTCTCCTCTCCCCCAAAGAGTTTTTGGTTTATTATATCTATATTTACCAAATTAAAAATAAGACAGCATTATTATGAAAAAAATAATAATCTTAACCTCTCTTATGCCTTAAAAAGTCTCAGTGTCAAGCTGTGCATTGCTAGGACATTTCAGCATCCAGCCATGTTCACCTAATGTCCCATCACACTGCAATACCTCTAAGTATTTGAAGGCCTATCCTATGGCACAGAGATGTTTCTATCCTGCCCAAAACAATAAGATCAAGAGTAATGAGTGAAAATGACAAAGAATCAGATTTTGCTGGATAGGAGGAAAAATCTTGCTAGCAATTGTTCTTCAATCATATCTCATTCTTCATGACCCCATTTGGGGTTTTCTTGGCAAAGACACTGGAGTGGTTTATTGTTTTCTTGTTCATTTTACAGATGAGAAAACTGAGGCAAACACATTTGCCCAGTGTCATAAAGCTGAGAAGTGTCTGAGACTGGATTTACATTCAGGTCTCTCTTGATTCTAGTTTCAGTGCTCGATCCATTGTGCCAATTAGCTGCCCTTCCAGTAATTAAAACTGTCCAAAAATATAACGGATTTCCTTGGGTAGAATTCTTTCTCAGTTGAGGTTTTCGAGATGACCACAAATTTAGCATATGGTAGAAGGAATTTCTACTTTGGTACAACTTGGAATAAGTGATCATAAGTGGCCACTGAGATTCTAGGATGTTGTTATGGTCCATAGGAACATTTCTGTTTTTTTTTTTTTTTTGTAGAGAGGGAGCTGCCCAATTGTGATCACATGGGCCAAATAACTATTCTGTTGATTTATTTTCAGGTAGACTCGCTCATATGACTGGACTGATGTCCTAAATTCATTCTAGTTCAACAAATAAGTTTTAAGTTTCTTACATATTTAAAGTAGTGTGTTAGATTCTAAGATTATTTAATTAACATGATTTGATGGTATCTGAGAGGCAGTGTGCTAAGGTCAATTGTCAGTTGGCCTTCAAGGCAGGAAGACTGAAGTTATGTGACACATATTGGCTATGTGACTCTGGGCAAGGAACATAACCTCTTATTTCTCTGAGTAATAGTCTAACATGATTAAATTGAGGTTAAAATAGGCACCTGAATTAGTAGAGGGAGTGTCTCATCTGGAGGCTCCCTATACAAATGAAATCACCAATCCTATCTCTGATTTTATCCCCATAATCTGATTAACATGGTTACTTGTTGAATGGCTTCTGTCACAAGTTCATGACCTCTTATCCCAGGCAACTATAGTCCATGTCTTCTCATAAATCTCTCACAGAGGATCCACTCATAATCTTTTAGATCTTTCAGAACTCTTGAGTTGTATAAATACCAATAGCTACCTGTTGTTTCTCACTTTTTCCTTGAATGCCTTATTTTCCTTTCATGTCATATATTTCTTTAATGACCTTCCTTAAACTTCTCTTTCTTGCACATTTTATTCATTGATAATATGTTATAGCTGATAATGTTCACTCTGCACTTCCCCATTACCCTTTGGGTGCCTTCAACTTCAATTCTTTAGTGATTGTTTGTGATATCCTATAACTTGGAGACATATAGCATCTCTAAAAGCTTGCTGTTGTTTAAAAGATGAGCCTCTGTTGAGGGAGAAGCTTGAGGGTCATTGAAAACTCTGGGCAATTTTCCAAAGGCAAACCCTTCTACCATTCAATGTTGGTCTAGATTTATTATCCATTTAATACTTCAGTATAAAAATTAGTAGATGGGAGGATGGCAAAATATAGCTTGGAAAACATGGCTCAGGAGAAAAAAATGAAGGTCAAAACTTAATAAAATATATAGAAACCTCATGTCTTTATATCATGCATAAGGTCTTTGAGATGTGTTGCGTTAACATGATGAACATAAACTGACATCTCAGAAATGAAAGTTAATATATTATAATAGAAGCAGAATCTCCCTGGCTTCAAACTGCGATACTTGACCAATACGATGACAGTGGTCAAATGGATAATTCAGTTAGGTTGACATGGCTCATCATAGATTTGGTGAATATCATTTAAGTAGTGAAACTGTTCCTCCTGAATCCCTTTCACATGTTTATCTAGATGAGCCCCAGAAAACAAATCTGGCCAAAGTTTTGGACCCATTCCAGTTGCTATTGGCATATGGGCATGACCGATGGCACTTAGGGAAGGACATTGATTTCCTTGAGCCACTTATCAAACAATGGGTCTAATGTACTAAAAGAAAAACAGCCCTCTGGGTGCAAGATAATCAGTACTGCTGCAGTCAAAAATACCAGAAGGAGAACTTATTCTTCTTTCCAAGTCTGGGCTTTAAACAGAATGAATGTTCTGCTGTATTTATCTAATTATCAGTTCTCATCTTCCTTTATGTCTCAGTGACATTATGACATGGTTGGCCACTCCCTCCTTATTGACACCCTCTCCTCCCCTGGCTTCTGTGACACTGTATTCTGATTTTCCATGGGCTTGGCCACCTGGCTCATTATGCCTCTGAGGAAGGAGGTGGGGAGTTGGGTGAGTGCCTGTGGAAAACCCCATCTAGTCAGGGGAGCAGCCAGCTGAGTTGAGAGAGAGTTCATCTCTTTTTGATTTACATTGATGAATTTACCTGAATATGTGGCAATCAGCCACATTTCTTACTCCACACTACCTATTGTCAATCCCAACATCCTTAGCCTCCAGCCTTATTTGAGATTATATTTCTCTCATTCAATGCCTGAACTCCATGGAGTCATTTCTAGTTCTATCCTATGTGTGTTTAGCAGCTCCTTATCTTTAGCCAGTCCCAAATTAACCTTAGTTGGAAAGATTTTATGTCTCTCACCATTTTTCTCTCTGATTCCTTTGCTGACATCTTTTCCTCTTTCTTTCTCAAGGGATCCCCTAGAGTTCTCTCCTTGGTCCTCTGCTTTTCTTATTTGTACATGAATTCCCTTAGAGAGGCACCAACAACTCTTAGGATTTCCACCATTATCTCTGTGCTGATGGTTCTAAAATCCACCACTCCAGGTTTGACCTCTCAAATGCTTCCTAGTGTTTTATAATAATTGCCTATATGATACTATAAAGTGAAGATTAAATTTCTGTTAAATACTCTGACTTGTTAATAATTAACTTCATTATCTTCTGCCCATCCCTTACTCCTCTCTAGTAATTTACTATTAATATCCAATAGGTATAATGGTTTAGGAAGGACATTGATAAACTGGAAACTGTCCAGAAGAAAGAAAGTAGAATGCCATCGGTCCTTGAATCCATTTCACAGGAAGATTAGGTAGATATATTTAGCTTTGGAAAAGAGAGGCTTAGGGAAGAAATGATGGCTCTCTTCAAGTATGCAAAAGACTGGAAGAGAAATTAGATGTTCTGTTTAGGAGCAGAGGGAAGAATTAGGAGCAATGAATGATACTCACAAGAGACATATTTGCACTAAACTTGTTTTAACAATTATAACTATTTAAAAGTAGGTTGAAGGCAGTTAAGAGGGCTGGACCTGGTGTCAAGAAGACATGAATTCAACTCCAGTCTCTGATGGTAGCTGTGTGACTCTGGACAAGTCCCACAATCTCTGTTTGCCTTAATCCACATGAGAAGGAAATGGAAAACCACTCCAAAATCTTTGCCATCTAACCTCATGGGCAGAATTGTTGTCAACAAGAAGAGACACCTATTACTGAATAACAACAAAAAGTAGATTATATTTCCTAGGGTTGACTCCTTCTTATTAGAGATTTTTAAGCTAAGTCTTTATGCCAGGTATGTTGTAGTAGAAATTCACATGCAGATAACTAGACAGCTTCTAAGGTTACTTCCAAATCTGACAGTCTATGATTCTGGAAACAACACAGCCATTTTTCCATTGCCATGGGAGCACAACTTTCTCAACTAATTTGTCAAATCTTGATGCTCATTCTACCACCATGTTTCTTATTCTATTTTATTTTTTCTGTTTCTCTATACACTATTCTAGGTAAGGTGCTTGTGACCTTGTATCTAGATGAATACAGTAGACCCCTAGTTAGCCTCCCTTCCCTTAACATATCCCTAATACCTGGCATCAGAGTCCACTACCCAGTTATTCTCTTAAGAATTTAGAGTATATCAAAATTCAAATACTTTTTTCTGGCATTCTGAATCTACTTCATAGACACTCATTTTATCTTCATCTATCCCACATCTAACAAAATATCTTTGAACCAATTCTTCTTGTCTTACTCACAGATACCTATCTTCCTATCCATCCTATCTTCCATTCCACAATCCTTCATATAATGGTGGACATAATATATGAACATTATTTCCTTTGAGTCCAAGTTCTACTGAATTCTTCAGAAGTCTTGATTAAGTTAATATTACTCAGATCATGCATGTCCTGGTTTTGGTTCTTTTCTACACTTATTATGCTATTTGAGAGAGGCAGCACAGTATAGTGGAAAGACTTATATCTGTAGTCAGAGAATGTGGTTTCTGATTGTCTCATACTAGTTGTGTATCCTTGAGCACATATCGGGTCACAAATATTCTTATTTGCAAAATCAATCAATCAGCAAACATTTTAAAACTATTTGCTGTATTTCAGATACAGTAATAGAAGCTGATGATAGGGAAAAATAAAGGCCAAAAAAAACCCAAAAGTACTGGGGGAGACACAATGCAAATAACTAGATAGATATAAGACAAATAGGATAGAAAAGGAAATAATTAGGCTAACAGGTAAAGTGTAGGGCCTGAAGTCAAGAAGACATCTTTCTGAGTTCAAATCTGGCCTCAAACACTTAGGAGCTATACAGCACTGGGCAAGTCACTTAATTCTGTTTTCAGCTATAAAATGAGCTGGAGAAGGAAATGGCAAGCTATTCCAGCATCTTTGCCAAGAAAATCCTAAATGGGGTTACAAAGAATTGGGCATGACTGGCAACAACTCAAAGAAAGAGAGGTTGCTGAGTAGTGGTGGTAGAAAAAAAATTTAGATGTGTCCTGGGTGGGGACAGTAAGGAACATTTTAACTCTCCCTCCAGTCCAGTAGGTTGGGGCATATGGGTAGGAGAGCAACCAGTTAGTGTGTATGGTCAGGGTTGTCATCATGAAGGAGGCAGTGAATGTCCACAATTTGAAGAGGTGGGAAAAAGTTTTGAGATGAAAGGAAATTTATTTACATTCATCAGTAGCCCTCATTTTAGAGAACACAGTAAAGGGACAAGCAAATCTCAAGTGGAATATTTGGGAAATAGGATTTACGAAGCTGGGAGAAAAGGAGCAAATGGATGGAAATGGGGAATAAGCTTTATTTATTGGCAACTGGACATTCAGAATTATTGGGATGAGAAGAATATGAGAAGGTGGGAATATGTTGACCATTAATGAATGAGTGCAGATTATTGGTGGCTGAGATAGGTCCGTTGAGGAAAATAAATGATTATACTGTATAAGGTCCAACTTCAAGTGTGTGTGCTAAATTGCGTCCTGTAAGGCCCTAGGATGCCTACAACAAAGCAGACAAAAATGTGTGTAGGTATGACCATGGGGAGTCTGATTGGGAGGTCAGAGAGAGTAATGTCAAGTAAGGTGGCTAAACAAGATATATGGGAGGCTCTGGTTGAAAGATAGCTCTAGAATTTCTGGAGAAAGCCCTGAGAAAACACAGGCCTAAGACAGCTGGCCATAATTTGTAACTGGTTCAGAGGATAAGACTGAAGAATTGGGATTAATGGCCTTCACTGATTTACAATCCTGAAAAGGAATTAGATTAGTTAATCTGTGAAGTTTATTCCAATCAAATCCATGGTCCTATATATGTCCTTATTCTCAGATTGTAATCTCTCCAGCTAGAATATAAATATCAGTGAAATTAGGGAATGTATATTCTTTGTTCTTGTTGTTGACTTCATTTAAATCCTTTTTGTCATCTAGCACTGATCAATACAAGCAGCTAGATGACAATGGATAGAGCATTGGGTTTGATTTTGACTTCAGATACTTATTAGCTGTGTTATCCTAAGCGAGTCATTTAATTCCCTGCCCGCATAAAAATAGAGAAGGAAATATTAAACCACTCCAGTAATTTTGTCAATAAAAACCATGGAAGTTAGTCCATAGGGTCCTGGAGAAGTAGAAATGATGGAACAACAACCCGATGAGCTCATATAATAAGAGCTCAATAAGTTCATGTTGAATGTTTTTTTGAATGAATAATATGAAACCATTTTCCAGCTAAATTACATGATTATTAACTATTCAATATATTCTTTGTTGAACTGGGAGGTATGAGGGATACGAATAAGGGTGTGTTGGCAAATGTTTAACAACTGGCTCCCCCTTTTTAAAAAAATTCATGATACAGTTTTATTTTTTTATTAAAGCTTTTTATTTTGAAAACATATGCATGGATAATTTTTCAACCTTAATTCTTGTGAAATCTTGTGTTCCAATTTCCCTTCCTTTCCCCACCTTTCTCCTAGATGTCAAGTAGTCCAATAAATGTTAAAAATATTAAATTCAATATATGCATGCATATTTATACAATTATCTTGCTGCACAAGAAAAATCAAATCAAAGAGAGAAAGAAAAAAATGCAAGCAAATAACAATAAAAAGAGTGAAAATGCTATGTTGTGAACCACACTTGGTTCCCCCAGTCCTCTCTTTGGGTGTAGATGGTTCTCTTCATCACAAAACCATTGGAAGTTGCTGAATCATCTCATTGTTGAAGAGAGCCATGTCCATCAAAATTGATCACATGATACAGATTAACTGTGTATTAACATTTTTTTATATCACATAAGCCTTGAAATCAACCAACAACAAATGAACTCCTGATTTGTAGCATTTGATGATTTCCAAAGTATAAATGTTCACACTGAAAATTTAATAATTGTTTGTCTGGGAGTTAGAGCTAAATCTAGTACATCCTAGGACAGGGGAAAATGTAGAATATAGTCCTGGCTCTTGAAGTATTTATTTTATCATTGGAAAGATCAGACTTTCAAATATGAAACTATCATCAAACAACTAAATGATGGAACATGTTAAATGCTAAATTTATTCATGTAGGGGCAACTAGATAGTACAATAGATAGAGCACTGACTGGAGTCAGGAAGACCTGGGTGAAAATCCAGCTTCAGGAACTTGATACTTACTAGGATGAGTAATCCTAGGCAAGTCACTTAATCCCCAATTTCCCAGCCAAAAAAAGGATTTCATTACATATTAGAATATATGGTACAGACAGATGATTAATGATCAGGTAGGTTCAAAAGGGAGTGATATTGTCAAGTGAGGGCTTTTGTGGCAGGAGGACTTGACATAGGCTCTAATATTCAAAGAGCTAAGTTTTATCCTTCCCTCCCATTTGACATTCATTGACTATGTAGAGGACAACTCTTTTGGAGTGTGACTTATCCCACAGCCCTTTAGAAGCAATCTAGTAAAATGGAATCTTGTTAGTTGATAAAAGCCATTTAACAAATGGGTAGCCAACCTTCCACCTCGGTGCTCTAAGAAAGTCTCACAAACACCAATGAAGACATCTAAAAATCTTTTAATACCAAACGAGCTGGAAAACCTAACCATTACTTGGCCATACTGTACAATATAGGAAGGCATCAAAGTTAACAACATATGCAATAATCCTAGATATCACACATGTTCAAAGGGGCTAAAAGAATGTTGTGTGGGGAAACCAATCCACTAAAGATTTTCTGACTTTGGGGCTTGTAAGAGAACGGTGGCAATGTTGTATGAACAGAGCTTTTTGCATTAAATAGAGCTAAATGTTCTACACTTTGCCTGACATTCAAAGTTTCTCACTGGAACAAGTGGTGCCCAATTTCCCTTTGTCTATGTATATTGCCCGACACTTATCACACTGTGATGAATGGATACACTAATGCACCGAACTTAGAGACTGTATAGATTCTTCTGTGTGCTTATGACAGTTTTCTAGAAAGAAGCCGTTCCTAACTCCATCAGTGCCTCTGAGCTTAAACTGTTAATTGGCATTTTTCTTAATTCCCAGCTATATTTTAAGGTATGAACCTAAGGAATTTTAAAGTCATTATGTGGGCGAGGGACTGATAAAAATAAATCCTTCAGGTTTAAAAGTGGTAGAGAGGGAATACAGGGTGTTAAGAAATCCAGGGGTTTTCAGCCAATTGGTTCAAAAAGCATCAGGGTGGGCTACAAGTCTCTGGAAAAGGTCACTGGTACCACTCTGGGTCTTCTCTTTTATGTACTTTATGCCTCCCATAAAATAAATTTAAAGCAGTTTAATTTAACAGTCTAATTAGTAATGGATTTTTCATTTTGTCTTTTTAACTATGTCTGATAGAAAATGATCCCGATTTGACTGGGAGCAGGCAGAGACATTCACACATTAATAGTTTAAAGACGGGGCTTCCTAAGCAACAGGGGCTGAGATTTAAAAGAAACAAAAATCAAAAAGTTCCATTCCTAATCAATTGCTGAAGACATAGAAAAATGTCCTTATCTTCTTTCCTGAATAAGAGGCTCAGGAAACGAGGAGGTCATAATATTCACATTCTACCCCTTACCCCATTCATTATCTTGAACCTCAGAAAGGAGAAAGCAGGTTCTATACAATTAGGACATACCTATAAATGAAGCAGACAATTTGAATACTTTATTATTTGGAATATCTTAGCCTTCATTCATCCATAAGAGTGGCCCCTGTGAAGTCAGCACATCCTCTCCCTCTCACATCTGATATGAAGAAAAAAAATTGCCCACTAGATCTAGAAATTCAACACCTTGGGATTCATTTTCTTAATTGGTTTTACACCTCTGAGCTACATAGCATAGACAAAGAGTTTTCTTGAAACTTGACCAAGAACTGAGAAAGAAATAGCAAAAAGAAAAGTCATTTTCAAACACCTGTCCATTCTGCACCTCTCTTGTCCAAAGTCTGGAAGCAGCCACTCTTCCATGAACTTTTCTTTTTACTAGTTGGGGACTGATTCAAAACATAAGTGTGTCATGTCTTAAGTTGTCCTAAGTGGAAATAACAAGAAAATCACATTGATGAAATAGTCAGCAGAAAAACAATTTCTCAGAAAGGAAATATGAACAATTTCATCAAAACAGAAACCAAAAAGTATCCTCCAATTTGCCCCAAAGAGGTCTCTAAACTGTCCCTTATTTTCTTTTATGTATAGTGATGATTGTCTTTGGGGTGATCTCTAATGTTTCTTTAAATGAAATGCTTCTTCCCATATCATTCTATGTCAGTATTTTGTTGGCTGCCGGTCTCTGTTTTGTACAGCAGCTGTACCCCACACATGTCTTGCAACATTTTTTATTTTAGAAAAGACAACCTGTGTTTCTTTTGGAAAACAAGTCATTTTCCTGTAAACTTACTTGCAGCTTTAAAAAAATCATAAAAAGGGGGGAATATATATATATGCATCTCAGAGGAATGCTGCCTATTGAAAGAGTATTTATTTCCTCTGGTCTTGTTTCAGCTTTGCTTCTGTCAGAGATAGTGCCTCCAACCTTTAGGCCAAGTGGAGTGAGTTCACATGTTCTCTGGAGTTCAATCGCATACTGCTTTTGCTCCAACTTTCAGGCAGGCTTTATCTGCTTCAAAGGTTTACAGCTTCAGAGTTGCTTATAAGCAGACAGCATCTGAGATTAATTGTAGGGGGTTTACTTTCCCCACCCACAGAGATAAACGCAGAGAAACCAATTTGGTAATTACTCTGTGTCCTGGTGCCCTCCTGAATTGTTCCAGTGCTAGAATAAACTAGGGTAAAGGGATATTTACCCAAACATTGGATGGAAAGATCATTTACATTCACTGACTGGTCTCAACAGCTCTGATTTCCCTCCCTTTTAGGAACAGAGGGAGAGAAAGATGAACAGGGTAGGGTGTGTGGCCTTGCGGCATGGTGTTTGGGGAAGAAGGGAGGGAGGAGAAGGTTGGAAATGTGCTTCCAGGTGAAGTTAATTGAATGATGTTGCAAATGGCAGAGTGGAAGTGTTCTGATGGCTTCACCCATGCTAGTTGATTCATTTAATTAACTTGGAAAGAAGCCACTACAGTGTTTTATCATTCAGCCCCATAGTGCTGGGCAACCTAAAGTCAAATCAGACAGACTTATTTGGAGGCCCTATTTGTTTCTTTTGCACATGTATACTTCTAAAATTTGGAAAGCCTGAAAGAGAACCTAGAGAATGAAAGAGTGATTCTATCACTTTTGGGGTTACTCTGATCAGGGAAATCTCAGGAGATAGTCTTAGCATAGACTATGGATGCTGAAGCCAAAGGATTAAACCAAGGAAAAATGGAAAGATGGAAGAGAGTTTCAATGGAAAGTCTTCTTCCATTCTCTCTAAGAAGGTATATAAACAAAAAAAAGTGAAAAGAAACTCTGGCACCTGTTAGGGGTCATTAAAAATCGGCCATGTACTGCTAATCTGTGATCATAAAAAGGCCATCTGCTAATGCTCAAAGGTCATTAAGATATCAGACGTGTTTACTTTGTTCTCATTGGTCCAGCAGATCATTTCTGAGGAAAGAGGGCTTAAATGGTTATTATGGTGGCGCCTGCTAATGCCCCTCTAGTTAAGGGTCTGTCAGTGTTCCCATTATAAACTCCCTACTTTCAGGAGTTCATTATACAGGCATAAAAATATCAGACTAAGGTGGAGGATGCTTTCTCAGATTATGAGTGATTTCTTTGGTGTATAGATGTGGGGGGGGGGGGGAGAAAGTTGATATAAACCATTTTTACTCTTCCAGGTGAAAGGTGTATGTGTGTGTGTGTGTGTGTGTGTGTGTGTGTGTGTGTGTGTATGAGAGAGAGAGAGAGAGAAAGAGAGATGGAGAGAGAGGGAGAGAGAGAGAGAATGAGAATCTTCACTTTTTCTTATTAGCATCACTTCACAATGTTTGTTCATCAGCGACTGATGTGCTGGGGATAAGTTGTACAGGGGACTTATGATGTGTTTTTGCTAGAGATAACCAACATTCCCCTGAAGGCATGGATGTTGACTCACGGAAAAGTGAACAATTGAAGAGATGCAGTTGAAGAGAATGGATGGAAATTAGGCTCACCAAGGATACAACTTTTGCAAGATTGGGAGTATGCCACACAAAAGCAAGTCCAAGAAAGCTGAAGATGCTGGGTTTATGTTGTTTATGGGTCCATGTGTGTGCATGGATTTGGGACAAAAATAAAATATTAAATTTGGTCACTAAATAGCTTTAACTGGATAAAATAAAGATTATTATTTGGTTAGATGCATGTGTAGAGTGCCAACTATCAAGTTTAAGTTTATAAATGGTGTAAAATGGTATGATTCAATATTGTTTTCTTCCTTTTTCATCCTTCTCCCACTGTTATGGAAGCAACTGAGTGTCATTTTGTATTTTTCTTTGTTTTATGGATTGTTGAACCAGCTTCAATATATAACTAATAAGAAGCTTTGAGAAAGAACAGGAGTAAAAGATGTCATCAAGGAAATGTGTGATGGGAAAGGAAGAGTTGGTCCAATAATAATGGCTAGAGATGACAATTGGACAGGGTATAAAACCCTGTCCAAGTATTATACTGATAACCCTATGATGTCAAAAGAAAGTGAGTATACATGGCTGTGCACTTATGGGAAGACATGGACATGAATCTCTTGGGATGATCAGCCATAAATGGATTCAGCCTACATTGCTGCAAGGAATTTTCTACTTTATGGAGATCATATATATCTGAGTATTGGTTCAATTATATGACCTTTAAGGTATCTTCTACCACTAAGCTTAGAGTCTTTTGATTATCTTTTCTTCTTATTGTTGTATGTCGAATGGTGCTTATCACCATCCCTCATAATCCTCCCTCTCTCCAAATATCTTAAAAACTTTTCTCTTTCTGTAGAGGGTTCAATCAGTCTTCCAGTCAATGGGGCTCATAATTTAATAGTCACCATGGACTCTTTCATTTACTTTACTGCCCTCCCCACCAATAATTTCAAGAACTTGCCAAACTTACTACATTGGCTTTCCTCTAAACTTAGCATTCCACCTCCCTTAGAAAAATCATGTTCATTATAAAAGAGTACTCTTTGCTTTTCCTGTCAGAATGCCTTTCTACCATAAAGCTTAGTTTTTTAGAAAGAAATTTTCCTTCCTTCCTTCCTTCCTTCCTTCCTTCCTTCCTTCCTTCCTTCCTTCCTTCCTTCCTTCCTTCCTTCCTTCCCTTCTCTTCCCTTCCCTTCCCTTCCCTTCCCTTCCCTCCTTTCTTCCTTCTCTCCCTCCCTCCTTTTCACTCTCTCTTTCTCTGTCTCTCTCTTCCTTCCTTATTCCCTCCTATCAAATTACCCTATCATTTAAGTATCTGTGTTATCTATTATATCTTCATTGCTTCCCACTCCCTCAGTAGAGGGTGAGCTCCTGTTCAGAGACTATTTAGTTTTTTTTTTTCTTTCTGTTCCCTAGAATCTGTCATTGAAATTTAATAAATATTTTTGAGTCAAATCATATTAAAAATACTAATGGTTTGGATGAATAAAATCTCTCACCTTCTCTCTATTCTGTCCATCTCCTGAATTAATCCTGTATCTTCAGCTGCCTAGTGGACATTTTCAATTGCATGTTTCATTGACATCTCAAACTCAACATGTCCAAAAAGGTTGGAATTGGAAGAAGAGGGGGAAGATTTTTTCATTAACCTAAAACAAACAAAATTTTTCTGAGTAACTTGGTCAGATTGACAGGAAAGTGTGGAGAACTTGAGGGTATTAAGAACAATAGAGCAAATAAGTAAATTCATTGCTATGTTATCCAGCTGAGAGGAAGACTTTGTTATTTACAAAACTGCAGTTTTCCTCTTTTTGTTGTTATTCACATCATCCTATTATCCTCCTTTGAAAAAGCCAACATGAATTTCCTGTATGTTAAACATCTAGCTGAGGTACCCATAAGTAAGTTATATAACTAAAATTCCACCCCATCCCCCTATCATGCTTGGGTAATGAAGAGGTCTCTTATCGGTGGGTAGTCTGACAGTCCATATGTTCTGCTACCTGGACACAGCAGGCAAGGGAAGAACACAGCCAAATGCTCAAAATATGCATTTTAGTGATGTGCCTATATAGATGGGTAGGTATATATAGACTGAGATCCATTTTTAGAGTTAACATAATCTCATGATAATAAATTGGGCTAACCAAAATTCAGAGTCTTTTTTTTCTTTTTCTGAGATTTTTTCATATTTAAAATGAGAGATTATTTTTTGGATTCAGCCTTTATTTTCAATAATGCCATTATCTAATCAAACCCTCCCATGCTTTATCTCTGTTGATCAACCAGATTCACTGCCTTTTTTTATAAGAAGTTCCAAGTATTTAGTGAACTCTTTGAGGCCAATCAAAGTACCTTCTGGTGAGTTCTGAATGTGATGATTAGCCACTGGATGTCTTCCACACTGTTTTTAAGTACCAAAGTGAGAATTTTTTTTTTTTTTTTGCAGTTTAGTGCATTACAGGTGACCAAGAAATTGATGAATCACATTTTATTCCAGGGATGTCAAATGTAAGTTTTATTGGGAAATTCAGCATCTGTCATCTTGGTATTATGCATGTTATTGTTCTGAAATCTAAATTGGATTCTATTGAGCTCTGTCTTTAGCTCTGTCTCTGAGTGGCATTGGATCATGGTCTTTTTAGACCTTTGATCTAGGGTTTAATTGAGTCATCATTTCATAAAATTTCAGAGTTAGAAGAAACCTCTGTGACCATGTAGTGTAACCTATACTGGAAATGATTTTTTTCTACTCCTTTACTTTAAGACCTACATTGAAGGCCTATCTATTATCTCATGGGGCAAAGCTTTCTAAACTGGGATTATCTGTACAAAAGGGGTTTTTTCCCCTCTAGGAGAAAGTAAACTCGTTGAAGAAGGAATCTGGAACCTGGGAGGGACTGAATAAGGTATACAATACACACGTAATATTTTTGACAGACTAACATTCTTTTTGTATTGAATTGATTTGAATTTAATAATTCTATTATAAGGAGAAACTTCCCCAAATCAATCTTAATTTTTTTTTATAATCTCTATCTATTGTTCCTGGTCTCTCTCTCTAGGCACAATCAATCCATCAATCTGTCAAACATTTAGAACAGTCTAATCGCTGGTCCACCAGGCAATCACTTCAAATACTCAGAGACAGCTATCATGTCCACCCTAAATCATTTCTTCTCAAAGCTGAACTTTCCTGTTTCCTTAAGATGATCCTCATATAGTATGAACTTGATTACTGTTATCATTCTACACACTCTCCTCTAATCATTCTCCACCTTATAAAAATATTCCTTTCTAAATGGTATCTACACCAACGCTACATAAGACAGGGCAGAGTCTAACAAGGTAGGGTATAATGAGACTCTTATTATGGCAAAAAACCCAAAACAATAAAACAACAACCCCAAAGCAAAAATTAAAGCCAAATCCTCAAAAAACAAAACCATGAAATTATTTTTTTCCTCTTTGTAGAATCTACATGAAATTTCTTCAAGAGATGGAAAGCATAGCTGTATGACTAGCCAGGCAGGTATAATGGGATCTTGCCCCTAAATCCTCTCATTTCCCTGAATTCAGACTACATTTGCTGATTAATCTCTGGAAGCCTGGATTTCGCTTAGTCTATAACAACACTTACACCAACAAGATTGCTGGGTTTATGAATTTATTTTCAATCAACTCTTCTGCATGTTAGATATATTCTATGGAGAAAGCTCAAAGATTTTTTGGAATCCTCTTCCTGTTTGCCAGTCTGTCATCTTTAATATAAAATTATCCAGTTATCAACTTTGAGCAATACTGCCTCACTTAAATCAAATTGACATGTAAGTCAAGGCATCCTCAGTGATGTCATTAGTACTCTGAAAACAAAGGACCACCACCACCAGCAACAATACAACTATCCAACTATTAGTTAAAATAATCTTCTGAAGTTATAAACAGAATGAATGGTTCATCTAATGCCAGAGAAATATCAGGATTGAAAATTTGGGGAGGTATAAGACATATGCTGTTAGTGTATTAAGTGAGGACCAGAAGCAGGAACCAAGTCAATGAGGCTGGGAGGAGCAGAGTTAGAAGGTGAAAGGGAGGGGAGACCTTTATTATTAGATGGGGATGTAAAACCCCAATCTGTGCCTCAGCTGCAGATGCAGGGACATACATACAGCTTTTTAAAGTCCTTATTCCAATGCTCCACTTGTAACTATTTTTAACCTTATTAAAAAGGAGGGAAATGCTCTCATTTCACCAGCAGTCACTTGATTCTTGTAGTAAATTTCTTTACTTTATAACTCTACCTTTGATATCTAAGACCAGTAGGCACTGGAACTTGGATAAACATAAATCTCCCGGAATCTGCCCATGGTAACCATGTACTGTTAGGAAAGATCTGGGGACTAGCCCCGGTCTCCAACTGGAGTAGAGAGGAAGGTGATGTTCCCCTCTTTGGAGTTTCAGTCAGTTCAATCTTCAATTCAATCTTATAAAGACAGAATTTGTGGCATTTGTGTAATAGAAATACAGACAAAAGTCAGAAGAATGCACCCAGACAGGTGATGTCTGATAGCTTCAGCTCCACGTGATCAGCTTTCTGGCACAAGGTCAATGGGCCTGCAGAGCCAGCTGAAGGAACAACAGGCAGAACTGGGGTATATTATAGGTATGAGGGTTTTTCTTTCTCTCTTTTTCTTTTCCCATATAGCAACTCCTTTTATATCAGTAGCAGGGGCTAAAATCTCATTTAAAATCTCTTCACATTTTCTACTTTGGGAAGTCTCTGTTAACTTTTGAAAGAACATATCTTTGGCCAGGCTTAATCTTTCATTTTGGAAATCTGTTACTGCTATGGTATCTTGGGATTGGTCTCTTGTCATGTGCTATAAACTCAGGTAGCCTAAGTTACATCAATATTCAGAGAGATGTCTAAAGAAGGTTGAGAAGTTGAAATGGTAGTTGGACACTGTGAATCATTTATTCATTCAAAAAATGTTATTTGCTATCTAGAACATTCATTGCACTTCCCAGCACTAAATGAATAACATGAAATGTACAACATGATTCTGGACTTTTAAAGGAGTTTAATTTTTTTTTTTGGAGAGACAGCACACACAAACTATAACAATTTAGCAACAAGGCAAGGCAGTTTGGTAAGTATTAACATGAGTGATACTGAAAAAAATATTATAGAAATTTAAAGGAAAGTATGAGTATTTGAGAAGTCAAAAAAGACTTTCTGGAAGAAAATCAGACTAAAGCTCTATGCAACTTTTTATGGGTATTAAATGGAAATAACTGAGATTACATAGGGAAATGTGGTAACTCACTCTTAAAGCAAGTATATAAGATTTATAGTTTAAGAAATGGGTGCGGCATTCTTGGAAGGGGAAATATTTCCTTTACTTTGGCCCTAATTTTGTCTTCCTTTATCTTTTCTCTCACTCACCGGCTGAATCACTATCTTCCAATATGTAGTTATTGAAGGAAGCCAAGAAGCCAAGAGGTAGAGATGATGAGGAAGAATATAAAGGTAGCAAGTGAATATCCTTGGAGTTGGAAGTGTTCTATGTGAGAAACATTCAAGAAACCAGGCTCACTGGGTCACAGAGTATTAGAAATATACTCTTGATAACTGAAAATCAGATACTGAGGAAATTTTATTAAAGAAGAATCTTAAGGAATCATCTTAACATTTCTGGCTAGAAATGGGCCCCATTCCTCTTTAGGAAGAGGGAGCCCCAAGCACAGAAGTGGGAGAAACTTTATATTTGCTAGTTTGGCACAGTCCCTCCATTCAGAGAACAGATTGGTTCATTTCTTCCAGGTTACAATCTTTCTGATATGCCCACTACATGTTTCTGCTAAATATGTATAAACATGTTCCCCCTCCCTCATCATATATCACATGTTCAAAAAATGGTGGAAAACTCCTCCTATGGATTGTGTTGTTTACTATTCAATTAGCCTCTTAAGCAGGTGCAATAATGATTTGGTCAAGTCAGGTTATTGACCCCAAGGAGTTTGGTCTAGATCAGATATTATCTTCACTTTGTGGTTTTCTCAAAACGACCAGACTCTTTCTGATTGGTTATATCCACCTGTGCCTCCCTAGCTCCCCAATTCCTTGTTTGCACAAGGCTTCTATTGGATCACTTAATTGTTCTGTGGAATCTTAACCTTCCTTAATTTCACATTCTGAAAATCTTTTGGTCAGCCCCATACTACCTGGAAGCTTGCAACACTGGGGAAACCCAACTTTTCAGGATTTTCCACATAAAATATATTAAAGGGAGTAAGATGGAGCACAATTGAAAAGGGAGGGAGGAAGGTGAAAGGTTTTAAAGGGCTTTTTAAAGCCATACAGAATATTTTATACTTGATTGTTGAGGTAACAGGGAGCCACTAGAGTTTACTGAATGGTGGGGGAGGGCTATCTGAGCAAATTTATATTTTAGGGAGATGAATTTGACAACTTCAATAGAGGGTAAATTGAAATGGAGAAAGACAAATCATAGGGACTAAGCATCAGGATATTGCACTAGAATAGGCATGAAGAAATGAGGACCCCTATCAGAATGGCAAAAATGTTAGGGGAGAAAAGAGTTTACCCATAAAAGATGCACAAAAGTAGGCACGTAGTGCTTGATGAGTGACAGTAACTCTGGCTAGCACTTCCACCCTAACCTTTTAGTGTTATGTCAGGATAATAAGACTCAGGAATCAGAAAAGCACACAAAGGACCCTCAAACTAATGGGGAATGGTTCTCTACATCAGGGCTTCACAAACTTTCTTCACTCATAACCCCTTTTTGCCAGAGAAATTTTTATGTAACTCCAAGTATATAGATATATAAAATAGGTAACAAAAATCAGACGTTTACTGATAATAAATCATAAAGTGATTTTAAAACAATTCTTTGTTATACAAATGGTTTTACCATCTATTAAAGATTAAAGCAAATTTGCATATGAATGAGTTTTTTGCATAAAGAATTAAATCTTGGTGGAATATTTGATATTGCAGGACATAGAACATTCAGAAATTTTTTTATGACCCCACATTCAGTTACACAAACCCATATAGGGTTGGGATCAACAGTTTAAGAAACACACAGAGACAGAGACAGAGAAACAGAGAAAGACAGGGAGAGGCGAGGGAGAGGAGGAAACAAGGGAGGAAGGCAGAGTATTCATTCTCTGAGAGAGAGAGAGAGAGAGAGAGAGAGAGAGAGAACTTCTGCTCACAAGAAGCTTGCATTTTAATGGGGGGAAGACAAAACATAAAAAGGGGAGCTTAAAAGCTGCTGGAGGTACAAGGAATAGAGAAGGGACAAGGTAGAAAAGTTCAGAATCAGAAGTAGAGCTAATAAGAAAATAAGGGTCCTAGTGAGGAGGTTAAAAAAAAAAAGCCAGAAAATTGAGAGTAGAGCCAGAAGAGAAGAGAACTTCATATTCTATAATAGTAAACACCAAATTCAATATTTATATAATGCTAGAAATATAGGGTGGTGGAAGTATAAAGCTTTCAGTGTGAGAGAAGTAGTTTTACTAAAAACAGGGGAAAATGACTTTACATCATGGCAAGTCAACTTAAGGACCTTGTTACCCAAAAAGATAAAAGAGGAGGAAAATATGAATAAGTTCAGCACCATTTTGTATAAATTAATTAATGGCATCCTCATTCTGAGTAATTTGGAGAAACAAAAGATGTTTAGAGAGTACAAGTCTCTGAGTGTGGAAGTTGACCTCAAGGAGGACTACCTTTTTTGAAGTATCCCGTCAGACAGACAGAGAACTAGGCTAGACGAATCCCAGATCTGATTCAGTGTGGCACTTGTGAAGTTCTGAGTGTTAGTCATCGATTTGTAGCCCCTAGCATGCCAGGTATTCAATAAGTATGAATCGATGGTGATGGTGATGATTTCACAAGGAATATTGGGAGGCTAAGAATAAAGAATTGCCAAGCACTCTGCAAATATAAAGTGCCATAAAAATGCTAATGGAAAAAATTGCACGGCCACTCTTGCACATTGGCTCAACAAGGCCAAATATAATAGAAAAGGAGACTGACTTTTCAACACGCCAAGCACTCACTGTCTATTCATATAGTCCTCCTGCAATGCTGCCATGGGGAGTACATAGCTCTGCATCTATTATTCACCCCAAACAGCTCTTTTTCATCTGGAAGCTGTTCTTCCTGTAAAGAAAGATTCACTAAAACCCTTTGGCGCCATCAACAATTGCAACAACAAAAGTTTGCTTGAGAAATTCATTCAAAGAGTAAAATAAAACAATGGAAATCTATCATGTGTGTTTCAGATTCAGAACTGGGCTTTGTTTTGCATTTGGCTAAGAAATGATATATGGCTACATTGTAAAACAGTTATATTAAAAAGATCTTCTCGCCCTGAATTCCTAATACATATTGTACTCTCATCATCTAGTCACTTTAGAGTGAAAGTTAAAAATACTGATACTGGGCTACTAGCCTTTGGTATATCTCATAGCTGATATATTTGTCTAATACTTTTGTTTTAGAAGGCCCATTACTCAGGGCTGGTGTGTCGGGCTGTTCATTTTAATTTCTTCTAGTTACTTAAAATGATAATTCTGGGAATAGTTTCTAGGTAAAAATATACTCAAAAACCTCATAGGCTTGTGATATGTCATAATCCAGATATACATGCAAATAAGGGTTCCATAATAAAAATAAAGATGTTTCTGTTTGACATCTGGTCTATGAGGAAACTTGTTTATATGAAGGTTAGAGATACTTATTGATCAAGAGAAAGTAGGTAGTCACATCTATTATGCCCATATCGATATGTATGTATATACATATATATATATAACATATATAAACATATTAAAATCTAGTGATGATTAAGACTGCTGAACTCAGTCAGGAGAGTCTCTGACCTTTACTCCTTCTATGACCTTCAACAAGTAACTTAAATTCTTTAAGCCTCAGTTTCTTTAACAAAATGGAAATAATATCTAAAGTATTAACATTATACACATCTCATTTGTGAGGCTCAAATAATATAATGCATGGAGAGTCCAATATAAATGTCAGCTATCATAATTCAGATACACAGTTAGTGTCTTCAGTAACATCTCAGTCCTAGGTCACACTCGACATTATACATACATATGTGGGTATATGCATGTACACATACACTATACATACATACACATACATGGAGTGTATGGAGTACCCAGGGAGGACAAGCACCTCTAGTGTGAGGTCTTGTTAAGTACTTTCAGGGCTGCTTATCTACTTTTGATGTCTACCTGACACTCAATTCTCACTTGTGGTTCTTAGGAGATGTATTGTCCACAGTCAGATTAACTGTCTCAGCAAGCAGGTTAACCTGGGTTGAGAATAATTCATGGATCTCAAAGCCATCAGTGAATTGGGGAATTCTGTACTCCAAGCATGTGAAGACTTCCTTCTGTAGAATAGACAAAGTGAACAATTTTGACCAATGACCAGAAAGGCAGCTGAAGCAGACTCTGTGATATGCTTAGAGCTTGGTCAGGCATTGAAGATGTTAAGGTCATTCATCACATCCTGGACCATTGCCAGTCAACTTGATGTTTTTCTTCCATTGGACTTCGATGACTCTGCCTCACTTAAATCCAGTTCACAAACGAATCAAGGCATCACCCATGATGTCACTGGTTTTCTTTGAAAGGGAGAGCAAATAGAGATATACATCAATATGTATATACATATACACATATTCACTTTGTTAGCATAAAAAGGACTCTGTATCTGAAGGAGACAAGCTTTTATAAAGCCTTGATAGTGGTCCTGCACTGTGGAAATGATGGAAATTAAGGAGTCTCTTTGCTTAGTGGTTACTTTGGAGCTCAAGAATCATTCAAAGAGGGGGTAGCTAAGTGGCCCAGATTAAATTGTTTAACAGGGCTGATATTTGCTTGGTTTACACAAAGGCAGTCCAGCAATTATCCTGATGCTTGACAGAATTATCATCATTATTTATTTTGCTATAAGCTAGATTTATAGAGATTTGTAGCATTTGTAAGACTAAGCATAAGAAACATTAATAGCTTTACTAATTATATCACTACTTTACAGATATAAATAGTGATAAAAATGCCAAGTAAAGTGAACTAGTAAAACATTTTAAAGAGAATTTTAAACCCAGTTGCTGATTGACGATGCCGTTGGCAAGTCTTTGGTTTTGAATGGAGGGTGAAAGAGCCTTCCTGGAAGATTTAAATCCTACTTTCCTCCTGTTCATGGTACTTAAAAAGGGAATTCTGACCTAACCTGGCCATACTCACATATAATAAGAATTCACTTGGATCCCAAATAAGAAAGATTCTTTGTTTTGTATTCAAGTGAAATGAAAGTTATAAGCAAACCTCATGCACACATGATGGGGAAAAGTTAACCTAAATGGAAGAGGAGGGAGAAAAGAGAGAAGTCAAGGAATTGTAACATGGTGCTTCTCCCCATTTTATCCTGGCTATTGATCTGCCTTGCTGTGTTCTCTAGTGCACACCTTGTTATAAATGAGGATATTGAGTGAAGAAAAAGAGTTAATAAATCCACTGCCTTTACCACAGTTACTAATGGAAATCCATCAGGAGTTTAAGTGCAGCATGAGTGAAAAGACCAAACTGGAAGTGGAAGGCATGGTGGATGAGGATGGATAGAGTCTGTCTGGTTTGGGAGCATGAGAGGCACACATCAATGGAGACATAAACCAGAACAATATTTAGAGTTTAGGGAGATGAAGAATGTTGTCATCTTTATCATATAGGGAGGATGTGTTGGTATATCTTAATATCATAGCACGGAAGCACCCAGAGGCAAGGAACTCTATTACCTGTATGTTCTGTATAATGCCTAAGACACTGGAGGTACTTAGCAAATCTAAACTAATTGAAAAAAATTCAAGACAATTTTTATTATATATTTAAAAGGAATTGCAAGTTGTACATAGTAGTTTTGCAGTTTTATGTACTATCATCGTTTTTATTATACTATGTCATGAAAATGCTTATTCTATTCCATAAATTAGAAATAAAATAAATTGAGAAAATCTTTTCCTAATTTATTGCAATTGCACATTGTATATTTTTTGCTCCTCTCTCACATAGGTATGTATGTGTAAATATCTATCTATCTATCTTCTCATCTGTAAATTAAGGTTTTGTCTATCCTAAGGATTTTTTTGAGAAACAACAGCAAGGGAAAATTATAACCTGATAAAAAGGGATTCTTCTCTTTTTTTGAGAATAATAATAAGATAACCTAGCAAAAAAAAGCCTTATTTAAAGTCAGATTGAATTTAATAGCTATTTGCTGCCCTCTCTCCCCCAACTTCTCTTCAAATTAATTTGTGATCTCATTAATGTAGGTTTTGCTTACGCAATTCTTGCCCATGTGTCCTACAAGTGGTCCTACCCCAGTGTGCTACAGGTCTTCCTCAAGCTCTCCATCATACTGAGGATACAAAGAGAACCTGCAAGAAGTTCATCAATTATCCCTCACTCTCCACAAATGACCTGCTCATGTTTTGTTTTTCATATACACTTCTTTTGATTATATCTTTTATTCTGTTTCTTCCTAATCCTTGCTTTTAATGTGTTGTTTCTTATTTAAAATTGCCTTGAATTTTTTCCATTATCATTTTGGTAATCTCCAACTTCTGTTTTTCAGACTTTCTTTTCTTTCATGATTCACAGCCATGAAATATCACTGGAAGAATACTACTAAGAATTATCTAAGACTTCAATGATCTCTTATAGGAAGATATGTAATTATCCCAGTATTAATATAATCAGCCCAATGTCATTTGTAAACAGAGGCATCTGCAGGGCATCATCACTTTAAGGAATTATTTTTCAAATTAAATTCCAGCCTATCTCTTTAATAAGATCTTTATGAAAAATTTTGGAGAATTGTTGAACAGAGTTACTTTTGTTCTGTATCTTTCCTTGAATGTTGTGTCATTTGGGCCCCTTTCAAAGGAACAGAGCCTTTAAAGAATTTTTCCCCTAATAAATCACATATATTTTGTAACCAACAAATAATACATGGTATGAGATCTTGTATTTTTATAGGTTTTATTCCAATATGTGATGGTAAAGATATGGTCTAGTGTGAAACTTTCCTTGCTTTTATAGGCTGACTGTCTCCTAATTACCATTATTTAGGATGCCCTCAATTTGATAAGATATTAATTTATTCCTTCCAAGAGTACAAAAGGCAATCATGTTCTTTGATAACTTTGCTACCAATATTCCATTCAATATGATAGGGACATCATTACTTTCTTTTTCTTGGCATCATAAATATTCCAATGGAACACATGAAGTGTCCATTGATTATCCCCCATATTTACAACATAGTCAGCCTATCATTTTTTCCTAGAATACATTTCCTTTATGACATCTTTTACTCCCTTTCTTCTTTGAAATTCCTTGTTTGTTATATATTGTGGCTAGCTTATACTTCACATGTGCCTCTCCATTGTCCCTTATGTGGTAAACATGTTTAATGCCCTGGAGACTGCAGTACTCCATGATTTGTAGTCATATGACAACAATAATAGAATATTACTGTTATGGAACTGGGCCTTTATTTCTGAGAGATACTTGCTATCATTAAAGGAATTTTTCAATTTCCCAATGACAAGTTAGCTCACACTTCTATTTCACACATACTCACACACTCACACACACACACACACACACACACATGCATGCACACATGCATACACACATTCACATACACACAGATGGATGAGCTCTGCGGTTTGTCCAAATAACTATCTTCTGATCTGGAGCATAGACAAAGATAATGCTCAAGCATGTTTTTTTCTTTTTTGAACTTTTTTGAGTGGTTATAGATATCTTTCTGATAGTTTGACTTGATGGACCCAATTATTAAAGTGTCATCCACAAACAATTATATAATTATATAAATAAAACCATCCAAAAGGAATCCTTCAGTTGAACTCTGTGTTATACCTTCTCTGCAAAATATGGCAAGCACCTTTGATGAGAATAAATATCCCTATTTTTATCCCTGATTGGGTATCTAAGATCAGAGGGCCATTGAACAAAATTATTTCTGTTGTCATATTTTTAATGAAATCATGAATAATTTTGATATATGGATGGGTAGATCTTTGTGTGGAGGAGGAGAGAAGACTTAATACAATGCTTTGCTTTAAAAAAAACACATACTCTAAAAAATAGTCCACAAAAGATGAATTGAGTAAAATCTTGAATTTTCTCTGTCTTCCAGTCAAATGTAAAAAAGTAAAGATGAAGACCACCATATAATATCACTTACAAAAAGCTTTTTTTGTTTCCCCTGAATATCTTCATTAGGTATCCCCTTGATTGATATGTAGATTACTCTGGCCACTGGATCCAGATGGCTCTGGAGGAGAAAAGGAGGCTGGTAACCTTGATAACTTTGATGGTTAGAAAATTTGGTAAGACAAATGTACTTTTCTTCTCTTTATTGCCTTCCATTTTTTTAAATCCTTAAATGTCATTGGAGTTGCTATGATTATTTGGCTCTCTCAGGTAGCTTTCCTTAAATCAGTTTTATTTCTTACTTTATTATTTACTTCTCTCTGTTTAATGAGTTGATATAGTTGATAATTTTCAAACACTCCTTGTTCATTTTTATAGATGATTTTGTATTTTAAATTGTCATCACCTTTGACTGACATAGTTGTCTGCCAGTCGGAGCATTTCATTTGATTATGACAAAGTATTTACATCAGTTAAATTTCTATGAGCAGTTAGATGGCCCAGAGAACAGAACACTGGTCCTTTAGGAGGACCTGAGTTCAAATCTGGCCTCAGATATTTAACACTGAGTAGCTATGTGACCCTGGGCAAGTCACATAAGCCCAATTGCCACTCCTCCCAAATTAAATAAAATAACCTTTTGAATGAAATCATTAAGATCTGCTTCTTTGTCCTCTCTCATACCCCTACTCCATTTTTCATCTTCAATAATTAGTTGAAATAGTTAAGATTGAATAGTTTGATTTGTATCAATTTCGATCTTTAACAAGTCAGTGCTTGTATACACACAGATATACAAGCATACATACAATGATATGTGTATACATATCATATATGTAAATAAAGAAAAAAAACCTATATTATGTATAAGTCAGAGATCACTCACCCATTAGTTATTTTCTGTCAGTAAAGTTGAATCAATTTAATTTTGCAAGGTTATTTTAATGCTTACCAAATTCAGTGCCTACAAATTTTATTTTCCCAGAAAACATTCATCACAAATTAAAAAAAACACTCGGATTCAGCTCATATGTACAAATTGGCAAAGGTGACAGAAATATATGATTGTGGGAAGACAGTCACACTAATACACTATTGGTGGACCTGTGAATTAGTTCAACTTTTCTGGAAATCAGTTAGTAATTATGCAAGAATAATGTTTAAAATTTCCATGCCCTTTGATCTAGCAATCCCATTATGGAACAACCTGACAGAGCTCAAAGACAGGACATTTTCTTTTAGGGGAGGAAGAGGGGGTCATGTTAGTGTTTTTTGTTCTTTTATTAAATGTTACAAAATATTCATAGCAATATACTTGCTAAAACAAAGAACCAGAAAAAATAGTCCCCCACACTTGGATGATGACTGGAAAAAACCCCTATAAATATGAATATAATGGAATATAATTTTGCAATCAGAAATAAAAATGGGAGAAATTGGGAGAAATAAGACTTGAATGTACCAATGAATGAAATAAGCAAAATCAAAGAAATAAACATAACAACAAATGACTGTCTCTTTTTCACACATCCATCCATCTATCTATGTATCTATCTATCATCTATTTATCTATATCTATGCTTTCTCTCCTCACCTATTCTACCTTTTCATTGAAGTCATTGAGCAAATATGTTCATTTAATTTGAAGGTTTTATTGAGTTCTCCAAAACCTCTTCTACTTTATCCTGTGTAAGAAATTTTGTTGCACAAACTACACAAACAAGATGATGCAGTAGCTAGAAATTGGGTTCTTTGGGCCCGGTGTTCAAATACAACCTGGGCTACTGAGTTCAAATACAAACTCAGATATTTAGCTGTGTGATACTGAGCAAGTCACCTCAATGTCCTCACCTATAAAATGGGGATGATAACAGTACTTAACTTTCATGGTTTTTGTGAGAATCAAATCAGATAATACAAAGACAGCAACTGGATTAATAGTTGGTATTTAATAAATCTTTCTCATTTGTTTTATACTGATTTTTTTCCATTACTTATTATAAGCATTACAATGTGAAATGATCAAATATACCATTAAATGATCTCCCTTGGGTGCATGATAAATCCAATTCCACATAGGTAAAACCAACTTCATCTATTCTACAAGGAAAACCAATGAACTATCATTTATCTTCAATTTTTTTTGCTTTATCTTGTCATAAATTTAATTTATAGTGAAAAAATACTGAAAATGTCAAGATGTATTTTGATCTTCCAAAAGTCACCTACTTGTTTGTTGGTCTCATGAGCATTTTGAATACTAATAACCAAGTTAATATTATAAAGAATCTAAGACCTGGGCTCTTCTTAAGTAATTCTCTGCCCCTTTTAATGCCACTTTGCTTTAGAGCTGCAGTGAAAAATGGGTCTATCTACCCTGCGTGTGCACATGTAGAGAGGAAGATGGACACACACACACACACACACACACACACACACACACAAGCACTCCTCCCCCATCCCTCCCTCACATATACAATTTAGGTAATTTTGTTAGAGTGAAGAATGTCAAAGTGCCAAGGTCTGATGAAAGTAACTAACTTTATCTCTCCCCCCACCCTTATTTAGTCATTTAAAATATTCAAAAGAGAGATGAGTTTATATGAGGACAGATAGTTCTGAAGTACTTGGGCTTCCCAGGCAGAGTCTATAAATTTGGGAATAAGCACTTCAGCATGTCCTCTCTTTACTTGTAGCTCTTTGTAATGCAATCTATTCACAAAATTAATTACTCCTTCACTTTGGAAGATGGAGAGCTCTGAGATTAATCTATTTATCTCTTATCTATCTATCATTTCTCCCTCACTCTCCACCAATGTACCCCTCCCCCCCCCCAAGAATGCAACACTACAGCAAATAGGCACTTTCAATCATACCAGGTGATTTTCTAATGATAAAGTTACTAAAAAACACAGATAGTCATCAAATTTGTTCTTTGAAAACCTTATCCTCGGATATATCTCTACTCTATTGTTTAGGAAATCTGAATAAACTAATGACCAAACTTCATTTTTATCTTTGGATTCAAGAATTAAGGCAGGACTACATACAAGGCCAGCCCCATGTCAAATTTGAAGGTGGATGAAGTTTGTTCTTATATCCACTCCTCCATTTCTATCCTAACTCACACTTGTCAAGCCTAGACCCTTTTCCCTGTCTTTGCTTCTTCAAAATTTATCTGTCTTTGACTTATTAACTCAGGAACAAGCTTTTTACAGAGAAATCATAAACTAATCTAAATATTTAATTAATACAGGACTACATAAATGAATGTTAATGCCTCATACTTTCCAAATATGAAGTACAATTAATTTTTTAATTAAAGCTTTTTATTTTCAAAATATATGAATGCATAATTTTCAACATTCACCCTTGCAAAACCTTGTGGTCCTTTCCCCTCATTCCCTCCCCTAGATGGCAAGTAATCAAAAATATATTAAATATGTGTAATTCTTCTAGATATATTTCTACAAATATAATGCCGCACAAGAAAAATCAGATCAAAAAGACAAAAAAAAAAAAAGAGAAAGAAAACAAAATGCCAGCAAACAACAAAAAAAGAGTGAACATACTATGTTGTGATCCACACTCCATTCCCACAGTCCTTTCTTTGGGTGTATAAATGGTTCTCTTCATCATAAGACCATTGGGACTGGCCTGAATCATCTCATTGCTGAAGAGAGCCATGTCCATATGAGGTGCAATTTAATAGGAGCTTTCAATATTGACTATCTTAACTCCAAAGTCTGAACTAATGGTGAGATCTTAAGAAATGGAGGCAAGGTAGGGAATAGGTGGGCTATTCACTGGAAATTGGTGGAAGAGGGATTTTAAACATTTCTTAATGTAAAACATTTCCATATTGGTTATTTTGTACAAGAATACAAATAAAAAAAAAAAGAAAGAAAGAAAGAAACTGAAAAATAGTATGCTTCAGCCTGTATTCATTCAATATCAGTTCTCACTCTGAAAACATCATTAGTCCCTTAGGATGGTGTTGGATCATTGTATTGCTGAAAATAGCTAAATTATTCACAGTTTCTTCATTGAACAATATTGCTGTTACTATGTACAATGTTTTCCTGGTTCTGTCATTTCTTTATGCATCAGTTCATATAAATCCATTTCTTATAGCATGATAATATTCCATCACAATCATATGCCACAATTTTGTTTAGCCAACCCAATTTTATGGACATTTCTTCAATGTTCAATTCTTAGCCTCCACAAAAAGAACTACTATAAATATTTTTGTACAAATAAATCCTTTTCTGTGAAGATGTATTTTTGTGGGTCTTAAAATTTCCCTAGCCACATAGCAACCCAAACCACCTATGGAGTAGAGTTGACACTGACCCTTAGAGTTTTAACAATACAAATTATGCTTTTCTCCATTTTATTTGGGTAGCAGACCCAATTTTAGTGTTGGCTCCAATGCCAATTTTGTACCCTTAGGTAAGGGAATTCCTTTGTCTAATCTTAGATTCTTATAACTATACAAATGTCTTAGCTGATATTTATAAGGTGATTTAAGGTCTTCAAAGTGCTTTCTTCATGTGTTATCTTCAGTTTATTCTCAGAACAGTGATGAAAAGCAGTTGCTGTTATCCTCATTTTGGGGATGAGAGACCTGAGGGAGGCAGAGAGCGATAAAATTACTTTGCCAGGGTCACAAAGCTATTAAGGATTTGAGGTAAGATTTGAACATAGGTTTACCTAACTAAGTCTAGATTTCTATTCACTAAGACCTCTAGCTGCCTCTTATGATGTAAGAAGTTTGGAATATGTGATTTCAAAGGGCCTTCCAGGTCTGCTTTCTGTGGCCCTCTGGCTATATTCCTTTGCAGTAGAGTGAAATGACCTTTGTAAATCTCAAAACTTTTACTTGTGAACTCTATAATATATTAGCTTAGGTTCAGTTATTAACTTCAATGAACTCTCTTTTGGGTCAACATAGAAATCTATTTTTTCTGCCCTTGCTTCTGTAATTTCATAAACTGAGAGAACAATTAAATAGGAGATATGGGGGGGGGGGGAGAGATTAGTAATTTTGTCTTAGGTCTTTCAGATAAATATAATATTAGAAATAATCTGTTATGGTTAGTCATTTGGTCAAATCTCCTGCCTTCTGGAACCCCTCCCCCCAATTGATTATTTCTTCTTTTTCTTTATCATCATTGTTTTATTCAATGATTTTTAAAGGTCTATGGGACCAGGACCTTAAATATGTATATTATCATTCTTAATAGTACTTGTAACATCATGTGCAAAAAAGGTTTCTCCATTTTCGTAGGACTCTTGTTCTAAAGGAGTTAGGAAAGTTATTTTCCTTGGAGGGGTACTTGGAAGGCTAGGTCAAGATTAGGTATGGCTAAAGGGAGAGCTGAACAGTACTGGCATTTTCTTCCCTAAAGAAAAAATAAGGAGAAAGGCAAATTTTACTGAGTTCAGGTATCTCAGGCCCATGTGGCAAAATAAACAAAACATAGAGATGACCAGTTCCTTTTACTCCTTGACATAAAACTGATTCTGGAACAAATTTTCATTTATTTTCTTCTCCTCCTTCAAATTATAACTGTCTGGAAGAGGCAGAAAAAGTAGAAGCAAAATGAATGACCATATCACTGTCAAATTCATGAGGAATAAGTCTTTTGTTGTCCCCTCTGCTCATCACTTCCCCTTGCCAACAGAAATCAAAGTGGGTGTTATATAGAGATCACAGGGACACAGGTGTGAAGGTTTTGTTAGCTTTCCTCTTGGGTTAAGTTCCAATGTGAAGAACAGCTCGGCGGACTGCAGTTTTTTGAAATATAAAGCAGATTCAGAACTGATCTCTGCCTCAGCATTGATCTTAAGTAAAATTATGAAAATTCTCTGAATCACTGGATTTTACGATGCCAAGAAATACCGACAGTGATGTTTCTGGAGGTTAATGATGGTCTAATTATCTTGCACCAATAAGGAAAAAGAATCAGCCTTTTGGCAAGATTATGTCAGAACTAGTCAGCTAATACAGACATTTCTACCTCTTACTCATTTTCTGAAGGGGGGGGTGGTAGTATTGCAGCTTTAATTAAATGTTATATGAATACATTTCAAATAGATCCAAACATAGGGCAACTGTGTTTTAGAGATGCTGTTACTACATTTAAAATGTATTTGAAACATAATTTTTAAAAAAAGATAATGGAAAAAACCCCTAAAATAACTTGAAACAAGCCAGAATATAGTAGCTCATCATTACACTAATATATCAAACAATATGAGCTTAGCTTAATTATCCCCTTTGAGAGTTGAGAAAACTAAGCACAACCTTCAATTTACAGCTGTTTGGTGCCGGGAACCTGAATTATTATTTAAGAAGAAGGGAAAAAAAGTTTATTTATTGTGACCTACACTCAGTTTTTATTCATCATGGAAAATCTGTATATTCACAAATGAGGGCTATTCATCTGTAGACCGCGGCATTCTTCAGCTGTCCGGGCCTGCATCAACTGCACTCCTTCAGCTTTTGTGTTTGTCTCGAAGGCTCTTCATCCAAATTGTTCATCATCTTGATGGTAGAGCTTTATCTTGCTCTTGTGCAGCTGCATTCTGCTTATCCAAAGTGCTGAGAGTTATGGGGGGGGAGGACATTGGGTGAAGGAGGGGAGAGAGAAAACAGGGGGAAAGGAAGGATGGGAGATAGCAGACAGAGAAAACAGAGAGGAGGGAAGGAGGAAGAAAAAGAGAGACAGAGAAAGCAGAAAGAGAAGAAGGGAAGGAAGAGAGACAGACAGACAGACACAGACAGAGACAAAGAGAGACAGACAGACACAAACAGACAGAGAGAAAGGAGAGAAAGAATGGATGGATGAAGGCAGAATAGAAGTCTTAGAGGAGGGAAAAGAAGAAAAAATAGGGGAAAGGGAAAAGAGATAGAAAAAGGGAGAGAAAAGATAGGAAAGGAAGGGGACAAGGAAAGAAAGGAAGAGAGAAAGCAGAGAAAAAAGAGAAAGGGAAGAGGAAAAAGAAAAAGGTAAAGAGAGCAGGAAGAGAGACCAAAGATAGAAAAGGAAGAAAGACAAGAAAGAGAAATCAAGGAAGAGAAGGAGATAAATAAAGGGAGAAGAGGAGACAGAAGAAAAAGGAGGGGGGAAGAGAGAGAGAAATAGGGAGACAGAGAAAGAGGAGAGAATGAGAATAGAAGGGAGAAAGGGAATGGCCAGTGCTCATATGAAGATAATTTGTAGTTTCTCAATAATAATAATAAAAAAGGAGGACAGGCTAATTACTGGCTTAACTAGGGCAGCCTGTGGATCCTCATGTCAAAAGGACCGCCGTAATTATTTGCCATCAAAGCACATTCATATTGTGGCACAAAAGAAGGGCCTTTTGCAAATGGATCTCGCTAATAAACAGGGCTGAGAGGAGCATTATGTGTCTCCCTGGTTGCAGGCACATTAACACAGTGACATGGAGTATAACTCTGAGCCTGGAGGAAAAAAAAAAAAACAGAATGATAATTATCCCCCCCTCCTCAGCCTTCCTCTCCTTTCTCTTTGTGTTGGAAGAGCAAGGCGAACATGACCTATATGAGGGCCCAAGGCAGGCTATTAGTGACCCTGGTGCACTGACAAGGTGGCCCTGTTCTTTTAAAAGCCTGTCTCTTGATGTCAGGAGGGTCACGTGAACCAGCCGGTGGAGCTCGAAATGGTCCAGCAAACACTTCAACCTTAAAGACACCTGGAAGGTCATGACCAATTTAATGTAGATGAAGACAGCAAAGACAGTACTCTGTTGAATCCCCATACAAAAGTTTCCCCCTCCCCTTTCTTCTTCTTCCTCTAAACTTGCCTAAATGAATGCATTATATCCAGTAAAATTAAACCTGATCAAAAAGTTCTTTCTTTTTATTTTTCCTTAATAGCAGATGCAGAGAAGTACTGAAAAATAAATTGGCAGAACCCAGAAGAATTTATTGTTGAAAAACTGGTATATTAACTTGTTGAAAGAATACTGTATAGGAGGAAAAGGATAAAAGAAAATGTAAATTTAATACCCTGGATTAACCCTTTCATTTTCTTTCCCAAGGAATTGCTGTAATCTTGCCAATTTCCCACAGGGTGGTACCAGGTAGGGTCACTGAAAGAATGGGACCTTATCTCCAGCCTAGAATTGTAAAATACGCCCCCCCTTCTTTTTTTTTTCTTTTTTCTTTTCTTAGAAATATGCTGAGTAGTTCATCAGCGATTGCAACTCTTGCAAACAAACCTTAGTGCTCAGATTGTTCTGTACAGTTCATCTGGGGCACTTGGGTCTGCCAGACACTAGAGATTGTCACTGCTTGCAGAAAATCAGCTTGGGAGACTCCAGTCTGGTTCTCTGCTAAACTGAACCAGTTGCTGCTGGAGAAGAGGAACAGCAATCAACTTGGAAATGGTACTTGGGAAGATTAAGACTGTGTGTTTTTCTCTTCTTTTTGCCTTTTGCCATTCCCCTTTAACCAGGTGATATTTCAGTCTGTACTGTCATGTGACATGAGGTGGATTACTGGAATACAGGAACCAGGGAAATTTAAAATAGGCTCACTTAAACACTAAGAAATGGTAACAAATGTATGCAGATGCAATAATAATAATGATAATATCTAACATTTATTTAGCATCTTAAGGATTAGAGTGTTTTCCATACATTTTTAATTTAATCTTTTCAGCCCTGTAAGCCCTATATTTCAAAGTAAAGAAATTAGTAATGGCTATTTATTTTCATTTTAAAAGATTGAAATTGCTAAGCACTTAATTGTTTATTTTAATGCCATTGAAGATCAGCCAGAAATCATAATGTATCCAGGAGGCAGTGTATTTCATTGGAGAAAAGTATTAATGAAATGGTACCTACTGTTATATATGAATCTTAGTTCCTTTATCTGAAAAATGGGTATAATACTTATATTAACGTTCCCATGAGATTGTTATAAAGGAAGAAATTAGTAAACCTGACAGTTCTAAATTCATATTAGGTATTTAATGTAGGTATAGAAAAATAATAAGATTGATTTATATCATTAGTTAAGGAAAATACATGAAGCACTTGCTAAGACCCCAGAACTCTACTAAGTGATGAGATAAAGAAAGGCAAAGTAATAGTACTGCTCTCAAGGAGTCTACATCCCAGACCTTGGAAATCCCTAGTGACTGAAGAAGCATTAGAAGAGGGCAGTGGGAAAAGAGGCAGAGCTTGGGTTTTGAGAGAAATCTTGAAGGGAGTTTGGAAAAGTAAGAGACAGAAGAAGTGATGGGACGCAGCACTCCAGACATGGGGTGCAGTTATTTCCAAGACAATGACATGAGTGTTGGAGTTTCCTGTCTAAGAAGCATGGCAAGGTTAGAAGAGCTAGATCTAGGTTATGAAGACCTTCTAGTGCTAAGCAAAGAGCTTTATATTTGATGCTGAAGGTAATAAAAACTACTGGAGCTTTTGTGATAATACTCTGAACTATTCTTAAGAAATATCTTTTTGGCAGCTGAATGGAAGATGGATTAGAATAGGGAAAAACAAGGCTGGGAGATGAAAAAGCTTTTTGCAATAATCTAAGAAGAGATTATAGGGGCCTGAATTAGGGCTGTACATGTATGAATAAATAGAGAGGGTTATATATGGAGATGTGAAGATATATGGGTAGGTATAGCTATAGATAGATCCATAGATAAATAGAAATATGGACAGATATGTAGACAAATAAGTAAATAAAACATATAGATAGATAGATATCTATACCTAGATATCTATCTAGATATGAGATAGATAAATGGACAGATAGATAGAAAGATAGACACAGGCATATGGGTAGATATAGATATAGATAGACTGCACATATACATATAACACATATATAAATATAAATTGCATTTTATTATATATATCATATATAAAATAAATATGTGAAAAGTACAGTATAGAAAATTATATACACATCATTATACATTGATTTTTCAAAAGAATCAATGTATACTCAATATAGATTTACAAAATATAGGTATTGCCTAATGCATACAAATATGCCTATAGAGAAGAGATTAAAATGCAACTAAGCCATTTCTTTGAGAAATATATTGGCTATGTGTGCATTTTGCCAAAAGCCATTTAGAAAGTGAAAAACATGGTCAACCAACCAACTTCTTTTTATGGTTGTTGTTTGATGTATTTAAACTGAATAATTCCCTGTTTATAGTGACATCCCTGGAAAAGCTAGCATAGAAACCCTCTACCCCCAAATGCACAGAGCCTAACTATTTGGACTTAATGGAAGTAAAAGACATTTTGTGATGGTCTTCAAAGTTTTTTGATTGTTTGCATCAGTTAAAAAAAAAAAGAAAGAAAAAACAATTAGCACTTATTCTCCAATGTATGTATAATTGCTTATTTATAATGGCATGCACATATTACTGTACTAATTATGTATATTATAAAACTTACGAAATAGAAATTCTAAAAGGAAAAACTAACGAGGCAATCATATTTGATCATAGTCAATAGGAACCCACTGGAGATGATTGAACCAGGGAGTGGCATGGTCAGACCTGCTCTTCAGGATAATCACTTTGGCAGCTGTGTGGAGGGTGGATTAAAAAGGAGAAAGATACGAGGCAAGGGGACTAATTAGGAGGCAATTGGAGTAGTCAAGGGGGGAGAGGATGAGGGCCTGAACTAGTATTGTCTGTGTGAGTAGAAAGAAAGGGGCAGATGCAAGATAAGTTGTAGAAATAGAAAAGGCTGGATGATTAAAAATATGGGGTAGGGAGAGTGAGAAGCTAAAGATGAAACTCATTGGGAACCCAGGTGAGTGTGAAGGGATTATGCTGCTCTTGTTAGCATTCAGAAAAAGTGTGGGTTTGGAAAGAAAAATAATGTAATGAGATTTTGGGTGGAGATGAAAACCTATTCATGCCTGTCCACTCATTGGAACTCAATCTATCTCAATGAAAACAAAAAGAAGAAGGGACTCGGCTCTTACCATAGTAGAGAGGTGTCCAGGTGGAGAGGTGGGACAAAGAACCAGTTCATAGGTGTAGGTAGATGGTGGCATGAAAAATGGAGAGGGTAAGAACTGGTGGTAGTACTAGGGAAGGAAGGAGGGACTTTCCCAGTGGTACCTATGCCTCTCTCCTGCAAGTGCTCTATTATTAGATTACAGCCACCCTGAGCATCCCATGTCTGATGCAGAAAAGAATCTGGGAGTTGACCCAGTAACAAGAGGAAAGCAGAATATGGTAATATTTCTCTGAGATGCAACTCATCCTCCTACCCTCTGACTGGCTGATCGTACATAGCCTCCTGTGATGCTGTGTTCCCCACTAGTATATTGCACACATTGTGGAGTCTCTATTATAATGGGCAGAGGACTAAGTTTGGAATCAATCAAGTTCGAGTTCAAATCCTACTTCTGAAATTTACTATGTGATTACAGGCAACTTTTTAAATCTTCTCCGAGAACTATATCAACATGGCTATTAGCTACTACTCATGAACCTTGCTAAGGTGTAGCGACTGAGCTATGTTAATAACCACTGTGCCACCTAGACAGTCCACAGCTCAGTGACACCTTTCTTTGGATTTCTTCTTCTCCATCCTCTTTTTCTCAGGTACCCTTTAAATGCCTTGAAGGTTGCTTATTCTAAGTCACAGAGCAAGGCAGTGACTGGGTTCCATGAAAAGTCCTCAGTTCCTAGTCCTGTACTCAAGTCAGTAGACTATATATGTATATAAAAAAGGAATCAATATCCTAATCAAGGATTGGAGAGGGATTTGGCAGCTGGGAGGGAGCATGCAAAGGGAGATAACTATGTTTATTCAGAATAAATCAGTTTGTTATTCATCACAGGATGCTGCGAGGGCAGAGACAGAGCAGGATAAAGGGGAAATAGAATTTGATAAAACTGCCACTTTTGAGTCAGTCATCTGCTCTTATTCTAATGTTGGGTTGAACTCCAGCGAGGCTACTGTTCAAGGAGTAGGAAACTAGCTTTTTCTCCGTTTGCTGGAGTTCTCAGGTCTGGAGGGCTGTGCATTGTTGATCTCTTGGTTGGAAGAGCTTGTGCAAACAACTTTTGAAAGATATCAGTGTCAGGATGCAGCAAACAACAGTAGCAGCAGGAGGAAGAGCAGCAGTAATAGCAGCAACAGTAGCAGTGGTAGTAGCAACAGCAGCAGCAGCAGTAATAATAACAGCAACAGTAGCAGTGGTAGTAGCAACAGCAGCAGCAGCAGTAATAATAACAGCAACAGTAGCAGCACTAGGAATAGCAGCAATAGCAGTAATGGTAGTAGCAGTAGCAGCAGCAGCAGTTAGCAGAACTCTTCACAAGGTCCATCGAGGAGAAATGAATTTAGCTGAATTAGCTATCTGAGCTAATATATCTTCTCAATTTCCTTTTTTGAAGGACTGAGGAGGGCATTGGAACAGGTGAAGTTCTCAAAAACCAAGCTTATTACGTTCTTTTTGAATTCTTTTAACACTATCTGTAGGCTCAATGTCAACCCCAGGGAATAATCGTTGAACACATATCAGGGTCCTGTTTATATTGTGAAAGACACTCATCCTTTAGTTTAAATGAGACCCTGATTAATTACAATTGTCAAATGAAAATATTGACTGAGACTATCCTTGCTACAAAATTTACAGACTTGTGAAATTCAACGTCATTATCACTCGGTGATGGCCACTTAGGATTGTAATAAAGCAGGGAACCTTTAGTTCAAACAAAAGATTAGAGTTAACAATAGAAATGTAGATCCGTGGTTTTACTCATTTTCTTTCCTGCTGATTTTCTGAATTGAGTAATGGATGACTTGGAAAACTATCCTGAAAGTTACCTTTTCAAAAATTAGGCTGATTTTTCAAATATGTTTTTAACTCTTAAATTTTGCTCCTGATGACTGCCCATAGTGGAAAAGTTTAGAACTGGGACTTCAGGAAGGATCTGAAAATGTGGGTCTCTAGATTAGTATCCTAAGGCAGGATGTTTGCAGATTAAAGCAATATATGTTGACCCTTAAGCTCTTGAATCAGAGGCAATATGAATCAAGTAAGTTTGAGCTGAAATCCATGCTCCTGTTCCTTAAATGAATTACTGTTCAGAAATAATGATTTGGCCTTCAATCAGTTACATAAGGGCAATTCTTGACTCAGAAAACAGACATAAATCAAGAATGGTTGGCAAACAGGAAAAATCCAAAGACATGGTTTCAAATTCTAGCCTTTGTGCTTATTACTCATGGAACCATGGGCAGATCCATTTATCCAACCTTCTTAGTTCTCCATTATATGGTTTTGTTTGTTTTTTAATCTGTAAATGAAGGGTTTGGAATTGCTGGACTCTGATGTCTCACACAGAACTAGATAGATGACCCTCGATAGGAAGTATAATACTGTGAGGGGAAAAGACTGGATTTGGAGTCAGGGAAACTGAATTCAAATTCTGAGCATGTCATTTAACCATTCTTGACTTTACCTCAACTATACAATTAAGGGATGGGACAACATGTCTATTGCTTTTAGCTCTAAATCTATAAGTATATAAAATTCTAACATAGGGATGAGGAGTTGAATAATATGATTTTTAAAAAAGACATACAAAATTAAAACTAATCAGAACACCAATCAGAAATACAAAGAATTAAAAATGTTAATAAAGTTGAACCATATTCCTATGCTACATTTATATTTTTTCTTCCTGCAAACAAAAGGGGACTTCTGTCCCTATTTTAATGCAATTCTGAAACCTAGGTGGAATCTGTCCTATAATTGTTTCCATAAGGAAGGTCCACATTCTATGTCTGAATCTTTTATACACTCATGGCTCTGAGCAGGCCTCTCCAAATGAGCGGTGCTCAGAAAATCAGCAGCATGAGAGCTTCAGTCCAAGACTCTGGACAAAAGAATGAAAACAACAAGAAAAAAAGAGCCCCACAGCTAGTGCTTCAGATCTAAAGGGAAATAAATAGAAAAATTACATTTAGAAAATATGGGCCAGGCAATCATTAAGATCATCAATATTGATGTATTAAGTTTTTGAAGAAAGTTGACCACTTTGCAGAATTAGAAAAAGAAAAGAACCCATCATAGATCCATAGGTTTTAGTCATAGTGAGTCATACTACTATTTAACATTTCTCATTGATCTAAAGGATATAAAATATATTAGAAATGTAATAGTATATGTACTTTTATCTTATAGACTATACTAATTCTCCTTTTGGCTTTTAAAATGGGGAAGAGACCAAGACAGGATATAATTGGAAGAAAAGAGGGGAATAGAGAAAGAGAAGGGGGGAGGAGACAGAGACAGAGAAAAATGACATTATAGATATTAGTTATCTAACAGGTGGTTAATCCTAAACTTTGTAAAAGCTTTGACTACTCTATTAGTATGTTCAGTGTGTACAATACTTAGCCACCTCCGGCAGTGTGATCAATGAAGGTAGTTCAGGCACTGGGTGAATATAGTGTGCTCTATCCCAATACTTCTGATAGGTGACCTGAGAACTATTTAGCCTTGGTTGGAAGGCATTCTGGGAGTGAGGGAATAGTCCAGTCAAAGGGACACTTTATAGATGTGACTAGTGACAGGCAAATTCACAGTCAGAGAATGGCTGTATTAGCTGTAAGCTTCATGTTAAATATTTCTAGTTTTATCTTTAGACTGTTTGGAGTATTGCTTTTTAATTTTTGGTTTGGAAAGGACTCTGAAAAGACTATCAGTGGTAAATAAATATCTGACTATATCTACTTAATGCCAATTTTATGAATTTGGTTAAATTTTTAATTGTCTGGACTCTATGAAAATGTATATGGGAGGTATCATGGTCCAGTGTTCAGATGGCCAGGGTTCAGAATCTGGCTCAGCTCTGTATTCTGCTTCTGTGACTGGAGGATAAATCATAGAACCTTTTTAAGCTTTAGTTTTTTTCATCTATAAAAAGAGAATATTTGACTAGATTTCTTTTAAAGTCTTACTAAAATCATGATCCATGAACTTTTATGTTTCCCCCTTTGTTTTGATCCTTATAAAAACAAAGAAACAAACAAATGAAATTGTTTTATCATGTAATTGGGGGAAATAAAAAAGGATAGATATTTACATGCGTGTATGTATATATATATATATATATATATATATGTATGTGTGTATATTTCAAATATGTATATATGAAAAAACCAAATGATGAAACAGATTACCTATAGTATAAAAGAAAAAAGATGGGATGTAATATTTGTAATAATTCATTATCTGATATAAACTAAAAAGTTAACATTTATATAACACATTAAAGTTTGCAAAATGCTTTAAAATATTATCTCAGTCCTCATAATAATACCAGGAGAAAGGTTCTGGAATATATTACACGGGATGCTTTGACAAAAGTTTTGTCAATATATTATCAGACAGGAATTTTCCATATTTTTATCTGGATATTGAATATAAAAATATAAAGAAGCTCCTAAATAATTCCATGCAAACATTCCATATTCTGGTAGACAACATTGGTCATGGAAGAAACTTCAATTTAGAGAGTTAATTGGATTTATGTCCTCTTTGCTTAGGGAAACCTTGGAAAATTCCTAAATTATATGGAAAAGCTTTAAAATTAGCCTTTAAAAATCTGTATAAAACAGATTAAAATGTATTATTAGAATGGATCTTAATTTTTTACTGTTATCTAATTATTTGGGGGTGAGGATCCAGGATGCATACAGATTTCAGAACTCAGCCCCAATAGCCAGAGTAGAAGAGGCATAGCTGAAGTGTCCTTATCGCTCATCACTATGTACTTTCTGAAATGCAGAGCACCTCACTTATAAAAACAAAAAAGATGTAAAGCATTATCAGTACAAGAAGAGATTGCACTGTATGTTTTGACACTGGCGTTGTTGCCGCATTACAAAACATTAGTCACTGCCACAAGGTGGTAGTTGTTTTTAAACCTGCAATAAGAGATATAACCAATCCAGAGCAAGGTGCTGAAAAAACGAAGGCTTACCTGTTAACATCTTCTTCTTGGTAGCTCTGAACAAAGGTCAGCATTATCAAGACTTTCTGTGGCTGAGAGGAACAGCCACCTTCCAAAAAACATCACCATTTTGACAGCTTTACCTTTCCAGCCACTATTTAGTCTACTATTTTTTTCTTTCCCTTTTTTGTAGTCTTCTTTTGTTTTTACCTTGGTATAGACCAGGGAATAACCTGGGCCTGTGATTCAGGAGCATGAATTGTTTGACCACAGCCAATGCAAACCTGCTCTGTGATTGATTCCTAAGGGCATCTGACTTCACTTTGTAGATTATATGAAACTGAAACATTGTGACCATAAAGTAACTTTCAGAAGTCCTTGACTCCATGCCTTTGCATCTGAACAGAAAGCCCCTAAACGAAGCTATACTTAAAAGAAATCAGTTATCTTTTGCTAGTCAAGGGTGTTTCTGGGTAAAATAGTGATTTGGGGGAAGTTTGTCATTGGAGAACCCAACAACCTTTTGCTTCTCCTCCTCCCTCCCAAGATTTGGTCCCCTTTTGGTATCTTTTCTCATCCCAGCATCAAATTATTCTCTAAGATCATTTTCATTAAGCCCATGAATGACTGATAAGGTTTAAAACTTTACATTTCTGAGAGGCATTCACTTTTAAACAAGTATCAAAACTTTTAAGTTTAAAGGAATGAAATTCCAATAAACAAAATTTTCAGACACTCACTAGAATTCACTAACACTTAATCTTTTTTGGTCATTGATCCCTCAGGCAGTCTGGTGAAATCTATGGAATCTTTCTCAGGAATATTTTAAATACTGGAATGAAATACTAAATTTTAGTTAGAAGTTGGTGAAAATGATGAATTTTAGTTAAAATGAGATACTTTTTCCTATCCAAATCACAGATTCCTTGAAATTTATCCATTTAGCTACTTATAGGATATTTAAGGGATAATTATTTGGGGGTGGTGGAAAGGGGAGTAGGACTATGTTCTATAGACATCCCCATCTGAATGAGTATGGGGTCCTCCACAGTTCTGATCTGACTGGAGGATGATTCATTTTGGAATTAAGACTAGACATCAGGTTCCAAACATGAGAGCTATGTGCTCCACTTGGAGGGGGGAGAAACCTGAGCAATTTTCTCTTCATAGAGACTTGCAGAAAGCAATTTTTGCACCAGATACTTCCAACCTAGAAAGAATGTAGATTTATGGTCTTGATTTCTTAATCAGGGTGAACTTTTGTTAATGTTTCATGGCTTGAATATATGCGGTCATGCCATGGGCCCAGTGGTGATATTAGCAATAAGGCCAATATTATTAATAACACTACATCAATATCAAGAGAGTTATAGAGTTAACATTTGTAAGGGGGGAAAAAGAAGCTGGGTTAACAGTTGCTTTTTCTGCAGTTATCTTCAGGTCCCTCAATATTTTATGTGCTCAGAGTTTATGGACTTGGATCTCTATTTGCCAGGCGTAATCAAAGACTTGAAAACCCCAAACAGTTGTGTATGTGTGTATGTGTGTGTGTGTGTGTGTGTGTGTGTTTCTCCCCACCCCCTTTCTTCCTGATGAAATTTTATTGCTTCTTTGAAACTCTGAATTGGCCTCCAGCAGGGGTCTGTGTCCTTTTAAAGCAGAAATGCCCCATTTGAACTTAGCTATCACATAACACTTTCTGAGGCTGCTTGTCTGCAATGACTTAATTTGCACGGCAGGGCAGCCTGGAACCCACCAATACTCCCCAAAAGCCACCGTGAGCTAGAGCAGCCTGGCTATTACTAATTTTTTATTAAAATCCCTTAGGCACCCCACACAGGGCCCAAAAGCAGCTTTAATAATAGACAACATACAGCACATTTTTCTTGTATTGCCGTGTAATCAAATCTAAGGCTGCTGTTCACTTTCTTTGTTTTACCTAGAGGACCAGCTTCCAATTTAGTTGTGGCCTACACTAAACTGATTTTTCATTGTAATTAATGCCTACTTTGGCCTCAGCCACTTATACAACTTTCCATTAGAGGTTTGTAGCCATCCACAGAGTATTTTACTAAGTTACCCTCACAGACCTGCTACAGCTGCAATTTTGTTAAAGTGTTTTTTTTTATTATTTTTGCAAAGAATTTTTAAATTGCTTAGCTAAATAGTTTTTTCTTTCTTTCTCTCTCTCTTTTTTGCCTTTTGCTTTTCCTCTGTCTCTGTCTCTCTTTTTTTCTCCCTCTGTTGTACCTATTAAAATGTTTGGGCAAGGGTCCAAGGTGGAAAAACACCCCTCCCCACCCCCCAACCACCTCAGCCTTTAAGTGATTTCAGAAAGGCTAGTGGAACTGATTTAGGCCCAGGGTCTGCTGTGGTTAATTTTCAGTCTGTGTTTTGTACTGTCCATTTCCTCTGAAATAGTACCTGAGGTTTAGGGTTCCTCGGCACAGGATGTTAGCAGACCTCTGCAAACATTCAGGAGGCAGTTTTCCCACCACTAACCTTAAAAAGATTATGGCAGTGGGCCCAGGGTCAGATTGCATAGATGAAAAAGTATATGCTGTGTTTTTGCTACACCCTGGACCTTTTTGCATTGGACTGGCTGACATTTTCAGTGACTTTTCTTAGTGCTTTGTTTTCAATTGGCTTTCTCGAAGATCCTGGCTCTGCTTACTGCCCCTCCCTGCACCCAACAAGCATTACTAAATCAGAAAGAACAACTATTAGTAATTAGAGCCTGCTGGCTCCTTGAATGTTTCCCTTTCAACCTGAAGGTGCTGCTTTCAAGAGGACCCAATGAATCAGCAAGGTCCCTCAACACATAATCAATAGAGTGTAGCCACTACAAAGGGAACTCAATGAAGGCCATTCTGGAACATTCCCTTTGAAGGTCTTTGGGGGTGGAGGTTGGGGCATCTTGGTGAAAGGAAACTATGTGTGTATATGTGAGTGTGTGTGTGTGTGTGTGTGTGTGTTCGCACGTGTGCCCATATCATATTTTTTGTGCTTTATTGTGCTCTTTTTGAACTCTTAGTTTTAAAGTGTAATACTATAAACTATCATACCTTAGATTGCAGGTATGATAGAAAGATGTCTGTTTCTGTCTGGTAATGAGCAGTGCATTTCTTTCTTACAACGGAAATAGACACAGGTCAGTTTGCCAGAGAAAACAGTTTACCTTCTCAGCTGTGGGCAGCTTATTTTCATGAATACAGGGATGGTTGGTAGTTAATCTCTGCCTCAGATCCATATTGTTTGTGTGACTATAAGTGTGTTTTTTTTACCCCCATAGGGTCCTAGGCAGCTATTTGAAACTCTTAAAGATAGTTGGTCATCTGCTTTGATAGACAGAGATACTATGTCCAGAATTTCCTATAAAGATGATGAAATCATGGGTCTGTACCCATAAAAACAAATAAAGGGGCCTTTTATGTTCTTGAAGTCCTCCAAGGATGTGAAATATGATGACCCTTTCAATCAATGGATATTGTTTGTCCTTTGTTCTTGAAAAGTTCCAGTAACATCAGGAGGATGATGTCTTGATTTGAGAGAGAATTGGATTTGAATGAGAGAGCACAGTGTTGTCAGCCTTGCTCTCTCTTCCAGGGCAATCAGAGTCCAGTGGCAAGACAAAGGTCAAGAAGACTGACCACTGCCCAGGATGTAGAGTCATAGCCTCTGTCTACCCAGAAGGATAGAAGTGAGCTATCTTCTTCCTCTCCCCCATTGCCAGAATGTTTACCTGTATTGTCAGCATTATTTGCCTAACCCACAATTGTTCCAACCTCCCATTCAGATTTCACCAATTTGATCATCCCATACTTGTATAGTTGTAAAGTTCTCTGTTTATAATGCAAGCCTGGAATGCTCTCCTTCATCTCTTCCTAAAAACATCCCTAGTTTCCTTCAAATCCCAACTAGCATCCCATTTTCTCCAGGAAGGCTTTTTGAACCTTTCTAAATCCTAGTTCTTTCTTTTAATGACTTTCTTTCTTTTGTATTTATACCTTATTCTTTTGCATTTGTTTACTTGTTGTCTCTCCCATCAGAGCAGGGACTGTCTTTTGCTTCTTTTCTTATCACCATCATTTAGTATAGAGCCTGGCATATAGTAGGCTCTTAATAAATGTTTATTGATTAACTGAGACCTATAGTCTTCAAGGTGACTGAAAGAGGATTTCATCTTTACAAGGACTATTGGGAATAAATCCCCATCTCAGCCACCTAAAAAACGACAAAGACTAAGAGCACATTCATTTCTGATACGCTAACAAACTTAGTTGCCCCAATAAAAATAAGTCTTCAGAGAGTTCCCTAAAAGTCTAGAAAGTTTCAATACAAGATCAGTTATTTTTCAGGGACCTACTTTGCACTATGCTGAGCAATAGGAATAGATAGAATGACAAAAATGATCGTTCATGTTCTTGAAAAACTTATCATTTATAAGGGGAGACTACTTTTAGGCTATATTTAAGTAATACAATATAGAAACAAAGTGATTTTCAGGGAAAGATAGTAGGTAAGAGGACTTCCTATAGAAAGTAAGATTGAGCTTTAAAGTATGTTAAGGATTTGAAAAGTCAGACAACATTGGAAATTCAGCAAAGGCAAATGGATGGACAGGGGAGATGGAGTCATACATGTAATAAACAAGAAGGTCAATTTGGCCAAACTAGTGTTTGTGAAGTTAGCAATGTGTAATAATGTTGGAAATGGAGAATAAGTATAGATTGTGAAGGGCTTTAAATATGACAGTCATTTAATATTTGCTCCTACAGATCAAAGGAAACCAGTGAGTTTATTTAGTGTATTATACAATTATCCTGAAAATTAATGTCTGCCTTTGAGTATATATATATATATATATATATATATATATATATATATATATATATATTTATATTTAAAAAAAAGATCCACAAAGATTTTATGGGGAAAAAAGTGTGTCTATTTATTATGGCTATTTCCAACAACTGGCTAAATGCTTGAAGAGGAATATATTTGTAGCTTGAGGAGTTGTTTGACTTATTTTATTTTCAAATCTCATACTTGAATTATTGAATAAATGTATATTAAGCATACTTCGTCATCATTAGGGGCTGTTAGTGTAACTACTAGCAACTGTTGGTGAGGAAACTTTTAAATGTGATAACAAATTAATCAATCAATATTATTGAATGCTTTCCCCAAAGTTCTGCTCCATTTGAATTGGATACAAGGGGACACCAGCAATCAGATTATTTTCTTACTGGGATCCTATAACAAATCCATCAAGATACTCCACTTTTTTTGCAGTAATAAAGAATAGACTCATGAAAATAGGGGTATCAAGATCTTGTGAATCAGTAGTACCTCTACTTCTTTATCAATTGTGAACAGGGTCAAATGGAAACCTTTGAAGTTCCTAAGCTATCAAATATAGTTAACATAAAAAAAATCAGGATGAAAGATATTTTCTCTTTAATTCTAAATCCTAGTAATTTGATTTTATATCTCATCACTCAACTGAAACATCTTTCTCTAAAGTTACCACTGATTTCTCATTTGCTAAATCTGATGGTCTTTCTCAATCCTCACCATTCTTTTTCTTTCATATTGGACATGATTGATTACTTTTTTCTCCTGGATATTTTTAAGTTTCAGGGAGTTTGTGACATTATTCTATACTGATTTACCTCCCATTTGTGAGACCTCTTTATCTCAATCTCCTTTGCTGGTTTATACACATAGACACCCCTAACTATGGGTCTTCCTCAAGCTGTATTCTTCTTTATATTTACTGTCTTGAGGACCTCATCAACTCCCATGGGGTTAACTATCATTTTTATACAGATGACTCCCAAATCTGAATAATCAGTCCAAATCTCTTTCTTGAGATTTGGTCCCAGATCACCAAATATTCTTTAGGTATCTTATACTGGTTGTCTCATAGGTATCTCAAACTCAACATATCTAAATCTGAACTTATTATCTTTACTCCAAGCACTCCGCTCTTCTCAATTTTCTTACCTATGTCAAAGACACCATCATTCCCAGGTTCATGATAATGGCATTATCCTCAGCTCTTTACTTTCCCTCACCTTGAATAGCCCATGAGTTGTCAATTTATTGTTTCTACCTTCACAATATCTTTTGTGATTCCTCTCTACTCACACAGCTACTGCCTTAATTCAGGCTTGCATTGCCACTTGCCTAAATTAATGTAGCAGTGCTCTAATTTATCTTCCCACCTCCAGTTTCTCCCCACTTTAGCCTATACTACATATTGCTACCAAGTCATTTTTCTTAAGTTCAGATTTGGACATATCATTTCCCTACTCAGTTAACTTCAGTATTTCCCTGTTCATTTAGTGTTCAAATATAAACTCTTCTTTAGCTGTGAAAGTCCTTGATAGCCTAATTTTGATCTACCTTTCCAGCCTCATTAGCCTTTACCTCCCATACTCTGTGATAAAACCAGACTGGCCTCATTTCTTAAAACAAACATTTCCTTATCTTTCACCACCATTTTTTGGAATTGTTTGTCTTTCCCTTCACTACCTCCATACCTGGAGTGCAACTGGACTTCAGTGGCCATTCATCTAATGACAGAGGTTTCAAGATCTGCACCTACCTTGTAACTGGGGCCAATTTTTTTTTGCTTAATTCATAATAATTAATATAAAATAATAGTGTACTATACTAGTTTGTCATGAACCCTGTAGTCTGGTGATATATATTTGGAACCCTTCTCAGAATAATGTTATTTTAATGCACAAAACAAAAAAAAGTAAATAAGTTTTAGATAGATAGTTTATGGACTATCTATGTTCAGAAAGGGGAGAGACTTTATTTAACCCTTGCAAAAAAAAAAAAGGTAATCCATCAACAGAATTCTGTTTATTTTTTAAATTTTAATGTTTTATTTTTACCTAATTATATGTGAAAACAGTTTTAGCAATCTCTTTTTCAAATTTTGAATTCCAAGTTCTCTTCCTTTCTATTCCCTCTCCCTCCCCCACTGAGAAGGCAAGCAATTTGACATAGGAAATATATAGTCATACAAAACATAAATCCATGAAAGACTTGCTGTGGAAAAAAAGAGACAAAAATATAAGAAAAATAAAGAAAAATGTCTTCAATCCCTTAACAGATTTTCAAAGGAAGGGGAACTTGTTATTTTTTGCTTTCTCCCTAATAGGCCTCCTTTATGTTCTGCCTGGTGTACCAGGGAACGCTGAGGGATTGAAAGTATAAGGTGGGTCATGGTATCAACATTGACACTTTTGACAGTCTCTATGTAAGAAAGCAATAATGTGTTAGCTACTTCATTACAGATGACCCTGCCCATGGTGACTGTACCATAAATGTGATCTTCTGTGAAAGGTACACCAGACTTGGATAAAAACCTAGGTTTTGCCATTCTATCTGTACATAGTGCTTTAAGTCCCACCGAATCTTCTGAAAAATGACTTGGTGAAACCATTAATTTGCATGTTTCTTCCCATGCTGGCTCAGCTCAACAGAATTGTTGACTACTCTGTCCTGCTTTCTCCATTTGTCCTTTGGAATAATTCTGTTATTTCTTTGAATTTTTTCTTGTGACGGTTTTTTCTTATATCTTCTCTGTCATTTATTGTTGTTCTTTAATTCTCTTGAATACATTTATTGATTTTTGAAGAGATGGAGAGACATGGATTTTTTTCTGGAAAATGCTATCAACTGGAATTTTATTTATTAATTAGAGAAAACACAGTATTGGGAGGAGAAGGGAGAGCAAAAGAAACATTTTGAAGGCTCTGACCTTACTGAGAACAATGTTTGCTAAAGTTTTCTGACAGTAAATAATAGCAGTAATTTTTGATTTTGTTAATTTACTTTTTAAAAGCTTTTTACTTTCAAAACATACGCATGGGTAATTTTTCAACATTGATCCTTGCATAGTCTTGTTTTTTTCAGATTTTCCCTTCCTGCCCCCACCCTCTCCCTTAGATGGCAAGCAATCCAATATATGTTATATGCATTAAAATATATGTTAAATACAATCCGTGTAAACATTTTTATACAATTCTCTTGCTGCACAAGAAAAATCAGGTCAAAAAGGAAAGAAAATAAGTAAAAAAACAAAATGCAAACAAATAACAACAAAAAGGGTGAGAATGTTATGTTGTGATTCACATTCAGTTCCCACAGTCCTCTCTCTGGATTTAGATAGCTCTCTTCATCACAAGATCATTGGAACTGGTATCAATCATTTTGTTGGAAAAAGTCACATTGATTGTCCTATAATATTGATGTTGCTGTATACAATAATCTCCTGGTTCTGCTCACTTCACTTAGCATTAATTCGTGTAAGTGTCACCAGGCCTCTCTAAAATCATCCTACTGATTCTTTCTTATAGAACAATAATATTCCATAACATTCACATGCCATAATTTATTCAGCCATTCTCTAACTGATGAGCATCCACTCAGTTTCCATTTTTTTGCCACTATGGAAAGGGCTGCCACAATTATTTTTGTCCATGTAGCTCCCTTTTCTTCCTTTAAGATCTCTTGGGGATATAGGTCAATAGAAACACTGCTGGATCAAAGGGTACACACAGTTTGATAACTTTTTGAGCATCGTTCTAAACTGCTCTCCAGAATAGCTAGATTGCTCACAGTGCTACCAACAATGTAGTAGTGAGAAATTGGATTTAGATCTGATATTTAACGATTACATTATTAGTGAAGTTAAATGGTTTTTGAGCTATTAACTGACCAGATCCAAATACTAGGTTGAGAAATGTATTTGGGATAAAAATCAAAGACATCAATACAATTTTATTTTTTAAAGTGTATAATGTGCAGAAATATAGAGTTAATATTAACATCTAGCATGTTTTATTTAGGTTTGGTATCAAACATACCACATTGACAACTGAGTAGCATAGTAGAGAGAGTTCTGAGCCTGGAGTCAGAAAGATTCCTAACTTACTAGGATACTTACTAACTGTGTGATTATGGGCAAGTCACTTAACCCTGTTTGTCTTACTTTCCTGCTCTGTCAAATGAGCTGGAGAGGGAAATGGCAAACCATTCCAATACCTTTTGCAAAAAAAAAATAGGGTCATGAAGAGTCAAACATTATTGAAGAACAAAAACCAAAGCCACATTTTAGGAAAGTCTTTGACTAAGTAGCAGTGCTCAGAGGAGTATAATTGCAGTTGTGAAAGGAATTTGAAATTATGCCATATAAAGATGAATCAAAAGGACTGGGCATGTTTAGTCTGAATAAGAAGTGTTAACTGAAGACATGATAGCTTTTTTCAAGTATTTCAAAGGCGATAAGAAAAGTTCTAGTCCTAGTTCTCCAGTGAGTAGAGTTAGGGGTTATCAATACAAGTTGCAAAAAGGAAATATTGGTATAGATCTGAGGAAAAATGTTCAATTCTTAAAGTAATATCCAAGAAGATAGGCTTGCTCAATGGTGGTTGATTCCCCCTCATTGGAAGTTTGCAAGCAAAGATTGGATTCTAATATTAGAATTTTTGCAAAAAGAATTCTTGTGTCAGTAGGGGTGGACTTTATGGTTTCTGTGATCCCTTCCACTTTTGAGAGTATGATTATTATTCTTTGACATGTAATTTGCAATAAATTATTGCTATTAAGTATGCATTTACAAAGCTCATTTGAGGCATAAGGACTCGAATCCCTTAATTGTGGTTATGTTCTTCTATGGCCAGAAAAAGTTAGAAAATTAAAACATTTGTGTTTGATTCCCAGTTTATAATTATGTGACATTGGCTGAGTCACTTGCTCTGAACCTCAAATTCCTCAGTTATAGAAAAGGCATAATAGTATTTGCTTACATCATTGGATTGTTGTGAGTATCAAATAATATATATGAAGATACTCTGAATTGCAAAGCACCATATAAATGTAAGACAGTATCATCATTATGATGTTGGGGAAAAAATACCAATTTACTTACAACAAACTGATTTTTCTGTTCCCTCAAAACTCCTTGTAAGTGGATTTCCCTTTTTTGTGTGTCTGGCAGTGAGACAGATGGCAACATTATAGCATGATGCTAGAAGAAAAGTGTTTGGAGAGGAGAGGAGGGGGCAAACGAGAAAAGCAAGGCTTGAATAAGCAATTTTTCTTAAAAGAAATAAATTCTGGGACAGTTTATTTTTGTGCTCTGGCTGGAGTTTGGGACAATGTGCTAGGATTCTCTCTTTTGGCTTCAGCTGGCAGACTGCCTGAAAGAGGTGGGAACTTGGGAGGAAGGGAGGCAAGCGTGTTTCTATTAAAACTCAGGCCTTCCTGAAAGCAGAGTGAGTTGCTGAAGCCAGTATAGGGTTTACTTGTCCTTGTCTGATCTCACCTAATTAATGCTAGTGTCTTTCAGCTGAGATTATCTCCAGTTTATTTGTATATATCTTGTTTACATATTTTCTCATGTTGTCCCCACCATTAGACTGTGAACTTCCTGAGTATAGGGATGGTCTTTTCCTTTCCTTTTTGTTTCCGTGATCCTTGCACATAGTAGGTTTCTAGCGCATAGTAGATGGAACATAAATGCTTATTGATTGATTAAAATACATCGCCTGTGTCTTCACATAGAGTCATATATTTAGAGTGGGACTTTAGAAATTAACTAGTCTAACCCACTCATTTAATAGATTAAGGAACAAAGGACCATACAAGTTAAATGACTTTTCTAAAGTTATACAAATAGTGTCAGACCCAAGGTTAAAACTGAGGTCTCAACTCTCTAAGTTACAAGTTTTTTTTTTTTTTAATAATTATCTGAATATTGGGGGTAAGTTGGTGTCAAATATTCCATTATAATTACTTATTAGAGACCAGTAATTTTGAGATGTCTTTAGAAGCAGCATAGGATTATTGAAAAATTCCCTCAATTGACTCAGTGCTTCAGAGAACTTTGAGTTAACCCAAGGATTTCTATGCAGACAAAAGCAGGAATAGCACTCTGATCTCCTGGTCTGCTTTGCTGTCCATATTTCAAACTTTTGGGTTTGGAGGGGAAATATATGATATCTGCATTCAAGCTGATGCAGAAAACACTCTAAAATTGATCAATATCAAAGATATGACTAAAAAGTTGGTTTCTTATTTCTTATTATTCTAGAATTAATTCAGAATTATTGTTATTTGTGTTGTATAAATAGCCTTCAGAAAGTGTACGTTAATAATCTGTGACCATTTCTTGTCATAAACGGTCTTTTTGTTTAACTCTCTATCAAGAATTTTTTTTGTGTGTATGTGTATTCAATATGAATAATTTGAAGAAACAAGACAAAAACAAAAGTATTATTAGCCTGAACTGATGCTGAATTGAGATTCCATGGACCTTATTCAGATACAAAATCTCAAATACACACCTGATGTATTGTTAAATTTAAAACAACAACAACTGTCCCAGGATTCCAGCATATTACCAAGGCACTGATAAATAGCAGATAGCAATTAATAGTAATAAAAATTCAATATGTTTAATAGATGAATGAAAAAATATTAAACATATGTTTTCCATATTTTCTGTGCTAATCACTTGGGATATAAAGTAAAAAAAGACAATTTTCTTTTCTGGATTTTCAATAACTATAGCTATAACACCCCTCAGAAGATGCCAGGTCACATTTTCATAGTGGCTATTCCTTGGGATTACTCTAGGCATAGGTCCTACTAGAAGTAGGACCAGTGGAAAGGAAGGAATGGAGGAGAGACAGCCTGCCATTTCCACTAGGCTTTCTTGGTAGTTGGTCAACTATAAGTATTACTCGTGGCACAGTTGTGGCTAGGCTTTTGGGTTCAAAGTCCTAGTCAACTTATTTTGGTGTCTGAGTAAAGGTATGCTGATTTCACTTGTTTGACACATGCTGTCTTCTGACTGTCCCTCACTGTGCATTACTGCTATAACTGGACTGACTTGCCAGCCCTACAACTGGTGAAGGTGTGGTGAACTGAAACATTCCTTCACTTTTCTCCCTTTCTCTTCACTTCCCAAATTCTGGCTTATATAAATAAAGAGAAAAATTAAACTTGTTTTAGACAATCTTAAATGGTCACATCCAAAACTCTTAAATAGTCATCCATTAAGTTGTTTTTAATGTCAAGTTTGAGAATAGCTAATTAGCACAGTGGATAGAGTGTGGGGCCTAAATTCATATTCCTGAATTCACATCTGGCCTCAGACACTTATTTGCTGTGTGACCATCAAGTCACTTAACTGTTTGCCTCAGTTACTCATCTGTAAAATGAGCTGGAAAAGAAAATGGCAAACCATTCCACTATCTTTGCCAGGAAAAACTTAAATGGGGTCACAAAGAGCTGGACTTAGCTGAAAAGAACTACAATAAAACCAACAAATGTTATACTCAGAATAAAGGGGATATAAAAATATTTGAGATAGAATGTAATCTTCTCAAAGATAGGGACTATTTGTTGAGAGTTGATCTCAAATACTTCATAGGTGACTAATTAATTGATAAGTTCATTAAGATAAGATATAAGGCAGTGACCAGAGAGATGACTCTTAATTTGATTTGATTTATCTTTCCAAGGAACCTTACTTTCAAAGTGTTTGTATCTACTCCCTTCATACTTCCTTGCGTTCTTTGAAACTCCCACCCAATTCAGCAGCTTCCATAAGATTATGGGCTTGGAAAATTTAAATTTGAATCCAGATTGGATTATTTATTCTCTTCTCCATCAAATATATAATTTTTAGTTAATTATTATTGAATTTTATTATCTTTCTAAACTGTAAAATTATATATATATAAAAATTTTATTATATTTTAAAGAAAAAGATTGTTTTGGGTTTTGTTGTTGTTGTTTTGTTTTGTAGTTTCTGTGTAGAGTCAGCCTTGAAAACCTTGAAATTATCTTCAATACTTCCATCTTCATTGTGCTACCCACCAAACCAATGGCCATACCTTATTGATTCCTTCCTTATAGTATTGTTTAAATTTTTCTTTTTTTCCTATTTCTACTGATACTACCCTATTAAAGTTTTCTAATATCTTCTGTAAGGTTACTCTAAAAGTCTTAAAATTGGCCTCTCTGCTTTCAGTTTTTCTCAATTTCATTTCATCCCACACAGTGCAAAATTATTCTAAAGTAGTATCAAGAAAAAAAGGACAGATATAGTGAGATTGTACAGTACATAAAGTGCTAGTTCTAGAGTCAGAGCCTCAGAACTGGCTTAGATACCTGTGAATTTAGGCAAACAACTGCTTCAGTTTTCTCAACTGTAAAATGAGGATAATATTAGTATATCTACTTCCAGAGCTGTTACGAGAGTCCTGTGAGATAATTCTTGGAAACACTTTAGCATAGTGCTTGGTACATGTTGGGCACTTAATAAATGAATTTTTTTTTACTTTCCTTCCTTTCCCCTTACTGTATGTATTGTTCTAACTGACATGGTTAAAAGCTTCTTTTTACTTTTAGGCTTTCTTCTAAGATCATTAGAAAGTAAATGTTAGTAGTTTATTCTGGACTGTGCCTGAAATCCTTAAGAATTTCTGTGCCTTCTGTATTCCCCAAAATTTGATTGAAAGGGATAGACCTTAAATTTTCTTAGGATTTATTTTCTACCTTTTGTCTTCCATGTGGGCCACCATCTGATCATAGGCCTCTGTTACTGTGACCTCACCTAGCCCAGTCAAAGTAATGTTATTAACCTAATGGTGTACATCAATGCCCTTAGGAAGGGAGATGTTGTCCAGTTCTCTGATCATCCATAATGTAGCAGTAAAGAAAGAGTTCAGGTAGTCTTACAGAGGGATAGTGCCAGTGAAAGTATATTGGATTCTTTCATAGGTAAAAGCAAACAGAAATAGAGGAGGCAAAAATATTGACAAGGTTTATATATACATACCACTCATTTTGGAACCAGGCTATCTACCTGATCTACAATGTTGTAGGTTGATTAGGAACAGCTATAGGGATAGAGATAGTTACTATAAGCTGCCAGATATCATCTTTCTTCCTCATAGGGTCCCATTGGGTTATTGGTATAATGAAGGATTTTCATTTTTCCTTCATCTCTATTACTAGAAGCTAATACTATGGGACTACTAGGTAACACAGTGGATAGACTAATGTACCTGGATTTATGAATATCTGAATTCAAATGTGACCTCAGACATTTGATTCTTACTAGCTATGTGACCCTGGGAAAGTCCCTTAATCTTAATTGCCTCTTCCTTTCCCAAAAGCCAATTAATTAGACCTATCCTGCAACCAAGTGGTTTAACTTAATAGACAGTGAATTATCTCATCTATAGAGACTTTTAAATGATAATCATTGGCTAGAAGCATGATAAAAGGGAATTTTGTTCATATATGTTATACTAGTTGGCCTCCAAGTTCCCTACCATTTCTGAGGCATCTTGATTTTTGGAGTACTACTCTGTCTTTTATGAATCTTCCTTATCATCTGTCCACAATTACAGAAAGAAAATTACTGCTCTCAAATTTCATTTATTTCACTACGACTTCTGTGACCAAAGTGGTCTATGAGAATCTTTATCTTTCCTCTGAAAGCTACTAACTCTTATTATCTAGAACACCAGTTTCCAAATCATGTGCCACAATGACCCAGAGCAGAGATGTCAAACTTTCAGTCCTGAAAGTGATTTCTTCTCCTTCAAAAAAGATTAACCTGTAATTGGGAAATATTTAATAAAGTAAATAATATAATAACATAAATAATTTGTAGCTGAACTAAAAACAGGCTGAGGTAGGTAGAAATAATGATCTCAGATAAAGCCAAAGTAAGAACAGACATAATTAAAAGGGATAAATATTACCATAGACAATGAAGTAATATCAATACATTTTATAGCAAGTTTCTCTAATAAAAACCTCATTTCTCATATACATATATACGTATATGTATATATATGTGGATATATAAATGTATATGCTGAGTATAGAAATGAATCAAATTTATAGAAGAGCCATTTCCCAATTGAAAAATGTTCAAACGGTATGAACAGGAAGTTTTTAGAAGAAGAAATCAAAGCAGTTTATAGTTATAAGAAAATTTGTTTTATTAAATTTCTAACTTCTAAATTTTATTTTCAATCCATTAATGTTTTTTAATATTTTGGATATTAATGTCGTCTCATGTACATTTTGCTCTGATAACTAGTAAAGCTATATCTTATTTTCTTTTTTCTTATTTAAAATGTGATATATTACTTCTATGATGTATGGGGAAACTACTACTATATATACAAATGTATTTTATAATTGCTCCTCCTTTCTTTATAATTTAATATTTTATCGTTATTTTCAAAGATGTATTTCTTTTTCCTGCTTTTTCCTATTTATCATTTTTATTCCCTGTGAACATATTTTTGTGGAAGTTCTACGTAATGATTAGAAATGTAAATTCTTTAACATTCTTAATAGAAATTAACAAATAATATTTTATGTCAAGTTTTTAAAATTTGGTTCATTTTTATCTTTTTTGCTTATTTTTCTATTATTCAGTTCTGAAAGAATAAAATGAAGATCTCTTGTGATTCCATTTTACAAACTTTTAAATCTAATTTGTCTATAATTTCCTTAAGAGAGTTAGATGTTAACCTATTTTGTATAAATTTATTTAATAATGGTTTTATTTTATTATTATGATGTCTTTTAATTTGATAGAGTTTCACTATTTATTGTTCTTGCTAACAATACTTCTTGTGGCCTTATCAGAAATCACAAGTTTAACTTTAACTTCTTTGAAATCTCTTGAAATAGAAAATATTATGTTCCATCCCCACATTTTACTCCACATGTATCTATATGTTTTAAGTATATTCCTTTAATGTATCAAATTATTGGGTTTTCTTTTTTTCAGTTTCCTCCCCTGTGTTTTATTGGGATTTGGGTTCATTTATAGTTAAGGTTAATTATTAACTTTATCTTTCCTTATAAAAAATTATTTCTTCTTTCTTTTATTTTTTAAAATAATATTTTAAATCTATAGAGAATTGACTCAAACTTATAAGAATATAATCCATTTCCCAATTGATAAATGGTGAAAGGATATAAACAGACAATTTTCAGATGATAAAAATAAAGCCATTTCTAGTCAAATGACAAAAATGCTCTAAATCACTATTAATTAAAGAAATGCAAATTAAGACAATTCTGAGGTGCCATTTCATGTAGAGGGTCACAAATAGTGGGGGAATTCTGGGTGAAGTATAAGACCCTTCAGTGGAGAGGGAACCTGCTAACAATGTCTGGTTTGGCTCCCCATTTCCCCTTCCTGAGAAGTCAAGGGGCAATGACAAGTGTTGTGATTGAAGCAGAGTGATATCAGGTGGCAAAGAGTGATACCAGGTAGCAAATTACATATAATAGCTAGTTGTTTATGTGGTCCCACATGCACAATATATATTTAGCACATGACCAGTGTTGTTTTTGTTACATAAGGCTATGAGGGTATAAAAAGGGGAAAGTCCTTGGAATTAATGGACTCCACTTTTCCACCATCCTCAGGAGTCCTACCTTGTCACTTCTCCATTAAGATGGTATATTTTAATTACTCCAGCATGAAGGCTCTAGAACGCATGGTACATTTTATCACCTCAACTGGGGGGCTCTGGAAAGCAGGACTCAATATTTTAATCACCTTGATGTGGGGGCTCTAGACAGCATGATATGTTTTGTTATCCCGACAGAGGAGCTTCAGAAAGGAGGACACAACAATTTCACATCTCTCAGATTGACTAAGATGACAGGAAAAGATAATGATAAATGTTGGAGGGGATGGGGAAAAACTGGATCATTTACACAGTTTGTGTAGTTATGAATTAATCTAACCATTCTGAAGAGCAATTTGGAGCTATGCTCAAAGGGCTATCAAAATGTACATACCTTTTGATCAAGTGGTATCGTTAATGGTTCTTTATCCCAAAAAGATCATTGAAAAAAGAAAAGGACCTATATGTGCAAAAAATTTTGTAGTAGTCCTTTTTGTAGTGGCAGTAACTAGAAATTAAATGGATGCCCATCATATGGGGAATAAGTTATAGTATATGAATGTAATGGAATATTATAATTCTATAAGAAATAATAAGCAGGATGATTTCAGAAAATCCTGGAAAGACTTATATTAACTGATACTAAGTGAAGTGAGTAGAACAAAGAGAACATAGCAACATCAAGATTATGTGATGATCAACTGTGATGGACTTGAATCTTTTCAGCAATGAGGTGATTCAAGGCAATTCCAATAGACTTTTGATGAAAAGCCCCAGCGAGAGAATTATGGAGACTTAATGTGGGTCAAAGCATGGTATTTTCACTTCTTTTTGTTGTTTGTTTGATTTTTTTTTCTTTCACCATTTGATCTGATTTATCTTGCCCAGCATAACAAATATGGAAATATGTTTAGAAGAGTTGCACACGTTTAACTTGTATTGCTAGCTGTCTATGGTGGGGAGAGAGGAAGAAAAATTTGGAACATGAGATTTTGCAAGGGTGAATATTAAAAACTATCGTTGTATGTATTTGGAAAAATAAAAAGCTATTATAACTTCCACAAATAAAATATTTTGTTTTTTTTCCTCCAGGTAGATGTGAAGAAAAAATTTAAGCACTCATTTTTATAAGATTTTTGAGTTCCAACTTTTTCTCTTTCCCTCCCTACCTTTCTTCCTCCTCTCCTCTATTCTGAAGATGGTGGGCAGCTTGATATAAAACCACAAGAAACAGCAAAGTAAGTGAAAAAATATGCTTAGATCTGTCCTCAGAGTCCATCAATTCTTTATTAGCTTATGGATAGCATTTTCTTTCATCAATCTTTTGTATTTATCTTGTATCATTGTGTATCTGAGAAGAGCTGAGTCAATCATAGTTGATCACCACATAATGTTGCTAATGCTGTGTACTATGTTTTCTTGGTTCTTTTCATTTCACCTTGCATCAGATCATTTGTATCACATTGTATCAGTTCTTTTCAGGTTTTTCTGAAATCTGCCTGTTCATCATTTTTTATTGCACAATAAAAAGACAGCTTGTTCAGCTGTTCTTCAATTAAGAATCCCCCCAATTTCCAGTATTTTGCTACTACAAAAAGTACTATTATAAATATTCTTGTACGTGTATGTCCTTTCCCCCTTTTTATGATATATTTGAGACACAGAACTAGTATTGCTATTATTGGGTCAAAGAGTATGGATAAATTGGTTGCCGTTTATTCCTATGTTCTCTAGCATTTTTAATAAGAATGAGTGCTGTATTTTGTCAAAAACTTTTTCAGTATATAGTAAGATAATCATATGATTTATGCTGGTTTTCTTATTTTTATGGTCAATTGTGTTGATGGGTTTCTTAATATGGAACCAACTCTGCTTTCTTTTAAATTATTGCTTCATTCTCGTGCATTTTTTCATTTATAATAATCTAATCTCATTCTCTCTTTTTTCCCCCTATTTGCTTTGCTCAAGTTACACCCTTCCCCAACCTTCTCTCATTTCTTTGAGAGGGAACTGGCATTAGGCAATATATCTTACTCAACTATCTTGCAGAAATCCCCTTTCATTTTCTTCTTTTAATCATTATCTTTTTTCTCTTTTAATTGGTTCAAATCATGCCTTCTTGGAAGTTTTGATGTACTAGGTATTTGTTGGATATATATTTCATTTCAACCTCCCTGCCACAAATAACTTGACTTTCTATTCTAGATAGCAAAGTAAAATCTTCCCTTCGTAGTTTAACCCCTCCTCATATGGTATTCTCCCAGTAGATCATCAGGTTAGAATTTACTAAGAGGACAATCTGAATCATTTCAAATGGAAAACTCATAAATATGAAGGTACCATGGTAAATAAAATACTTGAAAGTCACTTGGGACTATGTGTAGACCTTGAAGAATGGTTCAAAAAAACAAGCAAAGAATGGCTAATTGTAAATATAGTATGATGCACCTATAGTAACACCAATGCCTAGAGTATCACCATCTTTTATTCTGTCACAAGAATTTATATTTTGGGGAGTTTTATCCCTCTTTTCTCTCTTTTTTTTCATTATTTTTATTACCTTATTTGGCACATTTTTTTTCCTGGTTTGAGGAGAGAGTCTGCAGGGAGAAGGTTAGTGCCATCTTTTAGTTATTGTTATTTAACTTGTTGAAACTTTTTTGTCTCTTCTTTCCCCAAGTACTTTTTCTATGAGATTATATATTGTTTACACACTGCATAGAGTTTATACTCTGTATATAGTTGCTTAAAATTTGTTTCTCTCATCAGAAGATTAACTCCTTGAGAGTAGGGCCTGATTTTTCTTTTCTTTGCCTGTCCAGTGAATAGCACAGTTTGTAGCATGGTACTTAATAAATACTTATGGTGATGGTGATGAAAATAATGATGACACTGATTCATAGAATCATAGGAATCAGAGCTGAAAAGGATTGTTCTGAAGTGATTCAACCATCTGATTTTTATATATAGTGAAACAGAAAAAGGGGTATATGGTCACATAAATAATAAGAAATACTGGGATTTGACTTGAGTTTTGTCCTCTAATGCTTTTCCACTATGCCATTTTGATTGAGATAGGAATACTTAAATTAATTTAAAGTCCATTTTTGAATATGGGAACAGACTCAATGCATGTAAATGAGTAGGAAACCAAGAGATAGTAAAAAGGGTAAAAACTAGATTTGAAATAACACCTTTGATTTGTTAATTCATCAGAATTTGACATGTACTTTTCCATTTATTTGATGGAACTGAGTCTCAAGAATCATGGCAAAGTATTCAATCACTCCATTAAAAGTACTTATCTAGTGACTATTATGCCAGATACTGTGCAAGGCACCGAGGAACAGAAGCTGGGGGGTACAGTGTGTTCACAAGGAACTAAAGCCAAGACATATACAAACAATGATGGGAATGGAGGTAGGGACAGGTAGGGGAGGGCTGAGAACAGATTGATAACATGGTGAATCAGGAATGTCCTTTTGAAAGGTGGAGCATTCAAAGTGATTCTTAGAAGAAATTCATGCTTTAGGGGGGAGCAGAGATACTGCATCAGTGTATAGGACACAGCTTATACTGTGCATAGGCTGTGTATAGAACACAGCCTATGCAAAACCCCAGAGATTAGAAATAGAATGCTATGAATGAATGAACAAATGAATGAATGAATAAAAAAAATTTAAACACTTAATATGTATGGGATCTACTGTTGGAATCCTAGTGTTAACTCAGCTTGAAACAAGGTACTAAGTGGAACTGAGAAACAATGCTTGTGTTCACACCTGTACTCGCTGGAGTTCACACGTTTGGGAGATTTCAGGATTTAGTATGAGATATCCGAATTCACACCTCCCTTGAAGCTCTCAGGGCCAGAGAGCACTCTGGGAGAAACCCATAATCCGTCTCTTTCAGAAGAGTTCATATATAAGAAACAGACAGAGGCTCTCTTGGGGAGTTGAGCTGAAAATACTGAGAGTAGCGTTCAGCTGAATTAGATTGGAGAAGGGAGCATCAGTTCAGTTGAGGAGAAGCACTCTCTTGGAGGCACAACCAGATTCAGCACTCTGGGAGATTGAGAGCCAGAAGCCCTCTCTCGGAGGCAAGAGAGATTCATTCAATCTGGAGGCTGAAGAAAGCAGAGGCAAAGGCAAAGCTGCAAGAGCTCTTAGAACCAAGGAGAGAGGGCAGAGGTAGAAGCAAGGGACAATATGCAAGAGCTCTTGGAACCAAACAAAGAGATAGGCCTCTGACCTAACCGGGCCCAAGGAAAGAGATAAGACTTGGAAGGAGAAAATAAATGTTTGCATTTTATCAGCTGGCTGCATTTTGGGTGATTATTTACTTGTAACTGAAACTAAGGCTGCCTGCAGAAAACCTCCCCAAGAAACCTGCTCCCAGAGAGAACCATTATTATATTAAAGAAGAAAAACACCAACAATCTACTTTCAAGGCCCTTACATTGTAGTATGGGAACAAAAAATGATGAGTGTAGCCATAAGAAAAGGGATGTATATATGTGGGAAAATGGCAGAAAGATAGAATGATGGCTGGATGGATGGGATTGGCAGGTATGGTGCTAAAATCAAGGAAAGTATGCAGACCAGTTTGATTGGTGTCACAATAGCAGGTTATTATCTTGGAAAGATACACTTGGGCCCACATATGAAGAGTATTATATGCCATATAGGAGATTGTATTTTGTCTTAAAAGCAATGAAGAATCCCTGGGGCAAGGAAATGACATAATTATGTCTGTGTTTTAGGAATATCAACTTAAAACTGCGTGATGTATAGGAAGAGAAATCAAGTAGAAGGCTATTGAAATAGTTCAGAAGAGAAGTGAAAAGAAACTAAGGGAAGATGTTACATTGTATTCAGAGAGAAGGAGTTAAAGGGAATATAATGATTTGGGATGATGAAGCACTTGATTGGATTCTGTGGAGTAGGTGAGAGGAACAAACTGAGTATGAATTCTAGATTGTGAGCTTGGGTGACTGAAAAAAACTGTGGTGAACTATGATAAAATAGGGAAGTTAAGAGGAAGGTGTGACATAGTTGGTCCTGTGTGTATTTAGAGCAAAAGAGATTATATTTGTGACATATTCCTTTTGAGATACCTATGGGAAATCCAGGTGAAGAAGTCTAATAGGTAGGTGGACATGTGAGATTGCAGCTTAGGAGACATAAGGAATGGATATGTAGGATTTCAGAATTATTTATATAGAAATGATATCTCAACCAATGAGATCATTGAAAGATGACATTGAAAAAAAAAACAGCACCCAGGACAGAGACTCTTGGGACCTGTGCCTAACATGTAGGAGATGGATGATGATTCAGCAAAGGAGATCAAGATGGATCAACTTGACAAGCAGAAAGAGAACCAAAGCAGAGAAATGCCATGACAACTTAAGGAGAACATTCTCAGAAAGAGGTGTATAGTTCAGATTGTCAATTTATTCATAAGAGGTTTAGAAAAAGAAAGATTAGGGGAAAAGTGAATGAACAATACATTATCACTGACCTTGAAAGAGAGCAATATTAGTTGTATGGTTAGGAGAGAATCCACATTATAAGGAGTTAAAATAGTAGGAGGTGAGAAAGGCAAATTAATCAGGGTACACAGTTTCTCCCCCCGCCAAGAAACATGGCTACAAAATGAAATATAGAATGAGAGTTTGAGATGCTAATAGAAATGGACATGGGGAAGTTTAATGAGCCACTAAAAATGAACCACTTATTTGTTAGGCATCATAGTGGAGGGTATATATCTTATTAGACAGATGGTTTCCTATTGTAAATTCAGTTGCAATAATAATATAAGACCTCCTAAGCCTTAAATTAAGAGTCCAACTTCTTATTAACCAAAACAAGAAGTTGTTTACTCTCATTGATGTGGGTATATTATCCAATAATACTCATTGCAATCTATATTGTATGTTTATGTGATTTTTGCTTGTAAATCCACTTTAGTAGTTCTGCCTAGTATGCTAGCGGCCCTTTCCAGTATTTTAATAGTTCATGGACTAGAACAGATCTTTGGCCATCACTCTTGTATTCCTACTATTGCTTTATCTTCCAACCATGCTTTTCTTGAGATACTTCTGAATGTATAGTTAGATCACTAATTACAACAAAGGTAAAAATCAGCACCAAATTGAAACAAAGATTAGAAATGAGAACTAGGAATGAATGAATTTTAAAAAGTATTTTTTAATAGCTCATTGTGAGCCAAGCACTGTAGCTATACAAATAGAAAAGTCACTTTCTTCTCTTAAGAAAATCATGTTCTAATTGGGAAATAAAAAATGCAGGAGAGTTCAGTTGCAAGGTTAATGGAAAAGCCCAGTAGACCTTAATGTTCAGTGACAGGGTGAGATGGTAAGGCCGAGTCATCCTTCATTTTACCAGAAAGTTTGTAGTGGGTGATTCCTTGTTTATCTAAGTTGTACAAGCAGCATGTCTGCCTGCCCTACATGAGGTGAGGTGGGATGTTGCAAGATCTCACAGATGCTGAGAAGGGGTAAATGTATCCAGAAATTGCAGTATAGTAAGAACTCTGGGTTTCCTCCCATGGAAGTATGAATAGGGAGGTCAGAGATCATTCAAAAGAGAGAAAAGAAAGGACTTTGAAATGAAGACTTGGGGAAAGACTTCCCAAGGCACTTGCTCCTTCTGGGAGCAAGTTGGAATCAAGGAGATACCACATGCAGAATCTTTTGGGGGGAGCTCATTTATTTGATTTATTTTGATGTACCAAACCAAATTATTTTTTTTATAATGAACAAAGAATAAACATAGCAGGATTCTATATACATTTCACTTGCAGTCAATTGTGTAATGGATAATGTGATATTTTTCCCTTTGAGATAATCTTGAAAGTCAATACTTTACTTCTCTTAAATGGGGTTGCCTACACCATGGATTTTTTCTATAGGTATTCAGTCTAGTACCATTAGTTTTTCTTACTTTAGATGCCATTTCTACTTTGTCACATAGCACATCATATATTAAGGCATATGAATGCAAATGTGGTAGCTTCACTGCCATAAATGATAAAATATTGAAATGCTGACAGATATGTTCATTTGGAGGGTCTATTTGTTGTTCTCCTTCAGATTTTCTAAATATAAGTGTTTTTTTTCACCCTGATGCTTTGTCACAGTTGGGTGCCACATTGATCTTTATTTAGACTTGTTTTCCCCTCTAATGCTTTTCACTATTTTGTGAGATAAGCCTCATAATCTTCCACAATTCTCCTCCTTAATATTTTACAAATTAATTCACTCTCTAAAAATGAGAAAATATATGCAAATTTTGAAGCACTATAAAAATGTTGACTATTATTATCAATCATCATTATTATTATTGTAACTAATGTTGTGTTTTTCTTGGAAAATCATCATCTTGGCTTAGATGCTGTGGTTTCAGGGATCTTTTGACCTTTTCTACAATAATTCTTTCATATAGCAATCCTTGTAAGTTATCCATCCTCAGATTACACTTGCTTGTTGAGCTCTCTCAGGGATGTTCAAGGTTCAAAGTGCTCTATGGATCCTCACTTCTATAATTCACAAACACCCACCAAAGTATTTTCCTTTATTCTAATTAGCTAGAGAGAAAAATTAACAAAAAGCCATTTACTGAACTGGCATAGTGTGAACAGTAGCAACATTTGCCTTATAAACCTGGAAAACCTTCTCTAGCAAATATGCATAGCATCAGTGGAAAGACTAGAACCACTCATAGATACATAGCTATTCATGATACATCCTTGGGAAACACACATGGTCAGTACAGTTTTTGTCTCTACCAGTTTAGTATCCTGATAACTTTTATCTTCTTGTTTTAATCTCACATTGATCCCCTGCTGGGGGATCACTTGCTGGACAGAATACTCAACTGGTTTTCTGAGTCTGTTCCACTCAACAGCTCAACTCTTGTGTCTATTCTCATTTAGATGACGCATTTCTTATGGCTATGTGCTTCTGCAAAATGTCATTGCCAAGAGGAAGGGAAACAGAGAGAGATAGAGACAGAGAGAGACAGAAACAGAGAGACACACACACATAAAGAGAGAGAGAGAGAGAGAGAGAGAGAGAGAGAGAGAGAGAGAGAGATTCATTTCCATTCTCTTTACTCTCTAACAAGAATGAGGGGGCAAATGAGGAGCAAGTAAGTGCTCAATAGTTGATTTCAGTCTTCAGAGATATCTGATTTCTCAATTCCCGTAACTCCTTTCTGAAGTGACTTCTTAGAATTTACTTTTTTGTTTTAATCCATAGGTTTATCTTCAGCTATTCAATGACTAGTCTCTGTTTTAATTCCATCAAACTGACTAAACAGCTTCATACTTCCTTAAGTCAAGAAATATAAGCACTTCATGACACCTGCTTTACACTAGCCACACATCTTTTACAAGATGCAAATGAACCACTTAAAAATCTGATTGGAATGACCCTTCCATCTCCTTGCCTCTGATAGCTGCCACTTAAATTCTATAATTTTACTAAGTCAGGAGAAATCAGTCGATAAAGAATCATCTGATCACATTTATACTAGTTAATCTTTTATAAGAAATAGTGATAATCTATTATTGTCTTCAAATTTGTCCATTTTCCTTTGTTCAGTTTCAATAACTAGCTTGACTGGGTCACCTGGGAGTTGTTATAATTACATGCAGTGTCTCCTCATCTTTAATTTTTCTTCTAATTTGGTACTGATTTTCTGTAACTAGGTAATTATGACTGGACATAGACAACTAATTCAGAAATTACTCCCATGACCATTAACCACCCATTTCTTGTATATTAAGATATAGTCATTCTCATTTTTTATAATATTTTTTAGTTGTTAGACTCACTAAATGTTGTTCCTTCTCAAAATAAAAGCTTAAAAGATATAGACAAAAACTTTATGAATAATAATCTATATACTTTTGGTTTCTTTCATTTCTTAATCATGAATTCTATTTTTCAACATACTTTTTGCTTCCCTGTTGACAAGCTGTAGAATCTGTACCTATTCAATATCCATGAAATTATTTAGGACACTTCCTCATAGTGTGCATATATGTTGAATTTCACAGAGTGTGAGGGCTGAAGGTTTGACTGCATTGGATAGGCTTAGTGTACAATTCTGGCACTTGATTCTGCTTTTCAAGGGACAATCTCTCTTCAGTTTGGTGAGACTCATGACACTAGAATGGCTTTTTATGGCTAATTCCTTGGCCATGTCAACCTAGGAAATAAAAAAAAAAATACAAAATGCCCTCACTATATAACCCTTTTCTACTTCTATGGCAACAATAGCAGAGTCATAAAAATGATAGTGGATGACACCAAAAATCACATAATTTTTGAACAACCTATTAACTTCAACCTTAACAATCAACTTAACTGTTACTCCTTCAAATATGAGAGCCTTGTCTAATGACCTGAACAAACTTATTATGGGATGAACTGGATTACCTAGAAGCAGATAAGTGGCCCAGGAGATAGACCACTGGTTGAGTCAGGAATACTTGGCTTTAAATCATGCCTTCGAAACTTCCTAACTATGTGAATTTGGGCAAGAGACTTAACTTCTAGTTGCCACAGTTTCCTCAGCTATAAAATTGTGATAATAACTACCTACCTTCCAGGGTTGTTGTGAAGATAAAATAAGATTGAATATTTGAAGTGTTTTGCAAACCTTATATTATATAAATGCTAGCTATATTATTATCATTATTATAAGTATCATCATCATCAACAAGATGCATCTTAATATTTTCACTACAATGAAAAAATTGAAGAAAAAATGGAATAGTAGCTAATTGAAAGAATGGCTCATAGGAGTTAAGAGTTAGTTTCATCAGCTAATCAGTGAATAAATATTTATTAAGTGCTTTCTATGGACTAGACACTGTGCTAAGCACTGCTAGATACACATATAAAAAAAGAAAGACAGTTCTTACCAGAGCCTACAGTCTAATAGACAAAGACAACACATGGAAGGGAAGATTCTTGGTGAAGGAAGGGAAGACAGAGAAGTCCAAAGGACTCGAATCTATAATGTATGAGGATTGTTGGAAGAAATTGGAGATGTTTAGATTATAGAAGACTGGAATTGGTAGGTGATGGCTGTTCTTAAGTATTTGTGCAATTGTAGAGGAGACACTAGATTTACTTTATTTGGCCTCAGAGGGCAGAAGCAGAAGCAATAAGTAGAAATTGCAAAAACAAACAAATAAAACAAATTTAGGTTTGAGGTAAGATCTTTTCTGAAATGGAATGGAATGGTTCTAGTGGTGAGAGGGTCTTCTTTTATTAGAGTTATTTGATCAGATATTATATGATCACTTATTAGATGATTTACATTATAATAATTTGATGATGAAAAATGTAAAAATGTAGCATATCATGTCCATTTTTTACTTTTTCCTCCCATTTTCATCTTGACTAACAGATAAAGAGAATTCAAGATCTTACCACATTTACTGTTTTCTGATTATTAAATATTTAACAAAAATGGTTTCAGTGCTGCAAAAATACTTCCTCAAAACTTTCATTCCAACAGGTGTCTTCCATAACTCTCTGAGAACATATATCTTGGAAGATATGAAGCAAAGAGTTATTTTCCCCAAACTTGTTAACCAATGTCATAGAGAATATCCAGTATATGCTCCAAATGTAAAACTGTTTTCCTGTGGATGATGAGGTTTCCAGATGCTCCTGTTTGTGGACAATTCTGCATCAAGTTCTAGAACACTATGGAGCCTCCTAGAGGAAGGCCATAAGTCCCTAAACTAATTTGATCTGACTATGTACACAGAAAAATCAAGTAGTTAAAGAAAGCCTATTGTTCAGAATGTAAGCTCAGCTTAACATTGTCCACTGGCTGGATGACTACCTCCAAAAATATAGGCTTCCCAGATTAACAGAGGAGGAAGTAAATTGCTTAAATAGTCCCATTTCAGAAAAAGAAATAGAACAAGCTATTAATCAACTTCCTAAAAAAAAAATCCCCAGGACCAGATGGATTTACATGTGAATTCTACCAAAAATTTAAAGAACAATTAGCCCCAATGTTTTATAAACTATTTGAAAAAATAGGGAATGAAGGAGTCCTACCAAATTCCTTTTATGACACAGACATGGTACTGATACTTAAACCAGGTAGGTTGAAAACAGAGAAAGAAAATTATAGACCAATCTTTCTAATGAATATTGATGCTAAAATCTTAAATAAGATATTAGCAAAAAGACTACAGAAAATCATCCCCAGGATAATACACCATGATCAAGTAGGATTTATACCAGGAATGCAGGGCTGGTTCAATATTAGGCAAATTATCAGTATAATTGGCCATATTAATAAGCAAATTAACAAAAAAATATGATCATCTCAAATAGATGCAGAAAAGGCATTTGATAAAATCCAACATCCATTCCTATTAAAAACACTTGAGAGTATAGGAATAAATGGGCTTTTCCTTAAAATAATCAGCAGCATCTATTTAAAACCATCAGTAAACATCATATGTAATGGGGACAAACTGCAACCGTTCCCAATAAGATCCCGAGTGAAACAAGGTTGCCCACTATTGCCGTTACTATTTAATATTGTAATTTCAGAGTCTGATTCTTTTTGCACAGCAAAATAACGGTTTGGTCATGTATACTTATTGTGTATCTAATTTATATTTTAATATATTTAACATCTACTGGTCATCCTGCCATCTGGGGGAGGAGGTAGGGGGTAAGAAGTGAAAAATTGGAACAAGAGGTTTGGCAATTGTTAATGCTGTAAAGTTACCCATGCATATAACCTGTAAATAAAAGGCTATTAATAAATAAATAAATTTTAAAAAACTATTTAATATTGTATTAGAAATGATAGCTTTGGCAATAAGAGTTGAGAAAGAGATTAAAGGAATAAGAATAGGTAATGAGGAAACCAAATTATCACTCTTTGCTGATGATATGATGGTATACTTAGAGAACCCCAGAGATTCTACTAAAAAGTTATTAGAAACAATCCACACCTTTAGCAAAGTTGCAGGATACAAAATAAACCCACAAAAGTCATCAGCATTCTTATATATCACTAACAAAACCCAACAGTTAGAGTTACAAAGAGAAATTCCATTTAAAGTAACTACTGATTTTATAAAATATTTAGGAATCTATCTGTCAAGGGAAAATCAGAAACTTTATGAGCAAAATTACAAAACACTTTCCACACAAATTAAGTCTGATCTAACCAACTGGAAAAATACTAAATGCTTTTGGATTGGGCGAGCAAATATAATAAAGATGACAATACTACCTAAACTAATCTATTTATTTAACGCTATACCAATCAGACTCCCAAAAAACTATTTTGATGACCTAGAAAAAATAACAACAAAGTTCATATGGAAAAACAAAAGGTCAAGAATTTCAAGGGAATTAATGAAAAAAAAATCAAATGAGTGGTGGACTAGCTGTACTAGAACTAAAATTATATTATAAAGCAGTGGTTACTAAAACCATCTGGTATTGGCTAAGAAATAGACTAGTTGATCAATGGAATAGATTAGGTTCAAAGGACAAAACAGTCAATAACTTTAATGATCTAGTGTTTGACAAACCCCCAAACCCCAGTTTTTGGGATAAGAATGCATTATTTGACAAAACTTGTTGGGAAAATTGGAAATTAGTATGGCAGAAATTAGGCACTGACCCACACTTAACACCCTACACCAAGATAAGGTCAAAATGGGTTCATGACCTAGGCATAAAGAATGAGATTATAAATAAATTGGAAGAGCATAGGATAGTTTACCTCTCAGAAATGTGGAGGAGGAAGGAATTTATGGAGATCACTTTGACTACAAAATAGAAAATTTTGATTATATCAAATTAAAAAGTTTTTGTACAAACAAAACTAATGCAAACAAGATTAGAAGGGAAATAATAAACTGGGAAAACATTTTTATAGTCAAAGGTTCTGATAAAGGCCTCATTTCCAAAATATATAGAGAATTGACTCTAATTTATAAGAAATCAAGCCATTCTCCAATTGATAAATGGTCAAAGGATATGAACAGACAATTCTCAGACAAAGAAATTGAAACAATTTCTAGCCATATGAAAATATTCTCCAAATCATTATTAATCAGAGAAATGCAAATTAAGATAACTCTGAGATACCACTACATACCTGTCAGATTGGCTAGAATGACAGGGAAAGATAATCCAGAATGTTGGAGGGGATGTGGGAAAACAGGGACACTGATACATTGTTGGTGGAATTGTGAACACAGCCAGCCATTCTGGAGAGCAATTTGGAACTATGCTCAAAAAGTTATCAAACTGTACGTACCCTTTGATCCAGCAGTGTTTCTATTGGGCTTATACCCCAAAGAGATACTAAAGAAGGGAAAAGGACCTGTATGCCAAAATGTTTGTGGCAGCCCTGATTTTAGTGGCTAGAGGCTGGAAAATGAATGGATGCCCATCAATTGGAGAATGGTTGGATAAATTGTGGTATACGAATGTTATGGAATATTATTGTTCTGTAATAAATGACCAGCAGGATGAATATAGAGAGGATTGGCGAAACTTACATGAACTGATGCTAAGTGAAATGAGCAGAACCAGGAAATCATTATATACTTCAACAACGATACTGTATGAGGATATATTCTGATGGAAGTGGGTTTCTTCGACAAAAAGATCTAACTCAGTTTCAGTTGATCAAGGATGGACAGAAGCAGCTACACCCAAAGAAAGAATACTGGGAAATGAATGTAAACTGCTTGCATTCTTGTTTTTCTTCTCGGGTTATTTATACCTTCTGAATCAAATTCTCCCTGAGCAACAAGAGAACTGTTCCATTCTGCACACATATATTATAATTAGGATATACTGTAACCTATTTAACATGTCTAGGACTGCTTGCCATCTGGGGGAGGAGGTGGAGGGAGGGAGGGGAAAAATCGGAACAGAAGTGAGTGTAAGGGATAATGTTGTAAAAAATTACCCTGGCATGACTTCTGTCAATAAAAAGTTATTAAAAAAAACCATTGTTACCTGAATATCTTAGAGAGATAATACAAATGGACAAATGTGACGTCTGACTTCAGATACTTATTAGCTGTATGATCCTGGGAAAGGATTTTTTTTTTTGCCTCATTTTCTTCATCTGTAAAATGAGTTGGGGAAGTGGAAAACCACGCCAATATCTTTACCTACCCAAACCCCAAATGGGATCATGAAATAACTGAACAATGACTACAAGACAAATAGGCAATAAGTTAGGCCCAAAATTTAAAAGGAAGTGGAGTGAATAGGCCAAATTGCATTTGGAAAATGTCCAATTTCCTTAATGACCTCCAAAGTCTTCCTGAATACAAAACCCATGTTTTAATAGCAATACCTTTTCAGTCTTATTGCATGTTTGAGAATCATGGAACATTAAAGTCTCAGAGAATTAAAACTATTACACTCAGAGGGGAAAATAGAGAAAGGGAGGTGAATGTGGATAGAGCACTGGGTCTGGAAACTAAAAGTTCTAAGTTCACATCTGGCCTCAGCTATCTGTGTAGCCCCAGGGCAGGTATCCTCTGTCTGCTTCAATATCTTTATCTGTAAAATGAGAATAATAATACCATTTTACTTCCAGTTGTGAAGTTGTGAGGACAAAATGAGATAATATTTGTAAAGTGCTTAGCACAATGTCGAGTACTTTTTAAGTTTTACTACTTTCTTATTTGGTGTCAGTATTTACAATGCTTAGCTACAAAGAATAACTGGGGGGAAAGGATGTCATTAAACAAATGAGATCAAAAAGCTGATAGACTGTGATCTTTATAGCTTACATGGCAAGAGTGAGGGAAGAAGAACTAATATATTTATATTTATATTTATATTTATGTTTATATATATATATACTTATATACCTATGATGCCAGGAGAAGGTGGGGGGAAATCCTAGCATGTCATTTGGAGCCCCCAGTGGTGAACTTGTGGGAAAACATAGATAAGAATCACAATGGGTGGGCAGGCACAAATGGACTATGATTTGTTTGTTCAAAGGAACATGTACAGTGACAAGATAGATATTTTCCAAATTCAAATATATTTCAAACAGTTGTCCTTTCATGCTCATCTTTTCCTTGAAATTACACACACACATACATGCAACCCCCTTTGTTAACTTGTTTGGACAGTGTTTAGGTAAACAGGAAACATTTTTTAAGCATTTACTATGGTTCAGGTATTATACTAAATTCTGGAGATACAGGCAAAAAATAGTCCCTGCTCTCAAGTGTACATTTAGATGAATATATGAATTGACATTACAGTCTTTTTAAAAGGAGAATTCTGTCCAGTTTGATGGGATAAAGGGAAGGGGAAAAAAAGCAGAATAAGTCCTTTTTTCTTTCTCTTTCCTTGATGTGAAGAATGTTTGTATATATGTCTAAAGGTAATCACTTCTATCTCTCCCCATTTTATCAGGACAATCCTGGTCTTTTATAACATGGTTCAGGTTGAGTCTGGCATGAATATAGGAGAACATTTGGCTTGTGTTATTTTAGCCAAATTGGCTTAATTTCCTTGACTCTTAGTTCTATCTATAGTCAAGCATTCTGAAATGATCAGATGAAAGGCCCTCTACAACTCAATGATTGGTTGGTCAATTTGATTAGCAGTTAGGAATTATAAATGGCTGATAAAACTGGTCTTTTCTTATGCCGCCATAGTAATAAATAGCATGTACATATTTTTGTGCAGCTTTTATTCTTAGAAAGAAAGCAAAGAGATATAATAGGTTTTTAAAATACATGCCACATAATTTATTCTGACAAACAGATGGATTTTGTTGTTGCCATTATCTTTTGATGAAATACTTTAAAACTAGTCCAAGGTGGTGCATTTTCAAATATAATATATACAGTACATCTAGCAGTTAACAAAATTTGGATGTGTAGCATAGAATGGTCATTATTTTTACTGAAAAAAAATAAAGGCACTAATTACTTACAGACAAGATACTTAGCACAAACAGATAAGCTTCAAAATGAAAAATTCTCGGTTTATGATAATTATGTTCTCTGCTTTGTTTTCAGAGACTGATAATTTGAGGCTTTAAAATCACCAGGAAGCCATTAATTGGAATTCTTCAATAAAAAATAAATTACATAGAAGTTCATGATGAGTTGTAAAAGCAGAGAGACTGTATTATACAGTGAGCGACAGTGCTTCCCTATTTATAGCCTCACACAGATATGTCGAACAGAAAACTGTAAAGAATTTGAGATGTGCAGATAGCAATTATTCACAGATCCAAAGTATCTACAGATATTTCAAATAACAGCTTTTAGCAGATCTGTTCTCCAATAAAAGCAGGGCTTTATTTTGGAGTAGCACTTTTCTAACATGTTGCTTCTTGTTTCTGACATTTTCCTTGGCATTCTGATGCTCTAGAAACTCATAAACTAGAGTATATACAAATCTAGGCATCATAACATGACATAACACACCCTCACGTGAGAGCAGATAGAGTTTGGAGAAGGCTCTTCTCCTTGAGAATTTGGATCCTGTAAGAGATGAGAAATGTCTACAAAAATGTCAGTTCAGTTTCAGCTTGTTTCTTTCCATATTCTTCACCAAGAAAGCCAAACTCTTTTGAGGGTCAGGCTACTTTGCTCACTTTCACAGAACTGGCTCCCTATTTCAGGGTGCTTCATGGAGAAGCAAACTCTCTTTGGAAAATGGAACCAGGCAAAGATATTGCTGCTCCATTAAATGTAATATACTGGGAAAAGGTTGGAAGAGAGGCTAAATCACCACCCAGGTTGCTTGGACTTCTGGGAGTTAGAACTTGCAGACTTTCATTTGATAACTAGGAGATTGCATTTGCTCATTTAACCTGTTTTTGTTGAGTTGAAGTAAAGAAGATGTTCTCCAACATATCATTTTAGTATCTTTGGAAAGGGCTCAGACCTATCTTGTGGAAAAGGAGAGAGATGATCAAGATGATGACAATCCCACAGCTTCTTGAGAAAAGAAAGGGAGGGATTTTGAAAAATGTTACTATTCATTCCATATTCCATATCACTCCCAGTTCCACTGTCAGTTCAATCAAGATGTATTTATGAAACACTTACCTTGTATCCAACACTTTCATTTAACCTATGTATATTTTGAATGTCCATAGTGGTTTGTATGTTGTCTCCTAAGTAGGATATAAGTTCCTTTAGTTCAGCAACTCTGTGCATTTCTTTTCCCCCAAGTGCTTAGCATATGACTGATACATACTAAGTGCTTACTAAAACCTGTCAACTGACTAGGAATTACAGAGGATGCAAACTGAATTTTACTCACAGGCCGAGCCTATGTGGCACTGAAATTCAAAAGGGGAAGGCAAGGCACATAGAGGGAGCAAATACAGGCAAAACTTATACATGCCCAAGTACTTGAGTTTGGATTTGAGTTTAAGTACTAGTGGAATTCAGACTAGAGATGGATTTATGTCAGAGACATATAGAAATACTTCTCATCAGGTGGGATTGAGCTGGGCCTTGAGGGATAGGGGAGGGTTTGGATGGACTGAGAGGTCCAATATGAGCAAAGACAAAGCCCATTAAGGAGCCTGGCATTAATACTTAAGACTTCTGACTGCATTATTAGAATTAATACTTCATTTTATTTAAATAAACACTGAGAAGTTTTATTTATGACTAGTGGATGCTGATCAAGAATGAAAGAATGTATATGTACATGTGTTTGTAGGTGTAAGGGTTGGCAAGGGGTTGTGAATTATATATCCTATATTGTTATAGGACAGGAATACAAGATATGAGACAGCCAAGAGGCACAGTGGATAAAATGCTGGATTTGGAATCAGGATTACCAGAGTAAGACTATAAGTAAGTCATTTAACTTCTGTTTGCCTCATTTTCCTTATCTGTAAAATGGAATAATAATAGCACTTACCTATGAGGGTTGTTAATAAGCTTAAAATGAAATTATTTTGGTAATGTTCTTTTCAAATCTTAAAGTTTACCTATTATTAATGATAATAATTTCATACAAAATGTCCTTTATTAAAAAAATTTTCAGTGTCCTTAAGTAGAAATGGATCAGAGCTTAGATGTATACACTTGCCATTCATTAAAAATTCTATACTAAGGAGCCAGGTTCTTTTTGGCATTCCCAGTGTTTGCTACCCCAATCTCCTTTCTCCCTAGGTCTACAGATCACATCTAGTTGTTTTCCTTCATAATGTTTTCACTAAGATTGTAATTCCCTATTTACTTTAATTCATCAAATGACTTCATGACAGAACCTGTGAAGGTCCATGGAGACAGGATTAGAGTGTCTAGATAAAAGAAAACAAAATCAGCCCTTTATACAGAGAATGGTATGATGTTAAGATGGAGAGGCACAGTGTCAGTAACAATGGTTCACAATAAAAATCCTTGGTTTCTGCAGGCACAGACAGGATTCATAATTCTTATAGAATAAAACCCACAGTAAATCAAGTGAGATCAATTGATAAGAGATTTCAGACAGATTAAAAATTATACCTTCCTCTTCATTAATAAGGAGTCTGGGACTGATTGTTGGTGCTGTCTTACTTTGATAAACGCCTTCTAACTCAATGTAAAGAAATATTCCTTAATGGGATATTGTCTTCCATATCTTAAAAACAAAAATCCATATTTCCATGCTGCCTTTCCAGAGAGATAGGCAGAGCTCCCTAGGACTGACAGACCCAGCACTGGCCAGGGAATTGTTTCACGACAAGACATATTCTAAATTGCCTGCTATGAATTCTTTCTCTCTTCATGGATTCCAGAGTCAGGGAACTTTTTAAAAGTCAACCCAACTAGCTGCCACAGGATGTGTAGAGTATCAAACTGGGGTTGGCAGCGACTCCCTAGGGTTTTTAATTCTAGTTGGCATTAATATTCATGCTAATTGGACTCTAATGTGAATATTGATAGCAATATCATTATGCTTATTGAACTTACACAGTGAAAAGAATGCTGGATTGAGAAATGAGAGATCTGGATGCTGGCTTGGGTGCTTCCCTGTACTAACTCTATCTCCTACAGCTGGAGATTCAGTCTTTGCCGGTCTCAGTTTCCTCATCTTTAAATAGAGGGTCTCATATTAGATAACCTCTGAGAGGGATCTCAGCCATTTTGTGATATACCACGTTTAAACAGTTGACAATAGCCTTTGAAACCATTTACATAGTCGCCAGCAGGTGTCTACACTTTGCTGTCTCTGCACACCTTTGTTTGCAAACTCTCTAGGGGATATGGAGGAAAACACTTCTCCTGCATCTTGGAAAGGCTAGAATTTTTCAGGAGCAATTGCAAAATTTAATTAAGTCTTGATTGTCTTCTGTGCATGAGAGAAAACAGGGAATTTGAAACTGAACAAAACATAACAAGCCCAATAAAACTAAAGGAATAGCAGAATTAAGTATGCTCTATTTTGTAGCCCCTTAATGACCTCCAGCAAATGTCTGAGCCAATTCTGAGGGCCTTCATCCCTTTTAAATAAAACATAATGTTTTAAAAAGGAGCCTAACAAATGAAAGACAAAGACCTGGACCATCCACGACTATGGAATTATGTGGATGCTACAAAAAAAAAAGTAAAATAAAATGAAGATAGCATTAAGTAATTCAATTAGGAGACCATATGGGATCCATACTTGATTGGACCTGTGCTACAATGAATAAGGGATATGAACAAGGTGTCAGGAAAACCTGGGTTCAATTCCTGCTTTAGCCACTACTAGCTTGTTTGACTATTCTGAAAGTTTCTTTATCTGCAAGATGGGGAAAATAATAGTTTTTACTTCATAACATTATTGGGAAGATCAGATGACATAGTATATGTTAATGTGGTTAAGGTTCTCTATATATGAACTAACTCTTGTTATATTCCCATGAATTAAAAGGGTTAATCTGCATGGTGTTTTCTCTTGATTATGCTGGCACTAGGTATATCCTTAGTCTCTGTTATACCCGAGGGTAAAGCACTCCTGTCTGCAAACAGAGGGTTAACTAATAATCAGTACCTGTCGATGTTTAAAAACCTTTCTTTCACCAGTCTCACAGGTTCACTGAGCCAGAAGCAGCTGGTGTGATGAACGTAGTGTTTTAGGTAATGACACAAATTTCACTTTGAGGGGATGGGCTTTGAGTACAAAGTGGATCTATCTGCTTGATATCAGCTAGAAATGCTTAATAACTTATAATCATGATACACTCACTTCAGATGGGCAATGGCTGTCTTCATAATTGAACTATATAATACCCTGGAAGACCCACTGGCTATAGAAGCTTGCGAAATTGCTAGTATAAATCACAATATTCAAGATTTAGGGCTGAGAGGGACCTTTAGATGTCACTTAGTCCAGCGCCTTCATTTTCTTGATGAGGAAACTCATGCCCAAATCTAACTAATTTTACCTCCTCCTTGAAGACTTCCCTGATTTCTCTAGCTGGGAGTAGTTTCTACTTTCCCTGTGTTCCTAAAGCAGTTACCATTTGTACTACCCATTTAGCATTGACTATCTTACATTAGAGTTACTTGTAAACATGTAGCCTTACTGGCAAAGTTTTCGGGTTCTCCAAGGTAACCTTGGAGCCACATGCCAAAGTATGTTCCACCTGGGCTGGAACAGCACTTTACAGAGCGAGGTTCATAAATTGTTGTTCAGTCATTATATCTGATACATCTTTTCACTAATTGAATGTTTTCCCTTTTCACCTCTATCTCCTGGCTTCCTTAAAGACTTAGCTCAAACTCTCTGAAAGAGTCCTTTCCTAGTCCCAAATGCTAGTACATATCCTCTGAGATTCACTCTCTATGTAACTTGTACATACAAAGTTATCTATATGTTATCTCCCCAATAAGTTTGTGAACTCCTTGAAAACAGGGGATCCTTATATTCCCATCAATTAGCATAGTGCCTGGTACATAGTTAACATTTATAAAAGATCTGTTGACTTGATTTGACTAAGAATACTATTATTATGAATACTGATAAGATGAAGGTTGGTTCAGGGTTAGTAGTGGACTTGACTTGAGGACATCTAATTGATTCCATTGGTCCAGACAATGAACACAGCCTGGAGAGCAGAGTTCTCAAGTAAATATCTAACTGAGAACAGTATAACTAATATCTAGCACAATATAAAGCTTAAATAAATGTCCATGGATCATGGTACAATCTCCTAATACCAGTCATGGCCCTCATGGCTATCTTTATTCTATTAACCAGAAGTAGAATGAAGCCTCATTGTTTTGGTCCTACACTTTATGTTTTCCCAAGGACACTGTTCAATTCTGAAAATCCTAGTGAAGATCCCCAAGGTACAATATTTCTTGCATTCATCACTTTCCCCGCTTATAACGTTTTCTTTTTCTTTTCTTTTCTTTCTTTTTTTTATCTGAAGAATTCTGTAACAGCCTTTTACTGTAAACAGTGAATACTCCTCTCAAATTTACCTCTCCCCAAAGAAAGAAGCAAAATGTAACTCCAGTGTGAAATGGAAGGAAGACGGTGGTAGCTATTACACCACCAGGATTCAAGTGGCATTATAAATTTCTATGAAAATGGGAATTATAGACAGTCTGCTTTAAGGCAAGCTGGTTCACTTTCATGTAGTGTAGCAATTCAATCTCTGTGTACTGTTTCAAAGCTTGGAAGGCTATACTTCTCATCAGAGAATCATATACATACAAATAAATGCATACAAATAGACATATATAAAACATATGCATTTACACATGCATTATATATATGCATTCACATTTATAAAAATATCTCTCTCTACATATATACACACATATATACATACATATATATATACACTCAATTCGTATGCACATATAAACATTACTTGAGTTGTACAAGACTACCCATTTTTTCATTGCAAGTTAAAAACAATGGTTTATGTCCTATAAAAAGCATCTTCCTTTTTTGCTAAAAATATTGAGCCTGGGAGAATGCTTATAGACAGACACATGGAAACAGGCAAGTGTACCCACTTGTCATTTTGTTTTATGAGTTCTCAGGCAAAATTTATTTTTCATAAGCCATTCTGACAGTAAAGATTTTCATTTTTCAGGGCTCAGGTACTTTGGAAGTTCAATTAAACTACAAAATTCCATTGAAAAGAAAACTAAACTAGAAACCAAAAATGACAAAAAGGGGACAACTTAACCATTTACATTTCTGCACTTTCCATATTTTAATTAAGCAGCTGAGCACCTATTATATGCAAAGCATTGCCAAGCAATAAGATAGAACTAAATGAGAAATATAGATTAAAAAGGAGGGTGAAGAGACTAAAAGAGGTAAGAGGAGGGAGAGATCAATTTTAGCTAGAGGAGTCATAAAAAACTTCATGGAAGAAATGAATACTGTGTTGTATTTTGTAGGATGGGAAACATTTGTAATGGTGAAAAACAGAGAAATGAGGGAAATTTAGGGAGAGGAAACAAGAAGTATAAGGCATATTGAGGCCAGAAGAGATGATTTTCACTATCACAGAAAATCAAACAGGAAATTAGAGACAAACAAGGCTAGAAAGATCAATTGGAAGCAGTGGAAGATGTAGAGTCTTAAGTGCCAGGGTACTAAGAAATTTGATCATTATTTTTTAAAGTTATAGGGAGCTATCGAAGATTATTGTTGATGAAGAGTGACTTGTATAAAGTATTGTTTCAATATTTATCTGACAGTGGCCAGATAAACTGAAGTGGGGAATGATCTGAAGACCAGGAGACGACCTAGGAGAGGGTTATCAAATTCTAAAGGTGAAGTGAAAGGAAATCAAGGGAGGATCTCACTAAGATTTACTTTATTCTGATAAGTAAAATTAAACCAGACTGATGATTTTAGATGAAGTTCAAGTAAACTATTCCATTTTTTCCTGGTGTCTTTTGCTATGACATCTCCACTTACTTCAATTAAAGCAGTAACTGAAAAAGATCACGTAAAGGTGAGATAAGGAGCCCAAACTTGCTTTCTTTGGCAATCCAAAGGACTCTCAGGAATCTTCAGTAACACCTAAAGCTTACAATAGGAGAAGACTTAGACTTTGACAAAGTGAAAATAACATATTTGAAATTTATAGTGTTCATGCCTCTAATCCAAATTTTCCCTGCTCTTGGTCCCATAAAATTGTAGGCATTTCTAGTTATCTCAAAGGGGTGTTACAAAATTCTTAAAACCAACTTTATTGGATTCACTTAATTATTTCTCATTGAGGGAGATGGTGCTTTTTGTTGGTGTGATAAAGTGGGGAGCTGGGTGATTAATCATAAAGTACGAAGACATTTTATATAAGGTTTTATATGCACATTAAAGCTTCAATCTTCAGTAAGAATTTATACATGTATGCATATACATATATATGTATAATAATCCATCCATACACATCCATATACATACATATATTCATAATTATACACACACTCACTAACAGACATACACATACATACATATATATTCATACTCATGGACATATCCAGGTCTGGATTAATTAATAGTTCTTTACTGAAGGGAACAATTGTCGAAGTAACTCATCAAAGCAGACAGATAAGTATTTTGCAATTTAGTTTTACATGCAATTTAAATTCAGGGTTTAAGTGACTTACCTAGGATGACACTGTTAGTGGCTAGAAGCTGGGGTTTGAACGCAAGTGTTCTTGAATCTGCGGCCGACTTTCTATGTAGACAAGTGGATATACATACAAACACATCCACACAAACATAGTCACAAAGATCAAAATATTGAACTAACAACATAACCTTGTAATTGCATGAAAGAAAAAATCAGAAATATCTTAATATTATACTCTGGGAAAAAACTGTAAATGTCTTTAGAATAATTAGTTCTTCTGGATCAACAAATAAAATATCTCTTATTTCAGGATAAAACATTGAAGAAGCATTTTCAACCAGAGATTCACTTTTTTTGTTTCAAATTGTCCATTAACAGAAATTATGTTTCCAAACCTCACTGTATTCATTGAAGTTCCATTTCTGTGAAATTTAATGTCTAAACATTCTCTAAGTAAATTGATTAAGTTGCTTAGAACTTCATGGTCATTCAAGTTTTCTGTAGGAAGTTATTTTTCTTTACCCGTTTGACTCAGAGGTGGAAGTAGATGGTGAGGGAATGTGGGAGCTCATTAGAGTTTATTGTACAGTACAGCCGGGGGAAGGGAAATTATAGAAGCAGGGGTGGGGGAAAGTCAATTGCTAGAGCAGCTCTGACACCAATAACTTTTTATGAGGGTGAGCCAAAGCATCAGGGAGGCTGGAACCAAGTTTCTGCCCTTTTGATCCTATTACTGTAGATCATGAGAAAAGAAGTGAGAGTATAAGCTCTCCCAGGCAGGGATGTGTGAAAAGATAGATGTCCCAGTGTCTAGGTCTGTAGAGAATTCATCTAAACCAAACAGACATAAGTATACACACACACACACGCACACACACACACACACACACACACACACACACACATATATATATATATATATATAGGGGGGGATGAGGGGAGGGGTTAGAGAAAAGGACACATTCATGGAGTGTATTAGCATGACTAGTGCAAGAAATCAGTGACATAAGAGGTGGAAACATTAATACAAAAAATTCACTTTAGCCAGAAGTTAGCAATTTAGGGCATTCCCACAAATGAAATATATAGGGTGATTGTTATGGTATGTACATAAGACTATTGATAATACTGTACCCTACCTGTCCTCAGGTGAGTTAGCTCATGATGAACATTGGTACCATCCTTGGTGTATTGTGTTTTATTTGGGGACATAGTTTCCTAGCTATTCTATAGATAATTAATGTCTATTAAAATATAATCCCCCAGAACAGAGGCATGCTTAATTGTACTGCTATACCTGGAGGTGGGTGTGGAGTGAAAGTTGTTATTCTCATTTGTCCTTCTCCTCAGGGTTAAGGGAAATATTTCTAGTGGCCTCCTCAGGGGAAAAGTAGGACCAACAGGAATGTTCACTTAGCTTATACTAGCACATCTGGTCTATTGTCTGATATGTGGATGTGTCCTAAAAGCCACATTTTGAGAAATTATAGAATTATCCAAAAGAGGGAATCCATGACATCATAGGTCTTTGGTTTGTGCCTTAAAAAGGTTGAGTAAATAAACTAGACTGTTTTTTGTTTTTGTTTTTGCTGAGGTAATTGAGGTTAAGGGACTTCCCTAGAGTCACACAGCTAGGAAGTGTTAAGTGTCTGAAGTCAAATTTGAACTCAGGTCTTCCTGACTTCAGGGCTGATGGTCTATCCACTGTTCCCCCTAGCTCCCCCCCAAGCTGTTTTTTAAAAACAAATTTGATTGCTATCTTTTGTTTTTATATAACCCAGATTTCATTCTGTATTTCTTGCCCAATTTCCTTCCAGGAGCTTCTTTCTTTGTTCTTTTGTAATAGGGAAATTTTTTAAAAAGAGAAAGGTGTGAGAGCAGAAAAAAACAATTAACAAAATTGCCCAGCACATTAAAAAAATCCCTGACCTGGGGTGCAACATTATAATAGCTTCAGTGTTGACTGACTTTTAAAAAAAGGTAGTAGAAGTGTGTGGGAGGGGGAGGGGGAAGGAAATCGTTATCTTGTATCTCTTATTTTGGGATGAGTTTGTTCTTTATAATTTCACAATATGGTTGTTCTTTTCTTTTACATTATTTTATTCATCATTCCTATTCTTTTCTGTTTCTGCTGATGTTACTTTGTATCAGTTCATCTAAGTCTATCTGTGTTCCTCTATTATCAGAGTCACCATTTCTTATAGTACAGTAATATTCTATTTTGTTTATATATAATTTGTTGATCCATTTTTCAATTGATGGTAATCTACTTTGTTGTTAAGTCTCCATTAATACAAAAAGTGATGCTATAAATATTTTGATGTATATGAAAACTTCCAGTTTGTCACTAACTTTCTTGGAGTAAGTTTTTTGCAGTAGAATTTCTAATCTTTTAGTGGAACAGGAGTGGTTTATCATGGAGAAGAGAAGATCTAGAAGGGTGTTGGTAGTCATATTAAAGTGTCAAATAGAAAAACTGAATCCTTCACGAAGGATAAAACTTCTCCTTGGATGTAACAGAGAGTAGAACTAGGAACAATGAGTGAAAGTTGCAAAGAGGAAAATTTAAGGAAAGAAGGAAAGAAAAGGAAAAGAAAAAGGAAAGAAAAGTAATGAAAGGAAAGAAAAAGGTATGAGAGGTAGTGGGTAGAGTTCTTCCTTGGGAGGTAGTGGTTTTTTTTAATAGTTTAGATATTCCAGTAGAGGCTGAATGGTCACATGTAAGTCATATTACACAGGAGTTTCTTTTATAGTCATGCTATTGAAGTTCTTTCCTATTATGATATTTATAATGTGGTCGGCCAGAATCTGACACGCTCCTTTTGAAATGTTGCACAGTCCAAGTTTAGGAAAAATAAAGATAGGTTATGCTACGTTCAAGTTATGTTCAAGGCAAGTAGAAGATAAAGAAATGAACAGTCTTGCTTTTTGAGGTAGATGACATGTTATTCAAAGAATCTCAGAAATTATAGGGATTCCAGAGGCCATTTGGTCTAACCTATGACTGAAGAAGAATCTCCTCTAAAATAAAGAGGTCATCTAACATCTGTTTACAGACATTAAATGAGGAAAAACACTTCAACCTCAGAAATAACTCATGCCATTTCATTATAGCTCATTTAGGAAATTTTTTCTTCCTTCAAACCTAAGCTTGCTTTTTGCCAAACCTACCCATTGATTCTGGTTCTACTTTCTGTGGTCAAGAACATATCAGATCCCTCATCCACATGGATGATAAAGGCAAAGCTAACTTTTTGAATGTCTATTTTCCTTCCATCTTTCCTGTCAAGAATAATTAGAATATAAGAAAGATGAAATTGAAATAGCTCTTAGGAAATTTAAATCCAAGATAGATAATGTGGTACTGACTACTGCTATGCATATATATATATATATATCAGTTAACATCTTTAGATGCCAGTCTCTTGGTCAAAAGTGAAGGAATTAAGACTACTTGGGCATGAAGATTCCTTTCAGCTTTTAAATTTCACAACTAGCAAATGAAGACCTAGATCTCCCAAATTATTTTAAATCATTTAACCAGATAAAATACATTTCCAGATATTGTAAGAATTTCAGCATGTGATTTCTGAACTGATATCTGGAATATTTAAGAAACTGAGGACAGGCACCATGGGATTTAATATAGGCAAATATTGTTTAAATGTTCCAAATGAAGAAGTTTGATTAGATAAATTCCATCTTAGCTGCTGATCTAAATATTGAACAAGATAAGTCTGAGGGCAAAGCCCTTAACATAAAATCTTCCAGGTTGATTCATTATTCAGCATAATTTCAAATCAGATGCTTGATTCTGAAATTATGTAACTTTACTATGCTCCAGCCTACAGTTAGTTCTAAACTTTTTCTAAGGAATATTTTGAGATAATTTTTCAACCCCTTTGCTGAAAAGAACACAAATTATATCTAAAATATTTTTCCTGTTGTACAATTCACCCATTTTATTAAAAGAATGAAATAAAATTAATTTGGTGTCAGTCATTAGTGAATCCATGCTTGCTTCTGCTAATCACTGTTTTCCAAGCACTCACATATCATATATTTAATACCTTGAAGAATTTTGTCAGGGACATATTAGCTCTTGATGAATTAAGAGTGTAATGTGCCAACTGCTAAAAAACAAACAAACAAATAAGCCCCCCACTATAGTTGTTGGGGAGACAGTGTATCATAAAAATAGCACTGATACTGAATTGTCAAGGATCAGGCTCAAATTCTGCCCCTGATATTCACTCACTATGATCTTGGACAAACTATTTAATTTCCATTGACTTCAGTTGCTTCATTTTTAAAATGAGGGGAATAAGGTGTCTTCTGAGCTCTGTTCTACTTCTAATTCTCTGATTTTAAGATCCTATGTTAGGAATCTTCAAAGGATTCTGCTCTAGTGCTTCAATGTTAATTGGAAGTAACCCTAGGTCCTGAAAGGTATACTAATAGACTGTAAATTTCAGAAGATTTCATCATGCTTAGAAGGCTTCAAGTATGATGCTGGTAATAGACTGTGGATGTTTTCTGAGAACTAGCCTAGCTAAATATAGAAAGGATCAAAATCAGAAGACTAATAATGTTGTAATTAATTTTTTGATCATGTCAACTCCTGGAAAAATAAAAATATAACACTGTCTCGTACATTGTAGGCCCCTTCTATGCCTTTTGTTTCTTTTATTTACAGTGACATAGTGGCTGAAAGGAGAAGAGATGTCATTAAGAATCATATAATTTTTAGATTATCTATAAACCATAACCTAAGTATATCAAATTGGAGATCCTTGTCCCATGACCAATAAATGGTTAAACTGTTGGAAGAATTATGTGAAAGCTTGACATTCTTGCTATAAAATACAGAATCATCAAAGAAGGTACTACAGGCAGTGATATATCAAGAGTGAGAGACAAACACTGGCCAGTCTTGGCCAGTGACACTTGGCATTGTCTTCTTCACCAAGAATTAGAAGGATGCCAGCATGTGAAGTACATCCCCTGTCATGAACTTATGGGATATTACTGAAAAGACTTGCATAGAATAGTCAGTCATGATGATGGTCTGTACCTCCTTGGAAGGATCAAAGAAGTCACAGATTTATTTGGAGTAATGTTAGACTGAATTAATAGAATAATGTTCCACATTAATATGTAGAACAATGGGAATGACAGTTTTACTCTGGAGCTGGTCAAAATCATATCAAGAATATTATATTACATTATAGGAAGGATGTTGATAAACTGTAATGTGTCTGGTAGAGCAGATGACTATATAAAGGGCGATTAGTTAAAGTAACTGGCTATACTAAACCTAGAGATAGGATGGCTGCTGGAGACAAGTGCTCAAATACTTAAAGAAATGTAATTTAGATGAGGGATGAGTATGACAGGATGATAGATTTAGAACTGGAAGAGAACTTAGAAACCATCTACTCCAATGCTTCTATTTATAATGATTAGAAAGGTGAAAGGTGGACCCCAGGGTTACTTAGCCTTTAAGTGTCCAAGATGGGATTTGGAAACAGGCCTTCCTGACTCTAAGGCCAACGTCCTTTCTTCTATGCTTTAGTCTAGTGTCTCCAGAAGGCAGAAACTAAGACCAATGGAATAGAAATTACAAAAAAGGAGAAGTTCTGAAATAAGGTATCTCATGAGCTTATATTACAAGTTGCCTATCATTGGAAATGTTTGAGGAACACTGATATAATCTGTTATCATTATATATAAAATCTCAGATTAATAACAATAATTATCATAGCAAAAGTCTGTATAGTGCCTTAAGGTTGGCAAATTATTTGATCATCACAATAACACTATGAGGTGATTGCTACTATTTCTCCCATTTTATCGATGATAAAACTGAGTCTGAGAGAAGTTAAATACCTTGTCCAAGATCACACAGCTATTAAGTCTCTGAGACAGGATTTGAACACATGCATTCCTGTTTCCAAATCCAACTCTTTTCCCACTGTGCCACCTAGGTGCTACCTAAAAATTTCTTTAACCTGAATTAAATAAAGTTTCATATGGGCTAGAAAAATAGTGTTAGAAGACTTCCATTATATCTTTTAACTAAAAATAAATCCTATTCCTGTTGTTTCTTATAAAACTCTTTCACCAGAATAGCTATCAAATTAACTAATTGAATGGTATGAATTTCCCTGCCCCATCTACTTATAGATAGAAGGTATTTTTCCCAGAAAATGGCTAAAAACTTCATAGTATTATAGAATCATAAATCCAAAGCAAGAATGGAACTCAAAGGCCAACTAGTCCAACGACTTCTTGGTTTGGATTTCACAAGGGAGGAAATTGAAATTTACAATGGTTAATTGTCTTACCAAAGGTCACCTCTAAGTGTCAGAATTGAATTTTTATACCCAGTCCTTCAACCTCCTAGCTAGTGCTCTTCCTACTATGTACTATACTGTTTCCCAAAGATTTCAGTCACCATTGGATTCTCAAAAGGACACTCTAATCTTTTTCTCACAATGAGTGAAGGGAAAAGGCAGATGAGGAAAGGAAGCAACAGGCTTACATAGTTCATGAATAAGGTAATTGGCCCCTAAATAATTGAGCTGATGATACAAAGACAAATAACAAAAACTTCTAAATCAGGAATTGAAGTTTGACTTCAAAAAGGGAAGCGTCTGACAGGGAAACCTTCAGGAGTAGCAGATTTAGAATGGCCTCTGGAAAACCAAGGTTATCTCTAGTTACTCCTACTCCACAGGACTGGGGCAAGAATAATCAATTCATTCCGTTTACCGCAGAAAATCTGATAGTGTGGTGACCTGCACTGACTGCTTAGAGGTCTAAAATGAACAGTTCACCAGCATCACTGTGGATTTTCCCCTGAATACAAAATGGACTGAGTTTGACTGGATGGGATTGCTCAAATGCTTGGAACTTTCTCCTGCCAATGGCACCTGGAAACGGTCTCCTCTTATGAATGTTTTGTCTCAAGCCTTCTTCCCTACCTCTCTTTTAATGTAGGCACAAATGCACAAAATTTGTGAGAACCATTTTCTTGAACCAAAAAAAAGAGAAGAAAACTAAATTAGTAAAATCCTGCCTGAGGCAAAATAGCTTTTAATCCATTTCTTTAAATGTTCATCTCCTCTGGTGTCAGTGATTTCCTATGCTTCCCCCCCTACACACACACACACACACACACACACACACACAACCTTCTGCTTCCTCTCCTTCTTACTGAAAAACACTCAACTCTTAATAATCCTGGCAGATTGATAAATCCTTCAGTGAGGGATGATGGCCCCCATGATACTTAGGAAGGGAATTCTACAGGTGCATCTGGGGTAGCCTCGCCTTGATGTAGCAAGAGCCAAAGGCTGGTTGGGGCACACCATGTTCTACTTGGTCTGCGTGGAGAGCAGAGCTGAGAGCCCTGGTTTCTTGGGAAGGAGTCCATTTCATGGCTGGTGACAAGGAGGAGTAAGTCTAAGTATTGCAGGTGGTGTGATGGTGGGGAAGGCAGTTGTGGGGGTGGGGAAGAGGACCTCCCCTGCTTCCTAGGAGAGTCACATCACTATCAAAAGAACAGTGCTTTGTGTGGCTGGACAGAGTGAGGTCACAGACACCCTGGCAGATTAGATGGCAGGCTACTGAAGCTTTCACTCAGCCATTGTGCAGGCCCTGTGTGCTGTCACTGTGGGCCTGCTCCATTAAGATTCCTGGAGAGCTAGAACTTTTTGGATGACACTCAATAGTCTTTTGTGCAGTCCTGGAAGCTGGCCTCAGCGTGGCTTTAATGTATGGGAAGAAGGGTTTGTGCATGAAGGCAGCTGTGAGACAGAGGATGGTACCGAAGCTCCAGGGTCTATGCCTTTTTCTTTTTTGGGTATATGGAGGATTTGGATTTCATGAGCATTTCACTCCCAATACCCATCAGGACAGAAGGTTGGTTGAGCATCTTCTGTTGGTTCACTATCTAGTCACCAATTAATAGACTTTATTTTGCCTTTGGCATTTGTAGAAACCTTGGAAACATGTAACACTATTGTCTAAGTAGAGTTTGCCTCCTTTTTCATGATGGATTAGCTATGGCTTCCACAGAGCTTGTCTTAACCCATTCCCAGCTACAGGTAGAGTTGCCAAGGGGCTGATATTCAACAAGATTTGCCCTTTTAAAAATCTTCTTTTAAATCACAAGGACTTCTCATTTATGTCTTATTTTTTGTCTTTGTTTTTCATTCTGATTTTAGCTACCCTAGTTGCATGGGGTGCCGTGCATGTAGCTATGGACAAGAAAGGGACTAAAGAGCCTTATTAAGGATCAAGTTTCTCTCCATTATGGCCCCCATTTTTGGCTCCTTTGTCAGTTCCCAAGCTCAAGCAGGCTTTATGACCAGGATGGCTTCACTGTGGGCTAGTTGTTTAAGAGAAGGACAGGGAGTTTCTGCTCTTTAGAGAAAATCTGGCATAGTAAATTTGGATCCAGGATTTTAAAATGCAACAAGTTTGTACTGCTGTGATTTGGCCACTCTTGCTGCCTTCCTTGTGTACTGTGCAGGTGGCCAATAGTAATAAAACCAAAAAATGTCTCTTCTATTGTCCTACATTTTTTTCTCTGAGCTACTGAAAAGAGATGAAAAACATAATTCGCCCTTCAAACTCCAGATAGTCCTTCCTTAGGTTGATGAATTAAGTAGCTTTCTTCCACATTGCACCCTTCAGTCTTGACAATGGGTATCAGTAAAAAGAGTGATCCACATTTACTGCCCTAAGTGCAAACCCCTCCCCCAAGCTATCTCCTCCCTGGTCTTATTTCTATTCAGCTCAGCCCTAAGCTTTCTCAGGCTCATTCATCCTGCTCCTCCACTAAGCCTTTCTTTTCTTCACTGTCCCATGGAATCTATACTTCTTCTAGAACAAATTTTTCTACAGGCCCCACCTTTTCCATAAGTTCTGCTTAGCGGAAAGAGTCATGACAATGAAAAGACTTCAAAATTTGTTTTGTGTCACCTTATAAAATGATTTTAGTTTCATTCATCTCATCTATAAAATGGGAATTACCAAGTGATATTGATACTATTTGTTTTATAGAGCTGCTATAAGGAAAGTATCATAATCTCCATATCACTGCCTCTGCCTCACCCTCAAACTCCCCCTCCTTATTGCCTTAAGAATGGCTCCACTTTGAGAACAACTTGATTTTTGCTGAGGGAATCAGCATACCAACCTAAGTCCCAGACACTATGCTAATTTCCCTTCCAGGCCCTTGTCAGGTCTACTATATCTCCATATCAGCTACCTTCCTCCTTACCCCAATTTTATGTTATCCTTCACTATTAGGATGTAACACCATTCATGTGAATAAGGACTTTTTTTCTTTCAGTTACTTCCCATTTCCCCTTCCCTTTTCCTTTCCTTTTCTCTAAAGAAGTTAAGGGTAAACTTAATTAAGGGACCTAATTAAGTTAAGGGTAAACATACTTGATGTGCCTATTGATACTTCCTATGCCCTTGTTTCAACAGAATCTGATGTTTTATCTGATCTATCTATCTATCTATCTATCTATTGTCATCTCTCTCATCTACCAATTTCTAGTATGTCCTTCCACTCTTCTTAATGGACTATATGCTTCTCTTTTCTTTCTGTGTCCTTCTGAAATAGAAGCTTTGATTTTCCTTTTAATTTTTGTATTATTGCTCTTATAGCTCTTACTCTTTCTTCTTTTATTCTCTGCTATGCTCACTTTTAAGTATATTAATTCATGAGGGAAGACTTATCTAAGCTCACATTGTATTTACCTTGTAGTGACAACTGGTTCTAACCATAATCAGTCTTTATTCTAAAGACTATGGCATCCCATAACTTGATTTAGCTTCACTGCATCACACTAGGTATATATGAACAAACTCTTGCTAGATGAAAACTATCACATAAATTATTTCCTGTAACAGATACATACCTATTCAAAAACCTATAAAAATGTTTTCACTTGTGTCTCCTGACCTCCTGCAAGATTGATCCCCAAGATCAATCTTCTTGTCCTAGTTCCTCCTTTTAATATCTTCCATCTTGTTCTCTTGTAGCACCTCCTTCTTGATAAGACTAAAATGCTGCAGTTCCTTCACTTTTCACCTATTGGTTTGGCAGGGTTATATTATTATCTCTCCTCTGTCTTCTGTCTCCTTTTTCTTCATTTATGTAATATCTCTGCTGTTGCCTCTCATAAAAATATATTTATTTGGAAGGGAGGGAATAATCATTTTTTTCATGGCTGCTATGTGGTAGGCTCTGGGCTAAGTGTTTTTTTTTTCCTCCAAAATATTATTTCATTTGCTCTGCACAATAGTGATATGGCATATCCCCATTTACATTAGGGAATATTGAGACAAACAGAATGTAAATGACTATTCTAGTGTCACACAGCTCATGAGTATCTGAGGTCATATTTAAATTTAGATTTTCCTGACTCTAGTCCCAGAATTATATCTACTTCACCACTATCTTCTTCTGATTTGGGAATAAAGTCCATAATGTTCAAGTCTTCCAGTTTCACTTTTAATGATTCTTTAATTTTTTAAAAAATATTTAGTCCCTTATGTATTTTTTGTCCTGCTACATTTCACCTTTGTTTTTTTCTCTTACCACATAATTTAGTCTTTCTCATAAAACAAGACAACTCTACAAACCTCAGGTAATTAATTTCAGTGCATATTTTTTCTTAATAATTGTACTTATTTACCTTCTAGTGCTTCTGTCACTTATGATGTTTACAAGTAAGTAAATTATCTCTTTATTTCTGTTCCCTTCTCCCCTAAGAATGCTTCAATTTGTTTTTTTGTTTGTTTGTTTACTGTTTATCTTTTATCATTGATGACTGATTAAACTAATGTTTTCAGGTATATAATTTTGGGTTGCAACTTAAATACTTTAATTTTTGTAATACACTATTCCATTCCTTTCTTCAGTTTCACATGAATGTAGAATAGTCTTGTGTTATCCAAATATAATTTTTATTGTATTTGAAGGTCTTTTTCCTGGTTGCTACTTTTAGATACTCCTCCTTCTAATGTCACATAGATAGATCCTTGAAGATGCAAATTTTCAGTCTTCTTACCCTGAATTTTGAAAGATAGTTCCCTGCACAGAGTTAACTATGCAGATTAATTCTACAAATGTATATTAAGTTTCCCTTTTTCTGAAACAGAATTTCTTTTCACTGTTTCCTACTGAACTGGCTTGTGTTCTGTACTATCCTCTGTGTTCACAATAGTTTTATGATAATGGTCCAGATCCAGTATAGATTATTTATTTCAGAAATCTCATGGATAGTTTGGAGACTTAGCCATCTGGAGTCATATAATATAGAATGTGGTATAGGGAATACAGAACAGCACTTTGAATCAGCAAGACCCAGACTCAGATACTTGCCTGTGTGACCTTGACAAATCATTGAAGTTTCATGCTTCAATTTCCTCAGGTATAAATAAAGAGATTGCATTCAGTGGCTTTCCAGATCTCTTCCAGCTCTAAATTTGTTATTTTAGTTTAAGGATTAGCATGATGATTATTCTCAAAGATGTTATTATTGAGGATGACTATGATGATAACTGATAGTAACTAGTACTGCATTAAGTCCTTTACAATCATTATCTCATTCAGTCCTCACAACCATCTTGGAAGGGAAGTGCTATTATTATCATCATTTTGCCAATAAGTAATCTGAGGCAAACAGAGGATAAATGACTTGTCTAGGATAACACAGTTAGTACATTTCTGAGGTCACATTTGAACTCAAGTCTCTGACTTTAGACCTAATGCTCTGTCCATTATGTCACTTAAGTGCATTATTATTATTATTACCATTATCATAAACATCACAATCCTTCTTAGAAATCATATCCTTTTCTTTTTTGAGAATTCAGATATAAATGGTCCCGTGACAAATAGCTATCAAACTATTATTTTTAAAATTTAATATTCTGCAAATTATTATATTGATGTATAAAATAATCAATTTTTGATAATTGAATAAAATAGAGAAATATAGTCATCCACTTGCTTTTGGTTCACTTGAAAGATATTCGAGATAGATTGAGCAGTAGATAAAATAAATGATATTATTCTAGACCTAAGATTTTGTCAGTGTAGGGAACATCTAATATGGAAACTTCTTTCACTGATTCATTCTGTAATCATTGGTCCCTCAACAGCTTCCTAGAGATCTGAAAGTTAGATGATTTTCCCTTAGTCACATAACTAGTCTGTGCCAAACTTAAAAAGCACTCCCTAATTATTACTACCTCTTAGAGTTTCTCTCTTTCTGTTTCTGCCTGTCTCTTTCTCTATCTGTCTCTTTTATACCTTTAACTTAGGTATACTCTTTTGCATGATATCTTTCTTGATTCTTCCCAAATACTAATAATCACACCCCAGAATGCCTTTTTTCCTACTTAACCAAAGTCACTTAAGAAGAAGACTATTGTAGGAGACTGAAGACTGTTTTGTATTTTGTCCAATTAATAGATAATTATAAAAGGAAAAAAAATCTTCTGACCAATTCTTGGTGATGAGTCATCAAGTATTTCATCAAGCAGATCCTTTCTTTGATGGTAAATGTAATCTATGGCCTAACCAAGACTCAAATTTTCTAGATTTATTGAACTGGCTAGAATCTCTGCATCCTTGGCAAGACATTTTAAAATCGTGTGTCCATCACTGCATCATAATGAAGCTTCAATGATATTTTTTAGAGGAGGACCAGAAGCTAGATTAAAGAAGACAGAAGAAATTATTCCAAAAGCCTGAACAAAGTTGAACACTAAGCAAAAATAAATGCATAAATAAAAAGATTAATGTGAAAGAAGAGAAGTGGTCTTAAGAAACATGGTAAAATATTAAATATTCCACTAATACTATTATGATACTTACTGGGAACAATGTATTAGTGGAATATTTAATATTTTACTTAACAATAAAAAATCAGCCGGGACTAGGTTAAAAAATGTGAAGGGACCTGAGGTAATTTAGTGAGTGAAGGAAGAAGACTAAAGCAAATATAACTGGGACAGCTAAGAAAGGATCTAATATACCATTTCAATTTTTAAAAAATTCTATGTATTATGGGCTTATATATATGTATATGTATATGGGCTTTATATTTTTTAGTAAACAATTGATTTTTATTCTATATGGGGAAATTATGCTCTTAAATTTGTAAATCATCTATACATCTATACAGGTTTATATTGTTATGTATACTTTTCTATGACTTAGAATTATTTCTGGAGCCAAATCCAGGGTCAAATTAGATAAGACTTATAAAGGGTCTGGTATATAGTAGGTATTTATTAAATGCTTGTTCCCTTCCCCTTTAGTACAATATTCTTCCATACTCTTTGCTTTTGTCAGAATCTAGTGCATATGTAGACAATGGTTAATTGCTTGGCTGTTAATATTCTCTTCCTTACTTGTTGAATTTCTCTAATAGAATGTAATGTCTTTTAGGTGAGGAGATGTTTCATTTTTATCTTTCTATTTCCAATATAGCACAGAGTCTGGCGCATAAATGGACACTTCATGTTTCTTATAAAGACTTCATTTCTCAAATATATAGAGAAATGAGTCAAATCTATGAGAATACAATCCATATGCAATTGATAAATGGTCAAAGGGAATGAACAGGCAGTTTTCAAATAAAGAAATCAAAACTATCTACAGACACATGAATAAATCTTTTAACCTGAAAAATGCAAATTAAAGCAACCTTGAGGTACTGCTTCATATCTATTAAACTGACAAATATATATTAAAAAAGGTAAGTGATAAATGTTGGAGAGGATGTGGGAAAATTGGAACACTAATACATTCTTGGTGGAGTTGTGAACTAATCAAAACATTCTGGAGAATAGTTTGGAACTAAGCCCAAAAGTCATCCAAACAGAGCATACCCTTTGTCCCAGCAATACCAGTAATAGGTCTGTATCTGAAAGACATCATAAAAAGGGAAAAGAACCTACATGTGCAAAAGTATTTATAATAGCTCTTTTGTTGTGGTAAAATATTGGCAATCAATTGGGGAATGGCTGTACAAACCATGAATATAAATGTAATGGCATACTACGCTGCAATAAGAAATGATAAACAGGAAATTTTTAGGAAAAAAACCTGGAAAGACTTATATGAATGGATACAAATAGAAATGAACAGAACCATGAAAACATTGTTCACAGTATCAGCAACATTGTGTTATGATCAACTATGAATGACCCAATAGTTCTCAGCAATACAATGATCCAAGTACAAATGATTTAGGAAGGAAAATACTATGTATAAGGAGAAAAAGAACTGATGGACTGCAGAATGAAGCATATTTTTTCATTTTAATCTTTCTCGTATTTTTTTCTTTTCATCTCTTTTTTCCTTCACAACTGTGACTAATATGGAAATATATTTCGCATGATAACACATGTATAAACTATATCAGACTGCCTACTATCTTCAGAAGAAGGAAGAGGAGGGAAGAAGATAAATTTGGAGCTCCAAATCTTGTGAAAATGAATGCTAATATTTTTTCTTGACATGTAACTGGGAAATATTATTTTAAAATAATTTTTAAATGGACATATCATTAATGTTTGTTGAATAGAATATAAATTCTATATGCTCCCATTGGTTCCTCCCTTCTTCAGGATCTTAGTCCATTAATTATGTCCTTTTTTTTTTTCAATCTTCTCTCTACAATGGTTCTTTTCTTTCTACCTACAAACCAGCTTCAAGTTTCTTTTTTTTTTTCATTTTTTAAATAGCTTTTTATTTACAAGTTATATGCATGGGTAATTTTATAGCATCGATAATTCCCAAACCTTTTGTTGCAATTTTTCCCCTCCTTCCCCCTCCACCCCCTCCCCTAGATGGCAGGATGACCAATACATGTTAAATATGTTAAAGTATAAATTAAATACTAAATAAGTATACATATCCAAACCATTATTTTGCTGTACAAAAAGGATCAAACTCTGAAATAGTGTACAATTAGCCTGTGAAGGAAATAAAAAATGCAGGCGGATAAAAATATAGGGATTGGGAATTCTATGTAATGGTTCTTAGTCATCTCCCAAAGGTCTTTTACTGGGTGTAGCTGGTTCAGTTCATTACTGCTCCATTGGAACTGATTTGGTTCATATCATGCCAGCTTCAAGTTTCAATGATAACAACAGCTCCTCTTGATCCTGCTACCTTCCAAATATCATTCTTTCTCTTCTTGTGTCTACTTCTCTCTGCTTGTCTTTGTCTCTGTCACTGTCTGAATCTTTTTCTCTGTCTTTGTCTTTCTGTTTCTCTGGTTTTGTCTTCCTGTCTTTGTTTTTGTCTCCGTCTCTGCCTTTCTCTGTGTCTGTCTGTCTCTGTTTCTTTATCTATGTGCCTCTTTTTTTCTCTTTGTTAGCACCAAATTCAAAATAGTTGTTCACATTTTGTTCTCAGTTCTCAGTTACTTTTAGATTCTCTATAACTTGCTTAGTGAGCTATTGTGATTCCACTTTATACTGCTTTCCCAAAGATCTTCTAATTATAAAATCCTGTGGTCTCAGTCTTCAACCACTCTTTGTTGGTATTGGGTGATCTCCATCCATTCTTTTTCTCCTTGGAACTCTACCTTCTCTTAACTTCTATAGTACTGTATCATCTGAGTTCTGCTACCTACATATTTATTTGGCTTCCTGTTCACCTCTACTTCCCTCTTCCATGCCTTCAGAATGTAGATCATTCCCCAAATTGTCTTTAGTCCTCTTCTCTTTGCTCTACAATCTCATGTCTGGAATCCATTCCTATAGCTTCAACTAACACCTCTCTGAAGAGATTATAAAGCCCCAATATCTCTGAAATTCATTTCTGAATTTCCAACCAAGGCTCTGCTCTGTTTCCACTGAGAAGCCAAGAATTAATAGCTTAAGTGATAAATTTCTTGCTGGGAAGATTGTAAGGTATTGGGTGTGTGCTACCAAAGGAAGATCTCCAAGGCTGGATTTTTCATAATAGGATAGTCAGTGATTTCTCTGGGATTGATTTAATTATAGTTCTGCCTGAAGGGGGAGAGTTGGACCAATGACCTTTCAAGGTCATTCTCAGCATTAGCATTCTAACATGCAATGACAAGTTCTTAGCAATTAAATCATTTCACATTTTAGCATATGTATCGTGCATAGGATGGCTTCTATTTTATGTGGTGCCAGTTTTAAACAGATTTTTATCCCCCATTAGTTGATTGTACCAAAGTATGAAAAACATAGTTATCTCACTCAGGGGTTTGCAGAAGAAGCAATTTTCTATCTGAGATATTATATCCAAATTCCAGAAACAGAAAATCAGCTTGGAGGTTTTCTTGCATTACTGAATGGTATATTGACATGATTGCAATACCTCCAGCTGGCTTTTTCACACTGAATGACAATTACACGCATGCCCCATGATACTTGATGCTCACAAAGCATAAAGAGAAAGGAAAACAGTGATCTTAGGTCCATGAGGGAAGGCTATAACCATGGACAGCGTAAGCAAACAGAAAACTGACTAATTGAAAGGGAGTGTGGTTAAATTTTAGCCCCTCTGAATTGCAGGAGCATCAGTGGCAGAAGGAACTTGAGTTTCACTAGGAGAGAGGAGAGGCACTTCTAGTTAAATTGTTTATTACCCAAAAGCACCTTGCCCAAATCAGCAAAAGCCATTTCCCCATCTATGAGGGAGATAACAGGTTTGGAATGCAGTGCAGTAACAAAGTTATTATTCTCAAAAGTCACAAATACATTCTCTGAATTTTGATTGTTTTTAGCTAATATTTTCTGTAAATGTGGACCCAACTCAGGTATATGATTTTTGCATGAAGTTGAATATTATTTGTGTGTTTTGACATTGTTTTTCAGTATTAGGGTTTTCTCCTCTTAGAAACAGCACTTTGATTTTTCTAGTTAAATAATTAGTGATTTCATTCATAGAATGATTAGTAATAGTGGCCAACTGTTCAGAAGGAATGATGAAAATATGTTATGTCTTATCATGATAAAAGGTGGTGTTGTACAATGGAAAGAACTCTGAAGGAGAATTCAGAAACACAAATTTTAATCTGAGCTCTGCCACTTTTTTTAGCTCAATGAGCGTCAGCAACTAAAATGAATTCTGAGTCTTTTTTTCTGCATCTATAAAACAGGAACAATAATAACTGCTATACCTAGAATATAGAGACATTTTAAGAGATTAAAGAAAGCTTATATGTGTGTATATATATGTATACATATAAGCTTTCTTTGACAATCACATATATATGTATATATATATATATGTATGTGTATGTATACATACAAATATATGTGTATACATACATACATAGATACATATGAAAATCTCTTGACAAGCTGTTGAACAGGTAGTATGACTTAATTAGATAAACACTGAACTAGAAATAAGGAGTCTTAAATTCTAATACTGGATCTAACAAGTATTCAATGTCTTAGAAAAGAAAATGGTACTCTGGGTTATTTTGGCATAGTCTAAGGGCAAATATAATATATTTGAACTTTAGTTTCTTCATTAGGCAAATAGGAATTATATTATCTTCTCTATCAATCTCGGTTATTACAGCAATCAAATAAATTACTACATTATAAATATTTTTTGAAACGTATAAATAGCTATGTACCAATAGAGAGTTGTCTTTGTTCTATTTCTAGGTGGGGGATGGGAAGGAAGCAAGCATTTATTATTTGCTATGGACCAGCCAAATATTTCCTCATTTTACAAATATTTTCTCATTTGATCCTTGCAGTAATCCTAGGAAGTTGGTGTTATTATTATCCCAATTTTATTATTGAAGAAATTGAGGAAGACAGAGTTTAATTCCAAGTTAAATTCTAAGTTTAACCAGAGTTGAACTCAGATCTTCTTGAGTCCAGGCCCAACATTTTATATAGATAAGCATAAAGACAAATGGTATTTTCCTGGTAAAATTTTTCTACAAATGGAAATTGGACACTCAAGGTATGGACTTTTTTTTTCTACCAATTTGTTGAAAAAATTCAGTAAAATCTGAAGTGTAGTTTTATCATGTATATAATGGGAATGATGCTATTTGTCCCTTGCCTATCTCATGGAATGTTATTGACATAAAATGACATCATTTGTATGAACTTTAATAAGCTGTTTTGGAACAAAAATATGGTTATATTTAATGTGTTAAGAAGAACATACAAACCACACGCACATATACATAGTTGTACATCACAATAAAATAAATGTCTTGAAAGACTAATCATCTATTAATTTTAAAGCCTATTTTAAATGCACCAGAGGTATTTTGCTTCCAAATGGACTGTTTTCATCTTCCATGCCTTGACTGATACTGCTTTCTATTCCAGGGATGTCCTTCCTTCACCTCTTTCTAACCCAAATCAAATGCCACTTCTTTATGGAAATCTTTCCTAATTTCCCCCTTATCAGCAAAGTTCTCCTTCTTCTGACTAGACAAAGATAAAGATGTATCTATGTATTTGTCATTCAGTCATTTGGTTGTGTCTGACTCTTTGTGTTCCCACAGACCATAGTGTCTATGAAGTTTCCTTGGCAAAAATTTTGGAATGGTTTTTGCCATTTCCTTCTTCAGTAGATTAAGGCAGCAGAGATTAAGTAACTTGCCCAGGTTCACACCATTTAGTAAGTGTCTGAAATTGGATTTGAACTCAAATCTTCCTGGCTCCAGGTTCAGCTCTCTATTCACTGAATTATCTAGTTGCCTCTTATCTATGTGTAGGTATGCATACACACATATTTGTATATCTTTAATGCTAAAATCAAGTGATATTTTGGTATACTTGTATTTTATCTTAGTTGATTCTGGCTCTTAGACTACAAACTTGGCAGAAGTTCAGTTTCCTTATCTTATCTTATCTCATTTTATCTGCATTGTACACAAACCCAAGTACCTAGGATAGTGTTTTGTGCCCAAAATATACTAAGAGCAGGAAGTTAGACAGGATGGAAGGAAGGAAAGAAGAAAGAAGAAAGAAGAAAGGGAGGAAGGGAGAAAGGAATGGAGGAAAAAAGAGAGAAAAGATATAAAATGTATGGTGAATCTATTTTGTAAAGGAAATAATTCTTTTTAATGTAAATAATAAATCAGAATATGAATCATTATTGTTTTCTGTATTATTCTAAGTGCAATCGTCCAATGTATAAGTCAGATGCCAGAAAACCCACAGAGGAAATTTCATTTCAGATGTATAACAAAACTAGATATTTGTAATGCCTAGAATAGATATGGAATACATTTTCTCTTAGTTTGGGAACTCCAGAGTAGTTAGAAATCTGTATTCCAAGGGTCTCTAAATCTTCATATTAACCTCTTTTTTTCCAGCCCCTTAAAGGGAAAAAGAAGGTTATCACAGCTACATGGTCCCCAGTAAATGAAATATGGGAATACTTTTTCTTGAGTCTAAGAAAAGATACAGCTAGAAGAAGAAGAAGAAGAAGAGAGAAGGAAGAAGAACAAGAACAAGAATAAGAAGGAAGAAGAAGAAAGAAGAAGAAGAAGGAAGCAGAAGAAGGAAGAAGCAGAAGAAGAAGAAGAAAGAAGAAAGAAGAAGGAAGAAGGAAGAAGAAGTAGAAGAAGAAGAAAAAGAAGAAGGAAGAAGGCGAAGAAGAAGAAGAAGAAGAAGAAGGAAGAAGAAGCAGAAGAAGAAGAAGAAGGAAAAAGAAGAAGGAAGAAGGAAGAAGTAGAAAAAGAAGAAAAAGAAGAAGGAAGAAGAAGAAGAAGAAGAAGAAGAAGAAGAAGAAGAAGAAGAAGAAGAAGAAGAAGAAAGTTTTCTTGGATTTTCTCTCTGTAACTGCAACATTTGTTGGTGCATTCTGGAGTACAGAACAAGTACAATACAAAGTAAAAATGCTTGTTATACATCTAAAATAAAATTTCCTCTGCATTGGAAGATTGGACTTAGAATGATACAGAAAACAATAATGATTACAAGAGTCATATTCTGATTTGTTATTTGCATTAAAAAGAATTGTTCCTTTACAAAATAGATTCACCATACATTTTACATTGGAGTACAATATATATATATGTGTGTGTATATATGTACATATATATACATATTATATATATGTATACATATATATATATATTCTATTGTACCAAAGTGCTACACAAGAAAATCCAGAATTTATGTAGCATTTCTGTACAATAGAGTGGTAGAGACAACAACAATGATATTAGTAATAATAATAATTAAAGTATTAGATATGATTGTTTTTATCCTTCATTGAGTTTGAGTTTGTTGGGGAAAATGTTCAGAGGGTTAAGATACATGTTTGGTTATAAAATTCTGTGGGTTTCTTCTTGGGATTGTACAAGGAAACCAGAGCATGAAACTAATACCCATTCTTAGATGTAATGTGATCTAATGTAGTCTTGTAAGAATGCCAGATGTATATTTTTGAACTTTGAAGAAAACTCCAAGGAATAAATAGATTTCCTATCATTTTTCAATGACTCCTCAATGGAACAAAATGTTGTTAAGAAAGAAATGGGTGAATGCTTTTAGCACCTGGGACAGCTCTTGTCTTGTTGAATAGTAAAAAGTGATGCTTGACCTATACTCTCTCATTGGTTGGTTAGTAGTGCTAATCAGACCCAAGGATGAAGTCAATCCTGAAATGTATAATCTAACAGAAAGAGTCCAGAAATGAATTTCATTTACTCTTCTACATGAAAGTAATGTTGATGTCATGATATCTGCAATGTGCTATTATAATCTGCTATTAATGGTTCCTAAATTCTCAGAATGAAAATGAATACTCAGTGATAGGAGGGTAGATGGTGCTTTTGTCCATTGAGTATCGCATCCATAGTTACAGCCCTGCTACTTCTTTCTTTGTCTCAACCTAAAATCAGCATTTGCAAATGAAACAAACAAACAAACAAAAAACATTCTTATTTAACATGTATATCATCTAGACCAAATAAAATCTAGATTCTGCTCCATTACAAAAATGAGTTATCATGTTACTCATGGTATAGAATTCCTTGTTTTGTTCTTGAGAAAAGACTGTGGCTGGCAAAAATACTTAGAAATTCTTCTTTGAATCAAATTATGGTACTTGCCTAGAGCTAGAGAATGACATTTCATAAGGACAGTGTGTCTAAAAATTCTCCTTTGACAATCACTTATTCCTGGTCACGTATCAAACAAGGAAATAGCATGTGAATTACAGCATTAAGATGACCTGATTTCTTTACCAAATTAAGCTTATGGTTTCCGAGTTGAAAGGACAAAAATGATATATGACAACTATCCAAAATTTTGGAAGGTTTCATTCATAGGAGTTCATATCTATAGAAGTCTACCACCAGAATCTTAGGTGAGATATTTCTAGAATTTTTTGGGGGGAAAGAATATAAAAGCTCCAAAAACACCTTTTCTGAGTTAAGTGAGTACCACCCATTGGATTCCAAGTTCATGTTGAACAGTAGTTTCTGGATTTCATTTCTGAAATAGACAACCATCTATGTTAGACATTAAATTCAATTCTTCTTTAAATGGATTCATATCCAAATAGAACTGCACTTACCAATGTGGACCAGCTGTTCATGAGATTGAAATGTCCTCATGAGGAATCTTGTCAGGTCTTGAATTCCTAAGACAAGTCTGGCATGCTATCCTTTCTTCATTTTGACATTATCAGAGAAAAAAATATAAAATCATTGACTGAATAGATGCAGGGAATATACAATTCATTTGATAAGAACTTATAACTTCATTTTTGAATGAAAGAAAGAAAATCTCATTATAACTAATGAATAAAATATTGACTTAAATAAAAGCATGTGCCATGAAAACATCTAAAGAGTGCAGGAGAAGGATTGAACAAGAAGAATAAAACAAATCCCTTCTCCATAAGATGAGAGAAGATAAAAAGAAAAGCTCTACACTAGATGCGCCTTTGAGGTCATCTATTCTAGTCTAATCTTTTAACCAAATCATGAATGCCTTTTAGAATATTTATTATAATCCTTGGAAAAAGGGCATCTTGTGCCAATGATTAGGGTAAAAGCATTAGTCATTATAAAGCATAGATCTATATGCTAATTTTTTTTTTAGTGACTCCTCAAGGGGACAAACTATTGTCAAGGAAGAAATAGGTGTGATTGTGTTAGGATTTAGGGTAGTTTCCTTCTCCATGAGAAGTACAAAAGGATTGTACTTGACCTATCCTCACTCATTAGTAAGGTAAACATGAAGTCAACTGAAAATGTATAATCTAAATGTATAATAAAAATCTCCAGGAGAAAGAATGGTTAAGTCCAAAATATATGCATAAAGTAAAACTTGATCTTAATAAGAGATTAGAGTTTTCATGAAATATCAAATCTGGAATTCTAGGTTAGGAGTAGTAGGAGAGTAACAATAGTAGTAGTAATGGTAATACCAGCAGCTGTAGTAGCAGTAACAGCAGTAGTAGTACTATTAGTATTTACAGCAGCAGCAAAAGCAGCAATAGCTAACATTTATAGAATATTTACTATGTGTCAGACACTGTTATAAGCATTTTACAATTATTTCATTTGATCCTCAAAATACTTTAGGAGGTAGGTGCTAAAATAGTATCCATTTTATAGATGAGAAAACTAGGGCAAACAAGTTAAATGATTTGCCCAGCGTCACAGAATTAGTAAATATCCAAGATTATATTTGAGCTCCAGTCTTACTGACTCCAGATAAAGCATTTTATTCACTATCCTATCCAGCAATTCCTAAGATTGAGAAATTTAGAAGTGATATTAGGGTTTCAAGCCATGGAAGACTATGAAGATCAAGAATCATGTTATCAGAAAGGTCTACAAAATGAGTGTTTGCCACATTGATTTCTACAAAAATTATTGTTTTTATAATTCCTTCCTAAAGTCTCCCTTCCCACTGCCGTTGTAGGAGCCTTGTACCGTATTTGCTACATTGTGTTAGTGAAGCTTTGGCAAGAGGTAACATTCTATGCCCCAGAGTGGTCACTCAATCTTTACTTGAAGATTTTCAATGGGAGAGAACTCATTGCTCCCCATGAGAATTAGCTTCATTTTTAGAGATTTCTATTTATTAAAAAACCTTTCTATTTACTGAATCGAAATGTGTTTACCTGTTATTTTTGCCCATTCAGTCTAATCCTGCCCTCTAGAGTCAAGTTGAACAAATCTTTCTTACATGATAGCCTTTCAAATATTTGAAGACATTTAAATATCCTTACCCATTGTTCTTTTCTCCATTTTAACTGCATATGAATCCTCTTTTCAATGTCCCTCATAAGATTGGTGTCCAGAATTGGGTTCAATTCTTCCAGATAATGATCTGAGTGAGAAATAGTACAGCTGAACTACAACCTCTCTCATTCTTGACAGTACACTTTTTAAAACATAACCTAAAATTGCATCACTTTTTAAAAGATACTCTATAACAACTATTGATATATTGAGCCTACATCCATTAGACTTTTAGGCCTTTTTCTTATGAAATACTTTCTAGAAACATTTCCTCAATGTTGTGTTTTTATACTTGTCTATTTGAACATTAAGTGGCAGACCTTATTTTTAATCCATAGTGCTGTTCATCTTGGGAAGCTATATGTATTTGGTACAATAGATAGAATGCCATATCTATAGTCAGGAATCTCATCTTCCTGAGTTCAAATTAACTTCAGATACTCAAGTCTCATTTTTCTCATCTGCAAAATGATCTGAAGATGGAAAACAAATATCTTCACCAAGAAAACCTCAAATAGGATCACAAAGAGGCAGGCACATTTGAAAAATAACTGAACCACAGCAACACCTTTCATCTTATTGGCTTCAACTTATTTTTTTTTCAAATCTGAAAGCTCTTCTCCAAGATGTTAGTTATCCTTTTCAACTTTTTGCCATTTGAATTTGATAATCAACAGTATCTTTATCTTTGGTCAAGTATAATTGCTAAGAATGTGTGAGAAGAAAAGACCAGAGCCTTGGGGAACTCTCTTTAGAAAACCTTTCACAATAATTATTCAATTGATCAGTTGACTTTGAGTATAGCCAATCGAGTAGATGAAGTCTTCCACACAGTTATCCCATCCACAACTTGATGTGCTCCTAATCTCAGATACATTTCCTACTCTGCCTCTTGACACCTAGTGAAATTAGTGTCTGAGTATGTAGACAGACAGCTGGATTGAAAAAAAAGTTTGATATATCTAAAAATCATTCCAAATATATGCATTACTTCAAAATTGGTTTCTCTCTTTCTAAATTCCATGCTAAACCTTTTACCCTAGTCTACAATTTTTATGTGTCTTCTCTGTGTCCTCTGAGGATCAATGCTGATTTGTTTCCTGGACTGGTTTATGGGGGCCAGAGCAGTTGAACATACTTACTTCAAAATTCTTGTCCTTCTAAGTAATCAGGAATTTAAAAGTTGGAATGAATTCCACAATAGAACTACTTGACCAAAGACAATTTCTATCTATGAAGCTAATATTTTTAGCTTCTTGGAAATAAATGTTCCATTTACCAGAAGAACTAGTTACATAAATTAATTAAACTAGCACAAATTTAGTTGCAGAAGATAATTTCAAAGCAGAATTATAGACCTTTGGAATAGGGTTGACAGTTTTAAAACACCAGTAGATCAAACTACATTAATATGTAATTGAGAAATGTTTAACAAAACATATTAAAATACAATAAAACATACAAAATAATCATTTGTGGTTTTCTAAGTCAATATGTAGCCTGTAGGGATCTGTTTCTATTTAAATTTGACACTACTGATTATCTCTTTTATTTCACAGATGCTAAAATGTAAACCAATTCTCCAAAGGAGTCTTACATTGTATCAAAAGATTTATACAGCATCATAGACCAAATCAGTGACTGACCTAGGATAAGGATTTAAATCCTAAGAAGTAACTTATGATCGAAATTTTGAGGAAACCTTCAAGGTCATCTTTTACAATCCCCATTTGATAGTTATGGAAACTGAGGTTGAGAAAGATTAACTGACAAGGGATTAAGTGACAGAGACAGAATTCAGTCACATACCCCTGACTCCAAATCCATAGTTTATTCATTCTACACTATGCCTGCCTTGTAGTTGGAGTTTCTCTACACTGTTCTACATTGCATATTTTCTTCCTTATAAAAGAATCAACATTCAGAGAATTGATTCTTTTCATTTGGTCATGAATGTTGATATGATGTATAAACTCTGATTTTTAAGAGTGAACAGTACTCACAATAGAAATGTTTCAAGAAGAAAGCCTGAGAGTACTCACCAATCTTTGACTTCAACATAATAGGACGGACCACTGGGCATTGGCCTGTATATGGACAACTGCCAAGTTACTGCCAGTGAAGAATTTTTAAAGGGATCAGAATGAAATCTCCTGGCTGGTATTTCATGCCTGTTCCTTAGTTCAGAAATAAACATTACATTTCTTTTTCTAAATATATGGCATTCTTCATAGCCAACTGACAACCTTTTTTTTTTCTTCTGTTTCTCAGTGAAGTGAATTGTGAAAGCAAGCTAGTGTTTTGGCCCTCTGTCTGGATGACGTAGGGACATCATTTTTTGAATCTCATCAAGGATGAAATGGGCATCACTTTGAAATGTGGCATAGATGAAAGGGACGCGATTTTTGTACTTTGGTCAAGAGGGTACAATTCTATACGAATATGAATAAATCAGAGGCATTATTTTGAATGCTGTTGTTCTGGAAGCTTCCTAGAACTAGGCCTTCTTGACTTGAACATTGGACAGCTTCAGTTGGTTTTATCCCTGAGCCTTTCATTTTGAGCAAAATGGCTTTGGAAAATAGGACTCTTGATTTTTTTTTTAAGTTGGAAGAACCTAACATCAAGTCTATCCTTTGCACAGGTGACTCTCTAGTTTATAGAATGAGTCTTTTCTTGGTGATTTTGGATTATATTCAAATGGAATAATGGACTATTAACCTTTCAGTGCCTGGCTTTCCTTTATTCTGATTGTTGAGATTTCAATTAACCCATTTCCCCACTAATTTAACCTATCTGTTGGAAATTGCTGAGAACATAATTTTCTCAGAATGGTTAGTGAGCTTTCTTTAGTCTTTCTCTTTTTTTCCATAGGGCAGAGCGACATAGTCTATGCAGATTATTGAGCACAGGAAATAATATCCAGGGAAGGTGGCTTTCTTAAAAGGCATCAGTAGCATTAGTGTCATGTCTGAAGCACCCATTTGTGTCAACGGCACAGACCTTTCAATGGAAAATTGTGCCGTGCTACCTTTTAAAGTATGAAATGCTAATTTGGGATTTACAGTTTTTGAACTGGGGGCCTGCATTTTGCATGGGATTTTGTTTAATTTCCCAGTGAAAAAAGGCATTTGAAACACAACTGCCTACAGCCAACTGTCAACAAAAATCAACTGTAATAGCACACAGCCTGTCACTGATTTATGTGGTGATGTGGTAATCTTCTCAATTTAGCTGGATATTTCTCCTTCGTGCAAAATAGCTGAAAGTCTTGCTAGGCATTTATGAATATCGGGAGGTATTATTAGGATGATAATAGGGCCAGATTAAAGAAGTGTTCACTAGTTCAAAATGTCAGTTAAAGAGACAGAGACTGGGAAGATATATGGCCTCTTGGTGTAAGGGACTCCGAGTTTCAGGTTTGCTAAAGATTTGGGAGATAGCATGCTGAGTTCCATCTGCCGTGAAAGTGGCTTTCTGGAAAAAAAAAAGTTGTTATGCTATTTTTCCCCCCAGAAATCTGTTTTTGTTTATCAAGAGGGTGAAATAAAAATCTTTGAAAATGAATGTGAGGAGGGCATGCCAGGGAAATCTTTGGGGGTGGGAGAGATCAGCATTCTTGTTCCTTTTTCATTGGAGGCCCTAAGTTGAGTATTGTCTCTGTTTTTGCCAGGCTAAGACTCTCTAAGTACTGGCAAGACCAGAATACTGCTGGAATGGCTACACATTAGCAAAGCGATCCCCCTCTGGTAAAATCTGCAGTTAATAGGGGGCAAACACTAAGGCCAGACTTAACCTGCTCTGCAGCAAAAGACAAAGCCAGCAGGCTCCCAAACTTGTCAGCTGCAAGACATTTCACTGTAGCGAAAAGGTGAAACATGTTCATTTCAATTGTATGAAGGTGGAAGGAGGCTCATGCCATGTACGTTAAGGGACAGTGGAGGTATTTTTTGGAGGTACTTCTATTTTTATTGGAGGTACTTAAAATTTGGTTATAGCTTAAAAATATACAGAATGCAAGACTTCAAAGATCCCTCAAGAGTATGTTGGCAGGTGCATATGCAAACATCATGGATCATAGACAACTTTTAAAAATTTTTTTTTCTTTCAAGGAGGAAATAGTAGAGTAGAAATTTCATTGGACTGGTTTTAGAAGGTACTGACTTCCAACATTTCCTTTTTAAGTTGCCACAACGAATTGCTTAATGTCTTTGAGAATCACTTTTGTTCTGACCACTACGAGGCACAGTGGATGGAGCTCTGAGTCTGGAATGAGAAAGATCTGAATTCAAATCCAACTTCAGATATTTAGCTTTGTGACCCTCAGCAAATAATTTAACCTCTTTTTGCCTCAGTTTCCTTATTTATAAATTTGGGATAATAAATTATTCCAGGATTGTGATGACGACAAAATGAAATAATGTATATAAAAGCTTTCCTAATTTTAAAATTGTATTGTCATTATCCTTGTCCTCATCATCATTGTCATCAATAGCATCATCATCTTTGTTATCTGAAAACTGGTGACAATAATATCTGTAGGGACAACACTACTTAATTGTTAAAGAATCAAATAAGATTACATAGGTAAAGTTTTTTTTAATTAAAAATGATTTTAGCAGCTATTATTTTTATGGAGATATATGGATAATAAAACCTCAGATAGAATGACTTGTATTAATTATTTTTCTTAAGCACTTTTATTATTAAAAGGAAAGATGCAACTCCAGTGGAAGGAGGACATCCTAGAAATCTAATGCAGTTTTAAGCTATTAAAGCTTTGGAGTGTGAGTTACTTAACTTATTAAAACTTAAAAATATACTAAGGCTTATGGGATAGGTTGTTTCCTGAAAATGACTGTGATATAAACAAAGCACATAAATAAAAGTTATTTTAAGATGAGAGGAAGGAAGAAAGGAAGGAAAGAAGAAAGAGACAAGGGAAGGAAGGGAGGAAAGAAAGAAAGGAAGAAAAAAGAGAGAGGAAAAAGAGAGTGAGAGAAAGAAAGAAAGAAAGAGACCAAAAGAAAGAAAGGAGAAAGAAATAAAGAGAGAGAGAGAAAGAGAGAATGAAAGAATGAAAGAAAGAAAAAAGAAAGGAAGGAAGAAAGAAAGAAAGGAAGGAAGGAAGGAAGAAAGAAAAAAGAAAGAAAGAAAAAAGAAAGGAAGGAAGGAAGGGAGGAAGGAAAGAAAGAAGAAAGGAAGAAGGAGAAAGAGAGAGGGAGAGGGAGGGAAGGAGGGAAAGATGGAGAAAGGAAGGAAAGAGGGAAGGAAGGAAGGAAGGAGCAAAGGAGTAAGGGATGAAGAAACAGAGGAAAAGAAATGAAAGAAAAAGAAGAAAAAAGGAAAGAGAGAAAGAAAAGAAAAAGAACATTTATTGGGATTTAAGTCATAAGATCTGGATGAGAATCCTGGCTTTGCCATTTACTAGCTTCATTATGTTTGGCAAAGAACTTTCCCCTCTGGGCCTTGGTTTCCTGATCAGTAAAACAAGGAGGTCATGCCAGATGACCTTCTAGTTTTCTTCCAACTCTGACATCATGCAATCATTATGATTCCATAATTTAAAGGGGCCCGATATTTGATTTTTTGGAATTTTTATCAGTCCCTTCCAAACATAATGTGATTACAGTAAGCATAAGCACATAATACTAGAATTTCCCAAATCCCATTTTGCTCTCAGCCTAATTTCTTTAAAGGTTAGTATAATTGTGTTCAGATGCTGAGTTTATGAGTTGGCCCACATGACTTTTTGGCATATGTATAGACATAATGCCTTGAATGTATAAAAAATATTTCCTTCTTTAAATACACAAAATGTGAAGTTATGGACTGTTTGTAGATGCTCATGTCTAAGGGGTTGGGGAAAGAGACAATAATAGCAGAGGAATTACTCATTCACTTGTGAGATGTATTCTCACCCTTCTGAATCCTTACACTCTATAGCTGGATGAAAGGAAAGGAGAAGAAATATAGGGAAAATGTGTTTGTTTTCCTAAACTTGAGTTTATTCCAAGAAAGTTATGAATAGCAACATGACTGGTAGAAACATAACAGGGAAGGATCTGTTGACACCATGCAAAGTACTCTGAGTGGAGTTTTCTGTTGTGAGATAAACAAACTAGTTCAAAACACCACCATTGAAATATTGCTTAGGAAGAGGTTACTTTACTGCAGAACAGATCAGCAGGGCAACATTCTATAAATGTTATTCATATTCAAAGTGTTGGAAATAGATTAAGAACAAAATAGAGGAGGGAACTGAAATGCTTGACTCCAGTAGCATTTAATCATTTATCCATCTAGAAACAACTCTATAAGACAAACTAGCTTCATAATTCTTAAATACAGTTTTGAATCCAACAAGCATTTCTTAATGGTCGCCTCTATGGAAGTCACTGTGTTAAATGCTGTGGATTAGAAGACAAAAGGAAAACATAGTCTCTGTCCTTGATAAGTTTATATTCTATTCCAATCTTCAAGGACAGACACTATATTTCTATTTATGGCCTGCAAGATATATTACTCTTTGTATATAAAGGTAACTAATGATCATCAACATTTTCTGGGTTTTCTCCCCTACATAGGAGGGATGAATTTAAACGGAATCATTATTATTTTCACATTGTCTTTCTCATATCTAACAGCTGGTTGATCTATAATCTGATCATTGGGCTCAGTATTATTTGATCTATGTAGGGCTAAAAGCTGAAATGTTGGTCTTTATAAAACTATGTTCTAGACAGATGTCTTAATGAACTGCAGAATAAACAATAAAAACTGAAAACGTTAAGGACCAATTCAGGTGCAACCTCTTCTACTCTCCTTTCTTGATCCCCTTCTCTTTTCTCCTTCCATTAAAAGTGATCTTTCTCTCATTCAATATTTCAGCCTACTTTTTGTTGTTGTTATTATTTATTTTACCTGCCACATATTTCACCATTTTAAATTTGTGTTTAAACAGTTTTATAACTGTGTGTACATATCTCAAACCTCTCCTCTCCTTTCCTCTTTTCCTTCTTTATCTCTTTTCTCCCTCTCTTCTTTTCTCTCCTTTCTCTCTTTTCTGTCCTCTTCTCTTTTCTTCTCTCTGTCTCTGTCTCTCTGTGTGTGTGTGTCTCTCTCTCTGTGTCTCTCTGTCTCTGTCTTTGTCTCTCTCTGTATGTGTCTCTCTCTATCTCTCTCTCTGTCTCTCTTTCTCTCTGTCTCTGTCTCTCTATCTCTCTCTGTCTCTGTCTCAGTCTCTCTGTCTTTCTGTCTCAGTCTCTCTCTGTCTCTGTCTCTCTCTCTCTCTCTCTCTCTGTCTCTCTGTCTCTGTCTCTCTCTCTCTGTCTTTCTCTGTCTCTGTCTCTGTCTTTATCTCTCTCCCTCTCTGTCTCTCTCTCTCTTCATTAATGTATCCCTGGCAATGAAGATGGTATAAGCATTTTTAAAAGTTTGTTGAACTTTTTCATTCAGAAGAGAAATCCAGGATGCCAATTTCTTTCTTTTTTTAAAAGATAATCTATCTTTTAAAGAAATTATTTGCTATTCAGTGGTTACACTTTCCAATAACCATCATTTTGATAGAATTATGCATTCATGTTGAGGACAGGAAATAACATTCTGCATTACTGTTATTGCTTTACATTAAAATGCCATAGTTTCTTTCTAGAGATAGACAACCCTCGAACTAATCATAAATCTGTGAGGAAGCATACCGATTGCTACTATACCTTTAAGAACATCAAATAACAGGAATAAACACCCAATAGGTACCAAACCAATAACTATATAAGCAAAGGGAAATCTAGAGAATAGAAAAGGGACTAAGCAAAGCACTAGATTGCAATTATGAAGCATTGGAATTTATTGAGCATGGAATATTCTGTCACTAAATAGCTCCTCTGGAGTCTTTTCCTAGGATGCCAAACTAATAGCCTCAATCAGTAACTTCCTTTTCTTCAAGGTTTTATGAATAACTTCATAACTATAGGACTAGTATCAAGTAAAACTTCCGTTGGAGAAGGTAGGACAACAACTCCCCTGACAGCCTCTCCAAAATGTTAAGTTTGAAGGGCACTAGGCCATTGATCTAATGTCAATATTATCAGAATTCTGAGAGTTGGAAAAAGGTTCAGAGATCATTTTGTCCAACCTATATCTGAAAAGGAACTCCCAGAACAACTTCCCTTAGAAGTTATCATCTAGCTTCTATTTGAAGATAGTCACTTATTGGGAACTTACTACTTTGTGGGATATCCATTCCACCTTGAAACAGCTCTGATTATTAGGAAGTATTTCTTTTCATTAAACCTAAATTTATCTCTCTATTTATTTTCATTTTTGTCTGCTGAGAAGAATGAGTCCCATAATTCATTTGATAGATATTTAAATGGTTGCATACTACTATCACACTGACCCAGGTCCTCTCTTTCCAAGGTCAAATATGTTTTTTTTGGGGGGGGTTTTTTGTTTGTTTTTTTTTTTTGATAAGTCCTCATTAAATACCATCTCTGGTAAAATGTGTCCAATGTATCAAACTGTGTGCTTGGGAAAATTTTGTTAGTCAAAAGAGGAGATAGAATTTTAAGAACTGGTGTTTCGTTAAAAAAAATCTGCCTAATGAATTGACCTACCATGCTATTTGGAATGAGTTTCAATTTAGATTTACTCAAACTCCTATAGAATATAGAAACTTATGGAAATTTTATACCTGGGAGAGAATTTGGAATTAATCTAATCCTTATTTTGGAAATTAGGAAATCAAATGCCAGATAGCTGGCATATCTTGCCCAGAGTTTGATATAGGCGTTTAAAATTTTTTTTTGACCCAAACATAATTTATCTTTTCAGCTAACTTGCTGTATGATCTTGCACTAGTAATTTCCTTTCTTTTGACCTTGGTTTTTTTTTCAGATATAAAATGAGTTATTTGAACTATATTATCTCTAAGGTCACTTGCAGATTTAATGATCCATCATTTAATGTATGATATATATACCAAGGTTTGAAGGTGATTTTTAAAAGTATTCTGGGGTCCAAAGAGAATAAATGGCTGTCTCAGTAGGTAGTAGTGACTTCTGCCAAAGAAATCAATAACTGAATGAGTGAAAGTAATTCACATGCAATTCAAATGGAAAGAGTAGAATTGCAATAGGCTTTCATGGAGGAACTATAATCTTTTCTAAATGAAGAGCTTGGGCTTTGTAGACCAGCAAATGTGAACTACTATACTATCTTGCCAATTTGGCATGATAGGGGATGAAGACTGAAGGCAAAAATTGGCAAATAAAACTGTCTCCTTAATCTTTTCTGCCAGAGCTTAGGGCTCTCAGCTTCTATGCCAAGAGGCTCAAATTTTGCAAACTGTGATGATATCTTACTCCAAGTCCTTTCCACAAATACTGAAGTATTTTTCCCACTGTGGCCAGATATCACTGGAAATAAATTGGATTTCTCTCATCCAGTTACCTCAGGTTGTCAGTCAGGAGACTTAGTATAATTACAGACTTTAGAGTTGAAAGAGAACTAAAAAGTCATTTAGTCAAACCCAAAGATGAACAAGAATCTCCTCAAGAATCACAAATCTGTGATATGATCATCCAGATTTGGCTGAGAAAACCTACAGTGAGGGAAAAAGTAACCTATCTGCTTTTAACATTTCCTATCTGTATGGTCTAAGTCAAGTCATTTATTCTTTCTGTGCCTCAGTTACTCCTGTTAGATGGAAGAGTTGGACTAGATAGATGAGATCTAGATCTCATCTATGATCCTATGGGTTTTCCCAGGCAGCCTAATACACTTTTGGATAGTTTTAATTGCAAGGAAGGATTTTTTTTTCTTCTTATAAGATTACATTTGTCTTTTTTTAAACTTCTGCCTATTGTTCCCAGAATGGAGCCAAGTAGAAGAAGTCTAATTTCTCTTTTACATGACAGTCTTTTAATTATATGAAGACTGCTATCATGTTCTAAATCCTCCTTTTCTTAGTTATACAGTTCAATTTCCCTTCAACAACCCATATATAACATGAATGTGATATATAATACATATGAATATATTATAACCTTCATAAGATAGGAACTCAAGATCCTTAACCATTTTGGTTACCTTTCTCCAGATACTCTTCAGTTTTATTAATGTATTTTTCTAAAATATAAAGTCCAGAAACGAATACAAGAATCCAGCTATAGTCTGACTATAGCTGCCTATATGCCAAGCAATTATTTCCTTATTCATGAATTCTCTCTTCTCTGAATGAATCAACTCTCTTGGCTGCCATTATGCTGTCAACCCACTGTCATATTGGGCTTGCAGTCCATTAAGACTCTTGGAACTTTTTCAGATGAATTACTGTCTAGTCATACCTCTCCCATCTTATTCATGTAAAGTTGATCATTTTAGCCAAATGGAGGACTTCACATTTATTCCTATTAAATTTCATCTTAGTAGATGCAACCCAATGTTCCATCCTGTCAAAATCCTTTTAGATCTAGATTCTTATCTTCCACTGTGGTAGCTATATCTTGTATCTTTGAATTGTACATAAATTTTAGAAGCAGGTCATTTATACCTATATTCAAATCATTGATAAAAATATTAAGTAACATAGAAACAAGTATAGATCACTTGGTATTCTATGGGAAACTGAAGACCCCCTTCTATGTTGCAATTATTATACTTCCAGTCATATTAGTCAATTGATTGTAAGTCCAATTCCCATATTGCTTCTTTTTCTCTTATATTTTCTACAAAAAAAGTAACATTAGGAAATGATTTGCAAAAATCTAGACAAGATAAACCTATGGTCTCCTGATCTAGTTTATCAAACCCTATCATGCTGAAGCTAACTTTGTAAGCCCTGCTTTTTTTTGACCATCTGTTCAATAATACTATGTTCTAGAATTTTATCAAGAATCACTCAAGTTCACTGTGCTGAAATTTGTATATTTGAAGTTGAATCCAATTTCTTGTCTTTGACTCTCATTTTCCCATGTGTAAAGAAATCTGTCCCATCTTGAAGGCTTGTGAAAACCAAATGAAAAAATATACAAATAATCACAGTAAAGAGCATAAAGTTCTATAGAACTTTAGAAATGTGTTTAGAAAGTAAATCTCAGAATCAGAAACACCAGGGGTCAAGTTCTGCTTCTGATATAAACTGTCTATATGACTCAGGACAATTCGCTGAATCTCTGTGATTTAGGCAACTCCATAAAAATGTTTCAGAACAGTTAATCTGTATTAGAAGAGGGAACTGGGAACCTTTGTCCTCATTCCCAGTTGAGGAAACTGAGGTACGGAGAGATTAAGTGACATACTTCAAATCACACAGGTGATAAGTACCCAAATCAGGATATGAACCAGACTTATTTTTTTTAAGGTTGATTGTTTACATGATACCACATGGGACTCATCCATGAAAAGAAATAAATAAGTATTTATGTTAAATGGATACAGGATAGCTACTAGTATGATGAAGAGAGGGAACATTTATTTATTGAGCATCAATTATGGGCTAGATGCTGTTGGGCAAAATAAAGTTATTTAAAGATAAAAACTCAACTTTTGCCTTTGAAAAGCTTATACTGTGATTAAAAAGAAAGGATGTGTCCAATAGAACAGTTAAAAGAGATTTTTTTTGTAAGGATAAACACAGTATGTTCATAGCCACAAATGAGTGGCTTCAAGTAGGCTTTACCAGACCTCTGAAAATGGCAGGAAGAATTCGTGTCAGATGGTGGGGGAAGGGAATATGGAGAAAGTTGGACTGGAGTTGGCCCTGTTCTCCCAGGAAGGCAAAACATCCATTCATTTTTGAACTCCAGCAAGGTTTACTCTGTCTGGCATTCATCTGTGTAACAAAGTCAGGGTTAAGAGTACAGAACGTGGCAACGGAAGAAGGAGAAACACAGGAGAATAAATCCGGTGACTTTGGTTTCCTTAGAACAATCTTTTAATAAACTGAGTAGTACGGCATTGTTCCAGCATTTGATGAGAAACACCCAGGTAAATATGGCCCTGTTTGAAATGTTCCCAGTGATCTCAATCCCTAACACTTGCTGTGTTCTGTTTTAGCTTGCAGGCATGCACTCTGCCAGAGCTGCCTTTAGGGTATGGGGGAATCAGGGCTATTGCCTGAGGCCCACTTTTATTCCCACCACTGTTGCAGGAACCAGGCTACTGGGCAGTGATTCAAGGAGGCAGCTGGCTAGGGGAGAGAGGTGGCTCTGGCTAGCTTGTGCTGAAATCAAGTTCCAGGTCCCATCTACAACGAGAAACTCCCATGTTCCCTTCCTAGAGCCCAAGGCAACACTCCCTCCCACACCTGTACCCTTTCTGCTCTTGGGGGACTATCTTTTTCTCTTCAAAGGTTGCCCTTCATTTTTCTCATTTCTTACTCAATTCCACTTGTCCAGAATTGATCAGCAGTGAGAAAAGAAGATGGGTTGTTGAAGCAAACATTGTAATTTAGGTTCCTCTCCTAGTCAAGTCAGACAGACAAATGAGACCAAGGCTAAGAGTAGAGTCTATGGTGATGTAGCAAGAAAAATGGGTTTCTCACCAAGATGAAATCTATGACTTTGCACTCATAACTTTTCAACCTACTTAAATTGAAGTTTACCGGTTTGGGTTTTGAATGAACCCTTTAACTTTGCTCTTTAATAGTACTTCCCAGGCCAAAAGCCCACCTTCCTTGCAGCCATTACTAAGGAGGAAAACCATTACAGAAAAGGGTCCCCATCCACACCAATCTCTTGGATTTCCTACAGTGTTTAGCATAGGTCTTGGCAATATTGTTAATGGAATCCAAAACTTCCTTATCAGAACCATATTGTGGAGAAGTACAGGAACCAATATCAAAATTGCAATTCACTGTCAGAAAACAAAGTAGAAATCTATATTGCAAAAGATGACTTCTTCATTGAAGTCCCGGGGCACAGGAAACCATATGGGCTATCACAGAATGCATATCATAAGGCATCATGGAGTTCAAATCAAATTATTATTAGCTGTATGGCCTGTGTAAGCCATTTAATTGCTTGTCCCTCTTTCTTTGTAAAATGAGACTGATAATAGTGCCTACATCTTAGGGTCATTATGAATCTGAAATGAGATATTTGTAAAGCATTTTGCAAACCTTAAAACATTATATAAATAGTTTGATTCTTCTTTTTTCTCTTCTTCCTCTTCTTCCTCCTCCTCCTCTTACTACTATTACTGTTGCTATAAATATTATTATTATAAAGGAAGGCCTGTGGGATTTGGCATCAGGAGAGTCTAAAGTTCACATCCTCCATCTGATCCTTATTAGTGAAATGGCTTTATTCAATGAGGAGATCATTTTAACTTTCTGAGTCTTTTCCCTCATTTGTAATGGGGATAATATGGGAAGTATTTACCTGAGGGGGACATTTAAGATGCCCAAATAAGGTCATGTCTAGAAAGTACTTTATAATCAATCAATAAGCATTTAAGATTCTTATTATGACTTGAATTTATTAAGATTCTATTATGATGATGATCCACTGATGTCCCTTATAATTCTCAAATTCTATGATTTTGTAACAGTAACTTTAATTCTATGTGTCCAAATTCATAGTAGACCTCAGTGATACAAAAACTCAAGAAACTTACTTTTTACCAGTATAACTTACTTAATATACACTCATAAACACACCATTGATGACACACATGACTTAATATGGTATAGCACACCATAGTATAACAAAACATGTGCTATAAAACTATAGGACAGCTAAGGGGTGCAGTGCAGAAAATAGGCCTGGAATCAGAGAAAAATTGAATTAAAATTTGGCCTCAGAGATTTACTAGCTGTGTTAGGCTGGCAATTTATTTTCCTGTTGTTTGCCTCTGTGTTCTCATCTGTAAAATGACAATAATAATGGAACCTACTTCCCAGGGTTGCTGTGAGGAGCAGGTGAGATACTAATTGTAAAGAACTTAGCACAGTTCCTGACACATAGAAGACACTATATAAAGGTGGCACATAAATATTACACACATATATACATTGAAAAACATAGAAATAGATCATTTAAGTGATTATCATATATTGTATATAATATATAATTTATATACTATATAATATTTAACATATACTATATAACTATATATCATTTAACATTGTCATTTGGCTGATTATTGTATATATTGTATAATTTATATACTACATAACATTTAACATATATTATTGTCATATTATATTACTATATGCCATATTATGTAAGATAAGCATTTGAGTTTGATTTTTTATTATATATGTTCCTATATGTTATGTTTTACTTAATTGCATATCTGAATACATGGTTATCATCCTAGGATTATAACCTATAAATGCCGATTGCTATTGTTATTTTTGGAAACAAATGATAATGTATTAAAGCATTATGAAAGATACTTTTTTTGAAATATACTTATAAATAGATGATTTAAGAGTTCCATCTCATCACAAACCCACAAAATCATTGGACTTTAAAAATCACACTTGACCTCACACAATGAAAGAAACTCTCTGCATGCCTGATTTATCTTTTGTGAGGGATGAGGTCACTGAGGGAGAGGGGGTCATTCATTAACATCTAACTTTTTGACTTACACTGACTTCCATTGGAGGTTTTACCAAAGAAAAGGATATTCAGGGTGAAAGTTGAAGGACTCTTAGCCACATTTGAGACAAGTGATGTACCTGTTCGCTAACTTATGACAACTAAATTCCATAGAGGATGGAATGGAAGATGAATGTGTGTTAGAATGATTCAGAGCATAAGCAGACTCTGAGTGTGTTCTGTACAGATGAGTTAATTGTTTTGCCTTAAATATATTTCCTCAAGAACAGAAGCAGGATCACAGAACACATCGTTATGTATTTTAGACAAACAGCACTTTGAATCAAATTACAGTACATGCATAAAATATTAAAATAAGACATTTATAACAAATCTTTCTAACTTAGTGCTCAGCTCTAAAATAGATTTATATGTGAATAAGCAATAGGTGCGATAAATGTGCTACAGATATCACAATTTAAATTGCAAATTGATGGGGCATCATGGGTAAAATGAATGCAGACTTGAAGAATTAGGGGAGAAAGATCTAGCTATGTAATATTTTTAGGTCTTGTTGCCTGGTCTTATTTTGCATTATCTATCTTTGGACTCAGTATTTGATGAATGACTGCCAATAGCTAGTTTCTGATATTCTATTTAATGCCCAACCCAAAAGATTCATATTACTTAATTGAAGCATCTGTTCTTTATTTTTTATTATTAAGGTAATTCCATTGCTTAGCACAGTGCATGTCAAATAGTAGGTGCTTCATAAATGCTTGTTGTTGTTCATTGACTTACCTAAAAGAACCCATAATTCCTTGTGTGATTTCACTTTTTGGGATGGTTTTGAAAAAACTAAACAAACCTATTTTTATCAGTTTATGAGCAATAGCACTCACTACCTGAGTTTTTTAGAGTTGTTTTGTTTTTTTGTTAATTCTCCCAGCTCCTACTTCAACCTTTCCCTTTAAAATGTTTCCTATAAAGAACCATGTGCTCAGTGGTAATAAATGGCAAGCATGTTGTAGTAGAAAGAGTACTAAATTTGGAAACTGAGGATCTAGAATCAAACCCCAATGTTTCCAGCTAGTTCCTGGATGATTTTGGTCAAGTCATGAAATCATTTTCAGCTTCTATTTCTTCAGCTATAAAATGAGGTGATTTAACTCAATGAACTATAATTGTCGTCACTCTAACTCTATGCACCAATAAGCTATTCTCTAGGTCATAAAATGAGCTCAGAAGACTTTTGAATTGAGTTGTTACATTATTGAATATCACTAAAAAAAAGAGTAAGAAAGAAAGTGAAAAAGAGAGAGAGAGAGAGAGAGAGAGAGAGAGAGAGAGACAGAGAGACAGAGAGAGAGAGAGACAGAGAGAGAGAGAGAGAGAGAGAGAGAGACAGAGAGAGACAGAGACAGACAATGAATGAGCAGGAAAGGAGGGAGGAAAGAACGAAGAAAAAGAGAGGAAAAACAGTAAGCTTCAGTCTGTATCAGTTCTTTCTCTGAAAGTGCATCTTGATCATGAGTTTTTTTGAGATTATCTTGGATCATTGTATTGCTGAGACTAGCTAAGTCCCCTGAAAGATATTGCTATTACTGTGTACAATGTTCTTCTGTTTCTACTCACTTCACTGGGTATCAGTTCATGTAAATCTTTCCACATTTTTCTGAAATCAGATAGCTTGTCATTTCCTATAGCCCAGTAAGTTTCCATAACAATCATATTACATTATTTGTTCAGTCATTTCCCAATTGATGGGCACACTCTTGATTTATTGATGGGCAGCTTCTGAATATTCTATTTGATTTTGATTCTAGAAATAATAGGAAGCCACTTGAGTTGATTGAGGATGATGGTGGGGACAGGGATCATCTGTATTTTAGGAAGACTTCTTTGATAGCTGGCTAGAGAACAGGATGGAGTAGCTTCTCTAGTTTCCTTTGCTAAAATTGTATTTCAAGAAGCATTTTCTAGTTCGCCTTAATGATAGTGTTCTCCTTCATTGATTTATCTCCAATTTGTCATGCATATGTTTTATTTGTACATAAATGATTGCATGCTGCATCATTAGACTGTGGACCTCTTGAGAGCAAGTGCTGTCTTTATCTTTGAACCCTAGCTCATCATGGTACCTGGTATATAGTAGGCACTTAATAACTTTTTATTGACTGATTGCTAACTGACTTGTTTACCTGAAACAGGAGAGACATTGTGATAGTCTGGGTATGAGATATTGAGAGCCTATATGAAATTAGTGACAATGTCAGAGGAGAGAAAAGATGTTTTAAAGATAGAATTGACTACACAACCACAGATGGAAGGGGTGGAAAGATAAGAGGGAGGAGTTAAAGGCTACACACAGTTTATGAGCTTGGACGACTAGGAAGATCATGATGACCTTGACAGTAATTAGAAAATTAGAAATAGGGTAGGCTTTGGGGTAAATGTTTCATTTTTGGGTTTTTTTTCAGTATTTATATTACTTTTCTTCTAAATTATATACTTGTTTAGCTCCCTTCCAGAAAGGTAAGCTTTTGTTTTCTTCATATCATTTACATGGGTAAGGCATTAAAATATTCATTGTTGCTTGTGGCCTGGAGAGATGTTAGGAGTAAATAAACATTTTAATTGTTTTTTTTAAAGTTCAAGAGGGGCATAGGATAGAGAAATAGAAGAGTATATGTTCTGTGCAGCCATATGTGTAGTTGCTGCAATATAACTGTCAGGGCAAGTGTCTCCTACTAATTAAAGTCTGTTATCCAGTGACAGAGTTGATGTCATTCTTTCAATCTATCAATAAATATTTTTGCACATGTACTATATATGAAATGGTATGCAAACCCTGTGGAACACCAATTATCATCATAGCTCAGAGTATATATTGTGTATATGACCTCTGCCCATAATATGTTTACAATCTCTCTTCCCCTTGCAGAGGCTACTCAAAATGATGCCGGACTTTGGGTGGAAAGCTATTTTGACAATTCTTTGGCTTAATTGTGGAACAAGAAGAAAATGAAAGAGTGACTGCCAATTCAGTAATATCTCTAATCAGATATGTGCACATTCTGTACTTTAGGTTGGGTCCTAAGAATTAAGGAGAATTTGAATATTTTTCTGGTAGGGAAATCAAATTGTGGAGTCTTCTAAAATTGAGGACTGAAAGGGAACCTCCAAATGCCTTTTACAATAAAATTCATGTATTGCCTAAAAATTCAAGTGAAATGGGTGAGAGTGATAGAGTGGAAAGCCTCTTAATTGCTAGATATTAAAAAAATTCACAAATCTATCTTTTCTTCCTATCCTTCTCCTTTGATTTATTCCAGATGGGATAAGTTACCTGATCAGTATGAATAACTCTGTGAAGATATGCCTCATTTATACAATATACAATTAGCCCTATTCTTGTTAAAACAAGGAGAGGTAGAAAGAGAAGGGAAGAAAAAAAGAAAGAAGATAGGAAGTAGGAAAGGGATTGCAATAAAGAAATAATCAAGGGAAAAGAATAAAGGAAAAAAGAAAGAAGAAAAGAAAATATAGAAAAAAGGAGAAAATGAAAAATGATGATAAAAACAATGAATAAAAAAAGAAAGAAGGAAAGAGAAAGAAAAAAATAAAGCTGAGAGGTAGCAGAATTTCAATTTAATTTTACTTTCTGAACTTTTAACAATTTAATTCAAAATTTTATTTCTTGTTTTGTATATTAATTTCTGGAGATAGAAATCATTCATAATAAAATAAAATTATTTTGTACAATGTAGTTTGTTGAAGTCCACAAAAATGGAGCTGTCTGGTCTGTGCATAGCACTGAGTTTAGTAATTGTTTTCATCCATTTTGTATATTGCCTTCTCAAACAGATTCTCTCTCTTGCATTTCTTTGTTAACTTCTTTAGCACCAAGCCCAGGGCTGGACACATAGTAAGCTCAACAGATGCTTGTTAGTCGATTGACTAAAGGAGCCTTTGGCAATATAGAGCCATGACAATTATACAACAATAATTATCCATGACAAATAATGATCTACTGAGAAATATTTATCTCTGCCCTATTTTTATTCAGCTCTATGGAGAGGAACCAGCCAAATTCTGGTCAAGGCATAAAAACAGTCATTTTGCTAACTTCCTTCTGTCTCTTTTCCTTAACTGGGAACTCTTGTAAGTCAGCCCTGGCAAGTATCTTCATGTAATGCACAGATCAACTTAGTGAATGTTGTAAGACTCTTCATTTTGGGATCTCTCAGAATTAACTCTTCAGCCCACTCTGGGTCTAGCAGAGTAGGTAGCATCTGCCCTCAAGGAGAGAATACCAAAAAAAAAATTGGAAAGACTTCCAATTGGTTAGACATGCATTCAAGCAATCTTGTGGAACACTAAATGTAGCAACCGTGTCATCAGAAACAGTTATCTCTTCTCAGATATACATTTGCATAGATGTCCCCTAATGTATTCTTTAATTGGCAGGATACACATGTGGTAGATGTTTTATAAATATACTATTTACAGAATAGCTGGAGCTGCTTTGTGTGTGGCTATGTTCTCTGTAGGTGACTTTACACTCTAATAATACAATCTGGGCATTGTACTAGGACATACTGTATGCAGAATATGCTTTGGGTACTGCCTTTTTTTTAAATCGTGAAATATGGTTGATATGGTCCATTGCAAAATGAACCTATATTGGAAATGGCAAAATTGTAATGTAAAATATACCGGGGTCAGTGGGGTGTGATGTTTTTTGCATATATTTTTTCTCCCCTGACCCATACCATTCCCCTGCATATAGGGAAAAAAAGCTTCATCTCACACAGAAATGTGATGTCCTTTACTGCCAGAGGCTGTTGCTGTTTTAAATGAGGAAAAAGCACAATGCATGAAGAAGGAAAATTAAAGCATATTCATTTTGGAAATTAGATACGGTGTCAGGAGACTCTCTGAAAATAGCCCCGTTTGAATGGAGCACCGCACTATGAGACAGTTCACTGAACTTTTGACCACTATTTATACTATGGAAGCTTTTGAAATAGGAAGAGAGCAAAACATTTTATAGCTGCTTAATAGCTGAATTCATTTTTTTACTAGACATTTATCTAACTCTTCCGTGTATATAAGATATGCAAACATTATGGAGTTTATTGGTAGGTCTTTGTGTTAATTTTTCCACTTTTGTCCATATGCATGAAACCACTGGATGATGGAATCTTAGTGACCAGCTCTTGAGAGCTGTAATTCACCATCAGCCATCTGTCTTTAGATAGGCTGGATCTCTAACTCTCACCTCTTCTTCTCTTCTCCAATTTTGGCCAAATAAGGGTCAAAATTTGGGGGATGAAAAAGACTGCTTTTTAAGACTGTTGAGAATCAATTCCTTTTTTGAAAATTGACATGAGCTAGGTGATGGAATAGCCATATCTAGTCATAACTTTTTTTCTTTCTGTTATTTGAAAGGACCATTCTCCCTGTCATCATTCCTTGTCCTGCTTCATTGCTTCTTTGCCAAAGGCTACACCTATAGATTTGGTTAAATGAGACTTGAGGAACTCCTGTGAAGTACTACCTAAGATCTGGGGAACAGATGAACTGGAATGGAGAAGGGGCAAGAAGGGTTATGGTGTTGGGAAATAAGAAGCTTGTTATGAGAATTCTTCAGTACATGTAATTAGAAAAATAAAATAGTATTAAAATTTTTTAAAAAGATAATTATTCAAGAGAGTTACCGACAAGAATGATGGAACATAGAGAATCATGATTCCAATAAGTATGGAGGGCAAAAGGAATTTGGCAGCGATCAGCAGAGAATACACAATGTTTGTATTTCTGCCAGCCAAAAGTAATAATGACATGAATAGAAAGTATAAGACTGGTCTCCCAGTGAGAGAATAGTAAAAGGTAGAACAGAAGTATCAAATATGTTATATAGGCCTGACACTCTAGGTTGCATTTGAGGCACAGCACTCCTGAATGTCGCCCCTACCAGATTAAAGTATAATTGAGAACTATTTCACAAATTAAATAAAAATACATCAGAAGACAGATAATGAGGTTTCCTAAGTCGATTTGCTTACACAGATCCTTATGTATGGTTTAATGACTCCCATATCTATTTGAATCACTGGGGTAGAAGTGCATGTCTCCAAAATCCAGGTTTTCAGGGAGGATTCTTAAAAGATTAGAAGAAATAATGCAAAGAGAAAAAGGTTTAAGAGTTTAAAGAGACAGAGGAAAATTCTAATCTGTGTTAGAAAGTTGGAAAATGATGGACTATGACACAGAGAAGGAAGAGAAGAACAAAAGACTCCTGAATAGTTGTCAATAAATTATAGGTATAAGGCTCAATCTGAGGAGGATGGAGTTGGACCATTTGATGAGGAAGTAGTTTCCTGAGCTTCAGAAATGAGGTAGATCTATGGATGACACTAGGAGAGACATGGTCAGGGAAAGATGAGATGAAAAGGAGTGGTTTTTGATTGCCTTCTAAGGGCTGTTTAGCCTCTGGTCAGCCTGACATGACATCTTCATAAAATAAAAGTGGGAGAAATCATCTGTTATGAAAAGCTATCTTCTTCATATGATAAAATGTTATAAGAATGATGATTTTGTTGTTCAGTTGTTTTCAGTGATGTTCTGGATTTATGTCCAGAATAGACCTCGAAGGGACACATAGAACAATCTCCTTATTTGTTGAAGGACAGAGACATTGAGAGGTTGTGACTTCCAAGAAATCACACAGGAAAATATGAACCTAGGTGTTCTGACTCCAGAATGACTACTGTCATTAATCCTGTAGATTTTATATGTGGAACAGGGTGGAAAACATTTCAAACAGGGCAAGCCTAATAATGACTATCTCCTTCTCATACCTGGTTATTTAGGGAGGGACAGAAGGAACTAAAAACATTTTAAAGGAGTATAAAATTATGAGCAAGAAGTTGAAAACTTTAGGACAGTATTATTTTTTAATCTCTTTTCAATGTCATGAACTTCTTTGCCAGACTGCTGAAGTCTATGAACCTCGGCTTAGCAAAAATGAAAAAATAAAATACATAGGATTATAAAGATAATAAATTACATTAAAATACAATTATCCAAATATTTTTTAAAAAACAAAACTAATAAATCCATTAAAATCTATCTACTGACCCTTTTGGGACTCTTGGCTAAAAGAAAAAACCTACCTTAGTAGAATAGTCAATATTGTTGCTGTCATTGTTTTCAATTGCATGGAGTAACCTCAGAAGGAAAAAAAACAATTGTGGATTCAGAAATCAGTTGCTGAATAAGAGTAGGTACATGATATCTTGCTCACACCTTAACACTTAGTGATATGAATAATATGTTAACCAGGAATGGAGGATACCTAATAAGGAATGATAAAAAAATACTTGCTTAGTCTTGTATATCTGATCAAGGCCTAATTACACCAGAGAAATAGGAAGAAAATTACTCATATGTCAGACACAAGTGGGAATACTAGACATAATATGGGAACAAGAATATTAGTAGACCAAATAACTAACTTATAGGAAAAATATCAAGGAAGAGAATCAACAATAAGAGCTACAGACTCAAATTTTGTAGTAGTAGAAATACACAAAATATGGATATGTTACAGGGTGAACTAGTTACCATAATGTAAAGTGTCAAATTTTATCTTGGTGGGATGTGACTAATGAAAATTTAGCTATGAGTAGGTTAAAAATGAATGGAATATTATTTCCTATGTGTTCTGTGTATACCTTTTTGTTATATATTTGTTTGTATATTGTCTTCCCATTAGATTTTTAAGCTCTTTGACAGTATGGATTGATTCTTGCCTCTTTTTGTATACATAGTGCCTGAAACATAGTAGATATTTAATGAATATTTATTAATTAATAGATAAAATAGCAAGAATAGCATTGCATATTAAGTCTCTACATTCATGTGAGGCATCCATAAACTAGTCATTCTTATGACTCATTCCAGTATGGAAGTAATCTTGGCATTTAAGAGATTATGGACAACATTCACACAGAATAAAATGCAGATAGGTTGAATTTTAGTATGTTGGAGGAAGTACTCACGTTGATGAAATCATATATCCCATTTAAGTCTTTCTTTATTCCTGGAAATCCAGGGATCAAAGAGAGAACTCATAGTAAAGATAATTTGGGTAAGAATCAACAGCAAATCGATCAGAAACAATAATGTTATGGAAAAACAGAACCCTGGGATAGAAAGAAGAAATAGATGAGTTAGAAGCAAATCACAAAAATGTCACAAGTATGACATAGAAGTGATGGAGCACTTCAACTATTAGACATCAGCTAGAGTTCTGTCTTCACCAAAAGCAGAATAGCTGATATAGTTTTGGTTTCCCTTAATCAAAATTTCATTCATTAAAGGAAAAATGTTCTGAGAATTATACTTTTGACTTGATTATGATCAACAAGGAGGAACAAGTGTTCCTTGTGCACAAGTGACCCATTCTATATTGGATACTGTGATAGAAAAGGACAGGGAATTCAGATATAGTCCATTATGAATTTTAGATATTGGGAGAATAAATTACAATGAATACAGAGAATAAATTACAATGAAAACAGAAAGTTGAAACCTTTGAATCAAAGATTTCAACTTCTCAAAAGTACAAGAGGCATAAAGAAGCTTTAAAAACGTGAATCCTAAAAAAAAAACACAAACTCTTAATAAAAAAGAAACTAGCTAAATAAATTAACAACATCAACCAACTTAGATTTTTTAAAAAGATAGAGGATGAAAATAAGGACAGATAATAGAGGATGAATAGTCAAATAACATCTGAGTTTTTTTTTTTCAGTTTTGTATACTCATTTCAGGAAGGTCATTGACAAGTTATATACAATATGTCCTAAGGAGAGCAAGCAGGATCATCAAAGGATTGCTAATTATGTCATACAACAGTGAATTCAAAGAACCAAAAATGTTTAGCATGGCAAAGAATTGGGGGAAAGGAAGGACATAATTTATTTCTTCAGACATTTGGGGGGATTGTATTAAAGTGAATTAAACTTATTTTAGTTGACCCCTGAGGGTAGAAATAGTTGGAAGTTATAGGAGGTAGATTTAAGTATTAAATAAAAAGAAAAAAATAATTACTTCTGAACAAATATGACTACAAATGTAATAGAATGCTTCTAGTGACAGTAGATTCCCTATCACTGAAGAAAACAAAGACTAAAGAACATTTATCAGGTGTTGTAGAGGATAATTCAGTTAAGGCATAGGTTAATCTAGATAGTCTTATGTAGATTTCAGGAACATCTCTTAGATCCTGTGATCTTAACATCAGTAAGACTGCTGTACTGTACAGTAAGACTGGTGTACTGGTAGAGAGCTTGACTTTGAATCAGGAAGATCTGAGTTCATATTCTACTTTTATTTAATCTCTCAGTGCTCTGGAAAACACTGTAAGGCTAAGGATTTCAGAACAGTTGCCTATCTGCATCTGGAAGAAGAATTTCCTTATGAGGAGTTCCCTGTGTCAATGAAATCATCAGTCTGGCCAATTAAAAAAATAAAAAGCACCACTTCAGATTTAAGAGCTGGGATTAGGTGGTCAAGTAGTTAATCTTAACTGGGTGAGGGGAGGGAGAGGAGAAAATGTAATTTGCATTCCTATTAATGAAAATATACTTTAACAGTGCTACTTAAAGTATGAAGCTAAATATTATAAATTACAGGTTGTGAGCTCATGTCAGCTTTATTATTGTTATTACTATTAATGCAATATTATCAAACCTAGAAGGTCATGATGTTTATTTATTAATTTAACTTCTAGAAAATGCTTAGAATTTGATTTTTTTTATGAGAGGTCCTTTGTTTTGGCCTCCTATCAGTTGTCATTATTTGAGTTGTGACTTTCTTATAATGATACCAATTGGGCAGTATGCTTTTGAGCTCAGCTATGAAATCTTCCAACTGTCCCCATCTTTTTTTTCTTCTCTCCTTTTTAGGCTCTATGTGATTTATTCCTAAGTCATATCTCAGAGACCAAACAAGCATTTTCCATGTTTATTAGGTGCGACAGCTAAGGGATTTCCATCTAGAAATAGAGTAAAGCATCAGAAGGAGACCATAACAGACTTTCTTTGTACCCCCAAATGCTAGTGTGACCAAGAGTTGACCATTTCTCAGTAGATAACTAGCATGGCTACTGGCTTTTTATAAGGCATGCATTTTGGAAAGCTTCAATGTGGAGACATTCTACAATTTTCTTCTGTTTTTTATTTTGTGGGTTTCACTTCACACAGAGAGGAGAGCTCCCTTCCCTCAGCATTTTGCCGTAGGATAGACATTTTTTTCCCTTTGGACTAAAAGCTTCTCTCCTCTTGCTAGCCAGTAACAGCCCTTCTGTTCATCCTTATGTCAAATCTTCACAACTGCACTAATAGTGATCTCTGACAATGAGAGATTTTCATAAGGCTAGTCTGAACTGAAGAATATTTCTGGGGTCTCCACATGTAAAAGTGGTTTAGACAATCTAGTTTCTGGATTGAAAGGAAGGAGAAAGAATAGGTTTCCATCACTGACATGCCCCACAGGAAGCTTTCATCCAAATTCCCTTGGCCTCAGAAACCAGTTCTCTTTGTTTCCTGTTCTCTTAGGAGCTGAGTGGCAGTGCCAGGAGCCATTTTGTTTTTGTTGGGCCTTTGTGAAGGGAAAACCACAGGAAGGACTAGGAGGATGCATCATTTCAGATACCCTCCCCCCATTCCCTCTTGATGATCATAGCCAAGTGAAGCCATGGGAATGGTGCTAGAAGGGGTAATAGAGGAGGGTCACATTGGCAGCTCTTAAAAGGGAAATGTTCAGGATAGTTCCTTTAAATTTTGAAGGAAATGTGAAGAAATTATATTGAGAGGAACTGGACTCTTAGGAGGTGAAGGTACCCTATTACTTCTCTTCAATCCAACCTGTCCTTTTTCCAGATCATACTTGGTATCAAGTCAGGATGGTATCAAAAATTTTTCTGGGTTTGGACTCAAAAGATGTGAGTTTTAGTTCTTGTTCTGATAGGATTTGTGATCTTGAGTAACTAATATAATTTTTGAAGACCTCAGTTTCTCTGTCTATAAAATGGGGGGAGTAATTCCAGCTGGTCTCAAAGGTCTCTTCCAACTTTTTTTATCTATGAGACTACAAACCTATGGGTATTGGGACTGTATTTGTGGTTTTGTACCTGTGTCTTATCTTTGCTTTGGCAATCTAAAAAACACTTTAGTCATGTTTTGGATCAGGTTTGCTTATTGTCAATATGGGGAAAGGTCAGGTACAGGTCCAGAGACAGATTCCAATAATGAAGCAATTAAAGACAAGGCAAATGTCAAGTAAAGTAAGAATAAGCATAATGATTTTGTTTTCCTGTCTGTTTTTTTTAAGCTTTTGCTCCAAATAAAGAGACAGGCTTGGGCAGGATTTCTGATTTGCCTAATTATATGTGAGCATATTAGAGCAGATATTAATGATCACAATCATTTGGGAATTTATTTTGTCATCTCTCTGAATCAAATCTGAATATCATGTAATGGCTATCAACCCTTAGCTGCCAATCCTTACCCCACCCTTATGGAAAAAAAAAAACCCAGAGGCTTTGGGATGGTTAGGGTTCTCTTTTAGTAGAATGATATCAATGCTTGTTGAGATCCAACATATTTCTTGGTTACCATCCAGGAATATTTATTAATGCCTCTATATGACAAGAATCTCCTTCTCAATCTATTTTTAATTCCCTTTCTTTCTCTTTCTATCATCTCTCTTTATCTATGTATTCATTTTTCCTATCATCTATCTCTAACTCTCTTTCTCTATCTTTATCTAACTCTCTCTATCAACTCTCCATATCAATTTGTTTATTTACTTATTTTGCTGCTTCTAGAATTCTTCCCAATTTTAACAGTCTATGATTAGCTTAGGAAATTTTAAATATTTAGTCTTTATTTTCTAATTAAAATTAAGCAGTGAAAAAGCTCCTTTGAGATTCATGATATTTTAGCACTTCAAGGTAACTTAGGTATTATTTTTTTTTCTTACCCTTTCATTCTGAAGGTAAAGAAACACACTGAGGTTCAGAGTGATACAGTGCTTTGTCCATGATCTCCCTGGTACTATGTGAAGCAGAAAAGTTAGGATTAGAAACAAAATCTCTAAGCTTCCCGAATGGGTTTCTCTTCATTAAACCATACTGTTTTCTTAACCATCTTGGAGTGGAGCATTTCACATACTTACAGAGGTGGAAGGGTCCTTAGAGGCTGTGTATTTCAACTTCTTCCTGAACAAATGTCTCCTTGGAAACATAACCAAAAAGTAGTGACTTTATGACATTTTAAAATGATTTTTAAAAAATTTAAAACAAAAAAATTCAATATTTCTCAGTTAAAAATATCAGGTGATCATCAATGTTGGGAAAGAAATAGGATTTATTTTATAGCTATTATTTACACACATGTACACATATTTACACATATGTACATGCATGTCTGCATATAACATACACATATATATCTACATACATATGCTTCTATGTATATGTATACATGTGCACATACATGCGTGTCTATTTCTCCCCCTGACATATTTATTTTCCAGTTGTAGAGATAGTTTAAATACAAATTTGAAAGCAATTTTTACACTGATAAAATTCAAATATCCAAGTACAGACAATTTTATAGAGCTATGCTTATATTAAGTCTATAATTCATGATTCTGGATCAAAGTCTTCTTATTTCCTTTTGTTAGCTTTTCTTGATGGTCCATCTTAACAGATTATAAGCTTTCTGATGGCAGGAATGTTTTTATTTTTCATGCTTTTCTTTCCTAGTGCCTAGCAGAGTGTATTACATAGAAGGTATTTAATCAAAATCTGTCAATTCAGTTGAATAAAAGCATTGCTGTGAATGTATGATTTAGTAAGCAGCATTGTTTCTTTGTACAAATTGCCTATGAGAAAAAGAATTAATTAGTCTTGAAGCAGTTAATCTTTCTTCCTTTCCACCCTCAATAATAATAATTTAATTGGGACAGGATAGCCAAGGAAATAATGAAAAGTCAAGCAAAAGAATTAGCTTCAACCTCCTATACACAAAGGCTTATAGTCTCCAATAGATTCCTACAACAATCAGGTCAAGGAACAATTGCAAAAAGACTCAAGTGTCCTGGTGAAGAAGTATGGCACCATGGTCAGAATAACTCTCACAAGGCTGCCTCATGGAAACCTGCTGCACCTTGTTGCTAATCCATTCTAAACTCTACAGATCCTCAATTCTGTGTCCAAAGCTATTTTTTTAAGTAGTTAATCTTAATAAGGAAGGAAAATGTGTGATAAGAAGAAAACTTGGAAATAGGAAAAAAGGCATTTTGAAAATTAAAGAAATAAAACAAAATAAAACATTTTATACCAATGTTTGATTCACTTTCACATTGGCAGGACAGAATCTAGAAGATGATTAGTTTTTTCTTCCTTTTGAGTTTTTAGAGGTAATCCTAAGGCACTGTTGTTATTCATGAGCCCACTATGGTCCCTATTAATTATTAGACACTCTGTTACTAAACAGTTTTTAACCAGAGATATTTACTAATGTGATATAGTAAGAAAATTTGGTATAGAAACATCACCTCAAAAATTTGGGACATATGCTCACACAAGTAAGTTCAGAGCCAATAACAAGTGAACTCAAGCTTAGAAAATACATGTGGCAGATGGGTAACAACAGCTCTTGGTTGGATGGAATTCCTTTTCTTCTTTGAGTTGTGTAGAGGTCTGTGCTGGGCCTTGAGTGTAGGATCTCTAATGCTATATTTTTCTTTACCCTAAAGAGATAATACTCCCTGAGGTTGCCTTTCTTTAGCATATTGAATTTGTCTTCCCTCAGATCTTGCCTAAAACTTTACTGGTGAAATCTCTCCAATAAAAAGATCAGTTGGAAGATAGGGGAATTACACTCCCTCGGAGCTCACTCTTCCCCTTAGTGCCCCCTTACAGTTCTTTGATTATAGATATAAAGATTAACTCCTCAAAGTACTCCAGAGGTTAACTGCTTTCTAACTCCAAAACCCTTGGCTAAACCTCCACACTGGGTCAAAGTGTTTGCTTAAATATTTTAACCAATCTCAATATATGTCATCATCTGAGTTTATTCAATGGTTCAAAATTCTTTACTCCTCCAACTTAGTTTACAGTTGGATTGATTGATTCCAGCAGATGAGTCTGAGAATTGTTCACACATAGTTATACCTTTAATTGATTGATTCCTTAGCTCAATAGAGGAGGTGTTCTCACCTAGTAAAAGTAGCAGAACATTTTAATTAGGATTAGGTACTTTAAATGACTTCATATGAAGTTATAATAAGAAAGAGAACCAAGTTCATTCAAGTTTATGGTCTTTAACATAAAGTAAGGCATAATACATGCGGTGTACAGGGGTACAGCAATGGAGTTCATTATTGTCATATAGGAAATTTATTTCAATTTCCAACTTAAAGAATTTTCATAAATGGTGAAATCCCCTGAATGCTCCCTTTTGCAAAAGGCATTGTGTTAGCCATATTGTATTTAGGAGTAATGCAAAGCCTTTTAAATAAATCCATAATCACTCAAAAGAAATTGACCTAAGTATCCATTGAGGAAAAACAAACAAAAAAAAAAAGATAAAGAGATGAAGAATGTATGTATAGATGCAGTTGGTTATATAATCTTAACAGCTCCTCATTTGGCATATAAAAATGTGTATGTATTTGTATCTTAGATAGATTGATCTAGAATTGAACAGAAAGAAGAAATAAAGTGATATGATGATGAAAAGACGCAGAGAAGGACTATTCAGAAGATAAAAACCAGGAGAAAATTGTGCCACAAAAGTCCAGCAAATAATTACCTAAATATGAAGGTTAATTATATTCTTTTTTTTTCTTTTTTTATTGTTTTTTTTTATAAATTTCTCTAAATCTTTCCCAGCACTTAATACAAGACTATGTATGTAATAGACATTTAATAAATGATTCCTATATGTTGAAGGGAAATAGGAGGCGGGGAGAGGGAAAAAATTTGTCCAACTTTGAAGTGATTTAGAAAATAGGTTAATTATATTCTTACAAAAGCATGCAAATACTTTTAGGAATCTAGAATAGATGAGAATCCCAAAAGTTGTTAGAGAAGTTTTGATTAGAGAAAATAAAGTGTGCTGTCCTTGAAATTAGAAAAACCTGTGTTCAAGCTCTACCTTAGTTACTAGTTGTGTGATCATTAACTTCTGTGAGATAATTTATGTGAAGTGTTTTGGCTTTGCAAACATTAAAATGCTATATAAATGCCCCACAATGGTGGGAATAGTGATGCTAATGGTGATATCAGCTATTTTCATTCGGAACTGATTTTAGGGAATTGGTCTCTTATATAAAATAATCATAAACAAAGTTTTTTTTGAATAATGCTGAATGAAACCCCAGTAACCTAAAAACAATTAATGAAGTTTTCTAAGAGTTTACCCTCTACAACTCCCCTTCCCCCCAAAAAAAACAATAAAAAAAACTGAAGTGGGTTACTCAAGAGGAGAAAATTAAGCAAGGTGATCAATTAGTATTGCAGTCAGACAGGACGTGGGTGTGTGTGGAGAGGAGGATGGAGTAAGGCAAGGAATTCTGGAAATAATAATGAACTTACATTTCCCTTTTATTTCCCAAATCATTCCCCTCTCACCTTTTCCTTGCAAGAGTGTATTGCTCTAGTCATGTGCTTGAATGACATTATTTCATGATCCAAAGACAGGTAATGATTTGCGGGCAATTAGTTCAGGTATGGTTCTGTGCCCATTTGACCTATACTTTCCCAGGTACCAGAAGGGTCAGGTTACCCAATTATTTCTTAGAGTAATTGCAGTGTTTCACTCCCGCCGAATTGTACCATTTGAGTCCATTGTTTACCAGTGAGATGAGTGAAGAATGAATTCAAGTTACAGTCTGACATTACAATGAGATTGCCAATAGAAATCAATGACTTGTCCCGTGACAAGTTAGGGTTTATGAGGCCGCCTAACAATGTCCTTATATCTTCAGCCTAGCCCCATTGTACTGCCATTCGGCAGCATTAAGCAGTTTTAGTGTTATAAAGGGGTGTTGTCATAACAAAGGTGAGTCTAAAGGAGTTTATTAAAGCTGGGAGCTCTGGTGGTTCTGAGCCCTTTTACAGAAAAGAAGGTTGTAAAGTGTCTCTTCTAATAAGAATAGGCTGGATTGTCTGTCGAGGTTGATATTTGTGTCCACATTTATTGACCTTAGAAAGGTAATATAGACAGAAGAGATAGAGGTCAAAGAGCTCACCTTTTCAGCAGCTGGAACCTAGATCTCCATGGAACTGGGAAAGGTTATACTCAGTATTTTGAAATACCTTTTTATCAGCACTGTCCTCAACAGGACTCCTGCTTATATGAATGGAAGGGCTTAAATAAAAATCCAGGAAGAGAGGAAAAAAAAACAAAACAAAAAACCTAGCAAGAGTTGCAGTGGAGAGAAACATTGCTTCAGGGGAAAATCACAAAGGCTACCAGAATTATTGGAAATAAATGAAAATTATTTCCCCCTTCTCTTTGAGAATCAAAGCTCAATATTTGGCTTCAGCTATACTGGGCCCCATCTAAACTCATGCTCTGCTAGCAATACACTTATTGCATGTGTGTCTAAAATGCATTACTGTGTGCCTAAGTAGGAGAGCTATGTGACATAGCGGATAGAGTGCTGGACTTAAAAGTCAGGAAGGCCTGCATTCAAATCCTAACTCAAATACTTCATAACTGTGTATCCTGGATAAGTTATTTAATCTTTCTCAACCTCACTTTCCTCATCTATAAAATGGGGATAATACTACCTACCCGACAGTATTGTTGTGGGGATCAAATGAGAAGCTATAACTAAAGATCTGTGGAAGCCTGAAAATTCTCAGGGAGTATAATTATATCCTATTACATCTACATCTACTAAAGTGATTTCTTTCTCATTGGATGACTGATAAATCTAAAGCTATTGTTCCCAGGATCCTGAAAAAAAAAAAAAGAGAATCTGAAAATAAAGAAAGATGTAAACAGAAAATTTTTATATTTATAGATGTATATTTATGAATACATAGGCAATTTGCTCATATAATTATATATAACATACACATATCTATGTTTATACATACATACATACACACACATACATATCCATATGTACATCCATTTATATATCTCCTCCCAAACCCAAAGAGAGTGATTTATAATAAGTTTCAGGAACAATTTATTCTTGTGTCTCTGTGGATTAGTGAGGTGGTACTTGGAGCAGCTTGTTAAACAGAAGTGTCTGGCCCTTGCCCTCGCTCTGCTGTTTAATGATCCCCTTTTCATGTGCCACCTCTCTAATCTGCAGAGAGATAGGTACAAATTGTATCTATAATGTTATATTACTTAACAGTATAATGTATTATAAATCATAGAATTGCATCCTTACCTTGTAATTGGTGAGATGTGTTGCATGAGAGATCCCTTAATTCAATATAGAGTGGTTGCTCTTATGCATAACTACCTCTCTGGATCAAACCAATTCAGCCCCAAAGTGATGAGAAGAGAGTTAAAGCCTTTTTAATTAAAAAAAGCAAAAATATGACTTAGAATGACTTTATAGGCCCCTGGATTCAAATGGCTGCTTAATAATCCTCTACTTTCATGGATCCTCTTGCTCCCTTTCTCTATAGACAGCAGCACTGGACTACCTATATGAAATGTGAACTTGGAAGGACAGGCAGAGGTATATGTGTTCAGTAACACTCATTGCAGATGTCTCCTGTTCCATGATGAATGTTTTCCTACCTTGATCACTGTTGCTATCATTGTATATCTCACCACCTACAGTCTAATGAGATCTTTTGTTTCATTGACCTCTTTCTGATATGCTCTTGCCATTGTTCCTTCTCTTTATTTCCTAATTCACTTTGGGTTCTTTGAAGGTGTCCTATTATTCTGCATTCTCTTAAAATAGACTATTTTTTTTTCTTCAGATCTTTTGGTTTGAGGATGGTGTTTTTAAACAAATTACTGTTAGCTATCTAAATAGTATGGTTGTTCATTGTTTCTTTTCCTTCTGACTTTCTCAGATATTATTAATGTGAAGGTTGACACATCTCTATCCTTTAGGAATGGGTCAAGGTTTAAATAGGGTACTGGGACTGCTTGAAAATAAGTAATTGTAGTGATATGTACACAACAATAGCATAAAAGATGAGAAATGGTAATCCCAGGGCTCTTGATTTGGTATAGTATAGTATAGTATAGCAGAAAACATTGGTTTCAGTAATCTTAAGTCATGTCCTTTCTCTATCATTTACTATCTGTGAGACCACAGACAAAGTTTCGAGAATCAGTTATTCATCTATAAAATGGAGGGATTGGATTGGATTGGATTGGTTTTCAGGCCTCTTCCAGCTCTAACCAGATCCTATAAATTCAAAGAATTCTGCAATCAATCTAATCATCAGAAATGCAAAAAATCTTTTGTTTTAGAAACATAAACAAAAAGCCATGGTCATTCAATCACCATGTTTCCATGTTCATTTGAATTGCAAAAATGCCTAGATATCATAGAATAATAGTGATGAAAGGAACCTTAGAAATAATCCATTTCAATTATCCATCCCTTTGCTATTTGGACTGGGCTATATGTATAACTGCTAAATGACAGAGCAGGGAGTGGAGGATTTAGAAGGAAGACCTAGGTTACAAATTCTACTTTTGTTATTACTCAGCTCTTTTAGATGAATCTGAAATGCCTTTACCTGATTATCATCTTTCATTATTCTATTCCATCCTATTACATACAATACCTAAATCTGCTCTTCATCCTTATTGTGATTTCCAGTCCTTCCATCCCTAAATTTTTCCTGAGCCATCAGCACTACATGGGAAGCTACATTCTCCTCTCTTCTTCATTTTGACCTCTTTTTAAATCATCTTAGGTTGAAAGTATCCTCCACTTTTAGTATCATGCAGTCTCTGTTTCTATAGGATTTTCTGAAAAGTTCACTTTTACCATCATTTGGGGATAAGAAGAACTGGACAGTATCCTAAACAAATTTCGCATTGTAGTTTCTCATAATTTTCAGTCTCTTATTGGGCAAATGAATAGAATTCATTTCTCTGACTTTTTGTCTCTTTTCTAGGAACTTGGATTGTATTCCCCCCAAACATCAGATAATGATCAACAGACTTTTTAGTCTGCAACAGGGTGGGGAATGATCACATTTTCTCTCCAGATTTCTTAAACATCTTCATTCCAACTTTCTACAATTATAAAGAGACCTTTAGACATTGGTCATTGGTTATGTTCAAATGCAGTTAGGGGGAATTACCAAAAATGCAGCTCTACAACTTGGGTTTTCAGAAGTAATTTGGCTTGATTTTGGGGGTCAACATCTTTGTTTTAGATTATATCTAGACTGCTTTCCTTCACCCGATTTCACATCTTAATATAGAGAAACAATTCATTTGGTAAATAATCTATAATACAATTTCCAGAGATCACCCTGCTATTTCTCAACTGCCAGATATATTTTATTTTTACTCTGCATGTAACCAAGGAAAGCAAGGTTGCAAAATGATGCCAGCTTATGCTTTTCAGTTTTGAGATGTCAATAGCCCTTGATTTTGTTGTTGTTGTTGTTAATTTCTGTAAGGTGAAAAAAGTGTCATGAAAACAAATTGCTTAAAAAAAACCCATCATTATTCACACTGTATGCTTTTGAGAGTGCTGTCAATATATTTGCCATAGTTTTTGCTATCCGTTTGAATTTCTGGCGATTGAATATCTTTAACCGGCAAAATGCAGAGCTCCTTTTTGATTTTATTCCCAGCTCTTTTCCTGCTCTCTTCCTTTCCTTGGGCTTGCAAATCTGAGTTTTTCTCGATACAGTTGTACTTTTGTCTAAGGACATAGGTTCTGAATCTTTGGTGTATATTATAGATCGTGTGTGGATGTCTGATGAAGCCAATGGGCCCCTTCTCAGAATGTTTTTTTTAATCATAACAGTCATAGGATTACAAAGCAAGCCAGTTATATTGAAATACAGTTATCAAAATATTTTTTAAATCCACAGACTTCAGGTTAAGAATCTGATGTAAGACAAAAGCCACTTCCTTCCCCCGTTAAGGAAAAAGATATGTATAATAAAGTGTTTTTAAGGCTTATAAATTATGATGTGGTGACTGATGACACCATAAGAAATAAAGAGAAACCAAATACTAGTTCCTATTTTAGGGAAAACCTTTTTTTTAAGGAGCTTTTTATATTTAAAAAACAGGGAATTTTGTGTGCTGCAGACCGACAGCTTCATTGCCAAGTGTAAGTTTCATTGTTTTCACTGAGAACTGTCCTCCTCTTTTCATTGTAAGCCCACATGACAATATACAAAGAGCATCTCTCCTATGCAATGAATATCTCTTAACCTTTTACCTGGAAACTGAAGCTGTGTACAAGTGAGTATCACAAAGAGGGAACTCCGAGACGCACAGCAGCAAAGCAAAGGCTATGTTACAATTCACTGAGAAAAGAGCATTTTCACTAATCAGTACCCATGTCATACATTTGTAAAAATGACTGCCTGACAGGTGAAAAATCTATTTTTCTGACAGCCTGCATTTAGTCTTAAATCAATCCAACACAATAGTTTCTTTTCTTCTTTACACAAACTCGCCTTCACCTTTTGATAAACTGTCCCCCTGTGAGCCATAGAATGTTTCAGTTACATACCCTTTTCTGCATTGTGGCAATATTTTGAGGGGGATGTAAAGCAGATTCATTTGGTAGAATGTTTTTATATGCATATCAGTACGAACATAGGATTTAATGATTTTTGAGGATTAAAGGCATGGTCAAAAACTTTGTAATAAGCTATGAAATACTTGCAAGGAGTATTGCTCTCCCGACCCAGAGAGACCTCTCCAAGGCATGCTATTTTAACCTGGTATACAGAACACAATAGCAATAAATCCTGAGACAAATTAAGTAATTTCCCCACAGTAGTGTGTGTGTGTGTGTGTGTGTGTGTGTGCGTGTGTTTGTGTGAATGTGCATATGTGCATACCTATTAGAGTTTCAAATAACCCAGAGTCTAGATTCAAAGACTTGAAACATTTGGATATTCCAAATTGTATCCCCTTTGTAGGAAAAAGTTATTGCCAAGGTAGCACCATACTCTTTGACTTCTTGTAAAAGTTTAAACTGATGCCCTGCTGGGCTAAGTGAATGCTAATTAGGATCGCTTCTCACAAATACATGCTGAATCCTTAAGAAAAATAATAAAACTAAGGGACCCCTTTTGCATGTTAAAAATATGCTGAACCATTGCTTGAGAGAGATACGAACTGACACTGTGCCCCTTCCACATCGCTGAGTGCCACTAGGGATTTGGTTTACTTTTTCCTTGGGAGACTTACGTGATGGAATATATACTATGCAAGAAAATCCTAGAATTCCCTGAGAGAGGTCTCTGGAGTCCCAGACAAGGGAGTCAGCAACATTTCCTGGGTATCTGGGATGTGTCCGGGCTGTATAGTCATGCTTTGACACGAGAGCCTCTAAGACCAAAGAGTCTTGGTACCTTGAGGGCTTAGGACACTTTCAGCATCTTGTCTGTGTTAACACCACTGCAGACTGAAAGCCATCTTTACATCATGAAATAACAGTTAAACGAGACCAGGGAAAACATTTGATCCCAAAAAGTTAGGAGAAAGGAATGAAAATCCATGTTTCTTTTAGAATAAGCATCTCATTAAAATGGAAGACCCAAGTGTACCCATGACTGCTTTGCAGCCTTTCCACAAATGGGCATGCCTCTCATTAAGCACATTTTAAAAGGCATAAATTATGGGCCCAAGCCGAACAGCACTATTCGGGCCACTCATTATTCTGCTCTTATAAAGCAAAGAGCTGTGGGCAATAGTGTCATTACAGGGAGAACACTTGGCAATATCCTGCTGACAGCACATTAAGAAAAATAAACAAGGGAAACACAGCTTATAATATCAAACCACAAGGAATCACAGCCATTGTCTATTTTCCAGATCAAGTATCAGTTTTATCCTATGTCCAGTAAAGTCTGTTAAGGCAGTTTCTATCTTCTTGACCCAAACCATATATCAAGAAATGTTGCCTATGAATTTCTCAGTAGGTTCTGTCTCTCTGGGTCTGAGTTTTTCTCTCTCCTCTGAAGTCTTTCTTCTTTTTTTCTCGTCCTAATAAGGCTCAGATTTCCATTTCCCTGTTGTAGATTCCACTAATTTATTTAGTCTGTCAAAAATAATTCAGCTCTTTGTGTAGGTTCAACCACATTAGGAAATAGAACTTTAGACTGGTGGAGGTCTTAGATATTATTGAGTCTAATCTCTTCATTTTACAGATCAGAAAAACTAAGGCCAACAGATATTAGTTGTATATGGGAGTCTGTGTATGAAGATATTAAAACCCTCATTGCCAAAGAGTTCAATGTTTGTTTCTTTAAGGGATCTAGAATGGAGTTCGATGTGACCTACAATTGTGGTTAGAAACCAGAAATGAAGATGAGAAAAATGAACCTTGAATCTTGAAAACCAGGAAACCTGGAGTCCACCAGAAACAACAGGTCATATAGAATGAAGGATCTAAATCTAGAGGATCTAAAACTTTAGAATATATTCTTTGAGAAAGTTTTCTTAGACATTCTATCCTTAAAGATACAAAAGTGCCCCAAATACCACTGGGGTATAAGAAAAACATCAGTGGTCATAAGGAGCCTAGAAGAATCAGCTTCTGAAATGATGGTACCAATACCAAATAGTTTTTAAAACATCATTTCCTAAGAAGCAATTCAATCCAAGGTGATATAATAGATGATTTATGACTTAAAGTAACTGAGTTGTTTTCATGGTTGTGTAATGTGGGGCATTAAAGCATACATACTCTGTTCTTAGTAATCTTGGAGTCAGGAAATGCTGGATACAATTTTCCCTTCAAATACTCACTAGCTGTATGATTAAGGACAAATCATCTAACCTTTCTGGACATCAATTTCCTTACCTGAATAATTTTATCCCCATTACCTGAAAATATTTTGGGGATATTGAAATATGATATAATGTGTGCAAAGTACTTTGAAAAATTTAAAATGTAACAAATGTTAATGATGATGATGATAATCTGAAATGGCTTTCAGTTCTAGAACATCCCATAACTTCGTAAAGATGCATCTCTGAAGATATGCCCTATAGACACGGAATGAAAGTCATTTTTGAAACTTAACTCATACAGCAAAATACAGCTCAGTGGCACTTCTGGTCAAATAGTGTAGTAGATGCCTGGGGGCCCTATTGGTAGAATTTACTCTGAAAAACATGGAGCTCAGTGCCACATACCAATTGATCAATTCTTTTCTATAGCAAGAGTGAAAGGGCCATTGGTAATTTTGCAGGTCATTCAGCTTATGGAGCCTTTGAAATTTTAGGCTTTGAGGTTTTAAAATGTCTGATCCTCACTAGGAGCAGAAATGTAGAAATAACTGGGAGAAATATTGTTCTTGAAGTATTTGGGCCTAGTCAAAAATAGAAAAATTTCCCCAAAAACCCATTTTCACAGAATCTCCTAGCTAATTAAATCGTAGTTTGAATGCAGTAGGCTAAAATAGGAACTGGTCAATACTTCTCTCAACTAAGTTGAACCTTTTGAAGTTGAACCATCAATATTTATATGGTAACTGAGTCCTAGGTCTTTAATTTCCTTCCTAAATGAGAAAATGTTGTAATGTATTTCCATGGATCTAGGACTCCCTGTCCATGTGAAAAAGCAGTTCAGCTGAAATAGCTCTAATGGCACAGAATGGCAGCAAGGCTGTTTATAAAATATTCAGAAAAGAAATTTTGTTCTTATTTCAAATTTTTGGCGTTTCCAAAATGTGAAAAGTGCACATAACCCAGCATTTAGTAGGAGCCAGTTTGAGGAGCTGTAATGAAACCAGTGAGTGGATCATAGACATCAAATTTTCTCCCTGGAAGTCAAAAGGTCAAAGTTTTTACCATGAAGAGGAACCAAAAACATACCAAGTACTGAGCCCCCACATGCCATATGTGAGTCTTGCTTATATGAGCAAAATTTGAAGGTTGGGATTTTGTTGGTCCAGCTCCTTGCCAATGCTTCCAGCTCTTGCCACTGTCTCTCTCAGTCTGGCATTGTTGCCAATTTCCCTTTTTCTTTCTCTTTCCTGCTATGCCCTCCCACCCCTTCCCACTCCTCAGTTTTCCTGTTTTATTGTTTGTGTATGTTTTTAACATATCCATTCTGGAGTGAAGTACTATTGGAATTAAAAAGTTTATGTCTAAAATTACTCTTCCCGATTTATCCCCTTACAGGAGAGGATTTCGTTCCTAGAACAACTGCCAACCTACAGTTACTAGGAAAGGATGTTACACTGATTTGGAGACTGGGATGCTTTTAGAAGGAAAAAGAGTCATGAAAGAAAAATGATTTTGATCTGAGTCTGAAATTCAGACAAAGGATTAGTAGCATTGTTTGAGCAGACAGTGCATCAACACGACTCTAGATTAGAAAGAAGAGCAAGCTTAACAACAAGCAGGAAGCTACTTGAGGCACCAAATAAAACTAGGCCCACCTCTGCTTATTCAAATACCACCCACAACTTTCTGGGAGAAGAACATATGCAGAGCATATTTGAAAACATTATTAGGCATGCATAAAGTACAATATTAGTCAATTTTATATGCTCAGTTGCATGAAATCTGTGTGTTTAAAAAATATAATAATTTGCATTTCATGGCTTTTGATAACCTCAGGAGTGCACTTGAAATTCAGCACATGCCCACAGTACCTCCCAACTCACCCCATTTTTAACTGAAGACCAATGGTTTCTATTAAGGGATCAGGCAGGGACTCTGACAAGCCAGTCAATAACTATGTGAGGTTACTTCATTAATGCTATAATGGCTGATAGAGTGAGAGGCAAAAAACAGGTTCCTGACAGCAGCAAATGAAAATGATAGAGATTCCTGAAGGAATGCGCCTTTCCTTTGTCATTGTCTTTTGCTTGGCTTATTCAAAATGTGGCATTTATGTATTCAGTCTTGATGAATGTTGCAGGCTTTAAGTACTTTTTCCATCTCTAATGCAGGGCCGATTGCACATTGTTCTCCCTCTCTTGCTCTCCCTCTCCTGTCTCTCTGTCTCTCTCCCTCTCTTACCCTCCTCTCTCTCTCTCTCTCTCTCTCTCTCTCTCTCTCTCTCTCTCTCTCTCTCTCTCTCTCTCTCTTTCTATAACCTCTGCTGTCAAGGCATTGCAGGCTAAAGGGTTGCAGGCACTAGCTAAATAGCTTTTTTGCTGTAAACGGTGAAGGTGACGGGACAATGCATCATGAGTGCTGGCGGGGTCATATAGCAGAGTGGGTGGTGGAAGCCGATCCTGCGGCTAAAATGCTACATGTCTCCATACAGCCAAAGCTTCCCATGTGCCCCCACCTCGTTTGCCCTCCTTAGAAGCTCAGCTTTAATCAGAATCTGAGAGAGACCCCCTAGGAAAACTAAAGAAATCTCTGTGGAGTTCAGACACTTGGAGGTGGGTTTGTGAAGAGAAAATACCATGCAGGCAGAGCAGGAAGCTAGATTTTCTGCCCCCTTTCATCTTGTACTATTCCTTGGGAGTGTTGGGCAGATGAAGGGAGAGGGTCCAGAGTGGCCTGTTTGTTTACTGAAGGTTGGGATAGCTGTAGAACTTTGGAGATGTTTTGATGAACCTAGACTATGCAAAGGAATATGACCTACTTTGCCATGGTTAAGCCTCTGGGGCTCATCGTTTCAATGATACCAGTGACTTAAGTCTTGTTGAATGATGATTTCCAGCAGAAAATGGAGACTGGTAGATCTTTTACCCCAAATAGAAGGGACCTCATAGCGGGCAGTGAGTGGAGTGCAAATGTGGTAATTTCTTTGTATGAGTTCTTTGAGAGTGGAAATTTAGAGGAAAAAAATGCACTTTCCCCATTAATGGAAGCCCACATTGATTGCAAGTGCCAGAATAATAGATCTATATGATTTAGCATCTTGAAACAGTTGTTCAAGAAAATGGAGATGAGCTGCAGATTGGAAATTCATACATTCTTATTGTTCACTTGTATTTTGTTTTATTTGGGGCAAAAGGGCTGTATTTGTAATGTAATATAATCTGTACCTGGAGTAGTTACAGGAAAAATGGTTGGTATGAGGATGGGAAGGATATAAATTAATTGACTCTCTAAATGCATCTCTGTTCTCCAAGTTCAAAGGAAAATACCAATTAATGGGCATGACATGAATGTTCATGGCTTGGAATGACAGTCCATAAAGACAAAGTCAATATAGTTAGAGATCAGTAGTTGGTTGATTTTAGCTCACTGGGTTTTTGTTCTCTGAGGCTCATTTTAATACCACCTGAGTGACAGGACCAGTCTAGTCTTTACTATGTGGTTTGACTGAACCCTGCCTGAAGGAGCTTGTATTCTTATTCTAAGGATGCAATCTAAACATTAGATTTTAAGGAAGGGACTAATAATTCTCCAATTTATTTGGTCATTGGAGATGGCTGGCTTCAATAATTGTAGATTTGCTTTGTGGCTTTATAATGAATACAATCCAAATTACCCTGATAATTACAAAAACTCTACTTTACATTGTGATCTGCTTGTGTACTCTTCTATCTAGCCCCTTAACAATCTCTCCAAGATATACTCTTAGATCTCAGTGTCTTATATAAATTATAATCTGTACACTATCATCATTACAATTATTTGGATTTCTATTGTATTTTTTCTTCAAGTTACTTAGAACACATTCACAGATATTCTGCATGTCCTCACCATATTATTGAGATAGTTCAGATGGCAATAATTATTCCTATTTGATAATGAATGAAACTGAGATCTGAAGAATTTAAGTTATGCTATTAGAAGTTCAGAGGCTAGGCTGACATCAGGTAAATATATCTAATGTGATAAGTGAAAGAGTCCTGAGAGTGACAAGTGTCACCCAGGAAAAGAATAGCTTTGGAAAAGGAGCTAGCCATCCCCATGAATTTTGGCTAACCAACTGCTCTTTACAGGGGAAGTAGGCTTATTTATCTGAAATATTAAGACACACTGGAAGAGAGAAAGAAGGCAGCATATGAATCCCATTGTCAACTTGAACCATCTTCCCTTTAAGACTCTAATAGAAATAGCCCTTGTCTCAGAACCCAAGGACTTTGGGGAAAGCAATGCTTCCAATCTAGACAGAATTCTAGAATGCAGCATCCCACAGCTTGGCAACTAGTGTTAAATGCTGAAGACCCAGAGAATAAATGTCAATGCAAAGGACTCAACACCAGGAAATTATATGATTCTATCAGTGGAAATGGCACTAAAGAAGAGGCATTATCATTGGCTTTTCTACTTTACCCTAAGATCATAGGATTGTTTCATCTGATTTGCAGCTAGAACCTTTAATTTTTGTTGCCTCCTCCATTAAAATGTGAATTTCTTGAGACACGAGACTATAAGTTTTGTGTGTATATATATGTATGTATATAGTATATATACACTTAGCTCAGTATTTTACACATATTAAATACTTAATAAATTTTTCATTCATTCATTTATATAACTAAAATACAGAATTCCTTAATAATTCATCTTGACTTTTGAGATCCAAGAGTAGAAACTTATCCTTTTATAAAGCTATAATGTCCCCACGCCCTCCATCTCCCTCTCCTGTTTTCAACATAAGATAAACCTTTGAATCTCCATCTAGGTCAGCCAATATATTTAATTCTCTATTGGTAAAGAAACTCCAGGTTAATGGTTGTACTGTATGGTTCAATTATAAATGGCTCATCTTTTCATGCTGACATTGATGCACAATGCTTTATTTCACCAAACTCATCCAACTTGCCAGAGGATGGACTTTGATAAATTCCATGTATTTTTCTAATTATTATTAATGTATTAACTGGGACCATCATATATTTTAAGCATATGGGGGGCAATGTCATTTCCCTCATTACTTCCTCGTAAAATATAGAACTTATCCTATTCAATACCAAAGTGGATTTTGTTCTTCTAGAGATGTTTTCATCTATGAGAGAGTTTAACCAGTTTGTTAAAATACATTTAGATCTTAAAGAATAATAGGATCACATATTTAAAACTTTAAACTTTAAACATTTTATAAATGAGGACACTTAACTCTCCTTTAGTTAAGTGATTTGGTTAGGGCCACACATAACAGCATGTAATTGAACCCATGTTTTCCAATTCCTTTTCTTTCAATCCTACCTAATTCAGATTAGGCCTAATGGTAACCACTGGATTTAAAATAAGTAATATCTAGCATTTGCATTATACAGGCTATTAAACATTTTCAAGGCATTTTTGAGTGTTAGCTAAGATCAAGGCAATTTTGTGATGAGTCAGATAAATTATATTACCATTTGAAATTAGGGAAAACTAAGACAGAAAGAGTTAATTGACCATCTTATAGTTATACAATAGAAGCTTGAGACTGGAATCTAAATTAATTCAACTCTATTGTAATCTTATGTTATTTTATCTTATGCATTAAAAATATTATCAGAAGAGATTCAGAGTTTTCACCACATTGTCACCAAAATGGACCATCTCATGTCAGAAGATTAAGAATCCTTGTCTTAGACCAATATTTTCCCTTAAACATCTTGGAGTCCTTTGCTACTGATAGAAGAATAAACTTTTCTATCTATTGTAAATTTCCAGTCATCCTGATCTCTATATATCCACTGGACTCAGATGGTTCTGGAGGGGAAAGTGAGGTAAGCCTTCTGAAATTTGATTCACTCGCATGTGATGACATCACCTCTCTGTTGTCATGGTCCTATTTGAGAATGAAGGACAAACAATGAATCAACAGTACCTTATAAAATTCCAAAAAACAAGAATATATTCTTGACCATCATTTCCTTTTCAATACTGCCTTATAATAAAACTGATTCATCCGCAAACATGTAATAGATCTATATATAAATCAGTACAACTTAATATGTCAGTATACCTTTTTTTTTTACAAAATGATAAATAAATGATAAAGTCTTCATAGCATGTCTGTAATTTAAAGAATAGTTTATAATGATATTGTTGAACTGTGTCAATTGAATGTTTGAAACACTTTCTTCTTTCATTCACTATTTTAAGACCCCAAACAACTTAAATCATTTCCCTCTAACTACCTTAGATAACACTATTGTTCTTATTACTAGACAATACATAGCTTTAACAAAAAACAACAAAGAATGTGCCTATACCCCTTGGAAAGAAGTGGGGTCTCCATAGTTCTATAATGTAGCAAATCATCAAATTTTCTTGCTAGAATAATCAAGTTTGAATATCTTTCTGGATCAAATTTATGGGAAAATCAGTGCTAAATCACCTCTTCACCTGCTACTAGCAGCTATGAGAAGCTGGGTTTCTGTCATAATAGCAACAGTAGAACCAACAATCAGATTTAGTCATTCTGATTTGACATAGTTTGTTATAGGCATATCAAAATGGAGTATACTCAGAAATATGAATTTGATATTTTTTCTCAGTGTTTATATGAATGGTTGGCAGAACCCTAACTGGCCCTGTACTAGAAGAAGCCATACCTAGTCCAAGATATCAATGTGGGGGAGATAGGTGTTCTTTTCCTATGGAGAGAGTCAGACTGCTTGTTCAGTGTCTCATGAGACAATTATCCCAATTATCATCCTACTGACATGGATCTCTTCTCAAAGGAGGTTATTGACCCCCATGACAGAGGACAGGTGAAGGTGCCTTTTCTCAATATGGTACCACTTTAGCCTCCCTTTCAATGTTAGGGAAGTTTTCTTTTTTCTTTATCTGATATTTAAATCTACATCTACAAAGTTCTCGTGCATTTCTCTTAATTGTTCCCTCTGAGGCAGAGAAAGTACACAGGTAGTACAGTAGATGGATCATTAGATTTGAAATGAAGATGATCTGAGTTCAAATCTTATCTCAGATATTTCCTAGTTCTGTGATCCTGGGCTAGTTATTTAAGCTCTGGGTCTACAGTTTCCTCAACTTAAAAACAAAAATATTCCTATCTGATATCTTCTCCAAGGTGTTTCTCCATCTCTAAATCCATGGTTTATGTCCTAATCTTTTTTCCAACAAGCAGTTCTTGGAATTGTTGCAAGCAGGTAACACCTTAGTTCCACTTCTTGCCTGCTTTATGAGACTGAGCAACTTGCTTTATTTCTTTGAATTTCTTTAGAAACAAGGCAACCTGATGTTATAGAAAGAACACTGAATTTGGGGCCAAAGGACATGGGATCAAAGGGCAGCTCTCCCCCTTGATAGCTAAGAAGCAGCTAAGTAACACAGTGGATGGAATCAGATGATCTTAATATAACTTTCAATACTTAGCAGCTTTTTAAGTTAATTGTTGGTTGCCTCAGTTTCCTCAAGCACAAAATGAGGATAACAATAACATTTAACTTAAGGAGTTGTGAGGATCAATCAAGATAACATTTGTAAAGAACTTAGCACAGTGTCTAGCACATAGTAGATGCTTAAGCAATACTTCCTTCCTTGTTATATGACTTTGTGATAGTAAGCTGGTCTCTTCCAGTGATTGACCCTAGATTTAAAAAAAAATCTTTTTATTAATAGATTTGCCACCATTCTGACCACATCTAACAATCCCATACTAGGTTTATGGATGCCTTAGAGAAATGGCCATATAGTGCTTCCCACATCCCCTTATGGAAGGTTTTGGTTTCCCCAAAAGCTGACTAAACACGGGCTCATTTGGAGGAGAGTCTTTATATTTAGTCAATTTATTTTATAAATAAGATTGCTAGCTTCTAACTCCCCACTGGGAGGAGGGAGGAAGCAAAACTATTTGAGTCAAACACATTTTGTCCTGAAAGATCCCGTCTGTCATGCCAACAGTCTCATTGGCTGTGATTTGTATATTAAGAAGATTTTAATTGCCCAGGTAAGTGCCTGCACCTGCTAAGACATTGTATATTAGAGCACTTTGTTCTAATCTTTTACAATACAGGGCACACTTCACCCATAAAATTATTCTCTACACAATTATCGCTCAGTTTTGCTGAGGTAGAAAGTGCAACTTAACACTTTGGGTTTTTGCTCATTATTATTAAAATCATGGAAATTAGGATCATTAGGTAGCAGTTGTATAGTTAACTACTGAATCACCCTGTAGCTCCTATTCCTCCACATTCCCAGCAGCCAGTCAGTCACTGGGTTTATGCTTGATTGTTTTCCTCTCAAAATGTGGTCCCACCCCCTAGGGCGCCTTTCCGTCCTCCATTGTTGCAGGGGATGGATTCTATTCCCCTCCTCCTTGAATCGATCCTAGTCAGAAATTTCTGTAAAGGGGAAGATGCATGGAAGGAAATGTTTTAATTTTTTTGAACAACAGAAGAAAAAAGGCTTCTGCCACAGTCTGAGGGCTGGCCACCAGCCATTATGTTGCCTATGAGGGTAATGATGATGCTTGTGAAACTGAAGGTGATGATGATGAAAATCGCTGCCGTACTATAGCACAAATCCACAGACTATCAAAGTTGACGACCTTGAGTTCATCAAGCATTGTGACCTTATTTCATATATTTATTATTTGGGGGAGATTATTCATTTGAAACAGATCAATTAAATTGGCTAGCATGTTCTAGGTGCTTAATAAAGGCTTATGAAATTTAATTGAATAGCTGGCCCCGAGTAATGCTTGACATAACTGTAAACCAATGAAAGTAACTCTGAATATGCATCTTTTGCTCAGTTACCCCCATGAGGTACTCAGGCAGTCAGTCAATGAGCATTTACTAAGTGCTTGACAGATGTAAGGCACTTGGCAAAACTTGGAGAATAGAGTTATAATTGAAATAACACTAATCCAAGGTGTGGATTTGAACTTTGCTTTGCATGATAGGGTGATCTTGTTTAAGTCAATTAAAGTCTTAGAGTCTCATTTTGTAAAATGAGGGGGCTTGGTAAACATTACATCTATCATCCTGTGATTCCTTCTTACTGCCTCCTTCCTCCCAACAATTCACACTGCTTGGAAGAAGAAATCAATAATAGGTCACGGGTTGCTTTTATGACAATTTACAAAGGCACTAACTAGGCTTGAGTGCCAAGTCTTGGACAAAACTTTCACACCAGGCGAAGTGTCTTTGGCATCCCCCAGTTCTCTACAATCATCTTCCCTGGTCAGTTTTGACACCCTGTTCCTCCCAAAGTGCTAGGGATCCATGTGTTATCCCTTGGCTATTTGGATCTCTAATTGTGGCAGCTCATCACAACTCCATAGCATAGCTAAAACCACCACTATTAGCACCACCACAGCTAACATTGTCAGTGTCCTTTTGTTTGCAATATACTTTACATGCATTATTTCATGCATTAGAATACAATAGATGAAATACCTTATCTTATGACCACAGGTCACACCTTTCTCTTTTCTTCCATCTGCTTTCTAACTCACTATATAACTTTGGTCACATCACATAATTTCCCTAAGTTTCAGTTTTCTCATCTATAAAATGAGGGGATGGATTAAATGGCTTCTGTTATCTGTTCTAGTTCTAAAGCTATGATTTCATCATTTCTTTGGCTGGAAAAGTGGTAAATTAATATCTGCTTACATGTTAATGTCTACTATTGGGTAAATATCTTACTGCTCTCACATAGCATATTTCTATCCTAACAAGAGTCACCTGGAAATAAAATCGTAGCACAAAGGAGTTACTGTCATGATGATTTTGGAATTCCAAAAGTGGAGGCATTTTTGGTTTGATGAGATTTTTGGTTTTAATGAGTTCCACTCTGTACACTATCTTGAGACTTTTATTTATGATGATCATTGGTTAACTGACAGGCACTCACTATGCCCTTCAGTAGTTAACTACACAACATGTAAAGACATGAAAAGTTGTGGTTTCTAAACTCCCAGGTTCTTAGTCCATTTATGGAAGAAGTGTGGAGAGTTTCACTGATGAAAAACAGAGAGGGAAGTAAGGGATTTATATAGTGCCCATTCTGTGCTGGATAGATAATGTGCTAAATACTTCTTACAAAAATTAGCACATTTGACCCTTAGAATAAATCCACAATACATGTATTATTATACTTGAGGAAACTGAGGCAAACAGAAGTGACTTGTCCAACATCACACAGCTAATAAGCGTCTGAAGACAGATTTGAATTCAATTCTTCCTGATTCCAAGCCTAGACCTTTATTCCAAGGTATCTTAAATTGTGGATTATAACTGTACTTGGGATGGTGTCACTGAATATGTGAGCTGCTGAATTACAATTTATTATCAGCAAATGTTTGATTTGAATATCTATCTTATATATTTATATACCCAGGACTACATAAAAACTTCTCAGGTAAAAAGGAGCAGTGAGCAGAAAAAGTTTAAGAAGCCCCGATCTTTCTACTGCATCACCAACTGCCTCTGAACATTATCCTTTAAGCATATGGAATAAGCTCCCACAGACCCCCCCTATCTATGGTTTATGCATGGAGCTAGCCCTGATGAATACTAACTGCTAAAAAATATTTAGTAGGGAGGGTAAAGACGTGAAAAGATGTACCTCCTAGACTCTTAGTTCATTTATGGAAGTAGAATAATGTGGAGAGTTCCATTGATGAGAAGCAGTTGATATTCATCTTCGTATGTTTCTTAGGTTCATGTTTTTATTTCTTCCATTCATTTGTATTTCTCAACATTGGCTCCTTCTAGAAACACTCTGGGATACTTAATGCTGACGATATGTTAGCGTGTATATTGCATTTGTAGTTATAATAATGTAGGTCGGGTTACAAGTAGAGTAACCTTTCATCAAATGCCTAAAGAAGTTTTCCAGCATGATATTTCCCATTCTCTAAGAATTGACTTCCAGGTTTAGTGAAGTTGTTTCTGTATCCCTATCCCCTTCTCAAATAACCCAAATGAGCACATTCTCATTGGTTATTGTGGAATTTCAGGGACAAAAGCAGAGAAGAGGAGTCATCTTCTCTATCCCCCCCAAAAGAATTAAGTACAAATGAACAAACTTTTAGGGAGTACCTGTGATGTGCCTAAAACTGTATTAGGCATTAGTTTGGGCTGTTCATTTCCTGTCAAAGTAATTTAGTATATAGCCTTAGAAATGATTTAAGGGGGAAAAAACCCCAAAATATTGATGATAATGCCAGAAAGAAATGGGTTTGAATCCTGTCTCTTGACATTTATTATCTATGTGACCCATGGTCAAGTCATTTAAAAGTTCTAAGTCCCAGTTTTCCCATCTGCAACACATGCTCCATAGGGTTCTTATGAGGATCAAATTGAAACAGGTAAGGAACTTTGTAAATCTATGATTACAAACTGATCATCAAAAAACAGACACAAATGAAAAGTAGTATGGGGAAATTTTTTTATAAGGTTTGTGCTGCAGACTACAACATGGTCTTGGAGAAAAGGAAATTTTAAACTACTTTTCTACCTTAAAAAATGACGTCCAATTAATCCCATACTCTATCCCCAACCCCTTTTCCAGCTATAATGGACAGACATAATAAACAGTTTTTTCATTGTTCCCGATTCATTCTTAATTTTTAATATCTTATTATTCAAATTAGATTTTAAACTCCTCAAGGGCAGACCATGTCTTTTATCTCTGTTTCTTCTTATCTGGCTGCTCATTCTATTTCAAAGGTTAAAAAAATGCTTCTTCAGAAAATTGGGAAACAATTTTTATATCCAAGGGTTCTTATAAAACTCTCATTTCTAAATATATAGAGAGAAGTGACAAATTTATAAGAATACAAGAATACATCTCCAACTGATAAATGGTCAAAGGATATGAACAGATAATTCAGATGAAAAACTAAAACCGAATGGATGTCCATCAGTTGGAGAATGGCTGAATAAATTGTGGTATATGAAAATTATGGAATATTACTGTTCTGTAAGAAATGACCAACAGGATGATTTCAGAAAGGCCTGGAGAGACTTACACGAACTGATGCTGAGTGAAATGAGCAGGACCAGGAGATCATTATATACTTCAACAACAATACTAGATGATGACCAGTTCTGATGGATCAGGCCATCCTCAGCAACGAGATCAACCAAATCATTTCTAATGGAGCAGTAATGAACTGAACTAGCTATACCCAGAAAAAGAACTCTGGGAGATGACTAAAAACCATTACATTAAATTCCCAATCCCTATATTTATGCACACATGCATTTTTGATTTCCTTCACAAGCTAATTGTACAATAATTCAGAGTCTGATTCTTTTTGTACAGCAAAATAATGTTTTGGTCATGTATACTTATTGTGTATCTAAGTTATATTTTAATATATTTAACATCTACTGGTCATCCTGCCATCTAGGGGAGGGGGTGGGGGGGGGTAAGAGGTGAAAAATTGGAACAAGAGGTTTGGCAATTGTTAATGCTGTAAAGTTATCCATGTATAAATCCTGTAAATAAAAGGCTATTAAATAAAAAAAAAAAAGAAAAAGAAAAAAAGAAAAACTAAAACCATTTCTAGTCATGAAAAAATGCTCTAATTTACTATTGGTCAGAGAAATGCAAATTAAGACAACTCTGTGGTATTATTACACACCTCTCAGATTGGCTAAGATGACAGAAAAGATAATGATAAATGTTAGAGGGGATGTGGGAAAACTGGGACACTAATACATTGTTGGTGGAGTTAGTTGTAATCTAACTATTCTGGAAAGCAATGTGGAACTATGCCCAAAGGGCTATCACATCGTGTATACCCTTTGATTCAGCAGTGTCTCCACTGGCTGTGTATCCCAAAGAAATCATAATGAAGGGAAAAGGACCCACATGTGCAAAAATGTTTGTGGCAGCCCTTTTTGTAGTGTCAAGGAATTGGAAAGTGAGTGGATGCCAATCAGTTGGAGAATGGTTGAATAAGTTTTGGTATATGATTGTTATGGAATATTATTGTTCTATAAGAAACAATCAGCAGGATGATTTCAGAAAGATCTATAGAGACTTACATGAACTGATGCTGAGTGAAATGAGCAGAACCAGGAGATCATTGAACATGGCAACAACAATATTATGTGATGACCAATTCTGAAGGACATAGTGCTTTTCAGCTTTGTCTTTTTGAGGAGGTGATTCAAGCCAGTTCCACTGGTTGTGATGGAGAGAGCCATGTGTACCCAGAGAAAGGACTGTGGGGACTGAATGTGGATCATAACATAATATTTTCATCTTTTTATTCTTTGCTTACTTTTTGTCTTTCTAATTTCTTTCCATTTTGATATGATTTTTCTTATGGATAATTCTGGAACTATGTATAGAAGAATTGTACATGTTTAACATATATTGGATTACTTGATGCCTAGGGTAGGGGGTGAGAGAAAGCAAGGAATAAAAATTTGAAGCAAAAGGTTTTTCAAGGGTAAGTGTTAAAAATTATCTTTGCATATATTTTGAAAATAAACAGGTATTTTTAAAAAGATGCTATTTTTTGCAGTTGGTACTTAGTATGTTTGTTAATTAACGAAGTTGCATTTTTACCTTGATTATCTATTCAAATGTCTACTCTCCCTTAATTTCTGAAGTTTCTTCCATATTGAAATCATTTCTATGTAATGAATATCAATTTTTTTCTTTATTTTTAGTTATTAATTCACTCTGATTACAGAGATACTTGCTTCTTTTCCATTGAAGACAAATTGGCTTTTTGAATCAGTGATGAAATTGATAGTAGTTTTTCAGTTTGCTTGAATAGTCTGTGGAGACAGCGTGTGCATGGCAGAATCAAATTGGAGATAGGGGAGACAATAGGATAACTAAAGAAGGGTCAGGCATTTGGAAATTTGTTGTTTCAATAAGAGTTTTCCAGGCCTGGAAGATATCCAGTATGGTTTCCTCAAATGCGTTCTGGGTCCACTGTGTAGGACACAATAATATTGCTACTTCACAGTTTCCTGACACCTGTTTCTCCATAATGGAGAAACACATGGAGAGTGCTGGACCAGTCAGGCCTGTTTTGTCTCTCTGTCACTTAACTACTCCCATTTTTACCCTCAAAAGTAAAGTAAGTAAAAAAGAGTCCCCAGGCAAACAAGGAGACTCCCCATGTATATGGTTCAAAATAGCAGAAAGAGTTCATGGAATTGCACCATTATAGTAATAGAACATTAAATGTATCTCCATCAGCACAAGGACAGTTTTATTTACTGTTCTTTTTTATCCCCAGTACCTATCAGAGTACCAACCACATAGTGGGCACTTAAATCCTTTTTCTATTGAATTTAAATATATAGTTAGTAAAGAACACAAGTATTTCAGACTTTCAGAAAAGAATAATATCATACTTAATTTCATAATTACATCTAAATAAAGATACTTTAGGTAAAATGAGAGGGTTGGTCTAAATGACCTCTGAGGTCTTTGGATACTAGTTGTGATCCTATAGCTTATCACACTAAATCTCCCTCACAGAACTCTCTATGGAAGCCAAATGTGGTTGCTAAGGAAAGGGAGCCTTGGTCTGGAGTACAGTGGTGGGCACCCACTGAGAGCTAAATAAATATTAATTGAATTGAATTGAATTGAGGAGTCTGCCAGAGGATTTAGATGCTTTAGAGGAAAAGTATATTTAGCCTTTCACAACCTTCTTTCCTTGGAAAATAGGAAGTAAATAGTAATAGCCAGCGATGTGAACTTTTACTCCCTTTTCTACTATGCAGAAAACTGGTCAATATTTTTACTTTGCCCTAAAGTCCTACAATCTCTGCACTCTTGAGTTTTGGTTTATTTAATGAGGATCAGGAATTATTTTCTCTCTATCTTTTTATAATTATCTATCTATATTTAAAGATATCTATCTTTAGAAATAATTATATCTGTATCTATTTACCATATCTTTAGATATTTATATCTAGATAGGTATCCTTAGATATAATTTATAGCTATAAATGGCTATAGATACCTTTAGATATTGATATGTATCTATATCTATCTACATATATGTCTATATATCTCTCTCCATCTCTCTATTTGTCTACCTATACTTTTTATTCTATTTGTGAAAACTCTTGTCTATTCTAAGTCCAAATAGGAACTTGCTTTCCTAAGCTATAATTGTCTCCCTTTATCAATCTTTTTGTTCACAGAACAAAAATTATGTTGTAGAGAGAAAGACACTGTGGCATTGTATGTATTTAAGACAGAATTAAAAAAAAGAACAAACAAAAACAAACAAACAAAACAAAAAAAAAAATCAAGGCCATAGTAGTCTTTCCTGTGTTGCAACTATCCACCTATGTTATGTGAGAAGGCCCCAAGGTAAAGCCAAGTCCCCAAAAGAGGTTTCTTTATTACCATACCGCTCCACCCTCAGAAGCATATTGCTTCAATTAGAATAATGGTACACATTTTGTGTTGTTAAAAAATGAAGTGGTCTTTTATTTTCTTTGGTCGGTACTTTTTTTTTTTAACTTGGGGAAAACTAAAACAAACAAACAAACAAACAAAAAAAAAAAAAACATTTCCCTGTGTGAAAAAGGAAGAACTAGTCTGCGTTTCCCATTTACCATTTTCTTTTGGTCAGTAAAACCTTAAGATTTTGAAAAGGAAATAGGGAGGAGAGGCAGTAGATTAGAAAAGGGAGACTCCATTAATGACCTTTTCTAACCTCCTCCAGATGACCTATTGAAATGTAGACTTTTGTTGATTTTCTGCCTGTTTTCCCTTTACCTCAGAACATACTCCAGTCAACAAACTGGTTAAGATTTCTGTGCCAAAACAGAACACCTGAACTATAAAGGAAAGGGAGCTGGGAAATGCAGACATTTGTAGCTGCAACAATGACTGGTAGTATTGTGTAGCAGATGCCTAAAAAGTTCAACAAGACCTCTCCTGAGTGTCAAAAGAGAAATTGCATTTTGTAATCATGGGGCAGGCAGACAGGCAGACAAGGTCTTAAGGAGAGTTACTATAAGACAGTGCTGACTGGGGAACTCAGTCCCCAAGGAAGCAAGGTGACAGACCCAAAACATATGTTCAACACTTGCCCCGAGAAGTGGGCTGCCATCCAAGAGCACTTAAATCTGACAAACACTAAGAATGGTGTTCAATGCCCTTTCACATGTGTGAGGCTGGTGAGCAAAGGGAGGGGTGGTACAAATGGCATGCGTCCTAGTCAGTTTTTCATGCATGTACCTTTCAAATCCGGCTTTATTGTATAGGCAAAGAGCTAAAGTTAGGTGCCTCTGGTTGCCCATCCCTGGGGCATATGGGGTGATGCGCCAAGGCTCTAGAAGGGAATAAAAATTATACTGAACTAAATCAGTTGGGGAGTGCTCCCATCTGGCATAAGTGATGCCCTCAAAAGATTCATTTGGCCAAAGACTGGTGAGAAAATACACAGGTAGATGAGACATGTCAGAGATCTCTGATATAAGATCAAGCCTTCCTTTGGAGAGTTGGGTAGGCAAGGATTTCAAAAAAATTTCAAAATTGCTTCGTCAGCTTCGTTTTCTGGATACATATTCATTTTAAAAAATACTTATCCATTTTGTTTTGACACATTGATTACTTCCTCCAATGCCCCTGTAGTCCTTCCTTTTAAAAAAAGAGTATTAAGCAAAACTGACTAATGGGAATTATGCCTGATGATACATGTTATCTTCTCTCTTTCTATTTTTCTGTTTGATAATAGAACAGAATATGTGTTTTAACTTTATTAATTTGGAAACAAAATTCTCCTTTGTAACTGACCTGAGAGGCTTATTTTTTTTTTCCTTTCAGACTTCTTTTAGTTTGGAATGTTCGTATTTTGTCAAGAGGCAGTGTTGGTTAGTGAATAAAGAACTTGTCTCAGGAAAATTTGAGGCTCTGACACAGGGCTCATGTGGACAAAGTATCAATCTTTTAGACTCCTGGGCAATTCTATAAGACCTTCAGAGCTGTTATAACCTCTGCTTTGGTGGAAAGTCTTTCTTAGCAAGAATTTCCTTTACCAGTGAAGCCACAAATCTGTCTATCATCATTCCCCCACAAAAAAGAAGTCATTATGTACAAAGTTATTTTGTTTTCTTGATTCTATATCAGTTCATGCAGTGCTTTCTATGCTTCTCTCAATTTCTCATATCTGAAGTTATTTGATTGAGGTAACATGGTTCAGTAAATAGAGAGCCAGCTTGGAAGCTGAAATTGTACTGGATTCAAATTGTACATGTGACACAATGTGACTTTGGGTAATCCATTTGACTTGTCTGGTTTAGACAATTTTCTAAGATTATTAATTGCAGAGAAAGTTACAACCTGCATTCTGTTTGTGAATCCAAATGGGTAAATCCCAGATAAGGAAATTCAATATACCACATTTTTTAAGCTATTTTCCAATTGTTGAGCATACAGTTTGTTTCCAACTTTTTGCTATTATAAACACCAAAAATAGCTGCTATAAATATTTTTGCACATATGGTTCTTTTTTTCCCCCTGTCATTGACCTCCATGAAAGTTTAAAATTATCATGATTCTTAGATCAAAAGGTATAAACAATTGAAGAACTTTTCTTGTATAATACTAAAATATTTTGCACAATGGTAGGATCAATTTGCAACTTCACCAGAAATACATGATGATTACTCCATATTCTTGGCTATGGATCATTTTAAATACATATGTATATGCATATATACATATATCTGTACATATAAATAGATATGTATATTTATATAAATATATATATATAATTGTTGTTGATTGGTATGCTTATTAAATTATACATGAGGAAGTAAGTGCTACTTTTTTTGTATGGAAAACTTTTATATGGATAAAAGACTAGTCTAAAGATCAGAAAGATACCTGTGTGATCCTGAGCAAGTCACTTAGATTTTGAGTGCTCAAAACAAATCTCAAGGCACAACACATTAATCTGACATACTGGTAGGAATTTCCTCAGCAGGAGCTCCCTATTCCTTAAACCAAAAATATTCAAATTGTTCAAAATTTTGTAGTGCATATAGGACTTGTTATAAGCTCAAATATTACTGTACATTATAAAAATGCATAAAAACTTAAAAAGTATTTAAGGTCCAATTGAATATATGCAGAATTCACAAAAAACTCTGGAAGGTTTTATTTGTCTTACAATCAGTGAATATTTATTAAGCAAATGTAGGATATCATGTAATTTATTCAGCATTGTTCTTCTTTCACAAAAATTAAGTTTTGAGGGGAAATCTTATTTGTACTTTCTAATTGTTTGAGGTAGTGGTAGTGGTAGTTTACTATCCTACAACTATACAACAAATTCATTTTGTAATTTTTCCATGAAGATTTGGAATTCTAGATCACTCCCAAGAATAATGCATAGAAATAAGACAAAGAAACAAAATTAGCATTGCTAGAATCAAGTATGTATTTGTGGTTTATCCTATTGTTATTTTGAAATATTGGCCAATGTCTCTAAATAGAAGGGGTCATCTAGAAAGGATTCATTTGGATGTGTCAGATTGTGTAGGATTGATCATTCAGTGGAATTGTTCTAATGATGCTCAGCTTTTAACTTCCACTTCAGAGATAGAATGTGTTTTCCATAGTACTCAGAAGCAGTGAAAAAATTGTTAAAGTTCTAAATGGAATGAAATTGAAGGGTGCCCTAGTTGCTTTCTGGGAAGCCACATCAAACCTCTCCAAATCAAATAGTGTCATTCAAGTGCCTTTTGAGAGACTGGGCATTTGAAATACTGAAATAGCCTTGATTGAGAAAGGTCATAGAATCATAGATTTAGAGCTGGGCGGGATTATAGAGTTCATAAAATCCAACACCCTAATTTTTCATATGAGGAAACTAAGTCTAAAATACTAGATGACTTGCCCACAGTAATACAGCTAATAAGTTCATAGTGACCTTGGATGGAAATAAATGCTTATGTTATAAACAAAACATTGATCTTTTAAGCTGCTTGAGAACCCAACAATATTTTGCTCTTTCTCTTCTCTCTGGAATTTTTTCTGAGTTTATTTGGGGTGGTAGGGTTGGAGGATTGACAGATGTGGGAGGAAGGCCAAGGAGACTCTTTCTATTCATTGGAACCCTCACTACATCTTTTTGTCTTTGTTCCTCTTCATGCTCTTGTTCACTCATTTCCCTAAGCACATCATGGTTACTCATCTTGTTGCTAAATGGCAGAGCAGCCAAGAGGCATGGAGGCTCTGTTCTTACCAAGTCACAGACCTGAGTCAAATGAAGAGAGTCAAATGGAGGTGAATGACTCTAAAGTCTAAATTTGCTACATGTGAACAGGAGAGGAGAAAAAAAATAAAAGACCTTTAGAAAACTGAGTTTAACAGCTTTTGACATGTGAAAGGCATTCAGAATGAAAATCAAATATGTGTTAACACTCTTTGAGTCCTAGAGTCCTCAAGATTTTCAAAAGATTCTGATTCCCCCCTTCTTCTCAGAATCTAATAAGGGAACTATTTAGATATGAGGGATCTAATTATAAGAGATAGAATCCATTATATGAACTTCCCAGGTTCTGGGAGTGATTTGCTCTACAGATCATTCAATGATCTCTTTTTTGCATCATCTTCTAATGTTTGGATTATATTTAGATTGATGAAGCACATTGACAGAGTTTATCAAATCAGTAATCATTTCCCTAAACTTTGTGTGTGTGTGTGTATTTCTTTCTTTTTTGTGTATGTGTTGTTGTTCCTAGTGCCTACTCTGAAAGTTATAAAATTATCTTTTTCTATTATTCTTCTACTTAATTATTCAGTTGAATCAAAAAAGAAAACTACTATTATTTATTCATCATTCTTTCCATATTTAAACATAGTAATATATAGATCTGGATGGAGAGCAGTCTTCTCTACTAAGAAAGACATGAGCATTCTTGTTATTTATTTGTTTGTTTGCTTAGTCATTCATTCATTCATTCATTCCTTTCAGTTTATTTGCCTGACTGCCTGTTTATTTACTTATTTGTTTACTTAAATCTAGTTAATTATTTATTTACTCATTTACCTGTTTATTTGTTTATTATGCACTCAGTAGAGACATAGACACTAGGATCACTATAGCATTTGAACTGGTTTTTTTTCACTCTTGAAATGATCTATGGCACACCTTCTGTGGGGTGTGTGTTTGTGTGTGTGCATTTGTGTATATAGGTATGTTTGTGTGCTTGTATGTAAGTGAATCTGCCCTTTGCCCCGTGTAAATCCTTACTTGTCTACTGTTTTCACACCTTACAAAGGATCTCATTGTAAAGAAATGTATCTGTACAGACAATGTTGAGAAGTTATAGATAATTTTCATAAGACCCAAGATGTAAACAGTTTTATTTTCTGGACATCTTGAGGTATTACTAACTCATTAATTTTCAAATCTTAAGAATATACATGTGGAAAAGGTAGGAAGTCAAGCCAAAAGACACACTGGCAAACTGACAGGCAGAAAGGTAGCCCAATATCATTGAATCATATGACAGAATGGACTTTTTTGCTCCTTTAATCTAGTTTAAAATTTGTTTGCTCCTTTAGATGCCGTCAATCAAGAATCACTTATTTTGCACCTACTCTGTATCAAGCATTATGCTAAGAGATAGAGGTATTTAAAGATAAAAACTCCCTACCCTCAAGATGCTTATATTTTATAGGAAGAGGCAAAATGTACACTTAGGTACATATGCAAAATAGAAATGGAACTTACTATGTACTTCAATAGATTATTTTCCCAGGGCAGCCTTGTTCCAGAATCCTAAAACATTTTTGAAAATGACTAAATAACCTTCCCCTTTGCTAAAATTACAGTGAGAACCTAGGAGAGTTAACTGGGCTTTCTATTTCAGTTGGTAGACAAGTGAGTTCTTATCTTCCTCACAAGCTGAGAAACCGGAATCTATAGCCTATAATCTGATGGAGTGTTACAAATCCCATCCAGCAACATACAGAATATGGACAGGAAGTGCTTTAGAGAGGAAGTTCCTGATGATTATGCAACAAAGGCCATCAACTCTTTTATTACTAATCTGAAAATAAATATGTATAATTTGATCCAGGCCCCATGAAGAGGAATAGAGAATCTCAGTGGAAGGATTTGAAAGGTGAAAAGTTTTCAATGAGGAAGAGGAATTGTTTTAGGTGATCCAATTATGAATGATGGAGTGAAATTGAGTGAAGACAAAATTTGAGCCAAACATCAAAGAAATTGTGCTGTAGTGTGCTGGGGTGTAAATGCCATCTGTGGAGATTTTCCAAGCCAGGTTTTTCACAGTGCTCACCTTGAAATATCTGATAGGGCACTGGGACTGCACAAGGCGATGGGTCTTTTCCAGCTCATGTTTCCTATGTTCTGAACCATTAAACAAATGAGGAAAGAATCTGTGAGCTGAAACCAGGAAGTGGTTCACAAAATACCCAGAAATCTCAAGGCACCTAACATGCCTCAACTGTTATTTGACAACAGAGGTGAAACAGAATGTGTTTGGAGCTCACCTAGAGTAAACAAGTCCTTTATCATGACAACAACCTATTTTTGAAGGAAATTATGACCATTATAACCATAATTTATTGATATGGTACGTAACAACTTTATTCTAAACAGTGGCTGGCTGACTGGTGGAATGCCTTCATTAACAATGGAATAGGAGTCACTCGTGATATACTGGAAGGTACATTGACTTAGGCTCATAATTTGCCATCCAAAAATAAAATCCACAGCATTGTGAGGAGAGGGATATATTTTAAACAGTATGCTGATATTTCACACCAGGACATTTCATGGCTAATGCTGAAAGGCCTATAGGTTTTGTGTGTTTTGGCACTGGCAGAAAGACTCCAAGGAAAAATAAAATTGTTGCAAACTTGCTATTATAAATGATCGCATTTCCCTTCCATTTGTTTTTTCAGAGGGAGATGCATTTAGGGGTCTTTTCTCCCCCTGTTATATAATTGTAATACTCATTAACATGAATAAGAATTACATTTAAGAATAACCACTTTTATATTCCTTATTTTGGGGGTATATCATTATTATTGCAACCCCTTTATTTTCTGTAGGGAAAAGTGAGTTACATGCAAAATATGTAACTAAAATGCAATAAATTGGTCTAAAGAGAGCTTACAAAATCCATACCTTAAGAAATTCCAGTCTGATATGCTTTTACCCTAGTTTCCTTTCTGTTTTTTACTCCTTTCTCTCTCTCTTTCTCTCTCTCTTTCTCTCTCTCTCTCTCTCTCTCTCTCTCTGTGACTCTCTGTGTCTCTATCTGTTTATCTCACACACACATGCACACTCCCACCCCTTTATTTTGAGGCATTTTGGCAGAGTGAAAAGAGTGTTACTGGATTGGAAGTTTGAAGGCTTATTTTAATATGAATCTTAAATTTCTTTATTTGTAAAATGAGGATCAAATAATACTATCTATCTGAAAGAGCTGGTCATGGGATCAAAGATCTGGAGTTATAAGGATTTTCTGAGACCATTTGATCCTGCCCTGTCAGTTTACAGATGTGAAAACTGAGGCCCAGGAAGATCAAATAATTGGTCCAATATCTCCTAGGTAATAAGTGTCAGAGGCAGGCTTGTGAAAGCCAAATGAAATGTTGTATGTAAAGTGCTTTGTAAATCTTAACACACTATGTCAATGTGAATTATTATTATTATTATTGCTATATCTATGTGTAGCAATAATTAAAATGTAGCAATGCTATTGGTAGAAGATAAACAATCATATTAATAACTTGTTTGTGGAAGGAAAACAATGTCTAATCAGCCACTTTAAAAAAATAAAATTAAAAATTCCCAGGAAATTGCAAATAAATAGCAGAATGGCTAATGAATGGCTAATCCATGTGATTACCTTGATAGGAACTTTAAAAACAGTATCATCTGTGACATGTGTAGCTCTAGGTAACCAAATAAATGGAATTAATTTAAAACTAAATTGTTCCCATGATCTTCCCATCTCTCTCTCTGCATGAATAAAACTTATTTTTAAGTTTAAGTTTAAGTTAGAGTAGCATTTTACAAGATTCTGTCATCGTTATAAATTATTTTGATGCAGACTAAATTTGTTAAATGTCTAGATTTGTCTAGATTCTAGATTAGATGTAGAAATCTAGATGTAGATTAGATTTCATTGGTAGAAAGAAGTCCCAAGTGAGGACAGTACTTTTTCCAATTTTAGGCAGAACTTACTGTAATAACATTTCACAGTTAGAGACCTGACAGGGGACACTGAGATGTTAAATTATTCATCCAAGGTCATTTCCTTGGAGCAGGACCTGAACTCATATTCCCTTTTTCCAGTGAAAAAAAGTATACTAAGTAAGTATCTTTTTTCTTTCTTCCTAGTCTTTGAAGCTCTACTCTGTGTAGGTAAGAATGCGGAGACATTTCATAATGTAGAAACAATAATAATAGCTAATATTTATATAATGCACTATGTGTCAGGTGCTGTGCTAAGCTAAACACTTTACAATTATAACCTCACTTGATTCTTACAACTCTACCAGATAGATGTTACCATGATTCCCATTTTACAGATGAGGAAACTGGGGCAAATAGATTAAGCGAGTTGCCCAGAGTTACTCAGATAGTAAGTGTGTGAAGATTGGATTTGAACATCAGGCTTTGGTCTCTACTACTATAGCAAAATAAGTCTTCTCTTTAGTCCTTCAACTCTACCTGGAGATAGTGTAGTTTCCAGGTGTTTTATGGAGCCCATATTATACTTTTATATTTGATAACCTACTCTTCAGCCTAAAAAATAGGGTCTTTTCTTCTTAGAAAGTATAAAAACCTGAAGCCAGGCATATCTCTTTTATAATGCAGTGAACCTTCCAAACCCTTAATCTAGTCTCTTGGAACCAAACAAATTACATGTCATGGCCGACTGTAAATGGCATAGAGAATGTTTTTTAATATCAGGCTGGGTAGAGTTTGGGAATGGGCTTTCTGGTAAGCTGGAGCTGAGTGGGTTGTTGACTGACAAGCTGCCATTTTCTTGAGATTTGACTGCTCTGGATCCTTCACTTATCCATAAAAGAAAACTTTAACCCAGGAGATCTTTGATATTTGACCCCAATATTTTTATACAGTAATCATACATACATTTATCACCCAGAGTTTTACGGAGAGTGAAAGTTTATTATATTACAATCAAACCTCTTTTAACCTTTTCTTTGGTATCAATGCTTTAAAAAATATAGTTGGGGGACTTTACAAATTTCTGACTCATAGCTCCTTCTTGGGTTTGCTTTCCAGAAGAGATCACTTTACTCAGTGCTTTATGAATATTTAGGGCAGTAGACATCTTCTTTGGTCTGGTAGAAATGGATCTATTGATCCTTGATGTGTTGTGCACATCATCTTTGAGTCATGAGAGAATATATTTCATGTTGTCTTCATGATTGTGTCTATTTTTTCTAATACTAGTGGGTTGTTGTCTTTTAATGGGAAGGTCTCACATTATGCTGTGAAGGTAACCATAGCAAGCATCATCCGTCTTGAGGCCAGGTTGATTCCTGTTTATTGATTACTTTTCTGAAGTTGTTCTGCCCCTTATACTCCTCCCCTTGGTCCTCACTCCATTTGTATGATTTCCATCCTACTTACTGTTACCAATCCAAATCCTACTCTCAATTTCTTCATTTGCCAAGTAGAGATAATAATAGCACTTATCTCCCAAAGATGTTGCAAAAATTAAATGAGACAATAATTGTAAAATATAGTATATTTCCTGGGACAAAGTAAGTGCCATATAAATGTTAGCTATTATGGTACAGGTAGGTGACACAGTGGAGAGAGGATTGGGCTTAGAATCAGGAAGACTCATCTTCTGAAGTTCAGACTCATGCTAGCTAGGTGATTCTGGGTAAGTCACTTAACCCAATTTTCTTTAGTTCCTTATCTGTACAATGAACTGGAGAAGGAAATGGCAAACTACTCCAGTACATCTGCCAAGAAAATCCCAAATGGGGTCACAGAGAGTCAGATTTAATTGAAACAAATGAATGACAACAGTAATACATATACATATATATGTAATATATATGTGTGTATGTGTATGTGTGTGTACATACACATAGTATATCATATCTTATATATTCATACTTATAATAGCCAATAATTTAATATAATATGGATATATATATATAATTTATATTACACAAATTATATAGGCACTTATATTTTATGTATTATTATCATATATTTATATACATTTATTAAATATACGTATATATACATATGTTGACATATACTTTACATACATACATACATATAATTTGGTAAAAGAGGATACTAGAAGTTAGAGAGCTAAGGAAAGACTTCTTAAAGGAGGGAGTATATGAACTATACCTTAAAGGAAGCTAAAGACTGACCGAGAGATGAGAAATTAAAGGTAGGTCTTGAGATAATGGGTTAAAAACTAAAAGAGTATAACACTCCAGGTTGGGAATCACTAATATAATTAATTGTTCTCAATATCACCTTTTGATATACCATTTAGGTTCATAGAAAGAATCTGATACTCAAAATGACCCGTGTAAGGCTCAGAACTGTGTTAACAAAGTCCAAGGTTCTCTGTTGCTGGGTCCTATTCAAATGGGAGAATTACAATGGTATTTTCAACTTCTTTTGGAAGTATTATAGTTCCTGTAATTTTCAGTGGATTAGGATTTGGCCCACATTCATGGTCACCAGAATGGTCATTGCTATTAAAATTTTAAATCCCACTTAATCTAGTGATTGTTCTCTTTGCCCTTCCACTATGGTTAGTATGAGCTCATGGTATTACCCCATACTTCTATAGTTTCTATCCATAGCATTAAGGTTCATTGTCACAAAATATGCCACCACTCTGCTATTTATAGTATTGGGGCAAGCTGGTGAAATCTGGTGGAGATGGTAGATTTTCCTTCCTTTTTTCTTCCCTTCCTTCCTTCCTTCCTTCCTCCCTCCCTTCCTTTCTTCATTTCTCTAATCTTTCTACTCTTTCATTGAACTCATTCTTTTATCAATCCTTCCTTCCTTCCTTCCTCCCTTCTTTCTTTCCTTCCTTCCTTCCTTGCTCCCTTCCTTCCCTCCTTCCTCCCTTCCTTTATTTCTCTCATCATTCTACTCTCTTTCTTTGAACTTGTTCTTTTTTCAATCCTTTCCTCCCTCCCTCCCTCCCTTCCTTCCTCCCTCCCTCCCTTCCTTCCTTCCTTCATTTCTCTCATCTTTCTACTCTCTTTCTTTGAACTCATTCTTTTATCAATCCTTCCTTCCTTCCTTCCTCCCTTCTTTCTTTCCTTCCTTCCTTCCTTGCTCCCTTCCTTCCCTCCTTCCTCCCTTCCTTTATTTCTCTCATCATTCTACTCTCTTTCTTTGAACTTGTTCTTTTTTCAATCCTTTCCTCCCTCCCTCCCTTCCTTCCTTCCTTCCTTCCTCCCTCCCTTCCTTTCTTCATTTCTCTAATCTTTCTACTCTTTCATTGAACTCATTCTTTTATCAATCCTTCCTTCCTTCCTTCCTCCCTTCTTTCTTTCCTTCCTTCCTTCCTTGCTCCCTTCCTTCCCTCCTTCCTCCCTTCCTTTATTTCTCTCATCATTCTACTCTCTTTCTTTGAACTTGTTCTTTTTTCAATCCTTTCCTCCCTCCCTCCCTCCCTTCCTTCCTCCCTCCCTCCCTTCCTTCCTTCCTTCATTTCTCTCATCTTTCTACTCTCTTTCTTTGAACTCATTCTTTTATCAATCCTTCCTTCCTTCCTTCCTTCCTCCCTTTTTTAAAGTCAGTTATTGGTTTCAATATAATCTATCATTTAAAACAAAGTAAGCATATTAGTGTATTCTCTATGGCCCATATATTAAGGGGACTGAAAAGTAATGTAATTATTGGAATATCATACAAACTTTCTGAGCTTTGGGTTGAATTCAATTTAACCAACATTTATTAAGATATATATATATATATATATATATATATATATATATATGTATATGTCAGGCACAGTGCTAGGTGTTTCTTTTAAAATGTATGGAGGAGTGGGAGAGATAATATTTATCCTACAGGAATACTGTGAGAAAAATGTTTTGCAAAACTTAAGGAATTGTAGAAATGTTAGGCATCATTTTTACTATTATCATGATCCTATACTGTAAAATATGTATTTTCTTTTAAAATCTACTTGGAAAGATGTTGTTCTTATTTTTGGTAAAGGCCTCTGATTCCATCTATGTAGGGAATTCCTAGTGTGGACACTCCCTCCACTGATACAGCTCTACAACTGTAATTTAAAATGAACTCACAGATGCAAAAGCTTCTGTTTATTATATGTCAGGCACTGTACTAAGTGCTAGGGATATAAGAACAAACAGTAATATATCCTCTGTCCTCAAAGGACTGATATTCTAACAGTGGAAGGCAGCAAACACATAAAGGGAAATTAGAGATGGAAAGAGGGTTGAGGGATAGGTGAGTATGAGTATAGCTATATGACTTGGGGATACTGGAAAGCAGAATAGGCAAAGGATAAGCCTACATAAGTTGAAACATTGCCAATCTGAACCCAAGACTCCAAGGAAAGAATGACTAGTTCTGGGAGGAGGTAACAGAGACTAGATTGAAGGCATAATAGTTTGGGGATGGCCAGGAAGAAAGTTCAATTGATTTGCTGATATTCACATAATAGTATGTGTCAAAGGCAGGTCTTGAATAGAGGTCTTCATGACTCTATTCACCATGCCTTGATGTCTCTATCTTCTTTCAAATATAGGACATAAAATTTTTAATCTTCTTAATCTGTAATGCAAATGCAAATGAAAGGGTGGCCTAAGCAAATTGTACAAAGACGAAGACCATGTCTTATTTCTATCTCTGAGAAACTAACATCATGCATGGGCATCTAATAGGTGGGCACCTATTAAGTACTTAATAAATGTTTGCCAAACTGAATAGAATGGGATTATAGTCAATCTGGACTGGATTTACACTAGTGGCACTTACTCAAAGCAATCACTAGGGCCCTGAGCCCATCTAAACTACTTCTATAAGAACTCACCTCAGGGGGTTCCCTGACTTGGACCACAAAAAAAGAACCCTTGCTTCTACCCACAGGAACAGTGATTTTGGCCAAAGCATCAGCCCCCCAGGAATACTAAATGCACCCTGTTTCATTTATAGGAAAGAAGTAAATTAAGACAGAGCACTTTTGTGCAAACTGTAAACTGCGTTTAATAAGGCAGGAGGCTTGGAGCTCCACTCCTGGGCTGCTTGTTTTTTCCTGGCACCTTGTTAAATGCAGTTGAAGGGTTGCATGCTGGGAAAGGGCTAGAATCTCCTTTGTTCCTAGCAATGATCTGACCTGGCAAACTTGGGTGGACTGGTAGGAATCATGGACATGCCAGGTTGAAAAGGAACCCCAAAGGTCAGCGGTTCTATTTGTTGTCTTCATGTAGGACCACACCTCACCTCAATTATCCCAGTCTAACAAGAGGTCATCTTCTTTTCAAAGTCTTCCAGAGAAGAAGACTGTTCCAATCACTCATTCTGGTATTTAATTACCATGATTATCCAGAAATTCTTCCTGTATATAAATTAAACCCTTCATCCTGCTGTTTAAGCTTGATTATTTTTTTTTTTTATCCTGAATAAAGGTAGAGAACAGCTGGACAATATTTGTAGAATCTGGCTTTACCTACTGAAAGGCTGTTTTTTCAGTTCTCCCATAGCTTCTTTTTCTTGTGTCCTTTTGCTTTGTATTTCCTTCTTTCTGGCTGTAAGTGCCTCGTTAACTGCCCTTTCCTTTAGGCTACCTGGACACTTTAGTGAATGTTTCCTGCTTTTATATGTTCATGGGAAAGTAATGGTAAGATATTTATTTTGTTTTTCTTTTAGGGGATATTGTCTGGCGAATCTTTGGCCTTGATCTTTTTAGTAAGTGACTATTTTGGCTTTGGATGATTAGAAAAATTACTTTATAGCTCAGTTTTGCTTACAACAGAGATCTTGTAAATAAAGATATTGATATTTTAATGTTTTTTTTTCAGTTTGGCCATCTATAAATATATATAAAATACTCCCACACCCACTATCACACTTGACATACTACACACACCAAAAAACAACCCCCCTCATTTTTTCATCTTTCTTGTTCTTGTTCTTGTTCTTCTTTTTGTTCTTCTTGTTCTTCTTTTTTTTCTTCTTTTTCTTCTTCATCTTCTTCTTCCTCCTTCTTTTTTCTTCTTTTTCTTCTTCTTTATTTATTATTATTATTGTTATCATCAACATTATATGTCAGATTTGCAACTTCTTGAACAAATAGCCACACACCTCATTTGGGGTTTAATTCTGTCTTTTAATTTCTCATGAATTTAAATTCAATCCAAGATTGATTAATCACTTACTAGATTGCAGGGACACAGATAAGTATTAGAGAAAAAACAAAGTAAAAAAACAAAACCTCTCCTCTCAAGAAGCTTGTTATTTTACTTGAGAAGCGTCTACAACATCTGAATAGAAATGTAAATACAAAGCAGTGCCCATTTCTGTTCCTTTTATTTAGAATGTCTTCTTCTTATCTGTCCATATTTTGCCCAATTCAAGTGCCTATGCTCCATGAAACCATCCTAGAGTTGTTCAGATAGCATTGGTTTCCCTCTTTCAGGAACCTAGGAATACTTAGAATCTATACTACGTGTGCCTGTCTTGCATGGTTAATTCATTATTTCATATGAATTCTTTTTATTTCCTCAACTAAGCTGTTAGAAGGCATGAACTGACCCCTTGTCTTCTATCTTCCCCTTGTCACTCTCTTTATTCCCTACTTTGCCCTAATAGAGAGCATGCACTGGTGTACCATAAATATTTGTTGCTGAAGGACACCCTATAGTCCCTTTTTCTGTTCCTTTCAGTGAATTGGCTAGTTTCTTTGACAAGAATGGCCATTCTGACACAATCACAGTTTCCCAATTTAGCATTTCAAAAAGAATAGTTTCTAAGACAATGGTCAAGAGTAATGTACTTTGGCATTCAGGAAAGTGGATTACATAGTTAATAAATGATTCTTTTGGTGAAGAAACAAAGTGATTTAATGTTGACAGAGCTTGGAGTATTATTAATTACACAGACACTGTTGTAGTATTGAAAAATAGCAAAGAAAGTCACGGAATGCAGTTTCTCACCTGGCTTGCATACTGGTTGATGAGATATTTGACATTAGATTTCTTTATTCTGGGACAGTGAACATATTAAAAGTTGCAAAGAAAAAATCCAAATGCAAAAAGAATTTCTTAATCAATCATCTGCACATAATAGCTCCCAAATGCATCAAGAAGAATCTGGAAGGAGAATGTTGAATGTGGCATATTTTGGATATCCTGGTGGAGCATTGTAAAGTAAAAGAAGGCACTAGATACCCATCAAAAGATGTCAGAGGAGTAGACAAAACTATCCAATGTATTCCTTGCATGTGGGTGCAATGGATTGCAGGGTTACCCCAAAGTCAAATGAGAAGCAAGCATAAATGTGCCATAACATGGCGTTTCTGAGCCACAGTATAATGACTTAATTGATTTGCACTTGATTCTTTTCAAAAGACAGCTGAATGTCAAAGGTCTTTCTTTTGTGAAGTACTGGAAAACTCATTGTCAAACAACCTCGATTCATTTAATAATTTATCTCATTTTGTAAAAGAAAGGCAGCTGACGTGCAGTAAATCTAGTCCATGTTTAAATTACTGCATTGAACAATAATAAGGAGAATGAATAATCTAGTACATTATTTAAAATTAAACATATATGAAACTGTTTTTCCAAATGATCACCAAAGGCTATAGTTTAAAGGCAGGACTGAAACCCTGAGTGGAATAAAAATGCCGAGCAGTAGTTTGCGAATGGCAGTAGAATTATTTATTCTATTTTTTCTATACATAAGGAATCGAGCTAAATGAACAATGTTTAAGCATGTCAGAATTTCATCAATTTTGCATGAGCATTCACAAATATCCTGGTGGGGGTAATTGCTTGCAAATACATTTAAACTAATGATATGTTATATCCTTACTTGATATAAAACTATTAAAAGATACGTTATTGCATTTGACAATGCCATGCAGCTGGGTCAAATCTTAATGACAGATTTCTGCATTTGTAAATTAAGATACACTCTGCTGGAAGCAAATATTTTGTAAAAATAAAAGCCATATACTATGTAAGTTTGATCATTTATCTAAGATTTTGTTTCTGTTCTCTGGGAACTGGCAGAGCTGGGGGAGAACTGGGGTTTCTTAAAAACTGAAATTAGGAAGGGAATCTAAAACTCCAATGGAACCTTATGTGCCCCCTCTCCCCCCCCAGCCTTTTTCTTAGTAGAAACGTATGGAACTTGTAAAATCTGTTGGGTGATTTTAAGAGTCCACTTAGAGGGTGTTTTTGCATCACTTACAGACTAAGGTGACTGCTATACCCCAAACCAATTAGAGAAAGGAACCATATTAGCCATGAAACAAAATTTGTAATTTAAAGGAAAACTAACAAAGTCTGAAAAAAGCAGGCTTTGAAGGTAATTGGGGGTGGTGGGGGGGAAATAAATGAAAACCCACCTGCAGAACTAGTTTTGAAAGAAAAGAATGTAACAGTTTGCTGAGAGGATTGTTTGGTTCATCACTTGCTGGGGATATTGGCTTTTTTATTTTTAAGTCTATTCTTGGTTTTGCCTGAGGTCAAAATACAGAAGGGTTCAGCTTGTATCAGCCTGGTTTTTGTTTTCCTTTTTCTCACCCAAGGTTTTGTGATCAAAGCTCTGGAGCAATTTCTGTTATTGACAGTGGGCTGAAATACATATTAATTTGACTGCTGCACCAAGTTTCTTAAGACTCAGATGAACTGTGAGACAGATATTACTACCTGTCCATGATTACAGAACTTGGGAGGGATGGGGCAAGCTTGGTGTCCCACTGCAAGGCAGATGATGTTATGATTGCTAGGGAAGTATTGATACACATCCCTAATTATTTCTTGAGACTTTGGGTTCTATTATGATGTCATTACAAAGCGATGTATTATCTCCATAATCACCATGGAAAAAAACTCTCTTATGAAGGAAAGCATATCCCACTGAGATAATGCTTCAAGCCACTGCTATACATCCAGCAGCATATGTATAGTATTGAAATAATAAGCCAGCATGGAATAATGATGAATTCTTGTTCCCATCAAGATAGAAAGCTTTTCCCAAATTGTCACTATTACTGCTTAATTGATCCACACTTAATGAAAAGGATTTCAGCCAATGGTTGGCTTTGGGGATCAATTCTTGAGGCTCAATTTCTGGTGGTAGCCAGTGGTCTTTCTGTAAAAACTAGGTTCACCCTTCAAAGGCACATAATTTATGAGGCACGGTATGCTGAAAATGCATGTAAGAATTTCAGGACATTCTTACATATATGTCTACATATGTGCATACACACAATTCCACAGATAGTTTAAGGTTGAAAAATAAGAGTGAGATAAACTTGCCTCTGGAGTGAGAGGAAGATAACCTTTCCCAGTGAACATACTCTTCACGGAGTGGAAAAAATTGCACATTATTGCTGCTTGGTGCTATATATATATAAAAAAACACTTCCTTTCACTCCAGAGCTTAGCAGGGACTAGATCTTTTAAATGGCAACCTACAGTACAATATACCTTTACTGCGAGGTTTTCAGTCACACGGTAATTCTGATGCATATTCTCTCTTTCTCTTTAAGAGGCACGTATGCTCTGATTTTCAACATCATTGAAGATTATTACAACTTCACTTCATAATATACTGTAAATTTTATCATAAAGCACCAATTCCTTGGCTCCTAAGAACAATCTTAGGGCGAGAGCTCACTATACTTCTTACTCTTTCAGTAATGTGAGTAGAGAACTAATGAAGCTCTTTATGCAAATTTTCCGGTTATCAGGTAAAACTCTCACATAGAAAATCTGTCACATGTTATAAAAATTCTTTATGTTATCAAATGCTAATGATGACTCAGAACATCGTCCATGGAGATCTTTGAAATCTTTCATAAAAACTGCATTCTATCCCAATATCAGAAGCCTGGAAATTCCACCACTTCCATTCCAGTTTGTAATTAGCATAGTGCAGGCGTCTCTGCCCTCTGAAACCATAATGTTAATTACAAAAATTACACTGTGTTTAAAAGTGCAATTAAGAGACTCCACTGCACAAAGGGAATCTTGGAACCTCTTTTCACACTTTGAAGCCAGGTCATAATGTAGCCCATAAAAAGGAGGCCAAGGCTCATTCCCCTTTAAAGGCTTCGGAAGATCATACAGGGATCTCAGCTAAAATGAGCTCTGGTGAGCTCTGCAGAGCTCTTAATGAATAATGTTCTACCTGGAGCAAGGAAGGAGGCAAAAGGAGAAAATGAGCTGAAAAATGATGGCTGCTGTACAGACCCATTTGGGGGTTGCCAACATTAACACCAGGCCAATTCTGGAAGTATTTGCTTGGCCCTACTGGCCAAAGTGGGAGAGAAAACTTAGTAATACTCTTTTATTGCATCTAGTCAATTCATTTTTTTCTTTATAACTGTTCTAATTTGTTCCCTTCCAAATAGGCCACCTCATGCTTGATTATGAGCAAAAATGAGATTTGAGAGAAAAAAAGAAAGGAAAGAAAGAAGGAAGGACAGAAAGACGGAAGGATGGAAGGAAGCTTGGAAGGAAGGAAGGAAAGAAGGAAATAACTAAGAAAGGAAGGAAAGAAGGAGGGGAGGGAGGAAGAAATGAGGAAGGAAAGAAGAAGGTAAGTAGGAAGGAAGGAAGGAAGCAAGCATGGAAGGAAGGAAGGAAAGAAGAAGGAAAGAAGGAAGGAAGGGAGAGAAGAAGGAAGGAAGGAAGGAAGAGAACTCTGTTCAAGGCTTCCACAATCATCATTCTTATAATAAAAGGGACAGTGATATTTCAAGAGAATTCCCAGTAGTTCTTTGCTTTGAAGCCAGGAGGGTTTCTTTAATCTGAAGTCCATGACCTTTTTTTTTTTTTTTTAATTAAATGATTCATAACTATTGTAATATGATTGATTTTCTTTGTAACACTATTTTAAAAATTATACATGTAAAAACATTATTCTGAAAAGGAGTTTATAGGGCTCACTAGACTACCCAAAGGGTTCAAGACACACAAAAATGTTAATAATACCTGATTAAGGCAAAAAGCTAAACATTACCATTGGCAAAATATTGCATAAATGTCAAGGGCAAAGTGAATTTATGGTCATCTTGGATAAATGCTACTAGCATTTATGTCCAGTCTTAAAGGTAGCTGTCCCTTAAGGAAAGGAGCATTGTCCATCTTGCATAATGAGTATGAAGTTTTATGTCTTCTTTTTTTGCCAATGAACTTTCAGATTTCTAACCCAGAATGTTAGACTAGGATATGGTACCATTTCCAAATAACAAGAACTCGTAACATTTGTATACTATCATATTGTTTTCAATGAAATTTTTCATGTCATAAGCTAATGATAGGCAGGGAAGATATTTTGCACATAAAGAAAAGTAGAACCTAGGAAAGCTGTGACTTGTTGAAAGTTATAGAATGAGGAAGGAAGAACTGTACTAAGAAACCAGTTCTGATTCCCATTGCAGACTTCTTTCTAACAGACCATGTTGGTTTTAGTCCCTTATCTTAAAATCCTTCCTTTCCCCCAAGGCCTCAGTCTTATCTTAAATCATTTTCTACAGACCAGCTTCCAGATATAGTTTCTCAATGCAGAGAACAGAGGCTGGGAATTGAACTAGTTGATATATTCCAGAAAGTTTGCACAATTTAAATTTTTTTCATGTTTTTCAAAATAATACTGGTCATCAGCATGGTTCCTTAAAGATGCTTAAATATGAAGTAAAACCACGAAAATTTCTTACTTCCTGATTCTGTGTATATGAGGAAGAAAAGAAACTCAAGTTGTCCAAATATGCTACCCTCCCCCCAAAAAAGGATGATATAAGCTAAAGGATGCAGAAAATGAAATTAAACTGAGATTTTTTTTAGTGATGTTTGAGTGGGCTAGAAGGGGTATGGCAGGAATGTGGGAAGAAGACAGAGAATAGGAAAAATCTGTGCTAAGGTTTGGAGGGGACTGGCACTTAAATATTGTCACTAGGTAATGAAGGTAAGTACTTTAATTTTCTATTAAATTTACTAGTATTTTTAAGCTAATCTCTTGATCTGCAGAAATATTCTCTTTCTCTCTCTCTCTCTCTCTCTCTCTCTCTCTCTCTCTCTCTCTCCCCCCCCCCCACTGTCTCTGTGTTTCTGTCTCTGTATCCATCTTCTATCTTTCTCTCACACACACATACACATTCACTCATGTACTGACATATACATACATATAGGTTTTGAGTCTTTTAAGATGGAAAAAGAAATATCCAAATCACATTTTCCAGTTATCTGGGCCAGCCAGGTATATTGCCATCTAATTCATCTCTTCCAATAGAATGTTGATTCCCTTTCCCTTGGAGACCTGCCATTGGCAAATCTAACACACTTCATTAATACTAAGCTCGTTCCCAGGTGGCCTCTGAGCTTATTCACTTTATTTTGCAAGGAATGGGTCCCTCTACTAGATTGGTGTGAAGTAGCAGCATGTCTGCTATGGTTTGTTCCTTCTTTTCATTTACCAACAATTTTTTTTATAAAGCGCAACTCAAGAGCTGCCATCTTTGCCCTATAGATCAACTACCTGGCCTTTGATGGTCACATCAAAACCACATATTGAAACCTGCTTAGAGAGGGGAATTAGTTTTCGATTTTTATTCCCCCAAAGCCTACATAGTTGGAAGCATATTCGTTTGGATGGTTTGGCCTGGCCTAGGTGTCTGGAAAAATCTACTTCCTCCTCCTCCATCTTCTACCTGCCTGACTCGTTATAGAACCAGACAGTTTACATATGTGATCCTTCCTATTTAGAAAATTAATGGTGTTTTCTGGCTCCAAATCACAGCTTGTGGTGCTCTGCAGGCGATGAAAAACTTGGCCAGCTTCAGCAGCAAGGCAGCCATTAGAAAATTAACCCTTGGTGGCCAAAGAGCAAAGGTAGCCCAGTGAGGTCCTGGAGAAGTGGCAGGCTGTAGCTTTCAGGTGTCTCTACATATGTTAGCGGTGTAAGAACAGCACACGCAGGGCCCCTGGAGAGTCTCTAGCTCGCATGTTTGTAGTTGGCCACTGTGGAGAGGGCATGGACATATCACTTGGCAGCCAGAGCAGCCAATATGCCATGCTTTTTATTTGAGTACAAGAGAAAGCACAGAGCCCAGATTAGGAATCCAAGCCATCACTCTCTCAGCTCGACCTGATTACAAGATATGCCATTCATTCCAGACCCAAATTTGCTTCCATCCCACATGGCACATGTTTGATCACACATTGCCTCGGGAAGTTGCCGCCGACCTCATAAGTCCTGAATCATGAAAGTCAGGTGGGGGTGGGAGTGGTGGAAAATTTTATTTAATTAATGAATCCCATATTAGGTTGACCCTTCTCTACTTTGTTTGTTTATTTTGGAGATGGTGGTGAAAGGAAGAATGGGTGAGGTCTCTGTGTATTTCACTTCAAGACTTCTTGTGCATTTTTTAAGCCTTTCATTTTTGATAGAAATTGTTTTGTTATTTTAGATAGAGAGAGCAAACAAAAAACAGGGGAGAAGAGAGTGGTTGGAATTATCAAAGAATACCTTAGGTATTTTGTTTCCAGGAGAGAATCATGGTGGTATTTCAATAAGTCTACAAATTAAAAAGTAATGGTGGCTCTTTCTCTCTCTCTGTTTTGTGTGTATATAATTATATATTAAAATTATTTATATGCATATATTTTAATAGAAACATATGTATATGTTTATACCCATGTATATACATACACATATTTTTATGAATGTATATAAAATCATTAGTTATATAATTATTCATTAAAACCATACATGCATATTTTAAAAGATACATATATATGTATATATATGGATAAGTGCATATATAATTATTTATTAACTCATACACATATATTTTAAGAAGATGCATGCATATATGTATGTATATGTGTGTGTGTGTGTGTGTGTGTGTGTGTGTATTTATATGGAGAGAGAGAGAAAGTACTCACTTCTGTGTCTGAAAACTTAAAATGTTATCCTGGGTCGGTAAAGAAGCTGATATCAATGTGGGAGGAAAAGTTTTTTTTTTTTTTTCATAGTAAGCTTTTTAAAAGATGAGGTGCTTAAGAACAGGATGCTATGTAGCACTCCATCACCATACCTACAACCAAAGCGAACAAAGGAACTCAAGTGAGTTCTAGGGCCGAATTTCACAGTCCCCAGGGACACTTCCAGCTACTATCTCAGACATACCTATGACACAATATCAAAGCATATATATTTTTTAAAATTATTTTTAGGCCTTTGGTACAGGAAACCACAGCTGTTAATTTTGCTGCCTCTGAATGCTGTGCTCTATGGTATTCAGTGAAATCAGGCTATATTCATCTCTAACATTGTGTAACACTAGCTTTAATAAAAACAGGGGTAAATAACAGTGGCACATTAATTACTCCTTTCTAGTTTACTCTGACAAAAATGTACTAAAATGAAGACTAATATAATTATAGATGATGCATTTTCAATTAGCCTTTGTTAATGCTATTAATAAGATTAATCATATATAGTAAAAAATGTCAATATGCTTATCTAAATAATTTTTTTTATCACCCTTTCAAATTCTGGCATCAAACATTAAGACGCAGCATCTTAATTGCGTGGGCTCACAAAGTTAAAGGGATCGCATTCCTCTCCCATAGGAGAGATGGGCCGAGGCAGGCGTCAGAATCTGCCTGAGTGTTCACCTCTCCCCAGCTTGTCTTCTCTTTTTTATACACCATTAGCATTTATGAGGAGAGTAAATCCAATTCAACCCAGGACTTTGCAAAGTTCTTATAGAGTGAAGGTTTCTCATAGAAGAGCTTATTCCATAATACATGTGCTAATACAAATGACCCCTTTCTGAACTGAATGATAAAGTGTGTGTTTTTCCCTTTATATTTTTAATAATATACAGCACAACAGTGACTGGTGTTAATGTATAGAATTAATTGCCCCAGTGAGACATTTCTACCAAAAAAGCAATAATAGTCAGGATTTTGCCTTGTGAATGTGAAAACCCTCTGGTATACTAATAAAATTTATAAAAAAAAAAAAAAAAAAAAGGTTCACAAAATAATATCCCAAATAATTGGGTTCCTTATACCAAAGGACCCCATGTAGTTTCTCTTAAGCGATCTAAAAAACTGGTGATTATTCCTTTGGACTTAATAAAACATAATTGAAAAAAATCTGTAAGGACAGCATAGAATAATCGCTTTCCCATTAACCAATCACATCCATAGTTCTTTTTTGTTGTTTTTTAAGGTGAAGTTCTTAGCACCTTCTCATTATTAAGGAGACTTTATAAGTAAATAATGATGTTTACTTGGTGGATAATATATTGGTCATATGCCTAGTTTTGTACTGTGTGTGTGTGTGTGTGTGTTTTTTACAAATTCTTGATCATTAAAACTTTTCAGCATTGCCTGCTTGTAAATCCTCAGGCCTTTTCCTTACCAGAATCTACAAAACTGCATACACCTACAGTGCTGCATTCATAATCAAATTAGTGTACTTTGAATAGGTTGGGGGGGGGGGGAGGCATGTGGAAACTGTTCTGCAAGGCAATGGGTGGGTGGATATTTTAGTCTCAGCAGCCCTTTTGCATAACACATAAAGGCCTTCTCCCCAGACTGAAAACTCTCTCCCTTCTTGTTTCCCCATCAATCTGAACCTGTTTGTTTGTTTATTTTTAAACTTAGCACCACCACTATCAGAAAAAAGTATACTTCCTGAAAATGAGCAGTTTGTAGAGAGGAAGGGAACACTATGGATAGTGTTTGAGGAGAAGGGGGAGAATAGGAAAGCTTAGGAGTCTCTCTCTCTCTCTCTCTCTCTCTGTGTGTGTGTGTGTGTGTGTGTGAGCGAGAGAAAGAGACAGAGAGAGAAACAGAAGATGAAGAAGAAAAAAAGAAGACAGAGAGAGAGAGAGAGAGAGAGAGAGAGAGAGAGAGAGAGAGAGAGAGAGATTCTGGAGAGACACAGCATTGGAGATAGTTGTCCCAGCTACGAGATAAAAGCTACATTACATGAAATTAATGGAGGCTGTCTGAGACATACATGAATCACTGTTTCAACACTAAGAAACCAGCACAAAAGAATAAAGAAATCTGAGTACTAACTACATCTTCAAAGGTCTCCTATTTACCCAGCTATACCGGGTACTGACACAAGTGGGGGGAAAATATAAGAAGAAAGCACCGCTGTGATGGAATGAATGCGACCATATGAGCTATATTGGAGCCGTATGCATCCTATTTAGCTGATATCAAACACAGTTTAATGAAAGTTAAATAGTTTCTGAGGAGTGCATGAGCTGGAACAGATTAGATTCCACCGAGGGGTCTGTCAGCATATTGTTGCTCACATGTATTCCCTGCTCAGGGCTGCCACAATTCCAGCACTCCATTAGCAATACACAAAAGACTTATGCAGATAGCGGGCATAAGCTTCTACCGCCATGTTGGGAAATTAAAAAAAAAAACACAAAAAACAAAACAAAACAAAACAAAAAAAAAAAAAAAAAACACAGACACACACAGATGAAGGTTTTGTTCAGCGTGTTCATCTCCAAATAGATAATAATAAGAGCAAAAAGGAAGGACTCTGCACCTTTAAAGAGAAAGAGGAGAAAAAGAGAGAGAGAGAGAGAGAGAGAGAGAGAGAGAGAGAGAGAGAGAGAGATGTAAACTACTTCAAATGAGCCATTGTATCAAGTACATAATGAGGGCTTGATCTTTCTGAGGACAAACGATATTGATGAATTCCATGATACCCTTTGAATCTATAAAGCTCCATCTGGTCTTAAAGGCATAGGGGTTTCTGAGTTTTGCCCCAAGAAGTTGAAGGGGGGCATGCCCTTGAAAAGCTTTTGCCCCCCACAGTGTTTCTCTAGTGATGTCTCATTTTTCAGGATGCAGATTTCATTCCAGAAATACTGTTGAACAGCCTGTTCATCCAGAAATGTTTGCTGTTGCAAAAACTGACAGGAATTGGAATTAATAATTGGATAACTTAGGCAAGACACTTTTTTCAATTTCTTGAAAAGATATTGTCCATTTCTATGAACTTTTTGTTCTCCTCCATTCCCACCCCCACACCCCCATCCAAATGCCAACACATTCGTTATAGTACTAAGCCAAGGGTATTTTTATAGTGTTGATGATTTGGGGCCAGCGATGATAGCATTTTCATTTCAAGGCATATAGAAATGATGGTGCTCATAGTATTTAGGCTTTCCCAGAAGCTTCCACTCTAGAGAGACCTGAGAACTGCCTTTGCTAGTAGACTTATTTTAGATCTTTAACCCTAAAATGGGGCTCCCACTGTGCATTTGATTAGGAATATTGGGCTGTGGTATGATGAGCAGATGGGAAAGAAAGAGCAAAATCATCCCCCCCCCCAACCTCAGATGGTGATCATTTTGTGGCCAGGAGTATGAGACTTTATACTGTTAGTAACTTTTTCACCAAGCTAGTGCAACAATAACACATGTTGTTCTTATTCATAGCAATGCTGTATCTTTTTTGAATATCAAGCCCCAGAGTCCCTAAATTGATTGAATAGCCCCTCTTTTCTGTTTGGGTCAAGATATAAGGATCTAAGTTACCAGGAATTGGTTGAAAACACACATATTGGGAATTAGCATGACTCTTAATGGTTAACCAGACCTAAATCAGAAACAGAATGACTTGACCAGAATCATTTATACAGGTACTAAGCAGCAGAGTTGAGATTTGTTTGAAGTTAGTCTTTGACTCACAGTCCCAACTCTGTTCTATCATACTCACTCCATTTGCTAATTCTTTGTTGTTTGAGGTTAAAGGGGAGAGGTGTGTGTGTGTGTGTGTGTGTGTGTGTGTGTGTAATTTAGGCCTCCAAATCCCCAGCAAAGAGTAAATATGCCCACTTGTTCTGTTCTCTTTCTCTGTTAGAGACTTCCTTTTTAAAGTTATCTGGCTGAAATCAGACACTTCTTGGAAGTCATTTTATCACCATTCATGGGGATTAGAATGGCCCAGACTGAGGAAGATGGGGAATCTGTTTAGAGTTAAGTTATGGTAATTGATAAAGGTTCTTCATCTCCAGTATAAATTACAATAATTTCATTAAAAGTAGAGTAGGTATTCTATTTGTGTTAGTAGCTTCCTATTAGGACTCAAAAACAATTCCCCAGATTATTTTTTTTGCCATTTCCTAGGACATTATGGCATCACCTTCAGTTTAATATCATGGCAGGCTATTGTTATGTAGATTTACATCTCCTTCAGGTAAAAAGGAGGACGTCTATAGCATGAATTAAAAAAAAAAAAATCAAACAAATAATCTGAAATAAGATCTTTCCTTCCTGCTTTAATTTATTCTGCTTAAATATAAAAAAAGAGAATACCATAGATTTTTAGAATTGGCAGAATCCTTACAGTGCATCTCTCCCTCTAGTGAGGCTGGGCATTATTTATAATCAACTGAAAGTCAGTGTTGTATGGTGGGAAGAACTCTAGTCTTAGAATGAGTATTTCTGTCAGTCAATAAATAAACATTTATTGTTTATTGTGTGCCAGGTATTTGAAGCATATGCTTAGGTACCAGGTTCAGATCTTCCCTCTTCTACATCTAGCTGTGTCTTAATAGACAGAGCATTTATCTCAGAGAATTTCAGTCCAGTCATTTGTAAAATTAGCAAGCACTGACAAGATGGGGCTAATAACAATGACACTGCCTACCCCAGGGGGTTGGTTTGAGGATCTAATAAGCTAGTATATTTAAAGTGCTTTGCAAACTCTAAGGGGGTATATAAATGTTAGTTATCATTGAAATACTAATGAATAATAATCATACTAGAGCCATCATAATGACAGTCAGTAAGAAATTAATTAGAGAGGATGACAGTATTTTTCCTTAAGAAATATTATCTCTCTAAGAAGGTATACCAGTGATATGATATAACTCAAATATAATTCATTCTATGTAAAGACTAAAATCCTACCTGTATAACATGGTTGATTGATCTAGGAAATAATTTTTGTAGAATCTAACTGATTGGAGATAATTCTCTTGCCATAGCAATTCCTCTATCTTTGGGAGGAAAGTCCAGCATGACTTGATAAAACAGACAGCTCTATTGGTATGCTGGCTTTAAGTAGTGCAAAGCAATCCTATTTTGGGAAAGGCTGGTTTACATTTTCCTAAACGTGAGCATTAACATGCATAAATAGGAAATCAGGAAAGCCAGTAAGCTTCAGTGTTTGTTTTTTAATGTAGTTTTGATAATGGATATATTACAAAGATATCTACAAACTGATTTATTGGTTGATAGAAAGTATTTGGGGATAGAAATTTGGAGAAATTCATTGTAAGATGCAGCTAAGGCTTTCAGCACACTTGCAACTGCTTTTCTTCAACCTGCAGGTGGCATTAGTACTAAAAATGTATTTTCTATCATTCTTGAAAAGAATAGCAGAGACGGGGAGAAAGTTTCAAACAACTCCAATATGTGACTCTTTTTGAAGAATGAGGTCAGTTCTTAACAGATGGCATTTTTGTTACATTTAATAATGCAAGGAACTAAATGATTTAAATCTTTATATAGTGAGATAACTTTTATATTTGATTTACAGGAATGGAAGAATCTATCTATACAAGCATGATATCCATATACAAATATATTTATAAATACACACATGCATATATGAAATAATATGAATTTTGTTATTTTAATATATAGATGCACATAGAATAAATATTTAGAACTCAGTATGCTATGCCAGGAATGTTAATATCAAATAAGTTTATTCTTTACTAAAAGTCAGATTTTGTGTTCTAAGCATTGCTAATAAGCAATACTATAATTTCATTGTTGGAAATATACTTTCAAGAACCCAACAGAGCAGTTTGTCTAAGATTCCCAGGATATTATTATTTTATGTAATTTTTAAAAGGAAAAATAAAAACAATTAAGAATAATAGAATGGTTAAATTGATTGTGGTGCCTAAATTTAATGGATTGCAATGCTATCAACAAATGTGAGGAATACAAAGAAATCTAGAAATGTCTCTTTTAGATACTACAAAACAAATGAACAACAACAAAAAAAGAACTGAAAGAATGAAGTACACATTACATATAGTCATAGGAAGAAAAGAAAGAAAATTGTTAAAGGATCATAATAAGGCCTTAAAAAGATGCCTGAAAAGGTACATTTATAGTTTATATGTTTAAAATAATTAAAATTCAAATATTTATGAAATAAGTTCAATTGCTTATGGGTATTCAATGTTAATCTTTTAATGTAATTTAAAAATATATATATTAAGCATGTCAGAATTCAGTCTTTATTTAAAAAAATATCCAAAAGTTTCTTTGTAGTTTTCTGGCTCCAAGACAAGGCCAAAGAGATGGCTCATTGGTAAGAAAAGTTCCCAGAAATGTTGGCCTGGGAATTTTGTACTTTCTCATGATACATTATCACACTAATCATTTGCCAAACTGAAACTCCAAATTTTTAAGCACACAGGTCAGTGAAGTGGTTCAATAGAAAAGATCTGGAAAAGATCAGGAACTCCTGAGTTCAAATTCAGCCTCTGGAACTTATTAGCTGTGTGACCTTGGATGGATCACTTAAGTACTGACTCAGTTTCCTCATCTTTAAAGTAGGGATAATAATAACACTCAAACCCAGGGATCAAAATAAGATAATATTTATAAAGCATTTTGCTAACCTTCAAGTACTATATAAATTCTATTATTATTACTAAATATAATAAATATAAAAATTGCACCATCCCACTAATTTTGTTTAGATCTTTTTCAAATAAATAGAATAATTAAAAGTAACAGAACTGGAACAGGAAAAAGCATAGTCGACCTCTTCTCAAAATATAGCTGTATACTCCTTTTAAACCAAAAGATTCAACGAAGTTGAAAACTTTATTTAGGAAAACATGAAGAGTATATGTTTGTGTTTGAATCAGTTTCTGTGATTGTTCCCTCTATCAAATGAAATATATTTATTCTATAAGTAGTACAAAAATAGATAGGCCTAATGATATGAGTAAGGAAAGCAATTACTAAAAGCTTCCATGAGAAAGCAAGTTTTTGGTGCAAGAGAGAGAAATAAATTAGCCTATTATTATAATGGGGAGTGACACAAAATGCAGACTGGTAAATTGAAGCTATCCCAAAGTGAGCGTGTTGACCATAGTTAAGATGATCACTGATAGCTCTTCTTGGGAATTTCTACTTTTGAAATGCTTGTTTTATAAGAGACTTTACCTCAGGTGTTTTAATCTGTGGTCCATAAACTTGTTAATATATATTTGATAACTAGATGTTAATATAATAAGTTTTCTCTGCAGTGATAGGGACTTGATTTTATGCATTTATAACATCATTCTTTCAAGGTATCCATAGGCTACACAGACTACCAATAGGGTTCTTGATATTGATTAGTTTACTAGCCTCAGCCCTGGCCATGTGATTCTGGACAAATCACTTAATTCTTTGCTTCAGTTTCCTCATCTGTAAATAACACCTGTCTCACAGAGCTATGAGGAGAGATATATGCTTCACAGCATTTTGCAACCTTTAAATGCTATATAAATGCTAGATTATTAATATTATTATTAATGACAGAAAATGGTTAAGAACTGCTGAGTAACTTTTTTTCCTGTTATCTAAGCACCTTCTTGACTGTTTTTATACCAGAAAAAATATACCTGAAGACTTGTAAACTTAGAAAATTTGTCAGTTCCCCAGAGAAAGAAAAGTGAACTGCGAAAAAAGTAGAGATTTCATCATTATCTATATTACAACGAGACAATGAGTGTCCATTAACCAACCAATCCACAAATTTATTAAATATTGCAGAGAGATAGTACAAACGCTCCTGCCTGAAATTACTCACAATGCAAGGTTTTTAAAAAAATATGGTTAATGAGTACCTAGAAAGCTTTCTTCATCTCTTAAACTGCTCACTCCTTTCTGAGTTTTCCCCTTTCAAGAATTTAATTCCATTCAACATGCATTTATTAAATGAAGACAATATGACAGACTAAATCATAATAACTAGAGAAAAAAAAAAAAACCAAAACAGTCTCTGACCTAAAGAAGCTCATATTTTAGTGAAAGGAAACAATATATATGTATAACAATAAGCAAGTACATAAATATCAAGGATTTATTTATTTATTTTTTTTTTTGGAAAAGCAACTGGAAGAATAGTAAAGGTCCGGGGTGGGAGGTAGTACTGTGGATTCCAACAAGTTTACCTTCACTTTTATATGTAGATGACTACTTTCTGTTCTGCAATGAGTTTGTAGAGTTATGTATTTTCAGAGTATTATTTAGATTCACAATACCACACACTTGTTAATTAATATTTGATGATTCCCACTCTAAAGCACCTTCTTTAAGTTCTTTTCAACTAGTTAGTACTCGTGTTTTCCCTGATAGCTATTAACTTGAACATACTATTTTGCAGTGCTTCAACATATTAATCTTAGTCCTTTATCTCATATTATCAAATGGAAAAATCTTTTTGCATAGACCAAGTTAGTGGTTCAATTATCATTAGCTTTTAGCTTCCATTTCCACATATTCTCACCTTTTAGGTACCTGGAAGACCCTGAACAGATCTGCCACAAAGGGAGGACAATCTTCCTTGTCCCAGACCACCAGAGTGCCCCATCAGAGCAGATGTGTTCCTGGTATAGTATATGTAATGAAATATTAATAGGTCATAAGAAATAAAATTAAGAATTTCAGAAGGAATTTGGAAGACTTCTATGAACTGATGCAGATCTAGGAAAAATGAGTTATACAATGACCACAACATTATAGAGGTGAAATAAATCCTGAAAAGCTTTAGAACTCTAATCAATAAATGATGAACCCTAAGTTCAAAGACATGATGATACAACATGACATTCAACTACTTTCAAAGAAGTAATTAATTTAAAAAACAGAGTGATACACATTTTTAGACATGGCCAATAACTGCTTTAGTTTTCTTTCTTTTTTGCTATGTTCATTAGATTGAGAGAGATACATCATAAGTGCATGTAAAGTTAATCAATTATATTTTTAAAATGGAAAAAAAAGTTTCAGATCCATGAAATTTCAAATCCTGATTTTATTTTTCCAGACTGAGCCTAGGGATTCTATTCAGCAAAAGACTAGCCATAGTAATAGGAACAAGTTCATGCAGGTAGGAGCTATAATTTCTGCTATGTGATCCTCCAGGGATCATGTGTGATTTCCCTTGCTAGCTTAAAAAGGCAAAGGTCTCCCACTGCATCAGGGGCCCTCTCCAGTCATCTTAATCTATATCTTGCCACTGGACTCAGATGGCCCCAGAGGAGAGAGTGAGGTTAGTGGCTTTGCACAGCCCTCCCTCACTTAAACACAAGCCATTTGCAAGTCATGTCATCACCTTCCTGAAGTCACAATCCTTTTCCAGAAAGAATGATGAACAACAACAACAATGTGGATACTATTTTTTCTCCTGACAAGACATAAGCTCCATAAAAAAGAAATCCTCTTATTATTATTATTATTCTCTGCATTTAAATCCCTTGCACTTAGCACAGCAACTGGCATAGAATATATGTGACTTAATAGATGGTTGTTAATTGAAAATGAAATTGGGTATAAATGTAAAATCATATTATGGTTCAAAAAATCAACTTCTTTAGTACAAAAGAGCACATACATAGTAGTTCATTCGAAAAAGAGCTATAGACTTTATTGTTCTGCATGCTGAATGCAGTCAGCAATGTATTGGCCTCCAAGATATCTATTACAAACTTAAATTGCATTTAGCAAACCTAATGTTCTGAGGAGTGGAATTTTGTTCAGCTATTGTTTGAGCAAAATGATCCCTGTGGTTCCTTCTTTTTGGATATTATATGAAGCAGTGTGAAATCAGGTTGTCAAATTATCCTTCATTTTTCATATTTTTACAACTCCAAATGCCTCCTTTCTATCAATTAGTTTGACCATTTAAAAATATTATAGAGATCCTTTGCAAAAAAAAAAAAATCTTTGCACTAGGAAAAAGAGAAGTTACTTTAAGCATTCATCATATATCTTGACTTGTGGTGCTCAGGAGTATTAGAAGCAATGTATAAAACCTTTTAAAGCAGCAGATTTATGCTCTGTATAAGAACTAGAGAGGGGAATGTCCTGCTGTACTTTGCCTGAGTTACAGATTATCTGTAATACTGTATTTACTTTTGGCTTTCATATTTTAGAAACGGCATAAAAAAGCCAGAAGGTATTCAGATGTTCATAGGATCATAGAATTATAGTTGGAAGTGACCTCCTGAGCCATCTAATCAAATGCACGTTTCTAGATAGATCTTGCATGTACCTAATTACCTTTATATCTGTCTATCCCTGTTTAGATTGTGAAGCCCTTGAGGGTAGGGAATGTTTTTGCCTTTCTTTGTGTCTCCAGTGTTTAGCAAAGGGACTAGCACTGACTGATACCAATTTATTAAGATAAAGTAATTAAGTAAGATGCATCATCATCTTTACCATTATGACCCAAGAAGAATGGACTTTTCAGACTAGAAACTCCTATAATGTTCTTTGCCTCTATTAAGATGTGAACTTACCAAGAACAGATTGTTCTGTATTTCCATTTAAATTTCCACAGCACAATGTAAATTGGTAATGCTCTTTTATTCTTCCCTACTCTCTTCCCTTCTCTCTCACTCCTTCCTTCCATTCCTATTTTCTTCCCTATTTCTTTTCCTTTCTTTCTTTCTTTTTCCATTTTTTTTTTTTACAGATGATGAAATTAAAGTCTAGAGAGATTAGATGATTTCTCCAGAAGTCTAATATGTAGTAAGAAGTAACATTTAGAATTTCAATCTAGGTCCTCTGACTCCAAAAACAATATTTTTCCACTTTGGCAAAATGCAACAGGTTGCTTCAGGAAGGAATGAGCACATCATCACTAAAGAGGTCTTCATTTCATAAAAAGACTGAATTACCATTTGTTGTCAATGTAGGTGAAGGGATTCCTATGTAGGTCTGGGTTAAACTAGATAACCTCTGAAGTTCCACCAATTCTGGAATTTCTGTGATGCCTTTAGCCTAATATTCCCTTTGGTCTGATTTTAGTTCCATGCCCTACTCTCAAATGGACATTAGTGTTATATTGTCCAATTTTATTTACTATCCATTCCTGTAGTTCAGTTTATAACTTGCCATTACCTTCTGTGGACTTCTGCCCTCTCTTTCCCCATTTTACTAGAGTGTGTTGATGTAGAATGCTTTAATGATATTTGATAGCCCTGACCTAAAATACTTTTGGCAAGGCCTGTCACCTCTCCATTGGGAATGATTTTCAGAACTAGGTGACATGGTTTGAAATTCAGATAACTTCTTTCTGAGAATTTAAATTTGTCAAGTTAATAAAATTACCCACTTTGTTGAAAAATCAGCAAAGGTAGAGGAGGCAGGAGGAAGTATCAGAAAGTGGGACAGAGGAAAAGTCAGGGAGGTGGGTGATGTTAATATCCCTTAAAGCTAAGGTAGCTCTCTGATGCCAATACCAATAAAATAACTCATGAGTCATGAGGAACAAGATTGTCTTGATAATGTCCGATCAGTGATTAAAGTTAGGTAAGAAATGAGGCAAAGAAGGTCCTTTTTTACCTAGTCAAAAAAAAAAATAGTCTAGGAGGGGGGAGACCCTCAGAATTATTTTTACCAAAACGGAAACTTGCAATTTACAACCACTGAATCAATCAGGGCTCAAACAATTTTTGACCACTGAAACCCCACCCCCTTCTAAGGGATAGGAACACAGCAGATTTATTGCAAGGGATCAAGAGTTCATACATGCATCTGGAAATATCATCAATAAATGATAAAGTATAAATGAGTAACTAGGAGGTTGTAGAGCCTTGAGTTCACACTATTTAATAATTATTTGAAGGAATGAGGATGTTCAATCTGAAAAAATTAAAATATAGGGGACATATATTAGCTGTTTTCAAATCCATTTGGTGAGTTAGGTTGGGGAGGATATATTAGATTTGTTCCATTTTGTTAGTAGAGGAAAGAAGAGGAGGAAAAAAAAGTCAAATTTGGGGATAATTGAAAGGAAAAAAAGACAAACAACAACTTCCTAGTAATGAGAGCTGTCTAAAAGTACAATGAGCTGCCTTGAGAGGTGGTAAGATACCCCCCCCCCAAAAAAATGGAGTTCCTTAAGCAAAAGTTGGAGGACCATAGTTAGGGAATTTATAATGGGGGTTCCTCTCCAATAGTCCTTTCAATGGGCCAGATGACTGATGACGTTTCCTCCTATTCTAAGATTTTTTGATTCTGTGAAATCACTTTTCTTAGAATAAATAATTCCCCTTCCTCTCTTCTCTTCTCTGTCTATCTGCCTCTGTCTGTTTCTTCCTCTATCTCTGTTTATCTGTGTCTCTTTGTCTTCTTCTTTCTGTCTCTCTGTTTATCTTTGTCATTATCTCTGTCTTTTTGTCTCTCTGTCTCGCTGTTTCTGGGCTGTCTTCTCTTTCTGTCTCTGTGTCTATCTTTGTCTCTTTCTGTCATTCTGTCTCTGTCTCTTCATATACGTGGTCATTTTTTCAAATACATATAAATACAGTTATTAATATGACACACATTCATTTAACAGTGTCACTTAATTTGTAGCATCTTTGAACCAGGTATTCTCCAACAGATGCTAATAATGCAACTATGTAGAGGGAGGAGTCTATGAAATGTTTATATTATATATGGATTCTTATTCTTGGAAAAGCTTGGGAATTCCTGGTTCATGAGATGACATGCTTCCCTCTGCTTGGTAGGAGAGCTCAGTAGGAAACTTTTATCTGTGAAAGCTCTAAAAACCATTTACATGATAGCACAAAGACAAATAATATACACAATTTATACAGATAGATGATCTGGGTTCCCTTGGGAATTAGAGCAAGCTGAGAAGTGTAGACTGAGTTTAACTTTGTTTCTTCCAACTAGAATGTCAAATCTAATTTAAGGAATGGGAACCTACTGAAATGATACTGTCTTCCAAGGAGAAGGTTTACAGATTAGGAAGCCAAATCTGCTCATTGTAAGGCCTGGGTCCAAATGCACCAGTGAATAAACTCATAGAATATTAGATCTGGGAGAGATTTTATAAGTTATCTAGATCAGACTTATTATTTTGCAGGTGAAGAAACTGAGTCTCAGAGAAGGAGAGATCACAGCTTTCTCACAAGAGAGCCAGGATTAGAATCAAATCTCTTTGGTCCTAACCCAGTGCTCTTTCCATGATAGTGCTATTATCTTTCTAATGTTAACAGCAGACCCAAGACAGTATGTTAAGGCTGACCTGGGAATTTTCAATGAAAAATAGGCTGCAGCTAAGTTAGGCGAAGGCTCTTCCCAAAAAGGAGAAGGCATGCATCTTTGAAAGAGGCCACAAGGCACTTCTGTACTCAATGCCACATTAAAGAATGATCTCTTGTTCCTCTTTGGCTGATTGTGTGGGTCTTAGAGATTTGTAGTATTTTTTGGCAGCGACATACTCTGAGTGCTAAGTTCTGAAAAGTAGTCAGGCAAATCAATTTCCTCACACTAATTTGCAAATGGGTATGCTAATGGGCGCTACTGGCAGCTAATTTTCATCAGGGGAAATAGTTGTGTATTCAAAATGGCTATGCATGGACCCTTAAAATTGTGATTTCTCTTGAAAGGCAGTTTATGAGAGAGGTCTCTGTGTCTGGGCTAAAGTGAAAATCCAATCTCCAATACTGAGAAATTACAGTCTGATAAGCCACATTATTTAATAAGAAAACAAAAATGGAGCTTGGTCCAATGGGGCCAAAATCATTGGGAGAAACTGATGAAGTTCTCGAGCATAATTCCCACTGCATTGACTAGAAGTGTCTTCCCTAAAAAAAGTCTTTGTGTTTGTTTTATGTACCCAGTGCGTAGCTCTGCCCTTAATCCTATTGCCTCTGCTCATGGATTAATGGGAAGTATAAGACAAACAGGACAGCTACATGTAGAAAGAATGGTTTCAGAAGTTTTCCCTTGATTTCTTGTCTACCAAATGTGATTCTGAAGGTAAGATAAACGTGGTAATGAGTTTTCTTTAATGTAGCCAGGTTTGTGTAAATAAAATAGCAAACTTGCCCATACACAAATGGGAGTCGTGTACGATGCCACCTGCAAATATAAGCAAGGACGAGCACATATGTTCTGGATTCGTTCTGAGACAATTTCAGATGCAGATTTGTGTTTATGCATTTACCAAGTAATTAGCCGTCCATTCATTCATTAGCAGTAGCAAGAACTTCTTGGGAAGAGTTCCCCACCCCCACTCCCCCACACCTCTACCCCCACCCTGCAGTGGCACTTCTGAAAAGACAGAAGGGACATAAAATATGTCAGGCAAGATGGGAAAACAAATCAGAAAAAGAAAATCACATGTGATATTGGAGAAGAATGTTAGTTGTGTAAATGGGGTTTTCTAAGACAAGTGCTTCAGATCTCTACTTGGTAACTCTCTTTGATGACATTTCCCCACATACAAAATGGGTAATAATAATAATCTAACAGAATTTGCTATGTGCCAGGCCTGGACTTGATTCTCAAAGCAATGTTGGTGTTATTATTATTGTCATTTTACAAATGTGGAAACTGAGGCAAATGGAGTTTCAGTAATTTTCCCAGGATCACATAAGTTAAGTGTCCAACACTGGATTTGAACTCAGGTCTTTCTGACTCCATGCCCAGTGCTCTATTCACTTACCACTTAGCTGCCACAAAGTTGAGAGTATAGGATACATGATTGTTAGAGTATCCAGAATGTTATCAGTTCAGTAAATGTCATTCTTACATCTCTGTACATTATAATAATGTATTACTTTTGAAAAGTGCTTTACACTTTCACAAACAGTATCTTATTTCTTAGCTGAGCTTTTCTTAAATAGACTTCTGGAAGAACAAGCCAAGATGGAACCACCAAACATATGAGAACAGAAAAAGAGTTGGGGGAGTAAGTTCTGCTGAAACAGAGATCTATTAAAGTAGGGGAGACAGGACAGCTGTGCATAAGAGACATTTGACTAGTTTTGCTTCAAAGATACTATTTGTGAGTGCTTACCACTATATTTGGCACACAGTAGCTGTGAAATAAATATCTGTTCCTTTCTTGAGTCCTTCCCTTAACCTTACAAGTCAGAACTAAGAGAAATGGGTAGAAATTGAAAAGTGATAGGTGTTGGATAAATTTGGGGGGAGGTAGGGGAGCCTCTAAAAATTTCAGCTATGCAAAAGTTTAGTTGTCTGACTTGAGAAGTAGTGAGTTCTTCCTCACTAGAAGTCTTTAAGTACAAGGTAAATGGCAACTTGTCCCTTATGATATAAAACAGAGGCATCACACACACACACAGCTAGTGGCTCACATTGAAACCCATAATACTTTCAGATATGACCCAAACTGGATAAAAATTTATTTGGAAATATGTAACAAAATAAAAAAAAACTATGAACATGGATAATATTATATTTTAAAACTTTGTCAATATTTGGCTTTTAGGGATCCTTATGTACAAATAACTAACTGCCCCCCATTTCTATGTGAGTTGGGCTTCACTGATAAGAGAAGAGAATTGCCAATCAAGAAACTTTTATTAAGTACTTACTATGTGCCAGGTACTAGGGATACAGAGAAAGGTTAAAAAAAAAAAAAAGCTTCTGACCTAAAGGAGCTTACAGTCTAATAGAGGGAGATAATGTGCAAACAATGGTGTATTCACAAAATGTATACAGAATAAATTGGAGATAATCTCAGAGGAAAGCATTATTAAGAGGGTCAAGGTAAGGCATCATGTAGAAGCTTGTAAAGTGTGTGTGTGTGTGTGTGGGGGGCAGCTAAGTAGCATAGTGGATAGAATGCTGGACCTGAAATCAAGAAGACATCTTCCTGAGTTCAAATCTGACCTCAGCTACTTATGTGACTTGGGGCAAGTCACTTAACCCTATTTGCCTCAATTCCTCATCTGTAAAATGAAAAGGAAATGGTAAACCAGTCCAGTATCTTTGCCAACAAAATTCTTTAAATGGGGTCACAGAGTCAGACACAAGTAAAATGTCTCATAATAACAATAAAAAAGAAAGCCAGGAGATAAAGATAAACAAGGAATAAAGAAGAGATTTTGTAAATCCAGATATGGATAAGGTTAGCTTGGCTCTAGTATTCCTTCCAATTCTGAGAATCTGTGAGAGAGCACTAATTATATTGGGAGAAAGTTTCCTAATAAGATTTGCTGAGTGAATCACTGAAATAAATATAATATGAAAAGAAGTTGGTAAGTATAGGATAAGTTAGTAGTTTTATTTGAGCAAAATGGAGTCTGCTTTCAAATTTTTGGCATTTAGTCAGTCAACCCCCTACTCCTATCTCCACTTAGTTCTCGTGTATTCTTTGTTCTGTTTTTGAAGAGATCAAATGACATCAGAGGGGTGATGTCTTGACTTATGAGTGATTTGGATTTAAATGAAGCAGGGTTAAGTCATCAGCCTCACTCTTTCCTCTGGAACCATCTGGGTCCCCTAGCAAGACATAAGTCAAGATGACTGTAATAGGCCCAGATGCACTAGGGTACCTTGGCTTTTTTCTGCTAAGGTATTTCTCAGGTCTCAGTTTGTCTGAGGCAATGCTCATTTGATAATTCAAAGCTAGGTATGCTGGTTATTCCAGTACACAGTTATAGCAGTGCTTCATCTGGATATTAATCACATGTGAAATATGTGAAATACTCACATATTTCTATAGTCTTGCATTTTTGTGAATAATGAGAGAAAGTGCATTCTCATAGCCCATGAATTGTGATCTTTTTGAGGGCAGGGATGTTTTTTGTCTTTCTTTGTATCTCCAGTGCTTAGCACAGTGCATGACACAGAGTAGGTGCATAATAAATGCTTATTGATTGACTGTGTCCAAATCTAATCACTTCACCTTCATAGTCTTCAGTTTCCATTTTGTTGTTATTGTTGCTTTTTCCATTTATATTTTTGTAGTTAATATCTGTTTTTTTTGGTCCTTCTAACTTCATTTTGAATGAATTTATATGTCTTTATATGCTTTTCTGTATTTATATATTCATTATTTTTCACAGAAGAGTTGTATGCCATTGTTTCCATATACCATATTTGGTTTAGCCATTCCTGAATCAGAACTTATTTACTTTGCTTCCAGATCTTTGCTACTGCAAAATGTATAGCTATATGTATTTTGGGGTATGTAGTGCTTTTTAACCTTGATTTCCCTGAAGTATATACCTAGCAGTTAGATCCCGACCAATTCACAGTTCCACCAATAGTGTATTAGCTTGCTTGTCTTTGTAATAACCCCTCTATTATTTCATTCTTTGGCTATCTTTGCCAATTTTCTAGGTATGAGCTGAAACTTCAGCATTTTCCTTATTTGCATATTTTTTGGGACTGCTTCCTAGAACCCTTCTGGAAGAATACATTGTTCTCTGAAGTGGGCTATACACATACTCTCCCATTCATTAGCAGATACTTGAAATTTCATTATCAGCTTAGTATACTTGAAATTCTTGTTCAAACATGTTATACTTGAAATCTCATCATCATCATCATTTTTGTTAAAAGGAAAATTCTCATGGGAGGACCAAAATATTATGCTGTTACCAGTCATTGATATTTTCTTCTGAATAAGAGATCTGAGAGTGAGTTTTGATGTGGGGCAGAAGGAGAAAGGTGGCATAGCATAGGTGGGAGAATGAAGAAAATGAGAACATTGAGAGTATAACAGGGGACTATGTAGGGAATAGGAGACAAGAGAGGAGAAGGGCACAAAATACAGCTGACAAAAGCATCATCTTTACATTGTTCAATTTCCCCCAACCCTCTCTGTTGCTTTGGTTGAATGAGTCTTACTTTTGAAACTGTATCCTATTTCAGTCTAAAAGTCTTTGATAGGATAACAAATATAGAGCTGGAAGAAACCTGAAAGACTATCTATTCCAACCCTTACATTTTACAGAATAAGAAACTGAGGCCCAGAATCATTAGATGATTTGCCCCAAATTAGACACGTAATGAGTGTTAGAGAAAGCATCTGAAACCATGTTCTCCGATCATGGAACAAATGGTTTGTCCAGTGTACCATGATATCTCTGTCTTTCAATGAATGTCGAACAAGACCATCACAGTGCCCTTCTAAATAATTTTATTTGATTAAAATGGAAACCAGTGCCTCTGACTGAATCAGCTAAGTAATTATTTTGTATGGACCATAAGATGTTCAAAATGAATGATTTAGCCATTTAAGTCTATGGACCATCCCAAATGGCTCATTCTCTCCACTTCTGATTTGAGTTTTGCCTGTTGACTTGAGATGTGCTCTACCTATTATTTTTTATATAGCTGATGGCCTCATTTGATAAGTATCATGGCATGAAGACTAGAGTCCTGGATGTGAATCTCCTTGAAATATATAACTAGGAGTGAAACTGCTGGATGAAATGGTGTGGACGTTGAACGAAGAAGACCTGGGTTCAAATCTTTACTCTGATTTAGTTTGACCACAGGCAAATCACTTAATGAGTAAAATAGGGTTTACTCATTTGTAAAATATGAAGACTTTTAAGGTTCCTTCTAGCTCTAAATATGTAATTTTATAATGAAAACTATGGTAATGTGGGATCATAATATGTCTCTGTGCAATTAGTAAGTTAGACCCCAAGGTGATGAATTATTTAGTCATGATAACTCTGAGTGACCATCTTAGACAGCTCTTAGAAAGGTGGATATGTTCCTTCATGGAGAAAATACCACCACTACATAACAACTTGGAGGGTGGGTTCTTTTTATGTGAACTTGTCATCTTTTGATATGTTTCATGATTACTTGTGTACCTCTCACATCCTTTTCAAGATGGTAAATTCTTCATGTAGTAGGGGCATTGATCACTTATTTTTAAAGTTTTGTTGATTTTCTTAAATAAAGTATTAACAAAGAAATTACAGCAAGTTATCAGCAGGATAATACACCACAACCAAGTAGGATTTACACCAGGAATGCAGGGCTGGTTCAGTTTTAGAGAAACTATTAGCATAATTAACTCTATCAACAAACAACCCCACAGAAATCATATGATTATCTCAATAGATGCAGAAAAAGCATTTGACAAAATCCAATACCCATTCATATTAAAAAAAAAAAAAAAACACTAGAGAGTACAGGAATAAATGAAGTTTTTCTTAAAATGATCAGTAGCAACTATTTAAAACTATCAGCAAGCATCAAAATAATGGGGATAAACTAGAATTATTCCCAAAAAGATCAGGGGTGAAACAAGGTTGCTTATTATCACCATTACTATTCAATATTGTATTAGAAATATTAGCTTTAGCAATGAGAAGAAAGAGAAATTAAAGGAATAAGAGTAGGTAATGAGGAAACCAAATTATCACTCTTTGCAGATAATATGATGCTATATTTAGAGAATCCTAGAGAATCACCTAAAAACTACTAGAAACAATTCACAATTTTAGCAAAGTTGCAAGACACAAAAAAAATCTAGATAAAGCATCAGCATTTCAATATGCTATCAATAAAGTCCAGCAGCAAGAGATACAAAAATAAATCCCATTTAAAATAACTGTAGATAATATAAACTATTTGGGAATCTACCTGCCAAGACAAAGTCAGGAACTATATGAACACAATTATAAAACGTTTTCCACACAAAGTCAGATCTAATCAATTGGAAGAACATCAAGAGCTCATGGGTAAGCCTAGCTAATATAATGAAAATGACAATTCTACTTAAATTAATCTATTTATTTAGTGTCATACCAATCAAACTCTCAAGAAATTATTTTACAGAGCTAGAAAAAATAACAAAGTCCATCTGGAACAACAAAAGTCAAGAATTTAAAGGGAATTAATGAAAAAAATGCAAACGAAGGTGGCATAGCTATACCACACCTAAAACTATATTATAAAGCAGTGGTCATCAAAACCATTTGATACTGCATAAGAAACAGAGTAATCCATTAGTGGAGTAGGTTAGGTTCACAAGACATAAATCAATGACTATAGTAAGCTTAATAAACCCAAAGAACTCAGCTTCTAGTATAAAAGCTCACTATTTGACAAAAAATGTTGGGAAAATTGGAAGTTAGTATGGTAAAGTTTTGTTGATTAAAAAAAAAAACAAAACATTTTATACCATCATCATTCCCTTACATGTTATGCCTACCCTATAGAAGCCTCTCTTGTAACAAAGAACAGTGAAGCAAACTGGCCAAAATATTGACTTATTTGGACCACAAATACCCTAATCCTTCAGCTCTCTATCAAGATAAAAGCCATTTTGTGCTCATTTTTGTATTCTCATTGCCTAGCAAAGTAGTTTTTTGTTTGTTTTGGAAGTAGTGGGCACAGAAAATAAGCTGAAAAGATTTTAAGCTAAATTCTAAAACCAATAACTCTATTGCTTCCACACCCACTTGATTTTCCCTTGACCTGCAGGCAGATGTTTCTGTAGCTTGAGTAGTCCCCTGGTATGACACTTTGAGATGCAAATGTGTACTTTCCTGTTTCCCCATTGTTCACCTTCAGTGCCAAAATATAACATTCTAGTCTAAAATGTTTCTTAGTTATCTGCCTAAAGGAAGGAACTAGATCAAGAATGGTCTATTTCTTTCTGTAGGATTTAGCATTTTGAGGCTTTTAGTTGTATCTGGAGAATTAACAGATTGCTAACAAGGAGGCCTCCCCCGTCCAATATCATGATGAGAAGATTACTATAAGTTTCATCTGGTATTTACTGTTGAGTAGGGGACTGACACGGGAACATTCCATCCTCCATCCCTTTCATTTCCCACTTTCCTTATGATTCTAGGACGAAGAGAGTGTTGACTTTTGTTCCAAACATATGTCTCTTTTAGTGGGACTCCCCCTCCAAACCCTTGGGATATGGAGCAACTAGTTTGTGTGCCAGCAGTTCTGTATTTTTGGATGACGGAAAATTGATTTTCCTCCTCTTAGCAGGTGTGGTCTCAGAGTGTGTCTTTCCCTTCATATCCTGTCATCAATAGCAAAAGATGTTATACAAAGAATTCTCTGAGTGCTAGATAGAGTGACACCTAGAACATAAGATCCTAGAAATTGAAACTTCCCCCCCCCCCAATTTATCTGGAAATTGACAGTTCAGGATTTAGTCTTTTGTTTTTCTGGTATTTTTATCCTCTGATTAATAATAACAAGCAGCAGAGCCTAATGGATAGACTGGGGGAGTTAGCAAAGTCTTTATTGTTTACTGCAAATTCAATCTGAGTCAGCTAAGTGACATAACTTACAAGCCAGTTCTTATTGCCTTAGACTACATTGCTTGAAGTACGTATATAGCTTCCACAAAGAGGAAGGGATAGTTTCACTGTCCTTTGGTTAGAATTTGCTACATGTAAAAATGCTTTACATATAGCAAAGTACCAAGTAATAGAAGCTTAGTACATGACCAGACCACCTAGAAAGCATTTTTCATATATTCTTTTTATCACATTGCTAATAAGTTAAAGACCAAATCTTGATCTGTACTTAAACCAAACCTCTATTACAGTTTTATTAATTTATTAACAGTGTGATAAGAAGAACACTGAGAAATTGTGAGGGGTATGAAGATAAGAGAAAAAGAGATCTAAAAACAATGCCATATGAAAAATGTTAAAACAAGGATGATATAAAAATATCTATTAAAAAAAGAAAACAAAGGGAGGATATAAAAGTGGTCTTTAATATTGAATTACCTTCTAGCATAGGGATTAAACTAATTCCAGAGGGTAAGACAAGGATAAGATAGATAGAAATTACAAGAAGAAGGTTTTATCCCAGCTTAAAGAAAAACTTTCAAAAAATTAGAACATTCTGTTAAGTGTTACTAAAAAGCCCGTGCAGAAACTGGAAGGTCATAGGGTAGGAAAGAATCCTGTTATAGGTGGGAGGTTGAATTGGACAAATTCTAAAGTTCCTTTGTGATTCTCAGGAAGAAGAGGTATGACTCTAAAGAAATGAAGTTTGTTTTATATGTGCTTCATTATTGGGTTTAAAAGAGACTATAAAAAAGGAGTTCTAGAAATATTTTGGTCCATAGTAACATCATTGGAATGAAAATAATTTCCCAACGTGTTTATTTTGAAGACAAATATTACTTGGATATTTAAATATTACCTAGATATTCAAGTTTTAGCATCATAGCATCTCAGACCTAGAGGGTAACTTACAGGCCATCTCTTTAGTTCAATCGTACCTGATATAAGAATCCACTATACATTATGCTGTATCTATTGAATTTATAATTACTTATTTTTTGATAAAAATTAATATATCATATGTGGTAAAATCTAGGTCCATTAAAATTTTTTCCAGCACATAAGTTCTCAAAATGGCAACTGAGGAGTTAATCTTTTGTCCTCTGGGCCCACTAGAATGTTTATCGACTCAGAGTGAAGACCTCCTTTCTTTCTTTCTCTCAGTGAGTTAAGTCAGCCTCTGCTTTGTTTGACGCTGCCCATTTGAGGAAAGCTTATCCCTGACCTTCTGCCAGAGAGACTGATGACAAGGACAGTTTGCACTAACCTTGACATTCACCGGGGTAAATGGCTTTTTCCACAAGTAGTCGGCAAACAAGGAGAGCCAGTCAAGAGCTAATGAATCTGTACCTGAGAGAAACTGAACAACAATTGTGCTTTTAAAGAAGAAAGGGGTTCTTGGAAGATGTAGTTCCATCTGGGGCTTAGAGGTTGGGAGAAATTAACTTATGTACTCCATGTGGCTGAAAAATAAATATATAAATAAAGCCCCCAGGAGTAAAAGCAGATATGAGGTGTCTTCTTCCATATTGACTCCCTAGGGTTCTCTGTCTTAAAAGAACTATCCCTGCCCTTCATTGCTGCCATAGGAAGGCAGTACCACTTTTTGCATGGGCAGGATGGCAGGGCTCTTCATTTCAGCCACTTTTTCTGTGATTCAATGTAAATGTTTCATGATGAAATTCAAAGGAAGTAAACAAAAAGACAGTTAAATGTCTAAAGGGGAGGGAGGGTAGGGCTGGGGAGAAAAGGAAGTATTTTTGCATCTTCAACATCTCTACAACATATTTATCCTAAAGTCTACAAAAACATTCTAGAATGGGACTTCTAGAGGAAGAGGATAGTTTCACTGTCCTCTGGTTAGAATTTGTTACATGTAAAGTACTAAGTAATGGAAGTTTGGTACATGACCAGACAACTAGATCACATTTTTCATATATTCTTCATATCACAATGCTAAGTTAAAGTCCAGATATTGATCTGGGCTTAAACCAAACCCCTATTACAGTTTTATTAATTTATTAACAGTATGATAGGAAGAACAGAGTCATAGAATTTCATAGTTGGGATGGGCTCAGTAGCAATCTAGTCTTATTTAGTCAAATAAATTTCCTCATAACATACTCAAGAGGTCATTGCCTACCCTTTGTTTGATGACTTTCAATGAGGAGGAATTCTTTACCTTCTGAGAAAGCCCACTATACTTCTGAGCAGCTTTAATTCTAAGGAAGTTTTTTTTCCTTTTTCTTTACTCTCCTCAAACTGAAGACTAAATTCATCTCTTTGAAATTCCCATGTATTGCTCTTGGTTCTGCCATTGGGGCAGAGCATAAAAATAAAATCAATCCTTTCATTTTATAACAGCTCTCAAATACTTAAAGATACCTATCATATCCCTGTTGAGTCTTTTCTTCTCAGATGAAGTCTGTTTCCACAAATGACATTTCCCTGAGAGATCACAGCTGCTAGTTAAGGCTTATCCACTTCCAAATTGCTCTTTACAAATTAAACTAAAAAATATTCAGTCAGGTGGTAGCACTTCCTATCCAAGGGTCAGCTAAAGTCCCAGCTCCTGCATGAAGATATTTTCAGACAGTTCTATTCTGTTTTGTCTTTTTTCTGTTCTATTATTAATAATCACCTATACTGCATAATTTAACTTATTTTTAAGATCTTTTTTGTTGGTTTCTTGTTTTGTTTTGTTTCTTGGTATTGCATATATGATCTATTCTACTTTATCATATCTATCTTTATCATAAGATTCTTGAGAGAAGGGGTCATATCTTACACATTTTCATTCTTTACACTTTTTCTAGACATATAGAAAGTATTCATTTTTGTGAATGAATTGGCTAAAGACTTAACTGGACTTGACCAACTTCATCCTAAGAAACTTCCAAATATCTGGAATTCATAGTTTGATGGCAACATAACTGAGCCCATTTCCAAGCTCTTTTCTTGTTTTTTCTGTTGTTGATGTTTTCATGAGAATTGGACTCCTTGGTGTGGCAGAAGGTTCAGAAGCTCAATAATTACGAAGGCAACTGAAACAAGAATTATAGAGTACTTAGAGCTTGATCTTATATCAAAGACACCAAGATCATCCACTGCACTTCAAACTATTTCACTACTGCTATTGGATTTTGATGATCCTGCAAAAGAGACTGAGGCTGCTGACTTTGTGTACCTTTGTCTTACTCAAATACAATTCACATACAAATTAAGACATCATCTGTGATATCATCGGTTCGCAACAATAACAACACTTCCTTCACCAAAATGGCAAAAAGCACAATATGACATTGGGAAATATGGATGGGACCAATATAGAACTTTTGGAAAAAGCTGGATTTATTTTCCTTGACTTAAAATAACTTCAAAGAACTTTAGAACTATAGAGTGGAATGCAAGAAAACATTTAGTCTAAACCATTTATTTGGTAGTCAAATTGAGGTCATAAATAGGCTACTGCCCTGGCTGACTTTAGGGGGCCAATTGGTAGCACAGTCAATACTAGAAACCATTTTCCCCTCACTTCTCTGATCCATTGGATTAAATTGGATTAAACTTTTGTAATAATGATATTGCTGTATGAAAAGGTGCTCTTAATAATTATTGATCAGAGAAATGCAAATTAAGGAAACTTTGAGATACCACTATACACCTCTCAGATTGGCTAAAATGACAGGAAAAGATAATGACAAATGTTGGAGGAGATGTGGGAAAACTGAGACACTAATACATTGTTGGTAGAGTTGTGAATGGATCCAGCCATTCTGGATAGCAATTTGGAACTATGCCCAGAGGGTTATCAAACTATGCCTCCCTTTGATCCAGCATATTTCTACTGTGCTTATCTCCCAAAAAGATCTTAAAGGAGGGAGAAGTACCCATATGTGCAAAAATGTTTGTGGCAGCCCTTTTTGTAGTGGCAAGAAACTAGAAACTGAATGGATACCCATCAATTGGAGAATGGTTGAATAAATTATGGCATATGAATATTATGGAATATTAATGTTCTATAAGAAATGATCAACAGGATGATTTCAGAGAGGTCTGGAGAGACTTACATGAACTGATGCTAAGTTAAATGAGCAGAACCAGGACATCATTATACATGGCAACAACAAGATTATATGAGGATCTGATGGATGTGGTTCTTTTCAACAATGAGATGATATAAGCCGGTTCCAATGAACCTGTGATGGAGGAGTCATCTACATTCACAGAGAGAACTGTGGGAAATGAGGGTGTATCACAATATAGAATTTTCACTCTTTTTGTTGTGGTTCGATTAAATTTTATTTTCTTTCTCATTTTCTTTTACTTTTTAATCTGTTTTTTCTTATGCAGCAAGATAATTGTACAAATATGTATGCCTGTATTAGATTTAACACATATTTTTTTTTTTTACTATGTTTAACATATATTGGATTACATTCCATCTAGGGGAGGAATTGGGGAGAAGGTAGGAAAATGGGAATATAAGATTTTTCAAGGGTCAGTGTTGAAAAATTATCCTTGCATATGTTTTGAAAATAAAAAACTTCAATAAAAATAAAATAAGTAAAAATAATGATATTGCTGATAATAATTTGTTTTGACAACCTAGTTTCAAATAAGGTATATGTTTGGGAGAACTTCTTTTGTCCCTTTTTTTGATGGAGATACACTGATTACACTGAGACACATTGTTTTATGCTGACAACACTGAGAGAGAGAGACAGACAGACAGACAGACAGAGACAGAGAGAGGCAGAAAGAGAGACACGAGAGAGAGAGAGAGAGAGAGAGAGAGAGAGAGAGAGAGAGAGAGAGAGAGAGAGAGAGAGAGAGAGAGAGAGAGAGAACAGAGACAGAGAGACAGAGAGACAGAGAGACAGACACACAGAGAGAATTAAGCCACTAACCCATACCGGGGCAGAAAAAGACTAATTGACTACTTGGGGATCATAGGTCGAGATTAGAGGATCATAGATTTAGAGTTAGAAGGGACTATAGAGGTTATCTAATCCAAATCCTTTATTTTAAACATAAGGAATTGAGGCTTAAAGACATTGGGTGATTTTTCTCAGGATCACACAGCTGATGACTATTTGCAACCTAATTCCATATCTTTCTATTACACTAAGCTAAACAATGATACCAGATTTTCCAACAGTATCAGCATAATATCAGAGCATGGTAAAATAGACATCCGGATGGGGTAGGAAGACATTAATTTAAAAACATTGGGACCCATGAGGCACTGTGGTTGAATGGGAAGAGTCCTGCCAATCCCATTAAATTGACCTGGATTCCCATTGTACACTGGTCAATTATCATCTGGCTGATTTTGGGCAAGAAAACTGATTAGCCTTTCTGGACCTTGAGGGCCATCATCTTCAAAGTGAGTGAGTTGGACAAGATGGACTTTGAGGTCCCTTCCAGTTGTAGCACATGATCTTAAATCTTTGTCACAGAACAACTCATATGACTTGAGTTTCATTGATATGTGTATATGCCAATCAATCACATATTGGTAGCTTGAACTGAAATCTGAGTTCGATTCAAAGAAAAGATACATTGTGATCTAAATAAAGTGATCACCCCTGAGTGAAGTGTGTCCTGAGTAGGCTGGAGAAGATAAGGAAGTGGGAAACTGCGGAAGCCTCCAGAACAATGTTATTGTTGCTGCTATTGCTGGAAGGCTTTCCAAGAAAAGATGCCTAAGTAGAAATGACAATATTTCATCTCCTGTCAGGCCAGTTGGTTCTCAGAAGACTGTTTTGGAGTTTGCAATTTGAGAATTTGCAGATAGACAAACCCCACCATGCAGCAAAGGTCAGTCTAAATATCATAGATAAATGGCACCTGAACTATAAGCACAACTGTGATTTATGGGATCCATTTTGTTCTTTCTTTTACATGACAAAGTAAACATAGGCAATTCTATAGGTGGTGACCCAAAGGGTTTGACGTACTATCATTTCCTGGAATAACCCCTCTCCCTGGCCAGTTGGACATTTTCACTCATAATCATCAGATTTCTAAACTGGAAGAAACCTTAAAGAGCATCTAGTTCAGCTGCCTTTTTATACCAGTGAGAAAACTAAGACAAAGAAGATGTAGAGTGCACAAATGGCCTGCCCACAGTAACACAATCAGGTTAGTGACTTTATTCTCTTAAATGCCCAAAGATATGACCTTACTAGATATATTACTGCCTGATTTACCAGCCTGATTTTTTCCATTATTCTGTCTTCCCTCCAGCCTCTGTATTGTTTGGTTGTTGTTTTTTGATGGGGCTAGTGGTGGTAAACTAATCTTTGTTGCATTGTGTTTGCAAATATAAGAACTTGATGAGTGAAAACATACTTTGGTTTCTGATGTTATGGTTTCAGGTTAATGAATACACATCGCCCATGATAAGTAGGTCATTACCGTGAGCTGCATCCCTGGAAACTTCCCTTTTCACACACTACCAGTTGTATGCATGCTGCAAATCTCCTTGCAAACCCATTAGGTGCATGAAAAAGACTCCCCTCTTCTCCCAATATGCAACATTTGTAGTTGGACACAATTTAAAAAAAAAAAAAAAAAACAACTTTGCTTGGTCTATTTTTTTCTTCTTTCTTTCTGTTTACTCCCTTTGAAATATAGCCTTGAAGTTATTACTTGTAGGTTTCCTGCTGACACCTTCCCTCAACTGGTTTGCTCATTACATTTAATAGATTTAAATAGACCTTTGGCAAACTTCAAAATTAAATGGGCTTGCCTGCCCCCTGCTTCTTCTTCCTAGGAACTAGGAAATGATGCTACCCGAGTTATCATAGATCTATCTGGCTTGGGTACTGATACAATGCTTGACTATGGTAATTCCACACCTCTGACAGGGAGCCCTCAGTGATCTGTAGCATCTCATTCCTTTTTGCTGTAAGCTCCTAAGAAGGGGCCCACACCATTGTGGGCCCCTAGTTTAGAAAGAAACATTCAACTCTTAATTCTCTATATAAAGGTTTTCTATTTTGCAGATTATCTGTGGCCAGTTTAAATCTGTGGAATGCCATAGATTTAAATTAAATTATGAAAGTATTTTGGGTTCTCCCACTCTCTTCTTCCCCTGTCCCACCCCATCTCCAAATATAATAAACATAGAATGAATGCCAGATTCAATCAGCAGAAGATTTAGGATTATTAGCTTTTTTTCACCAGTCGTGTCAATGGAAAGCTAGGGATAGAAATCAAATTGAATATTTCAGTGCCATAGGGAACAATGAAACTCCCTCTAACAATAAAAGTATGTATCTTATATTCAACTTATGTCATTTATTTTGCTTCTCATAAAAAGTTTGAATTATTATGTTGTTTGTTATAATAATTCATGTTCAAATAAGAGAGATGGTAGCATAGTGGGCAGGCCTTAGAGCCAGAAAGAGTTCAGTGTACATTCTGCTTCTGAAGTATACTAGTTGTAAGAAGCTGAGCATATCTACTTCTCAATGCTGTAGACAAAGTCCTAAAATTATAAATTCCAGAGAAATCTACATAAGTAAAAGGAGTTTCTTCACCTTCTTTCAATAACAATAAAATCATTGGCCAAGCCCCTATCCTTTATTTCCATGTTCAAAAAGTTAGGTAGAAGGAGATCTAAGTTCTAGTTGCAGCTCAGTGAGCTCCAGATCTGTGGGTCTATGACCTTGGACAACAGACTGATAGTGCTTTATCCATAAGATGAAATGGCAAGAATAGATGATCTCTAAGGTCAGTTTCTAGTTCTACAATTTCTAAGTTTCAAAGCAAGAATTCAGTGTTCACCTTCCTTTCCCTCACTCCCTTCATCTTTCCTTATTAATCTCCTTTTTGATAATCACAAGGAGGAACTTGAGTAACTGAGGAGTTTGGTACCAGGATTAAGGAAATACAGTAGTTAATAATCTTTATTGTGAGCCAAGAACCCTTTTAGGTAATGTGCCCTACTACCCCAGTCAAATAAGTAATGGGAATTTCCCCTACTTTATTCTTTTCATAAAGGAACTAGACTTTCTGGTTATATTTAGATCACCCCCAAATCCTTTACCCATCTTTACTATGACTTCCCATCACACAGTTGGGCTCATCTGCCTTTTCTCAATTGATATCCTATTCAATTTGTGAAAATTTATTTTTAATGTCACTGTACACTTATTCCTATTATTTTTAAATCTAATAAGCTAATATTTGCTAGTGAGAAATCCCATTTAAGATCTGATCAAGCAACTGGAGCTGACAGCAGGGAACCTAGTTCACCTAACCAGTTCCTTATTCATGGTTCCGGCCTAATGCACATACCTCTCTACTCTGAAAGCTTAATACAAAGAACTTTTCAGTGATTACTATGGTTTTATAACACGCATAAAAGCATTATAAAATTATGAAAAGCACTAATATCATTTTAATTGCTTTTAAGTCCTCTGTGGGATTTGGGGTTTCATAAAGATACCCCTTACAATTTTAATAGCTAAGAAGACATTTGTGTCCAGAAAAAAATCTCAATTAATTTGTTTATCTCTTTCAAGTCTCTCTTTTCACCCTAAAGAAAACATTTTTTTTTTACTATTTAAACCATAAAGCTTTATTTAGGGGCTTTGAATTCACATTAAGCACTTCATATTTTGTTTATAAAAATAGTATAGATTAAAAGCTAAAGATATTGATATAGGTGAAACAAATCAGAGAGAAGGGGAAGAAAGGGAGAGGATCTCCTTTCAAACAGAGGAATAGATGTCCCACAATAGGAGAGAGTGGAGTAAGTACCTTGCATGGCTCCTGCTAACTAAAGTGGGCACTAGGCATACTAATCCCAGGGAGTGTGCTGCCCAAAATACATCTGCAATTTATACTTTAGTTCTTCCGAGAAGGAAGGATGATATGCCATTAAAATTTTCTACTCTACATCATTGACTTCAAATGCACTGGGGATTGGATATAATTACTGGAAAATCTCCTTGCCATCTTGGCTGTGGGGCACTGGTCATGCACAACTATATTATATGGTAGATAGTAGAACCCTCCTCTCTTACCCCCCCCCCACATCCACTCCTAATATTTTAGTGCTCTTAGAATTTCAATTGAAATATCCAGAACCAAATTAACAGATTGTTTTAAATTGTGTCTTTTGCTGCTTTTACACATACATGAAATATTATATATAGTTGTCTATATATTTTAATTGAAAAAGAGTTTTCATAGTAATTTGTTTTTAAATATTCTGTTGGGATTCATGATTCAATATAATACAAAATATTGCAAATTAACTTGTTTTGATAAATTTAACTTAAATGTCATCAATTTGATATCATAATTGCTACTGCTACTACTACCACTAACTCCCTCAAAGCCAACGTCTATGTCCATGTCATAGGAGAAGAAGGGAAAAAAGATGAAGAGAGGTGAGAGAAAGATAATGGAATATGAGGCAATGATATATGGTGAGCTAACTGTGTGCCCTGAGATTACTATGTGAGCTGTAAGAGACTGGTAGGGCTAAAAATGATAGTCAATATCTGTTTATTATAGTCCAGTGTTTAATCTATATGAAGGAATGCACAACTGGTTGATTTAGAAGCCCAGCTAATTGAAACTCTTCTATCAATGAAAGAAATAAATCAGATTATATCATGATGATCAGCTTTATCTAGAGAACTTCAGAGTGGGTGGCTTTTCTTTGTTTTCTAGTACCTCAAAAAGGCAAACATTGGAACACATCAAATATACCAAATCCCACCTGATAAAAATGCTTGGTATAAGTGGTTGCTGGTCATTAAGGTAAGCAAACTGTGTACATGAAATAAATTTAAGGAGTGCATGCTTTTATTCTATGCCAGTTACTATGCAATGAAATTGATGACAAAAATAGGATGTAAGTATGGAATGATTTTGAAAAAGAAATGGACATATTTCAGATGGAATCTTAAACAGCCCATTTTGAGTTTAATTCCACAAATTCAAGTAATTAATTAATTATATCAACAGAATAATTACATAAAAAGGTGAAATGTAATTAAAAACCCTCATGAATAGTTCCATTCTCCTACAATATTTGACAATGTAAAAACTCGGCATTATTTGCACATAATAGTAAATGCACTTGTTGCCATGGGAAGGACCATAAAAAAAAAAATGGTGCAATCTAGACATTCTCCAAAGGACTATCCTAAAATGTCAGCATAGCAGAAGCAGATTGGGGGAAAAAAAAAAAAAAAAAAAAAAAAAAAAAAACTTTTAAAGGCCTACAGAAGAATATTGCAAAATGACATCAGTATCCAGTCAGAAGAAAAATTGTACATCAAATTGCCCAATTAAAGGCAACGACAACAAATTAAAATGTGAAAAGCAATCTAGAAAACCAAAGGATATTATAAATTCTTGATACTCTTAATCATCAACTGACAGCAAAAGCCTCAAAGGTTAAGGTATTACAGGTAGTGAAAAGAAAAAAAAAAAAATACAAGTGATTCAAAACCAGTCCAAAATAATATGAAAGACTTAAAAACAAAGAAATATATAGACAATTACTATCATCTATGGGCTCAAAAAAAAGTCATACAGAAGGAAAGTTTTTGAGCTTTTAACATTCTAAATCATAAAAGGAAGTGAATGAAGTTCTAGCTTTCTATAATGCAGGAAAATAGGAAGTTTGGATAAGAATCATAATTATTGTCTGAATTTTCAGAGTGCATAAACTACTTACAGAGCAATTTAATGACTTTCTTTTCCATAAAAGCCTAATTCTATCTTTCTTATCAGAAGGTATTCTATATTTATTATCAAAAGATGAAAACAGTGACCCATGCAAATGCAGACTATGTTTTTTGTGTACTTTATATAAAGCATTCATAGCTTGTATTACTCAAAAAAATCTATAAACAATTACCATAAAATATATCAGCTAAGGAGTAAAATGGGTATACCAAAATATCCAAGGTATTTAAAGAGCAACTTATCATTGATTATTGGTGAGGGGAAGCCCTGAAAGTGGTAGAATGTCTATATTGCCTTTATTGATTACTGTAAAGTCACTGACTCTGTTTGGTACTCATGACTTTGTGATTTGTTACAAACATACAAAACAGAATTGAGCATAGTGAGAACTCTGGAGTATTTGATGCTCTCTATTTAAAACATATCATGTCATAAATAATTGACATACAATGTGACATCTTTTAGGGAGACAGTTGAAGTCCATTATAATTTTGTTTAGCATTAATTCTTTTATCTCAGCTCATGAATAGACTCTTATAAGATGTTCAAGTTTAAGAACTATTTATAGAAAAATGTTGATATTAATCATTTGGTTTATAAAAATGTCATTGTTATATGCTTGCACTAAAAAACAAACAGTTACTTCATCATGTGGAAACATTCTCAAAGATGTAAAAATGGAATTTAAATTAAGCAAATATACAATTATTAATATGAACTAAAAAAGAATAGAGACTGAAAACCTTGAGTTTGAATTTAGAGGTCAAATTGAGCCAGTTGATAAAGATAGTTTAAAATACCTTCTTCTGAAAAAGATACATCCATGTATAGGTCTAACAAAGAGAAATGTTAAGATGTTAACTGGCATCCTAAGATCATAGTATAACAAAGAGAAAATATATAATCTCAGTCTTAATATCTACTTTTGGCATAGCAAAATGGGCAACAGATCTATAAATTATTTAAATCCTTATAATATTTAATATATGTCATTACCACAAGGTGGTTATAGAAAATGAGTATCCATAAAAGAATGACTGAGAAGATTAATAGGTGTTCTTTGTAAACAGAGAATAAAAAGGATTTAAAAAAAATATAGCTATACTTTTGGGGCAGACAGATTTCACTTCACAAAAGAGTAATAAAGGCTTATATCAGTTATATGCCAGTGGATTTGTCAAAGTTTTCTGAAAGTAGTTTATATTAATGCAAAGCTCATCAAATAGGTAGGGCTCCAGAGTGTAATCAAGAGGTGTCCCATGGGTGAATTCTACATTAACTCAATGAACAACATGTCAAAGCAGAAGCTTTGGGTAAATGACTGTATCATACAGAGTTGTTTCTAGAAATTGACAGGATTTTTGATAGTGATTCTGGATGTCATTGCCACCAGAAATTTAAAAAAATCTACTCTTAAGAAGCATAGACTTATTGATAGATGTTGATTATACAATAAAGTGACTGAAAACATATAATATATCATTCAATGTCATAAAAATTTAGCATATCAGAGATTACTGGCTAGGGGATAAAGAGGGCTGATAAGATGGCTATAAATGTACACCAGAAATTCATCCTTTATAAGCTAACATATAGGCTTAGTAGTATCAAACCTAAAATTATGTTATAAATCAGTAGTCATCAAAAGCATTTGGTCTTGGCTAAGAAATAGAGTGGTGGATGAGTGGAATAGATTAGATACACACAACACAATAATAAAGGATTATAATGACCTAATATTTGATAAACCCCCAAACTCCAGCATCTGGAATAAGAACTCACAATTTAACAAAAATTGCAGAGGACACTGGAAAATAATGTCAGAAACTCGACATAAACCTACATCTCACACCAAAATACCAAAATAAGGTCAAAATGGGTATATGATTTGGACATAAAGGATGATACCATAAATAAATTAGGAAAACAGGGGATAATTTACCTATTAGATCTTTGAAGAAGGAAGGAATTTATGTTAGGTTTTTGTTTTGTTGTTGTTTGTTTGTTTTTTGTTGTTGTTGTTGAGGCAATTGGGGTTAAATGACTTGCCCAGGGTCACACAGCCAGCAAAGTGTTAAGTGTCTGAGGTCAGATCTGAATTCAGGTCTTCCTGACTTCAAGACTGGTGTTTGCTGTACAACCTAGCTTCCCTCCTTAGGAAGGAATTTATGACCAAAGAAGAACTAGGGAACATTATGAAAAGCAAAATGGACAACTTTGATTGCATTAAGTTGAAAAGTTTTGCACAAACAAAACCAAAACAAACAAGATTCAAAAGCTTAAACAAAGCTGGAAAAAAAGTATTTGCAGCCAGTGTTTCTGGTAAAGGTCTCATTTCTAAAATATATAAAGAACTGTGTAAAATTTATAAGAATACAAGGCATTCCCCAACTGATAAATGCTCAAAAGATATGAATAGACAATTTTTCAGATAATGAAATGAAAGTCACCTATAGCTATATGAAAAAATGCTCTAAATCAGTATTGATTAGAGAAATGCAAATTAAAACAACTCTGAGGTACAACCTTGTCTTTCAGATTGGCTAAGATAACAGGAAAAGATAGTGACAAATGTTGGAAGGAATGTGGAAAAATTGGGATATTAATGCATTGTTGGTGGAGTTGTGAATTGATCCATACATTCTGAAGAGCAATTTAGAACTATGCCCAAAGGGCTATAAAACTTTGATCCAGCAATGCCATAACTGGATCTGGAAAATCATAAATCATAAAGAAGGGAAAAGGACACACATGTGCAAAGATATTTGTAGTAGCTCTTTTTGTGGTAACAAAGAATTGGAAAATGAGTAGATGCCCATCATTGGAGAGTGGCTGAACAAATTGTGGTATATGAAGGTAATGGGATATTATTGTTCTATAAAAAATGGTGAACAAGCTGATCTTAGAAAGGCCTGGAAAGATTTACATGAACTGATGCTGAGTGAAACAAGCAGAAACAGTTATACATTACATACTATAACAGTAAGAATGTGCAATGATCAACTATGAAAGACTTGCTTCTTCTCAGAGGTTCAGTGATATATAGCAATTCCAATAGACTTTGGGCAGAAAATGCCATCTACATCCAGAAAAAGAAGGAGACTGAAATCAACACATGCTATGCTCACTTATTTTTTCTATTTTTTAAAATCTCTCTTCTAGTTTTTCCCCTTTGCTCTGATTTTTCTCTCCCAACATTATTCATAAAGCAATGTGTATTAAAAACAAATAAATGTACTAGAAAGAAAATAAACTACCATATAGCAACTTACTGTGCTACACATGCAAACCTCAAAATATCTTTGATAATTTAGTGAAATGACTATATTCAAACCAGAGCATCATTATAAACAGAACTGTTTTAACCCCTAGGACATGATCCATAAAAATTTAAGAAACATACTTTTTAATAAATGTTTCCATACCAAGTATTTGTAATTGTCATATTGGATGGAATGAAAAACTTTCAAAATACAGAGATTTTATAGAAGAAATTAAAACCATGTGGAAAGAACATACATATCTGTTAGTTTGTCTGATACTTTAGTTGTCTTAAAGATGCCTTTAATGAGCACATAAGAAGTAAGTTTAATTTTTAACATCATCTTTTTAATCCACATGTACGAGTCTCCTGAACATCACATATATAAAATATCAAGGTAGTGATGTTGGGGGAAAAAATTGGAACAAAAAGGAGAAACCACAAGAAAAAAAAAAACAGAAGGGAAAAAAAAAGATGAAAATAGTATGTGTTGGTCTACATTCAGTTTCTATCATCTCCAATAATCCAGCAAACAATGTGAGTACCCAATGACATATATACATATGGCTCAGACACAGGGGGTAGATAGAGGCAGGGGCAGAGTCAGGGTGAGGAGAGCTGGAACCGGACTCTGACAGGGTGGGGGGAGCTGGGGATGACATAATGGGGGAAGACACCTGGGACCTGGAGAGAGGCATCTTGATAAGAAGGTATCTGACATTCTGGTAACTTGGGATGGGGAGAGGCATCCCGATATTCTAAAACATAAGATCTTTTATCCTTATCAAATATTCTGATGATTAAGAGGGAGGGTTGGTTTTGCAGGATTGAACAGAACAATTAGAAACTGAGGCAGGACAATTTAGGGAGACTGAATCAGGATAATTAGAGAAACTGAGGCAGGACAATAAAAGAGAACTGTGGCATAACATTGAAAGGGGGGAAGCCCTGAAAGTGGTAAAATGTTTATATTGCCTTTATTGATTATTGTAAAGTCACTGACTCCGGTTGGTTGTCATGGCTTAGTCATTTGTTAAGTTGTGCCACTGTTCTCTTTTAATGTCCTGATCCAGTTTCCCTAATTGTGCTATTCAGTTACTCTGCCTCAGGTTATAACCATTCCCTCTTAATGTTTGATAAGATAAAGGTCTTTTATATCTTAGACTTCAGGCTATAATCATTCCCTCTTAATGTTTGATGGGATAAAGGTCTTTATCCATTTTAGATGTCATTAGAATATCAGTAGCCTCTCCAGTACCTCCCATTATGTCATTCTAGGTGCCTCCCCCCATTAGGTCATCCCCATCTCAGGTACCTCCCCCATTATGTCATTGTTCTTGTTACCCTACCAAAGAATCTTCTATCTGACATTTGCTGCTGGATTTTTTGAGATAATAGTCTAATTCAGCCCTGGGACCAAACCATGGATCCATTTGGTCCCAGTGAATCTCTCCATTAAATAAATTATTAAATTGTTCTCTAATCTCTATCTTGCTCAGTTTCTCCGGCATTACAGTTACAAATATACAAAACAGAATTAAGTATAGTGAGTATTTGATGTTCTCTATTTAAAACATATCAACCACATAATCATGTCAAGAATAAAATTTATTGGTATTATTGGGATTGTTTTGAATCACTGAACCACTAAGAAGAACTAAATCTAACAGAGCTGATCATCCCACAATTCTGCTTTTGCTATGTATAGTGTTTTCCTGGTTCTGCTTGCTTCATTCAACATCAGTTCATGTAATTCTTTTTTTTTTTTTAATTTTATTTTTAATTTTTTTTTAATTTAATAGCCTTTTATTTACAGGTTATATGTATGAGTAACTTTACAGCATTAACAATTGCCAAACCTCTTACTCCAATTTTTCACCTCTTACCCCCCCCCTCCCCCAGATGGCAGGAGTTCATGTAATTCTTAACAGACCTTGAACTCCAACAGAACTTAACAGTCTTGAACTCCAACTTTTTTAAACAAGAAGAGTGAGATAATATTAGAAGTAGTAATAATAATAATGACACCAATAATGATAATTCAGATTTACATAGTGATTTCAGATTATCATGCAGAGAAGACGAGTTTAAATGACACTTCTGTCAGTCACTGACTTCTGAGTGATTTGGGGTAAGTCACTTAACTTATACTTGGTTCAGTCTCTTCATATGTAAAGTGAGATGGATGGAGAGGATGATTTCTAGCTTTTTTTTTTTTTTAATTTAAAAGCTATATTACTATGATCTTATTTGATTTCCAGATGCTACATATGTTATTATCCCCAACATACAGAAGGGACAATTGAAGCTAAGAGTTGGTAAAGACCTTAAGCAGGGTCACTCAGGTAGGAAACATGAGAAGTAATATTTAAATCCAGCTCTATCTTAACAACAAATCAACCCTCCACCACCCCACCCCTACACAAGGTGCTTCTCAAAAGTGAAGAAAGGAAAATGGAGCTAAAAACACGTATGTACTACTTCAGAAAACATCTGATATATGAAAACCTGAGCTTTGGCAACCTGAGAGAGTAAAAGATGATTATTCAAATTTTAAAAGAATCTTTCCTTTTACCAAAGGAAACCCTATGGGGCTCCTTTAAATAGCGAGTTCCCCAGTGTGTTGTATTTAAATGTTTGTTTATAGGTAATTAACTATTTGGCAGAATTCTTGGAGAATGAATAGAAAAACTTTTTCTGAGAGTGCTGCAATCTACTCCCAATTGAATATCAATAAGAAATCAGAAATGATGCACAGCTTCTCAGAAATGAGCATGGGAGTCAGTGGGGATAATTGCATTGATGTAACTAGGATTAAAAAAAAAATCTACTGGAGCTCCATGCCCTAGAAAGTAAAGCCCCATTCACCTCAGGCTACTTAGAACTCTGGGTCACTAAAGTCTACTATGAAAAAGAGATCAGTATTCTTTGCCCTTGATTATGGAGCCAGTGGAAGTACTGAATGTAGTTCTGTCAACAGTAATTGAACTAAGATTCAACTTGTTTCACTTTCTCCAGGCAGTAGTAAGGATACAATCCTCTTCTAATATTTTCTCTCCTATATGAATCTATGGCTGCCACTCAGTCTTTACCAGGGCTGATGCCTGAAAAACCGGGAGGCCAGGAAATGTGTCTTTTCTTTTTATTTCTCCCCACTCCTTCTCCATAACTTTCTTTTTTAAAATATTGTTTCTTTCCATGGCTATATTCTGCACGTCCTATCAATGTTTTGTGCATCCCTATGCTTTGCAGATCCCAGGGTCAGCCCTGCATTTCCCTCCCTTTTTTCTTCTTTGGCTTCCGCTTCCAAATTTATTTATTTAGATTTTTTTTTTTTTTTAATTTTTGGACTAGGTGAAAGAAGAGATTCTTTACCTCAATTGCTGCCTAACCTGACTCACTGAATAGTGTGGTCTCAATTAAACGGACCTGTTCAAAACCTTAGCTTAAAAAGGTTAAAGTCTGCAGGGCCATATCTGGGCTGGGGGGAAAGTGAAGCAGGTCTCCCTCTTAAATCCAATTCACTATGGTATCAACTCCCTCATCAAAGTCTTCTTCAAGAACAAACAACAAACATTGATGACTATAATAACAACTCTTCCCATTGAAACCTATTCCTTCACTCCTGGTTGATCTGCCATTACACATTTACAACTTAGAGTAACTTAAATCTTATGCCACACTTCTCTTTTATTGTCCTGATTCAATCTCCCTAATTATCCTGACCCAGTCCTGACTCAGTTTCTCTGCTTCAGTTTATAATAATCAGCTCAAAGCTCAGTCCTGCAAAACCTCCCCTCCCTCTTTGTCAGAATATTTGATAAGGATAAAAGATCTTATGTTTTAGAATACCAGAATGCCTCTCCCCATCCCAAGCTACCAGAATGTCAGATACCTTCTTATCAAGATATCTCTCCCCATGTCCGGAGTGTCTCCCCCTATTATTTCATCCCCTTCTTCCCCCTTCACCCCACCTGTCAGAGTCCCATCCTCGCTCTCAGCACTCTGACTCCACCCCTGTTTCAGTATTCCTCCCCTGAGTCTGAGCCACATGTATATATGTCCTTGAGAACTCACATTGTTTGCCTTAATTTCTCTGGTATTACAAGATATCTCCCAAAGAGCTGCAAAATAGATGTTAATTTCAGTTTTCGAATGATGGGATGCTTGGTTATCTTATTATTATATGTTAGGATTCTTATAAAGTACTAAGTTGGTTGTCTAATTTAGCATGGTACTTAACAGTACTCTAGTTCAGAGTTCACACCTTTCACACCTTTTAGAGTTCACACGTTTAAGAGAGCATATAAGAGAAGGAGCCCACTAAAGGAGATTCACAAGTCAGGATTCAGTGGAGAAGATTTGCAAGTCTAAGAGGAGCTCTCACAAGCCCAGAGAGAACCCACAATCCCTCTCTTGGAGGCAGAGTCAGATTCATTCCATATATTCCACCATTGTGCTGGCTGGAAAGATTCATAGAGAGCTGGAGGCTGAAGCTAGCAGAGGCAAAAGGACTAGCAACAGGAGCTCTTGGAACCAAGGAGAGAGATAGGCCTCTAAGAAAGCTAACTGAGCTATTTTGGAAGAGACAATAAAGGACTGGATTTTAACTCCTGGCTGAATTTGAGGTGATTATTGATCTGAACTGAAAGTAAGGCTACCTCCAGAAGCTCCCCAAGAAACCTGCTCCCAGAGAACCACTATAATTTAGAGAAGAGAACATTACAATTATGGAAGTTTCTAAGTGGCTTTATAAAACATGAGACCTGAAGTCAGGAAAGTCTGAGTTCAAAAATGGCCTCAGGTATTTGTTATCTATAGAACTAACCAAGCTGCCTAATCTCTAGTTTAATTTCCTCATCTGTAAATTGGTATTAATATTATCATGGATAGGTAGCTAGGTGGCTCAGTGGATGGAGTATTGGACTTACGAGTCAGGAAGACTTGAGTTCACATCCTGAGACACTCAGTAGTTGTATGACCCTGACAAGTCATTTAACCTGTTTGCCTTAAGGAAATGGTAAGCCAGTCCCATATCTTTGCCAAGAAACCCCCATCCTGGGTCATAAAGAGTTGTCCAAGACTAAATGAATAACAATAATAGCAACTACATCCCAGAATTCTTGTGAGGATCCAATAAGATAATATTTGTAAACCTTAAAATTATACATCTGTATATGTATGCATATATGCATATATCTACCTAATATATATACATATATACGTATATATATGTATATTATATATAATATATGTATATGTAGCTATCACTATTATTTGCTATCTTAATTATTAGCAACATAAAACAGTTGAAAAATTTAATTTGGGTCAAAAAGGCCTTATAAAACTTCAAAACTCAATCCTTCTTTTCAAAATTTCCATAGAAAGAATGGGAATATAGACTTTAGAATACAGAACTTTAGCTAAGAAGCTAAAGGGAGGGAATGGTCATGTTATGTGCACCTGGTTTTATGAAAATTAATTATGATGGGAATGAACAATTACTTTACAAAGGTAAGTACAGATTTACACAATAACCCTCAGAGGACTACAGTATTATCTTTGTCCAAAACCCTTTAGGTGGTGGGTACCCCAGTCTGACTTAGAAGAACTCGCCAGGAACTCCCAGCCTAATAGACCTGAAGGAAGTCTGTGGACTGTGCCATCAAGAGAAATGTTGCTCTATGTGGCTCATTTAACTCTAAAAGTATGTAGTTAGCACAATGCCTAGCATATAGTAGGTGCTTCATAAATGTTTATTGCTTGACTGACCCATGGCCTTGACTCAGAGATCAGAATTTACTTATTTTTATAAGTTGCCTTCAAGAACAGAGGAGGGACCAATTTTTTTTTTTGGCAAAAACTATAGCTTTTGTGTTCTAATTCAAGTAACCTCTCTCCATGACTGTGAGAGTCAGCCACAATCCAGTGAAATATGGATTGGGAATGCATTGGTGTGAGTAGAATCTAAGTTTGAATACTATTTCTTATGTTTCACTAGTTATGTGACCCTGTACAAGTCATCAATCTCCCTAAGAAGCAGTTTCCTCATTTTTAAAGTGAAGATAATAACAGTAGCTAGTGACCTGGTCTGTCTTAAGGATCAAATGAGATAATGTGCACTGAACATTTTGCAATTCTTAGAAGTGCTATAGAAATGCTATTATTCTTGTGATCTTATTGAGACGTTTCATCTCTTTCCCAGTGCCATTTTAAAAAGAAGCCTATCAATTTATCCCCTGTGACAGATTTTATTTTGACAAAATTTTGGAAGTAAATGGAAGAGAGTCACACACAATTCCACAGGTCTAGTTGGCTTGTAATGTAGCAAGTCAATCTCCTAGCAGGAATTTTCTGACATAGTTCCTCAATACAAGCAGTTACTAAAGCTTTCTATAGCTCTCAAATGGTCTGATATCGCTTCTCCTTGTTCTTAATCTGGAGCTATGAGTTTCATATACATAATGATGATGATGATGATGATGATGATGATGCCATTTATATAGCACCTACTAAGTGTCAAGCACTATGTCAAGTACGTTATAAATATTATCTCATTTTATTCTCACAAACACTGTGGGAGGTAGTTTCTATAATTACAATTCCCATTTTAAGATGAGAAAACTGTTAAATGACTGGGTCATGGTCACATAGTTAATAACTATGTGGATTTGATCCATGGGTTTTCCTGATTCCAGGCCTGGCACTTTATTGTATCACTTAGCTGCCAGTGAGAAGAAATTTATTGAGACTGATTCATTGATGAGAGAAGATATTCACTATTCTCATTGTTGTCAAGAGATATCCAGCCTCCCCTAAAAATAGTTTCCTTTTCAACACTGAAATCTAATCTGCATCTTACCAAACAAGGTAAGGGGAAAAGGTGAAACAGTTTTTGAACCAGTGCCTTTGATCAGAATTATATTGCTAAGGTATGTAGCACTTTTAGAATACTTCCCTTCTAGCACCATCTACTATGTATCAGAGCTCATTGTCTGTATCTTTTATGTCATGATGGATTCTGGCAGAGAGATATTAGGGCTTATTTTTCTTTGTATCTTCAACCAAAACTAGTGTATTTCTTTTAATATTGGAGGCATACAAACCATATTTGGACAAAAGGAAGGAAGTAATACGGAGAAAGAAAGGAGAAGAGAAGGATGGAAAAGGGGAAAAAAGAAAGCAAGAGAAAAAAATAAAGAACTATCTTTCCCTTCCTTCCCTCTCTCCCCTCTTCCTTCCATCCTTCCCCACTCTTTCTCCCTTCCTCCTTTTCTTCCTCCCTCCTTCCTTCTTCCCCTCTCTTCCTTCCTTCTTCTTTCTTTGCTTCCTTCTTTCCTTTAGTTTTCTGGTTCCAGATGCAGTGCTCCCATTATGACTATGATTAGATAATCTCTTTTTTTTTTTTTTTTTTTTTTTTTTTACATTCATTTCCCAGTGTTTTTTTTTTCTTTGGGTGTAGCTGTTTCTGTCCATCATTGATCAATTGAAACTGAATTAGGTCTCTTTGTCAAAGAAATCTGCTTCCATCAAATTGCATCTTCATACAGTATCGTTGTTGACGTATATAATGATCTCTTGGTTCTGCTCATTTCACTTAGCATCAGTTCATGTAATTCTCTCCAAGCTTCTCTGTATTCATCTTGCTGGTCATTTCTTTTTTTTTTTTTTTTTTTTTTTATTTAATAGCCTTTTATTTACAGGATATATACATAGGTAACTTTACAGCATTAACAATTGCCAAACCTCTTGTTCCAATTTTTCACCTCTTACCCCCCCACCCCCTCCCCTAAATGTCAGGATGACCAGTAGATGTTAAATATGATTAGATAATCTCAGACTTGTTCATTGATGGAGAGTCTTAGTGAAGGTCAAAAAGTCCTGAGCCCTAGACTGTTAAATAACAAGCAAAACTAATAATGGAAAACAATAATTATTTCTCTTAGGAGAGTACATCACAATAACACAGTTCATTTTTCATTCTATTAGTAAATAGTACTATTTACTATTAGTAAATAGTAAATTAGTAAAGCTAGGTGACACAACTAGAAAGCCAGAACTGGAACATTCATGTTTCTGAGCTCAAATCTGGCCTAAGATACTTCCTAGCTTTGTAACTCTGGGCAAGTCACTTAATTCTGTTTGCCTCAGTTTACTGATCTGTCATATGAGTTAGAGAAGGAAATTACAAATCATTCCAGTAGCTTTGTCAAGAAAACTCCAAAATGAAATAACAACCACAACAGAAAATTAGTAAACAAGGTTAACTCTCATTGCATTTTTAGTCCAGATCCAAGAGGATACCCTTTGCTTCCCACCTTCTCTATCTACATGGATTTCTCCTGCACTGTCTGAAATACTTGAATCTTTTTTTTCCCTCCCCGCCTTAAAGTAAAGCAACACAACAAACCACTGCAAACAACTCAACAAATGCTGCCAAGAACAACAATATAATCAGTACCCTGGCTCATCTGTCTATTCCAAGCTCACATCATGAACACAGACCTAAAGAAACAAAGAGCCAGGGGAATGTGCAGAAGTCTGCCTGACTCCTTGGCATACCTGGCTGTAGGAGGTCACTGCTGGGTCAATCTGTACTTTCTCTCTAGTTTTGTTATTCATTCATATAATTCTGTTACTGTTAGAGGGGTCAGTCCTGCCAGAGAGCCAGAGAGCCTGGAGATTGTTAAGCATAGATTTTGTTTACTCCGCTTTTTAAATGGGCATATTTCATGCAACTTAAAGAAGAGATCGGGGGCTTGACATTAGTCATTATTTAAACATCTCACATTTCCTTTTTAGGATGGAGCCTGTTACATTATATTCTTTAAAAGTGCTGCCTGCAGCTCTCTAAATTGTTTCTGTTTTGGCCAGAAACGTTGAGGATTTTCTCCTCCTAGATTGATTATTTTTAAACTAGGTAAATGAAGCCATTCTTTGCCTCATTTCTTACCTAGCTCTAAATCCAATTCATTTGTAAGACATGACATTTCTTTCCTGATGTCATGGTCCTCTTTCAGAATGAAGGACAAACAACCAGTGAGGGGGTAGAAGCTGCATCACTGGGGACTCAACTGACCTGTTCCTCCCTCCCTCCCTCTCTTCCTTCCTTCCTTCCTTCCTTTATTCTTCCTCCCTCCCTCCTTCCCTTCCTTCCTTCCTTCCTTCCTTTATTCTTCCTTCATCCCTCTTTCCCTCCCTCCCTCCCTCCCTCCCTCCCTCCCTTCCTTCCTTCCTTCCTTCCTTCCTTCCTTCCTTCCTTCCTTTATTCTTCCTTCCTCCCTCTTTCCCTCCCTCCCTTCCTTCCTTCCTTCTTTCTTCCTTCCTTCTTTCTTTCCTTCCCTTCCTTCCTTCCTTCCTTCCTTCCTTCCTTCCTTCCTTCCTTCCTTCCTTTTTTCCTTTCTTCTTCCCCTTTTTTCCTTCCCTCCCTCCTTCATTCTTTGCTTTCTTGCAAACCATGACATCTCCTTCCTGATCTCATAGTCCAAGAATGAACAACAACAAAATCTCTATCATGTTTCTATATGTCTCTGTCTGTCTATTTCTATCTGCTGCTATCATCTGTATATCTATCTACTGTTTATATACAATCTATCTCTCTCATCTGTTTTTATATTCCTGTATTTACTTCTATTTGTAACTATAATGTGCCTCTATCATATCTATCTATCTAAATATCTATCATCTATCAATCTGTCATCTATCTATGCATCTATCATCTATCATCTCTCTATCATGTATCTATCTATCTGTGATCTATCTAAATATCTATCTATCTATTTATCTATCTATCATACGTCTATATTCCTATCTATTCATCTGTCTAGTGCCTTTCTGCCTGCCTGTTTGCCTGGCTATAACTTTGCTATTGTCTGGTGATCTATCCTGGCAAAATAGATAAAGGAATGTTTTTCTGTGTCTTCTGTCATCTCTTCAGGAGCCATTTGGAAATAAGAAAACAGGAGCTGATGCTTTAAATGAGCAGAAGAAATAAATGAGAGAAGCGGCCAGAATATAAACAACAGAGGTTTTTATTGTGGTTGAGCAGAGGATTGGGATCAGATGGATGCTGATTAATATTTTCAATATTTATCAGTGATGATTAGTGGTGAGATAATAGTCATGGATAAGTATCTTCTGCTTAGAACTCTGGCAGCACCATTCCACATAGTAAATATTCAGTGTGATTACCAGATTTAGCAAAACGTGTTCAGTGAAAACCACAACACTCATCACAGTGTTTGAACGTTAGGCATCACATGAGTATTTTCTGAAGAAAATAAACTTCATTTTTCAGGAAAGTCACTATAGTTTTACTTGGTTTAATAATGAAACTCTTCTTCTCACACCAGTTGTCTTGAGATCACCCTTTATTAGGGATGGAATTTAAGAGGAAATGTCATCAAAGAGAAGAAAGAAAACTGACTATGGAGTGGGAGAGACTTGAACTTAGATTCTGTCTCTGACATTTACTAGCTTTGTGACCTTGGGCAAAAGACATCACTTCACAGGACTTTGATCACCTCATTCAGAAAATGAGAGGTTTGGATAAAATGACCTCTAAGATTCTTTGTATTTATAAAGCTATGAACCTCTTGTCTTTTCAACACTGATTATCAAGATCGCCTTGAAAGAGAATCTTTGTCTCACATTATTTAGAAGGTATATCAGAGTTTCTGGTTTTGTTTTTTGAAGAGCCATGGAGAAAGAAGTAAATACTCTGAACAGAGCATTATATTTAAATGTATTGACATAAATGTAGTTATAAACAGCTCAATTTACATATCCTTCTAAATAGGAGAGAATTGGGGCTGTTATCAAATTTGGTTAAATACAAGATTTTCAAATTTATTTTATTTTTCTTGGCCGTTAACTATGCAAAGAAATATTTTATTCCATAGTTTTGAAGTGTTCGAATTCCATTTCATACATTTTCTAGTTGTATGACCAACTCATCTAATCTTTGTTTGTGTCACTTTCCTCATCTGTAAAACTAGGTTAATTAATAACATCTTCCTTGAAGGGTTGTTGTGGAGACTAAATGAAATGATAAATATACAGTGATTAGGACATTATTGGGCGCCTTTATGTAGTGTAGAAAACACTACATAAATATTAGCTCTTATAGCATTAATATCAATTACTCTTTAAAAGTTTGTGAATTGTCCTGAAATTCCTTAGGACCAGAATTTCCCTCCTGCCACCTAGCCCAATATTCCCCTTCAATAATTTCTATGCAGATCACTTTATTACCTTTTCTGAGATGCAATAAATTTTGTTGGCAAATAACTATTTATAAGTAGGTTTGATTTGTTAATATTATCACATTTCCTTGTGACTTTACTCTAATTATTTGATATTTGCTTTATTTGTTTTCTGCCCTCTTCTTTTTAATCAGTTAGCTAAAAGGTTATCAATTTTGTTAGTCTTTTCTGAGCCTAGTGCATTCCATCTTTCTTCACATTCTGCAGGGGCTCCCTTTTTCTTAGCATATGATATTATCCATTGGAGGCACAACATTTTATCAGAGGAAGTAGATTCTCTGGGTATCACCTCTCTGCAGATTAAATGGATCTCCATTACAGAATACATTATTCCTACTAAAAAAGTACTCTTCAATGTGATCTCCTTCTCACATTGAGTTGAGTTTTCCTCTTTTCTTTTCACCTAGTACAATCTCTCGCTTGGCCATCTTATGCATTCTCTTGTATTTCATCTTGCTGAGGACATATATATGATTTTCTATGTCAATATATAGCCCATAGGGATCTTTACATATGATATAGTGAATCCCATTTCTATTTGAGTTTGACCTCAAAGGCCTAGGACACTGAGAGGTGTCAGCCAATTATATATTAGAGGCAGGATTTGAAACCTGTCCTCTTTGGTTCACTAGTAATTATCCACACTGCCTCTACATCTAGGTATTTATTTGTGTTAGTGTTGTCATGGCTTGTTCAATATAATTTTCTGAGATTCAGTTATTTTAGATTAAAGAATTATCTATGGGCCCTACAACTAATTGTGTCCTTTTTGAGGATCAGTCCAGCTGATCAGAGAGAGGCTTATCACTCATTGTTTAATGCTTTAAGTATGGCAACTGATGAAAGAGTTGCATGACCTCTTTCTACTTAAAAATATGTACTAACAAAAATTGTTTTCATATCATTTTAATTTCAAAATAAATAATTCACTTTCTTTTATTTGAAGAAATCATTCTTTAGAATAGGATTTGTTAGCCTGAGCATCTAAAGAATTCTCTTTAGGGGGAAGGGAGAGGAAGGAGCCAGGTAGACAGGTTTTTGTCTGAGGTTTTTCTGGCTTCCCTCAGATCCATACCAGATCAAGCCTCTGAATGGGTTTTGGAGTGATAGAACCCACAAATATTTGTGGTGTAACAGATTTCCACAAAAAGATATTTTGGAAGAACTTCAGGAAAGGTCTGTCTCAATTGGGTGGGTGGGTGGGGGAGGAGGGGGAACGTGGCCCAGATGTGGTGCTTTGCAGGGATCCAGGGCAAAGAGATCTTTACAATCCATAGGAATCTACTGGGAGGCTTTTAGTCAAAAATACAGCAGCAGAAGCCAATAGATCAGCAGACTAGCTGTGAGAACTCCAAACCAACTAAAGACAAATAGTGAGCTCCTGAACTCCAACATGACATGGAACTTGGCCACACCCATCCAGCAGGGGAAGGAAGTCTGCAGCACTGGCCCCAGGGCATCCTGAAACTGCTGTGGCTTACAGTGGAAGCTTGGTACAATATCCCTTTGCTCTAAGAGCAGATCTCCTCCTTTAAAAATGAGCAAAAATGGGAGGCAGCTAGGTGGCACAGTGGATAGAGCATCAGTCCTAAAGTCAGGAGGACCTGAGTTCAAATCTGACCTCAGACACTTAACACTTCTTGGCTGTGTGACACTGGGCAAGCCACTTAACCTCAATTGCCTCAGAGGGAAAAAAAAGCAAAAAGAATTCTGACCATAAATTGCTATTATGGAGACAGAGAAGAACAGACCTCAAACACTGAGGACACTAAAGGCAAAACATATCCAGATAAATGATTAAAGGATGATATGAGTTGGTCTCCAATTCAAAAGGCTTTCTTGGAAGAATTCAAAAAAGATTTTAAAAGAGAATTAGAAGAAAAATGGAGAAAAGAAATAAGAGTTTTGTAGGAGAGTTTGGAAAAAGAAACAGAGAAATAATCTGTAGAAAACTTCTTAAAATAGATTTGGTGAAATAGAAAAAGAAAATAAGTCTGAAAAACAGAATTGGTGAAATGGAAAAAGAGAACAACTCTCTAAAAATAGAATTGGTAAAGTGGGTGAAAAAATCCAATGAACAAAAAACTTATTTAAAAATTCAATTGACCAAATGCAAAAGTAGGTAAAAAAAAGCCAAGCAAAGAAAACAATTCACTAAAAATTAGAATTGAAAAAATGGAAGTAAACAATTCAAGGAGACCTCAAGAATCATTCAATTAAAACCTCAAAACTGAAAAAAAAATTTGAAGAGAATGTAAAGTACCTCATTGGAAAAACAACTGACCTGGAAAATAGATTCAGAAAAGAGAATCTAAGAATTATTGAACTACTTGAAAATCACACACACACACACACACACACACACACACACACAAAGCCTAGAAAGCATCTTTCAAGAAATCATCAAGGAAGACTGCCCTGATGTCCTAGAACCAGAGGATAAAATAGTCATTGAAAGAATCTACTGATCACCTCCTGAAAGAGATCCCAAAATGAAAACTCCAAGTAATATTGTAGCTAAATTTCAGAATTATCAGATTAAGAAGAAAATACTGCAAACATCCAGAAAGAAACAATTCAAATATTAAGGAGCCACCATCAGGATTATCTAAGATCTAGCAGCTTCCATTTTAAAGGGTTGAAGGGTCTGGAACATGATATTCCCAAAGGAAATATTAGAGCTTGGACTGCAGCCAAGAATTAACTATCTAACAAAATTAAGCATTATTTTTCAGGAAAAAAAAAAAAAAGATGGACATTCAATGAAATAGGGAAATTTCATTTACTTTTCATGAAAAAACAAAAGCTGAACAGAAACTTTGATCTTCAAACACAGAACTCAAGATAAGTATAAAAAGGGAAGAATAAAACATTTTTTAACAGTTCAAAAGCTTACATCCCTAAAAGGATCCCTAAATCCCTAAATAATATGTTTAACTCTTGAGAACTGTATCCTTTTGGGTATACTTAAAATATAAGCAATTTGATTTTTTTATGTAAAAAAAAAACTAAAGGGGAAAAAGGGTTATTGAAGAAGAGGAACAGGAGAATAAAATGGGGGTTATATACCACGAAGATGCAAAAAAAAAGAATATCACAATTGAGGGAAAGAAGGGAGGGGCATGAGTATTTTGTGACCCTTACTCTCGCTGGATTTGGCTCAAAGAGAAAATATCAGATATTTAATTTAATAAAGAAGCTTGACTCACCCTATAGTGAAAGATGAGGGGAAAGAGGCAAGGAAAGAAGTAGACTAATAGAAGGGAGAACAGAAATAAAAGGGGAAAGGGATAAAAAAGGGAGAGGGGGTGTAAAAGGGAAGGTCTGACTGAGGGAGATGGTAGTCAGAAGCAAAACACTGAAGAGGAAGGAAAGGGAGAAAGTAAAGAAAAAGTGTAATTTGGGGAAAACAAGATGGCAGGAAATACAGTTAGTAATTTTAACTGTGAGTATAAATGGGATGAACTATCCCAAAAACAGAAGTGTATTGCAGACTGGATTAAAAGTCAGAATCCTATAATATGATATTTACAAGAAATAAATTTAAAGCAGAGTCATACATAAAGAGTAAAGGGAAAACACTGGGCAGAATCTCTTATACATCAGCTGAAGTAAAAAAAAAAAAAACAGGGATAGTGACTCTGATCTTAAATCAAGCAAAATCAAAAATAGATCTAATTAAAAGAGATCAAAAAGGAAACTACATTTTGATAAAGGGTACCATAGATATCAATACTAAACATTTATGCATAGCATCCAAATTCCTAGAGGAAAAATTAAGAGAGTTGCAAGAAATAGATAGTAAAACTACACTAGTGAAGGATTTCTTTTTTTTTTTTTTTTTTTTAATAGCCTTTATTTACAAGGATATATATAAGGGTAACTTTACAGTTAACACTTACCAAACCTCTTGTTCAATTTTTCACCTTTACCCCCACCCTCCCTAAATGGCAGGATGACATAGATGTTAAATATATTAAATATAACTAGATAACACAAAGTATACATACAAAACATTATTTTGCTGTACAAAAAAAATCAGACTTGAATTTATAAATTAGCTTGTGAAGTAAAGATGCAGGTGTGCATAAATATAGGGTTAGAATTCAATGAATGGTTTTAGTCATCTCCAAGTTCTTTTCTGGTATAGCTAGTTCAGTTCATTACTGCTCCATTAGAAATGGATTTGGTTGATCCGTTGCTGAGGATACGATCCATCAGAACTGGTCATCATCTAGTAATTTTGTTGAAGTATATAATGATCTCCTGGTCCTGCCATTTCACTCCAGCATCAGTTCGTGTAATTCTCCAGGCCTTTTGAAATCATCCTTTGGTCATTTCACAGAACAGTAATATTCCATAATTTTCATATACCACAATTTATTCAGCCATTCTCCAACGATGTACATCCATTCGTTTCAGTTTCTAGCACTAAAAGGCTACAAACATTTGGCCATACAGGTCCTTTCCTTCTTTATAATCTCTTTGGATATAATCCAGTAGTAACACTCTGGATGAAAGAATTAGCACAGTTTGAAACTTTTGAGCATAGTTCAAACTACTCTCAAAATGGTGATTCTTTCAAACTCCACCAACAATGAATCAATGTCCCAGTTTTCCCACATCCCTCCAACTCATTTATTTTTCCTTCATCTTACCAATCTGACAGGGTGTAGTGATCTTAGAGTTGTCTTAATTTGCATTTCTCTGATTAATAATACTTGGAGCATCTTTTCCATAAAGAAATAGTTTCAATTTCTTCATCTGAGAAATTGTCTGTTCATATCCTTGACCATTTTAATTGAATGGTTGATTTTATAAATTAGGTTTTCTCTATATTTTTGGAAATGAAGGCCTTATCAGAACCTTTGACTGTAAAAATATTTTCCAGTTTATTCTTCCTTCTAATCTTGTCTGCATTAGTTTGTTTGTACAAACTTTTCAGTTTGATAATAAAATTTTCTACTTTGGTACTGATCTCCTAGTTCTGCTTTTGGTCATAAAACCTTCCCTTCCACAGGTCTGAGGTAAATATCCTATTTCCTCAATTTATTAATAATTTCATTCTTTAGCCTAGTCTGAACCCATTTGACCTATCTTGGTGTCGGTGTTAATTGGATCAATGCCTAGTTTCTGCCATTTGTTTCCAATTTTCCAAATTTTATCAAACAGTAGTTCTTATCCAAAAAGCTGATCTTTGGGTTTTCCAGAACTAGGTTCTATATTTGTTGGATGTTTTATCCCTTGAACCTAATCTATTCCACATCAACTAATCTATTCCTTAGCCAATACCAAATAGTTTTGGTAACTGCTGCTCTAAATAAGTTTTAGATCTGGTACAATAAGCCTCCATCATTTGATTTTTTTTCATTATTCCTTGAAATTCTTGACCTTTTGTTTTCCATATGAACTTTTTGTTATTTTTCTAGGTTTAAAATAGTTTTTGAATCTGATTGGTATAGCGCTAATAAATAAATTAGTTTAGGTAATATTGTATCTTTAATATATTTGCCCCTATCCAAGAGCATTTAATATTTTTCCAATTGGTTAGATCAGACTTAATTTGTTGAAAAGTGGTCTAATTTTGCTATAAAGTTTTGATTTTCCTTGGCAGATGATTCCAATTTTATATTATCAGTAGTTACTTTAAATGGAATTTCTCTTTGTAACTCTGACTGTTGGATTTTGTTAGTGATATATGAATGCTTGATGACTTATGTGGGTTTATTTTATAACCAGCAACTTTCTAAAGTTTGGATTATTTCTAATAACTTTTAGCAAATCTCTGGGTTCTCTAGTATACATGTACAAAAGTGATAATTGACTTCTCATTGCCTATTCTTATTCCTTTAATATCTTTCTCAGCTCTTATTGCTATAAGCTATTTCTAATAAATAAAATATAGGGTGTAGGGCAACTTGTTCCTCCAGATCTTATTGGAATATAGTTTGCTCCATTAATATGGCTACTATTTTTAAATAGATCTGTATTATTTTAAGGAAAAGTCCATTTTTCCTATACTCAGTGTTTTAATAGGAATGGATGTTGGATTTTATCAAATGCTTTTCTATTAGATGATCATATGGTTTTTAATTTGGTTATTAACATGGCCAATTATATTGATGTTTTCCTAATATTGAACCAGCCCTCATTCCTGGTATAAATCCTACTTGATCATATGTATTATCTTGGAGATGATTTTCTGTGTCTTTTGCTAATATCTTATTTAAGATTTTAGCATCAATATCCATTAGGAGATTGGTCATAATTTTCTTTCTGTTTTCAGCCTACCTGGTTTAGGTATCAGTTACCATGTCTGTTCCTAAGAAGAATTTGGTAGGACTCCTTCATTCCTATTTATCAAATAATTTATAAGCATTGGGAATTGTTCTTTAAATGTTTGGTAAAATTCACATAAATCCATCTGGTCCTGGGATTTTTCTTAGGGATTGTTTAATTGCCTGTTCTATTTCTTTCTAATGGGACTATTCAAGCAATTTACTTCCTCCTCTATTAGTCTGGGGAAGTCTATATTTTGAGGTAGTCATCCATTTCCTTAGGTTATCAAATTTATTGGCATAAAGTTGCAAAATAACCTCCTTATTTCTCTAATTTCCTCTTCATTGGTGGAAGTTCTCCCTTTTCATTTTTAAGACTACTAATTTCATTTTCCTCCCTCCTTTTCTAATCAGATTTCAAAGGCTTATCTATTTTATTATTTTCTAGAACCAACTCTTAGTTTTATTAATTGGTTAATAGTTTTTACTTTAATATTTTAATTTCCTTTTAATTTTAAATTTCAATTTAGTATTTGATTGGGGTTTTTAATTTGGTCTTTTTAGTTTTTTAGTTGAAGCCCAATTCATTAATCTTTTCTTTCTCTGTTTTATTCAAGTAAGCCTCTAAGGATATAAAATTCCTCTTATTACCGCTTTGGCTTGCATCCCAAATTTTGGTATGATGTCTCATCATTGTCATTATCTTGAGTGAAATTAATTGTATCATAATTTGCTGCTTCACCCAATCATTCTTTAAGATGGTTGTTTGTTTCCAATTACTTTTGGTCTATTTCCCCTAACTTTTGTTGAATGTAGTTTTTATTGCATCATGATCTGAAAAGAAAGCATTTACTATTTCTGCTTTCTTGCATTTAATTTTGAGGTCTTTATGTCCTAATATATGGTCAATTTTTGAATAGCCATGATTTTGAATGGCCATGAACTGCTGAGAAGAAAGTATATTCCCTTCTATCTCCATTCAATTTTCTCCAAAGATCCAACATACCTAATATTTCCAATATTCTATTTACTTCTTTAATTTCTTTCTTATTTGTTTTGTGGTTTGATTTGTCTAATTCTGAGAGTGCAAGGTTGAGATCTCCTACTATTACAGTTTTGTTGTCTATTTCTTAACTCTCTTATTCTCTTTTAGGAAGTTGAGTGCCATACCACTTGGTGCATATATGTTTAATATTGATATTGCTTCGTTGTTTATGCTCCTTTAGCAGGATGGTTTCCTTCCTTATCTCTTTTAATTAGATCAATTTTACTTTTGCTTGATCTGAGATAAGGATGGCTACCCTGCTTTTTGACTCACCTGAAGCATACAATTTTGTATTTTACTTTTACTCTATATGCATCCTGCTTTAAATGTGTTTCTTGTAAACAAATATTGTGGTTCTGACTTTTGATCCAGTCTTTATCTGCCTCCCCTTATGGGGAGTTCATCCATTTACATTTCGGTTAAATTACTAAATCTGTATTCCTCCATCCTAATACCCAGATTGTGCTTCTTATTCTTGCCTCCCAACCCTCTTTCCCCTTTAAACTTATAATTTCTTGTATCCCGATACTTATCCCTCTTTATAATCCCTCCTCCCCTTGATCTTTCCCCTTCCTTCCTTATTACTCTTTTCTTTTCCTTTTCCTCTCCCCGTTTTTTAATGAGGCGAAGAGAATTTTCTAAAACAAATGTCAATTATTTTTTCTTTGAGCCAACTTCTTGAGAGTAAGATTAACAATGTTCCTCCCTTCTAAATTTCAGATATGATAAGTTTCCTTAGCCTCTTTTTGGGATTGGTTTCCCTCTTTATCCCTCCTTCCACCTTTTCTGCCATCATCCTTTTCCATATCTATTCCCTTTTTTATGTTATATCAGTACAATCAAATTATACATGTATTTTTGTATATCCACAGAAATAAATTCTAAGATTATTTTTACCTTTTCTGCATCTCTTTGGGTTCTATTCTTGGAGATCAAATTTTTTGTTTAGTTCTGGTTTTTTTCTTCAGAACAAATGGAATTCATTTGTTTCATTAAATATCCATCTTCTTCCTGGAAGAAAATGCTCAATAATGGTAGTTTATTCTTGCTGCATTCAAGTTCTTGTTGCCTTTCTTAATATCATATTCCAGGCCTTTCTTTCCTTTAATGTAGAGCACCAGATCTTGGGTGATCCTTATTTGGCACCTTGGTATTTAAATGGTTTTTGGCTGCTTGAAATTTTTCCTATCTTTAGTTCAAATTTTACTAATATTCCTTGGGGTTTTTATTTTAGGTTTCTTTAGTGTTCATAATTCTTTTCAATGCCTATTTACCTTCGTTCTATTACATCTGGCAGTTCCTCTTTGATGATTTCTTGTAAAATAGTATCTAGCTCTTTTTTCATCATAGTTTCAGAAAGGTCCAATAATCCTCAGATTATCTTCCTAGATCTATTTTTCCAAGTCTGTCTTTTGCAAGTAGAAAATTCGTGGTTTTTGTTTGTCATTTTTGTTTTGCTTGACTGATTTTGCTGTCTCAATGAATTATTAGTTTCATTTGTTCAGTTCTAATTTTAAAAATTATTTTCTTAATAGCTTTTACTTCTTTCTGTAATTAATTGAGTTTTGAATGTATTGTTTGGTCTGTGGAATTTTTCCATTCACTAATTTTTTTAGGTAATTATTTCTTTCAATTCAAGATCCTCTTTCGGGTTCTTTATTTTTCCATTACTAATTTTGTTTCCTTCCTTCCTAGAATTTTTCTTTTCCAATCTATTTCGGGGTTGTTGCCTCTCTTGTAACTTCTCTTTCCTTTCCCCATTTATCTTCTAATCTCTTTTGAGATTTTAATGGTCTTCTTCTTGAGACAATTATGTAAAGGAGGACAGTCTGATGCATTTTGCTGTTTGAGGTCCTTCAGGTTTGCTGACCTGCTCTTTTTCTCTGAACTAATTTTCTTTTTCTTTTTATTCATGTTTAAAGCCTTTTAGGGTAGGTCTCTAGGCAAGGGGTTTCACTTCCTCTGCAGAATAGGAAGATGTAAACCGATTTCGGCTCCGAGGAGGAGTGGTGCTTCTGTTGGATTTTCCTTCCCCAACAGGAGGTGGATTCAGCATATATATCAAAAACTTTAGTAGGGATGAGTGGTTATCGATTGCCTAGGCTAGAGACTAAGTGGTGAAAGTGTACCGCCCAGGCGAGCCTCTTTGGGACTGGTATTAAGGCTGACTGCAGAACCACAAACTCTGCCCAGTGTCTCTGCCTGATGCAACGGCCTGAAAACTCTATTAAGCCAATCCCCACTGCAGATTGAAGGCCCGGCTTGTCTCCTGTCAGGATCACACTACCCAAGGAAAACCTGACTGCGGTTGGGCTGGTGCTTGTGCTAATCTGTGCTTCACCCTCGTTTGAGACTCCTGGAACCTAATTTTCCTGTCTGGGGATCCCCCTGCCGCAACCGCGAGACTGCAGATTTTCTTTGGCGTGAGTTGTTCTTATATCTTTGAATTGAATAAGACTATTTGAGGCTGATATAATTTGATGAGGAAAGAAGAGCTTAGAAAGTGGCGTGTCTTCCGCCATCTTGGTCGCCCACTGAAGTTTCAATTGCTCATCAGAACTAGATAAATCAAACCCAAAATAAACAAGAAAAGTTAAGGAGGTAAATAGAATTTTAGAAAAGTTAGTTATGATAGACTTTTGGAGAAAATTGAATAGGGACAGAAAGGAATATACTTTTTTTTTCAATGGTGCATGGAACCTACACAAAAATTGATCATGTATCAGGATATTAAAATCCTCAAAATCAAATGCAGAAAAGCAGAAAGAGTAAATGTATCATGATTCAATAAAAGTTACATGTAATAAAGGACCAGGAAAAAAATAAGACCAAACATTAATTTTGGAAACTAAATAATCTAATCTGAAAAAAATGAGTGGTAAACAACAAATCATAGATACAATTGATAATTTCCAAGAGAATGACAATAAAACATAAATTTATGGCAGCCAAAGCAGTTCTTAGGGAAATTTTATATTTCTAGATACTTAGAAAAATGAGAAGAAAGATCAATGAATTGGGCATACAACTAAAAAAGGTAGAAAAAGGAAAAAAAAAAAAAACCCAAGTCAATACAAAATTTGAAACCCTGAAAATAAAAAAGGAAGATTAATAAAATTGAAAGTAAGTATTGAACTAATAAACAAAACTAAGAATTGGTTTTATGAAAAAAACCAACAAAATAGATAAACTTTTAGTTAATTTGTTTACAAAAAGGAAAGAAGAAAACACAATTGCTAGTATCAAAAATGTCAAAAATGAAAAGGGTGAACGTCTTACCAAGGAAAAGGAAATTAGAACAATAATTAGGACTTATTTTGCTTAAATGGATGTCAATAAATATGACAATTTAAGTAAAATGGATGAATACTTACAAAAATATAGATTGCTCATGGGTAGGCTGACCTAATATAATAAAAATGACAATTCTACTTAAATTAATCTACTTATTCAGTGTCATACCAATCAAACTGCCAAGAAATTACTTTACAGAGCTAGAAAAAATAATAACAAAGTTCATCTGGAAGAACAAAAGGCAAGAATTTCAAGGGAATTAATGAAAAAAATTGCAAATGAAGGATTATGTTAGGTTCACAAGACACAATAGTCAATAACTGTGGTAATCTTGTATTTGATAAACTCAAAGATCCCAGCTTCTGGATAAGTACTCATTATTTGACAAAAATTTCTCGGAAAATTGGAAAATAGTATGACAGAACCTAGGCATCGACCAACACCTAATACCTTATGGCAATTTAAAGACAAAATGGCATCATAATTTAAACATAAACAGGGATATTAAAAGCAAATTAGAAGAAGAAAGGATAGTCTACTTCTCAGATCTGTGGAGAAAGAAGGAAATTGTGTCAAAGAACAACTAGTGAACATTATAAAATGCAAAATGGATAATTTTGATTATGCTATATTAAAAAGGTTTGTACAAACAAACCCAATGCAGACAAGATTAGAAGGGAAGCCATAAATTGGGGAAAATTTTTATGTCTAAGGGTTATGATAAAGGCCTCATTTCTAAAATATATAAAGAATTGACTCAAATTTATAAGAATACAAGCCATTCTCCAATTGATAAATGATCAGAGATATGAACAGACAAATGAAACAATATCTAATCATATGAAGAGATAGTCTAAATCACTATTGTTTAGAGAAATGCATATCAAAACAAGTCTGGGGTACCACTACTCAGATTGTCTAAGATGGCAGGAAAAGACGATGAATGTTGGAGGGAATGTGAGAAAACTGGGACACTGATACATTGTTGATGGAGTTGTGAACTAATCATTTTGGTAATATTTTCGCCTCTGTTGTTGTTGTTTGCTTGCATTTTGTTTTCTTTCTCATTTTTTCCTTTTTGTTCTGATTTTACTTGTGCAATATGATAATTATGGAAATATGTGTACAAGGATTGCACATTTTAATTATATATTGGATTACTTGCTGTCTAAGGAACGGGGTGGGGAGAAAGAAGGGAGAAAAAATTTGGAACACAAATGAATGAAGTCCTTAACTGAAAGACCTTCCAGCTCTGATTGCTTATATCCAGCTCTTGATATTTGAAATATTACCAAAAAAAAATGAGAAGGACCACACAATTCTGGAAGTATAAATTTTATCCTAATTTTAAAAAATAGTAGAACCAGAAATTCTGTAAACTATAAATTGATGAATTTAAATTCAATTTCTGTGAAAAGATTATTGAAGTAATGACTGCTAAATAAACACCTATAAAGTGATGATTACAAAAATGATGACTTTTTAAAATAATTGCTTCATCAAGACTGAGATGTACTACTATAATCTTATTCCCTTTTTTGACAGAAGTATTTAAGTGGTTACGTACATAATTTGCCTGGTTTTAGCAAATCTTTTGATCAAGTATTTCTAAGTATTTTTATGGAGTAGAGGAAGAAATGTAAACACTATGCTAACACAACTATATGGATTTTCAACTCTTTGCTGATGACTAGATTCAAAGAATAGTTGTAAATTGCTTAATGTCAAGTCTCAAATTTGCCCAGATAAAGGGATAGTTTACATTCACATCAGATTTTCAGATAATACAAAACAAAGATGAATAGCTAAGACACTGGATAATAGAGTCAGGATCCAAAATAGTTTTGACAGACTAGAAGGATGGACTTAGTTTAATAGAATTTCAAAGGCTAAATATAAAATCTTATTCTTCAGTAACAAAAATCAACTTCACAAATTCAGTGTGAAAAAGACATGGTTATCCTGAAGTTTGTTTGAAAAAGCTACTATAATCTTAGGCTTCATTAAGAAATGTATGTTTTTGTTGTTCAGTCATTTCATATTGTTCTTCTCTTTGTGCCACCATTTGGGGTTTTCTCGGCAAAGATACTAGAGCGGTTTGCCATTTTCTTCTCCAGCTCATTTTATAGAGAACTATAAAAAAAACAAAAAAACAAAAAAAACAGGGTTAAGTGATCTTCCCAGGATTTCACAGCTGGTAAGTGTTTGAGGTAAAATTTGAATTCAGAAAGATGAGTCTCCCTGACTTCAGCGCTCAGCATTCTATTCACTATGTCACCGAGCAGTTCCCTAATATGCATAGCTCTTAAGAATACAGATGAAATATCCTCAATATATTATGTCTTCAGATTTTATTTGAAATATTGTTTCAGTTTTAAATGCTAATCTTTAAGAAGGTCAATGGCAAAACTAGAGTGCCCAGAATTGGACAATCAGGGTAGTGAAGAGCTTTAAGCCTCTGTGTTTTTAAGATTGGTTTAAAGACATAGGGTGAGGGGCAGCTAGGTGGTGCAGTGGATAGAGTATCAGCCCTGGAGTCAGGAGGATCTGAGTTCAAATGTGACATCAGACACTTAACTCGTCTTAGCTGTGTGACCTTGGGCAAGTCACTTAACCACAATTGCCTCAGGGGGAAACAAGATATATGGTTATTTGGCCTGGAGAAGAGAAAATTAAGTGATGAAAGAAGGATATGATAGCTATCTTTAAGTATTTGGGAGGCAACTAGATGGCACATTGGATAGAGCTAGAGAAGTAAATGGCAAACCATTTCAGTATCTTTGCTAAGAAAACACCAAATAGGGTCATGAAGAATTGGATATGACTGAAATTATTGAACAGCATGTAGAAGAGGGATTTCATTTCACATGTTTAACTTCAGAGGATAGAACCAGGAGCCATGGATGAAATTTACAAAGAGGCCAATTTATATTTGATAATAAGAAAAACCTTCTAACAATTAGATTTGTCCAAAAGTGCATTGTGCTTCCTCATGATGCAGAAGTGGCTTCCTCCTTGGAGGCAATACTTGAGTGTCAGACATGATAGAGTAGAGTTTTTCCAATGCCCCCCCTCCACTATTTTTGACATTTTTATTTAAAATTTTATGTTCTACATTTTATCCCTTTCTTTCTTCCTCTTTTACCCTCCTTTTCTCTCAGAGAGAAAGCAATCAGATAGAGGCTTTACATGTGCAATTATGTCATTATGTACAAGAAGTGTTAATAAAAGAAAAAAAATGAAAGAAATAAGATGAAAAATATCATGTTTCAGTATGTATTCAATCAATAGCAGTGTTTTCTCTGGATTCATCATTAGTTCTTTGGTATTGTCTTGGCTTATTGTATTGTTGAGAATAACTAAGTCACAATTTTTCATCAAATAATATTGCTGTTTATGTGTACAATGTTTTCTTGGTTCTCTCTGCTTCACTGTGCATTGGTTCATGTAAATCTTCCCAGATTTTTCTAAATTTTTCTAAAATCATCCCGCTTATAATTTTTTACAGCATAGTAATATTCCATTACAACATAAACCAGTTTGTTTGGCCATTCCCCAAATTGATGGGCAGCTCTTTCATTTCTAATTCTTAGCCACCATAAAAAGAGCTGCTCTAAATAAGTTTTGTACAAATAGGCCCTTTCCTCCATTTTTTAGATATCTTTGAGATATAGACACAGTGGTATTACTGGATCAAAGAGTATGCAGAAATTCTTTTTCAAATATAGGTTGGACTAAAAGGCCACAGAGACTTCCTTCCATATGTTAAATTCTTGATCTTCTATAACTTATTCAATGTTCTATGACCAGATTTTTTTGTTTATTTTTTAATTCTATGTAGATGAATTCTATTAGGCACTAGGCTTATGCACAGATGTTAGATGGCTTTATTGGGCATTGTTTTCTTTTTCAACTTTTTCTTGCATTCCCAGAATTGTTTCAGATTCTCTCCTCACTCTTTCCTTATGTCCCCCAGCTTTTATCCATTTATTCCTTGTAATACAGTAGATGCTAGGAGTCTTTAGCATGCCTTTTCTTGAGGTTCTTGGGGATCCAAGGTTTGAATGTTTCTTTGCCCAAATTAAACTTGGCATGGAGAGTATAACATGCACACCTACACACACACACATACACACACACACACACACACACACACACCCTTTCCCTCCTTGATTCCCTCAGAATCAATGTTTTCCACAAAGAGAAGGGAGTAAAGAAAGACACTGTGACTAAGTCTTTGCCATGAGGACAGCAGACAGAGGCACCTACTGGTTCACACTGAAACATAACCCTCTAAGGATTCTTGCACTGGCTGAATCTGATCTATGGGATATGCTGGGGGTGAGTAGTGGGTGAGGAGTATGAATGGGATTTCTTAATTTCACTTGTCCAAAGGCACTTCAGAATCTAGAATTTTTGTCTTCTTATGAATTGAGCTTTAATCATTATAAATTGAGAACAATAGTCTGAGTCAATTAGATTAGTTAGAGAGGTATGTGAAAAAAATAACTATATTTCCATTTTGCCAAATACATATCCTGGCATTTATTCTTATTAAAATGTTAAATTTATTTATCTGATCATTTTATCTACTTTTGTTTTTATTTATTTATTTGTTTTTTGGTAAAACAGTTAGGGTTAAATGACATGCATTCTTCATATAGATAGTAAGACAGTTGGGATTAAATTAATTGACCAGGGTCACAGCTACCTATGTATCCTTGATATTTTTGGAGGGGTGGAGTGTTAGGTGACAACTCCTAGCCCTAGAGTCAGGAGGACCTGAATTCAAATGTGACCTCAGATACTTACTAGTTGTGTGACTTGGGTAAAGCTCTTCACCCTATTTTCTAGAGTTCCTCATCTGTAAAAAAGAGAAGGAAATGGCAAATCACTCTAGTATCTTTGCCAAGAAAAGCTCCAAATGGGGTCACAAAGAATCAGACATGAACAATCAACTAAACAATAACAATTAACAACGGAATGTTAGATGTGAAGATACAATGAAAGGAAAAGAATTAAAGGGTCAATAGAGGAGAAAGCATTTCCCCTAAACCTTTTATTTTTTCTCCTATTTAGTTTAATAAGCATTTATTAGTCACTTAACTGTGCCTTTATAACTTCTCCTCTTTTCGTTTCTCTGTCTACCCTCCATTTGTATTTCTCATCTTTAATATTCTTCTCATCTTTCTTTTCCTGCTCCTCTTTCTTCTCTTCCCCCTGCTTCTTTTTATCCTCCTTTCTCTTCTTGTTCTTTCTCCTCCTCCTCTTCTACTTCTTCTCCCTTCCTCTCCTTTTCCTCCCTCTCCTCTTGTTTCTCCTCCTCTCCCTCCTCCCCCTCCTCTTTACTCTCCTCTGTTTCCTTTGCTTCTCTTTCTCCTCCTCCTCTTTTTTTTGTCCTCCTCTTCTTCCTCCTCCTGTTCTTTCCCTTCACAGGGAAGCACAGTTGGCTATCTGAATCACACTCATTGTCTGTCATTGTTGTAACAGACATGCTCTATTCATGGCTGTTCCCTTTTTCCTTTTCAAAAGGAGTCCAATGGCCCTGCTCTGTTTGTTGTCACAAATGAGCTGCCTAGAGCAGGAATGTTTCCCAGACGGGAGGTGAGAAGGTCAGTCTGGACTTCTGGACATTTGCACCGCTTAGTTTGCAGGCATGTCACGGGAAGGGGGGTGGCGGGTGATCCACTGAGTATGGATGGCAGTTTGTATATATGTGGCAGAGTATAACTTCGATCATGAGATCAGCTGCCAGGTCATCTGCTGTAAAATCCATTATGAAAAACACCCAGAAACTGATGCCTGGCTTCCATTCCTCTGTTTACTAAATTGCAGAAATTATCTTCAGAAGGTTTTGTTCACACACATACATTCATTCATACATACATGCATACATACATCTATAGGGAAAAATGTTTTCAATAATGCCTTATGCAAAGTGCTAGTTGAATAAATCTGTCACTGAAACTTCAATTCCAGATTACCACACTATAAGATCTGCTATTATAAATGAAAACACATCTTTAGAAAGTTCACAACAGTCTGAAGTAGATGAGCTTTTGAGATGCAATAGCAAATCTCCCCTTCTGTGGATTAGTCAAACAGCGATTGTAGTCCAATATGTAAACACAGTCTAACTGTATTGTCAGGGTAAAATGGCTCCTAATGTGCTACTAGGAGAACAGGTTGGCATTGCCTAAGACTATGAATAATGATAGAAATTATCTTTTAAAAAATCTTTGCTTGGGAGTATGGTCATGGAATTCAAAGGCAAATAGAAAATCGGAAAATCAGTCCATTACGAAACTACTGTGCTTCTTGGTATTTTAGTTTTTTTTAAATCTCAGTAAGCATCAAGATACAATTTGTCAGAAAATGCAGCTGAGTAGTTTTTAAAGTACCTTTTAAGGTAGCTTTTATCAATAGAAGGCCTAACAAAGCCACATCCCTGAACTAACAAGATCAAATGGGAGTGAGTTGGATTTATTTCCAAGGTATCAAGGCTGTTTTTGGATCTAGGAGGGCTTAGTTTTGTTTATTTATTGGCACAGTTTTGAAGGCTGTCAAATAATAGATACAGTGAAAAAAATGCTCAGTCTGGATTTAGGAGACCTAGGTTCAAATTTCATTTCTGCCATTTATTACCTGAATTTTCTTAAACTCTCCAGCCTCAGTTTCTACATCTGTAAAACTGGGGGTGAGTGTAGGAGTGTATTAGATGATGACTTCCCATGTCCCTTTCAGCTCTAAGTCTGTGAAACTACTTTTCTGTTTCTTTCCTCTGAATGTGGCACTGTATTTTTATAGAATGTGTCATGTTCCTAATTGGTTGAAAGTATTATAAAGACAAATCTTGGACAAAAGACATGATAAAAAAAAAAGCAAAGAAGGGACATCGAAATAAAGTCACAGGAAGGCTGCCACTTCAGATTTCTATCTTCTATATGTGTATTACTTTTATTTCATGTCAAACTATCAGTTGTATTGAGGATTAAATATCCTGGAATCTTAATGACTCACGAGCTGTGATTCGTAAAAGGAGCAATGTGGAGGAAACTCAAAGTTTTTTTTTTTTTTTCCCTGAATTGCCATGGTGCCTTCCTCCTCTTTAGGAACACACATCCGTGCAAGGTACATAATTATACATTCTCTGTGGTGGCCAAATGGTGTGTCAAGCAGATTGCTAAGACTGGAGGATGAACATATTACCATTGTCCTTCCTCCCCTTTTTGCATTTACATAAAACAATTACCCCCATGGACAGTGACTTCAGAGTTGTCTAGACAACATGATTCAGATAGTATTGATGACCTTAGACGCACCAGGCTGGCTCTAAATTAGCAATGAGCTGGGCTGGAGGGAGTATTATAGTAGTTATAAACCATAAGAAGGTATTTAAATAGATAGATAAGACACATGCAAATCTTTTTCATTGCCATGACAACCATCTTGATATAGGTTTTCCATATGTAGCAAGAAGGGCAGAGCAAAAGGTACAGAAAAATAGTGAGAACCTGTAATGATAATGAACCCTGACAGTGTATTAGTCTAGATCTTGGTCACTTATTAACTCTTAATAGAATACAAACTTTTATAGTAATACTCTGTTCGTGGGTCAGAGAGCAATTACTTCTAAATCTCAACTGTAAGTTTCTCTGCTGTATGGTTATAGCTAATGAAACAATTCTTCTCAAATAGCTTTGATTGATAAAAAAAAAAAAAAAAGAAAGAAAGAAAAAAAAAGGGGGGGGGGGGGAGTTAGCTATTACACACAAATTGCATAGCAGCCCAAAAGAGCCTCCCAGCAAGAGATGACCCAGCATTGAAATATATAATTTGCAGACACAGTTCTAATCTTTTCCATTTTTATTGGTCAAAGAGTGAACTCCTATGCAAATTCCTAAACAATAATCACATCACAAGGAAGTATGCCTAATTTCAAAGCATAACAGTGTTCCATCTTAAATATACTTGGCACTTTTGTATCATTTGAGTTTTTCACTTAGTTTTTTCTTCTTCTAGGATTCTCCATTTCTTCTTAGTGCTTAAATAGATGTTTCAGGGCCGGCTTTAGGCACTAATGATCCTCCTGTGGCCCAGGAGTCCCCCTCCAGCAATGTTTTTTTCAAAACAGATCCATGAGAGGCAGGCTGTGGTGATAGGACCTGAAGGCATCTTACCCAGACTTGCTATTTCTTCTTTCTGTTTGTCTCTGGTTCATTTTGAGAAATGCTCAAGGGTGTCTAAGACACATTGGAGAACACAAATGCGCCACCAGCTCAGAGCAGCATTTTACTCTGTGCATCAGAGGCATCCGCAGCCACTGGGCTCTTTTGAAATATAAATGGCAATTCTATCCGTGACTTTCAAGGCTGAAACTGGTCCCATCATCACTGCAGAATCATTAAAATTCTCCAGTAATATCTTGGTAGGTACAATCAATGTATGGATTAATTTCGACACAAACTGGCATTTTGACACATGAGGGAGGATTGACTAAAACAAGTTGGCTTAGTAATTAAAGTGAAGATAAATAATTCCCTTAAACTTCAATATATTTAATATGGGACTTGCCTCTGACAATCCAGGAATAGCAGCTCTTTTAAGATGTCGACTTTCACTGTGTGCATTGTAGCATGAAACCATCAAAGACAGGGATGCCCTTTACTATCATAAAGTAACCTAAATGCTAACTTGATCCCCTCCCTATAAATATAGAGGGACATGGAATTGTTGTTAAAGGATAATTCTTTAATCATCTTCAATGTAGGGCTAGTAAGTACCTTGTGTTGATTTTTAAAGGGATGAGAAATAGGTAGGAAATAGTACTCTAGTGAGGTGCGATTTAAAACCATGCCTATCACACTCTACCTGTCCTTGTGAACACATCTCAACTTTATAGAAATGGGACTCCAACTGCATCCCTGGAAAACTGTCGGTATTAGCACTCTAGGGCATCCTCTCGCGCAGAAGTCTCGATATCTTATCCGGAATACGTGTTCTGTCTGACAAATTTTGGGGTGTTATTTTGCCTTCCAGATACTCAGATGTTCCTTTGACATCTGGGAGTTTTAATTAACAGCCTCTCTGTGTATCTAAAGCAAAGAAAACTTTGTCTGATCAGGCTAATGCTGGGGAAGCATTCTTATTTATCAAGACAGCATCTCCACCATCACATTAATTGGTACCAAATTTTTGATTTATCCTAAAAGAACATATTACCCAGTGGATTTGGAGGAGTTAACGGGAATCTACAGGGTGACTTTAATCTTTATGTCTTTATATACTTGAGGGCATTTTACTGCACCTCTGCACTCCTTTCACTACACAATCATTTTCTACTTTAGAAATGTAGCCATTTGGATCAATAGTTACAGTACAATATATTGTACTTCTGATGGAAGCCTCACAGGACAGTTAAGAGCCTCTCTAGTAATTTCGCCAAATGCTTGGTTACACTCTGAAATCTATTTGAAAAAATAAAGTTAGCACAACATCCACAGAGCCAAATTTACTAGAGTTCTAATGAAATTTTACTTACTCCACTTATGTTTATTAAAATTAAATTAGGAAAAATGGGAGTGCAAAGGAATGTGTTCCTGCTTAAAAAAATGGAGGGTTTTTTTTTTTTTTTAATGGAACTCTAAAAGTGCTACATGTTGGAAGTAGCTGCCTTCCGTTGCAATATTTCCAGTACTACTAAACATGATGATTTGGGTTTGGGGGGTATTTCTAGCTGTTGTGATGACAGTGCACTTCTAATGTTAGAAGAAAAAAAAAAAGAAAGAAAAATATCCCTAAGATGCCCACAGATGTTTTCAGAATGTACAGGAGACAAAGTGGGAAAGGATCTAAAAATCCGTGTCTCTTAAAGCGTTAACAAATTTAGCCAGCAAGTTGAGGATTTTACAGTAAATTCTTTATCTATAAACAAACTGGGTTATCACAGCTGTTTATTGTACTGCTAGCCCTCCTCCTAACCTTTATGTCTTTATTGCTTACATACCATTCCCTTGTTTATATATCTGTACCATTCTGTGCCCTTGAACTTGGCTCCTCTGTGCCCCGACCTCTACAAGCTAGCTCACTCACTCTGCTCACGTCTGCAATCAGTAAATCTGAGACAGGGGCGGGCTGATAGCCAAGCTGCAGCAGGGCAATTAACACAGAACTAAAGTGTCATTCATGGCATGGCTAGGAGAGTGGTAGACCACAGATGACAGTTCTCAGCTCTGAAGCTGTGACATCTAGGCCAGACTGAGGATTATAAGGAACAAGGAAAAAAGGAAAAGGGGAAGGGGGAAAAGTGGTAGAGATAGAGTTCTCAAAGAAAAAGTGCTGAGTGGCTTCTCTTTGAAGAATTGTTTATTCCCTAATATAAGATTCCAGCTGTCTGACCAGTTAATTGGGTGAATACCAGAGCAAAGCATTCTTCACATTAAGTGAAATGAGTAAAATGGGCATCTTTCTTTCTTCTTTGTGGAAGGAGAAAGTAGTGCAAAAATGCAAATAAAAAGTCCAGGAAACTCTCAGTTCTTGTAAGAAGAAGAAGGAGGAGGAAGAGAGAGAGAGATAGATAGATAGAGAGAGAGAGAGAGACAGAGAGAGACAGAGACAGAGAGACAGAGAAAGTGAAAGAAAAAGAGAAGGTGGGGAGTATAAGAGGGAGAAAAAGAATGAAAGAGAAAGAGTAAAAGAGAGAATGAAAGAGAGAATGAGATAGTGAAAGAGAAAAAAGAGTGTGAAAGACAGGGAGAAAGTGAAAGAGATAGAGTAAAAGAATAAAAGAGAAGAGAGTGAAAGAGAAAGAGATAATGAGAGTGAAAAAGATTAAAGAGAGTGAATGAGAGTGAGAGAGTGAAGAGAGTGAAAGAGAGATAATGAAAGAGAAAGAGAATGAGAATAAAATAGAAAGAGAGGGTGGATGAGAGAGGAGGTGAGAGAGAAAGAGTAAAAGAGAGTAAATTGAGAGAGAATGGAAGAGAGTAAATGTGAGAGAGAATGAAAGAGAAAGTGAAAGGTAAAGAGAGAGTGAAGAGAGAATAAGAGAGAAAGTGAAAGAGAGAGGATGACAGTGAGAGTGAAGAGAGAGTAGAAGAGAAAGAGATAGTGAATGAGAGATGGGGTGAAAGAGAAAGAATAAAAAAGTAAATGTGAGAGAGAATGAAAAAGAAAGTGAAAATGGAGAGAATAAAAGAGAGAGAATGAAAGAGAAAGAATAAAAAAGAGAATGTGAATAAGAGAGAAGAGGTAAAAGAGTGAAAAAGAATAAATGAGAAAGAGAAGAACAGAGAGAAAGGAAACCTCCTTTTTTATTGTGCTCCATGCCATGCTTTCCCTGCAGCCACCTACTTGCTCCTACTCTTGTATCTTAATAAAGTTGGTGTTGCATAAAAGCAGAAAGCCAGGAACCCTGCTAAATGTTTCTACTCCTTATTTTCTCCCTTCTTCCTTCCCTACATCCCCATCTCCAGCTTTTTGGGTTATTCCCAGCTTTACTAGGAGCATAAAAAGACACAATGCATCTTTGTGATGAATGCAAGTACATGGGGCCACCTCAGCTGTGAGGCCACAGAGAACACCCAGACCACCAGGGGGCAGCAGGGATCCTAAGCATGCTGTTCCCTCAAATCATATCAGGCTGGTCCATAAAGCCTGGGAGAAGTTCTTAGAAGATATGGTGGTCTTATAGAATTTCTCTCTCTAGCCTTTCTTTTCAAGTTGGAAATTTATGGATGGATTTTTTTTCCAATTTTTGGGCCAAATATCCCTATTGAGTACCTACCTAGACTTATACAAAAATGGGATGAGAGAGTGTAAAAAGGTAGTTAGGGATTGAAGAAAATAAATATAATATATATATATATATATATATATATATATATATATATATATATATATTCATTCTCTGGATTCTGCTACCTTTAGTTCATTGAGAAGAGGCAAAATTATTTGTCCTTTGAAGTAGACCATGATATCAAGGAGATGATATTTTCATAGACCATTTTCTCTAGGATTCTAAAAGCTATTTTTCTTTTTTCTTTTCTTCTGTTCTATTTCTTCTTCTTTCCCCTTCCTTCCTTCCTTCTTCTTTTTTCTAGTTCTTCTTCTGTAAACCTACAAACATATCTTGCATTGGGCTCAAGGGATCTGAAGCTGAGGCTGGGATATGATCACTTATCCTAGCCAAGTGGCTAATCTTAGCTTAATCTTCCTAAGTTTCCAGCTGACCCTTACTTTAGGAGTTCTTTTCTTATCCCTATTCTCCCTGAAATTACTCTGCATTTTTTAAATTTACTTATATGTGTCTATTCTATTTCAGTTTATGAAAAATCCTTGAAGACATTTTCATTTTTTTCTTTTTTGTCTTTGTATCTCCAGTATCTAACAGTGTCTCGTCCTCTTTATTCACTTCAAGGCTATCTATTGACATAAAGTTATTCTGTAAAATTGGGATAACATTACTCCTACCTATTTTATAGGATTATTTGCCTTAAAAATGCCAAATCTTAAAAAATGCTGTTTAAATGCGTGCTAAAATTATTGTTAAAATTAACATTATTTGATGACCAGTGACCAGCCGCTTTTCATGTAAAATGACTGTAATCCAAGTTTAACTTCAGAAAATGAGGCATTTTTAGATATTCACACACACACACACATATGTACACACTCTTCAGATATGAAAGAGCTTTAATATCATAGGTGAGAATTTTTCTTAACAATCTTACAAAAGATAGCATTTTAGTGCTAGGTTTTATACCATACATTTTAAAAGGTTAGAGTGTGGAATAAATGGAATTTATGGTCAAGAAGAGGGAAATTTCTTTTACATGTATTTGTGAAAGTTACACAGAAGAAGTCCTAGAATCCAGAATAACTATATTCTTTGTTTCATGATGCTTTTGGTTTACTAGAAATGAACAGAAGACCAGAAGACTTGAATTTCCACATAGTTATTTCATCCAGTAAATTCTAGTTTTTCCTTATGCAGTTTTTCCTGCTATGTTCCCTCAGATATGTATGGATAAATAGACAGACAGATAGATAGATAAAGATAGATATAGTCTTCTCTATTAATACAAAATCTACTTGAAAGGACTGACTTGATTTTGTATTTGGATCCCAAAACTTAAGCAGACTGTATGTTCTAGTAACTATTTAATAAATTATTTCTATTTCTTAAAATTATTTATTAATAAATTACTTATATTATTTCTATTACTTTGGAAAAGCACTTGGCCCCAGATGAACCCCATCTGTAATATGGGAACAATGATACTTGCCTTAGCTGTCTTTTTGGTTAGCATAAGACTTCAATTATGTAATGTATGTGAAAATAGGTTCATACACCTAAATCTGGAAAGACCTTCCTTTTACTAGTGGGTGATCTGAAGCAATAGTAAATTGTTTAAAGGCAGATGGTAAATGTCAGGGGGGAATGAAATTTGAACACAGATCTTTTGACTCCAGAAAAATGTTCTGTTTCTTTCTATTATACCACAAAATATATAGCTCAAGTAGCATTTAGTTAAATGGTCATGGCAGTATGGTAAATGACAGTCACAGCCAAAATGATTCTTTCTAATGGAGGTGCGGAAAAATTGAGTGATAGAGTTATAACTAAAACTTAGAAACTTTTGCATCAAAGTGAGGTATAGATTCTTCAGCTAGCTAGTAGAAGGTCTGATTTTTATGGGATAATTATTAAAATCCACTGTGTAGTACAGGAACTTTAATTATGTTATGCAAAAGCCTGAACATTAAAAAGGATATTTGAAATGGTGTAAGCCTGACCAAATGCCCCATCCTTAACCCCTTGTTCAAATTATTTTTGTCTTCACTCTGTAACTTTATTTATCCTTGACATATGGCCCCTTGACATCTAGCCAATCATGAGTCATGTAGAATGAACAAATTTGGAACCAAAATTTGGATGGAACATTTTGTAGCATGGATACAGTTGAAAAACGCATATGCATCCTGTGTATTCTTTCCTAGCATGCTTATTTTCTATGGCATAGACATATCAACCAGATATAACGTGTTCAATATTTGAGTCTCTTAGCAATGATAGATAGGATTCAGGTACTTGCGCTGGAAACCCAATTGGAGCAATTAACACTTCCAACCCTCCATTTTCTAATCTCTGCTGTGATGTTGTTCACCAATTTCTCATTCTTTCCTGTGTCAAAGTTCTTTCCCCTGAAAAGCTGCAGGATCATCTCATTGGTTTCTATTGTCGTGTTGCCTATAATAACTGTTCTTAGAGAGTTTAAAAAGATAGGATTCCAGCCCAAGGAGAGACCAATATCGTATTGCCATGCCATTTAAACTCTTCTATTAAAGTGCAATGAACTTGGAGACTGTGTAGCTAGTATTCTCAGAGAAGATAAAAAGGGGAGACTTATATTTGTGCTTCTGACATCTAACCCCTCTCAATCCAACCTAAAATATTACTCTTTTTAAGAAATCCATTTACTCTTTTTTACCTTTTTCTGTCCCCATGCTTGTATATTTCCATGTAATTTGAAAAGGACCAGCAGTTGGCCTTCTAGTCACCATTCATTATCTTATCTTTCTCACTCTTCTGCTTGCCAAGTTAATAATACAGATCATTTTAATCTTTCTGTATGGAAACCTAACAACTTTCCTTAATTGTTGTCCTATAGTCCTTAGATTTTTTTTCTATTTCTTACATCTAATTTGAAAGCTAAAGTTTTCTAAACCAAAGGAAGACAACATTCAAGGTAACTATCCAATTATCCATTTACTGAGTTACCATTATCTTCTTTTAATGTATAACAAAGACCTCTTATTTATCACATCATCCTTTATTTCTTACTTAATACAACCTATGATCCTATTTATTTTTATTTTTTTAAATCTTCTACTGCAAGTCGAGTCAACATATTCTTTGAGCTGTCAACGGTGATATCTCGATCTTTTTCTTGAGAGGCTCTGGGTAATTCAGAAACCATTAGTGTACTGCATATGAGTGGTCTGAATTGCTCCTTCCACTGAGCCTTACCTTGAACTTGCTACACTGAATTCCATTCACCATTGTGATGCTCGATTACTTAGCTGTCTTTGGTCTTTCTGGATTTCTTTCCATTCCCTAGGCTTGACTACAACTGTGCTTAGTATCTGAATAATTATATGGTTTTGATAAATTTGCTGACCTTCCATTCACCCCATCCTTCAGGTTGTTAATAAACTTATAGAACACAAGCTTCACAGCTGATCTGTGGGTTATCAACTAATTTTCAAGCTGAAAACTAGTGATTTCTTTTGGCCTTTCTTTGCCTAACCAGTTTCAATCCAATTGTGATAGGACTCAGTGGCTTTGTCTATAGGATATCCAAACAGCCAGGTTAAAATCTTATTTTGTAGAACAATATTCAAAACAGTTGTTTGGTATTATGGAAACATAGACTATGTTTTATCCTGTAATTATCAACTTTCCACTGCTTCCTCTGAATCACAGCCACTGCTTTAAAGAAGTCAAAATTAATTAATTCCTACTTGTTTCCTGTTTCTTTTAAAAACCTTTCAAATAATTATTAGCAGGTTAGATAGTGCGTAACATAAGTTAATATCTGATTACATTTTCTTTCTACTATGATTGATTTAAGTGCTCTGTGCTGAATTTTAATTTTGAATCCATCAATCAACAAACATTTATTGAGCATCTATATACCCTAGTTCTACATGCTGGAGGGGACATAAAGATATAAAACATATGATCAGTGCCTACAATTAAGTTGGGGTGTCAAAACATATATAAAAATAGTGGAAGTAAAGGAAAATAGCTAAATGTATGGTATTGGTAATATGCACTTTGAGTCCAGAGCGGGAGGAGAAGAGAGATGAAATTACTCAGGGAATGCTTCCTGGGGCCAAACCAGGGCCTAGGAAAAAAGGGATGTGATTTGGATAGGTTTTAGGGTGAGGGAATATATCCAGGTAGGAGGAGTGATGTGAATGAGAGCATGGGAAGCAAAAAAGTGCAAATAATATCTGATTAGATCAGAGGATATAAATAGAAGTAGATGCTATACATTTAGAAAGAAAATATGAAGCAAAAGAACATCTGAGTGTTATAGACACTACCTACATCTCTCTATAAAAGTTGTAAAAAAAAAAAGTAGTCTCTTTAAATAGAAATGTTTAAAATCAGTAAATGATAGTATTTTAGAAGACTGAATAGGGATAAAATAAACATAATTTTGCTCAACAGAGACAGGTATTCAATGAGGAATACCAAACACATGGACTTTGGGAAGAATTTCTAGCTCAATACAAACACATAAACCTTTCACAATTATTTCTACAGATTGAGAATATAATTTTTTGAGAATATAATTCTTAATAATATCCTTAAAGATGTCACAGGAGGGACAGGCATAGAGAAGTTGAACTCTGCATTGCTAGAGGGGGGTGTTCCCATCAATATGATCCTAGATCCATTGCACTAATAAGAACATAAGGAAAAAAAAAGAGTAACAGACACAGAGAGACACAGAGAGACAGAGATGGAAAGAGAACAGTGCTGGATAGAGAAGATAACAAGTTCTTTTTTTTTCCTTTGAATATATTTCTTTCAGAAATCTTTATGGAAAGTCAAATTCTCAATGTGCAATTTACTTAATATAAGTACTATCTGTACAGAGCATAAGACAGACAGATACACATATACATACACACAGAGAGACAAAGAGAGAGACAGAGACAGAAAGAGAACATAGCCCTCACTGAACACTCATTTCATGCAAGGCTCTATGCTGAAGACAGAAATAAGCAAGTTAAGCTAATCTGCCCTTAAGAATTTTACGTAAAGGGACAATGAAAAGGGAAAAGATAATGAGGAAATAACCAGGAAATTTGCTCCATAATAATATCAAATTAGAATTTATTTCAAAGCTTAAAATTTTTGAAATTAACTTAAATTCTATTCCTCCAGTCAAGTTACTTTACAAAAGTAAAAAAAAAAAATGCTTATCTAAAAGATTAAGAATCATAACAATGTGAAATTATTTGAAGATGTATCAATATTCTAAACCACATAGTAGTATAGTGTTAGATGACATCTCCAGAGCTCTGCTGGGTTGATCCTAATAAGAGACCATGCAAATATTTCAATTACTAGCAGAATGAGTGAAGAAAGGCAACAAGGAGAGAAGAAAGAGGCAAGAGGGGAAAGGAACAAACAGAGACATGTTACCTATTCCTATCCAGGATATAAAAAGACCTGTCTTTAAGCGCCACTTTGTCTCATCTGTAAGTTTCAGGTTAGTCTGCATGTCAATTCCTTGGTTTTCCCTAAGCAGAGAAAACAATATCACATGCTCTATATTGCTGATCTGAGAGGTATCCAAGTTGCCACATCCCCTTTTAAAGAGGTAAGTCAATTTTGAATCAAGGACCAATAGCCAACCCTATAAACAACATAAAGACATTTTCTCAATCCAAACATTTGGAATTGGGACTCTTTTTCTAAGACCTATTTTTCTGGCTAGTGCTAACCAGTGGTGAGCTAGTTATTTTGACTCTCTTCTAAATATCATAGAATATCATAGATATAGGACTGATAATTGTGTTTTTGCCAAAGAAGGCTAAATAGAATAATCCTAAAAATGAAGCCTTAGATTTGGAGTTAAAAATTTCCAACTCTCATTTGTATCATTCCAGATTAGTCACTTAACTTCTCACTGACTCCATTTATTAATCTGTAAAATGAGGGAATTAGATATTTCTAAATTCTATTCAAAAATTCTGATTCCTTTAAGACTGATGGATGATTTTCAATTGTAGGCTAAGGAGCTTGGGATTTTCTCTTCTGGGCATTAGCATCCATTGAAATTTTAGAGCAAGAAAATGAGGTTAGCTAACATCAATCAGTAAATTCAGTCTTATCACCTCATTGAAATAAGAAAGTAGATTAAAGGTAACTAATTCCTATATGGAGTACAGTGGAAAGAAGATTGTATTTAGAGTTAAGGTATCTGGTTCAAATTCATGTCACTCCCTCTACCTCTTTCAGTAAACCTCAGTGGCTCCCTATTACCTCAAAGATTAAATATAAAATCTTCTTTTTGGTTTTAAAGTCCTTCACAGCCTGGACCCTTCCTACCAGTCTAGTCTTCTTGAACATTATTCAGCTCTATATGTTCTATAATCCAGTGACACTGATCTCTTTGCTGTTTTTCAGAATGCTCTTTGTCCCATCTTCTTGATTTCATTAGTTATCTTCCATGCTTGGAATGCTCTTCTTCCTTAGATTCCTTGAAGTGTCACCTAAAATCTTTCTTTCTATAGGAAACATTCTTGGATTCCCCATAATGACACTGCCTTCTCATTAGGATCACCTTTATCTACATACTCTATATGTCTTGTTTATACATAGTTGTTTGAATGCTGTCTCCTCCATTACAATGTGAGCTCCAAAGGCATTGGAAATATATATGATTTATCATAAGTTGGCAGCAGAATAGTACTATAATGACTTGTGAAATGAAATTTATTGTAAAAAATACAGATCATTAAGAATATGTATGATCATATTCATAGTAGGTGAGCTAACAAGATCAAAAGAGAATAAAAGGATAACCCAAGTATCACATTGATACTTTTGAGTTAGTAGGAGAACTAAAGATCATTTATCAGTGTGCTGAGTGCCTCATATATGGAGGATTTATGGAAAAGGCATAGACAAGTATTGCACAGGATGAAAAAGCATGGCGAGGATGCTCTTTATTTCAGTAGATAGAAGACTCCTATTGGTACCTTGAAACACTCAAAGTATCAAAGTTGAGGGTGATGAGTGAGGGGGAGGCAGAGGAGAGACTGAAAGAAGAGAGATTAATAAACTTTTGTAGTGATCCAAGAGTAAAGCAAGATGAGTTGGGTGAGAATTATGGCAGTAGAATAAAAAGAAAGACCATTATGGTTAAGAGGGTTTTAAACTTGAGTGAGCAGAGAGATGCTACTTTGAACAGAAAAGGGAATTTCAATTGAGGAAACTATTCTAAATGTTAAACCTTGCATCTTTCTGATATGGAATAAAATTATTGTTGTTTATTAAGTTAAAGGAAATAAATAAATTTACACAAAAATAAGTAAATAAATTAGATAGATTATTGTTGTTATTTAGTTGTTCCAGTCAGGTATGATTCTTAATGATCCTGTTTTGGATTTTCTTGGTAAAAATATTGATGTGGTTTGCTATTTCCTTCTCCAGGTTATTGTTTAGATAAAGAAACTTAAGTGAACAGGATTAAGTGACTTACCCAGACTCACACAGCTAGAAAATATCTGAGGCCAGATTTAAATTCAGGAAGATCAATCTTTCAGACTCTAGGCTTGGTACTTTACTATGCCACTTAGTTGCCCCATATTTTATTATAAGCACTTTTATTAAAGATAAATGCAATATTAAACACATTGTAGCTTTTGTAAGACTGGCTCCTTTAAATAATAGAGAGTGCTTTTACATATATATATTATTCTGGTACCCAAGTACCTTCTGAATTAAGCAATCATTAGTACTTGGATACTTAGTCCTGGAGATGTTTTATGCAGTGCAAGACAAATTACACAGTTACCTGGTGTTGGTGAATGGTTGCAAATTAACTTCAGCTATTCAAATGGGTTGCTTGCTATCTCTCTGATCTATTGTGCCATTGACATTGTCCTTCTCATCTCTGTTAAAAAAAATATTTTTGTTATTATTATTCAATTTTCTTTAGCATTTTTCTCTTTTTGGCTTCAATGATCATTCCCCTTAACTCTGTTAACTTGAAGAATGGCGAGGAACTTTGAGTTATGCCATTGGAGGATGATTCAAGGAAACTGAGGATGTTTACTTAGGAGAAGAACAGACTTCAGGGAGGATGGAGAGTGGGACTGGAGAGAAATTCAATACCTGTCTACAAGTATTTGAAGGGATGTTGTCTGCAATAAGGAAAAGATTTTCTTTTTTATGCTTGGCCAGAACAGGCTGATTCAGAAGAAGCTGTGGAAACTGAAAAGGGAAAAATATAGGTCTGAAGTAAGGAAAGACTTTCTAACAATTAGGGCTAGTCTGTTTCTTCAAAATAGAATAGGCTGTTTTGCAACATAGATGTCTTTACCTCACAGAATGTCTTTAAGCAAAGACTGATAGGATGTGGTAGAGGAGATTTTTTTTCAAGCATGGGTTAACCACTTAAGTACTTTTCATATAAACATACATTATAAACAAACATACAAACATATATACATATGTTTGTATATTTATATGTATATACATATATATGTATGTACATATACAAGTGTGTGAATATATGTATACACACACACATATATATATAGTAAGTTTATGTATGTACTATGATATCTCAGAACAAGGGAATATACACCTATCTCTTGTTTGGAAGCTTGGTTTTATGAGTGTCAGAGATGAAGGACATTAACTAAGAACTACTGCTTTTATATGGCTTCAGATAAAACAATATTAGCCTATTCTGAAACAATGAATAAATTGGTATAAGTGAATGTTTGTCATGCCTTAAAAGTAATGGAAAAAGCAGAATTAGTGAAGAGGAAAGCCAGGAAAGAATGTTAAAAGGGAATTTATCTCCATGAGGTCTTTGATATAATGCTATCTCAATATAATTCATAGTTATTCAACATCTTGTTTTATCTACTTGTTAGAATGGTATAATGGTACCTTGGCTATGGCATCTTGGAAAATTCTATGACTATGTCTTAATCTTCACAGCATCCCTGGGCTGTGAAGAAAGATGATGATATGCTTTATTTCTAAACATGCCTTGAATCTATCATCTGAATTTGTGTTCAGAAAATAAACACTTATTTAAGAAAAAGTTGAGCAAATGTAGGATCATTTCTTTGACAGACTTGAGAGCTAAAGCACCAAGATTCATGGCTGATGATAAAATTGGGTAGTAGCTAAGATCCTGATGTTAATGGAGGCCATGCCCAGTGACACTTCCTTAGGGAACGTTTCTTAGGGGACACTCACTCTGTTCCATACTACATTCTTTTCTTACTGTCTTATCTACATCAACTTTACCAGAAGTTTATCTAGGATTGGAGTAAAACTTTGAGTTCTTTAGTGTTTTATTTCTGCAAGTTGGAATGGACGGTTTAACACCTGTGTGCATTCTGATCACCTGAACCTACAATGAGACCCCCCCCCCCCAGTCTCTGCTTGTTGGCAACAGTCTGTCTGTTGCCTCTTTTTGAGATTGTTCATTTTACATTTGGTTTAGCCAAGAACTCAGCAGCATCAAACTGTACAAGGATGTTATCCAGGGATACTAGGGGAAAGAGCTCGAGCAGGACCATAAAAATAACAAGGTGCAAACAAATGCTACACTCTCTAGGTGTTGATCAGTAACACCTGGAGATTCTAGCCGACAACCTAACTAATCAGTAAATCACCTAAATGCTGGTTGTTCCCTTAGCCACCTCAGGTGAAAATGAAACAGCTGTTTAATTTTGCTTTTATGATAGGAAATTCATATTCCAAGTTGTTGATATCTTCATTTTGTAATTGGATGCTTATTGGCATTTTCTCATTATTCTTGAAGCTCTCTGGTCATAAGGTAACATGGTTTATGATGGGGAAAACGCTGAATTTTCATTTACCCTTTTGGGCAAAAGAAGGTTTGAGAAATGGAACCCAAATGAAACCCTTTGAAACTCAAATGCTGAGGACAGGGGTAACAAAGAAGGTTGAGATTTGGGGTACTGAAGTTTCAGTACAGAGCCTTCCAATTCACCATCAGGAATGCTAAGCAGAGGAAATACGATTCTGGAACATGGGCCTTGCAAGCTCTTAAAACCTCTAAAGAAAAGAGCTTTGGTTGGCTTGAGACTGTGCAATAGCCAGCTACAACTGAATGCTTTATTGCTGTCTGGAAGTGTTTATTTTCTGAACATAAATTCAGGGGACAGATTCAAGGCATGTCTAGAAATAAAGCATATCATCATGTGAGCTAAGCTGACAAGGACAATTTACTGTACCCTGCATTCGTTCTGGGCCAATCGGAAGAGAGCAGGCTATTAACATTCTGAAATTCCCGCTGTTCAGTTCTGATTGTCCCTTCACTGAACTTTGGAATGGCATGTATTAACCCCTTGAGGGTCTCTGAGGCAGAGCTCAGATCCCACGAAGGGACACTTGTTCAGCCCCAGCACACATAGGCAGCTTGTCCAGATGTTACTGACAGCAACAGGATGATTTTAAATGCCACGCCACTGAGGATACAGGGAGGGGGCTAGGGTGGGAGCAGGGGCCCAGCAGAGGGTTAAAAGATTTCCTGAAGGCTTTTGTGGAGACTACTTACATAGTGGACTTCATTGTTAAGCTGTGATTCAATTTTCTAAGAAAGATGGAAGTTAGAGTTCTCTATTGAATATTCAGTCAGAGACTGTTAGATAACAAATACGATATTGTGGCACTCACCAACTAGGGAGGTAGGAAGGCGCTAAATCTGACACATGTATGACTTGTGATATGGGCTTTGGTTTTGTGACATTCTTAAAAACATCTGGTTACACCTGCTGGTGATGGGGTTTAAGCCCATTGATTGAAAAAAAAATCGTTGAAAGGATCCCCCCATCTCAAACTTGAAAAGAAATGAGCATAACAACAAACTATCAACTTTAAAACACGTCAAAGAAGTGCATTTTGGAACAGCATGTTCAAAAAACTGGAAAGCAATATATAAAATCAGTTTTCCCATGTCATTAATATTGACATGCTATATTCTGGGTTAATTTATTACTCAGCATACTAGAAAAAAATTGACTCAGGATCAAATGGTAAAGATAAGGACTTGGACTGAAAAACTTTTATGCTTAAATGAAAAAAAAAATCACCACAAGAACTTGCATGTACTTGATACTAGGAATTAAATTTGTTTCCTTACAACATAAAAAAAGATTAAATATTTAGCTTCACATTTATTTGCTATAGAAAAAAAATGTTTTTATCCATTTCCTTTTTTCTTTCCTATGTTAAATCCCTTCCTGCTAGTTTCTTTTATATAATCCTTTCCTCATGTCATTGTTTAATATAATAATCTTCAGCTCCTAGATGAAGAAAGAGGAAAAGAAAGAATCAAAAGAAACATTTATCCAAAAAGACATGCTTTAAGTTGTTGCATAATTTCTTCTAAAAAAACTTCTGAACATTCCAATGTGTTACTTCATAGGCAGACATCAACTTTTAGAATTGTATGTGTCATTTTGGCTTTTCTTCTTCCTTTAAATCTTCATTGTAGCTGTGTTTTCACTAATGTTATATGCTCCTTCAAAGGTACAGATTGCAATTCATCCATGACCTCTCAATCTCAATGACCTTGAAGTCTTGGAAATCTTCAGGGTTAAGGTGGGGGTGGATGTCTCTCAGAGAATCCAGTGATTTCCTTAGGAATCATTGAATTCTCTGAGAGGTATCTATCCTTGGGGGGCTTTGAAATTTCCTGAATATCAAATGAACATTGAGAGGCCTCCGCAAGTTAAATCTCAGTTTTATAATCTGACTGTCCAACTTCCTTTTGTGGTGAATCAAATCTTAGTCAATCAACCAATCATCATTTACTAAGCAACTAGTTCGTGTCATATATTGTTCTATGGCATGGAAACATTGGGTCATCGTCTTTGCTGCTTCTCTTAAACAATTCTTCCATAGTACTACATCATAACCTAGTTTTACCCATCAAAGATTTCTCCATTACTTCTAGATAATGCTCAATTAAAATGCTTCTGAAACTATTATTAATGCCTCACAGTCAAAGAACGTTATAGTAAAAGAATAATGTTCAAAAGTGGGCTTTTTTTCTCCTGGTAATAAGTTTTGAATCATTAAAAGTATTGGGCATTTTCCTAAAGTCACTCTAGTCAATTCTCTTCATCTCCTATTCAGTTTTAGGTTTAGTTCATTGTCCATTTATAAGATCTATCCAAGATATCTATATACTGATGTTCTTTCTCCACAAAATTTTTTCTAGTTGGGCTAGTTGGACCAAATTCTCTTGGTAGATTAGAAATCTCATTAAATGATACTTGTAGCATTTTAGCCTCATCACAGGCCAAAAAAATTTAGTTATCCAAACAAAATAGAATTTAAAGAATTCTTTGAAGCTCACAATGGTACGTTCTTAATGGTGCAGTTAATAAGCCTTTAATAACCACTTATTGTGTACAAAGTACTGTGCTAACTTGATTATTCCTTTTATTAGAGATAGAAACCAAAAGGATTTAAAGTTAGAAAAGACTTTAGAGCTTATCTAATTCAGCCCCATCCTTTTATAAATAAGGAAATTGAGGCTCAAGGATCTTATCATTTTTGCTCAAGGTTTCACAAGAAGGAACTGGGCCAAAATTTAAACTTATATCCTGAATTCAGTGCCCTTTGCACTAATTAATGCAATGTTTTTATATATTAATGACTATTTATTTTATTTGTCACCTGAGAGAGCCGAGAACCTAAATTGTCATTAATTTGACTGTTCCTTTTGCTTAATTATAGAAACACTAATGCATCTCCCAAATGGCTGTGGGTTATTCTTATATTCACTCTATCTTCATCCCAAGTTATATATGAGGGACCTTAAGTGATACCCTTATTAGTTTATCTTGAGGTTATTATTATATTGAGGTCATTCATGACTCTTTGAAGATGGATATACATATAAATATACAAATACATATATATACACATGCGTATATATTATATGTAATATATATGTATGTGTATGCATATATATGTGTATGTTATTTATGTATATGATAAAACTCAATGTGACTAAATAATGCTTTTATGAAAATGTTAATGGAAAAATTTGTTTTATTGTTTTATACATAGTTAATAGATACATCTCATTTCTGTCTCAGATATTTCTCTTAGTGGTACTGGTGAATAATTAATGCACTGATTTCTCTTTTTAAGATGTTTACAATTTAGTCTGTGTCATACTCTACCCACTTCCATAATGAAAAGATCAGAGTATTTCAGAGACTTTATATTGCATCTACACTAATAATGATGGAATGTTAAGCATAATGCACCAATAAATATTTGGAAATTGGGTGAAAGGAATGGGGGGAAAGCACTTTGTGCTAATAATTGATATCCTGAGAAATATTGTGATAAATAGAACTAATGCATGCAGATATATTTTTTCCTCCTATAAATGTAATTTGTTTTAAAAATGGTATCAGAAATAATCTGCAGTTAGATCTAAACAACTTGGAAAATATATTGTTTACTTTCATGTTAGTGGCCATTATTTTTCTTTGCTCTTTTTCAGAACAAAATCCCTTCCTGATGACATGAGCTTCAACTATAGAAGTTCAGTCAAGAAAACAGATGGTTTTTTTTTTTTTGAAATTCCAGGGACCAATTCTTGGCCCCCTCCCTTTTCCCTCTTTTTCTTCAGCTGTTTCATTCCCTCATTCTGGCTGATTCCATTTTTCTTCTGACTTCAGACAGGATCAGGGCTTAAAATTGCTAGGAATTTTTCACTTTGATGTGGAATCACATTTGAGGTTATAGTGTAGCTCTCCCCTAAGCTTTGGGTGCTCTGCTCAGTTCCTATGTTAGTAAGAGATTTAGGGGTAGGGGTGGGGTGGATAAGAAATAATTTCCCAGAGTTTTAATCCTTGCTCTTAAACTTTTCTTCCAGGAAACTATAATATATGACCTCATAACAATAATTGCTTACATTTTTTCCTTTCACAAAGACCTATGAAGATAGTACAGTGACAACATTATCTTCATTTTACAGATTAGAAAACCATGGTGAAAAAAATAATCCATTGAGTCATATAGCTAACATGTATTAGTATCTGGACTGGAATTCAGGTGTCCTGACTCTAAGCCCAATTATGTTTCACCACTTTTTTCTTCTCTTATTATGATGTCTGGAAAGTATTGGGTACCTCTCAAAAACATAGCATTTAGGCTAAATTACTCCTATGAATGGATTCTGCTTCTTATGCTTCACATAAAGATTCTAGATTCCAAATCTCATGACAGCTTTCATATCAAAATTGCTTAATTTTCTCCTTTACCTTAGGATTAATGATAAATCAATTTAAGTATCTAATGAATGCCTGGTACTATTATCAGTGCTTAGTTGTTGGGGTAGGGGTACGGGCAATAGAATCTGCTTTAGTGCTTTGAAAGTCCAGTTGTTTTAATATCTATCTGGCAACTCAATTCATAGAAATGTGGAAGCTAGAACCTGGTCAAATATTTTGGCACTTAGTGGATTCTTACTTGTAAGATTTGTGCTAAATGGTCTGGCTTGAGGAGCCCCTTTGGTAGGGAGTAGGAAAGTTTGCAAAAAAAAAGGAAGGAAGAAAAAACCCCCACTAAACTGAGATACTCTTCTATATAGACTAGAAATACTTTCATATGGAACTAGTTTTTTTGGGTTGATTATTTCATCCAGTAAAATCTTTGTACTTTCTTATTTTCCCTCCTCCTTAATACATACACAGAGACTTTCTAATTTGCTCTAACTTCGTTGGGAGTTATGTTCATGAGTTTTAGGAAGACTTTTTTTTATGTTATAGTTTTGTACTTCGGCCATCCCAGCTTTCTATCAGGAGTGGCAGGCAGCCAAAAACTGGAGTCATTGTTTGCAAACTCTAAATATAGAGTCAAGATTTATATGAAGAAAACAGATATGTCTTGTTATAAAACCATGAATAAGCATTGGCACAAACATAATAGTTTATTCTTCCTTGATATCGCTTATTTTAAATAGCTCTCTATCTTTTTTTACCAGGATACTGTAGATAGATACATTACGGAAACATTTCCTTTAGCTGAAAGTACTGGAGGGTTTGCTCTTTTCTTCGTGCAGTTAAGACTTCATTATTCTTTGGAAGTGATGATGGAAATAAGAGCCTGAAGGAGATTTGGTCTCTCTGAATTTCAGGTAGCCTGTGGGAATTTTATTATTAATAATGTATAGTATTCATCTGCAGGTCACTGTTGATGTAAGTCTCTTTCTAGATTTGCCTGAACTTTGCATAAAAGGTGCCTTGATCCCAGGGATTCCTGGTAGTTTTAGTCCACAAGATGTCAAGTACAGTAAGAGGGAATAACCTCTCTGCAAGTCACCTACCCTCTGCTCCCTGCTTGCTTCCCATCCTCCTCCTCCTCCTTCTTCCTTCCCTCCACTTTCAAACACTCCCCCCCCCCAATCCCCTTTAATCATTCCTGCCTGGTCCACAACAAAGGGGTAGAGGGAGGGGGAGAGAAAGAGAGACTTTCAGAAAGAGTTAAAAAGGATGGATGAAATTTATACAATGTACACCATATGGCTTGACATTTTCCAGATTAGTTAAACATTTCTATTGGGAATAAATAGTCCTGTACATCGATGTAAAGAAATTGCATGAGACAAGGGCACATTCAGCAGAGCTATACTATGGAACAAGGCTTACTCCCTGGGAGTATTCAAAAAGTCAGAAAACTGGGGTCCGAGTAGCAGAGACTCATGGTAGCCCATGCTGTCCAATTGTTCTGAAAGCGAGCTAATACCTTGCGATGAGAGCCCAAATAAATTCTAGTGTTTAAAGTTGAAGGTGGGTAATTATTTTCCTTAAAAAAAAAATCCCAATGCCTACAAAACTCTCTTTGAAACAGATGAAGGATTAAAGTTTGTCAGAATCCATTTCTAAGATCTTATTGCCAGTGCAGAGATGCTTGTGATGGCTGCCAAATTGATTCTAGGTGGGTTGATATTGGTGAGACGGCAAGCAGATATGCTTGTGTCTGGTGTAGACTACTCTGCTCCTTGGTGAACAGCCCTAGAGCCATAGATTTCATTTGATCTTTGCAAAGGCTAACATCTGTCTGCTGTCATTTTAGTAAGATTGATGACAGGCTAGGAAAGAGGAGTGGGGTGGGGAGAGCAGAGGGAACAGATCGAGAGAAAAGGAACTCTCAGTGGCCCCAGTGGCGGTGGCCAAGGCTGCCAGGGGTCACTGGTGCGACCTTTCTGGTCGTCCAGAGGCTCTGGCAGGAAGCGCTCCATGCACCATACTGGCAGTAATTGCACTGGCCTGTTACAGTTGATTGCAAGAACTCCAAGACAGAGAGGCAGCATTTTGCACCTTATATATCTTAATAGATTACTCACATTGCAAGCTGCACTGAGCTAAATGTTATGACAGCCATAAGAATGTAGTTTACTGTTATCTTACTGTAGCTGGGCAGTGCAGGGTAAAGCTATCACAAAATATTGTTTTTTTTTAAATTTCCAAGAGAAACTAACTGATGCAGACATGGAGCTATTTTTACATAAACCCCTGAATTTTGGCAAACTCCTTTCAAGATGTAATACATATGCAAATACTATATATGTAATGTATATATATATATACACACATATATGCACACATATATGTGCATGAGTGCAGATATATTTCCTTTTGATACTGAACAAAGTAGCATATGATTTTTTTCTTCTATGCTTCCCCTAAAGTGTTGTGTGAACCCCATGCAGGGCTGAAGTAATTTAAGTCCCTTTTAAGGGATGTGTCCCATATTTGAAGCTTGACTATTGGCTCAGTGTGCATAATACTTAAAGAAATAAATTGTTTCCTTGGCCAAGTAGGGGAGGGGAGTAGATTTTGTGGAGAAGATTCAGTGTGATTTTCATAAATTTTTTGCTTAGACCATAATCTTAGTGTCATATCTATATTGTCCCACTCAGAAAACATGGAAACATGGGGTTGCACATTTGGCAAAAAGAACCTTGCCAAACACATTCAACTGTAGGGTTAAATGCCTTACAGAGTAGGAAAAAGCTGGAGAGCTGGACAAAATTTCTGTGTTTGTTGACTACTGGTGTAGTCAAGTGTTTGATTGGAACCCACTGGAGCACTGACTTTGGGCTATTTTGAGTCTATACCAGCAGGAGACAGATTCCTCCTTTGGAATTCAAGTTAAACCCATGGGACACTTTCCAACTTTGACTTGAAAATAAGACACTTTTTTTCAGATGACAGCCCCAGGTTCCCAGAGTCAGATGCAAGTCTTAACATCCTGAGCCATGGTGACATATCCTTGAATTGTGATTTAATGGACTTATTTGTTAAGCTGTAAAACAAGCAAAATCATCTCCAGTATTTTGAATAGATCACAGGATATTAGTATTGCAAGGAACTTTTAGGTATGTTGATATAATCTTCTTACTCTCTGGTTGAAGATACACAATACTTTCCTATAAAGGAAACTTCAGGTCAGGAGAAGTTTACATCTTTCTTTAATTTCTGAGGTTCAATCAATAGGCTGCTTAACATAAAATTCAATTAGTTTTTATTTTAAAAAACTATTTGATTGTGAGCCTAGCATGTGAAATGCATTGCTAAATTTTTGAAGTGGATGTAAATTGAAAGGTCCAAAGGAAGAAAGAGATCATGGAAGTGTATATCTGAGACTGGCAGGTCATCTAGTCCAACTCTTCCATTTAGGACTGAATTGGTGAAATGACTTAACTAAACACACAAGTAAAAAAACCAGGATTCAAGCCCCAATCCATATATACAAATTCTAAAGATAAAAGAACCTAGAAGAGATAGTATCCAAGACACCTATAAGAGGTTATGTTCCCATGACATCAAAGCAAATGAAGACTGATTAAGCCACAGGAAGCAAAACAACCAGCTTGACAGTGGGTTTACTTATGTATGTTGACAGTCTTGATTGGTTATTTTCATGATGGGTAGAAATGATCTAAGACATTCTTTCCTAGACAGTAACCAAACAAACCAAAATCAAAACCAAAAATTAGTGCAACAAAATACTATTGGGTATGATGTAATGAAAAATTTTCCAACGTTTGTAGTAGCATATTGCTGACATTTATGAAAAATAATCCTTATAAAGATAGCACTTAACATATAGATTGAGAGATTATTGTTTTCTTTTTCAGATTTGGATTTTTCTTTAATTTTTTTGGAGATTCCTTTGCTTGTTTTGTTTTATTACAAATTACCTTTCAATTTTTAAGAAGTGATTAGTTTTCTAGGGGAAAAAAAAGTCTTTCAACAAAGCAGAGTAGTGATATCCCACTGGTTTTGTATCTGTTTTACACAGCACTACCCCTGCAACACAGTAAATGCAGATTTTTTCAGAAAGTTGTTTGACTGATACATAATTGGGGGAGCACAGTAGACAAGAAGATAACCTACCTCAGAACATATTGTGGTATAATTTTATTAACCTCTAATTTTCTAGTTCCTCCTCTTTTTGTTTTCTTTACTCTGTTTTTCCTTCCCTTTTGCTGATCTTTCTAAATCATTTCTCTCTCTCTTATTTAAATTTACTTGAATCTATACTCTGACCATTTGTTCCTCCCCAGAGAGCAGCCTATGGCTGGTCCAACCTCAGTCCTTTCCCTCCATATCCCAATTCAATATGAACACTTACTTGCCCGAGTTAAATGAAAGGCTGAAAGTCTAGGCTTGGAGGACCAGACAGTTCTTTTTTTAGTATTAAACAAATATTTTAAAAATATATATGTTAAAATACATGCAGAATTTTATATATGTATGGATATTTGTTCATATTCCTATTTGTGAATATATGTAACATATATTCATGTGAATATATCAAATTAATAATTAATAAACAAAACAAGAAAAGATTATAAAATAATAAACTGTAAAATAGTTTTAAATATTATGTATATGTAATTAAAATTAACACAGTAATATCTAACTTGCTATATCTGTGGGCTCCTTCTGTATTTGCCTTTTTGCTAAGCATTAAAAATATTTATTTAAATTATTTTTATATATATACCAGCATTCAACACTTAATCTTTTCTTTTAAATAGGATGACTATATATACTTGCGTTCCCCAAATAGATAGATTTCCCTGTATGAGTAAACTAGTTTCATTTTCTTTCGACTCCACAGAACCCACAGTTGAAAGGAGAGAAATGGCAATGATGGGAGTAGTATAGTGGCAGTGGTAGCAGTGGGTGATGGCTGGTGGTTGGTGAGTGATGAGAGGTGGCAGCAGTGGTGGCAATGGTGGCAGTGGGGTGAGGGTAGACAAAGATTGTTTTTCTTTACTTAAAAGCAATTAAGGACTTTTGGCTTAACAATAATAATAATTATTATTAAATAATAATAAAACAAAACAAAAAACAAACCTCAAAATAGTGTCCTCCCACTTCCAGCATTGTCTTTCCTGCCTCTTTCCTGCTTTCTTCTTCCTAGACTAACTGAAACCTTGGATCAAATGTCTGTCCAAAGTACAAAAAACTGACCACCCCAGGTTAGAAAAACAGGACTCATGTTTTGGGGAAAGTCCTGCTTGTGTTTGCTCTAGATATGCTGAAAATAGGATAAGTATAAATGTGACTGACATGTAGCTTAGAGTGAGACACTGAACAACGGCCAAATAAAAATATTTCTCCATGCCCTCCTGTTGAACAGGAGAATGGCACAGTTTCTGTCTTTGTCAAGTGCAGTTCTCAGGTAAATTGTTCCATCTGATAAAAGAATAGCTCCAGAAAGGGGTGAAAGACCATTTGTAGGACATTTGTATTCATGTGTATATATTTTGCTGTTTATAATTTTGTCATAACAATCACTTCCAGAAGCAAGATGCTTTGCCAGGCACCCCTACAGAATATAGTTTGGGTTTTCAGCAGGAGGAACTAGTGTATGATAAATTTATTTTTATTGTTCAGTGTTTGTCAGAAGGAGCAGGGTGCATTTATCTAAGGGTTACTGACATATACATGAATACACACATCCTTTCCACATTACAGGGTTGGGGCAGGCCACCCCCATGATCTAGAAAATCTTAGTAAAATATTTTGGATCTCCCTTTGTACCAGTGAAAAAAGTCTGAGGTTTTTTTTCTTTTTCTTTTGGGATGTTTGGGAAAGCAGCAGGGGACAGTCAGTAGCTGCAGAAAGTAGAAAGCAAGAATTCCTTTCTCCCTCTTCATTTACCCTAATGTCTTAATGTCATAAAAATGCTCGCTAGGGCCATCCAACCATTAGAGTCCTTTAGGGGCTTAGAGACCCCCTCATGTCCAACCCCCTCATGTTCATGTTTATGTTCTTACTGTAAAAACTGGGTTAGGTATTTGGTCATAGGCTCTATATTGTCTTCTGGCCTTTGTGTCTTGTCTATGGCTTCCTCAAAACTCACCCCAAATTCCCATTTAATTTCTTATATTGACCTATAATATATTGAAACCTCAATGGCGAAAGTTGGGATGTGGAAGGGTTCATTTTTTTACATGGTGTCATATTGTGAATCTTATTTTGTTCAGTTTCTTTATGTATAAGAGGCAAGGGCCATACATCTTAAAAGGTGTATTTAGTATCTCCAGCTAAAATTAATTTTAAAGAGAAATATCAAATGCTCTGATCATCAATGATGAGTCAGAAAAGAAGATTATTTCGTTCACCTTCAGAAAAAAATACTAATTTGATTTTCTAATACTTAGGACTTTTCCCTTTCCCATCCCCAATATCTCACCTTCTTGCTAAGTATAACTAATGCAACAAAATGGAGATTTTTGTAAAAGGATTTTTGTTCAGCTTTCTAATTTCCTCATTCCACAGGTCTTCTATCTCTGAAATTTCCTGATTCTGAGAATCATAATCTTGATTTTACTTGATTTTGGCTTAGGCCCAGATTCAGAGTTTGGCGTCATGTGAAGATGTTACAAAGGGATCATTTTATACAAAAGTACAGTGATCTTAAACTTTATCTTCTCCCTACTCCTATACATGTTTTTATGAAAATGAAGATTCGTTAAATTTGTTGGCATTTTCAGCTTACATATTTTGATAGTTCAGTGTATAGCTTGTTTAAAAAAATAAAATAAAAGATGACCTATAGAAACATTTCCTTTTATTTTACAAATGCACAGAATTTGAAAATTAAAAGAGACTGAAGGTCATCTAGTTTAAATATTTCATTTAAAAAATGGGACTACTAATAGCACCTATCTCTTAGGATTGTTATGAGGAACACAAAAGGTAATATTTATAAAGCACTTAGTCTACCATCTGGCGCATAGTAGGTACTATATAAATGCCTATATCTATATTTCTATTCTTTTTGAGGCAGTGAGGTGGTACAACAGAAAGAGCACTGGGCCAGCAGCCAGGAAGTCTTGAATTTAAATCTGTCCTCCAACACTTATTAGGTGAGTGAGTCTGGGCAACTTATTTAACCTCTAGTTGACTCATTTTCCTCAATTGTAAATGATCACATCTATATCACAGGGTTGTTGTAAGGATCAAATCAGACAATATTTGTAAAACACTTAGCACAGACTCTATATAAAGATTTACTCCTTTCCCCTTTCCTAGATGAACAAATCAAAACATAGTGAAAGGAAATGACTACCACAAGACCACATAACTAGTAAATGATTAAAGTGGCACTGGAAACCAAATCTCCTAACTCTAGATCCAAATCTTTTTTCCACCCCAACATACCATTCTGCAATTGCTCCAAATCTGTATTTATTACATTGAAAATAAACTATTGATTATTTTCAATGTTTATTCAAAGGGGAAAAAAGTCAGATCATTTTTTAAGGTTGAGTAACTGATTTCTTTAATGATGTCATATGGAAATTTAAGCACCTAATTAGGGCATCCCCCCCACCTTTTCAATAAGTCAATAAATATTTATTAAGTGCTTACTATGTTACAGGTACTATGCTTATCATTAAAGATGGAAAGGCTAAAAACACTCTGATTTCCAGGAGCTTATTGTCTAATAGGGAAGTCACCAAGCATGCAACTGTACAAACAAGACATATACAGGATTCAGTGCTTATAAACAATTGAGGAACACTCTAGGATTAAGGAGAATAAGAAGAGGCTTCCCATAGATGGTTGCATTTTAGCGGGGACTTTCTTTCTGTCCTCTGAAACAGAATTATCTTTTTTTTCCCCCTTTCCTCAAAAATGTAGTGTAGGTGAAGAAGAGTAATGTGTTGAGCACGTATCAGGCATTCCATAAACATTTGTTAATAGAAAGCTTATTGAAGAACAATGTTAAGGTAGAAGCAATATAGTTTCAACGTAAGGACCTAGACAAATGAAATAGTAAATATGAGCACATTATGAGAGGTAATATGTTGTAATGGATAATGTTGGACTGTGAATGAGGAAAATCTGGGTTCAGGTATCATCTTTTACAAATACTGGCCATGTGTCCTAGGATTATCTCAGTTCACCAGGAAGATCTCTAAGATTGTTTGCAGAGCAGGTGTTCACCTTCACCAGTAGAAAATTTCTCATTTTAAGTTCCCCAAACCTGTGAAACCACTTATTTGAGCCAAAATAAAGGGCAATAAAATGTTATTTTGATTTTTTCTGATAAAGTCCTACTCTGATGCGAAGATGAAGGGGGAGCTCAATGGGGCAAAGGATAAATCAATTGATTGTAAGTGTGGAATGTAGTAGAGAGGATAATCCTTTGTTGAGTATAGTTGTCATATTGAGAGGGGGTGATTCCCTCCCACAAATGTCCCATGGGTGACATTTTGGGCATCTAGGGTACCTCAGTTCTAATGAAAGAAATTGCCATGGGGAGAAAGGAGTGAAGTACACCTTCTTTAGTAGGAGAAAGATCTCCACCTTACCATGATGGTATCTTGGGAACACGTGTTCCAATGCTGTGGTCCTCTGCTGTCCTCTATACCATGCTTCTTAATTTTGTTATGATAACTCTTCTTGTTGTGGAGATAAATCTAGGTTTTCAAAAGGTAGGCTATCAAAATGCAAGCACTGGCAGATTGCACCTAGAACAATTGGAGAGTTGGTCTAGCAAAGTTCAAAGAGACTCATCCCTACAAGATTTGGCTGCAAGAAGGGACATTTTTGAGCCAAGGTTACCCTTAAGACTGTTTACTAAGATCTAGAGACATTGCCAATTGTGTTAGGGGAGGTGATGCCCACAATGATGTAATCTTGGAACTTCAAAATATTAAAGCAGTATTACTGTTATGTTTCTGGAATAGAAGAGGTAAGAAGCTTGGCAGCACATGGATAGGTTTTTAGGAACCTATTTTATAATCTATTTATATATTTTTATATATAAAACACACAGCTCCTTTATCCTTTCTTTCTGGAATCTTAGGAACCATCTTTACAATGGTCACTCGAGGTTAAGATTGCTTATTTTGTTTTCATGAAAAATAAGGAGATTTTAAATGCTATGAAACATAGCTATTTCATAGAAAAGAAAATAATGTAGGGAGTTGGTAGGAAGCAAAATGCAAGCATTGGCAGACTCCACCTTGTTTGATAGAGCTCTTCATTTCACACCGGGAAGATCCCCATTTATATGCTTGTTGCCTCTCCAGATTAAAACTCCTAGAAAGCAGTGGCTGTTTCATTCTTGTCTTTGTATTTTCAGTATCCAATACAATGCTTGATATATTAAATGCTTATTATATGCTTATTGATTTATTGACTAGTGTGTCCTTAAAGAATTTTTACACAACTGACTTTACCTTTTCAATAGTTGTTAATGATGGGGGTAATTGGGGAATGCAGTAAGGGTGGAGGAGATAGGAAAGGGGAGAATGCTTCATTCACACTGTCTTGAAAATGGTGGCTGGATTTCCACCCTACCCCTTTCAACTAGCTTACCTTTTTCTGAAATATTATTATTACTAACAATTATTAATACCATGTTCTTGTCTTTAGCAGGAGAAACTATATATGTAACACTAAGCAGCAAAAATATCTAGCCTATCTAGTCTGAGATGATGATGATGATTAGCAAAATTGTTAATAATTATAGTACATAGAATTTATATAGTGTTTTAAAGTTTGATAAGAACTTTATGAACATTTCATTTAATTTTCACAATTCTGGGAGATAGAAGCTATTATTATTCCCATTTTTACAGATGAAGAAAATAGATATAGAAAGATTAAGTGTCTTGTTTAGAATCACACAGCTAGCATGTGTCCGGGTTAGGATATTTTCAGACTCACGATATAGTACTCTATTGTATTAGGTGTTGTTGCTATTATTGCTGTTATTATTATTATTAGTGGTTTTGTCAGCATTTTCAAATATTCACAGTATAAAAATTAAGGCTGCAAACCAGGGTGTAACATCAGGCTTTGGGATTTTGGTCATTTCCACACCACAAAAGCCCTTGGTGCTAGAGAAACCCTCTGTGTTTTTAAGATGAGGATTTAAAAAAAAAAAAAAACAAATAATACCAATCTTCAAGCAGTGTGTCAAAAACCCACAAGTGCCTTCTGCTTGGCACATACTTAACCCTGCAACTCTCATAGGGGCCTGGAAATTCCGATTTACTTTTTATCTAGTGGGCCACTGAAACGCTCCATGTTTAAACCATGGGAGCCCGAATAGCTCCCATTAAATATGAGATGAGTGAACAGAATCGGTTCACCCATGCTAACCAAATGCAAATTCTCAGATGGAAACTCATGGTCAGCTCTTTCGGATGCTATTTTCAGAACTTCCACAAAGGACTGCGCTGTGATTATATGTATTCATGATATGTATATCATGTATTCAGCTCAAAGGATATTTGAATGATGCATTTAGAATTATTCCTAAAAAAAGGACTCAGCCAGCATCTGTAAACTGCTTCGTCTTTGAGAAGCGGGAAGAGAGAAAAAAAAATGTAGCTTGATTTTCTTTAAAAAAAAAAATACCAACTCATAAAGCAGTACAGCTTATGTGAGTTGGTGTTAATGCTACATTACACACAGACACACTTAGGCATAATCACATGCATTCACATGCATACTATTGCAAACACATAAACAACCTTATGGAATTTGTTTCTCCCTTATTATTTTCATCTCCAAATTCACTTTTTAAATCAAGGGAGCCCTCGGCATCAGATCATAGACTTTCCTTCCTCTCTCTATAGGAAGACAGATGTCCATGGGACATTTATAAAAGACCAAAGATTTTTGTAGTTGGTTGATTGGTTGTTCTTTCTCTGCCTTACCCTTTCCCCACCCCATTCCACCAGCCATCATCTATATGATCTATATGCATTGACTGCCCAGCTTTCTGTTTAAGAACTTTACTTTTCTTCTTGGGTTGATAGTTATTATTGTTTTTTTCCTTTTCATTCTTTCTTTCCATTCTCATCCCCTCCATATCCCTATCACCCTTCCCCCCTTTACTGTTTCTCTGGCTTATCTTCAGTGGTTCAGTGAAGGTCTGTGTTATGTAGCCTCCTGGGAGACCAAGAGTGTCACATCCAGGTTGTTCCCTATTTCCAATGACCTGGAAAGAAGAAGACCTGAGGATGCTCCCTGATTTGGGATCCTTGTTCCAAAACAGACAAGACCATGCCTCTGGTCTCTGGGCTGTCCAGTTCATTTATCTCCATGATATCATATATTCTAGTTTGTATCAAGCTGCTTCAGCAGAAGGGGTAAGATCTCTGGCCTAGTTCCTTCTTGCCAGCTGAGAGACCTTGGAACAAGGCTAAATTGAAAAACAACAATTGGGAAACCAAAGACCCCTACTATATGCTAAGATTTGAATTATTTTACTTCCTTTGGTCACATATGAAGGAAGAGACTCCCAGAATTGGTCTAATGGTAGATGAGATATTTACCTTTGTGGTACCTTAAGGATTTTCTCTGTCTCAGTGAAGGATGGTGAAAAGACATTGGGATTTGTAGTTAATGGACCAAAGTTAGAATAGAGGATCTATTATTTCCTATAGATTTTCATCAAGTTGCTTAACTTCTTGACAATATCCCTAATCTGGAAAAGGAAGGGGTTGAATGTGATGTTTTTCCCCTAGCTCTAAATCTAAGGCTGATCATCCTATGATTTTATTATTTGTTGAGTACCTGCTAAAGACAAATACTTCCCAGGAGACCATCACTCAGCATGTATTGATTTGTGTTTCGTCCATCTCCTTCATCAGACTTCCTCTAGAGGAAAAAAAAACATATGTCCTCCTGCCTTTATGATTGTCCACTGCAGGGTTATTTTTTTGGGAAAAAAATTGGGAAATAATTTGGGAAAAAATGAATAAACAAAATTTTTCTTCTATACTTTAGCCTCCTCTTCTCTCCACCCCTCGGTATCCTTACACTTTTATAGGGATCCAGTGATCTAATTTCTATGGAGACTTATTCTCAGAAAAGGAGATAAAATTAGTCATCTATATTTCATTTTGTATTTGTCATAATCAACATGGGATGTAGGAATAATGGCACATAGAAGGGGAAAGGAAAACAGTTCTAGGTCCAGAAATTATGGGAGATCCATATAATAAGAATTCTGTCCTATTCTTTCCTTAGTATGACAGACCTCATCTGAAGTGGTCAAGTCTAGTTGCTGTGCAGTTGTAGGGTTCTCTAACAGCTTGGTGTGTTTGGAAATTCTGCATTCTAAATTGTCTCTCTCACTTTACAATGAAAGGACTCATTCCCTATTAACAGAATTTCTAAGCAGGTTTTGAGGGTGAAAGTTTCCTTGCCTGGTACTACTCAAATTATTTTATTGCCTATTTCTACCGTATATAAGGCAGCCAGGTCATACCTTGTGGAAGCCCATAAGCTAGGATAGATAGTAAAGCAGAATGAGATCTAGAAACACAACAAATAAATGAATGTATTTATCTGGGATCCGTTAGTTCAGCAGGATAAGGATCTTGAGAAAATTGATATGTTTAGACAGATTGTGTTCCAGAGGACTGTGTCCTACAGCAGCTGGACAAAAGATGAAGCTCTGACTCTGTTTGGGCTGGGTCCCCACTGTATGCGTATATGTCATTGTCTTCATCTGTTCCAACATTAGTAGAAACTGTCGGGTGAGTGCGTAAGGGCAGTGAGAAGTGCAACATGGGCACTTTACTATGCAGTGTCCAATGAGTGGAGCAGCAAAACATTGCTGAGCTGCAAAATGGGAAGCACTGGGGTGAGAAGCAGGGAAGGACTGACTGCATAAGAGAAAAGAAACCCCAGAGAGTTTTCTTTTTGCATATGGCAAAGGTAGGGATCACATTTCCACATTAGGTAAGAGTAAGAGGGAGAAAAAAATGATCATCTTCCTGGCAGATGAGCTTTTAGAAATACAGAATTATAGATTCAAGGCAAATAGTATGACTTCATAGCATCAGAGATAGGAGGGACCCCTTCCAGTAGCCCAACTCTTTTATTCCACATTTCAGGTAGTAGCTGGCATTGAAATACTAATAGCAATTGAATTAACTTTTATGTGCTTATTTAACATTAGCAACAACAATTGAATAAATGTCTATAGAATGTATCACATGCATTATGTTCTATGGAGTTTTACAAAGTATAAAGTTGATCTTGCCTTCAAGTCACATTATTTGTGGAGCTGAATCCCATATCTAATGGGATACTCCCAGTTTGTAAGATTGGTGCTGTTCTTCAGGCCTCAGGAATCCACATATAATAAGTGAAATGTCCTTCATATGGTGGGCACCAAACAAATATCCACTGATTTGATGTGATTTGAATGCATAAATTTCTAATTCATTTGATTTGCTCCATACATGTTTGCCATCTGACATTTGGAGAGGTCTGCCTTGAAATGGAGAAAGAAACTGGAAAACCATTCTTTTTTTGGTATTAGGATTAATTTTCTATGATACATACTAAATCCATCAGAATAGTGTTTTCTCTCACTTTTACTCAGCAGAGTCTTTGGGCAAGGAAGGGATAAGGAGGAAGAACATCACTATGAAATCTCTTGAGCAATTTCAGGCTTGTGTTGCATTTCCTGGTAAAGGATCTCTGTCTTTCAAAATATAACCACTGAAGAGTCAACAAGGACATGGAAGACATATTAGGTAAATCTAACAGTTATTATTATTAATATCTTTTTAAAGTCATCTAAAATTCACTTATAGTTTTAGGCTCTATAATTTCAGTTCTGTCTTTCTAATTGGGTTGTTTCATATTCTCAGGTCATTTCACTAAACTGTAATGGCTTAGACTAGAACTAGACATATTATAAGCAATAAGGAAAATGGTGGAACAATGCGTATCTATTTTACTTATGGGATTGGCCTTTGTTCCTTGATAAAACTGAATTATTCAGCCTAAAAGTAGTTTTCAGTTATTGTGATTATTCTTGGCTATGTAGCATAACCCAAAGGGAAACTTAAATGCTAGAGAAAGAACAAGTGCTTATTTGGATCTTTCCTATGTCCTCATTTCTAGTTGGAACTTTCTGCTGTCAATAGTAGCTTTTATGGCATACTCAAATGAAATGAATGGATATTTATTTAGTGTTGACTATATAAGATTGTTTCAAATGGCTGGATAATTAGTTAACATTCTGAGGCAGTATACCTATCACACCAACCCAACTTTAAAAGAGGTTGTCTGTTGTATATTGGCTGGTTTTGTTCACATTGTGGGTCATTTCTGCTCAAGGCCTGAGACTTGGATTTGTACTTGCTCTGAAGGAACCTATTTGAGGGTAAATTTTAACATAACTCTTGTTCATGGCAAGTCATGTCTCAAAGCAAAACCTGGCATGTATCATTGAGAAATGATTTCCCTTTCTGATTATCTCTTTCTCCAATATGATTTAGCAAAGGCTACTAGCAAAATGTATGATAACTGTATTTTAAACATCAACTCTGTCTGTCTGTCTCTTTCTGACTTGTTCTCTCTGTCTCTGTCTCTTGTCTCTGTCTGTTTCTGTCTCTGTCTCTTTCTCTATTTCTGTCTCTGTCTGTCTGTCTTTCTGTCTCTCTCTCCTTCTCTCTTTTCTTTCTTTCTTTATATTCAGTTTTGGCAGATAGCCATTGGAATGAACGTCTCACATCCTAGAGATGAACTCAGCTTCATCTTCATTGACCTAGCAAGCCATTTTCCCCCTGATGATAAGCAGGGATCAAATCTCATAATGACTGTGCCAAGATTGTCTTGTTAGGAAAAGGGCTAAGGTGGGATTGTCTTTAATGACAGTGAAAGCACCTCATAAAACCTGACTCCTCACTTTTACAGGCATGAGTCTGGGATTCTAGCAGATGTAGACTTACTAAATCAGTCAGTCAAAAATTATATCAGTTGAAGAGCAGTGTTCCTGGCAGTCCAAAAAACCTGAACATGTAGGTGATTTGGAGAGCATTTCGTTAACTCTTTAATTGGTCGTTTGAGTGCTGGAGGCAGTAGCTAATTGCCTGTAGGTCACAGTAGTCCTAGAGCTTAGGTAAATGTATATTGTCATATGTCACATTTTCATAGGGTTTCTTTGCACAGGTTGGTAAAAAATGATTGCAGCATAATTAAAATTAAGACAAGGTGGGAAAAGTGATTCAATTAAAGCCCTGAAGCCATTGCACAAATTATCTGATGTACCAAAAACTAATGAATAGTTATAACTAGCTTTATCTTTTGGATCCTTTATCTTTTGCCATCCTACAGGCATCACAGTACCATTTCGCCTTTCAAGTTCTCCAGGCTGGATGTTGGGTGGACAGCAACACCAGTGAGTAAGTAAGTTCTCAAGACTCCCAGTCCTTTAAAATGGATATCTATAGGAACTGGATTAAGCTGAAATAACCAGATATGAAACACAGGAGACCTCCGCTTTCTCCAAAATTTAATATTAGTTTCAAAGCATCTGCAATATTTCCCTGCCTGTGGAGTACTTCATCTATATCTGAGAGAGCGATGAGAGTGAAAATAAATAATATATATAGTAACCAAAACATTCTAGGTTTTATGTCATTTGCTTCACAAACGTTTTTATCTTTCTCTGGAAACTAAATTGGAGGCCAGAATGAGAAGAAACTTTTTGATTAGAGATTTATTGAACAATATCAATTACTTGTTATTAGGCAGGCAATTGAATGGACATTAAAAATAAATCGACTTTAGAGGGAAAAAACCCTTGGTTTGTAAAGATCTGGTACAACAATCAGTTGACAAATCAGAAAACACCTACTATGTCAATGGAACTATGCAAAAGTACAAAGACAAACTGAAATAGTTTTTGTTTTCAAGAGTTTATGCTATCTAAGGGAAGACCATACAGAATACATATAAGATAAGGGCAAGCTAATTTGGAGACACTAGCATTTGGGGGCTCAGGAATGATTTCCTTTAGAATATGGTGTTTGGACAGAATCTGAAGGAACTAGGTAACTCTACAAAGTGAGGAAGGCTTACCTTCTGGCGTATGAGATGGTATACTATATGAGAGGAACAGCAGAGTTTAATTTAACTAGACCATGGAATATGGGAAGGAAAGTAATAGAGGTAGCACAGTTGATAGAATTCTGGGTCAAAGTAAGCATGTCCTGAGTTCAAATGCTGACTTAGATACTTACTAGTTCTGTGATCTTGGCCAAGTCACTTTACCTCTGTTTGCCTCAATGTAAAGTACAAGGGAAAATAGCAGCTACCTCCTAAGATTATTGTTCAGCTTAAGTACAGTGCACATAGTAGACACTATAAATGCTTTGATGTTATTATTGTTATACAGGGAAGCTGGAACTATAGATTGAGCCAGCTTGTGAAGGGCTTTTAAAAACCTAACTGAAGGATCTGTTGTGATTTTTTGACTAGGAAAATGATCTGGTCACTTCCACATTTAAATAAAAGTTACTTTGGTAGCTTTGTAAAGTACAGACTTGGAGTGAGGGAGACTTGGAGTGAGGGAGACAAGACAGAGAGATGAATGATATAGTCCAGTCAAGGTTTTATAAGGCCTTTAACTAACATGGTAGTGATGGGAAGAGTGAGGTGAAGTATGTTAGAGATGTGGAGGTAGGAATACAAAAATTAGGCAACTGATTTTCCATTTGGAGTGGGTATTTAAGTGTATAGTATCATATAGCCAGCATTTGTCAAAGACTGGACCTGAACTCAGGTTTTCCTGGCTATCACTGTGCTATTCTTTTTTATTTTTATTTTATTTTAATAGCCTTTTATTTACAGGTTATATGTATGGGTAACTTTACAGCATTGACAATTGCCAAACCTCTTGTTCCAATTTTTCCCCATCTTCCCCTCTCTCCCCACCCCCAGGATGGCTGGATGGACAGTAGATGTTAAATATATTAAAATATAAATTATATACACAGCAAGTATACATGACCAAACCATTATTTTGCTATACAAAAAGAATTGGACTCTGAAATATTGTACAATTAGCTTGTGAAGGAAATCAAAAATGCAGGTGGGCAAAAATATAGGGATTGGGAATTCAATGTAATGGTTCTTAGTCATCTCCCAGAGTTCCTTCGCTGTATGTAGCTAGTTCAGTTCATTACTGCTCCATTAGAATTGATTTGGTTCATCTCATTGCTGAGGATGGCCAAGTCCATCAGAATTGGTCATCATATAATATTGTTGTTGAAGTATATAATGATCTCCTGGCCCTGCTCATTTCACTCAGCATCAGTTCGTGTAAGTCTCTCCAGGCCTTTCTGAAATCATCCTGTTGGTCATTTCTTACCGAACAATAATATTCCATAATATTCATATACCATAATTTATTCAGCCATTCTCCAATTAATGGACATCCACTCAGTTTCCAGTTTCTGGCCACTACAAACAGGGCTGCCACAAACATTTTTGCACATACAGGCCCTTTCCCTTCTTTAAGATCTCTTTGGGATATAAGCCCAGCAGTAACACTGCTGGATCAAAGGGTATTATCACTGTGCTATTCAACTTAGGTTCTGAATATGGTTAAATATTATAAGAGTGTTGGCCATTTATGAGCTACCTAAAACATTTGTGAATTGGTGGGATTACTCTAAAATTGTCAAAATTCGCAAGAATGTGATTATGGAATGTCTTCATAAAGTGAACTTGGGTACATTAAAAAAAAAAAGGGGCTTTTGAAAGTATTGAGAGAATTGCTTAAGTATATTATGGTTAAGTGGGATGGCAGTAAGCAAGGAAGTGAGTGGTTGTCATCCTTTCTACTCAGAAGTGGGCAATCTCCATAAAGCCAGGCAAGTATGGAATGAAAGGGTCTGCAGACAAAGGTTTGAAAGATAAACCCAACTTAAAAATAAATAGGAAAGAAGTTAAGGAATAAGTTATTTTGATTAACATAAACACTCAAATTAATTTTGTATTTTGCATATATATATACATATATATATCTCCTTTATAGGACATATGAAGAAAATTACTACCTGCTCCAGAGAAAGGAAAGATGACTAGAAATATATATAGAATAATTTTACATACATTTATATATATATATATATACGTACACATACATACACACACATACACACACACACACACACACACACACACACACACACATATATATATACATGCCTAATGTAGCTATTTCTGGGGGGAGAGAAGGAACAAAAAGAAATTTACATAATTTTGTTTTATATTTGAAAGGAATAGCAAGTTGTGCATAGTAGATTTGCAGTTTTATATGCAATCATCTTTTTATTGTACTATGGAAATGCTTGTTTTATTCCATAAATTAAAAAAAAAAGAAAAAAAAAAGGAAAGTGCTTCAGTCACTTTTAGTCTATTCCATTCTCTTTAAGAATCCATGGCTACCCATCACAAATTACCGATTGAAGCATCTTACCATCTATTTGTTTTGGCCACCATTAAGGAACTGTAAATCCTGGAGTTGAATATCAGTCCTAATTATGCTACATCTTAACAAAGATATGCTATCTATCCCAATTGCTATTTTCAGAATATTTAAAGTAAGTGATAGACTTACTGAAAACTGAATTTTCCAGAAAAGCTGTCATTAGAGCTAATAAATTTGTCTTGCAGAGTATATTAAATGACACTAAACACAGGATGCTAAAATTACACAAAGTCCACAAGTAAGTAACTTTAAGTCCACAAGTAAGTAACTTGATATGTCCTAACTCAGGTATCTATGTAAAGACCTTCAGAAATTTTCATATTTATCCATGATGAGACTGGAAATAACCTTTTCCTTTCTTCATAGCATGAATCTATTTTTTTTTGTTCCCTTCCCTTCCCTTCCCTTCCCTTTTTCCTTTTCTTTTTCCTTTTCTTTTTCCTTTCCTTTTCCTCTCCTCTCCTCTCCTCTCCTCTCCTCTCCTCTCCTTTCCTTCCTTCCTTCCTTCCTTCCTTCCTTCCTTCCTTCCTTCCTTCTTTCTTTCTTTTTCTTTCCACTCCTTTTTAGTTTGGAACTAGATTCTTTTCCCCTCCTTCTCCTTTCCTTCCCTAGCAATCAAAACCTCGGCATCTGTTTGAAAAATGAAGTTGATTCTTTCACTGCCAAGTTTGACAGCAGAAAATCTATCTACCTATCTATTGATGAATTCTAAAGTGACTGTCTATGAGAACACTGAGCCACTCCCCCAAACATAAGGATGAAGCCTGTATAGAGAAATAGTAATTTACTCCTTCCAGCTGCTACATTACTGAAACCAGTGTAATGGAGAGGGGTGAGTGGATGACTATGATGAGGGGATTTTAGTTCTTTTGATTCATCAGGTGAAGGCCTTTGGAGAACATATTCCATTGTATGAAAACTGTATAATCATATATTAAAAATGAGACTTTCCCCTGGCACTTTCATTTAGGTTGCTTCTCAATGGGGTGTCTAGAAATTGTTCTTGGGAAATTGAACAATTTCAGTGTAGGTCCATTGAGAATTTGGAACTTTAGAGAAATAAAAGCTGTTTCAAGGCTGTACTGGAAGTTGATCTAGAGGTGCAGCAAAAAATAGATAATGGGTTGGATTTGGAGTGAGAAAGTCTCTGGTTCAAATCTAACCTCAAAGTTCATCTGAACTTTGGTAAGTAATTTTAAACTTTCTGAATCTCAGTGTTCTTCTCTATAACATGGAAATAATCATAGCACCTAGCTCACAATCCTGTTGTGACAATCAAAAAAATGTGTATAAACTGCTTCATGATCTAAAAACTCTAGAGAAAGGTGAGCAAAGATGATGATGAAGATGAAACCAAGAGAAAAGTACTTGTCTTCTACTCCCTCCTCTGCTCCATCTACAAATCAAAAATATTCGTGACACATGCACTGTATTCCAGGCTCAACATTTTATTCCTCATGGGGATTAAAAGAGTTCTCTAGCCTTTGCTCTTAAGCTATTTATAAGGCATAAACCTGTCCAAAGTTAGGTAACAATGCAAAAATTAAGCAACAGCATATGACGAAAATACAAGAGAGGCCATAAGTCACTGCATAATAAATGGCCAAATCTGTCCTGCAGACAATGATTTCAGGGATAGATGGACCATTAATCTCAGGAAAGGAATATTGTATTCTGATCCTTTGTCTCTCAACTTGATAGAACAGGGCTCAGAGGTCAAAATAATAATGATGATACTAATAGTGATAATAGTAATAATGATAGATTTGTGTTTCCTTTTTGTTTCCTTTAAAAAGGATATCTTTTAAAGATCTCGGAACTCCTTCCTTAGCTTCGTAAAATAGCAATACCCCATAGATATACAGCAATAGTATATTGGATATTAGACATGTGGAAGTAGGAATAGCAAAATTAGGCAACTAATTGCCTATAGGAGGTAGGCAAAACTCCCTTTTGAATTGCAAGAACCTAGGCTTCTCGTCCTGTTAGGAGGCTTTTGGAGTTTTGTGGAGGTGATCACAATTCTGCCTACTAAAAGAGGGGAAATGAAAGTCTGAAGGTCATTGTATAAAAACTTAAAGACCCCCCTCCCCCTTCTGCTTCTATTGCTACTCTTGATAATTTGAACAATAAAGCAGAATTCAGAGGTACTGTAGCTCTTTTTGAGGATTAGGGCAATAAGACCATTTAAAATCTCAAATGATCCATCATTTTTGTTTTAGGGACCAAGCATGTTGTACAGAACAATTGAAATACTCTTGGAATCAAGCCCTGGAAATTGGTTAGACCTCCCAAGTTCACTTCCAGACACTGTGTGACCAGTGCTATCAAGTTAATAAAACTCTTGGTCTCTGTTTCTTCATTGGTGGGATAATTTCATGCGCACCAGTTACTTTATAAGACTGTTATAAGGAAAGCCCTTTAGAAACTTTTACAGTGAAACAATGAAAATGAGGTGATTTTGGCTTTATTGCATTATTTGTGCTCTAACAATAGACAAGACAGTGATTTTAAGTTCCATAGCTCCCAAGTCCAGCATCTCAGCATCTGAGATTCTAGGCTAGCAAGTTAAATTCATAATGTTATTCATAATTATGACCATATTCATTATAACCACCCAATATGTAACTGAGCTTTTAAAGAGATTTAATTCTCAAATTTGTGCATTCATTGATTAATGAACTTCTAATAGGATCATGGCATTCTGTCACATTATTTCAACTGAAAATATTTTCTAGAATTTTATGGAAATAAAGTTTTTTTTTTTTCCAAAGCCAGGCGGAAAATGACAGTTCCTTGAGGACAGGGACTTTTGTTGTTGTTGTTGTTGTCTCTCTCTTTCTACACTCCCCCCACTCCAACCTTTAATATATCCTCAGTGGGTAGCATAGTGCCTTGCATATAGTTGGTACTTAATAAATGTTTGTCAAATTTAATTAAATTGAATTGAAAAAGGAAATGTGAAACAAGGGGGAAAATAATATAACATTCATTCAAAATGTTCATTCAAACCTGGCTAGCTAAAAACTCCCTAAGTGCTTATTTACCTGATTAGACAGTAAATGCTCCACTGGATATGAACTACTGTATGTGTAGGCAATTCCAGCTATTATTTGCCTAATATGTAATATGGCTTTTAGAGCCATTATACATTTCCTGAGTACATGCATTTAAAAATTTATGACTGTCTCTCTGAATCAGAGCATTTTATCATTGTTGGGGTGGTTGCGTCCATTGTCATGGCTCCCTTAGAATGGGTACATGGGGAAGAGTATTCAGGACTGGGTTTTTACAGTACTTTGTCTTTCTCAGCTGCTGCTTATTCCTGGGTTTTAGCTCAGTAAAGCCCCTGATTTTTGTAATCACTCATTCTGGCTCACAGCATATAAGGAATGAAACATTGCAATTGTTGATTTCACCTATTAATCTCTCTCCTGATCTCTAGTCCCACATCTCCACCTACTTGCTTGGCATTCCCAGGTAGATGTCTCATAGGCATCTTGAGCTCAACATGTAGAAAACTGAATTTGTCTTTCCTTTTAAATCTATTTCTTCTCCTTCCTTCTCTCTTTCTGCTAAATGTAACACCACTGTCCCAGTCACTCAGAGTCAAAAACTAGGAATCATCCTCAATTTTGTCATTCTCTCTAACCTCTCACATCCAACCAGTTGTTAGGTATTGTCGATTGCAATTCCTTCACATATTATTGCTTAGCTATCCCTTTCTGTCTACTCACACCAAATCAGTCCAGTCTAGACCCTTATCTCCTTTACCTGGATCATTGTAAGGATCTCCTCATTGATCTCCTTACATGGAGCCTCTATCTTTTCCAATTCTTCATTTGGAAATATCACTTCATATAGGCAATGTGATGGTCCTAAAACATAAATCTGACTATGTCACTTCACTTTTCAAAGTTTCAGGGATTTCCCATTGTTTCTAAAAGTAAATGTAGACCTTTGTTTTGTGTTTAAAGCCCTTAAACAATTAGACAATATCCTGTATTATCAAGTTGATCATACCAAAGTTCACTCATACATTCTTTAAACCAAGTAAACTGATCTTTTTCATAGAGATCACTCCAAGTCTTGCCTTTGTATTGCTGTACAGGCTTTCTCTCATACCTAGTATGCTCTTACTCCTCACTACATTCTCTTGGAACCTCTCGCTCCTTGCAAAACTCAGCTCAAGTTCCATCTCTTATAAAAGCTTTTTTTTGTCCTCTCTCCCTCACCCCAGCACTGTTGAATTGTGCCCTGTAACTCTGTTTTGTTTATATCCTGTACTTATCTATGAACATGCTTCCCTACATCCCCCCACTACCACATAGATTCTAAAATCCTTGAGGCAAAGGATTACCTTTGGCATTTTTATTCTTAGAGAATGACAAAGTGTCTCATAAACAGTAGATATTTAATAAATGCTCTTTATTGATTGATTCCTTGTTCTCCACAAGGTTTCCTCATCATAGATTTTAAGCAAACACTTCATTTTTTTTTAAAGGCAAATAAATTAAGAATTGTATTTAAAATTGACCATGTGTCCTGATCATCTGACTTACCAAGATAGTAGCAAGATCAAATCAGGCCAGGTGAGTTCCAGGAAGTGATTATTAATAATTCAGTCTTAGGGAATGCAATGTTTGTGGCTTTCTGTAATTAGAGTGTACATATGAACAAAAACAAATTCCCAATTAATCTAATCTGATATAATTTGATCCAATTCAATGTGACTGGCATTTAATAGGGCTACTATTTGGTTTTTTTTTTTTCTTTTTTATGCCTGAGTCATTTGGAGTTAAGTGACTTGTCCAGGGTCACATAGCTAATGTGTTAAGTATCTGAAATCTGATTTTAAACTCAGGTCCTCCTGACTTCAGGACCCCTATCCACTGTGCTATCTACCTGCTCTCTAGGACTACTCTTAAAAGAAAAATAGTCAGTGCCCCCAAACAGTTTATATCCTACTAGTAATATACAATATGTAATAAGCAAACAAACAACAAAATATGTGATAATTTGAAAGGCAGGAGAAAACACTAACAATTGAGTTCCAAAAGGGTTTCCCTTGGTGAAGATAGTTGGCTGGGTTCCTGATTCTAAATCAGTACTACCTTAAAAAAGAAGTAAATAATTATTACATAAAAAATGATAGAAAATTCTTTTTTAAATTCCCCATGATGTAGTCTTCCCTACTTTTTTTTTTTTTGGTGTTTTCCATCCCCCATTAGATTATATACTTCCTGAGGGCAGGGACTTGTATTTCTTTCTGCTTGTATTTGCATTCCTAGCATTTATTACCATACCTGGCAAATACTAATTAATAAGTAGTAAGTGCTTATTGACTTAATTTTTACAAGAACCTGCTAGTTGATTTCCTTGCCACTTATCTCTTTCCACACTAGTTTACTCAGTTGTCAAAGTGATTTTCCTAAAGTATGCATCAGATCATGTTTCTCCCCTATTCAGCAAGTGTCAGTTACTTCCTATTAACTCCAGAATCAAATAAAGCATCCTCTGTTTAGTATTGAAAGCCCTTCATAACATGCCTCCTTGACCACGTTTCCAGTCTTTTTATGCTCCCCTGCCATATTCTGTTTTTCAGATTTGCCTTTCTTGATGTTTCTTAAACACCTGAAGTCTGAAATAATCACCCTTTTCATCTCTACCTCCTGGCTTCTTTCAAGTCCCAGAAAAAAGTTATCTTCCTTAGGAAGCACTTTTTGAAGTCCTGAATTCTAATGCTTTTTCTTCACTATTTCCAGTTTATCTTGTTCATATCTTACTCATACATAGTTGTTTGTATGTTGTCTTGCCCATTAGATTGTGAGCTCCTTGAGAACACGTACTAACTTTCTCCTTTTCTTATATTCACAATATTTAAAACAGTGCTTTTCACAGAGTAGTGACATAATAAATGTTTATTGATTAACTGAGTTAAGTTCAAGTCCTGGCTATTTAGTAACAATGTAATTCCAGGAAAATCATTTTACTTTTTTCCTTTTTTACATTTCTTTGAAAGTTCATTAGTCTAAAGTTCTAGGGATAAGGTGAAGATGAGACTATATAGCAGGGGTCCTCAAACTATGGCCTGCGGGCCAGATGTGGCAGCTGAGGACATTTATCCCCCTCACCCAGGGCTATGAAGTTTCTTTATGTAAAGGCCCACAAAACAAAGTTTTTGTTTTAACTGTAGTCTGGCCCTCCAACAGTCTGAGGGACAGTGAACTGGCCCCCTATTTAAAAAGTTTGAGGACCCCTGCGTATATAGCAATAGAACATCTTTATTTATTTGTTTGTTTGTTTGCTGAGGCAATTGGGGTTAAGTGACTTGCCCAAGGTCACACAGTGAGGAAGTGTTAAGTGTCTGAGGCCACATTTGAACTCAGGTCCTCTTGACTTCAGGGCTGGTGCTCTATCTACTATGTCACCAAGCTGCCCTTAGAACATCTTTAAGTAAACAATATTTTAGAAGTTTAATACAGATTTTTCCTCTACTAGTGCATCATTATGGCATAGAAGTGATTGGATTCGCTATCCAAAGTTTATTGGCTTGGAGTCAATTACTAGTTAATTATATATGATAAATATTTAGAATTGGAATTGTATACAAGCATATTTGATAAAAATTAAGCAATGAGGTTGTTATAAAGTAATAATAATTTAAAATGCTTTTATTTGTGTATATCTTTGAAGCTCAAAGGAGCTTCAGTTTGAAGACCTATATATTTGATTTGGAATTGAAAACAGGGTCAATCAGTAAAAAGGTTTTGAAATCTCAAAGGCCAAATTCACTTATAGACACATTAAAGCTACAGAACTATTATGAGATCTAAAATAAATGGGGAGTGTATGTGGGTTCAAAGAAACAGAGACAGAGACAAAGACACACACACACACACACACACACACATACAGCACACACAAATCCCTAGTTTTCCCCCCTTCCTTTTCTTCAAAATTTCCAAACAGATCTTTCTTTCTTTCAATTTCTGAAAAGAAGAAAATTTCTTTTCAGTTGAATCTTATTAAGGCAACAAAGAATTCCACTGCCAGATGAGAAAAGAATTTGTAACATACGTGTCAATAGCCCCTGAACTAGAACTCCAAAATGGAAAGAAAGGTGGTGAATACCCGCCCACCTCTATTCTACACTCCAATAACCAGCCCTTGCTTTTTTTACTTTTCTCTCTTACCTCCCAAAGTTCATATCTGCCTCTGAGTAGGATTATGAATAGAATTTCAGGGGACTACCATGAATTCATGGCCTTTAGCAGAAGCTAAAATAAGGAGTTAAGATTCTTGTTAGCTCCAGAAGTAGAGAGAAAAATAACATCTTGCAGAATGCTAATTGGTTCAAGGTGCCCTTGGAGTCAGAAAAAATAAATAACAAAAAAGGGGTATGATTACTTTAGGGATTCATTCTGTCCCCAATGACACAATTGGGACTTCACCTATTGCCAATAAAAAATTCTAATGCACAGATCATCTAAGAATTGAGGTGAGTACTGCTTGTTGATGGAGAAAGAAAGGAAAGCATTCATTCTAAATTCCTTCAGGAATAGCAAGGCACCAAATATTTACTAGTAAATCAAGTTCTACCTACAATTTCTATATTAGATTTGACTCAAGTGTAATACTTGAAGTAACGACATTTCCATTAAAGTATAATTCTTTTCAGACAGTACTTCACAAGCAGGCAGCATATGAATACTGTCTAGAAAACATTCCACATTGCCTATCTAGTACATGTTCTAAGGGTAGAAGGGCTAAGTAACCAAATGTTGGACACTATATCATGATTTGAAATGATCGTGAGATCGTAGTATGTTTTTATTGAAGTTAATTGTGCTTGCCAAGCTGACTTTTCCTTAGAATTCACAAATAATAGTTTCTAAATTGGCCATCTTTTTTTCCTTTTTCCCAACCACACTCCAAACTTCTGATTGCGTAGAAAAATCCATTAGCATTCTATAGATGCTTTAGTACAAAAATAAATCATGGAATAATTGATTATAAAGACTACTACCAGAGAAATAAATCATCCACACAGTAATTAAACATCATTATTTCAATAACAACAAATTTGGAAAACAGCCCATATAAAGACATTCAATTATGAATAGATGACAGTTCAAAAGACCCAGAATTACTCCATAGTCACAAGAAAATAAAGAAGAGAATGGATGAGGATGTTCTATAAAGTAACGAAACTCAAAATTCAACTCAAAATAGCATGTTATAGAAGACTGAGCCTAATAAGCAGCAAAAATCTTAGAATTTCAAGAGAAGAGATGTAATTGAAGTGTTCTTAGGAAAAAAGTGATTTTTGTGGAATAGAAAAAAGGAACAGAACATAGCATTAACTTAAGAATGATGAATTTATTTTTTTCTTCCCTAAGTATTTATTTTTATTACCATAAGAAAAATGCACAATATATGAAAGATTCCTAAGCAAATACTGACATTTATATCCATATTTAAAATGCAAAAATATCAGCTCCTGCTTATAATTTTAGTTTTAGTTCCCAAAAGGTTGATATATAAAACATTAAATAATTAATAATAGATTAGAAAAGAGAGGGCAATAAGAAAGAAAATGAAGTAATAAAAATCTTGGAAGAGGGCAACACAAAAGAATGTTACTTAAACTTAAGAGGTTTACTATGGTGGGTTGAGTCATCAAGGAAAAAAACATGTAATTTTACATATTAATGTAAATTATATTAATTTGTAATGAATTATAAATTAAAAGATACCATAGATAATAAAGTAGTATCAATACTAAACATATATGCACCAAGTGGTATAGCATCCAAATTTTAGAGAAGTTAACTTAGTTGCAAGAAGAAATACAAAACAAAATTATACTAGTTGGGGAATCTGAACTTCCCTCTCCTCTCTGATAACTAGATAGATCTAACCACAAAATAAGCAAAAAAAGAAGTTAAGGAGATAAATAGAATTTTAGAAAAGTTAGGTATGATAAACCTCTGGAGAAAATTGAATGGGAATAGGAAGCAGTATACCTTTTTTCTTCAGCAGTTCATGGCATCTATATAAAAACTGACCATGTATTAGGACATTAAAACTCACACTCAAATGCAGAAAGGCAGAGAATTTAAATACATCCTTTTCAGATCATGGTGCAATAAAAATTATGTGTAATAAAAGGTCATGGAAAAATAGTTAAAAAATTAATTGAAAAATAAGTAATCTAACCCTAAAGAATGAGTGGGTCAAACAACAAATCATAGGAAAAATCAATAATTTCAACCAAGAGAGTGACAATAATGAGACAACATACTAAAACTTATGCAACCAGAGCATATATTATAGAAAATGTTATATCTTTTACAAAAATGTATACATGTGTGATTATAGATATCAATGTATATGTATATAGATTTATAATGTGTATATAAATATAACCATACCTAATGGTAGCCTTCTTTTTGGAGGTGGGAGCAGGGAAGAAAGAAGGAAATGAATAAATTAAAAAACTCACAGCACAGAACAAAAGAAAACCTTCAGAGAAACAAAGAAAAGATGAATACTCTGAAACACAATGTAATATTTATTATAGAGCTTTCTTGGAATGAAAATTTATTGTCTCATATTTTGAATCCAGTCATGTTCTGCTGTTCACATGGCAACTTTTTTTCTTTTTCTTTTTTTTTCTATTTTGAAATTTTTAAAAATATCTTATCAAAAAAGTTTGTTTAAAATAAAAAAAAAAACTAAAAGTTAAAAAAATTGTACATAAAATTCACCTAAAGAAGGCACATACAGGGTAAATGAAACCTGAAGCAAATGTATATTTACCAAATAATTTTTTAAAATCATCCATGATGTTCATCCTATCAAAATAAAAAAAATAAAAAATTCACAATATCAAAGAGAAATATACTAGAAATTTTATATTTATAGGTACAATAAACAATATCATAATAAAATGAATATCAACAAATTGCATAGCATCCAAATTCCTAAATGCCAACTTAATTTACTTTCAAAAATTTTATTTAAAAAATATACACATACATACACATATATAATAGCACAACAAATGAGGAGGACTTTAATATTCCTCTTTGATAAACAGATAAAAGATAACATTAAATGAAATCTAAAATTGAATACATTATTCAAGAAGTTAGAACTGGAAGAGTTCAGTAAGATTTCTAATGGAAACACATATTCTCAGCACCACATATTCCTTTAAATAAATAAGCTATTGTTAGAGTGAGCAGAATTTATTAATTAATGTAAAAAAGGAATGATCTAATTATATCCCTTAAAAACTACAATATATGATTATGATGGTATGATGGAATACTACTGTTTTATTAGAAATTAAGAAAATGATGGTTTCAGAATAATCAAGGAAGATGTTTTAATTGACACATAGTGAAAGGAGCATTACTAAGAGAACATAGTAATGGCAATATTAAAACAATAATCAACTGCAAAAGATTGAGCAACTGTGATCAATACAATGATCTGCAATATTTTCAAATGACGGATGATGAAAAATACTGTCCTATTCCAGAGGGAGAACTGATGAACTCTGAGTGGAGATTAAAGCATAGTTTTTTTTTTTTTTTTAACTTTCTTTTTTTTTTTTTTGTAATGTAGCTAATATGGAAATTTGTTTTGCATGAATTCATGTGTGTAAGTATCACATTGCTTTGTTTTCTCAATGGATTGGTGAGGGGGATGAAGGGAGAAAAGCTGAAATTTAAAAAAGAATAATAAAGTAAGATAAGTATATTATATATATAAATATATAAGTATATATGCTTATATATATAAGTATATAATGGTAAAGTAAACATAAATAAAAAACCATACTATAATTAAAATAGTCATAATCAAAAGATATAAACCTAAATAGAGATTTAATAATGATATCCTGAATAATAAGTGAGTACAAAAACAAGTCATAGAAACAATTAAAATTTATATAAAAAAGAATAATGTCAATGACATGGCATCCAAATTTAGGGAATTCATTTAAAACTGTCTTCAGGTGAGTTGCACACATAGGAAAATAAAGATAAAAATAACAGAAAGTGGTTACAACTTAAATTGGTAAAAAAATCAATACCAAACCAAATCAGAAGAAATGAATAAAATGAAAAAATTTAAATCTATGGATATAATGTGAAAAAGTAAAATTGGTTCTTTGAACAAGTATTTGAATATAAACTACAGCAACATATCAAAAAGGCTATTACCAGGCTATATTTATACCTACAATGTAGAACTATTATATTATTAGGAAAACTATAAAATTGATCACATTAATAATAACAAGAAGAAAAATCATATAGTTATATCAATGAATGAAGGAAAAGTTTTAAAGATCATATTACCCATTTCTTTTGAAAATAATAAAACATGAATAAGTGTATCTTTCCTTAAAATGATAGTTTGTGTTTATCTAAAACTAAGAGCCAGCATTAGCTGTAATGGAGAGAAAAACAAAAGCTTTCTGATAGTATCAGTGGTAAAGCAAGAATACTGATATCACCATTATCATTAAATGTGATATGAGTAATGCTACCTATGACAACAAAATAAGAAAAAGAAATTGAGGTGATATGCATAGGCAAAGAAGAAATAACAATAATAAAAGCCAAAGTATTATTTTTATCAGATGATAGAATTGTTTACTTAGAGACTGCTAGAGAATCAACTAGAAAATTACTTGAAAACTAATTTATCAAAGGATATGTTGAGAATATAAAGTAAATTCACATAAATCATCAACATTTCTAGACATTGCCAGCAAAATACAGTGAAAAGAGGCTGAGAAATTTCTATATAACTAAATATAATATGTTCTAAATATAACTACAAAGTATAACTAAATATATAACTATATAGCAATACATATATATTACTAAAAAGTATAAATAAATAGTATAATTAAATATAACTAAAAGAGTATAAAATACTTCAATGTTTACCTGCTAAGCTACATGCAAGAACAGCTGTTAAAAATCTGTTTATACAAAAAAAGCTCTAAGTAATTGGAGAAATATTAATTGGTCATGAGTAGGCTGAGTCAATTTAATACAAATAACAAACTTCCATAAATTAATTTACCTATTCAGTGCAATACCAATCAGCTAACAAAGGATTATTTTGTAGAGCTAGAAAAAATAAAAACATAATTTATCTGGAAGAACAAAATGTCATTAATCTGTTAATTGGTCAGCAAACATTTATTAAGCCTTTAAGTTCCAGGAATTCTGCTAAGGTTTTAAGGAATTTAGATTGTGCTGGGGAAGACATTATGCAAACAACTATGTACAAATAAGATATATATATATATATATATATATATATATATATATATATATATATATAGGATAAATGGAAGGTAATCAACAGAGCAAAGATATTAGCATTAAAAAGGATCAGGAAAATTTCTTTTCTTTTTTCTAGCTCTAAAATATATTTTTGGCAGTTTGATATGACACTGAATAAGTAGATGATATAGATAGAATTGTCGCTTTTATTATATTAGCTTAGCCTACCCATGAGCAATTGATATTTTTCCATTTCTTTAAGATTTGATTTTATTTGTGTGAAAAGTATTTTGTAATTGTGTTGATACATTTCCTGACTTTGTCTTGTCAGGTAGACTGCCAAATATTTTATATTGTCTACAATTATTTTAAATGGGATTTCTCTTTCTATCTCTTCCTACTGGGCTTTGTTGGTAACACATAGAAATGCAATGATTTGTGTGGATTTATTTTATATCCTGCAACTTTGCTAAAGTTGTTAAGTTTCAACTAGATTTTAGTTGGTTCTCTAAATATACCATAATCTCATCAGCAAAAAGTGATAGATTTATTTCCTCATTGCTTATTCTAATTCATTCAATTTCTTTTTTATTTCTTATTAGGAAGATCCCTTTTCTAAGAAAAGAAAAATATAACTTTACTAGAGGCTTAAAGGAAACCAAAGAATAGTTTTAGGTATAAAAAAACAGCAAGAGAAAATTAGCTGAGCTGAGAAATGAACTGTCTAATGCAAGCATCAGGAAGGAGGTCAAAATCACTGGGTTGCAGAATTCATCACAGGGGATCAGGTAATAATTAGGGTTTAAGAACATTGGAAATGTAAGAAAGGTTATCCAGGTCCTTACAAAGTCAAGCAGGGAATTTATATTTATTTCTTGAGCCAATAGAGTTGAAAGAATAGTCAGATGTGGGTATTTGGAAGATCAATTTGATGAATGAGATGATGATATTCTAGAATGGGAGAGAGCCATGAAGTAGGGAGACCAACCAAGAGGTTATTGCAATAGTCCAGGTGTGAGTTGGTCTACACTAAGACTGTGATAATATCAAAGGAGAAAAGGGGGAATGTACATAAAATGTTATAAAAGTAGAAATGACAAAATTTGGTATTTGATTGGATAAGGAAAGTGGAAGAAGGTGAAGAGTCAATAATGACATCTATGTCTCAAGCCTGGATGACTCCTAGGCTAATAAATAGTACCCTCCATGGCATTAGGAAATTTAGGAAGAGGGGAAGATATTGGGAAAAAATAATCCATTCAGTTTGGACATGTTGAGTTTAAGATGTCTATGTGAATTATGATTAGAAATGTCCTATAAATTGTTGGAGATGTTAAACAAGAAGTTAATTGAGAAATTAAGACAATGCAAATGAATCTGAAAATAATCTGCATAGTTCAATCCATTGAAGCTGATGATATAACCAAATGAAATACTATAGAGGGCAAGGAGAAAAGGATCCCAGATTTTGGAGATACCCACTCTTTTTTTTTTGTTTGTTTGTTTAATAGCCTTTTATTTACAGGTTATATGCATGGGTAACTTTACAGCATTAACAATTGCCAAACCTCTTGTTCCAATTTTTCACCTCTTACCCCCCATCCCCTCCCCCAGATGGCAGGATGGCCAGTAGATGTTAAATATATTAAAATATAAATTAGAAACACAATAAGTATACATGACCAAACTATTATTTTGCTGTACAAAAAGAATCAGACTCTGAAATATTGTACAATTAACTTGTGAAGGAATTCAAAAATGCATGTGTGCATAAATATAGGGATTGGGAATTCAATGTAATGGTTTTTAGTCATCACCCAGAGTTCTTTCTCTGGGCGTAGCTGATACCCACTCTTAATGGACATAATTTGGATGAATAACCAGCTAAGTAGATTAAAAAAGAATGTTTAGACAGGCAAGAGGAGAATCAGTGAAGAGTATTATTAGAAAAGAGAGAAAAGTGTCAGGGAAAAGGTGATCAGTAGTGTCAAAGAGTGCAGAGTTTAAAAAAAATGAGCATTGAGAAAAGGCCATTAGACTTTACAATTAAGAGATTATTGTAACTCTGAAAGAGCTGTTTCAGGTGAATGATGAAGACTTGGACTTTAGAGAATCAAGAAGGGAGTGAGAAGAAAAGAACTAAAGGCATCAAATATAGACATCTTTCCAAGGAAATTAGCCAGAAAGTGGAAAAGAAATGGAACAATATAATAGCAGAGATGGAAAGATCAAAAATCAAATGTTTTTTTAAGGTTGGAAGGGAGATGGCTTTGTTTTTAGGCTTAGGGATGTGACCAAGATGAGCATAAATAAGGATGTGGAAGTGACAGTTTAGATAATATACAGGAGAAGATGGGATAACATGCATGTGCAGGGATTTTCCTTTGCAAAGAAAATGGTCATTTATTTCTTCATGTGAACAGGGTTGAAGGAGTAACATGTGGCAGAAGGCATTTTAGGGATATGAGAATTAGAAGAAATGAGAAGAAAATATCAATTGCTCATGGGTAGGCTAAGCTAATATAATAAAAACGACAATTCTAAATATATCATCTACTTATTCAGTGTCATATCAAACTGCCAAAAATATTTTTTAGAGCTAGAAAAAAGAAAAGAAATTTTCCTGATCCTTTTTAATGCTCATATATAATAGTCTTTTTTTTTTTGTGAAATATGAGACAACATTCTCAGTTTAGGAGGTAGTACTTAGGGGAACCATATGACCACTAAGTGAGAATGAAAAGATTTGAAAAAGCTGCCACAATGCTATGCTGTATAGAATGGTGAGATGATTAGGGAGCTACAAAAGACCTGCCTTGCTATAGTGAGATCCCAGTTGAGATTATGTAATATAAATTTTAGGGGAACCAGTCAGGGTAGTTTCATGATTTTCTCCAGCTTCTGTCAGCAGTATATATATGGGAGTGAAGGCAGCAAGATGGTAAAGGCTGACATTTGACAGGACCAAATGATTAGAGTTCAAAAAAACCAAAAGTAAAGTGTAGAGTTGAACTGTTTCACCAACTGTTCAAGTTAGGGAATGGATAAAATTGTGAGGAGGAAGAAGAAGACATTGAATCATTGGGGTGAGAAAGACATGAAACAACAACAAATTGTGCTTAGATACACGAATGCATTTCTTGATGTAAAGTGATCTCTTTGTTCATGATGACCAATTCTGCAAAGAGGGGAGATGGGGTAGAAGAATAGATTATGGAAAATGACCAAGTTGAGTAACTGGGAGGGAGTGTTAGAATGCTATCAACATATATATATATATATAATCTATCTTACTCTGTAAGATTCAGGAAACCTGATCAATGCAATGACTAACCACAATATGAAACATGCTATATATACCCTGATAAAGAGATAATGAACTCAGAGATTAGAGTGAGACATTTTAAAAAAGTATCCAATAATGGAATTTTTTGTTACTTATACATCCCCCACATCTATCCACACATATGTATGTATGTATATATATATATATATATATATATATATATGTGTGTGTGTGTGTGTGTGTGTGTGTGTGTGTATGTGTGTGTGTATGTATAAAGATAGGAGGGGGGAGAAGAATTAGGTGCTAACTTCACTGAAGAAGGAAAGAGAATGAAGCAAACATTTGTGGACAAGAGCCACCAGAATTTTTATTAATCAATTAAATATGAATTATATGAATCTAGAAGGAAAAGGGTTTTGAGAGTGATATTCATAGAGGGATTCTGGAAGTAGCAATAGGGATCAAGTATTATTTTAATTCCTCAGCTATGATCAGTGTGTGTGTGTGTGGGGGGGGGGGTAGTGTATGAGTGAGATTTTAGCTGGTGCTGGAAAGCATAGCCAAGGAAACCATGTCATCAGAAGGGAGCCAAGTCTCAGGGAGTACAAGAAGGTAAAAGGAGTAAGAAAGAAAAAGATTCAATATGAAAATGAAATTTTTACCTTTGGAGCAGGTACTCCAGAGAGCGGAGTGGAATACATAGATAGTTATAGAGTGGGACATTCTAAATATCAACAAAATATCTTGAAAAAAGTAGACATGATAGGTGATATCAAATAATTTAAGGAGGAAAAAAGAAATTACTTATCAACTTGTGGATAAGGAGTTACTACTTAAGAGATGAGAGGACCACAAAACATAAAATGGAAAATTATAATTACATAGAATTTTTTTTAATCAGATTCAGTGCACCCAAAATTAAGAGCCATAGGCAAAGGGCGTAAGAGAATTTTTGTAATAAATCCCTCTGAATAAGGTTATATCTCTATGATATATAGGAAACTGATTTAAAATTATAAGAATGAAAGCCATTCTCTATCTGACAAGTGGTCAATCAATATGAATAGACAGTGCTCAGAGCATTAAATTCAAGTTATCAATATCTATATGACAACACGTTCTAAATCACTAATAATTAATAATTCAAATCAAAATAACTCTGAGACTATATCTCATACCAATCTGATTGATAGCTTTTTTTTTAAGGTAGGGGGATGATAAATGCTGGAAGGTTTGTAGGAAAACAGTCTCATTAATGCATAGTTGATGGAACTGTAAACTGGCACTATGCTCCTCAAAGATCTATTAAACTTCAAATCCTTTGAACATAAAATAACAACATAAGTTTACATTCCAAAGATATTAAAGAAAGAAGAAAAGGATCAATATGTACAAAATACATACATACATATACATACATGCACATGTATATCAGCTGTGTATTAAAAATAAATAAAAATCCTACAATAAAAAATAAATAAAATCGACCTTAAAAAACATGTTTATCAGCTCTTTCTGTGGTAGAAAAGAATTGGAAAAAGAATGAGTGTTCATCAATTGCTGAATGATTGAAGAAATTATGGTTTATGAATATGATGGACAACTACTCTGCTGTAAAAAACAAAAGAACAAAAAGGATGATCTCTGTGAAAATTGAGAGGACTTGTGTGATCAGATGGAGAGTAAAGTAAGCAAAACCAGGAAAACAATGAGTACAATTAAATTTATATTTTAAAGGCAAACAGCACTTTAAGATTCAGGAAACCTGATCAATGCAATGACCAACCATAATATGAAACATGGTACATATACCCTGATAAAGAGATAATGAACTCAGAGATTAGAGTGAGACATTATTAAAAAGTATCCAATAATGGAATTTTTTGCTTACTTATACATCCCCCACATCTATCCATACATATGTATGTATGTATATATATATGTATGTATGTGTGTATATATACTGTATGTATATATGTGTATATATGTATATAACCACACAACATACCTATCCATTTTTCAATATAATAAAAATATATATTCAAATATAAAAATTATTTTTAAAAAATATTTTATTTTTATTAAAAAAATAAAATTATTTTTAATAATTTTAATATACACACAATCCTGCAAATCTATTATGTACCATCTGCTATTCTTTTCAAATATTCTTTTCAAATATCTCATAGTTATTGTGTAAATTTATTTTTTCCTTCTTTCCCCTACTCCTTGATTGCCACCATTAGTTACTAGTGTGTGTGTGTGTGTGTGTGTGTGTGTGTATTCTATACATAATTCTATTTACCAATTCTTTCTCTGGATGCAGAAAAGCATCTTCCTTCACATAACCTAGATATAAAGAGAGATATTATAAGAAAATTGGAAGAACATATTACGTGTTAGACTTCCTTCCTTCCTTCCTCCCTCCCTCACTTCCTTCCTCTCTCCCTTGTTTCCTTCCTTCCTTCCTCTTCCTTCCTTCCTTCCTTCCTTCCTTCCTTCCTTCCTTCCTTCCTTCCTTCCTTCCTTCCTTTCTTTCTTCCTTCCTTCCTTCCTTCCTTCTTTCCTATTGGCAGAGAACATAATGGGCAACTTCAGCAAAGAAACCATTGAGTTTCAGTAAAATAGAAGATTATAGAACAAATCCACAAAATTTAACGTATTTCATATAGTGATGATAAAATCCAGAAATAAACATTAGAAAAGTAAGTCCCATTCAAAATAACTGCAAAATGCATTAAATATCTGTGAATCAATCTAGCAAGACACATAAGACACGTGAATACAATTACAAAACTACTTAGAGAACTAATGAAATAAATGGAAGCATATTCATTGTGTTATGGTTCAGCATAACAAAAAATGATAATGGTACCTAAATTAATTTACAGATTTATTGCTATGCTAATCAAGGGGGTACTTTATAGAGCTTGACAAAATAATAACAAAATTTATTTGGTGGAACAAAAGGTCAACAATCTCAAAGGAAATAATGGAAACAAAGTAGATATGCAAGGGAGAGCAGCACTTTTTGACTGCAAATTATATCTAAGGCAATAAATAATCAAAACTATTTGTTATTGGTTAAAATAGACAAGTACACTAGATAAGGAAAAATAAAGAACCACTCACTATCTAATGTTTGATATACTTGAAAACACAAACTTCTGCGTAACTCCCTATTTGAGAAAGATTAGTATAAAACTTGGAAAATAGAAATTTAGCAATAGAAAAAAAAGATTCACACCAGCATCTTCCACCATATATCACAATAATTTCTAAGTTTAACTTAATTATAAAAGACCACATCACAAATAATTGGAGAAAAGTCTAGGTATCTTTCATAACCATGACCAGCAGGAAAGCTCTTAACCAGAGGAAAGCTCTTAACCAAAGGAAAGAAGTGAACAGAAAAGAAAAATTGGGTAATTTCACTTACTTGAAATTTGATACCTTTTTTACAGGCAAATTCAATGCAATCAGAATATGAAGGTAAATTGTCAATTAGGGGAAAATATATGTCAGATATATCTGTTGATGGCCTGATGTTTAAACTATATCAAGAATTTTTTTTAAAAAGAAGTTAAATTTGGGGCAGCTAGGTAGTGCTGTGGATAGAGCACCAACCCTGAAGTTAAGAGGACCTGAGTTCAAATTTAATCTCAGACACTTAATACTTTGTGGCTGTATGACCCTGGGTAAATCACTTAACCCTAATTGCCTCAGTGAAGAAAAAGAAGAAGAAGAAGGAGGAGGAGGAGGAGGAGAATCATTTCCCAGTCAATATGTGTTCAAAACATATGAATATATAGTTTTCCAAGAAAGAATCTCAATATACTATAACAACACGAAAGCTTTCTTCAAATTACTAATAATAAGAAAAATGCAAAACAATTCTAATGCTTCTACTTTATATGCAGTTAATTGATAAAGGTTTAAAAAAGTAAAGATCAAGGATGGATTGGTTGTAGAAATACCAGCACACAAATATACTCTTGGTGGAGGAGGATATTGATTAAAACATTCTAGAAAACATTTGAAATTATGTTATAAAAATGACTGAAATTTTCATCTATACTTTTGACCCAGAGTTACAGGATATATATATATATATATATATATATATATATATATATATATATATAGTGTGTGTGTGTGAGTGTATAAATATGTATGTATGTATATATATATATGTGTGTGTATATGTATGTGTATGTATTTATGTATGTATCTATCTGTCTATCTATCTATAGCAAATAGCAGGAAACAAAGTTATTGTCCTGTCCTTTGATTGTCAAAAGTCTAAACATCATTATTTTGTAAATTCTCTGTGTAATGTTGGACATTAAATTCCCTCTGCTTTTCTCTCTCCATTTACAAAATGGAGTTAATAAAATCAGCCCTTTAATTCTTTACACTTCAAAGTACCAAGGGAATATCATAACAATAAATATATTTACAGAAATGGCTAGACATATAATCTATTACTTATAAGTCCTCTCTCTATGTTCTGACCAATCAGTAGTTACTTATATCCCTGCTTCATAATACAGACTTCTCTCTTACAAAGCTTCAGTGACATGAACAACAATTTTTTATGTGACACCTTGAATTAGAAAGAAAACAGTCAGAACAATTCTGTTTATCTTTATTCCTTAAGAAATCATCCATGTTATAGGGAGTTTTTTTTGGGGGGGGGCAGTTTTTAGCAAGTAGAATTGGATGACACTGAAATATAATCCAGCACTAGTTGACTCAATGTTTTTTTCTCAAATTTCATTTTATATAAAATTATTCATTTAAAAAAAAAATTGTGATCTCGATCATTATTTTGTTTAAGAATTTCCCCTCCATTGACCCACTTGTGAAAGAGACTACTATCTATTATTCTTTATTGTTTTGACTTTTTATTTTCAAATGCAGTATTTAATTTGAAATTTGTGTGGTATATGGTGTAAGATGCCACTGTAAACCTATTTTGTTTTCAAGATTGCTTTCTATTTATCCTCTTAAGCTTAGCACAGTGCCTGGGACATAGGAGGTACTTAAGTAATGTTGATTGATTAATGGATTGATTTTTTCCCCTGTAATTCTTGTCAAATAGAGAGCCCTTCCCCAAATAGGTACATTTGCATTTATTGAAAATAAAATCGTCTGTGATCTGAGTATCAGACTTCATGGAGGCATCCCAGGGTAATAGAATGAACACTAACTTTAAAGACAATAAGTCTCTGACATTTAGTGCTTATGTCATCTTTGGGCCTCAGTTTCTTCCCATATAAAATTAGAGAATTAGATTCAGTGACCTCTGAAATTATTTTTACTTCTAAACTGATGGTCCTTATTAGAAATAGTTGATGTATCTTTATTATTGCAGATATTTACTTATTGGTGTAATAATAAGTTTTCTTTAAGGAGAGTACCCAATTAACAACTATGAAAGGTATATACTATTAATAATTTTGATATCCTTCCTCCTTTTTTCCTCCATCGCTCCCTCCTTTTTTTCTCCTTACCCACTTCTCCTTCCTTTCTCTTTTCTTTTTTCATTCTTTTCTTCCTCCTTCCTTGCTTCCCTCCTTCCTCTCTTCCTCCCTCCCCCCTCCCTCCTTTCCTTCCTTCTTTCTTTCCTTCCTTCCTTCTCTTTCCCTTCTCCTTTTTTGTCTCTATCTTGTTTTCTCTCTTCTCTTCACTCTCCTCTATCTCTCACTCCCTGACTTTCTACTACTGGGTTTCATCACTAAGGGGACAATAGCATTAAGAGTTCCTTCAGTGTTCCTCAGGAGAATTGTTTAATTGTTAACTTGCCTAACAATTTTGAATCAAGGTAGCCAAGATTTACATGACTATAGACTCAACTCCCCTGGGAACCATTTGCTGATAAGCCTCTGTTCTTAGATAGTCTGATCTTCAGATAATAGATACTTACTGTTGCTAGAATCATAATGCTGCTATAGCATCTGCTTATTGACATGATGAATGAATGAATAAACAATGATTAAGCCTTTACTTATATTCCTGTTATTATATATTCTTCAGAGGTCTATCATATCTAACCGTAAAATTATATTCATCTCCTTAACTTCTTTCTTGTTTGTTTTTTGGTTAGATTTATCTAATTCTGAGAGAGAAAAATTGAGGTTCCCCACTAGTATAATGCTATTTCCTCTTGTATCTCATTTAACTTTTCCTTTAAGAATTTTGATCTATCAAATCTATGATATTTAGTATGTATATGTTTAGTATTGATATTATTTCACTTTTGTTTTTTACTTCGGCTGAAACACAACAAATTCTGTTATCTTATCCCCTTTGTCTGCTACTTTCTTGTAGGGTAAATTAGATTTCTATACCTAATTGTTTGTGTATATTTCATCTTTCAGACGATTCTGATGAGAGTAAGATTCAAGCATTGTTCGCCACATTTTGCCCCTCCCCCCATTTTCACCTCCATTTCAAAAACTCTTTTGTTCTTTTTTTTGGATATAATTTACCTCAATTTTATCTCTTCCTCCCTGTTTTCCCAAGGTTTCCTCTTTTTAATCCCTTAATTTAGGTATAATTTTGGAAATTTAAATATAGTTTTAGTCTCCCCTGTGGGATAATAAACTGTCAAATGAAGACTATTTTGAAAAATGCTTTTAAAATCCACTATCCCCATTTAAAAACAGTGTTGCTATAATGGCAATGTTTTGGGGATACTAAATTCCCCACCCAATTCTTCTCAAAATGAAGTGATATAAACAGTACGTTTCTGTCCAAGTTTTTATTAACTTGCTTAGATACTAGGGAACTTTAGAGTACTGACAAGATTAGGGTTTTATTGTTGTTGTTATGACTTTTTAAGAATTATGTGTAGTACAAATATTGGTTTTTTTCCTTTCAAAATACCAATTCTGCTGTCTACAATCTATGTGATCCTGGATAAGTCACAAGTTATATAGGTTCAATTTCTTCATTTGGAAAAATGATTATAAAAGTAATTTTTTTGGGACAGCTAGGTGGTGTAGTGGATAGGACACCAGCACTGAAATCAGTGTTCAGATATGGTCTCAGACACTTAATACTTGCTAGCTGTATGACCCTGGGCAAGTCACTTAACCCCAATTGCCTCAAAAAGAAAAAAAGAATTTTCAGTCTATTAATAAGGTTATGCTCATTGTATCTTTTCTCAATTTATTTCAAGTTCTGGGTGACTTGATGATTTAATATTTTAATAAATTATCCTTTTATTTATTAATTTTGCTATTGTGCTAAAATATCTTTTCCAAATAATTATTCATTCCTATATTCAGTTTGCAAATTTTCATTCTCTTTTGTAAAGATGCTCACTTCTATTCAATGGGTCATAGAATATTAAAACTGGAATGGACCTTAGAAATCACCTAGTATAACACTTTCATTTTAAAGTTGAGGCACCTGACACTAGACAGGTTAAGTAGTTAGTTCAAAATTGCAAAATTAGTTAATAGTTTAAAACTAGAGTGGTGTCCTTCATTACTGTGCTTCCCCCTCTCTCCCAAAAAGAAGTCATTTGACTAAAGGTGGGGATGAAGGAAGAATGCTGAATAGATAAGAGTTCCAGAATTTTACTTTGCTTATACTGTTCTTGGCTGCAAATACTCAGCCCAGAAGAGCTATTATTATGAGTTTATCTTCATGACCAAGAACTTTCTTGGGAAAGTGGGATTATGTTTACATATCTTAGTGGGAGGGGATTTATGTGGATAATTCCTTGTGTGCCATATTAAAAATGGAGCCTATTATCTCCAGACTTCCCTATTCCTAGTGCTCTTTTCCTAATGAATGATTCATGTATTAATAATGATAAAAATAATATTTAGCAATTATGTTCTTTTTTATCTCTAGGGTGCTTTGGTGGACACTAAGTACAGCATCATTTTTCCCCCAGACTGTTTTGAGAAGTGGGAAAAAACTAGGCCATTGGGGAGGATAGTTTACATTTGCTTCATTTTGCAAACAAACTTTTCATGCAAATTTTATTTCTCTGTACCTTCACTTCTAGAAGAAGAAAGCAAAGCTGGCTCAATCTTCAAGGGTAATAAAAAATAACAATCAGCTCTCTGCAAGGAAGCAAGAATATAAGTTTCTATAACTTATAGCAACATTGACCTGTCATTCAATCCATTCTCCTGCCTCCAAGTAGTAACTAATTCTGCCTCCAATTATTTTCAGACTCTCCCAGAATTGCCAGAAACTCATCTTGGTACCTCCTCCTCTAATCACAGCTTATGATGTTTTTGCTCATAGGAAGTTCATTTTCATAGCTAATGTCAATCTCTAATGAGTTCATACTGCCTAAGACTCAGTAAAGTTGCTATTTATATAATAATATCCATCATTCTAATTATTAACACATTTACATACATTATTTCTTCTTGATCCTTACAATTCCCCTGGGAGGTAGATGCATTTTCCCCATTTTAAAAATGTTTGTCAGTCAACAAACATTTATTAATATTCTAGTCATTGCATCAAGCACTAGGGATACTGTGAAACACAAAAACATGGTCTCTGCCCTCAAGGAACAAACATTTAATGTAAGAAACAACATACAAATAATTATTCATACATAGGATATAAATAGATAGATATAAAAATAGATATAAGGTACATATATATATATAAAGATAAATATACATTTTAGATGATAAGCAATATACATTATAAATGGAGGGGCGGAGCCAAGATGGTGGAGAAGACACACGTGACTTTCTAAGCTCTTCTCTTACCCTCTTTATCAATATTATATCGAGCCTCAAAAATAGTCTTGACTGCTACAATTCGTAAAGATAAGAAGTAGAACAACTCACCAGCCGAAGAAAATCTGCAGTCTCGCCAAAAAAGGTTGGTTCCGGGGCCAGGGGGGAGATCAGCGCAGACAGGGAGAGAAATTAGGTTCCGAGGAGAGTCTCAAACCCAGAGTGAAGGCACAGATCTCAGCACAAGCGCGCAGCCCCAACCCGCAGTATGGGACTTTTCCTTGGGGCAGTTGTGATCCTGCACGGCAGGAGGACACAGCCGGGTTAGCCTCCATCTGCGCAGTGGGGAGCCGGCTTGGGGCCAGAGCTTTTCCAGGGCCGATTGCATCAGGCAGAGACGCTGGGCAGAGTTTGCTGCGGTCTGCAGTCTGCGGTCAGCTGCTAATACTCACAGTCCCACAAGAGGCTCCAGCCTGGGGCAGTGACACTTTCACCCCTTAGTCTCTAGCCCAGGGCAATCGATAATCCACTCAGCCCTACTAAGCAGTTTGATAGCTCAGCCAGTGCTGAATCCACTTCCTGTTGGGGAAGGGAAAACTCCACCAAAGCACCCCATACCTCAGAGCCGGAAATCTGTTTACATCTTTCCCTGTTCTGCAGAGGAAGCTGGTAACCCCCTTGCCTAGGAGACCTACCCTAAAGGCTTTAAAACATGAATAAAAAGATGAAAAGAACGATCAACAGCTTCTATGCAGAAAAAGAGCAGGTCAGCAAACCTGAAGAGACCTCAAACAGCAAAAATGCATCAGACTGTCCTCCTTTACATAATGCTCTCAGAAGAGACCATTAAAAGTCTCAAAAGAGAGTTAGAAGATAAATGGGGAAAGGAAAGAGAAGCCTTACAAGAGAGCAACAATTTCCTGAAATACGAATTGGAAAAAATAAAGAATTCACTAGAAAGTAGGATTTGTGAATTGAAAGACAAAGAACACGCAAGAAAGTAGGATCTGTGAATTGGAAAGAAAATAATTCACTAAAAAATTAGTGAAATGGAAAAAATTCCACAGACCAAAACAATACATTCAAAAACCTCAATTGGACATATACAGAAAGAAGTAAAAAGTAATGAAGAAAATAATTTTTAAAAATTAGAACTGAACAAATTGAAACTAATGATTCATTGAGACAGCAAGAATCAGACAAGCAAAACAAAAAAATGACAAACTGAAAAACTCATGAATTATCTACTTGCAAAACGACAGACTTGGAAAATAGATCTGGAGAGATAATCTGAGGATTATTGACTTTCCGAAAACTATGATGAAAAAAGAGCCTAGATACTATTTTACAAGAAATCATCAAAGAGAACTGCCCAGATGTAATAGAATCAGAAGGTAAAATAGGCATTGAAAGAATTCATCGAACACCTTCTGAAAGAAACCCTAAAATAAAAACCCCAAGGAATATTGTGGCAAAATTTCAGAACTATCAGATTAAGGAAAAATTTTTACAAGAGCCAAAAAACCATTTAAATACTGAGGTGCACAAATAAGGATCACCCAAGATCTGGCTGCCTCTACATTAAAGGAAAGAAGGGCTTGGAATATGATATTCCGAAAGGCACAAGAACTTGAGATGCAGCCAGAATAAACTACCTAGCTAAGCTGAGCATTTTCTTCAGGGAAGAAGATGGACATTTAATGAAACAAATGAATTCCATTTGTTTCTGAAGAAAACCAGAATTAAACAAAAAATTTGGTCTCCAAAGAATAGAACTCAAGAGATGCAGAAAGGTAAAATAACTCTTGAGAATTGTATTTCTGTTGTGGATATACAAAAGAATACATGTAAAATTTGATTAATTGACTGTTATAAAAAGGAAGTAGATATGGAAAAGGGATGATGGCAGAATAAGGTGGGAAGGAGGATAAAAAGAGGGAAACCACATCCCACAAAGAGGCTAAGGAAACTTATCATATCTGAGGGAATTTAGAGAGGGGGAGGAACATTGTGTGAATCTTACTCTCATCAGAGTTGGCTCAAAGAAAAAATAATTGACATTTGTTTTAGAGAAAATTCTCTCTCGCCTCATTAAAAACGGGAGAGGAAAAGGGAAAAGAAAAAGAGTAATAAGGGAAGGAAGGGGGAAGACCTCAAAGGGGGAGGGAGGGATTATAAAGAGGATAAGTATCGTGATACAAGAGGGGTACATAAGTTTAAAAGGGGGAAAGAGGGTTGGGGAAGGCAAGAATAAGTAAAGCACAATCTGGGGTTATTAGGATAGCAGGAAATACAGATTTAGTAATTCTAACTGTAAATGTGAATGGGATGAACTCCCCCATAAAGAGGAGGCAGATAGCAGACTGGACCAAAGTCAGAACCTTACAATATGTTGTTTACAAGAAACACATTTAAAGCAGGGAGATACATATAGAGTAAAGGTAAAAGGCTGGAGCAAAATCTATTATGCTTTAGGTGAAGTCAAAAAAAGGGTAGCCATCCTTATCTCAGATCAAGCAAAAGTAAAATTGATCTAATTAAAAGAGATAAGGAAGGAAACTACATCCTGCTAAAGGGTAGCATAAACAATGAAGCAAATATCAATATTAAACATATATGCACCAAGTGGTATGGCACTCAAGCTTCCTAAAGGAGAAGTTAAGAGAGTTGAAGAAGAAATAGACAACAAAACTGTAATAGTAGGAGATCCAACCTTGCACTCAGAATTAGACAAATCAAACCACAAAACAAATAAGAAAGAAATTAAAGAAGTAAATAGAATATTAGAAAAATTAGGTATGTTGGATCTTTGGAGAAAATTGAAAGGAGATAGAAGGAATATACTTTCTTCCAGCAGTTCATGGAACCTATTCAAAAATTGACCATATATTAGGACATAAAGACCTCAAAATTAAATGCAAGAAAGCAGAAATAGTAAATGCTTTCTTTCAGATCATGATGCAATAAAACTACATTCAACAAAAAATTAGGGGAAATAGACCAAAAAGTAATTGAAACTAAACAATCTCATCTTAAAGAATGATTGGGTGAAGCAGCAATTTATAGATACAATTAATAATTTCACTCAAGATAATGACAATGATGAGACATCATACCAAAATTGTGGGATGCAGCCAAAGCGGTAATAAGAGGGAATTTTATATCCTTAGAGGCTTACTTGAATAAAACAGAGAAAGAAAAGATTAATGAATTGGCTTCCAACTAAAAAACTAAAAAGACCAAATTAAAACCCCAATCAAATACTAAATTGGAAATTCTAAAATTAAAAGGAGAAATTAAAAATATTGAAAGTAAAAAACTATTGAACTAATTAATAAAACTAAGAGTTGGTTCTATGAAAAGCCAATAAAATAGATAAGCCTTTGTAAATCTGATTAGAAAAAGGAGGAGGAAAATGAAATTAGTAGTCTTAAAATGAAAAGGAGAACTTTACACCAATGAAGAGGAAATTAGAGAAATAATAGAGTTATTTTGCTCAACTTTATGCCAATAAATTTGATAACCTAAGTGAAATGGATGACTACCTCCAAAAATACAGACTTCCCAGACTAACAGAGGAGGAAGTAAATTGCTTGAATAGTCCCATTTCAGAAAAAGAAATAGAATAGGCAATTAAACAACTCCCTAAGAAAAAATCCCCAGGACCAGATGGATTTACATGTGAATTTTACCAAACATTTAAAGAACAATTGGCCCCAATGCTATATAAATTATTTGATAAAATAGGGAAGAAGGAGTCCTACCAAATTCCTTCTATGACACAGACATGGTACTGATACCTAAACCAGGTAGGTTGAAAACAGAGAAAGAAAATATAGACAATCTCCCTAATGAATATTGATGCTAAAATCTTAAATAAGATATTAGCAAAAGACTACAGAAAATCATCCCAAGATAATACACCATGATCAAGTAGGATTTATACCAGGAATGCTGGGCTGGTTCAATATTAGGAAAACTATCAATATAATTGGCCATGTTAGTAACCAAATTAACAAAAACCATATGATCATCTCAATAGATGCAGAAAAAGCATTTGATAAAATCCAACATCCATTCCTATTAAAACACTTGAGAGTATAGGAATAAATGACTTTCCTTAAAATAATCAGCAGCATCTATTTAAAACCATCAGAGCATCATATGTAATGGAGACAAACTGCAACCATTCCCCTAATAAGATCTGAGTGAAACAAGGTTGCCCACTATCACCATTACTATTTAATATTGTATTAGAAACACTAGCTATAGCAATAAGAGCTGAGAAAAAGATTAAAGGAATAAGAATAGGCAATGAGGAAGCCAAATTATCACTCTTTGCCGATGACATGATGGTATACTTAGAGAACCCCAGATTCTGCTAAAAGTTATTGAAATAATCCACAACTTTATAAAGTTGTTGGTTATAAAATAAACCCACATAAGTCATCAGCATTCTTATATATCACAATAAAATCCAACAGTCAGAGTTACAAAGAGAAATTCCATTTAAAGTAACTACTGATAATATAAAATATTTAGGAATCTATCTGCCAAGGAAAATCAGAAACTTTATAAGCAAAATTACAGACCACTTTTCACACAAATTAAGTCTGATCTAACCAATTGAAAATATTAAATGCTCTTGGATAGGGGAGCAAATATAATAAAGATGACAATATTACCTAAACTAATCTATTTATTTAGCGCTATACCAATCAGACTCCCAAAAACTATTTTAATGACCTAGAAAAATAACAACAAAGTTCATATGGAAAACAAAAGGTCAAGAATTTCATGGAATTAATGAAAAAAAATCAAATGATGGTGGCTTAGCTGTACCAGATCTAAAATTATATTATAGAGCAGCAGTTACAAAACTATTTGGTATTGGCTAAGGAATAGATTAGTTGATCAGTGGAATAGATTAGGTTCAAGGGACAAACAGTCAACAAATATAGCAACCTAGTCTTTGACAAACCCAAAGATCCCAGCTTTTGGGATAAGAACTTACTGTTTGATAAAAATTGCTGGGAAAATTGGAAACTAATATGGCAGAAACTAGGTCATGAACCCATACTTAACGCCGACACCAAGATAAGGTCAAAATGGGTTCATGACCTAGGCATAAAGAATGAAATTATTAATAAATTAGAGGAACATAGGATAGTTTACCTCTCAGACCTGTGAAAGGGGAAGGTCTTTATGACCAAAGCAGAGCTAGAGATCATTACTGATCACAAAATAGAAAATTTCGATTATACCAAACTGAAAAGTTTTTGTACAAACAAAACTAATGCAGACAAGATTAGAAGGGAAGCAATAAACTGGGAAAATATTTTACAGTCAAAGGTTCTGATAAAGGCCCATTTCCAAAATATATAGAGAATTAACTCTAATTTATAAAAATCAAGCCATTCTCCAATTGAAAATGGTCAAGGATATGAACAGACAATCTCAGATGAAGAAATTGAAACTATTTCTAGTCATATGAAAAGATGCTCCAAGTCATTATTAATCAGAGAAATGCAAATTAAGACAACTCTAAGATACCACTACACACCTGTCAGATTGGCTAAGATGACAGGAAAAAATAATGATGATTGTTGGAGGGGATGCGGGAAAACTGGGACATTGATGCATTGTTGGTGGAGTTGTGAACGAATCCAACCATTTTGGAGAGTAGTTTGGAACTATGCTCAAAAAGTTATCAAACTGTGCATACCCTTTGATCCAGTAGGTTACTACTGGGATTATATCCCAAAGAGATTATAAAGAAGGGAAAGGACCTGTATGTGCACGAATGTTTGTGGCAGCCCTCTTTGTAGTGGCTAGAAACTGAAACTGAATGGATGTCCATCAGTTGGAGAATGGCTGAATAAATTGTGGTATATGAAAATTATGGAATATTACTGTTCTGTAAGAAATGACCAACAGGATGATTTCAGAAAGGCCTGGAGAGACTTACACGAACTGATGCTGAGTGAAATGAGCAGGACCAGGAGATCATTATATACTTCAGCAACAATACTAGATGATGACCAGTTCTGATGGATCAGGCCATCCTCAGCAACGAGATCAACCAAATCATTTCTAATGGAGCAGTAATGAACTGAACTAGCTATGCCCAGAAAAATAACTCTGGGAGATGACTAAAAACCATTACATTAAATTCCCAATCCCTATATTTATACACATGCATTTTGATTTCCTTCTCACAAGCTAATTGTACAATAATTCAGAGCCTGATTCTTTTGTACAGCAAAATAATGTTTTGTCATGTATACTTATTGTGTATCTAAGTTATATTTTAATATATTTAACATCTACTGGTCATCCTGCCATCTAGGGGGGGGTGGGGGGTAAGAGGTGAAAAATTGGAACAAGAGGTTTGGCAATTGTTAATGCTGTAAAGTTACCCATGTATATATCCTGTAAATAAAAGGCTATTAAATAAAAAAAAATTGTAATTGTGGAACTCTAACCCAGAAACAAAAGAATACAAGTCAAAAATAAACTTTTAATTTAAGTTTCCCTAAAAAAAAAAAAAAAAAAAAACATTATAAATGGAAAATAATTACAGCATTGGAGGTGTGGGGTGAGACAAAGTGGCTGCAGAGGAGGAAATTTTAGAAAAGTCTTCTTGGAGAGCTGGAGATTTAAGTTGAATCTTGAAGGAAGCCAGAGAAGAGAGGAGATGAATGGAGACCATTTTAGAAATGGAGATAGTCAGTGCAAATGAAAGGATTTGGAGATGGAATGTTGGGTGTGAAGAACAGCATATAGGCCAGAACAGATGTATACTATAGTACATGAAGGGAATAAAATAAAACAAAACTCAAAAAGTAGTGAGGGGTCAGATTGCAGAGGGCTTCTATATTTTATTACCAACCCAAGTTTTCCGTATTTGATCCTAGTGATAATAGAGAGTGACTGAGGTTGACTGAGAAGAGTCTACTCCCCGATTAATCTCTACACTTTCCACTAGTGTGATCTTGTCTACCATGTTCCCTTATTTCTGGGAAAGTGCCAGTCTTCTAGATGAAAAATTTCAGCCTCCAGTCTCTGGAAGATGAAATTTCTGCTAAGAATTTAAATAGAAAAATATTAATTCCTCATGAGTAGGTCCAGCTTATAGTTTAGAATTTTGCTTATATCTCTGATCCTCTGGGTTCCTTTTCTCCTACCACTGCCCAGAACACCTTTGAGATAAATGTTTTAGCCTTGTATCTATAAATCTTGATTTTTAACTATTTTCCACTTTTTTGGACTGTCCTCAGAATTGTTGGAAAGTAGGAAACAGGATTATTTTTGTGATATGTGTGTGTGGAGGGAGTGGTAAAGGCAGTGTAAAAGGATATCATCGTCCTTATGAGACTTGGGTTGGAGTACAGTAAAGATTTATCTTCTAGGATAGATATCATCAGACCAATGTTTTAAGAAACTCATTTTTGGTTGTACCCAATGGGTTGTACCAATTCCTAATAAAAACACTAGAGAGTGTATGAATAAATAGAGTTTTACTTAACATGATAAGTAGCATCTATCTAAAACCATCAGTAAGCAGTATAAGTAATAAGAATAAGCTAGAAACATTCCCAATAAGATCGGGGTGAAACAAGGATATACAATATTATTCAATATTGTACTAGACATATTAGTTTTAGCAATAAGAGAAGAAAAAGAAATTTAAGGAATTAACATAGGCAATGAGGAAACATCTATCTCTCTTTTGCAGATGAGATAATAATATATTTTGAAAATCCTAGGGAATTAACTAAAAAGCCATTTAAAAAAAAATTAACAACTTTAGCAGTTTCAGAATATAAAATAAATCCAGACAAATCATCAGTATCTCTATATGTTACCAACAAAGTCTAGCAGCAAGAGTTAGAAAAAGAAATCCCATTTAAAATAACTATAGACAATATAAAATATTTGTCAATCTACCTGCCAAGACAAAGTTAGGAACTATATGAAAACAATTACATAACACTTTTCACACAAATAAAATCAGATCTAAACAATTGGAAAAATATCAATTGCTCATAAGTATTCCAATCTAATATAATAAAAATGATAATTCTAACTAAATTGGTCTACTTGTTCAGTGCCATACCAATGCAACTGTCAAAAAATATTTTATAGAACTAGAAAAGTAATAACACAATTCCTTCAAAAGATCTAGAATATCAAGGAAATTATTTTTAAAAATGCAAAGGAAGATGCACACCAGAATTAAAACTATATTATAAAGTAACAACCACAAAAACCATTTGGTACTAGCTAAGAAATAGAGTGGTGAATGAGTGGAATAGATTCGGTACATAAGATATTATAATCAATGACTATGGTAATTTACTGCTTGATAAAACCAAAGATTCCATCTTCTGGGATACAAATTCATTATTTGACAAAATTTCTGAGAAAACTTGAAAATAATTGGCAGAAACTAGATATAGGCAGCTTATCTTTCAAGTGTTTGGAGAAGAGAGCAATTTATGGTTAAAGAAGAATTAGAGAATATTATGAAATGCAAAATGGACAATTTTGATTACATTAAAAAATTTTTTCATGCACACACACACACACACTAAAACAGGGAAGTAGGGAAGCTGGGAAACAAATTTTACAGCCATTGTTTCTCATAAAGATTCATTTCTAAAATATAGAAAGAACTGAGTAAAATTTAGAAGAATATAAGTCATCTCCCAATGGTATAGTCAAAAGATAAAAACAATTTTCAGATGAAGAAATTAAAGTCATTTCTAATCATATGAAAAAATGTTCTAAATCACTATTAATTAGAAAAATGCAAATGAAAAAACCTCTGAGATATCACTTCACATCTATCAGTTTGATTAAGATGACAGAGGGAAAAAAAAAAAAAAGATAATAACAGACCTGTGCTGCTTTCAAGATTATTGGGCAGGGATCTAGGATTAGCAACAGCAATCTAGCTGAACTCTTCCAATATTCCCCTACAAATAACTTTGAAATAATTTCTCAAATGAAATTTTGGAGGGGCAGTTAGATGGTGCGGTGAATAAAGCATCAACCCTGAAGTCAGGAGGACCTGAGTTCAAATCTTACCTCAGACACTTAACACTTCCTCACTGTGTGACTCTGGACAAGTCACTTAACCCCAATTGCCTCAGCAAAAAAAAAAAAAAAATGGAACAGCAGAACCAACAAAAGATTGGGGTAAATCATTTTTAGGGTCTAAGAAAACTTAAGAGGTTGATAGGAAAAGTCTGTGCAAAGCAGATAAAGGACCTGTTTGAAATCCACAAAAAGTGGTAATAATGACACTAACCAGAAGAAGCATTTTAAGGAGTGCTTGGCCCGGACACAGTTAGGGGGATTGAACAACTGGTCACAAAGAAATTACAGAGAACCCTTTGCTGGCACTGGATACAAGCTGATGCTGATTGGCAACTCTATTGTCCATATGAAGTTCTGGGTTGCAGTTCCAAGGACAAGAGGAAAGAAGATGGTCAGTTGTAAGGGAACAAGGGTAATGGTATCAGTATCAAAGCAAAGAAGAGCAATAGCACTTGTAACTGCAGGGAACCAGGAGCCCCTCCTGGATAAAGACCAGAGCACTGACCAGGATAGCAATGGCCATACCTCCCCCAGAATCACACCACCTTTGAAGCACCAAAAACTTGCAGACATCCAGAACTACCTCTGAAAACAGCAACATGGGGAAAATGCTTCCCTATACCTAGGTGAGTAGAGCCCAACAACAAAAAATTCAAAGTAAAAAAATAGGTTGGAAAAATGAGCAAACCACTCAGAAGGAGACAACACTTTTAAAACAAGTACCAAAAAAGCCTCAAAGAGTAATGCTAATTACACTCAAACTAGACAAGAATTCCTGAAAGAGTTAAAGAGAGAGAAAAGAGTGATGACGGAAAAATTGGGGAAAGAAATGAGAATGATGCAAGAACATTAGGAAAAAAGATGTAACAGCTTGGTAAAAAAAAAAAAAGAGGCACAAAAATATTCAAGAAAACCATATTTTAAAAATAGAATTCACCAAATTGTAAAAGAGGCACAAAAATTCACTGAAAGAAAGAATTACATAAAAAGCAAAACTGGCTCAATGAGGGGGAGAAAGAGGCACAAAATCTCACTGAAGAAAATAATTCTTTAAAAACTAGGACTGGACTAGTGGAAGTAAATAACTTTATCAGACATCATCAAGAAACAATCAACATTTTTGTGACTGAGAGTAAGAGGGACTAGATTATTGTCAAAGTGTCCTCTTTTTTTTTTGTTGTTATTTATATTCAGTGATCTGAGAAGCAAAATACAGGGACTTTTTCCACCTTTTGGATTCCCTTCTTTTCCTTTTCTTGTTTCATTTATGAAGGCTAAAGTGTAGGGAGACATTGTGGAAGTGGGAAAAGGGACATGATTTCACTCTTCTCCCTTCCTTTCTCTCCAGAAACAGATAATTACAAATGCTTTTCCAAGAGCCTAAATATGGACAATGTCAAAGACAATGTTCATAATCTCCAATCTCCTTTGTAAAGAAGAGGAGATTTAGGATTCCCTAGTCTGCATGATGCCTTCATTAAGCCTTCTAGCCAAAGAAAGAACATTTCCAGAGCAACTCTAGCTTTGGGGATTGCCTTGTAGGTAACCTTCAGTTCGTAAATTCCTAAGTTTGAGCATTCAGGCCATGGTCTCTTAGAGAATGAAAGAGATTTCCTGAACATTGCATTTTTTGGAAAAGAAAGAAGATCACCCAGAAAAGTTCTCTGTTACTTAAAAGACTAAACCCATGTCATGGTAGAGTAGGAACAGGAGTGAGTAGCAGAAGAGAGATTTGAACTTGGAGTCTAATGCAATAAGTGTTTTATACAATGGCTAGAAACTGGAAACTGAATGGATGCCCATCAGTTGGAGAATGGCTGAATAAATTGTGGTATATGAATATTATGGAATATTATTGTTCTGTAAGAAATGACCAACAGGATGATTTCAGAAAGGCCTGGAGAGACTTACACGAACTGATGCTAAGTGAAATGAGCAGGACCAGGAGATTGTTATATACTTCAGCAACAATACCTATATGATGACCAGTTCTGATGGACCTGGCCATCCTCAGCAATGAGATCAAGCAAATCATTTCCAGTGGAGCAGTAATGAACTGAACCAGCTATGCCCAGAGAAAGAACTCTGGGTGATGACTAAAAACCATTACATTGAATTCCCAATCCCTATATTTATGCCCACCTGCATTTTTGATTTCCTTCACAAGCTAATTGTACAATATTTTAGAGTCTGATTCTTTTTGTACAACAAAATAACGGTTTGGTCATATATACTTATTGTGTATCTAATTTATATTTTAATGTATTTAACATCTACTGGTCATCCTGCCATCTGGGGGAGGGGGTGGGGGGTAAGAGGTGAAAAATTGGAACAAGAGGTTTGGCAATTGTTAATGCTGTAAAGTTACCCATGCATATAACCTGTAAATAAAAGGCTATTAAATTAAAAAAAAAAAAGAAAAGAAAAGAAAAAGAAAAAAATAAGTGTTTTATATAAAGTTTTTTTTCCATCTGTACCTAGACTCCCAAGAACGCTTGGTAGCTTACAAATTTTTTGTGGGCATGAAATAAAGTTTGAAGCATTCCTAATATCCATATTGTAGTGAAGTGCCTATGATGAAAACCAGACATGTATTTGTACTTCAGCTTTATTTTGTTGATTTCCCCAGAGTTTTACTCTGGGAAAATCAGGATATTAATAAAGTAGAAGAAAGAAAAGAAAAAAAATGGAAAATGATAAAAGTTGGGGAGGATGTGGGAAAACTGAGACATTAATGCATTGTTGGTGGAGTTGTGAACTGATCCAACCATTCTGAAGAACAATTTGGAACTATGCCCAAAGAGCTGTTCCATAACTTTGGATCACTCCTGGGATCTGTATCCAAAAGAAATCACAAAAGGATCCACATGTATAAAAATGTTTGTAGTAACTCTTTTTTTTTTTTTTTTGGTAGTGGCAAAGAATTGGAAATTGATTGGATGTGCATCAATTGAGAAATGGCTGAATAAGTTATATTATGAATGTAATGGCATATTACATATAAGAAATGCTCAGTAGGCTGATTTTAGAAAAATCTGGAATAATTTATAGGAACCGATGGTGAGGAAGTGAGGAAAACAAGTAGAACATTATATACAATAAAAGTTAAGACTATGTGATGATTAACTGGGTTACGTTAGCTCTTCTCAGCAATGCAATGTTCTAAGACAATTCCAAAAGACTTGTGATAGAAAAGAACATCTAAATCCAGAGACAGAACTATTGGAAACTGAATGAGGATAATAGCATACTATTTTCACCGTTTTTGCTTGTATATTTGCTTTTTCTTTCTCATGGTTTTTCCTCTTTTGTTCTGATTTTTCTTTCACAACATGACAAATGAGGAAATATATTTAAAATTATTGTACATGAATAATATCAAATTGCTTGCTGTCTTGGAGAGAGGAGGAGGTGTAGGTGGGAAGAAAAACATATGGAACTCAGAATCTTACAAAAATAAATGTTGAAAACTATTTTACATGTAATTGAAGAAATAAATACTATTGAGGAAAAAAAGAAGCAAAACCAATCTAACAACAAAACAAAACAACAAAACAACCATTTGAGCATCTAAGTGGAGAATGGAATAAAATAGAGAGGGATGAATCAGTGAAAACAATTTAGAAGTTTAGACTTCTAAATCAGTGAGAGGAAAACAGAAGACACCAATTTTAAAAGACTTTCTTGTGATGACCGTGTTAGCAACCTGAATATCTTAGAATCAGCCAGAGTCAGGATAAACAAAAGTCCTTAGTCTTTACTCTTGGTCTTTAGAGGTAGGATTGAATTGGATGGAAGCAGAATCTCTGCAATCTTCCTTCTTTGTCTCCTGCCCAGAAATGACTCTGGCTAGTCTTACTCCATCCCCAAGTCCCTCCTACAATTCTCTGTACACACCAATTATCCAGCCAGCACAGGATTGTGGGAAGGGCTATTTTCCAAGAATATGCTTATAGTGTCCAATTGGTAATTAGCTTTAAGTGCTTGAACTGACCTCATTGCATAGATTCAAGAGTTTCAGTCCTTTACATCTTCTCATAGATTTTATCTGAGAAAGGAAAAGAGAAAATATAGGATGTTTGATAAAGTAAGTATATTTTTAAAAGATAATGAAGACATTGGGATGTTTTTAGGCAGCAGGGAAGCAGTCAGTAGGCAAGGAGAAATAAACGATTAGAGAGGATAGTATCAGGTAGGATTTGTTTTCCTAAACCTAGGTTTGTCCAATTTTGTCAATCTATCTCTCTAGGTAATTCAACTTTGTTTTGAAAATCTTCAAGTGCTTATGATTGAACTTCCAGCATTCACCTTCTAGGCATTTTAGTTCAGAAAGGATTTAGGAACACCAACTATGTCTTAACCACTGTAGGAGATTAAAAAATTGTGTAAGACATCAGACTATAAGCCTCTTGAAGACAAGCATTTTATCTTACTTATTTTTGTGCTCTTCAGAATTTATTGCACTGTTACATTAAGTGTTCAATAAGCTATTAAACTGAAGCCACATTTCTGAACCAGATAGAATAAATCTATTTGGGTGTGATTGCTCTCATTTTTCTTTATATTTTTTTTTCTTTTAGATAAGACCTTATGTCTCTCAAGCTGGAAATATAGGGGCCAATCACAGACTAAGCTCACTACTGTTCCACATGTTATTTTGACTTGTTCCATTTTGGACATGCACTGAGCTGTTCTTTCTTGGACAGCCTAGTGGCAAACCATTCTAGTATATTTGTCAAGAAAACCCCAAATAAGATCACAAAGAATTAGACATGACTGAAAATGAAGAGACTAACTGTGGGCCTAAGCAGGCCTTCATAGGCTGACTGCAAGGTTGGGAATTTCTGCAGATCTGGGGTTCAATCTTCAGTTTTGAAGGTTGAAAAACTCAATTATATTCTTTCACCAAAGAATGGGAAGTTATTAGGAGTCTATTCACAAGCGTCTGATGACCCTGAATGGGAGTTTACTACCTTACAAGTTTACTAACTTATCATTTTTTTATGTCTTAAATATTGTTATATCCTATTTATGGTAAACTCTTTCCATTTGATGTAATTCACAAATTATTCATAAATCACTGCCTATATGTAAGAAATTGGGTTAAACACAAAATTAGTTAAAACTTGACATTCTTTCAAGGGAAGGGAAACTATAAAAGCTATGCAGATAAGAAAACCTAAGGTAATCTGAAGAGGAGGGAGTAGAAACAAGTTATGGAGGAATTTGTAACTTACAAGAGAAACTAGTATCTGAATTGAATCTTTAGGAAAAATAAAGATTCCAAAGATTTTTTAAAAATGAGTATATGGCAAGCAGTACAAATGCTTTGTATAAATGCATGGAGGCCAGAAATGAGATATTGAATTTGGAAAGCAATTCCTTATTGGCTTTGTATCAAAAAAAATTGGGAATCTATGTACAATGAAAAAATTCTGTTATGCACGGATTAGAACAAAGGAAGCCCTTGGCCTTATAGGATATTTCCTACTGATAGAGATAAAATCTGGTGAATTATTATCATAGAAAAATGGGAACCCAAATGTAGCAAAGGCATTTTGCTATCTATCTTAGAACTACAGGAATATCAGCAAATGCATATATTGCTCATTCTTCTCCCTTTTTCCCCCTGAGGCAATTGGGGTTAAGTGACTTACCCAGGCTCACACAGCTAGGAAAGTCAAGTGTCTGAAGCAAAATTTGAACTCAGCTCCTCCTGACATCAGGACTGGGGCTCTCTCCACAGCGCCACCTAGATGTCCCTTGTTCTTCATTTTAAAAGCTCTGACGACCTTTGTGTTTTTCCTTGTCAATAACAGTGCTCTGGTTAAGAGTTTATTTTATGTTTAATAACAATGTAATTGGTGAGATTTGAGAAGATATCCCCCTCTTGTTCAACAGGCTATTTACTTGCAAACCCTCTCTCTGGGTGGCTTTTTGCAGCTGTTCCATCATATCCACTTTATGTTGTTTCCTATTAGTGTCACTTTCAGATGGTGACACTTTCTGACCTCATCCCCGGATTCTGGGGCTGGAATCTGGGACTTCCATCATGCTTTGCAAAGGCGATGGCTATTGACGTGTAGAAAACTCTCCAACAAGAGTATATTTTTTTTTCCTAAAGGGGAAACTGTTTCTTTCTCTCAACTACTGTGGGACAGCAGCTGCTGGGAGAAAAGCAACAGCTGAAACAGGGGCTCTTCGCCGCCTAGCCAAAGAGAGGGAGACCGGATTGGGAATTTCAGCCATGTGGATTACATCAGGGCCAACGTGGGCTAAATCTGTGCTGGCCTGCGTCTGACCCCAAAAGAAGGAAACCTTCATATGCTGAGACCCAGCTTGGCTCCCAGACACACGTGTAAGTAATACTGTTCCCCCTCCCCCACCCCAAGCACTCACACACACAGGGTCAATGTTCTCTGTAACATAATGCAGATGAGAAGGAAAATGGTGACATAATGTGCCCGGCTGCAACGGGCCCGGTTGGCATCCAGCTTCCTTTTAAGAAGCAGCAATACCTTTAATCAATCTTTTGCACACTCACCCACAAATAACAAAATGATCTTTAATCCTATTCTGATGTCAGAAACTGGAATGTTTCACACAAAAGAGGGAAAAATCTGAAAAACCATATTCCAATTTTTTTTTTAATGTGGGGTGCTGCCTTTTTTTTTTTCCTTTACTCACCGTATTCTCCAGAGGAAACTTTCTAATCCTTGGGTGCATTTATTTAAACCATCCTCCAGGATGAGAAAATCTTGATTTGTCAGCATTTTTCCCCCCTCTCAGAAACTGGGGTCATATTTTATAGGCACTTAAGCCACGCAATCACAAACTGTCCATGTCTTGTCCAGACATCAGTATCACTATTTCCATATGAATCTAGGTCAAGCCAACAGTGAAATGTTAAAAACCTGGCACGCTTGGGGAAAAAGGAAATGCAGACACCAAAAGATCAGCTACCTGAAATACTCACAGGCGAGTGTGTATGAGAGAAACTTAGAATCAAGCCCAAAGAATCAGTTTCCTTCTTAGGGTTGCACCTTTATTTAAAACCTCACTGAAAGTCAAAAAGTACAGTTTCAAAATTAAATTCGACTCTTAAAAAAAAGCTATAAGCTTTTTCCTCCTCCCTTTCAAATCCCTTTGCACAGAGGGAAAAAAGGAAGACTCAGGCAAGGCTTGTTAGCACGTAAAAATCAATGGAGCTGCAAAGACTGCTCTATATGATGAAAAATTAATACATGCTAATTAATTTTGAACCTTAATTAATTAATGTTTGTAAAGCACTTTGAGATTCTCGGATGAAAGGTAGCATAAGTATAGAGGGTATTGTTTTCTGATGTCGCTACAGCACTCTGAGCTGAGGTGCTGGATAATAATATTATTAATGCAAATAATAGTAATGACTCATATTTGCAAAATGGTCAGAATCAACCAGGAGGCCCTGAACAAAGCACACAGTAGCTGTCAGTTGGCTGTTGAAATATGGCCCCAGATTATACCCATTTGGGAGTCACAAGATGGTAAATAATAAAGTGGTTGTCTCTCAGTTAGTGGAGGAAAGCAAATCAAGAGGATGAGGGGACTGGGAAAGGCACAGAGCAGGTAATTCAAAATAATGATTTTCTAAAAATCCTTTTCATTTTGCTTTGAAATATATGATTATGCTCTGAAGACAAGGGGATGGTGGTCTCAGCACTTGTGCAGAGAATCTTGCAAAACCCCCTTACCTTATTTTAGTCACAGCTCTTTTGCTCCTCATGTAGTTAGCACAAATAGAACCTGTAGTTAGAGAGATTCACAAAACATAAACTCTACAGATGCCCAAAGAGAGTAATCTTGTATAACCTAGACTACACTCAATCAAGTTGGATTCACATATATTGGCTATTGATTCCAATGGCAAAAAAAATAGTGGAAAACCTAAAATATTAGACTAAGATCCAGCAGATTCTCTAAAAGACATTAAAGGCAGTACAATCCTATTTTTTTGCAGATAAGGAAACTGAAGCCTAAGAAGGCACAGCGATTTCCTAATGTTTTAAAATGGCTTATTATGTTTAACATCTGGGACTAGCACCTATATGTCTTCGATGTCCAGTGGAATGTCTTTTCCCTTGAGTCAAGGCTGCCTTCAACCTTTCTGTCTCACATGCTATATCTGTAAAATCAAGAGATTGGATTAGATGATTTCTAAGGTCCATTAAATTGCCAAATGGTTTTGCACCCAATTTTCTAACAATGTCAGCATTTACCTTAAAAAAAAAAAAAGTGACAATTTTACTAGTGTCCATGAAAATGTTTATCTTCTCCCTCATCAATTATTCTATGTAATGGACACATGGCTTCCTAGATGAAGATCATACTTTTGGATGTTAACATGGTAATATGGTATATCCTAGAGGAGGTCAATTCTATAAATGCCCCAGCAACAATTCGAAAATGCAACAGAAGGAATCATGATAAAGAAAACCAAAGATAAATCGTGATAAGATCTTCCTTATATTTTATGGACTATGCAAGATTGCTGTCAAAACTCTGATGACATGAAGTAGAGACAAATAAGAGGAGATGAAAGCCCCAGGACTGGGGCAGGCTATTCCAGGGCCAGAGTAGGGGACAGGGTCCATATCAGTTCTAGGCAGGATAGCATCCAGATAGTTGAGGGACTTCTAGGTGGTACAGTTGATAAAAGCCCAGAAGTCCAAGAAATCTTAATAAATAAAACTAAAAAAAAATCTAAATAAACTTACAACAATAAATTTTTTTTAAAGAAAATTAACTTAAATATGGCCTAAGACATTTGTTAGATATGTAACCTGTCTCTTAACCTCTTTTTGCCCCAGTTTCTTCATCTGTAAAATGGGGATAATAATGGCACCTAAGTCAAAAAGTTGTTGTTAGATGAAATCATAATTTTAAAGTGTTTAGTGCAGGCCAAGATGTTGGAGAAAGCAGTAAATTGCCACAACTCTTCCATAATCACCTCGAAACTACAAATTAGCACCCCAGAACAATCCTAAAACAGCAGAACCAGCCCAAAACGGGGTGAAATAATGACAGAAGAAATGTGAAAGATTGGCAATTAAGGTCTGCCTTACTAAGATAAAGGGGGAGTGCAATCTAGAACAAGAAGTATTACAGCAAGCCAACAGCAAGTCCCACTCGGCAAGCCAGTGGAAGTTCTGAGCCACAGTGTAGTAGAGCAGATAAATGTCAACACTAGGACCTGTCATGTAGCTCAACATAGCCAGGGGAAAGGGCAGAATACACCCTGACAAGCAAGATCTGCAGGCTTCTATGTAATCTCAGGCGAAGAGGCAACCTCCAGGGCCAGAACCCCATATGTTTCAACATAGCCCTGGGCACACAGATAAATGCCAACCCCAGGTGCCTAAGCAAGCAGGCAGTGCCCAAGCTGGCCAGCTAGGTGCTCTGGCATTGCCCTGGGCAAACAGATAGCTTCTAGCAGCCAGAGCACTGTGTACTTCAGTGTAGCCCAGGGGAAACAGGCAGACACCAATGCAGAAATACCCCTCCAGCCTCAGTATGGGCCAGGTAGCAGCACTAGGACTCCGGCTCAGCACCAGGTAAGTTGCTAGACTCATACAACCTCTACCAGAGCCAGCCATCTACCACCACCTTCCTTCAGTGAAGCACTTGACTTGAGGGTCCCCCATGATCCTCAGGGAAACATCAGTGCAACACTAGGCAAACAGTCAGGGCCTACAGTCTCTGGCACAAGGAACCCGAGACAGTTTTCCTTCTACCTTGGAACCAGAATTCAAATTTAAAAGAATGGAGCAAAAGATAAAGAAGATGAGCAGAAAAACACTGAAAGAAAGAAAAGAGGGGAAAAAAAGGAAGGAAGGAAGGAAGGAAGGAAGGAAGGAAGGAAGGAAGGAAGGAAGGAAAAAGAAAGAAAGGAAGGAAGAAGGAAGGAAGAATGAAAGAAAAGAGAAAAGAAAGGAAAGAAAGAGAAGAAGAAAAAGGAAGAAAGGAAGAAGAAAGGAAGAAATAAATAAAGAAAGAAATAAGAAAAGAAAGGGAGAAAGGAAGAGAAGAAGAAAAAGGAAGAAATGAAGAAATAAAGAAAGAAGAAAAGAAAGAAAGAAGAAAAGAAAGGGAGAAAGGAAGAAAGAAAAGAGAAAAGAAAGGAAAGAAAGAGAAGAAGAAAAGGAAGAAAGAAAGAAAGAAAAAAAGAAAGGGGAAAAGGAAGAAAGAAAAGAAAGAAAGAAAGAAGAAAAGAAAGGGAGAAAGAAAAAAAAGAAAGAAAGAAAGAAAAAAAGAAGGAAGGAAGGAAGAAAGAAAGGAATGAAGAAAGGAAAAAAGAAAGAAACAAAGGAAGGAAGGAAGGAAGATCTGGCTATAAAAAGTTATGGTGGCAGGAGAGATCAAGACACAAAATCAGAACATTTGAAAACAGGGTCAAAATACCTATGAATAAAGCCAAAAGAAAAATTTTAAGTTGTTTCAAGTGCATAAAGAACTCATGGATAAACTCAAAAAAGAGATTAAATGTTATATAAGGAGGTAGAAGTAAAATTGGAAAAAGAAAATGAGAGTGATTTAAGGGAATTTTGGGGAAAAAAGAGTCAATACCTTGAAAAAAGAAAACTATTTTTTAAATAATAGCTTTTTATTTTCAAAATATATGCACAGATAGTTTTCAACATTCATTCTTATAAAACCTTGTGTTCCAAATTTTTCTCCCTCCCTTCTTTCTACCCCCACCCCTAGACACTTGCTGTGTCTATATCATAATGCAATATATGTTCAACATGTGCAATTCTTTTATACATATTTCCATGTTTATCATGCTACACAGAAAAAATCAGATCAAAAAGGGAAAAAAATGAGAAAGCAAACAAAAAGCAAGCAAAGAATAATAAAAAAGGTGAAAATACTATATTGTGATTCAAAGTTCTCCTTCTGAATACAGATGGCTCTCTCCATCACAAGGATATTGGAATTGGCCTGAATGACCTCATTGTTGAAAAGAATCATATCCTTCAGAATTGATCACATAATCCGGTTGTTGCTATGTACAATGTTCTCTTGATTCTACTCACTTCACTTAGCATCAGTTCATATAAATCTCTCCAGGCCTTTCAGAAATCATCCTGCTGATCATTTCTCAAATAACAATAATATTTCATAACATTCATATACTATAACTTATTCAGCCATTCCCCAATTTATAGGTATCCATTCCGTTTCCAGCAGAATTTAATTTTCTAAATTCACATTTAAAAATCTTAATGGATGTCTAATAATACCTATAATGATATTTATATAGTAAAGAATGCATCTCTTCCCTTGAATGACTTATATCTTCATTTGCTAAATCATGAGAAAAGAGCGGTCCCTTTTTACTTCTGTTTCTTTCTTTTAAAAAACCGTACAAACAAAACCTTCTTAATTAATAGAATTGACCAAATGGGAAAAGAGATACAAAAATCCAGTGAAGAAAACAACTTCTTAAAAAGTACAATTGACCAAATGAAGAAGGATGTAAAAAAAAACTAAGTAAAGCAAACAATTTTTTAAAAGTTAAATTTGGGCAAGTGAAAGTTAATGATTCTTTGAGACATCAAGAATCAATCAAACAAATTGAAAAGAATGCGAACAATAGAATAAAATGTAAAATATCTTATTGAAAACACAAGTGACATGTCAAATAGATCCAGGAGAGAATGTCAGAACCATTAGACTACCATAAATTCATAATTAATATGAGGGCCTGGACAGCATCTTTCTCAAAATAGGCATTGAAGCATTGAAAAAATTCACCAATCATCTCAGGAAAAAGATCCAAAGATAAAAATTCCAAGTAACATTTCAGAATTTCCAGGTCCAAATTTCAGAATTACCAGGTCAAAAAAAAAAATACTGCAAGTAGCCAGAAAAACAATTCAAATATTGGGGAACCACAATTAAGATTACACAATACTTAGCAGCTGCAACATTAAAGAAGTAGAGATCATGGAATATGATATTCTAGAAGGAACTGCAACTAAGAATCGCCTACCTAGCAAAACTTAAGCATAATACTTTAAGGTTAAAAACTGGTTATTCAATAATTTAGAAGGATTTCAAGTTTTTCATAATGAGAAGACTGGAATTGAATAAAAAAGTTTAATCCCCAACATGAAGATCTATGGGAAGCCTAAAAAAGGAAAAAAGGGAAAAGAAAACATAAAGAATTAAATAGAACTAAAATCTTAACATTCCTTAAAAGAAAGATGACATTTGTAATTCTAAATAATAATAATAATAATATATGTATATATAGACAGAGGATATGTTTATAAAGTGAGTTTGAGAGAATGACATCTAAAAAGAATAATTCAGAGATGAGAAAGAGAAGAACACTGGACCCAAAAGGGAGAGGAAGAATGGGGTAAACCGTATCATATAAAGGAGTGCAAAAGAGTTATTCCAGTGGAAAGGAAGATAAGAAGGTGAGTAGTTGGCATTACATGCTTTCATCAGAATTGGTTCAAATAGGGAATAATATACATAATCAATTGAATATAAAAATCTATATTACCTGATAGGGCAGTAGGAAAAAAGATATCAAGTAAAGAGAGAGAAGAGTGTTGACAGAAGAGAAGGCAGATTCTACTATGAATGTGAATGGGATGAAATCTCCATAAAACAGAAATACAGTGGATCAAAAACCAGAACCCTACAATATGCAGTTATGAGAAACATGCTGAAGCAGAGAGACAAAGAGTTAAAAATAAGGAATTCAATCTATTATTCTTTTGCTGAAGGAAAAAAAAAAGCAGCAGTAGCAATTCTGATTTTAGATAAAGTAAAACCAAAAAAGATCTAATTAAAAGAGGCAAAGAAGGACACTACATTTTGTTTTAAAAAAAAAGGACTATAGTTATGGAGTAATAGCGACACTACATATATATATGTACTAAATGTTATAGCATCAAAATTCTTAAAGAAGTTAAGTGAGTTAAAAAAAGAAATAGATAGCAATACTATTCTAGTGAGTAACCTCCATTGTTTTCCTCAGAAGTTGATAAAGCCAACCAAAAAATAAGCAAGAAAGAAACTGTAGAGAAAACTGAATGAGAACAAAAAGGAATACACTATCACATGACATCTACACAAAAATTGGTCATGTATGAAGGCATAAATACATCAAAATCAAATGTAGAAAGACAGGAATGTTAAAATATATCCTTTTTTGGATCTTATTACAATAAAAATTACATTCAATAAAGGGCAAAGATAGATTAAAAATTAATTGGAAACTAAATAATCTAAAGCTAAATAATAAGTATAACCAATCATAGAAACAATCAATAATTTCCTTAAAGAGAATGACAACAATGAGACAACATCCTGAAATTTATAGAACACAGCTAAAGCAGTGCTTAAGAGAAAATTTATATCTGGATTCTTACATCAACAAAATAGAGAAAGAGGAGATCAATGAATTGGACATGACACAACAACTACAGGATGAAAAAAAAGGCAAAAAAACCAAACCAAAATAAAACAAAACAAAAAACTACCACCAATAACAGAAAACAAAACCTAGACAAAGAACAAATTAAAAATCCCCAACTGAGTACTAAACTGGAAATCTTGAATAAAAAATGTGGGATTAATAAAATTAAAAGAAAAGATCTTCCAAACTAATCAATAAAACCAGGATCTGGCTTTATACAAAAACATAAGATAGATAAGTCATTGGTTAATTTAACTTAAAAAGGAAAGAAAGGAGAAAACTAAATATCCAATATTAAAAATAAAAAGAGTAAAATCACCATCAATGGGAAATATTTTACCCAATATGTCAATGAATCTGACAATCTAAGTGAAGTTAATGAATATTTACAAAAATTATAAATTGCTTAAATTAACAGATCAGGAAACAGAATGCCTAAATAATCCCATTTTAGAAAAATTATTAATGAACTCACTAAGAAAAAATCTGCAAGGCCAGATGGGTTCACAAAGAAATTCTACCAAGCATGTAAAAAACAATTCATTCTAATACTTTAGAAACTATTTGGAAAAATGGATGGAATTCCACCAAACTCCTTTTATGATGCAAATATGATGCTTATACCTAAATCAGGAAGAGCCAAAACAGAGAAAGAAAATTATAGACCAATTTCTTTAATGAATACTGATGCAAAAAATTTTGAACAAAATATTAAGAAGGTAATTACAGCAATATATCACAAGGACTATACACTATGGGCAGATGGGATTTATACCAAGAATACAGAGTTGGTTCACTATAAGAAAAACTATCAACATAATTGATCATGTCAATTAGAAAACCAACAGAATCCTATGAAATAGATGCTGAAAAAGCTTTTGATAAAATAGCCTATCTGTCTGATTTATGGAGAAGGGAAAAATTTATGACCAAACAAGGGAGAGAGCATTATGAAATGTAAAACAAATAATTTTTATTATATTAACTTAAAAGGTTTTTGCACAAACAAAACTAATGTAACTAAAAGTAGAAAGCAGAAAGCTGGACAATAACCTTTACAGTAAGTATAAAAGTCCCATTTTTCAAATATATAGAGACTAGGCCAAATTTAGAAGAATACAAGCCATTAACTAATTGATAAATAATCAAAGGAAATGGGCAGACAATTTTGAGATGGAGAAATTAAAACTACCTCTAGGCATATGAAAAAATGCTTTAAATCACTTTTGATTTAGGAAAGGCAAATTAAAACAATGAGGTATCACCTCACATTGATCAGAATGGCTTCAATAAAGGAAAATTATAAATAATGGAGAGGATGTAGGAAAATTGGGACAGTAATGCATTGGTTGTGGAGTTGTGAACTTATCCAATGATTCTGGAGAGAAATTTGGAACTATGCCCAGAGGGCAATCAAATTGTACATACTCTTTGGTCCAACAATACCACTACTAGGGTCTATATCTCAAAAAGGTCATATACATGTATAAAAAGATATATGTACAAAAATATTTATAGCAGCTACTTTCACGGTGACAAAATATTGGTAATTGAGGGAATGTCCATCAATTGGAGAGGTGGCTGAACAGATAGTGATATATAAATAAAATGGCACACTATGGTGCAATGAAAAATAATGAAGATATTTCAGAAAAAAAAATAAACTGGAAGATATATATGAACTGATGCAAAGTGAAATGAGCAGAACCAGGAAAACACTATACACACATTATCCTCAACACTGTGCTATGATGAACTATGAATGACTCAGCTCTACTCAGCAATACAACAATCTAAGACAAACAAAAACAATTCATTAAGGTAAATGCCATCCATATCCATATAAAACTGATTGATTTTGAATGTAGAATGAAGCATACTTTTTTCACTACTTGATTCTCATCTGTATTAGATACTTTTCCCCCTTTTGATGCTTTTTATTTTACAATATAGAAATATGTTTCATAGGATAGCACATATATAATACATAAAATTGCCTGCCATTTTAGGAAAAAGGAAGGGAAAGAAGAACAATTAGGAACTCAAAATCTTTTAAATATGAATGCTAAGAATTGTCTTGATATATAGTTGGGAAAAATAAATTACTATTTTAAAAAAAAAGAAAGAAAAAAGTGTTTAGCACAATATCCAGGACATAATAAATACTATATACATCTTTTTTTGTTATTATGCTTGATTTACAAAAGGAAACAGGATCTTTATCTGTTGCACCTGGGTAATTTCAATTTCAAGAGTCTTAAGAGTCATGATGCTGGATCAATCATTGATATTAGATTATATCTTATTGGTGTTTTAAAAAGAGACAAAGCCAACTTTTAGTTGAATTCTATTTAAAAAAAATAGATAGGAAAAGGGGCTGATTCCAAGATCAAGTTTGAGCGGAGCTTAAAAACTAACATGGAAGCCAGGGATTTCTACAGCAGGTAAATCCCTCCTAATGAAAGCCAAAAACATCAAGACTACAGAGGGGAGATAGAGCCAAGATAGCAGAGTAGTATAATAAGAAGAAGTCATGATTGAACTCCCTGTTCTTTCTTACCAATCTCAAAATCCTCTAAAAAAAATCTAAACCAAATATGATGGGGAAAATCTAAGAAAAGATTGCAATGAATCTTATTGAAAATACTTAAGGTAATAGAATTCTGTGCCTCTGAACCAGAAGTGTCTTGCTGGTGATTTACAGGATTTAAATACAAAATCATTCTACTGTACTAAACATAGGTCAAAGACCTTGCAGACCTCAGAGGAAGATAAAATAGTAATTTGAATTTGCCCTGTTTCAATCTGTTTGGGAACTCTAGGTCCCAATCTATTCCTGAAATCCTTGGCTAGCAACACTTGGTATCCCAAGGAAGCAGTAAGGATGCCAGCTCAGACTTTAAATGCAGATGTGTACAAAACACCATACTAACATCAAAACCAAAGTTAGGAGGTAGGCTTCAAGAATGATCAAATAAACAAAAATCCTACCATAAAAAGCAGTTATGATAGCAGGAATGCTAAAGTTATAAAGACAGAAAAAGTGAATGACTCTGAAGTTTCTACAAGTAAAGTCTTGGGGGAAAAACATCACTGTACAAATTTTGGTATAAATTCAACAGAATTATTGCACGTAATGAGAGCACTTAATTACAAAATTGGAAAAGAAATGAGTGCAACTAAACAAAGAATTGGAAAGAGAATTAACAACTTGGCAAAGAAGGTAAAAAAACTTTGTTGAAGCAACAAAGTACTTGAAAATTAGAAAAGACCAAATAGTCATCAATTATTCTATGTCACAATAAAACAAAGCCAAACAACTGGAAAAAATGGAAAGTATTTCACATTTTAAAAATTGACCTAGAAAATGTATCAAGAAGGAAAAAAAAAAACAGTAAAAATCAATGGACAATATGAATTCCGGAACCAAAAGAAAAAATGCTTTGACATCTCATTTCAAGAAATCTTAAAAGAAAAAATTGTCCCAATATCTTAAAACAGGAGAATAAATGAAAAGAGAAAGAATCCATTGGTTACCTCCTAAAAACAAAAACAAAAACCTTCAGTAATATTGTAGCCAAAATCCAGAGCATCCAGGTCAAAGAAAAAAATACTGCAAGCAACCAATAAAACCAAACTATCACAGCTATTAAGAGAAACATTAAATGGTAAACATGAATTAACTAAGGATAAGGGATAAACAAGCATAAACTGCTTACATTCAAATATGGGAAAGTAATACACATGCATCATCAGGCACCTTTAAGAAGGTCTAATTAGGCACAAGTTTTGGGAGTGGTTCTGGTTCTGTTATATCTTGATGAACTTTCAAAAACAATTTGGAAAGAGAGGGCCATAGGAATACATGACAGAGGATTAGGGAGACAAGGAAAAGGAAGGTCAGGGGAAATTGTCTCATATGATCAGGGTGCACATAGACATTTATGCAAACAAAGAGGAGGAAGAAATACTTGAAAATCACTTTCATGTGACCTGATCTGTGGAAGGAATATATACATATACCCATGTACAAATATACATATGAAAAAACATATAATTGGATGTAGAAATACACTTCATTCAACAGGGCAATGGGAAGAAGAGCTGAGAAGTGAGAATTAAAGGGAAGGTAAATTAACAGAATGATTAGTCTTATGCAAAGTATATTCTAAGGATCACCCCAAATATTTATTACTTTTCTTATAGTGATAAAGAATGGGAATCTGAGAGGTTGCTGATAAATAGGAGAATGACCAAGCTGTGGTACCTAAATGCAATCGAGTATGATTGTGCTTCAAGAAATATTGAAGATATCATCTCAGTTACCTGGGAAGGCTTGTATGAATTGCCTGTGAGAGACTTGTGGGTAAGGAAGGACATAAGCATGGAAAAGAGCACAAAGTCTTTATGGCTTCCTTACTATTGAATCCCATGGACATTCATTGATGTTTGCTGTAAGTATATAGTGGGCTGCACCCATGATCAAAAGCTTAGATCTCCCAGGCATTTGCCCTTGTATTTGGGTGTGGTGATTAGAAAGATTCACAGGGTTGAGTGGGAGGGGGACTTTAGGAATAGTCAGTCAGTAAATGGTCTGAACAGCAACCTCCCTAACTTTATCCAACACGAAGACACCCTGATTAGAAAAGCTAACTAACCTTATATACCTGGATTAGATAAAGTTTGCTAAACTGATCATCTGGCAACATTGTATCCCTAAACTTAAATAGAGCTGACCTCGTTGTTAGGTATATAGGAACTTCATAGTATTTAGGTGGATGGTTAAACATGGAATCACTTGTCTGTCAGCTAAGCTTTGCCCATAGGTCAATATGCAAACTGATACTGAGTGAAGAGAATAGAACCAGGGGAGTAATTAGTACATTGACAACAGTATGGTAAAGACAAATAACTTTGAAAGGATTAGTAACTTTGATCAATGTAAAGACCAATCATACTTTGGAGGCTAACATGCTAACTACTTTTGAGAGAAAGGTGAAAGAAAGAGAGCATATGGTGAGACATGGAGTCTTTGGGACATGAGCAATGAGGAAATTTGGTTTACTTGTCCATATATGCTTGTAATAAGAGTTTTGTTTTTTATTTTGTTTTCAAATGGGAAGTAGGGACTTGGAATGAGAAGGTGACAGCAGATTTTTGTTTATGCACACATATATACACACAAAAATATGTATTATATATACACATAAATGTTAATATAATTTTGTATATGAATATGTATATACATTTTTGTCATTAAATCATAAAAGAAAGGTTTCTAAATCTATTAGAAAAAAGTACAAAGTAAAATTATAAATATATAAGTATAATAATAGATATATTAATAAATATTAATAAGTAATAAATATTTCATTGAACAATTTCTAAAAAGCCAAAACAAAAAAAAAAAATAAAAGAGAGAGAGACAAAACTACAGATACATTTGAGGAATCAGAGAGGACTAAAATATTATGAAGTTTTTACTTTCTAAAAAGTACAGAAGAGACCAGTGTCTTTTCAGAAAAGTATTGGATTTTAGAGTTACATAAGTAGTAAATAAAAAACTTACAGGACCTAAAGCTGACTTGATTTATATTTTTAGTTTTAAAATATATAACAAAAAATGGAAGAAAGATATGCCAGGAAAAATGAAGACTAATAAGAAATTTACTATTTCTTATAATTGGGATTTGCAAGAAAAAGAATATAAAGGTATGAAGGAAAAGGTAGGTAGATAGCATAGCTCATGAACTTCACTCATTCAAAATGACAGAAAGAGAATTGAAAAGAAAAAAGCCAAACAGTTTGGCATAGAAATATACTAGATTCAATAGGTAAACAGTTGAAAACAGGAAAGAAGAAAAGTAGATCCAAGATGGATGACAGAATAGAGGATGGTAGATTCATATGGAAAATAAATTTTAAGTTCATAATTCATAAACGAAGATTCAAAACAAGAGAAAAGATACGTATCATTTATCAGCATCTGACCAGGTAAAGAGGAACAAAGGAGGATCATTAGAGCATTTCAAATATAAATGGTTAATAGATATAAATGACTGAATGCCATTTTTTTCACTGTTTTCTTATTTGTTTTAAAGAACAGAGAGAAAAGAGAGGGTACCATCTATATAAGTAAGATAATATGGTTAGAGTAAAAACAATTATTAATTATAATCATAAATGTGAATGGAATGAAGTCACCCATAATCAGTAGAGTAGCAGAATGGTTCAGTATGTTGTACAACATAAAGATTCTGAGTTAAAATAAAGGGATTAGAGTAGGATTTATTAGATTGAAGAAATTTCAAAAAAGCAGGAGTAGCAATCAACTAAAATACAAAGATATTCATTCAATTAAAAAGCCCAAACTAAATAGAAAAATAAAAATTCTGGCAACAAAATAAGAAATTAACAAAATTACAAGCAAAATGGTTCTTACTGAATCAATAAAACTAAGATTATATTTTACAAAAAAAAATAAGGTATTAGCTTCTCTCCTTTTTAAATGAGAGAGGAAAATCAAGTTGCCAACATTAAACTGAAAAATTAGAACTCAAAACAAATGAAGAGAAATAAAAGAAATTATTAGAATTGATTTTGTGTAATGTAATTGCATTCAATGAAAATGATGTTACCAGAAATGAATGAATATTTACAAATATATAAAATACTTCGATTGAACAAAAAAGAGAATTTAAATAAGCTGGTATCAAAATAGAAATAAAGCAAATCACAAATGAATTTTCAATAAAAAAAAGTAGGACCAGATAGATTTACAACTGAATTCTACTGAACATTTAAAAAAAATTAACTCAAATTTTATATAAATTGTTTGAAAAATAAAGAAATATAGCAGTCTATTAATTTCCTCTGATGCAAATATGGTTCTGGTTAGTAAAGAATGATGTTGATTAAAACAAACAGAAAAATCAGATTCAATAATTCTATTGGATAATGATGATACATCACTTTACAAAGCACTGAACATATATTATTTCATTTTATACTATAGCAATGAGGACAAAAAGAGAAAATTACATTGATTATCATCTATGGGAAAATGAGTACACTACTCTATTGGTGGAGCTGTAACAAGATGATTCAGACATTTTGTATAGAAATTTGGAATTATATCCCACCAAAAGTTACAAAGTTGTACACAACCTTTTACCTATTAATGCCATTATTAAGTTATATTCCAAAGAAATTAAAGAAATAGGGGAAAGGGCCTATATGTAAAAAATTACTAGCAGTTATTTTTAAAAGCATAGAATGAGTACAAAGTGAGTACTTGTCAATGGAGGAATGGCTGAATAAATTATCCTTTATGAATGTGAGATGACAAAAATTAAATGTTCAGAAAAACATTGGAAATTTTGTATTGAATGATAAAGAGTAAAGTAGTAAAAACAGTTAAAAATATCCTTTAGCTACATCATAATTGGAAAACTTGGAAAAGCTTCAGAACCCTGATCAATGAAATGACCAATCATTAAGCCAGAAGGCTTATGCTTCTTACTTCTTGGTAGTTAGTAATGGTCTATAGAAACAGAATAGGATATACATTTTCAGATATGACCAACACAATATAAATTTGTCCCTGTAAAAGAATAAGGAAACTTTTATTCAGTAGGGGATAATGACACAACTTTACCTTCTAAGCACTATTCCTGAATCAATTGAATTAATAATAATAATAGCCATGAGGATATAGAGAAAAATATGAAAAGATATTATTTCCTCAATGTTTTGCAATATGTAGAGAGGCAGAGACAAAAATACATAGATATCTATATCCATATACACAGAAATAGCCATATATAATGCATATGTATACGTATATATAATATGCATATTAAAAGACATGATCAACCTTAGAAAAGTTTATATTTGACATTCAATGATTATATTTAATAATATTTATGATCTCCATAATTGTCTACTTTCATTTTATTTTTATTCCCTAGAATGGGCCTCATCTTTATTTTCTTCCAGAGGAAAAAAAATCAATGAGAATAGCCTGGAACTTATTAGCTACCCTATAGTAAAAAAAAAAAAAAAAAAAAAAAAAAAAAAAAAAAGTTGAAAGGAAGATATGTGTCTTTAAAAATTCTTTTCATGAAGAATGAAGTATATATCTGTTTTGAGATTCTCACAACTTCCAAAACTCACACATACACATACTATGTATAATTTATAATTAATTTATCCTTATATTAATTATGAAGAATGCCTCATAGCAATTAATTGTTATAGAATATATTCTTCCTCCTTGATTGTACATATAATATTCATTCTTTGTACTATGGTAAGAATTACATATGCTCATAAGGGGCAGATAAGACTGTTCTTTGAGGTATATTTGTACTTATTAGCTCCTCTGTGTTGATGGCACAACAGAGCTTCAGTTAGGCTCTCAGCAGGAATATTTATACACTGCAATAGCTTAAGGACTGCTGTCTGGGTTAGTGCTACTATATTGTCGTTAAAGACCACTCTACCTAATAAATAACATTAACCAACAGAATGGATCTGGTTTCTATTCTTTATCTTAAATGATGAAAACATGGAACAAGATGCAACTTATTTTATGGATCTCAACAATTGATTGTGTTGTTTCTTTTTCCTTTCTTTTCCTTTCCTTTCTTTCTTTTTTGTTCCTGGGGTTCAGACTTCAAAGAAAAATACACATTGTTTCATGTTTTTCTTTCCCCCTCACTATAAAAAAAAGCTGAGGCATATAGCAAAAAGATTGGAGGAAAAGATGGGGTGTATTTTCCGACAAAATACAAGGACTGTTGGAGTAGGAGGAAAGGTAGATAAAGCTTTGGGGAATTTTAGAGAGTTAGCATCAGGAGAAAGAAGAAACTGATCACGAGTCCTTTTAATTCAATGGATTATGTTTATTGTCCCAGGAATACTTGTTCTGAGAAAAGCTGGTTAATGGTTCTCTGGTGTGTTTTAGTTTTTTTTTTTTTTTTTTTTTTCTATTTCTACCATTTTCCTTTGGCTTTCAGAGTCCAGAATCTTTAGATTTGTCACTGAATAGCTTCAGATGTGCATTTTCTCACCAGCACCTTTGGAATTTTTTTCTCTCTTCCTGTTAAAACATATCTATCCTTGATCCCATTTCTTGATTTCTTTCTGCATCTCTTGAATACACATCTATTCCTTTTCACACAAATATACTTACCACTCTAGTTCAGATTATTATAACCTCCTCTCAGGGTTATTGTAATAATTCTAACTGGTCTCTTGCATCAAGTTGCTTCCCATTTTTATCTCCCCTCCATTCATCTGACAAAGTGATTTTCCTAAAGGTAGGTTTGATCATGTAGCATTCCATCCATATCTTATCTTCTAATTCAATAAATTTCATTAGCTGCTTATTACCCCTAGGATCAAATATAAATTTATCTATTTAATATTTGAAACTCTTTAGAATCTGGACAATTAAGGTTTTTTCCAGTTTTTAGCAATATATGTATATATCAGGCTTTTCTCTACTCTTTACATCCAAGTCATAATTGCCTATTTGATATTCTTCATAAATGACACTATATTTCTTGTCTTCCTGCTTTTGAATTGGCTGTCCCTTATGTCTACAATACTACTCCTGCTCATCTTTCCCTTTCAAAATCTCGAGATGCTTTTAAGTTTCAAAACAAATATCACCTTTTTTTTCAGGAGTTTTTTCTTATCTATCTTCACTCTACCTCCAGTAAATAGTGACTTTTTCTTTAACATTTCTGCCCATCTACTCTTTATGTAACTTTTATATATCTATTTATGTACTTACTATTTCTCCTGTTATCATGTAAACTCCCTGAGGCCACGGATTGTTTCTGCTTTTTCTTTAAATCCCAGGACTGGTGTGGAACAGTACCTGGAACCCAGTGTGTGCTTAATTAGTGCTTATTAATTGATTACTCTCTGAAATTTCCAAAACCTATTTCTCCTTCCAGCCTTAGCTCAATTCTCACTTGTTGACAAGTTTCTTTGATCACTTTTTGCCATCAATGCTTTCTGTATTCTCTGAAATGTTAAAGTACATCTGAATATTCTATTTTGTAACTTACCAACAGATTTTATGAATTTTTCATGTTGTGTCTTTCATGGTTTCAGACAGTAGAGTACAAAGAACACTGGACTAGGAAATCAAGAGTCTTAGATTCTAGATCTGGCTTTTGCTATTATTCCCTAGTTTTATTAGCTATGTAAGAATGAAAATCATTTAATCCTTCTAAGTCTTAGTTTGTTCAGTTTTAAAATAAAGAGACTTGAAGAAACTCCCCTTAAAGGCTAGAGAAAGCTTTCTGTCACTAAACCTTAAACTCCAGTATCAGATCATTTCTTCTCTCCTCTATCTCTTCCTTCTGGATGATGGTGTAAACTTAGCCCCTAGGCACTTTGAAATGGACTACTTATTCTCACTTGTTTAGACCAGTAACAGTAGGAGAAAGGAGAAGAAAACCACTAGATATATGATTTGGAGACATATGGAAGAAAAAATTTTTCAGATTTCTCTTGAATATTTTTCCCACAGAGAATTAGAATTGATAATAATGGTTTAGATCATTTGTCTTTTGAGCCTATCCTATCCCACTGATTCATCACTCTATTTCTTTTTTCATTATTATTATAGCTTTTTATATACAAAACATATGCATGAGTAATTTTTCAACATTGACCCTTGCAAAACTTTCTGTTTCAACTTTTCCCCTCCTTCCCTGTACCCTCTCCCCTAGATGGCAGGTAGTCCCATACATGTTACATATGTTAAAGTATATGTTAAATAAAATATATGCATACATATTTACAAAGTTATCTTGTTGCACAAGAAAGATCGTCTTTAGAAAGAAGGTAAAAATAACCTGAGAAGAAAAAAATACAAAAATACAAGCAAACATTAACAGAAAGAGTGGAAATGTTCTGTTGTGGTCCATAGTCATTTCCCAGCATCACTCTATTTCTTAGTCAGTACCAAATGGTTTTTATGACCACTGCTTTATAATATAGTTTTAGGTATCTTTATAATGTTTTGAGATTCATAAATTGTATTATATTCATTAACTCCTTTGAATCTAACAAGAAGTTTGAAATAACTATGACACATTATCATATATATATATATATATATATATATATATATCTTATATAACCTAAGGTTCAAACCTGGTTCATCTACAGAAGACTATCTTTATTGACAGAGAGAATGATTTAACACTGCATATTTCTTTAAGGGCCAAAATTGGTATGAGAACTTGAAAAAAAAAACATTTTTACCTCCTAATTAAGAAAGCATGAATATAGTCCAAGTCTTTATTCTAAGAGAATTTTAGAGGGAAAAAAAGAAACCTAGAAACATCTTTCCCAAATCTTTTTTTTCCCAGTTGGCTATCATGGTAACTTTGGGGAAATTTCACTTAAGTGAGATGCACAACTAATTTTGCTTCTGTCTCTGTCTCTCTTTCTCTCTCCTGTTCTGTCTCAAGCTGACATATTTCATTGTTTGGTTAAAGTCTGAACTGTATTATATTTCTGATTCCTATTTGCAGTCTATTGAATAAAAGGGACTTGTTGAATACACTATTGATGATGGTCTTTTGTATCAATAGGATTTGGTGGTAAAGGAGTCAAGCCTTTAAAATAAACTTGGAGGATTCCTATTTTGAGAGATAGTGACCAATATGACAATTTGAACCTCAAAATTATTTCTCCAAAGCTAACCATATTTAAGAGTGTACATGGATATCATTTTGGTCCAGTATCCTTTCTGAGGTGAACATAGTGATCAGAATAGTGATACACTCTCCTCCAGCAGAAATCAAAGTCTCAGTGGGAAAGGGTGGGCAAGAATATAGAGGTAATTATTTACAATCTTTTTCATAACTACATTTAGATAGTAGCACCACCACTACCACCCATAATAATAAGATCATATAAACTATGCAGAAATATGCTACATGAGCAACACACATCCCTTGCATCCATTTTATAGATTAAGAAACAAGGGATCAAACAAATTAAATTAATTGCCTAGAGTCACATAGCTAGTTAAGTGTCATAGAGAAAATTCAAGTCCAGTTTGATTCTAAGACCAATAAATTTTCTATTATACTATATTATTTCTAAATCTCCTCATCACTACAGTTGTATAATTTTAATTTATTTATTTAATAGTAATTTATTTAAAAAATAAATTCCATATAACAATGTTAATTATTGTTGTTAATGGAATTTTAACTCAAAAATAAACATATAAATCCATTAAAATGTTAAATATAATGCAAATAGATTTTGTAACAATATCTCTGAAAATATTAAATGCAGTTAGTAAATACCAGAAGAAAAGGAAGAGGAGTAAGAGGAGGAGGGAAAAAAAGTTGGTATTTATAAAGTATCTTAAATTAACTCATTTTATCCTTATAACAATCCTGAGATGTAGGAGGTATTATTATCCTCGTTTTAAAGATCAGGAACCTGAGGCAGGCAGAGATTAAGTGACTTGTTACGGGTTGAATATCTAGTCTGAAAAAAGAGAAAGGAGAAAGGGGGGAAGTGGGTGGAGGAATTACCTTTCTGCTCACTTCTTTATTCCCAAAATGTTTTTGTTGTTCTTCATGCATTTTTTCAGGCATGTCCAACTCTTCATGATCCCAATTGGGCTTTTTTTTGGCAAAGATATTATATTGCTTTTCATTTCCTTTATTAGTTCAATTTGGAAACTGAGGCTTCATGAGGATCATATGGCTAGTAAGTGCCTAGTGTCAGATTTGAACTCAGAAAGATGAGTCTTCCCAACTCCAGGCTCAGAATTATATATACTGCACCACCTAGTTGAATAAGAGCCTTTTATCAACCTCTGCCCTCAGAAGATAATCCTTCCTAACCCCCTCAACTGCTCCATCCTTCAGTAGACAAGGAACCTAAGACAGAAGGCTAGAACAAATTGCTCCTATCTCATAATTTACCAGAAGAGCGAACAAGAAAGACCCCTACCAAATTCTCCAGAAGTCCTAGCTGGTGCTCTGGCTACTACTTCTGTTCAAGTCAGGTCACTCACAATCATTTGCCACTGAGCATACTCTTCAACTCAATCAGAATTGTAATATAAGCTCCTACAATAAACTGTATCAGGAAGAAGTTACTTATGAATCTGAAAAGGTCCAAGTTGTGAATGCACAGAAAAGAACTTTCCTGAGACGTTTTAGTGACCACATCCACAAACCAGGAAGGAGCCATGCAAATTGAAAGTTGTCTCCTTATGCTGGTCATTTCTAGCATATCAAGACATAAAGGAGGTAGGGAATAAGCATATCTGCCTGGTACAGTCAGGTACATTTTTTAACAATGAAGTATAATATTAATAAGACTGCTGAATATGCTACATCACAGTGCTACACTATTTCCCATATTCATGTCAATATTGTATCTTCATCCTATTTTATTCTGGGACTAGGTCATTTCCCATCAGCAGTTTCTGATTAAGATATATGCACTGATGGATATTCTGCAATACTGTCCATCTATTGTAATCTCATCCACCTGAATAATATCTAGGCAATTGGTATTCTTTATTCATGGTTTTTTTTTCCTGTGTAAATAGTTAGGATAAAATTATTTGATTAATTATGGATGTCATTTAAGATATTCTAAAATGTTCTGAGTATGTAATTAGCACATCAGACACCAAGAGAAGCATCTGGAGGACTCGGTCTGGATGGAGAACTCTTCACAGATTTCTTCTGCGTATATTTAATCCAAACCAGTTGTTCTATAGTTAATTGTTTTTTTGTGTGTGTGTGTGTTTTTTTGGGAGAGGGGTTGATTTTTCACTCCTATAGAGTACGTCAAAAATTGTAACATAAATAACTAAATCTGGTGGCTTCTGCAATGGTGATGGAGAAAATAATTTTCTATTGCACTGTTTACAGACTTTGGCTTGATTTTTTTTCCCTACTTGACTTCCTTCTAGTTCTGTCCTTGAATGTTTTCACAATGATTTAGCCAAATTGGGTTTCTATTCAAGTTTTCTGTAGAAATTTTTTCTAGTTACTGTATTTTGATGCTTTAAGAGGTCATGATCATCTACCTCCTTCCTTTTCAAGCTTTTGTTGGTGGTTGTTCTTGTGGTTCAGTTATTCAGTTGTGTCTAACTCTTTAGTGATTCCATGGACTATAACAGCCATGGGATTTCTTGACAGACACTGGATTGGTTGCTATTTCATCTTCCAGTGTATTAAAGTAAACAGAGATTAAGGGTCATAACATTAGTGAGTGTCTGAGTTCAGATTTGAATTTATACTTGCTGATTCTAGACTCAGCATTCTCTTTACTAAGACACCCAGTTCCCTCTTGTAAGTTTTTATAGATGAGTTTAAATTCTAAAATTATCTTTTCTCTGTCTGATATCTCTTCTTGTGGCAAAGGAGTCTTGAGGATTTTTTAACTTTTCATGTAGTGACTAATTATTATTGGTTAAACTTCCTTAGGAAATTGTGGTAAGTGGTGCTGTTATCTGTTCTTTTATCCATTTTTCATTATCAGATGTCAATAGCTTGTTTAAATAAGTCAAATTGGAGATATTTTTTATTACATGCAGCATTTTTTGCATTTTTATTTTTCTAATTTGGTATTGATTTGGATCTTTACTCTGACAAATCATTGGTCTAACTCAACACAATTACTTAACCTGGGCAATTGAGTAACATTTGCTTTAAAATTTTACTAATCAAAGCATACTTTTGTTGTTCTACATACAGTGTGTTCTTTATTTGCTTAGAGTCATTTTTATAGGCGGAAAGGTAGATATAACTTATGGAATATGATTTGGGGACACGAGAGAGAAGATTTGATTCAAAACTATAAAATAATAACAATAATTTTTTGGAATATTTCCTTGAGTTTATTGTTTTGATTCCTGTCAATACCTTGAAATGCTAGCAATCATTTACAATTTAGCAGTAATGAATTCGAAATCCTTTCTTGATTACAAAATTTAATAGGGAGAAAAATAGAATAACTTTGGTTACTTACAGAAAAAAAAGGTGGCTTTCAGAGATGCCCAAGAAGGAAAAACATAGAGCAAGGGATAGAGAAAGGAACACTGAATAATTGGGTAACAAATAGTGGTGTTGAACTCATAAGATAAGCATAGACCTTGGATGACAGCTGGACATCTTCTGAAGAACTATTTTCCCCTGTCTTGGGAAATATGATCCTCAAAATCCTCCTGTTGTTTTTTATACAGTTTTCTTTTAGATGTCGCTAAGTATTTTTAACTACAACAATAGGAAAATGAATTAATAAGGAAAAAAAAACTTTCCAAAGCAATTACTTTCTAAACTTCTTTTGTTGTAGTGGACTCAGATAATTTTTTTGAGTTTTTGTTTAATTAGGTTTTAAATCTTCCCTTTCTTAATTACTTTTATTTTTTTATTTTTTTATTTTTTTTTTGGTTTTAACACCTAAATATACTGCTATTGGGAGCACAAACACACAGTGATAACAATTAGCAGAATAATTACACTCTTTCTGTCAGTGTAACCTCATGGCACAGAAAGTATTACAAATCCATTTTAAAACATATTAAATGTTCATATTAATGAGGATAATAGAGAACAAGTACCAGCAAACTAAATATTGTTAATGATTTTGAGCTATTAAATTCATTACCATTTTCTTTCATAATAAAGTGGTTACTTGCTAATTAGACCTTTTTTAACTCATCATTATTGAATTCATTACATTGTGTGTAGTTAACCCTTGGAGGTCTGTGGGTGTGTGAGCACAATTAAAATCCCTCTAATACAATATTAAGATAGGAGATTGAGGAATCTTTCTGGTCTTGCTGACAGGAATTCTGGGTACTTTTGTTCTCTATCATTTCTGGAAACCATGTACCTGCAAGTTTCCTGGATGTCATTCCTCCTTCCCTAGAACATCACATTGAAACAAACTATATTCATTTTAGATAGTACTACTTGGCATTAACATCAAAGTGTACACCATTTAATAACTGTAAAAACAAAACTCTAACAAGAGAAATCAAACATTCCAAAAAAATATATTTTTACTTTTTTAGTCATCAGGCAAAATAGGAACTAATTTTAGTTGCTATTTTCTTGGCAGAACTCTAGTTGATTAGATGCTGATCAGTTAGTTAACAAGGCTTTTATTAAATGCTTACTTTGTTCTATGATAAATATATAAAGAATATAAAGAAAAAGAGATATAAACACAAAAACAATCCATTCCCTCAAGGAGTGTTATATATAAAGGAGAAGATGATATGCAAATAACTCAGTATATACCTGAAATTCATAGTAGATGGAAGATAAACTGAGAAGGGAAGACATCATCGGTTGGTGAGTAAGAGGAAGGGGACTTGAAAAGATGTCCTGAAAAAGGTAAGGTTTTATTTGAGTCTTGTGGTGTAGTTAAGGCAAGAGATGGGATAACTGGGAAAATAGAAAGGGAACACATTAGGAAGAATCACCATTTCAGAATCAGAGAGGTGAAGTAAACTTTCAATATTGTTTAGTCCATCTACATGGCTTCAAAAAAAAGCCTTCTAATACAGTGGAAAAGAATAATTTTCTCAGAGTAAGAAGACCTGAATCTAAGACTCAGGTCTGTTACATTGGTTGAACTATTTAATTGCTCTAAGTTTCCATTTCTGCAGTGTAAAATGGTGATAATTATATTTGCACTACCCATCTGACATGCTGTGGTGAGAATCAAATGCAGAGGCTTTATAAGTGTAAAATGCTAGATAAACATAATCTAGTACATTATGGATTTAAGAAACTGAGAAAGACAGTGACGTCTTTCCTCACATGGTTTTTATGAAGAAAACATTTAGTGCATCTTAAGATACTACATAAATATATGAGCTATTGTCATTGCTGAAAATAACTCAGTAAAATATTCAGAACTAGAACTCAGAAGTCCTGATTTCCTGTTCATTTTTTTTGCCATCCTATTAATCTTAGTATTCTCATTATCTATCAGTCTAAAAATTACATACTTTTAGCTGAGGGATTCCTAGCTATTTTTGAGTGTCATGAACCCATTTGGAAGCCTGGTAAGCCCCATAAATCCTTTCTCAAAATAATGTTTCTGACATAAAATAAAATACATAAGACTACAAAGGAAATGAATATTTTGAAACACAGTTATATAGACATTCACACACATACACATGCACAAGCACACTCCCAAGGAATTTAACCTGATCCTGCCACATCAAAAAACAAAAAGACAAGATTGGCACGTTCATTTGGCCTCTTTTGTGATGATTCAGTTCTATAGCTTCTCTTTGCAGATGAGAACTTATGAACCTTTATGTTGCTATACATAACTGTTCTCTCAATTCTCTCAGTCACACATCCTCACAATCTTGAATTCCTCTTTACCACCACCACCACCACCACTACCACCTCTTCTTCCTCCTCTTCTTCCTCCTCCTTCTTTTCCTCTCTCTCCTCCTCCTCCTCCTTCTTCTCTCTGTCTCTCTGTCTCATATATATAACCCACCAGTAACCAATTCCTTTTATTTTAAATATTGGAAGCACTTGTGTTCCACATCTGTTCTGGCTTGTCTATCTCCACTGCAACCATATTAATTCAGACCCTCAATTCATTCTCTAACTCAATAGCCTTCTAACAAGTCACCCTTCTTTAGAGGGGCAGAACTCTGGAGAAGTATACTTGAAACAAGGTGTTAACTCAGTGGAATTGATGAGAAAAATGGTTCTCTAGTTCACATATATACTTAGTACTTAATATGGTGATGTAATGGTTCTCTAGTTCACACATATTCAGTATGCTGTAATGATGTAATTGTACTAAGGTATACAAAGGCTAAGAAGACTAAAAATAAGACATTCTATCTTCAATGACCTGCTGGTGGCTGTCCTGCCTTCATCACTTCTCCACTAAGACCAAGGACTTGGGCTGATCCCAAGGTCCTTCAGAAAGCTAGCTCAAACATTACATCCTTCTTGAATCTCTTCACCTAATAATTAATTTTATACATTGCTATCACATTATTCTTCTGGATTCAAAGAGAAAATTATGTCATACCACTGTTCAAAAACTTTCATTTGCTTTGCATTGCCCATAGATGAAATACCAAAGCACAACACTCAAGATCCTTGTCAATCAGACTTTGCCCTACCTTTCCATCTCCCTTCTTGCATCTTGCACCATGTTATGGCACATATTGAATGCCAAGTTCTATAATTCATATCCTAAAAGTAAAAACAAACAAAATGAAAATAAAAAAAAAAATTCTGAAGACTAAGACTCTACAGGATTCTAGAATTCTATAGCCATCTTGTCTCAAGGGCCATTTTTGAATCTAAAAGTTCCTTCGTCAATGCAATTTGGGATAGGCTATATTCCAATAATTAAAAGTAATTTTTAATAGATAAACAATACCTTAAAAGTCACAAAATACTTCAAATCTTCTGACAACTTCTCAAACAATATGTCTCACAGTAAGAACCTATCCAGGATTCAAAACAAAGGATGCTAATAGAATCCTTTTTGTTACTTGTAGGAAAGACTGGCTTTTGGCTGAGAACCTGCCACTAGATTCATATGCATGATTTTAGCTGCTCCCAGAGGCGGTTGAATATCTATAGTTTGCTTTTTCATAAGGCTGTTGCATAACATCACCAAGCTTGCCTGCTTGCAACCAAAGCTTCTTCACCTGTTAAGAGCGAGGGCACCAAAATGGCTTCCCAATCATGCTGTCTTATTGTTCTGAGCAGTCCATTCAATGTTTTTGGCAGGCACAGGCCCCTGTGCTACTATGGTCTTATTTTGTTATTGTTTGGAGGGGAGTACTGTGTGATTATCCATTCTTCCTTCAGGCATTGCAAACCATCTGGAATGCTTATTAACTCCCCTGACTGAACGGGAGGCTGGAGATAGAGTAGCATAGGAGGTGGTGGGTTGTCCTGCATCATCAGAGCCTTGTTCCTCCAATGATGTGTACACAGAGAAGGCCATGGTAAGGGATTTAGAACACAGCACGCTGGAAGTGAGATGTGGTAAAGTGAGGATATTTTTGGCCTCTGGGTAATTGACTGAAGGATAGTAGGGAAATTTTTAATGTAAGGCAAGGAGGCTTCAAAACTTTCATACATTCAGTTTGTAGAAGCAGAAGGCCAGGTGATCAGCAAGAGGTTTGCAATGAGGCCTTTGAAGCCCAAATCTTTGAGATGAGGTCATGTCACCCCAAGCTTGTCGATCAGGGTAAAAAGCTCAGCGGAGCTTGTCCTGAAATAAAATGCTACTATTCTAATTTTAAATTTTAGGCATTTCACAACCCACACTAAGTGGCACTTATATTTCTTTCCCTTTATTAGTGTCTACAAAGAAAGAACATTCTTCCTTCGATATAACTTTTACTCGATAATTATTGAACATAGATATATTTTTTTGCACTAAAGCAAACTTTGTCTTTTTGTGCTTTAGCTGTTTGTGAAATAAATGCTTGCAGGTTGGAGAAGGATAATTTATAATGTAGGATTGGATTTCCTTTCAATTTAATTTGGATTTTACGTTGAGTCAACTTTTCAGTCAATTATAAAACTATGATTAGTTACCAGGCACTTAAATAAGCACTTTTTAAAAACAGACCTATAAAAATGATACAGGGATCTCAGCAAATCTTATGTAGAGCAATCTTTGTGATCATGAGAAATAAAGGGGGTTGAACAAATAAAATCTGTTTGGGGCTAACAAGCAAAATATACTGTTTCCTTCATCTGGTAAATCAAAGGCACCCAGGCTCAGCTAATGTCAGTGTGGGGAGAATGCTACTGTCCCACTTAATAAATTCTCAATGTAGAAACTAGCATTTTTTCTATGTAGATGAATGTTTCAGTTTAAGATGCCTTTTAAAAGTATCCTGGGTATATTTGCATGTGTTTACTTATTTATCTACCTGAAGGCATATATATGTATGCAAATTTAAATATAGATGCATTCTTATATACATATTTCTCTAGATGTAGTGGAATGTCAAGTAGTCAAAAGAAGATTGGATTTGGAGTTGGAATTTAATTCAATTTAACAAACATTTTAAGTCCTTTCTAAGCATATACTGTGGCACAAGATTTTTGTGACACAAAGCTGAAAAAGGAAATTCTCTCCTCTCATGGAGTTTATGTTCTATTTTGCAGAAATAATAGGCACATGAGTAAGTAAATACTAAGTAATACAGAGTTTTTTCAAGAGAGAACCTCAGTTATCAATGAAGCAAAGATGGAAAGTATTAGGAAAGGAAGTAGGATATGAGATGCATCTATAAAGAAGCCAAAGTTTCAGAGGGAGTGGATTCAAAACATAAGGTAACATTTTTACAATGACAAAGACAGAAAAAGCAAATTTATGGGAAAAAAAAGCTAAGGTTTGACCTAGACCAACTTGATTAGAATGGAAAGTAGAGCAAAAGGGAATAATATAGAATATAGTTTTCTAGTTTGAAAAGTTGGTGGGGGAAGATTATTTAGTGGTTAAAATATCAGAGTGAGGACTTCTGGGAGTACAGCCAAGATGGTGGAGTAAAGTCAAGAAGCTGCTTAAGCTCTCCCAGTTTCCCTCAAAAACCACCTGAAATGGAGCCTCTGTACAGAGTATGATGGAACAGCTCAAGATAGAGTGGAAAAGCTTCAACAGAGGACAGTCTCACTAGGATAAAAAGGGTATTCAGCCCAGGCCATATAGACTCTGAGAAAACTGGTAGGAGGGCCTTAGCCATGGCAGATCATCAGTCAAGACCCTGAATCCTGGCTCAGTGGAGGAGCACAGCAAGGGGGCAGCCTCCAGTCCCGGCTCAGAAGTCAAACTTTGGGAAACCAGATTGTTTCCTAAACAGAGAAAGCAAAGCTTTCCCTGTGCTCAAACCAAGGCTCAGAGCTGCACAGAAAGCTTGGGACAGTGCAACCTTTACCCCAGGAGCAGAGTTAGACCTTAAAAGTTAAAATAAAAAAGAGGAAACACCAAAAGAAAAGGAAAGGAAAGGAGCAAGAAACAAAAAATAATTTGACCATAGAAAGCTACTATGATGACAGGGATAACCAAAACAGAAACTCAGAGAAAGACAAAATGATCACAGAAGAAATCTCAAAGAGTGATTGGTCTCAAGCCCATGAGGCTTCTTGGAAGTACTCATAAAAGATTTTAAAAGGCAAATAAGAGAAGTGGAGCAAAAAAATGAGAAAAGAAATGAGAAGGATAGAAGACAGAGTCAACAACTTGGAAAAGGAAGGGAAAAAATTGATCGAAGAAAACAACACTTTAAAAAGTAGAATTCACCAAATGGAAAAATGGATACAAAGACTAAATAAAGAAAATCACACATTAAAAACTAGAATGGGGCAAGTAAAAGCTAATGACTCTATGAAACAAGAATCAGCCAAACAAACTAAAAAGAATGAAAAAATAGAAGAAAATATAAAATATCTCATTGGAAAAAAAAGCTGATTTGGAAAATAAATAGATCCAGAAGAGACAATTAAAAATTACTTATCTATCTGAAGGCAATGACCAAAAAAAAAGAGCCTGGATAGCATTCTTCAAGAGAGCATCAAAGAAAATTGCCCTAATATTCTATAAACAAAGACGGAAATAATCATTGAAAAAAATCCATCAATCACCTTTGGAAAGAGATCCCACAACGAAAACCCCAAGGATCATTGTTGCAAAACTCCAGAACTACAATGTGAAAGAAAAAAATACTGCAAACTCCTAGACAAAAATGATTCAAGTATTTAGGGGCAACAGTCAGGATTTAGGGGCAGCTTCTACAATAATGGATCAGAGGGCCTGGAATACCATAAGGCAGAAAGCAAAGGATGTAGAGTTACAACTACACACTGTAACTGTGGATACCCTTTGTTGAACCAGTACCATTACTGGGTCTGTACCCCAAGGAAAGTATAAAGGATGGAAAAGGACACACCTGTGCAAAAATGTTTGTGACAGCTCTTTTTGTGGTAACAAAAAATTGGAAAAGGAATAGATGCCCATTAATTGGGGAATGGCTGAACAAGCTATGGTACAAGAAGGTAAGGGGATATTATTTTTCTATTAAAAATGAAGTACAAGCTGATTTTAGAAAGGCCTGGGAAGATTTACATAAATTGACACTGAGTGAAACAAGAAGAACCAGGAATACACTGTACCTAGTAATAGCAAAAATGTGCGATGATCAGCTATGAAAGGTTTGATTCTTCTCAGCAGTTAAGTAATCCAAAGCAATCCCAATAGATTTTGGACACAAAATGCCATCTGCATCTAGAAAAAAAGTAAGGAGATTGAATGTAAATTAACACATACTATGTTCACTTCTTTCTTTTTCTTTTTTTTTTTTGTCTACTATAGTTTTTCCCTTTTGCTCTGACTTTGCTCTCCCAACATGATTCATAAAAAAATGTGTATTGAAAATAAATAAATTTTAAAAATAAATAAAATATCAGACTGAGTAGATTGCATTTTATACTAAACGCAATAGAGAACCTATGAAGAGTTCTGTGTGAGTGTATGTGGGAAGATAAGGTATGGTGGCACAGTTGAATATATACTATAAGAAAATCACTTTGACATTTGCATAGTGAATGGTTTAGTAGAGAAATTGGAGTCAAGAAAACCTTGTGGACACTGACAGTACTAGCAGAATTGTATCCAAGGGGTCCAGTGAATAGAGAATCATTAGGCCTGGAGTAAGCCTTAGATACTTAACCAGCTGTGTGAACAAATCGCTTGACCATCACTATTTGCTTCAATTTCCTTTTAATTAGATCTACTTTTTTTCTTTGCTTGATCTGAGATCATGATTGCTTTTTCTTCCATTTACTTTTTTATTCAATTCTTGAATCTTGTATTTGAAGATCAAATTTTCTATTCAGCTTTTGTCTTTTCATCAAAAGTAAATGAAAATTCCCTATTTCATTGAATATCCAGCTTTTTTCCATGAAAGATAATGCTTAGTTTTGCTAGATAGTTGACTCTTGGTTGTAGTCCAAGATCCTTTGCTCTACCGAATATCATATTCCAGACCCTTCAGTGGAAAGTTAAAGTGGAAGCTAAAGCTAGGTCCTGGGTAATCCTGATGGTGGTTCCTCGATATTTGAATTGCTCCTTTCTGGCTGCTTGAAGATTTTTTTCCTTGATCTGATAATTCTAGAATTTAGCTACAATATTCTTTCAAGTTTTCATTTTAGGTCTCTTTCAGTAGGTGAGTGTTGCCAACAGCTGAGAAATGGCTGAACAAGTTATGGTATATGAATGTTAAGGAATATTATTTTCTATAAGAAATGATCAATAGGATGATTTCAAAAAAGGCCTGGAAAGACTTAAATGAACTGATGCTGAATGAAGTGAGCAGAACCTGGAGAACATTGTACATAGCAACAAGATTATGTGACGATCAACTATGATGGCTTGGTTCTTTTCAACGATGAGATGAGATTCTGAGATATTAAGGCAGTTTTCTTTGATGATTTCTTGAAATATGTTGTCTAAGCTTTTTTTTTTAATCATAGTTTTCAGGTAGTACAATTATTCTTACATTATCTTTTCTGGATCTATTTTCCAGGTCAGTTACTTTTCCAATCAGGTATTTTACATTTTCTTCTATTTGTTCACTTTTTTGAGTTTGGTTTGACTGATTCTTGATGTCTAACTGAGTCACTCATTTCCATTTGTCCAATTCTAATTTTTAATGAATTATTGTCTTCAGTTAATTTTTTACTTCCTTTTGCATTTACCCAATTATACTTTTAATGAAGATATTTTCTTCAGTATTTTTTTTTTTTTGCATTTTGCTGATTTTTTTTCTTAAGGAGTTATTTTTTTTTTCATTTTATCTATTCTATCCATTTCATCAAACTTATTTTTTTAAAGTTGTCTTCAGTGAATTTCTGTGCTTCCTTTTATAAACTATTGGCTTCCCTCCAAAAAAAAAATTTCCATAACTTTCCAATATAGTTCTCTTTTCTTTATCTCATTTTCCTCTATCTTTCTTTTAAGATCCTTTTTGAACTCTTCCAGAAGACCCTTTGTGATGATATGAGGCCTTTTGCCTTTGCTGTCCTTTTCTGGGTTTATGTTCTGATCTTCCCTGGCTCCATAGTAGCTTTCTATAGTCAGAGTTCTTTTTGATTTTTTGCTCATTTTAAAAAGTTGAGTTCTGCTCATAGGGCACAGAGGAAACTTTCCCAGGCTTCTTTTGCAGGGGAACAGAGGTCTCTCATTGACTGCACTGAAGTTGGTGATGCTACAGGCTTTCCCACTGCACTGAGTAGGCCTGATCAAGTCCTTTCTCTTATACTAGGGTTCAAGGCTCACAATTTGCCTTTTGTAGTTGCATTAGAGATCTCACAACTGGTCTGCTCTTCCATTGCCCTTCTAAACTAGGACAGTAGGCAATATTGTGGTATTTTGGCTAAGAGTCTCCTGCTTGATTTCCCATACTGGTGTGCCAGGTCTGATTTCCTAAGATTCTCTAAATATACCATTATATCATCTGCCAAGAGTGATAGTTTTGTTTCTTCATTGCCTACTCTGATTCCTTCAATTTCCTTTTCTTCTCTTACTACTAAAGCTAATATTTCTAGTCTAATATTGAATAATAGTGGTAATAGTAGCAATCCTTGTTTTACCCCTGATCTTACTGGGAATGCTTCTAACTTATTCTTATTACTTATAATGCTTATTGATATTTTTAGATAGATGCTACTTATATGTTAAGTAAAAATTCATTTATTCTTATTTTGTTTAGTGTTTCAATTAAAAATGGAAGCTGTATTTTGTCAAATACTTTTTTCCTGCATTATTGAGATAATCACATGATTTCTATTTGTTTTGTTATTGAAATGATCAATTATGCTGATAGTTATCCTGATCTTGAATCATGCCTGCATTTCTGGTATAAATCTTACTTGCTCATAGTGTATTGTTGTGGAGATAAGCTGCTGTAATCCCTTTGTTAATGTTTTATTTAAAAATGTTTCATCAATATTGATTAAGGAAATTGGTCTATAATTTTCTTTCTTTGCTCTGTCTCCTTCTGGTTTTGGTATCAGCACCATATCTATGTCATCAGTGGAATTTGGTAGTATTCCTTCTTCCCCCTTTTTTCCCAAATATTTTATATAGTATTGAAATTAATTGTTCTTTAAATATTTGGGTAGAATTCATTTGTAAATTCATCTGACCCTAGAAATTTTTTCTTAGGGTCTTCATTGATGACTTGTTCAATTTCTTTTTCTAAAATGAAATTATTTAAATACTTTATTTCCTCTTCTATTAATCTGGGCTATTTATATATTTTTAAATATTCATCCATTTAAATTAGATTATCAGATTTACTGGCATACAGTTTAACTGTCTTAATAATGAAAAAGTTCTTACAAGTTACCTGTATCATTTTATCATAAAGGAATATAAATAGTTTAACCATATGAAATCCCTTACAATTTCCCTTTTTTGTTTAGCTTGTTATGCTTCTCTTGATTCTTGTATATGAAAGTGAAGGTTTGTAGTCTAGCTCTTGCCTTTTTATCAAGGATGTTTAAACGTCCTCTATTTCATTAAATATTCATTTTCCCCTGAAGTACTGTACTCAGTTTTGCTAAGGATATGATTGTTGGCTGTAATCTTAGCTACTTTGCCCCCAGGAATATTATAGTATGAGCTCTCCAGTCCTTTAATATAGAAATAACTAAAACTTGTGTTATCCTGACTGTGACTTCTTGATACTTGAATTGTTTTTTTTTTCTGTCTGAAAAAAAAATTTTTCTTTAAACTGTAAAATCTAGAATTTAGCTATAATATTCTTTTGAACTTTCATTTGGAATCTCAAGAGATAATCAATAAATTCTTTCCATTTCTATTTTACCCTTTGGATCTGGAACATGAAAGTAGTTTTCTTGGATAATTTCTTTAAAAAATTTTTCAGGATGTAAAGTGTTTAATTTTATTTATTTATTTATTTTTAATTTTAGTAAGTTTATTTGTTTTTAATACACATTGCTTTATGAATCGTTTTAGGAGAGAAAAATCAGAGCAAAATGGAAAAACCATGGGAGAGATTAAAAGAAAAAAAACAGAAAAAAGAAGTGAACATAGCATGTGTTGATTTACATTCAGGACCCTTAGTTTTTTTCTGAATGCAAATGGTATTTTCTGTTCAAGGTCTATTGGGATTGCTTCAGATCACCAAACCACTAAAAAGAACCAAGCCTTTCATCACACATTATTATTGTTAATGTGTACAATGTATTCCTGGTTCTGCTTGTTTGGTCAGCATCAGTTCATGTAAATCTTTCCAGACCTTTCTAAATGCAATGTGTTCATCATTTTTAATAGAACAATATTATTCTATTACTTTCATGTACCACAGTTTGTTCAGCCATTCCCCAATTGATGGGTATCCACTCCTTTTCCAATTCTTTCCTACCACAAAACGAGCTGCTACAAACATTTTTTCACATAGAGGTCCTTTTTCCTCTTTTATGCTTGAAAGATGGGATATCTTTCTTTTTTCATGGCTTTCAGGTAGTCCAAAATTTTCAAATATCTCTCCTGCATTTATTTTCCAGGTCAGTTGTTTTTCCAATGACATAGATGTTTCACATAGTCTTCTATTTTCCCCGATTCTTTTGATTTTGTCTTATTGTTTCTTGAGTTCTCATAAAGTCATCAGTTTTCATTATATCACTTTTAATTTTTAAGAAATAATTTTCATCAGTGAGCTTTTGTACCTCTTTTTCTATTTGACTAAGTCTACTATTTATGTTTTGTTTTTGTTTTTTTCTCGTCAGTGCATTTTTGTGCCTCTTTATTCAGTTCTGCCAATTGGCCAGTTCTGCTTTTCAAGGCATTCTTCTCCTTGGATTTTTGTGCATCTTTTGCCACTTGTCCTAGCTTGTTTATTAAGATGTTATTTTCTTTAATGTTTAATATTTCTGTATTTCTTTTTTTCAAAGATGTTGATTCATTTTTCATGTTCTTTTCATTTCTGTTCCCAATTTTTCCTCTACTTCTCTTACTTGATTTTTAAAATCCTTTTTGAACTCTTGAACTCTGAGATCAATTCATATTTTCTTGGACAATTTGGATGTAGAAGCTTTTTACTTTTTTATCTTCTGAGTGTGTGTTTCAGTCTTCCTTGTCCCCATAGTAACGTTTTTACAATTTACTTTTTAACAGAAAAAAAAAAATATTTCTGTTGTTTGCTCATTTTCCCAATCTATTAGTTGACTTTTAACTCTTTGTTAAAGTAGGGTGCTTTCAGGGTGGTATATGCACTGCCTCAAGCTTCAGGGGTTTTGTGTAGCTGTTTTCAAAGATACTTTTAGGGAAGAAGTTTTCACTACTTCCAACATTATGGGCCAGAACTTGAAACAAGGTGCTAAGTAAGTAGAATTGAGGAGACAGTGGTTAAATATAGTTAAGCACTGATTTAATCCTACAACAAATAATGGTTTCCTAGTGATATAATGATTGATGTATACTCAGTGTGGGGCATAAAAGGAGAAACTCTCAGGGCCAGAAAAGGACAAGCACACTAGAAGCTCTGGGAGCCTCAGCCAGGATTCAGTCGAGCAGATTCAAATGCCAGAGAAGGCAGTTGGGCAGAACTAAGGAAGACAGAGAAGTGGTGGCAGGCTGTCCTGTGGAAGAACACTGAAATCAAGATCACGAAGGCTTGCAGAAAACTAGCTGTTCCCCAAGTGAAAGAGACAAGACTTTGAAGGAGACAATAAAGGATTTGGGCTTTAATATCTGGCTGTATTTAGGGGGATTACTGAACTGAAACTAAGGCTGCTTCCAGAAGCCCCCCAAGAAACCTGCTCCCAGAGAAATTAAATTTTAGAGAAGAATATTATATTCCAAGGAGATAAGATTTAAGGAAAGATGTATTTATTACTTTTCTGGCATGTGCTGTGGTCTGTGTATGAATGCAAAAGCTTTCTTTTCTTTCCTGGAATAGTGATAAAAGTAAACGTAATCCTGTCCTGTTGCAACTTCTGGGATGCCAGTGTTCCTCCTTGACCTGGGACTGGCATTCAGCATTGCAACTCAGATCTGAGTATTAGTAAAGCAACAGAGACCTCCCTTACTGCTAACAATTAGAGCCCTGTGGCCTCCTTCTGACAAGTTATCTGACTCCTTTGCCATCTATGGCCTGAGAGCTTTAGAAGTAGCTCCTGCTGCTTGGTTCCCAACAATACTTCTGCTTCGCTGGATCCTATGCTGGCACAGCCTTTGCTGGACTATGTTCCATTTTCACTCAGGTTTTATAGAGTTTTCCTGTGGACCTTCACAGTTGTCTTTGGCTGGGAAATTATTTTACCATATCCTTTTGCATGTTCTGCTGCTCCAGGAATTATTTTATGGCATTTTTAAAGTGTCCAGGTGAGTCACTGCTTTTTCTCTTCCATCTTGGCTCTGTCCCCTTCTACATATAGTTATAATATATCTAGTTATCCTAGAAGTTTTGTGAAATTTCCCTTATTTTTACCTTCCCATGGAGTTCTTTACAACATATCCATCCACTCTTTATGCTTCACACCATGGGTAGGAGAACAATGATTGGAACATTTAAAGAAATAATGCTGAAGTAATCTGGTATCTCTCAGAAATTAGATTAATCTGGAACTCTGTAATAGAATTGACAATAACCATATGTTTAAAAGGGTCAGGCAAGTCTATTCATTTCATGCACAGAGATATAAACGAGATTTATTTTAGCCTTTCAGCTCACTTATGGAACCCTTGTGATCTGCTGGAACATGGATACGCCACTGGTCACTGATCTAAAATTATACTTTTGCCATTCATAATATTCTGATACAGCTTTTTCCTTTCTCTTCTCAAACCTTCCATCTTTTCCCTTTTTTATCCTTCCTAGAATTTCTCTTCCACTAAAGATATTGCCTTATTGTCTCTTTATCTGATACTTAGCTCATTTTTTTTTTTTTACTTTCTTTTGCTTTTTTAACCTTAAAACAATTTTGTGGGCCCATGGCTGAAATGAAAGCAATAGTTAATAGGGTCATAGAGATAGACATTGATGTGTCTATTACATATTACAGATGTGGAAATTAAAGCTTAGGTTGACTTCCCCAAGCTCACACATGAAAATATCAGTAGCACTATTTTAATTGCTCAGGTCTTTTGATTGTGGAGTTAATGCTCTTTTGTTGCTTTTTTTGCAAAATATTACTCTCATTTAATCCTACCTTCTTCCCTAAAATTTACCAAATAGAAAGATGACCCATATTTACACACATCATTGTTCTTTTACCCATGCTGTGAAGTAGGAAGAGTGGCTGAACATGTTGAAAAGAACTCCATGGAAGACTTATTATAAAGGAAATTTTACAAGGTTTCTAAGATATCTGCTAAGTATTAGAACTAGATGTGGAAAGTGGAGGAGCCAAACTGGTGGAAAAGGCAGTGACTCACCTGAGCTCTCTCTCCAAATCCCTCCAAACACTTTTACTTTAGATAAAGGAAGGAATCTTTCTGGGATAGTGTGTCTAGTTTACTTTCCATAAGAGCACAGATTTTAGAACTTCAAAGTTTTTAGAGAAGAGGTGATTTAATTTTTTACAGATGAAAAAATTGAGCCCAAAGAAATCATAAGATTATGTATCATAAATCAAGAATTGTTGGAAGGGACCTGAGAAGCCATATAATCCAAAGCCATATAGATAATGAAATTGAGAAAATAAGGGATCACGACTTAATCAAGGTCACATAGATAATAAACATCAGAGATAGAATTTGAGCTCTGATTCTCTGGTTCAAAAATAAATTTTTCTCTGATGTTTATTATCTATGTGACCTTAATTAAAGCCTTGTACTAAGCTCAGAATTCAAACTTACACCACTTCCAATTTATCAATTAAAGTCCCCATGTCCAAGTCAATAATTAGTTAAGATCCCTTCTAGCTTTGTCTATACACAAGGAAAGCTGCAGCATGAACAGAAACCTCCTAAAATCAGGATTTGACCCAGTTGGTGAGGTGATTTAGCATCCATTTCTAGTCCTTCTCCCCCTCGACATTTATTCCAAGATTTATATTGCATGTGTATGTAGCTATATTGAAAAATTAAGAGAAACGGACTTTGCTTCAGGAACAAGTAATTATCAATATGCATTAGCTTCTCCCCTGCTGTTTTCCACAGGTAGTGGATGATTTTATGTAGTGGACCTTGTTATATTTCTAGGACAGTCAGATAAATAATATTGATTTGAATTTGTTTGGGGGCAATAGTGACATCCACTTGCTGGTTAGATTAACCACAGGTGTGCATTCCCTCGATCTAAAAGCTTTAACCCAGATCATGTTTTTTGCACAAAGGTGGCTGTTAGGCAAAGAATCAGTGGTATCTAATACCTCATAACCTCTTCATCACTAATTATGAAAGGTTTCCTCTGAGCTCAGAGAATATTTGGTAAGATTGGACAAATCAGGCTTTAAGCATTTATAAAGTCTCATTGAAGACTATCCAGCTTTCAGACTGGGGACTCTATTATACTACGTGGACAAATCACAAAGACAGGGAAAGACTGACTCAGAAAGGAATTTAGATATATTGTATAAAAATTAAATAGACTAGCAAAAACAAGGGTGCCTTCCTATAGCTCTTATAGCTGATAAATTTGCGAGGACATCTGAATTATATTAGAGCATTTGGATTATGACTATGTCCAAAGGTTATAGTAATTAATGAAAAAATATATTGACAATCCTTGAAATGAAAATACTGGTGAGGAATAGGTTGATATAAGTCAACATGAGTCTGCTGGTGAGATACTCAGGATGATCTGAATTTCTTGGAGAATAAACTCTATAAAGAAATTAAAGATTCCAATTTCAGTAGAAAGGAAGGAAATTATTAAGAAAGGGGACTGTGTGTGGCCAAAAGAAAAACTGGAAATGGTTAGGTTTAGATGCAGTTTACCTTAGTAAACTGAGTATTGGATAGAGTCAACAACCCAGTGTTCTTTTTAGACAAACAATGAAGCCGCAAAGATAAAAACCATTATGTTCACTTTAAAGGCAAATAAAGACCAAAAGATATGGGCCTTTGAAAGCTTTCTGTAACCATAAATAGGCTTCAGGGCAAGCTGGCTATATTTTCTCTCACCATTGTATCCAATCTGCTGTGAAAAATTTTTACTGTCTCCAGGTCGTCATGAAAACATTCTCAGCTAATTGAGACATTCCCAAACAATTAAGATGCCCAGATGCGTCTGTTATTTGTAATTACCTGAACATGCATTCCTTTCTTAGAGAATAGTTCCATTTTTGAGCCTTTTGAACTGCCCTAGATAATGAAAATGAAGATGACTTTCCTATATTTTTTCCACTGGGCCTAATTTTGACATGGAATTACCTATTTCCAAAATTAAGCAACAAAACTAGAAACATGTGTGCCATGAATAATTTCTCTTATTTTGCCCTATCCTCAAATAATATCATTCTTTACCCATACAAGTTATATTCCTAACAATTTATAACACTTGCAGACTAGGTCTAAAATAATCTAGTAAAAAAAGTTAAGGTCACAGGAGATTCTAATAATTGATATTTATGTTCATCAGCATTTTGGCTAGAGTATATATACAGATATATACTAACCAAAAAAATATACACATACATATATAATATATATAGTACACATAGAAACATATATGTGTATACATATTATATATGTATGCATATATTATATATGTACACACACACACATATATATATACTTAATGTACTTAATTCTTTGTTTAATCCAATGAGAACTCTAGCCTTTTCATTTACCTATAATCCTCTCCTTCCTTTCTCTCTAATTAGTCATAGTCTTCAAAATCCAATGAAATCCTAACCCTTCAAGGAAGCTTTCCCAATTCACCTCATTTTGAAGTAATCTTTGCGTCCTGAAACTTGTTTGTATTATTCCTTCAGAAGTTATAATTTTATCACTTGATTCCTACGCTAAAATATAATTTAAATCTTTTTTTAATTTTACTTTATTTTTAACTTTTTAGTCCTCTATTTCTTGTCTTTCCAATCAGCTTATAAACTCCTTTAGGGCTAGGTTCATAATTTGTCTTTCTTTTTCAGCTGGAAAGGATAGTGTTTAATAGCTATTCATTACACCAGGGGTCCTCAAACTTTTTAAATAGGGGGCCAGTTCATTGTCCCTCAGACTGTTGGAGGGCCGGACTATAGTAAAAACAAAAACTTTGTTTTGTGGGCCTTTAAATAAAGAAACTTCATGGCCCTGGGTGAGGGGGATAAACATCCTCAGCTGTTGCATCTGGCCTGCGGCCGTAATTTGAGGACCTCTGCATTGTTACACATTGTTTGTACCTAGTAAATATTTTATTTTAGGGATTTCTTCTCCTATTGAAGTATTATACTTCATTCAGAAAATGCCTCCTTTCAGGCATCACGATCAGAATCCTCAAATTTTGGATTGATGAAGTAGTTAGTACATATATGGTAGTGTACGTGAATGGAAGGAAGCATGAGAGTCATTGCTACATCCCTGAACATTGCTTAATAGAATAATAAAAGAGTAGGGTAGAGCAATAGGAAAATGACCGTCAGGTCTTATGGTCTGGGCCTTATAAGTATTTTTCTATGTGACCTTGGATAATTTATAATATTTTTTCATCTGTAAAATAAGCATGTTGGTGTTAAAATTCCCTCTAGCTATTAAGTCTATGACATCAGCATAAAGCTAGAAATTTGGAGCCTTGATATGTAGTCAGAAAACCAAAACAATTAAAAAGCATGCAGTGTAGGGAAAGGGCTATATTTTGAGACAGTCATGGAATGCCATAACAGAAAATAACATGAATTTTCCTTTGGGAATCACATCAATAATCAATTGATCATGAAGAATTTATTAAGACCTATTACATGCCTGGCAGAGACAACGTAGTATAGTGATTAGAAAGCCAGCTTCCAAGTCAGATGGCAGTGGTCAAATTTAAGTTCTCCTGACATATACTGGCCTGTGACCCTGGACAACTAAACTTTTTAGTGCCCCAGGAAACTTCCTCATCTGCAGAGCAGATGTAGAGTTTCATTAGAAAAATAGTTTTCTTATTGAGAGTTGCTTATTCCAATGAAATCATAGGTAGGTCATGAAAAAAAAAATCCTGTAACCATTTAAGGCAATGAGAATACAAAGAGAGAAACAAAGTATTCTCTGCTCACTCTCATGGAACTCCACAAAGCTCCCGGCACTTTTTCCCATTGGGTGGGCAGCATATATACTTATGTAAGTATATACAAAATAAATTAAAAAAATGATTTAGGGCAGTGAGCATTAGTAGCTACAAGATCAATCAAAGCTTCCTGTCAGAGACAGTATTTAAAATAAGCTTTGAAAGAAATTTTCCATATGTGCTTCTACCATCTTGCTCAAAGTGAGAAAATACGGCATAATAGATAAGATGTTGGATATAAAACCTAGAAAAATATGGGTTTGATTTTTGTTTCAGGCATTTACTTTTGTGTGATCTAAAGTTCTTCACATAACCACTCTGGGCCTTGGTTTTCCAATCTGTAAAGTGAGTGTGATAATCTGTAGCATTGTTTTCATACGATTGTCAAGAGGCTCAAGTGTGTACATGTATATAAAACACTTGGGAAACCTTAAAATGCGAAATAAATGGCAGCTGGTAAAAAAGTGATAAATAACTATATAAGTATGTAGTTAAATAAATAAGTATATACTTATATATACCAAGCAATGCCAATTACAAATATAGGACTTTGGAGAGAGAATCTGTTATTGTGTGTATTTCTTTTTTTGACTTAAGTGAACTCCACTCAGGATGTATGGACATATTCAACAGAAAGTCTAGTTTAGGTCCTTGGCTGGTCAGAGACATTTAGCTTTGTATCTTTTATCTATTTGATTAAAAACAAGCAGATACCTTTTTAAAATATAGGAGCCAATCTTGCTGTCTTCTTTGTTTCCTTTCACTTTTTCATCTTAGATCTACCCTTCAAGTGGGGAAATCCTTTTAATTTAACCTCATTCACGTCAGGGACTTCTCTTTGCCAGCTGCCTTGATAAGAACTTAACTTGGGACCTGTAGTCCCAGGCTATGTCAGAAAGTCAGGACTCCTCATGTCTTGATTCCATATTCAGCCATTAGCAGCTGGAAGTAAAAAAGAAATCTCATCAAAACTTCTGAGTCTGCTGCCTTTATTGTTGTTGGCAATTTTGTTAGTTCTTTATTCTGAAAGAAGAACAAGACATAGGGAAGGTGATACTTGAAGCTGAACTGAATTTAAGTGAAGCAGGTCTGTGCAAAGTCACCAGATTTGCTCTCTTCTTTGAAGTCATCTGGATCTGATGACAAGATACAGATTACAAAAACTCGAGATGATCCTGGATACAGTGAGAGACCTTGGCCACTGCGGTCTTTTCCAGGCTTCAGTTTGTCTCAGGTCTTGCCCGTTCAGTGAGTAAGACGGGGTTATAAGAAATGGGGCTTTTATCTGTTAAAAAAAAATAGTCTGGGAGGGGTAGATCCTCATGGTTTCTGGACAAAACAGAAACAGTTGCTATTTGCACTCATTCTGAGCCATCAGAGCCCAAATAATGACCAAATGAGGTTTGGGATGGGACCTATTATTGGCCAAGAGGAAGAATGATTTGAGTTTAAGGAATAGTCTTTATTTAAAATTAAAAAAAAAAAACTAGGCTATAAACCCCAAGATATGTTTTGAGGCTTTGGCAATTAAAATATATCTTTTTGGGCAAAGGACCCACAGGTAAGGGTATAATTCCCTGGGTGGACAAAGGGAGAGGGGGAAAGGAGAGAAAAAGAGGAAGGAAAAAAGGTACAAAGGAAGGAAGGAAGGGAGGAAGGAAGGAAGGAAGGAAGAACTATATTATTCAATTGAACATGATTAGTTGGGTCCCCATTGGGGGCAGCATTCCCTCTTCCCAGAATTTTTTTTGTCCTTTGTTCTTGAAGAGGACCCTGACATCAGAAGGATGATTTGTAAATAAATTGGATTTAAGTTAGGCAGTGCTGTGCAAAGTTACTGCCTAACTTTCTTCTGTGGAGCCATTGCTCTTCTTATATTTCAAAAGAAGTTATTGAACACCTATTTTCACACGACTCATTGTCCAAAGTCAATTAAATTGGCATGTTCCCTACCCTTCTATTGTGATACCCAATGGCTGAAAACTATGATAACAGTGAGTAGTGTGCTGTAAGAGAATGAAAATCCTGAGACTTCTGTTTAGGTTCTGAGGTTAAGTCAACAAACATTTATGAAATGTTTATTCCAAGCCCGGAATTGTACTAAACTGTACTGCCTTGCTGTGTGAACTTGGGAAAGTTCCTTAAGTTCTATGCAACTTCATATTTTCACCATTAAAATAGTTTGGATAGAATGATTGCTGAAACAATTAAATGATTCTACAGGAAGACAATCTACTTTGACAACTTCAGTGATAACTGCTTTTTTACAATATATCTATTTTTTCTTGTAAAAAAATTAATAATGGCCTTTTATTTTCAAAATACCTATAGTTTTCAGCATTCCTGCAAAACCTTATGTTACAAATTTTTCTCCTTCCCTTCCTCTATCCCCTCCCCAGACAACAAGTAATCTATGTTAAACATGTGCAATTCTTCTGAACATATTTCCACATTTATCATGCTACACAAGAAAAATCAGATGAAAAAGGAAAAAAAATGAGAAAAAAACTAGCAAACAACAACAAAAAAGGTGAAAATACTATATTGTGATCTACATTCAGTCCCTATAGTTCTCTTTCTGGATGCAGATGGTTCCTTCACAAGTCTATTGGAACTAGCCTGAATCACTTCATTGTTGAAAAGAACCAAGTCCATCACAGTTGATTATCATATAATCTTGTTGTTGCTGTTCTGCAGGTTTTACTCTCTAACATCTACTGCATAACTTTGCTCATATCTCCAATCTAAATCCCAATTCAGTATTTTTCCAACTATGTGATAAATATCTCCTTTTATATGGCTAGCCATCATCTCAAACTCTAGTTTGTCCAAGAACTAAACTCATACCTTTCCCCTCCTTCTATAGCCTCTTTTCCTACTTTTCCTGTTTCTGTGACTCAGCACCATTCACTTAGTTCCCAGGGATAAAATTTTTGAATTATCTTTGCTTCCTCCTCCTTCTGGACCCAATCATTTGTCAAGCCCTACAAAGTTTAACTATGAAATGCCTATCATCCTCCCTTCCTTTCCACTCTATTACCACCCTATTCTAGGCATTCATTATCTTTCACATGAACAATTAGGATAGATCCCTTAACTGTTTACTATGTCTCTTCAGTAGGGTGAGTTAACTGGATGACATCTAAGACCCACTCTAACTATAAATCTGTGATGCTCCCTCTTTGGGATTCTTGTGTTTTAATAAGAATGAATCACTCACCATTTCATTAACTCATCATGCCTTTTTTCTTTTCTGTACTTTGGAATGTGTTGTGCCTTTTGCCTGGAATGAAGTCTGTCCATAACTTCACCTATTAAAATCCTTCCCTTTCTACCATTTCTGCCAGTCAGAATTTATGTACCATTTTCTGCATAAAGCATTTCCTGATTCCTTCCTTTGGTCCTTTTCAAATCTCTCTTACTATTCTGATTAAACCTCTCCAGCATGCTTATCATAATTATATAGCTTGTGGTTATCAGAGGCTCTGTCTCAAATCTCCTACCCTTTTGTAAGATTCTTGACGGAAGTGAATATGTATTGTTACATCTTAGTGGTCTTAGCATTTAGCACAATGGAATGATCATTGATAAATGTTTATTGGATTGAATTAAATTGAATTAACTAGGGAAAGTCAAAAGAAAGCCTTATTCTGACTGTTCTGCATATTTCAGTACTATTTCTGACCTTAAAATGAATTGTTTTAAAAAAGTACAATATGTAAAGTGATTTGCAAGCTTCAATGTTATGACTATTATTATTATTATATTCATAAATCATTACAAAGCATTATAAGTAATCAAGCATTTATTAAATGACTACTATATGCTAAGAGTACAAAGACAAGAACACTAGCATTTGCTATCAAGGAGCTTTTTAGGCTGTTACAGAAAACAAGGTATACCTAAATAAATAGATAAAAATCCTACAGACTAGTCGGCCTCAAACTATTTACCCATAAATTCAGAGGAGAAGACCCTTCCCAAGCTCTGTGAGAACCTACAAGGTTAGAGATGATATGAAATCTCATTAGATCACCATTCATTGACTTCTATTCCTTTCACTTGAGTCAGTCAGTTATAGTAACTGTTCCCACAAATATGATGCCTTGGAAAAACAAAAAACAAAATTAGAACATGAAAAGGAAAAAAAAGATTAAATTGTCTATCAAAACTGTTTTGTAGACAAGCTCTTCTTTTTTGTTAATCAGAATGGCCTTCCACTTTCCATTATCATTAAATACATTTATGATGTACCTGGATACTCTGGCAAGACCTTTTTTTTTTTTTTTTTTTTTTTTTTTGAATTGAATTGAATATATCCTTAGGCAATCTTACCCCAGTAGCTAGAGCAGGGACAGCAAATAGTCATGCAAATTAGTATAAGGTCAAGAGGTCAAAGAATCTTACTATTTTTTTACTCATCACTTTTTAGTATTCTTTGCTCATTAAGTCTCAGGGTCTCACTTTGCTCATGCACAGAACAAAATATATGAACTGAATGACTTCTAACATTCCTTTCTGCTCTACCATACTATCTGGCACCTTTGTATTCTTCTGTGGGAATTCTCTATCTCAATACAATCAGTCTTGCTACACTTACTATCCCCTAAACACACCATACATTTTCTTGCCTTGTGCCTATATTCTTGAAGTCTCCCTATTTGAACTACCCTTCTCATTTTCTTCTCACTAGCAAATTCTACTCATCTTTTAAGGCTCAATCCTGGTCTTTTATGCTTCATAAAACTTTTCCAGAGCATACTAGTCTATAAAAAAAATTGAGGCTTCCCTCCTGTAAAGTCCTAGGATTGGTTTGTACAACTTAAGTAATTGATCCTTAACTGCTTTTTAATAGCTCGGTGGTGTTGACTTTATACTTCTCTTGTATTTTTAGTTAATGTCTTTATGCTTCCTTTTCCAAGTTGGAATGTTATTGAAATCAAGAGTTGATGTCTTATGATTGGTTAGTTGTGAATATTTCCTTCCAGCTCAAAAATTGTGATTCTAGATTTTCCATTAATATATATCCATTTCATTTTATGTTAAAGCAAAAAAAATAGCTCAGCCAGCTAGGATTTTCATTATTAGAAATTATATAAGCATACTTTAAAAAAATGACTTTGCAAATAATCTATGCAACTATTTACTAAGTAGCACAATTTGGGCATATTGATGGCAGGACCAGAAGCTAATCTTACTTTTTTAGTCTTTAAGTTCTGGACCTGAGAATGGGATAAGATTACTATAAGAAATCTAACAACCAAGAGGCTATCCTTGTCCCTTGACACTACTGCTTTCATAGTGTTGTATTCTAGAAAACAAAATGGGGCCAAGCTCCATATGCCTATTACATCACCTTGCCCCTACCCTCTGACCTTTTTCAAACAATTAGAAAATAAATTGATAAAAACAAAAATGTCTTTTAGTATTATTTTTTGATAATTTAAATAAGTATTCACACATACACATGCATATGTGCACATATATATGTTGTAATCATATAAACACATGCATGTTTATGCATCAACATGTATTCACACACATACATAGACACACAGAATGAACTTATCTTCATCAGCCATCAAGTGGATGTTTAGAATGTATTTGTTCATTATATATATATACATATATATATATATATATATATATATATATCTCAGCATCAAAGAAGCATTTTCTTTTATAAAAATGCAAACAATTCCATGACATCTTCTCCTTTCAATCCCTTTCTCCCTTTTCCTCCTAAAAATAAAGGAAAAAAGACATATTGGCAGAGGGAAAATACAAAGGAGGAATAAAATGTGTTTTTCCATAATAGTAGAAAGAAAACAAAAGGATGATATGTGACATTTTAGGAAGGAAAAAGGAAGGAAAGGAAGGAAGGAAGGAAGGAAGGAAGGAAGGAAGGAAGGAAGGAAGGAAGGAAGGAAGGAAGGAAGGAGGAACAGGATGATTAAACCAATAGAATTAATAGAATTAAACCAATAGAAGGATCAAATTATTGAGGGGGCTTAAAAAACAAACAAACAAATAAATGGATAATTTACCTAAACTATTGTCCAAATGGGGAATAATTACATTTTACAAATAGTTTAAAGTTTGACATGAAGAAGAGGAGAAGCTATTTATTTTGACCCAGTAGAAGATAAGCATATATAAAAAGTTCTCTTTATCATATACACCATCCCCTTAATACCTCTTGCCTAAACAGTTATAAGTGTCCTCTAAATGTCCCCTTTGCCTCCAATCTCTCTCCTTATCTATAGCTGCCAAATTGACAGCTTGGTCAATAAAGCATAGTTCTCATTACTTCATCCAAGAAATTTTAGTAGCCTCTTATTGTTTCTAGCATTAAAAAAAATGAACTTTTTTTTGGGGGGGGGAATTTGACATCTAATTGTTCTCATCTTTCTCAGACAAATTTCACATGATTCCATTTTATGCATTTTTGTTCCAATCAAACTTACTTTTATTCTATTTCCTATAGAAATATGATATTCTATAACTGTATATCATAGAATATCATCATCTCTGAGTAATTAAAGAACCCTTCAAAAAGCAATAAAGTATCACATAAGGGAACATAGGCAAATTGCATTATAAGAATTGTGAAAAAAAAAAAAGAATTGTGTAGACTAAGTGATCTATAGGAGGCATACTGGAAAAAGGAGATGGACTGGTTATGTAGTGAGACTGTGGAGTAACCCACAGATAACCTCCAGTAGAATCCACATGATCAGAGATAGAGATGTGACCAAAATTGATTGGAGGAAATGAACAAAAATCACAAAAAATACATATGGATAAGTAGTGAATTGTCTTTATCCCTCATTTTTCATTAGATACTTATTGTCATAGGTGCTCTTATTTTCTTTTATGGCAAATAGAAAAATTCATCTTGTGTCTCCTGATATTCTATCTTTCTCTGTCTCTCTTTTTCTCTCTCTGTCTCTCTCCATATACACATACATATAACACATACACATATATACACATGCACATACATATATACACAAACATACATGCATACATGCACACAAATAAAACACACATCTATCTGTAGTTTTATTTATATCTAATAGACACATGCAAACTAATATGGAAGTTTACATCTATAAGAAGTTTAAGGAACACATTTTGATATATGCCTTTTACCTCAGACACACATGATATACAGTTACTGTCTTGTATTCATTTTGTATATATTTGTGTATATATATATATGCATATATTTTGTATATATTATTTGCATTATACTTAGCTATATGCATTGTAGCTGAGGAGCCTGTACCTACAGTTTGTAGAGTCTCAGATGCTATGTAGAATGGCCTCCACATTTTATGGAAGAGGAAATTGGGACCAAAGAAGGGTAAGTGATTTGCTCAGTCTTACACAGTACATGTTAGCTCCTCTGCTATAGATATGGAGGACACTTTTGAGTTTCATTGCCAGTACAAAGGAAGTCCCTGATTCAAAGGAAATGCATAATAAATACTTGCTGATAGATTGATTGCCCCCTTAGTATTGTGACCACCTAATTCATATTCACCCATCTCTCCAGAAAACAGTATCCTTTTTGAAAATGTTATTTTCAATGCCTTTTTGGGATTACAGAATAAATCCTCAAGGGAATAAAACTCATCTGACTCAATCTCATCAGCTTGAGATGACTGCAGGCCTTCTGAGTTTGGTGAAGTGTCTAAATAATGAAAGACTGAAGCCATAAGCAGAGATGGCACCAGAAGGGTGGTAATTAAGTGGTGATGACACGCTGAGTATGGACAGAAAATGGTGATGAATTTCTCTTGTCCTCACCGAATTATTTTATGTGTATCAGACTTCTTAACTTCTAGCAGTTGATCTACTGTAAGTATCTTTATATGGCAAATACTGGCAAGGAAGCGCCATTTATTTTCTCTTTTTGTCTAAAAAGACCAGCTAAAGAGAAATTATTTTATTAACATTCCCCATCACTACGCCAAATATCCCCACATGCTAAAAAGTGTATGTGCTTTAAATTACTTACTGAAATGGATATTTGTCTTTACAAAGAAATAATGGTTTCCTTGTGTCTCTCAGTAACAGGAACAATTTCCATCCTATCTGGATAAGATTAAAACACTAATCAGTACTGCGGTTTTTCCCAGGTGGCAGATGCAGATTTCTCAAATCAACAGGAGATTGTTAAGTACCAAGATACAATTGGATTCTTCCCTTCTTATTTCACCTTTTTTCCTCATTCCTGCCCTTGCCCTTTCTTATCTCTTTGGATCTCCCGATTCAAGAGCTGTTGACAAAAGTAATAGTATGTTTTTCCTGTTTTCATTTTTTAGATAATTCTTCTTAATGACACAAAACCTTCTATCAGGTTTGATTTTGGGAGAGGAATAGTGATAGATGAAAATAGATTTGGTATGTGGGTGGGAGGCCTTTGCAAAGTTTTTGTATTTTGGCAAGTATCACAAATAGTAACTGGGGTAAATAGCATGAATGAAACATGATTCCCAGGGATGGGGCTGGGGGGTGGTAGTGGGGAAGTGAGACAAAGACATCTGGCTATAGACATGGAGCTATAGACATAGAAGTTTATGTAGATCAGGGGAAGAATTCAACCACCAACAATCTCCTCCCCTTTCTAGGACATTACTATTTTACTATTATTCTTTGCTAAGTTCATACCAAGTTCTGTTATTTCTGGTGTTGTGAAAGGACTGATGATGGTCTTAGTCTCTCACTTCTAAATTGGATGCCCCAAGTCAAAACCACGTTTACCTTATTTTAATTATGATTCCCTGGGGAGGGGACAAACGAGAAAGGAAATATTAATAATGCCAGATGGATGAGATGAACAGGGGTGTGCCAGTAAATGTTTAATAATTGACTCTCTAAAAAATAGCAAAATGTATAGACATTTTAAAATTTAATCTGCATAATTAATATTTTCTCCATTACTTTCTTAAGTCTAGATAATCAACAAAACAATAAATCAAGTCTTGATTTGGTGATTTCTGGGATGTAAGTGCTCATACTGAAAATAGAATAATTATCTTTCTCCAGTTAATTCAAGCCAACTTCATCCACTATGGGTTGAGAATAAAGCTTGGAGTTTGAATTCTGCCTGGTGACTCAGTTCCTCTGGATCTTAGGAATGAAAACTACTGTAGTATAAAGAAAGAACAGTTAGGGTAGGAATCTGCAATTAATTTTTCTTATGTCTATTAAATATCTTGTCTTTTTGACTATATCATCAGTTTCTGAAAAACAAGTATCCTTGTCTTTCTTATGACTACTAGAAGCATGTCTTCCCCATAGTAAGTGACCAATAAGTTATTGATTGATAAGCAACTTAGCACAGTATAAAGAATGTTGGACTTGATATCAAAGAGATCTGGGTTCAAATTCTACTGCTGACATGACTAGCTATATATAGCAAGTCACTTAAACTCTCTGAGCCTTAGCTTCTTTATCTATAAAATGAAAGGGCTTGTGGAACTTGTGTTTAATATCTTTTGCAGTTCTAAGATTCTATGACCTTAAGATCCCACAATTAACAGGCCAGTTTTTCTATTTTTAAACAATCAATCAAAGTTTGAGTGTGCTATTCAATTCAAATTAATTCTTTTAAGGAAACATTTATTAACAACATTTAATTACCAACATCAAATGATCCATAAAACAGGGAGCCATATTTATCAATGGCATTTGTCTTGTTTAGGGACTGGATGAAAGGAAGTCTTTAGAGTTGGTGAGGTTTTTCAGATCCTCCTACTAGAGGAAGAGATTATCTATACTGATAACATCCAGACCTATAGCATTACAGAATGGGATGGGTGACTCATATTCCCTCTAGTCTAAGGGACAATGTTCTCAGTTACTTACTACCTGTAAGAAGTAAGGAAGTAGTTGTTGTTTTTTTTCTTTTTTCTCTTATATTTATTTTCCATCTGGGTGATCTTGGACAATAGCAACAATAATAATGATGAAAAATCATTATTCATATAGTGCTTTAAGGTTCACCAAGTTTTATACAATTAATATAGGTATACAATATGTACACACAGATATAGACATATGTGCATGTGTTTATGTGTGTACATGCATATTTTTATTTATGTGTGAATGTGTGTCTATACAGACATATATTTCTATAGACACACATATATGGAAACACATACACAGTGCATTGTATGTATATATATGTATGTGCAAGCATATATTTATGTGTGTATATGTATCTGTGCAGACAAGTATTTATATAGGCACATATATATACAGATATAGATATAGACACATACACATGCATGTTGCATGTATATATGTCTCTGTGTGCATGTATATATTTGTGAGTGCAGACATATATAGACACATGTATATGCATGTTAATGGATATAAATATATACACATGTAGTTATATATTTATATATGGGTATAGTTATAGATACACATATATACATTTACAAAATATGTATGTATGTATATATGTAAAATTTGATCTTCATAAAAACCTTGAAAAATAAGTGCTGTTATTATTTTCATTTCAAAAAAGAGGAAATAGATTGAAAAATATTGTGACTTACCCAGAGTCACTCATATCTCTCTCGGGCAGAGTCTGGACTCAGTTCTCTCCCCACTGTGACACTTGGTTATCTAAGTCATTTCTTTTCTCTTTACCCTTGAACAATGAAGGATGCCCCTTGCAGCTGTCCATCTAGTCTTAGGAATTATCTCCAGAGGATGGAAGCTCCCAGAGGGAGAACTTAGCTTTGCCACTAGACACTTTGCTGTGAAAGTAGCCTACCTTTGGAGTTCCCAGTTAGCTTGGCTGAGATTTTGGCCTCCGCTCCAATTTTTCCTTTGCTCCCCTCATGCGACACAGTCATCTCCTCTTGGTAATATGATACCATTTGACTTGGCTCAGACTCTTGTATTTAGCTATGACCTAACTGCCCCTTGGATCTGATGGCTCGATTTTGCCTGTCTGCCCTGTGCTAGGCTAGACATCCCAGCAATGATGACTTGGGTCCTCTGAGGTTTCTGCACTAAGTCCAGCTGTCAGTACTACTTACCCAGCTGGACCACATTAGCAGTTCACTGCAGAACCTCTTGCTAGCACTTAACTGTCCTCTCTGGAACGGTTTTGCTACCTGCTATCCTATGGGTAGGTGTTAGAATAAAGGAAGAAATTTATCTGGATCATCTAAATTCATATATTTCCCTTAGGTACCTTGATATTTCAGCTAGAAATGATACAGCCATATAGTTAATCTATTCTTTAACTTAATGTTGGCAGATATACCTTCAAATCAATCAATCAATAATATTTACTAAGCAACAATGATGAGTGAGGCTTGGTGCTAAGTATTAGATAGATATATTTATAACATGGTCCCTATTCTGACAGAGCTTACAACCTAGCCAGAGAGACATGACAAATACACAATGTGAGACAGTATATAATTAAGTGCTAAATTATGTAACAGAGTATAAGAAAAGGAAGAGATCAATTCAGTTCAATAATAGTCCTCAAATACATGAAGGGTTCAAATGTCAAGAAGACTGACCAGATGGCCTCCTGGTCCACTGAGCCCAGAATAAGAGGAAATGATTTTCAGCTGTAGCAAGAAGGCATTTTTTTTCTGATCATAATGAAGGCTAAATAAATGGACTATGGGGCATAACATGTCTGGGAATTTTTCTTTATGAATGTATATGTGTGTATTATATGTGTATTATATATACACAGATATGTATATATATTATTTTAATTACATGTAAAAAATTAACATTTTTTTAAAGTTTAAGTTCCAAATTTTCTCTTTCCTCCACTTTCTTCCCTTGAGAAGGCAAGCAATTTGATATAGATTATACCTTTGAAGTTATGCAAATACATATTAAGCATACTAAAGAAACAACCCTTATCCCCCAAAAAACAATAAGAAAAATATTTTTAAAGTTTATTTTTAATTTCTATCAATTCTTTCTCTGCATGTGGATAACATTTTTCATTATGTTATTTGAAATTATCTTGGATAATTATATTGTCCAGAACAGCTAAGTTATTTACAGTTGATCACTGTACAATATTGTTATTACTATATACAATATTTTCCTGATTTTGTTCATTTTACTTTGCATCAGTTCACATAAGTCTTCCCAGGTTTTTGTCTGGCATTCTAGTAATAATTTCTAATAACACAATAGTATTCCATCACACAAGTTGTTCATTCATTTTCTAATTGATGGTCATGCCGTCAATTTCAAACCCTTTGCCACCACAAAAAGAGCTTCTATAAATAATTTTGTGCATATATTTAATTTTCCCTTTTCTCTGATCTCTTTTGGGATACAGAATCTAGAAGTGGCAGTGATGGGTCAAAGTATATGTGCTGTTTTATAGTCCTATGGACATAGTTCCAAACTGCTCTCTTGAATGAATAGATCGATTCACAGGTCATTAGTGATTCTGAGAATCCCTTAATACTGGATAATCTGAAATAGCTTAGGATGTTTTTGCCAAAGGAGGAAAACCAATTTTGCTGTCTCTGGAGGTCTCCTAATTCTTTATGCTTCTGAAATATATAAGCACACAAACATATATATGTGCAGACATGTATGTATAGGTACATATATATATATATATATATATATATATATATATATATAATACAGATAGATATAGATATATATATCATCACTAAAAAATAAAAGAAAACATATCCATTTGTATCTTGCTAGCCTGAGTTCATCTACTCGTGTTGACATCTTCACCATGTTGAATTTTTCCACTAAGATTTAATAATCTTCTACATTACAGGACATTTAGAATAGTAAGAATTTGTGATCTAAGAACAACAAAATCATCTGTCTTAGCCTTCAAAATTAGTATTATATTGTACCAGTCTGGGTAAATATTGAGCTCAGGAGACTGGATAATCAATGCTCCACAAATGAATTGAGAGAAGGGAATTTTAAGTGGATCTTATGGGATATAAAAGTCATCTACATTAGAGAATGGCATCAAGCCTCTGGGAGTTATGAATAAAGTTGAAAGTTGGTTGAGATATGAGGTAGGGTGGTATTCCAATGGATAAAAATGATAAGTATTAGAGATATATTTAACCACATCCCCTGTAGTGAAGAGACATTTCCTTGAGTAGCATGCAGAAGCATGTGTCACCAGAATGCCATGTTTTCCTGGAATGTGTGAATTTCTTAGATTTAGAAGAAATCCAGACTCTGCTCCTTCTTGAAGATTGCTCAAGTGAATCATGATACTACCCCTGAACCCCTTCCCCAGTTCTGTTCCTGCCCCAACATCTTCCCTTCTCCTTCCACCCATCCATATATACACACCTTTCCAGTGGGCTGGCCCCTGAGTACATAATGTGCTTAGTAGCTTCTTAGGGAAAAGGATGTAGGAAACTGAAGATGAGAAATATGTTTTGTAAATGGTTGTAGACACATCTGATCAAAATGTAAAATCTGACATTTCTCTGTTTGCGATACTGCAAAAAGGTGGTCTTACCAACAGTGGATGGACCAAGAAATGGTTATTTTTCTATTAAGGGTAAATAAAATGAGGGTAAAATTTTAAGTTGAGGAATTTTCTGTTGCTAGAAGGCAAATTACTACATGCAATAGTACAAAAGAACAGGGGTAAACAATACAATATGCTGTGAATTGAGAATGCATGTGCAGTAATGTCATGAATATATTAACTTCCTTCATTGTCAAGGCAAGTGACAGAGGCTGACTGAAATTCAGAGAGGAGCCGGCTGTCACTGCTGAGCTCAAGCAGTCGCAGCCACATCTCCCCTAATAACAAAGTCTATTCTGTGTACATTTGACATGGTGAGCAGAGGGGTTGGTGGGTTGCTTTTTAATGAATAAATAAATAAATAAATCCACTCAAATAACCTTCTAGCCCCCTCTATCCTCAATATCCATAGAACTCATTTGTACTACCTGTTTGGATGCATTGTATATAAAAATATATCCAAAGAGAAACAATTAGATGAAGCATTTGATCTTTTGAGGAGGAAAGGGGGCAGTTTATTTATTTCAAATGTCAAGAGATTCCATGTTTCTAAATGTGCATTTCAGTGGTGAGTTAGAAGACAAACTTTAAAACCGAAATCTGTTAGAACCTTGAGAGGGGGGATCATATACACAAAGAGAAACTAATGTGAAGGAGAATTATTGGGAGATAGGGTTGATTAACAGATGCTTTAGTTTGCTTTTTGGGTAGGGTCACCTGAGGTAAGCCTAAGCTACTGAGTAACTGAGGCAAGGAGGTAAACCCTCTATTGTGCGTGACTTGATAACAGAATTCTAGGGGGAAAAAAAAGAAAAGAAAAGAAAAAGCATTCCACTTGTGAAGAAAAAGAGCCGGAGGCAGATTATTAGGTTGGAATTAAAATGCAGACGAGATTCATTAAATTGTTGACCCTCCTCCCCACTCAAAAAAAAAAAAAAAAAGTCAGGTTGCCATCTTAAATTGACAGCATTCGAGATGAATTATGTGCACTGATTAATAAGTAAATGTTTTTACCATTATGATAGCAGCACCTGCTAGTTATGCCGCTGGTGAAGAGGCTCTCAAGCTATAGTGTTTCCAATAATAAAGGTACGATGGGCTGAAAGTTGTGTGCATGCCTTAGTCCAGAAATAATCCATTTCCTTACAAAGTTGCAATCCTAAAAAATGGGAACATGTTTCTCCCTCCCTCCTCCTCTCCTCCTACATCACATTTGTTGTGTAGAAATGCACAGCATGTGTTCACATCAGTGTTGCAAAGGGGATTCAGGGTCACAACACAATATACCACATGAAAGTGAATTGCAAGCTAAAACTAATATGAACCTTACCATTTAAAGCTTTATGAAATTATTTCTGAACCAGCTTTTCTTTCCTTGGTTCCAAGGGAAAAAATGGAAATCTTATATAATTTGGGCTTTGGCCAAAGGTGCCATTTTGCCAAATGTTGCTCCAGCCATAAAGGAAGTCGGGTAGAGAAAGCTGGGTGGCCCTGGAGCAGATTAACCAGCTTTGCTGCTCTATAATAGTACTGCAAATGAGCAATCTGAGACAATTAACCTGGAACAGGCACTTTCAAGGGTTTCATCCCTTTCACGGGTTTGGTTCTTCAGAAAAGAACTGAGCAAATGAAAATTGGCTTCTTGAAATGTGTGGGAATCTTTTGTACAACTTTTTGAATATGCATATGACCCATAAGGAGCGTGTAATAGGAAATCCAAGCTATGTAATTTGGAGTTGTAATACTCCATCAACCAAATAAAATCATTAAAAATATTAATGGATGTTTCTGTGGCTGACTTAAGATAAAAATGGTTTTCATCTTTGTCTAATACTTAATAGCTGTTCTATTGGTACAAAGTAGCTTTTTTTCAACTATTTATTTCTTATTTACTGGGAAGCATAGAAAAATCATTTTGGAATTATTTCGAATTATGGAGGTGTTAAAATAGCATCACATATTTTATGAGAATATTGCTCTTTTACTTAAAGTTTAAAAATAGGTCCCATATAAATTGGAAGGAACTAAATTTAATAGGGCCTTAGAATTTTCATGTGTACAATGAGTAGATAGAGGCAGGATAAATGATCTCTAAGATTCCACCCTTTTTTTTTTCTATGACTAGACCATTAGTATTAAAAAATACTTAGACTTCATTTTTTGAATTATTGTCTCATTTTAATGAATTAAATAAACCAAATATTTATTGAACACAATAACGAGGTTAGTTACAAATTGGGTTAGATGGAATTCATAGAAATATAAAATATCAAACTTGAAAGGATTTACAATTTATATGGGCAGATAAGACATGAATATCAGCTAGAAACTGTGTCAGGATATGACAAAGTATGTGTATGTGTGTGTGTGTATCTGTGAAAGAGAGAGAGAGAGAAATTAAGGGAGAAATAGTTATATGTGACCAAATGAGATTTATACACACACACACACACACACACACACATATACATACATACATACATAAATGTATGTGTATGCATGTATGTTTAAATATTTGTGTATATATATATGTATATATATATATACACAAAGGATATATTGGGACGTTATGGTAACGTGATCATCAAGTCAAGGCTAGACAGGCTCTCAGTGACAATGTAGTCCGACCTCCCTGTATTCTGAAGTCAAGAGGAGGGAAGTGACCTGGACAACAACCCATGTGGGGTCCCAATTGTATATATATATATATATATATGTATGTATGCACAAAAGGAAATTGCAAACCACTCCAATATTTATGCCAATGAAACCCCAAATGGAGATACAAAGAGATGGACATGACTGAAAAACCACTAAACATATATAGCATATTGCAAACCTGAATACACTAAATAAGTGCTATTCTTGTTATAGGAATAGTCAAAGTCATAGAAATGTTTATAGAAGAGATTTGAATTTAGTTGAATTTTGAAGGGTATTACAAGAAAAGAAGTTTGAGATTTGTGGCTGAAGGATGTGAGAAGCACATTCCAGATAAAAAAGGAAAGAAAAAAGCATTATGAGAACAACCTTCAAATTAAGAACAGGAGCACATTGGTTTGTCTGCTGCATCTGATCAACATACATTCTTTTAAATTGTTTGTCGATTCAGAGGTAGAAATATGCAAGGGATTCAGGAATAGTTTTAGTGGATATATATACATGTCATAGTAGGTTTGTAATATGGAATAGTGGGAGACAAATTTGAAAGATAAAGTGATAAGGCTTAGTTGGATGAGGACTTTAGAAATCACTATAATAGCAAAGATTTATAAATAAAAGAATCATAAGATCTTAGAGTTAGAGTTGTAAAGGACCTTAAAGTTCATTAGACTACAAAACCTTCATTTTACTATTGGGACTTTGAGATTGGACTCCACCCCACATGGGTTGTTGTCCAGGTCACTTCCCTTTTCTTGACTTCAGAATACAGGGAGGTCAGACTACATTGTCACTGAGAGCCTGTCTAGCCTTGACTTGATGATCACATGTTACCATAACGTCCCCAGTAAAAGGGTATTTCCTCCATTTCCATTTGTATTAGCAGAGCTGGTTCTCCAGAGGATCAGTGATCACTTTTTTTTCAGGCTTTTGGAGTAATCCCGAAGGATTGCATTTCTCATCTTCTAGCTCATGAGCTCCTACAAATCTGCTTCTCCCCTTAAAATTACACACACACACACACACACACACACACACAGACACACACACAGACACACACATAAGTATATATATGTGTGTATGTTTTTAATATATAAATATTGTAATACATAAACATAAATATATAATATACAAACAAATGTGTAATATAATGTATGTATACAATATAATATATGTGCATATATAATTATTTTAGCTGCAATGTGTTTATGTATAACTAAAACTGTATAGCAAGAAAAGTAGTATAAACATTTCCCTTTCCCTCAAACTCCCACAAACACACACCGATTCCAGGAGAAAATCAGGTACAAAATGAAAGGACAATGATAATTAGGCAAGCATATATAGATAACATGCATACAAAAAAGTGTATCACAACTCCTAGAAAAAGAAAGACGTTTTCCCATTTCACAGGGTTTTCATGAACCTTTCCCCACTATAGATTCATCTGTCCTCCAAAGATCAATACATCTGAAGAATTCATAGCCAAAATTTCTTTCCTTTAAGACTGATATGCTCCCTGAAGCTTCTTTTCTTTGGGTAACTATAGTTTCATACTGATTGTGCTATTTCCTATTTGTCCAATTCCTTTTCAGACTGTCTGTACTGGTCCATATGTCTCAGTGATATATGGCCTATGATGGTTGGGTGAGGGAATCATATTCTTCTCTATTTTATTAGGCTGTGAGCTCCTTGAGAATGATCTCATAATCTTTTAATTCTTTTTTAAATCCCCAGTGCTTAACACATTGTCTAGCACACAGTAGGTTATTAAATATTTATTGACTTTCTGATCTACTGAATCTCTCCCTTTCTTTCTTGAAGAGTGAGGCTTGGCTTTAACTTTCCATGTGGAATCTGCCAAATTGGAACTCTTCCACTACCATACTTGACTGAAGATGCTATATTTACATAGGCCCAATGGGCATGACTAATTCTCTCAAACACATTATTTTCAGTTCAATCAAAGAAGTTCACACTTTTTTGAGAGATCACAAAGCATAAAACTATGTTGTTTACTCCTTTGAAACTTCATCAGGGCAATTGATTATTTGGACCTTCTGTGGTAACATTAATTAGAATGGGGGTATAGTCCCACCCTTATAATTCTATGAATCCATTACTTGTATAAATTTTGTAATGGAATATATGAAAAAATCAATTTATATATCATTGTAAATAGGACGATGTTTAGAATAGCATGATTTGGATTCTTTTAGCTATAAAGCCATCCATCTCTGGAATTAGGGAGTTAGATAAGTTGTTGAATAGACTTCCAACTCTTTACAATTACAACCTATAATACAGTGGTAGATTTGAGAATTGACTTGATTGGGGATAGACTGGAGGCAGATATTATTTGGAAGACTCTTACAATAGTCTACTTTCTATGTTTGCTGAAATCAATTTAGATAAGGCTATATTGACTAGCAATGTAGTGTTTGAATTATTGCTGAGTGATTCAGAATTCTTAATAGAAATCCCAAGAAGTAAAAGAATTCCAGATAATTCTAGATGAGAGGGAAAGAATCCACCATTTACTACTTGAAAAATACAAATTTTATTATTTGTATGCCTTCCTCCATTTTTTAACCCAAAGAAACCCAATTTTTTTTTTTAGGGAGAGGGAAGTGTATCAGAATTCTTTGGATTAGGATCCCCATGCTGAAAAACCACAAAGGAAAGAGTCCTGAAAATGAAATAAAACTCCATAGTGCATAGCCGATGCTTAACAAATTTCTATTGATTGAATAATTATTCAAAGGTTTTGGTTATGAATCCAATTGTGCTATGTATAAACTTACAGCATAGCATAGGTAAATCTTTTTTACTTCTCTGATCCTCAATTTCCATTTTTGTAAAATGTAAAATGAGATAGATAAACTAGATAACTCCTTATTTTTCTTTTAAATTTTTCTTCTTAACTTAACTTCTAAACTAATTTCTGTAACCTTAGCTGAGTAGTAGTGGTAGAAAATATCTTCTGGAAAGTCTGTAGATTCTTACTGAATTCCTTGCTTGCAAGCACCATGACCACAATGTTTCAATAGTTTAATTGAAAGAAAAATCAATGAACATTATATAATCTTAAATAGGCAATCCAAGTAAGTCCTACAATATCCTATAACAAATATTTCCCTACGCCACTTATAATAAATCTTTTTTGGTAACAAGATCTTTTTTTGTTGTGAACTATTCCAAAAGTTGTCCTAGAATTCACTTGATTCAATTCAAATGTGTTTTCTTCAAAACTAAGTTCAAGCATCACTATGAAGCTTTTCTTGACCTTCCCTGAGCTGTTAGTACTTCTTTCTCCCTTTAAAAAAATCCTATTATATGTGTACACGTACAATATTTTATATCTATAATCAACTTATATTGTCTATTTATTTATCTATCAATGAATCATCTATCATCTATCATATATCTATATGTACCATTAAGTAGGAATTTCCCATGACAATGGAATCATAAGACTAGAACAATATGAATATAGATACATGTGTGTATCTATCTATCTATCTCATATATATATATATATATATAGTGACAAAATGCATGCATACATGATACAATATAGATAGTATGTACAATATGCCATATAATATCACAACAAAATATAGTATTATTAAATAATATATATTATAAACCATGTATTTAAAAGCATATATAATATATCTTAGATATATATCTAAGATAAATTATATATGATTATAGATAGTATCTATTTTGTAGTGTGATAATAAAATTAAGTAAAATGTATAAATAATAAAAATATTTAAAATATATATTATTGTGCTAAATAACATTGCGCATAGTATATGTAACATGCCATGTATTACTATACATATAATGTATATTATATTGATACATATATATGAGTACACAATGTTATATAAATAGGTGACATATATATCTTTTCTACAAATTTATACATATATGAAGTATGCACACACATATACACCATATTGGTCCAGTGATTCCATTGTCATAGGGAACTCCCATTAAGGTTACTCCCTTGGCTAATGCCCTGCTTTGCAATTTATATTGTTAGAAAGTTGCCTAAGGGCATTGATATAATGACTTGCCCTGGGTCAGACACCCAATGTGTCAGAGGTCTTCCTAACTAGAAGGTCAGTTGTATTCATTAAGCTAGGCTGCCTCTATTTTGCATTTATTTTTACTCATACAAGCATTGTCTCCCCATATAATGCAAAGTCCTTTTCTTTGTATCCCAAGTGTCTAATGTTGTGCTTGGCACATAGTAGTCTCTTTATAAAATACTGACTGATTGTTTGATTGGCTGGGATGGCCTCTCCATTGTTCTTTGTCAATATAGTTTCTCTGGTATGGGTGATCTTCATTATCCTATCAATGTTCCTGGTACTCTTTCAGCTCTCCAGGTCCCTCAAAGGTCACATTACCTATTATTGAAACTCCTGTTTATCTATTGTTCCAGCTCTGATAATAAAAGGTCAATCAGATCCTGGATTTTCTCTTTGTCTCTGTTTCTGTCTCCATCCCTCTCTCATTATCCCTTTTGTTTATAGCTGATTTTTAAAAAGAATAAAAAAGGCTCACCAGAGCTAGGTTCATATGTGTGTCCTTACAGAACATTCCTACTGCCTCACCTTTGTTTTTTTGCTCTGGGCTACAACTGAGACAGAATTTCTGCTTGTATAGTGTAGATAATGTAAACCACATTTCAACCTCAGGTGTCTTTGTACCTTTCCACAATAAAATTAGGCTCTGTTTTACAAAGGATGATCCAGTAACTAAAAAGGCATTGCCTTTCCTCAGCCCTTTGTAAGCACTTGTTAGAAATAATCAAATTAACTTTTACTTTTCCCTAACGAGTACTGGTCACTACACTCACTCACTGTAGTAGAAATTAATCTAGGGACTCTCTCTCATTTCTACCTTTTTTGTACTGTTATTGTGGAATTCTCTAATTCAATTCCATAAGCCTTTATCAAGCATCTAATCTATTCAAATCACTAACCTCAAACCAAACCAAAAAGATCTTAATGTTTTTACATTCTATGGAAAGGCTCTTAACAGATCTTTCACTTTTACATTTTGTCCCCTCTAATCCATCTTTAATAGAGCTATTAAAGTCACTCTTCAGTCCAAAAATCTCCAATGGCTTCCCAATGCCAATTGAGTTGGCTCATATTCCTTTGTCTACTATTCAAGAATTCCACAATCTGGGACCAAGTCAAGTCAAGAATCACTTATTAAGCATCTACTATTTGCCACCCTCAGCTTTCCAATCTTACCTATATGTCAATCTCCCATGCACTTTACATGTAGACAAAAGGAATTGTTCTCTGGCATGTGAAAATGCTTAGTACTATTGAGCTTCCTTGTCTCCACTTATTCTATCTCTATCCATAGAATGTCCTTTTTCACTCTTCTGTGCCTATTGAGTTTCTATATCATCAAGACTTCTGGTACTCTTTCAGCTATTCTGGTTGCGTTACCCACTATTGAAATTGCCATTTCTCTACTGTTCCAGCTCTGGTAATAAAGGGGTCAATCAGTTCCTGGATTTTCTCTGTTTCTGTCTCCATCTCTCTCTCCTTATCCCTTTTGTTTATAGGTGATTTAAAAGCCCAATTGAAATGTCTTTTCTTTAGGAATCCTTCCATATTTTCCCAGTTGCTAACAATTTCCCGAATTATACCTTCAATAGCACTTTTTTTGGTACCCTTCTGCTGCATTTATGTAACTTTTTAGGTTATGATTATCTTAGGATCAGGAGATCACTGAGATCATATTAATAAAAGTTAATTAATAATCAATAATCATTTTAATGAACATTAATTAATAAGAATTAACAAGATCATATCAGTGAAACTTGATGGGTTATCTGGACTACCTCCTTCATTATTTTTTCAAATGGTAAAAATAATTCCCCAAGATTAAATGACTTATTCAATGACACAACGATTATTAAACAGCAGAATCAGGATTTGAACCCAGTTCATCTGATTCCATGTCTTATATCAATCATGTATTCATCTTAACCTCTGATGACGAAAGAGAACAACTTAAAAAAAAACACCTGTTTTGTTCCCAGTAATATGCTAAGGGCTTTACAAATATTATCTCATTTTGTCCTCATAACAATTCTGATAGGTAGGTGTTATTATTATCACCATTTGAAAGTGGAGATAGTGTTATTAAGTGATTTGCCCAGAATCACACAAGTAGTAAAGTTTTAAAGCCAGATTTGAACTCAGATTTTAGTGACTCTAGAGCAACTAGATGACAGAGTGTGCTGGACTCAAAGTTAGGAAGACTGGTCTCAGATACATACAAAGTTGTGTGAACCTGGATAAGTCATTTAACTTGTTTGCATCAGTTTCCTTATCTGTAAAATGAAGAAGGGATGAAAATGACAAACCACTCCAATGTCTCTGACAAGAAAATCCCATGTGGGATCACAAAGAGTGTAGAACTACTGAAATTATTAAACTATAACTTATTGACGCCAGATTCAGTAGTCTATCCACTGTACCAGATAGACTATAAGTTTCATGAGGATAGGGATAGTGTCTTCTCTAAAGTATTTTATCTCTCCTAGCACTTACATAATAAATTGCTCTGCACAAAATCAATACTTAAATGGTTTTTCAATGAATGAACCAAATTGATGATTCCTATAGTTCCTATGGCTTGTATTTTTTTCTCAAGTGAAAGAAATTTTTTCTTCCCATGTTCCCAGAGAAGTCAGAGATCAGTACTTTTACTCTGGATTGGTAAAGCTACAATGTAACACTATAACAGAGCTTTTCTAACTTACCTTTTTCTTATGGACCTACTTGTAGTTCAGGAAATCAGTGAGGAATGGAAAAATTTTCTTAGTCCTTCCCATACAGTCTGTCTTTTCTGATATGGACAATTTTTTTTCCCAGGTTCTCCTTTATTTTCTCTTCCTTTTTAAACCATCCGGATTCCCTTTTGCCAGAACATGCTGCTGCTTTCCCTTCTACTCTGCCTTCTTCTCTCCCCCCACCCTTGCCTTTTTTTATGATCTTGTTCCAAGGAAAGCTCCTGCTCAGTAAAATTCTCTTTTTATATACTGCCATGCTAAGGCACCTTCTCCGAGAATCAGCTTCTCTCCCAGGCAAACAATAGATGAGAAAAGTGCTACTTTTGACCAGAGTATAAAGATATAATTATAATTATAAAAATAAAGCTTCAACAAGTCTAGTGCTTTATCATGATTAAAAACAAACAAACAAAAAAAAACCCTTTTATCTTCCAAAACAGACACCAGAATTATATGAATATAAAAAATAAAATACGCTTTATACAAATAAAGTTAAATGTACATAATTGAAGTAATATTTATTGTTGTGGGTAGGTAAAGCCAATATAATAAAAAGGGCAATTTTACATAATCACTCTATTTATGTAATGACATCCCAATTAAAGTACTTAAAAATTTTTAATGTTAGAAAAAATTATAATAATTTTATTTAGAAGAGCAAAAGTCCAGGAATATCAAAGAAGCTAGGAGAAAAAAAAAAGATTTACAGGAAGCAGATTCAATAGTATCAGATATTAAACCATATTATAAAATGAAAGAATTGTTTTAGTGTAAAATGAATAATTTTGATTATTTTAAACAAAAATTTTCTTGTATAAATAAAACCTATGAAGCCAAAAATATTTGAACTCAATAAAATGTTGCTTTCAGGAAATGTTATAAAATGAGAGATATATGCAAACATAAAGACAAGAAGTAGAATTTATTATATAAAAAAGCAGGATCTCAGACAAAGTTAAAACTAAAATAGATTTAATCAAAAGAGAAAAATAAGGAAACTTCACAATAGAGAAAATCATGCCAGTATATTAATCAATATTGTTTTAGACTATTTAAAACAATTAGACAGTGTAAGTTTAGAATATTGCTGTGGTGTGGGAAATGATGAACTAGTAGATTTTTTTAAAATATGGAAAAACTTGGATTGTAGAAAGATGCTATCCACCTTTAGAGATATAGAGAATAAGTGGAAATAAGCATAATTCAATCATATATATATATATATATATATATATATATATATATACATGAACATGAATGTATATGTGCATGATTATAGAGATCTATGCATATGTATGTGTATATATAGGTTTGTGTGTGTGGATAGATAGATAGATAGATATAAATACATGATATATCCATGTTTAATTGTAACCTTCTTGGAGGGAGGTGGAAAGGGGGGAAAGTAATGTAAAAAGTGTAAGGCAGAGAACAAAAGAAAACCTACAAGGAAGCAAAGAAAAGATGGACAGCTCTGAACACAATGTAAGCTTTCTTGAAATGGAAATTTATTGTTTTATATTTTGAATCCTCTCATGTTCTTCTGTGTGCATGGCAATGTTTTGTTTTTCTTTTTCTTATTTTCTATTTAGTTTAAAATAAATTTAAGAAAAGAAAAACATATTCTTTATTTCTAATTTTTACTTTGCAGCTCTGAATTTATTATTACATTATTATAGTTAAAATACATCAGCTTATATATTTATTTGTTCTTCATTAATTTAAAAAAATCATTCCAGATTGGATTTTATTCTTAAATGCATCCAGGATCAGGACAGATGCCTCTGCTTTATGTATGTCTTTTTCTACTCTTAAATGGAGCAACTTTTGAGAGTGAGAGGATGTTTGGGCTGGTAAGCTCACATCCCAGCTTTCCAATACTTGTCTTTCAGCTGTGAGGTCCAAAGAAAATCCCCCCTATCCCAACAACAACAACAACAGCAACAACAACCACAAAACTTTAAATAGACTCATTAGTAGAGACCAGGAATCACCAGGTGGCAGGATCACACTGCTATATACAAAGTGTCTGTTCAGGTCAAAACTATATTGGGAAATGTTCTGGTGATACTGTAAACTCTCAAGCCAGAGACTGCTTTCCATGAGTCTTTCTATCCTCCATGCTATATTGCTTAGCATACTGCATAGTAGTCAAGTGAAGTCATTTTCTGTCTATTGTGAATCAATGAACGAACCTTGGATGCAGGTGTAATGTCCACCTTGTCTCTACTTTCCGGTCTTCAATAGAATCATTTTAGAGAGCAAGTAACTGAAGTCCTGAGAATGTAATTAATCTGCCCAAGGCCATCTGAGGGAGTAAATGAGGAAGGCAGACTTTGAACTAAGAGTTAATTCTATTTATGACATAGATTATGGCTTCTATTACAACTTCCAATTAAAATAATAGATGATCATTAAGAATTTCTATCATTGAAAAAAAATCTATTACCCTAAGTCTTATCTTGGTGATGAGCCTACCCAAATTTGGATAAAGTTAGTCTTGCATAAAAGCCATTGCAGTATCATATCACATGGGCTGGCCTAGATATGAAACTTCTCTAGATTCATAGAAGCTTATGGATACATAAGCTTTTCTTATGTAGATCCTGCATAAGGACTACAGGACTACCTTTTCAGAATCCAGTGTCCCTTTAATGCCAAGTTGAAAATTTACAGGGAATTTATATTCTAAGTGGTTCGAGCAACTTCTTATAAATTATTATTATTTTTTTATTGAAGCTCAAGCCAGGGAGCTCAGTCCATGTTCACTGGTTGAATGAAGAATGGTAACCTTCTCCTTTAACATAGAGGCAGCCATTTCACACATTAAAAAGAAAAAAAAAAAAGATGTTGAATTCTAGAGATAGAATGCTTAGAAAATACTAGAGCAAAGGCAAATATCAAAATTAGGGTTATTAGCATGCTAAGTTTAACAACCCCTTAACCTATTGATTACCCACACACAAGAAAACAACACCTTTTCTAGGTTTTGGCTTTCAGAGTAATTGGATTCAAATTCACATCTGTAGCATTAAACCAATGTTTTCAACCACCCACCCCCCCTTCAATTGTTTAACCTTCTTCTCCATCTCTGGCATAAATTTAAGCCTTTATTTGTGAATATTCCGATAAGCACTTTGCCTCTAGCTGCATTGTTCAAGGACCAGCGTCATTGTTACAGCTGTAATTGTAACTATCAAGACACAGCTCTTTGTAATTAGAAAGTCAAGATGGTATTCAGCAGTATGGCAGCACAGACTCTCATTTGTGAGGCTATTAGAAAAAAAATGTTTACAGAGAAAACAGTGTCATTGTTTAGTGCTCTTAATTGACCATCTGCCTGGTAAAGAAATGTCCAAAGAAGGATAAATAAGACTATAGTATACTTATTTATTTATTTTCTTTGTGCAGTGAGGAAATTAGGGAAAGCAGCAGCCCAGACAAACTAGACAAGACATTGCTAAATCAGGCAGCAAGTGAAAGCATGTCATGCATACATTGCCTCTTATTTCCCCCAGTGTCAAGACAAGGATCTATGATCTGTGGCCTCCTCAGTTTGTTTAAGAAAAATGGCTTGGCATGGGCTTCGAAGCCCTCCACAATCTGGCTCAGCCAATCTGGCCTCCTCTTGGCTCCCACTGTGTAATTATGGACTGAGCTTCCTGACTCTGCAGCCCTTAAACTCTCCTAACTAAGACTGTGAAGCCCCCTCCTCCCCTGCTTCCCTTTCCTTTTGACTTGCTCCCCCCACCCTCATCTGAGACCTGGCCAAGCCTTCTATAGGGGAAATCGATGAATTCATGGGTGAAACTGGCTGCTGGTCCAACTCTTGACTTATACATTTGTTCCAGAAATTGAGGTTTTCATTGTTTCAGCACAACCAAGCTCTATGCCTTGAAAGATCTTTTACTTTAACTCTAGTAATTGAGCCCATATCTTTTTCTGGGCCTCTGAGACTAAACAAGCACTTTGTTAGTCTTCCCATATCCCAGTTCTTTTAGAACTGCCCTAATCCTTTTGACAGTTAACCTCTTAAACCCTATTCCCTATAACTGGGTCATTCCCACCTATTGCCATCCCTGAGTTACACACACACACAGACATACAGACACACAGACACACACACACATATCCACATGTGTATATATATTTATAAGATTTATATTCATTCATTTACATATATATAAAATATATATTTATATATTATTTTTATTAATTTACTTACATATAAAATATATTTATATATAATTTATATTCATTTATTGACATATATACATATAAATTATATATATAATTTATATTCATTTATTGACATATATACATATAAATGTATTTATATATAATTTATATTCATTTATTTACATTTATATTTACACATAAGATATATTTATATATATAAAATTATAGTCATTTATTTATGTATTATTTATATATTTATTTACATATATATATAAATATATAGATGTTATCTATATATTTTGAGGTTTTTTTTTTTTTTTTTTTACTAAATTAACCAAATATTATACTCCAACCAATCATTGTGTCTGCTCTAGGCCAGGGGTAGGGCTTTCTAATGCTTACCACCTATGCTTACTACCTACTCTGATATTGCATCTGCCTCTTTGAATTCATTTTGTGATACTATGATCCACAGATTTCCTAGATTATTTGCCATCCTCTAAAAACGTATTTGGCTCTAGGTTTCTAAGCCAAGTCTGGAGCTTTCTCCTTTTTTCCTGAATACCAAATTGATGCCCCAAACTCTTTCATAAATTCTGTATTCCAGTCAAAAGGTCCTGTAATGCAGTTCTTGATATTCCTCCTGTGTGTAACATTCTGACACTGATTATCACATGACCTGAAGTCAGACTTTCTTCATATATCCAGAGGGAGAGAAAGAAAGGAAGATAAAAACAGATACAGGCAGAGAGAAAGAGAGAGGGAGGAGGGAGAGAGAGAGGGAGAGATACACAAAGAGAAAGAGACAAAGGCAAAGACAGAGACACGGAGAAAATGACAGAGACATAGAAACAGAAAAAGAGACACACACAGACAGAGACAGAGACACAGATAGACAAAAAGAGAGACAGAGATAGAGACAGACACAAAGACAAAGATTTTATATATATATATATGTGTGTGTGTGTGTGTATGTATATATATATATATATATATATATATATATATACATATGTATATGTAACAATAGAGGGGAGAGGAAGAGAGAGACAAAGACAGAGAGACAAAAAGACAGAAAGACAGAGAGAGACAGAGAGAATGAGACAGAGCTGGAGACCAGAGAAAGATGAAGATAGAGACAGAGACAAAGAGACAGAGAGACAGAGAAAGACAGAGACAGAGAGAGACAGAGACAGAGAGACAGAAAGGAAAGAGGAGAGACAGAAAAAGTGGAGGGAGAGGGAAGGAGAGGGAGGGAGAACAAGGTATTAAGAGAAGCAAGAATGAGAAATAAAGATAAAAAAAGAGAGTAGACAGTCCTTTTGAAAGCATCTTCATTGTTTTCTTATGTTCAGAAGGTCTGTGTTCTGTTCAGTTAGACAGTAATGTAGTCACTCTCCAGCCTTATGCTTGGGTACCAGTGCCTTTCCAGGAGTACAGATGGAAATCTCCCATTATAGCCACACACAGATTTACTACAACATGGAAAATCTTCAGGGAACAGATATACAAAACATGACATGACCCAACACCAGGAGAATATTTGACTGTTATGAAAACTGGTGCATAGCTCAGTCTAATGACTCTGTGGCTTGGTTTCCTTGTTTTTTTTTTTTTTTACTTAAGTCCCACAGATGCTCTCTATGGGGCTGAGAAACCTCAATATTGGTTAAAAGTAAATATTCATGCTAATTTCCACTAAGCCCTAGGAATATAATATTAGAGCTGGAAAGGCACCATGGAGATTCTCTCAATTTATATATAAAGAAACTGAAGTACAAGGAAGAGAAAATAAGAATACTACTATTGCTTTTAGTACTTTTGTACCAGTAACTTCAAGTGTTGAAAAGAAAAAAACAGATATATACAGATATATACTATGTTTTCAAATGTCCAAATTCTAGTCCATCAACACCTTGGAAAATCCAGCATTAAAATTGAAAAAAAAATTGTTTCTGAATTTAAAAATACTTTGTGCCTACAATTCCTATTATGTCACCAGATTAGTAAAATTATGCTTCACTAATTTGATGGAGTAAAATAATAATTAAATTAATAAATTTACCCCCAAAGGAGATGTATACATTGAGAAGTAGAGGGAGGGGGCGGAGCCAAGATGGCGGAGAAGACACACGCGACTTTCTAAGCTCTTCTCTTACCCTCTTTATCAATATTATTGAGCCCTCAAAAATAGTCTTGACTGCTACAATTGTAAAGATAAGTAAGAACAATCACCCCGAAAATCTGCAGTCTCGCCAAAAAGGTTGGTTCCGGGGCCGGGGAGATCAGCCGGGGGGAAATTGGGTTCCGAGGAGGCCAAACCAAGGGTGAAGGCAAAGATCCAGCACAAGCTCCCAGCCCCAACCCATAGGGCTTTCCTTGGGGGTTATCCCACAGCGGAGGCCCGGCCCGGGTTAGCCTAACTTGCAGGGGGGACCGGCGGGGCCATAGAGCTTTTCCAGGGCCTTGCATCAGGCAGGAGACGCTGGGCGGTTTGTGGCGTCTGCGTTCTGCAGTCATCAATACCAAGTCCCAAGAGGCTCCGGCCCTGGGGGTGACACTTTCACCCGTCCGGGGGCAATCAAACCAGCCCACTAACAGTTTGACTCGGCCGTGCTGAATCCACCCTGTTGGGGAAGGGAAAACTCTCCCCAAGGCACCCCATCCTGGGCCAGAAATCGGTTTCCTTCCCTCTCTGCGAGGAAGCTGGTAACCCCTTGCCCTGGGGACCTACCAAAGGCTTTAAACATGAAAAAAGATGAAAGAAAAATGACGCTTTTGGGGAAAAAGGCAGGTCAGCAAACCTGAAGGATCAAACACAAAATGAAATGTCCTCCTTTAATATCTCTCATGAAGGACCAAAAAAGTCTCAAAAGGGGTTAGAAGAAAATTGGGAAAGGAAAGAGAAGCCTTAAAAGAGGCAAAACCAAATAAATTGGAAATTAAAAAATTCCCGGAATGAGGAAAAAAATTGGTGTTGGAAAAAAAAAAAATCTCAGGAAAGTAAAATTTGAATTGGAAAAATAAAGAATTCATAGAAAGTAGGTTTGGTTGGAAAGACAAAAATTAAGAAAGTAGGATCCGTGTTGGAAAAGACAAAAGAACACGAAAAGTAGGATCTGTGAATTGGAAAAAAAAATAATTCCTAAAAAAAAATTATGAAATGGAAAAATTCACAGACCAAAAAAATACATTCAAAAAATTGGAATATCAGAAAGAAGTAAAAAGCTATTGAAAAAATAATTCTTTAAAAATTAGAACTGCAAATTGAAACAATGATTCATTGAGACAGCAAAATCAGTAAAAGAAAAAAAAAAAATGACAAACTGGAAAAAAACCACGAATTTTCACTTGCAAAACAAGACTTGGAAAATAGATCTAGGAGGATAATCTGAGGTTATTGGGACTTTTGAAAACTATGATGAAAAAAGAGCCTGTTTTTTACAAGAAATCATCAAAGAACTGCCCAGATGTAATAGAATCAGAAGGAAAATAGGCATTGAAAGAATTCATCGAACACCTTTGAAAGAAACCCAAAATAAAACCCCAAGGAATAGGGCAAAAACGAACTATCAGATTAAGGAAAAAATTTTAAAGCACCAAAAAAAAACCATTTAAATACCGAGGTGCCACAATAGGGATCCCCAAGATCTGGCTCCTTACATTAAAGGAAAGAAGGCCTGGAAAAGTATTGGGCAAAGAACTTGAAGATACCAAGAATAAACTACCCATAAGTGAGCATTTTCTTGGAAGAAGATGGAATTTAATGAAACAAATAATTCCATTTGTTTCTGAAGAAAAAACAGAACTAAACAAAAATTTGATCCAAGAATAGAACCAAGGGATCGAAAGGTAAAAAAATAACTTTGAAATTGATTTTGTTGTGGATATACAAAAGAAACATGTATAATTTGATTGTCTGATAAACATAAAAAAAGGAATAGATATGGAAAAGGGATGATGGCAGAACAAAAGGTGGGAAGGAGGGATAAAAAAGGGGAAACCACATCCCACAAAGGGCAGGAAACATCATTCTGGGGAATTTAGAGGGGGGAAACATTGTGTAACTTTACCTCTTCAGAGTTGCTCAAAAAAAAAAATTGACATTTTTTTAGAAAAATTCTCTCCCCCCATTAAAAACGGGGAGGAAAAGGAAAAAAAAAAAGTAATAAGGGAAGGAAGGGAAAGACCTCAAAGGGGGGAGGAGGGATTATAAAGAGGATAAGTATCTATCAAGAGGGGTAATAAGTTTAAAAGGGGAAAAGGGGTTGGGGAGGCAAGAATAAGTAAACACAATCTGGGGTTATTAGGATCGAAACAGTTTGTAATTCAACCGTAAATGTAAATGGATGAACTCCCCCAAAAGGAGGCAGATAGCAGACTGGATCAAAGTCAGAACCACAATATGTTGTTTTAAAAAACACATTTAAAGAGGGGATACATATGAGTAAAAGTAAAAGGCTAAAAATTATTATGCTTAAATAAAGAGGGTGCCATCCTTTCTCAGATCAACAAAAGTAAAATTGATCTAATTAAAGAGATAAGGAAGGTAACTACATCCTGATAAAGGGTAGCATAAACAACGAAGTATCTATTAACATATATGCACCATGGTGGCACTCAACTTCCGGAGAAGGAGGTTGCAAGAAGAAATGACAACAAAACTGTAATGTAGGAATCCCAACCTTGCACTCCAGAATCAAAAATCAAACCACAAAACAAATGAAAGAAATTAAAGGTAAATAGAATATTGGAAATATTGGTATGTTTGGATCTTTGGAGAAAATTGAATGGAGATAGAGGAATAATTTTCTGCAGTTCATGGAACCTATTCAAAAAATTGACCATATTTAGGACATAAAGACCTCAAAAATTAAATGCAAGAAAGCGAAATAGTAAATCTTTCTTTTCAGATCAATCAATAAAAACTCATTCAACAAAAAGTTGGGAAATAGACCAAAAAATAATTGAAACAAACAATCCATCTTAAAAAATATTGGGTGAAGCAGCAAATTATAGATAAATTAATAATTTCACTCAAGATAATGACAATGATAGACATCATACCAAAATTTGTGGGATGCGAAAAGGGTAATAAAGGGAATTTTTATCCTTAGAGGATTGAATAAAACAGAGAAAAAAAGATTAATGAATTGGGTTGCAACTAAAAAAAAAAAAAGCCAAATTAAAACCCCCCAATCAAATACTAAATTGAAATCAAAATTAAAAAGGTGAAATTAAAAAAATATTGAAAGTAAAAAAAAACTATTGAACTAATTAATAAAACAAAGTTGGTTTATAAAAGCCAATAAAATAGATAAGCCTTTGGTAAATCAAGAAAAGGAGGGAGGAAAATGAAATTAGTAGTCTTAAAATGAAAAAGAACTTTCCCCAACGAAGGGAAATTAGAGAAATAATAAGGAGTTATTTTGCAACTTTAAAAAATTTGATAACCTAAAAATGGATGACTCCTCCAAAAATACAGACTTCCCAGACTAAAGAGGAAGAATAAATTTTTGAATATCCCATTTCAGAAAAAAAAGAAAAGAACACAATTAAACAACTCCCTAAGAAAAACCCCCAGGACCAGATGGATTTACATTGAATTTTCCAAACATTTAAAAACAATTTCCCCAAGCTATATAAATTATTTGATAAAAAGGGAAGGAGTCCTACCAAATTCCTTTATGACACGACATGGTACTGATACCAAAAGGTAGGTGAAAACAGAGAAAAGAAAATTATAGACCAATTCCCATGAATATTGATGCTAAAATCTTAAATAAGATATTAGCAAAAAAACTACAGAAAATCATCTCCAAGATAATACACTATGATCAAGTAGGTTTATACCGGAATGCGGGTGGTTAATATTAGGAAAAACTATCAATATAATTGGCCATGTTTAACCAAATTAAAAAACCATATGTCATCTCAATAGATGCAGAAAAAAGCATTTGATAAAATCAACATCCATTCTATTAAAACAATTGGGTATAGGAATAAATGGACTTTTCCAAAATAATCCAGCATCTTTTAAAACCATCAGTAAATCATATGTAATTTGGAACAAATCAACCATTCCCAATAAGATCTGGGGAAACAAGGTTGCCCATATCCCGTTACTATTTAATATTGTTTAGAAACCTATAAGAATAGGCTGAGAAAAGTTAAAGGAAAAGAAAGGCAATGGGGAAGCCAATTCACCTTTGCCGATGACTGATATACTTAAGAATCCCAGGTTCTGCTAAAAGTTATTAGAAATAATCCACAACTTTAGCAAAGTTGCTGGTTTTAAAAATAAACCCAAAGTCATCCATTCTTTAATTAACAAAATCCAACATAAGTTACAAAGAGAAATTCCATTTAAAGTAACTACTGATAATATAAAATATTTAGAATCTATCTCCAAGGGAAAATCAAAACTTTATGAGCAAAATTACAGACCACTTTTCCACAAATTAAGTCTGATCTAACCAATTGGAAAAATATTAAATGCCTTGGATAGGGCGAGCAAATATAATAAAGATGAAAATTACCTAAACTAATATTTTTTGCGCATACCAATCAGACCCCAAAAACTATTTTAATGACCTAAAAAATAACAAAAAGTTCATATGGAAAAAAAAAATCAAAATTTCAAGGGAATTAATGAAAAAAAAATCAAATGATGGTGGATGACCAGATCTAAAATTATATTATAGAGCAGCAGTTACCAAAACTATTTTGGTTGGCTAGGAATAATTAGTTGATCAGTGGAATGATTGGGTTAAGGGATAAAAATCAACAAATAGAACCTAGTCTTTGAAAACCCAAAGATCCCACTTTTGGATAAGAACTTACTTTTGATAAAAATTGCTGGGAAAATTGGAAACTTATAGAAAACAGTGATCCAAACTTAAGCCGTACACCAAGATAAGGTCAAAAATGGGTTCATGACCTAGGCATAAAAAAAAAAATTAATAAATTAGAGGAAACAGGATAGTTTACCTCCCAGACCTTTGGGAAGGGGAAGGTCTTTTGACCAAAAAGAACTAAGATCATTACTGATACAAAATAGAAAATTTATTATACCAAACTGAAAAGTTTTTGTACAAAACAAAACTAATGCAGACAAGATTAAAAGGAAGCAAAAACTGGGAAAATTTTCAGTCAAAGGTTCTGATAAAGGCCCATTTCAAAATATATAAAATTAACTTAATTTATAAAAAATGATTCTCCAATTGAAAAATGGTCAAGGATATGAACAAAATTTCAGTGAAGAAATTAAACTATTTCTAGTCATATGAAAAGATGCTCCAGTTTATTTCAAGAAATGCAAATTAAGACAACTGATAATAACACCTGTCAGATTGGCTAAATGACAGGAAAAAAAATATTGATTGTTGGAGGGATGGGGAAAACTGGGACATTGATTCATTGTTGGTGGAGTTGTAAACAATCCAACCATTTGGAAGATTTGGAACTATGCTCAAAAAGTTATCAAACTGTGCATACCCTTTGATCCACAGTGTTACTACGGGATTATATCCCAAAGAGATTTTAAAGAAGGAAAGGGACCTGTATTTGGCACGAATGTTTGTGGCAGCCCTTTTGTATGGCTAGAAACTGGGGAAACTGAATGGATGTCCTCAGTTGGAGAATGCTGAATAAATTGTGGTATTGAAAATTATGGAATATTACTGTTCTGTAAGAAATGACCAACAGGATATTTCAGAAAGGCCTGGAGGGCCAGAACTGATGCTGGGGGAAATGAGCAGGACCAGGAGACTTATATACTTCAAAACAATACTAGATGATGACCGTTCATGGATCAGGCCATCCTCAGCAACGAGATCAACCTCATTTCTAATGGAGCAGAATAACTGAACTTGCTATACCCAGAAAAAAGAACTCTGGGAGATGACTGAAAACCATTACATTAATTCCCAATCCCTATATTTATGCACACCATTTTTTTTCCCTTTAATTGTACAATAATTAGAGTCGATTTTTTTGTACAGCAAAATAAATTTTTGGTCATGTATACTTATTATGTATCAAGTTATATTTTAATATATTTAAATTCTGGTCATCCTCCATTTAGGGAGGGGGGGGAGAGGTGAAAATTGGAACAAAGGTTTGGCAATTGTTAATTGGCCAAAATATCCTGTAAATAAAAGGCTATTAAAAAAAAAAAAAAAAGAGAAGTAGAGGGAAAGAAGAAGAAGATAAAGGGAGAGACACAGATTGCTAACAGTTTCATAAAGCAACATTGGGATGTCAATGATTTATTTTTCTTAGAGAAAAAAATCTATAGTGATTAAAGTGGCTGATTTAATAAAAAGTAGGAGGTCCAGTCTCAAAAGAATATAAAAAATCAAGAAAATACCCCATTCAGGAAAAATTTCACATAGTATTTTTATAATTAGTCACCTTTGAATTAAAATTCCCCAAATAAAAATGGGCATTTGAGAGTCTTCTTTTTTATCTCTTTTTAAAGGGGGGTTGTTTAATTTGGGGGAAGGAAATATCTCCACTATAATATTCTTCATAGATATAGCTTCATCATCTCTGCCACATATTTTTCATGTCTCTGGCTATCTATGCCAAATTATTGGCATATTCAATTATTGGCACCATTCTAATATGTGGAATTGTGATGGAAATCAGAAGATCAAATCTTAGCTGAATCTGTGATTAGCATGTGACTAAGCAATGTGTCTAAGAAACACATGTGACCTAAGATCTCTGGGACTCAGTTTATTTAACTATCAAATGACAAGATGGGACTGAATTGATCTCTCAGGTCAATCTAGCGCTGACATCTATCAGTTTATTTGACTGAAGTGACAGATTAACTGTAGAAGCTGATTGTTTTGCTATCAGGTGAACAAATTCACCAGCATGAAACAATCTATAAAGTTAGAGTATTTTAGTGATAAATTTTGGACCCATTTAGCCTGGCTTTTTGTATGGTAGAAAATACTATCTTCTCTTTAGATTCTAGCTTCTCCTTTGTTCTGCTTGTTATTTTATTTTTCTTTCTGTCATTTTTGCCTCATTTTTCTTCTTTCTGTATAACTATAGTTATATGCCAAGTTGGAATTCTGAGCTAAAGTTACATTTGCTTGTCAATGTCATGGGAACAGTTATAAAAGAAAGAATGAATGAAAGAAAAAAAGAAAGAAAGAAAAATTCAACTGCTTATGTGATTCATTCTTCAGTTTTTAAATGCTACCTACTTTCAATGGAATTCCAGTCCAACTTTTTTTTTTTTGTTGTCGCATTTATATTTTGCTTACTTTATGTCAAGCTCAAAGCACCATGGGAAGAGATAAAAGAAATAGAAATTACCCTTAGGCAGCCTAAAATTCAATTGACAAGACAAAATAATCACACATGTTAACAGGACTAAAAATCTCTAAAGCTCTTGCAAATTAACTTACCTATGCAACCCACCTATTTTGGGCATAGTGTTCTAGTCAGTGTCTCCCAAAAACTTTGTATTTTTCTACCTCTAACTCTTGGCTCCCAATTTTACTTCAATAAGAATCTTTTTGAGAAGATCAATGAATTGGGCTTGCAACTTAAAAAGCTAGAAAAAGACCAAATTAAAAACCCCCAATCAAATATTAAACTTGAAATTCTAAGATTAAAAGGAGAAATTAATAATATTGAAAATAAAAAAACATCTATTGATTTAATAAATAAAACTAAGAGTTGGTTTTATGAAAAAAACCCCAATAAAATAGATACACCTTTGGTAAATCTGATTAGAAAAAGGAAAGAGGAAATGAAATTGTTAGTCTTGAAAATGAAAAGGGACAACTCTCCATCAATGAAGAGGAAATTAGACCAATAATAAGGAGTTACTTTGCCCAATTTTATGCCAATAAATTTGATAACCTAAGTGATATGGATGACTACCTCCAAAAATATAGGCTTTCCAGATTAACAAAGGAGGAAGTAAATTGCTTAAATATTCCCATTTCAGAAAAAGAAATAGAACAAGCTATTAATCAACTCCCTAAGAAAAAAATCCCCAGGACCAGATGGATTTACATGTGAATTCTACCAAACATTTAACAATTCGCCAGCTATATAAACTATTTGAAAAAAATAGGGAATGAAGGAGTCCTACCAAATTTCTTTTATGATACAGACATAGTACTGATACCTAAACCAGGTAGATTGAAAACAGAGAAAGAACATTATAGACCAATCTCCCTAATGAATATTGATGCTAAAATCTAAATAAGTAAAAAGACTAAGAAAATCATCCCCAGGATAATACACCATGATCAAGTAGGATTTATATCAGGAATTCAGGGCTAGTTCAATATTAAGAAAACTATCAGTATAATTGGCCATATTAATAACCAAATTAACAAAAAAACAACATATGATCATCTCAATAGATGCAGAAAAAGCATTTGATAAAATCCAATATCCATTCCTATTAAAAACACATGAGAATATAGGAATAAATGGACTTTTCCTTAAAATAATTGGTAGCATCTATTTAAAACCATTAGTAAGTATCATATGTAATGGGGATAAACTGCAGCCAGTGCCAATAAGATCAGGAGTAAAACAAGGTTGCCCATTATCACCAATACTATTCAATATTATATTAGAAATAGTAGTTTGGGCAATAAGAATTGAAAAAGAGATTAAAGGAATTAGAATAGGCAATGAGGAAACCAAATTATCATTTTGTGATGATAGATGGTACTTAGAGAACCCCGAGATTCTACTAAAAAGCTATTAGAAAAGCCCACTTTTAGCAAAGTTGGGGATAAAAATAAACCCACAAAGTATTCAGACTTACATGTCACTAACAAAATCCAACAGTTAGAGTTACAAAGAGAAATTCCATTTAAAGTAACTATTGATAGTATAAAATATTTAGGAATCAATCTTCCAAGGGAAAATCAGAAACTATGAGCAAAACTACAAAACACTTTCTACACAAATAAAATCAGATCTAACCAATTGGAAAAATATTAAGTGCTCTTAGATAGGGTGAAAATATTAAAAATACAATTATAAACTAATCTATTTATTTAGGGCTATACCAATAGACTCCCAAAAACATTTTCTCATACCCAGAAAAATAACTACAAAATTCATATGGAAAACAAAAGATCAAGAATTTAAGGGAATTAATGAAAAAAAATCAAGGAAGGTGGTCTAGTATACCAGATCTAAAATTATATTATAAAAGCAGTTACCAAAAACCATTTGGTATTGGCTAAGAAATAGACTAGTTAATCAGTGGAATAGGTTAGGTTAAAGGACAAAAAGCAATAAGTTTAATAATCTAGTGTTTGAAAACCCAAAGACCCCAGCTTTTGGGATAAGAACCACGTTTGACAAAAAATTGTGGGAAAATTGGAAATTAGTATAACAGAAGTAGGCATTGACCCAACTTAACACCATAAGAAGATAAGGTCAAAATGGGTTATAACCAGGATAAAGAATGAGATTATAAAAAATTAGAAGAATAGGATAGATCTCTCAGACCTGGGAGGAGGAAGGAATTTAGACAAAAAGAACTAGAGATCATTATTGATCACAAAGAAAATTTTGATTATATAAATTAAAAGTTTTTTGTACAAACAAAACTAATACAGACAAGAAGAAGGAAGTAAACGGGGAAACTATTTTTACAGTCAAAGATTCTGATAAAGGCCTATTTCCAAAATATATAGAGAATTGATTAATTTATAAAATCAACCATTCTCCAATTGATAAATGATCAAAGGGTATGAAAGACAACTGGGAAATTGAAACTATTTCTAGTCATATGAAAAGATGCTCCAAGTCATTATTAATCAGAGAAATGCAAATTAAGAAAGCTCTGAGATACCACTATACACCTGTCAGATTGGCTAGAATGACAGGGAAAGATAATGCGGAATGTTGGAGGGGATGTGGGAAAACAGGGACACTAATACATTGTTGGTGGAATTGTGAATACATCCAGCTATTCTGGAGAGCAATTTGGAACTATGCTCAAAAAGTTCTCAAACTGTGCATATCCTTTTATCCAGCAGTGTTACTACTGGGTTTATATCCCAAAGAGATCTTTAAAAAGGGAAAGGGACCTTTATGTGCAAAAATGCTTGTGGCAGCCTCTTTGTGGTGGCCAGAAACTGGAAACTGAGTGGATGCCCATCAGTTCGAAAATGGCTGAATAAATTATGGTATATGAATATTATGGAATATTATTGTTCTGTAAGAAATGAGCAGCAGGATGATTTCAGAAAGGCCTGGAGAAACTAACATGAACTGATGCTGAGTGAAATGAGCAGGACAAGGAGATCATTATATATTTCAACAACAATACTATATGATGATCAATTCTGATGGACGTGGCCCTCTTCAACAACGAGATGAACCAAATTAAATTCCAATAGAGCAGTAATGAACTGAACCAGCTACACCCAGCGAAAGAATTCGGAGAGATGGCTATCAACCACTATATAGAATTCCCAAACCCTCTATTTTTGTCCACCTGCATTTTTGATTTCCTTCACAGGCTAATTGTACATTATTTCAAAGTCTGATTCTTTTTGTACAGCAAATTAACTGTTGGACATGTATACATATATTGTATTTAACTTATATTTGGATATTGGAATTAATTGTTCTTTTGCTAGAATTGATAGTTTTGATAGAATTTGTAGATGCATCTCATAAATTTTGGTATGTTGTCTCACTGTCATCATTCTATTTAGTGAAATTATTGATTACTCCTATATTTTGTTCTGTGACCCATTCATTATTTAAGAATAGGTTATTTAATTTCTAATTAATTTTAACCTATGTTTCACAGTGTTTTATTTAATGTAATTTTTGTTGCATTGTGTTCTGAAAAGAATGCATTAAATATTTTTGCTTTTCTGCATTTAAATTTCAAATAGTTCAATAATTTTTAAAATTATCTCTCCTCAGGGGAGATAGATGGTGCCCTGAAGTCAGGAAGACCTGAGTTCAAATGTAGTTTCAGATACTTAACACTTACTAGCTGTGTGATCCTGGGCAAGTCACTTAACCCCAATTGCCTCAACAAAATAAATAAATATATAAATTATCTCTCCTGGCTTTATTTTCCAATGAGACATTTCATATTTTCTTCTATTTGTTCATTCTTTTGATTTGGTTTTATTATTTCTTGATATCTCACAGAATAATTAGCTTTTACTTGCCCAATTCTATTTTTTAAGTATTTATTTTCTTCAATGAGCTTTTGTATGTCTTTTTACATTTTGCCAATTTTACCTTTTAAGGAGTTGTTTTCTTTAGTGAATGTTTGTATATCTTTTTTCTATTTTTTGTGCCCAGTTATTGACTTCCCCCTCCACATAATTCTCTTCCAACACTCATTTCTTCTCCTATTTTTTCTACCTCTCCAATTTGATTTTTAACATTTTTTGAACTCTACCAGAATCTTTTTTATAATTTATACTTTCTTTAAAGTTTCATAGATAGTTATTTTGATAATCTATGTTCCAAATAGAAGCAATGTACCAGTATGCTAAACCCAGGGCTAATAATCTCCTTTTTAAAGCTCCTTCTGACCAGTTGTCTGACTTCCTTGCTATCTCTGGGATGAGAGCTCTGAGAGTTTGCTGCTTTGTATTCAATTGCTCCCAAAGCCTGCACTGACTTACTGGGGCAGGGTCTGCTCCTGAATTACATGACTGTGGGGAATCACTACTATCTTACATATCCCAGGATCTTACAGTTATCCTGAATAGGGATGTGGGATCTCATTGCTTTCTTTCCAGGGGCTGGCTTCCTGGGCATGGCCTGCTTTTGGTTAGCTCAGGCCACCTGTGCTGGACTGTGTTCCACTCTTGCTTGAGTGAGGCAGACCTTTTCTATTGATCTTCTAATTTATTTGAATGCTAAAAAAAATTGTTTCAGCTCATCTTTTCCTGCTTTCTGCTGGTCCAAAATTCGTTTTGTGGCATTGTTTAAAAGTAGTTTGGAGAGGAATTTGAGGTAGTTCAGGTGAGTTCCTAATTTGCTCTTGTCTAATTCTGCTGAAACAAACAATTATGAAGCCTTGCTGTAGGATAATAAACTCTATCCATATCCATATATATTCAACATATATATGTATTTATACATATATAAAAACTATATATTTTATTGATTTTCTTTTTGGTTTTTAAAGCACCTTTTTATCCTCTTTGCCCCATGACCTACTAACCTACTGAATTGGCCTTCCCTTGTAATAAGATAATTAAAAACAAAAACATGTAAGCAAAATCAACTGTTAAAAATTAATACACTTGTCCTACTGCATTTGTACTCTCTTACTTCCTTTCTTCCAAATCTCTGTGGCCTAGATTGGTCAGTATAATTAATCAGAAGTTAACATCATTTTGCTATCCTTTTAATTTATATTATTGTAATAATTTTGAATATTTTTGATACTGATTCTGCTTAGTATCCTTAGTTCTATTAATCTTCTGTCACTTATTAAACTAAAATGATAATTTTAGGTATTCATATTCCTCTTTGTTTAGTCAGTTTTCTATTGATAGAAATTGTCTTAATATGCAGAAATTTTTGACAACAAAAGGGTCTGCTCTAAATATTTTGTTATAGATAAGGCCTTTCTGTCAGCAAACGTTTTTTTTTTTTTTTTGCCTTTATTATTTCTCTATCTGTGATTTTAAATACCAGTTCACAAACCAAAAGTTTGTTCTCCCACACCATCATTTTAAAATATTTGTTCAATTCTCAAGACATGACTAGTGGTTGAACATGAAATAATACAATTTGACTGAGCCAGGAGATTGTAATAGAAAAGTTCCTATTCCTACAACATTCTAGAACTCAAAAAGCAGATTCAGAAATATGGAAAAGATACAAATGGTTTTTATTCATAATGATAGATAGTATATTTAGGAGTTAACAATAAGACTGCCAGGAAAAAAAAATTAGGCAGGATGGAGTCATGCCAATTTCTTAAACTACTCCATTCTATATTGATTTCTCTTATAGGTCAATACCACATGGTTTAACAACTCATTTGCTGTAATTAATTTAAATTTCACCATAGATTATAAACTTCTTGAGAATAAATATCAAGTCTTATAATGAGCTTCCTCCTTCAAAAGCCTTGGAAAGGAGATAACAAACAGTATATGCTCATAATAGCATTGAGATGATGTTCATAATAACCTTGTATGTTTCCCATGTGCATAGATGTACACACATATAAAATGTACACATGCATAAATATGTGTATCTATGTAATGTGTATATATCTTTACTTATTCAAGTGAAAAATAAATATATATATATATATATATTACATTTTATAGTTATATACATATATACACATATGTATTTACCCAGATCAAGTCTCTGAATGGCTTTTGGAGTGACAGAATCCACAGATATTTGGAGTGTAACGAAATTCCAGCAAGACATATTTAGGAAGAATTTCAGTAAAGGCCTATCTTAATTAGTTGGGGGTTGGGGTGGGGAGGAGGCAGCCCAGTCCAGGTGCAGCGAGAGTACCCCTTGCACCCTGGGAATCTCCTGGGAAGCTCTTAGTCAAAATATAGCAAGGTGAACTGCTCTGTTCTGGTTCAGAAGTCAGTGGATCAGCAGACTAGCTGTGGGACCTCCAACTTAACTACAGAAGGCAAAAAGAGAACCCCTGAACCCCAGCGTAATGGGGAACTTGGCCACATCCACCCAGCATAGGAAGGAAGCCAACAACAACTGCCCCAGGGCAGTGTACAGCCCTGTCTAGAGAAAGCTTGGGACAATTTTCCCCTTGCCTAAAGAGCAGACTTCAACCTTTAAAATTGATCAAAGAAATAAAAAATGTTCTGACCATGGAGAGCTGTTATGGAGATTGGGCAGAACAGACCTCAAACCCTGAAGAGTAAAGGCAAAACATCTCCAGATGAAGTCTCAAAGGGTGATATGAGTTGCTCTCCAACTCAAAAGACTATGTCTGAAGAATTCAAAAAGGATCTTAAAAGAGAGGTAGAAGAAAAATAGGGAAAGGAAATGAGAGCTTTGGAAAAGGAAACAAAAATTGTCTGAAGAAAATCACTCCTTAAAAAAATAGATTTGGCAAATTGGAAAAAGAAAATAACTCCTTGAAAAATAGAATTGATGACATTGAAACAGAGAATAATTCCCTAAAAAATAGAATTGATGAAGTGGGAAAAATTCCAAAGAACAAAACAACTCATTTAAAAATTCAATTGGCCAAATGCAAAAGGAGGGGGGAAAGATAACTGAAGAAAATAATTCACTAGTTAAAATTGAACAAATGGAAGTGAATGACTCAATGAAACATCAAGAATCAGTCCAACAAAACCAAAAAAAAGAATAAAGTGTAGAATACCTCATCAGAAAATCAACTGACTTGGAAAATTGATCCAGGAGTGACAATCTAAGAATTATTAGACTACCTGAAAATTGCAATGAAAAAAGGACCTTAGGTAACATCTTTCAAGAAATCATCAAAAAACCCAAAAAAAAACAAACAAAAAAAACTGACCTGATGTTCTACTCCAGAGGGTAAAACAGCCATTGAAAGAATCCACTGATCACTTCCTGAAAGAGACCCCCAAAATGAAAACTCCAAGGAATATTGTAGTTAAATTTCAGAATTATCCAATCAAAGAGAAAATAATACAAGAAGCCAGAAGAAACAATTTCACTATATTAGAGCCACAATCAGGATTATCCAGGACCTTGCAGCTTCTAATTTAAAGGAGGGAAGGGCCTGGAATATTCTATTCCAGAGGTCAAAGGAGTTAGGACTACAATTAAGAATCAACTATCCAGTAAAAATAAGCATTCTTTCAGGGAAAAAGATGGATATTAAAATTTATTTATTTTTTTATTTTTGATGAAAAGACCAAAGCTGAATAGAAAATCTGATCTTCAAATATAGAACTCAAGAGAAGCATAAAAAGGTAAAAAGGGAAGAAAAAACCCACTATGTTTGTAAGGGTTAAAATATTTACATCCTTAAATGGGAAGATGATATGTTTAACTCTTGAGAATTATATTTTTGTTAGCAAATATGCAGGGGGTCCTCAAACTACAGCCCACGGGCCAGATGCGGCGGCTGAGGACAATTGCCCCTCACCCAGGGCTATGAAGTTTCTTTATTTAAAGGCCCACAAAACAAAGTTTTTATTTTTACTGTAGTCCGGCCCTCCAATAGTCTTGAGGGACAGTGAACTGGCCCTCTATTTAAAAAGTTTGAGGACGCCTGAATTTTCTTAGAGGGTACAGGTACAATTTGACTTTAGTGTGATACTGGAAACAAATTAAGAGAGTTCTGATAAATGTCTCTTTTCTAAAATATATTGAGAAGTGACTCAAATTTATAAGAATACAAGCTAGTCTCCAATTGATAAAAGGTCAAAGGCTATTAACAGATAATTTTCATTTGAAGAAATTTAAACCATTTCTAGTCATATGAATAAATGTTCTAAATTACTGTTGATCAGAGAAATGTAAATTAAGATAACTCTGAAGTACTACTACACACCTCCCAGATTGGCTAAGATGACAGGAAAAAATAATAATGATTGTTGGAGGTGATATGGGAAAACTGGGACACTAATAACATTGTTGGTGGCGTTGTGAACTGATTCAACAATTCTGGAGAGCAATATGAATCTATTCTCAAAAGGCTATCAAAATGTGCATACTCTGATCCAGCAATGTCTTTACTGGACTTATATTTCAAAGAGATTATAAAAAAGAGAAAAGGACTCATGTGCAAATATGTTTGTGGCAGCCCTTTTTGTAGTGGCAAGGAACTGGAAACTGAGTGGATGCCTATCAGTTGGGGAATGGCTAAATAAGTTATGGTATATGAATGTTATGGAATATCATTGTTCTGTGAAAAACTATCAGCAGAATGATTTCAGAGAAGCCTAGAGAGACTTACAGGAACTGATGCTAAGTGAAGTGAGTGGAACCAGGAGTTCATTGTACATGACAATAGCAAGATTATATGATGATCAATCCTGATGGACATGGCTCTTTTCAACAATGAGATGATTCAAGCCAATTCCGATAGACTTATAATGGAGAGAAGCATCTGTATCCAGAGAGAGAATGTGAAAACTGAGTATGGATCACATAGTATTTTCATTATTTTTTGTTGTTTGCTTGCATTTTGTTTTCTTTCCCATTTTTTTTCTCTTTTTGATCTGATTTTTCTTGTGCAGCATGATAATTTGGGAAATATGTTTAGAAGACTTGCACATACTTAACCTAAACTTGTCATTTAGGGGAGGAGATAGGAGGAAGGGAGGGAGAAAAAATTTGGAACACAAGATTTTGCAAGGGTGAATGTTGAAAACTATCTTTACAGGTATTTTGAAAGTTAAAAACTATTGTTTAAAAAATAAAGTTCTTAGGAAAGAAAAATGTTACATGTTTACTGGCAGAAAGGCCCAACCTATCAATGTATATTACTAGCTATAATTATTGATGTGAATCTTAAACATATAACATGTATACATAAAACATAAATAATTTGTACATGTTTAAACAGTTTATCCATGTTAAGTTCCCTAAAATTGATCTTTCATATTGGTTCTTAAATATGTTAAATTTTCTTTTAATTTCGGGTTTCATTGAAAGAAAGTCCTGAAAATCTGTAAGTTCATTGAATGTTCATTTTTTTTCTCATTCAAAATTATAGGTAATTTTCCTGGATATGATATTTTTGGCTGCAGGCTTAGCTCTTTTGATTGTTGGTAGATATGATATTGTAGCTGCTGATAAGTCTTGTACAATTCTAATTGTAGCTCCAGTGTATTTGAATTGGTTTTTTCTTGTTCCTTGCAAAATTTTCTCTTTGATCTGGGGGTTTTGAAATATGGCAATAATATTCCTGTGTGTTTTCTTCTCTTTGAGATGTTGGATTTTTTCTATTTCTAATTTCCTCTCATGTTCTATCACTCCAGGACACTTTTCTTGTACTATTTCCTACATTATTGTATCAAGGTTCTCTTTCTGGTCAGAATTTTCTGGCAGTCCAATTATTCTTATATTTTCTCTTCTTGATCTCTTCTCCAGATCTGTCATTTTTTCTTATAAAATGTTTCACATTCTGTTCTATTTTCTCATTCTTTATAATCTGTTTTGTTATTTCTTGGCCTCTCATAGCTTTCTCTTGCCCAATTCTAATTTTCAAAGAATTATTTTCATCTTTGAGAATCTGTACCTCTTTTTCTAGTTGGTTAACTTTTTTTTTCATACTCTTGTTTTTCTTGGATGGTTTTTCTTTTTAGTTTTTTCTCAGTATCTCTCTTTTGATTTTTAAATTCTTTTTTGAGTTCTTCTATAAATTCTTTTTGGGCAGGGAGCCATTTCACATTACTCTTTGGAGTAGAAGCTTTTTTTTTTTTTTTTTTTTTTTAACTAAAGTGTCCTCCTCTGAAGATGAACACGGGTCTTTCCTGTTCCCAAATATGTTTCAATGATAGTATTCTTTCTTCTTTGCTGGTTCATTTTTTAAAAATAAGAAGTATTAATATAAATACATCTAAACATGGGGTGGGGGCATGGTGTCTCAAACTTCCCTTCAGTTCTCCCCTCTGACCAGGAACCCCCAAGCCAAGAGCTGCATCTCCTTATAACTGCTCACAGTTAGCAGAGTCCCTGCCCCCCCCTGCCTCTGCACTCAATAAGTGTAGTTCTGGATTGCATCTCAGCAGCACATCTGGGTCCTGCATTCTTGAATCAGCCGAGGTTCACTCCATCTTTTGGGACCCAAACCTGGACTCAACAATGATTCTGGGAGGTGAAAGTCTCTGTGGTTCCTTCCGAGGCTCCAATCACACCCTGATAGCTTGAGAGGTCCCCACTTGAGGTTTATGTAGACCTAGCCCTGAGGTGTTTGCACTTCAGACAGGTTAATTCCCCAGCCCTGGGTCTTTCTTCAGATCTTGTAGGATTGCTTCAGGAGTACCCGTGTTCTGCCCCAGGTCTTGATTTTTCCCAGTCAAAGTTCTCCTTGAGGCTCAAATTTGTTCTATTTGTTGGGGAAATCTGGAGAACTTGAAATTTACCAAACTATTCTGCCATTTTCCCAGAATCCTTCCCAAACAGTGAATATTGAAAAAAAAATTAGATCATTTCTATTCTGTCTTGCTGGGTTGCTTTTTGACACTTCATTATGATGAATCATCATTGGTTGGTTTGACTCTTCATCAACAGAAAGAATCTCTTTTTGAGTCAATATACAGGATCCTGAGCAGATTGAGATTTTCTAAAAATCATTAGGAAGGATTTCCTGAAATCTTCCCAAATCATCAAAGTCTCTGGGAATAGTCACTAAGTTCTTGAAGTCAGTTAGCAGAATGCATTCTTTCCTTAGGGCTTTCTTCTACTTTTTTGAGGAGATCAAAAGAATCTCTGACACCCAATGAAATCAGATCATGAGTGAAAAATGAAGCCATGGAGGGTCTCTTGTAACAAAGCTATGGCAGATCAGTAGGTTTCTTTTCCTAGGAGACAATGGGAGAGAAAGCTCATTAGACCTCTTGTATCTGGAGACAGTGAAATTCTCCTTTATCTGCGGGACTGGAGTATCACTATATTGCCACCAAGTGTGGGATTCCCGCCTTCCTAATTGTTCCATCCAGCAAATTTTTGGCTTTTTTGCCAGGTTTTGCTGGAGACAGTCACTCAAGCAGCTTCTCAATACCCTCATCCCTTACTCTAGTTTAGAAATATCTAAGCCCTGCTAGATCCCTTCAGTCTCTGGAGCAGTCTCTTGGGATGGGACCCAGCCGATGCTCTGAGTTGCATAAAACAGTGTTTAGAATAGGAAAGGGGCCTAATCTCTTTACCAGGTCATGGCAAGATCTTTATTAGGTTAGGGCCTCCGATGAACTACAAGCCTCTTATAAAGGTAATCTTCCTAGCTCATCTTGTCATTTCTCAACTTAGTGTCACTCAGGAATGATGGGTTTTGGAACTGTCATCTCTGTTATATCCTCAGCCAAGTCTCTGCCATTTCACTTCGTCTGGAAGTATCTTGAACACTTTTACTTGAGTGTTGGGTAATTTCATGTGAAGATGTGTAAATGACTCAACCTTTTTTACTATAGCCTATCCCTGACAGAATGGGAATTTGAGACAAACCTTCCCCTTTGGTTCTAGATGATGATCAAAGGTAGAAAACAAAGTCTAACGCCATGAGAAAATAAAGGATTTCTTCTCAGAGGCATTCAAGAAAGACTGATTGTATAAGCCATGTACAGCTCAAAGCCTACCCCACCCCCAAACCCACCAATCTCCCTTATCTACAATAGATCTTGTGTTAACTGTACCTGCCCATTTATTGTGGGTGACAGATTAATAAAATGAAGTCATTTTAATAAACACCGTATCAGAATATCCCATCTTCTAATGTGGCAATGTGAAATTCCACTACTGAAGGAAACATTTAACATTCTGACTATTTTAATACTTTTAATAAATATTTGCAATTCCTATGATAAAGCATCCCAGTAGAAAATGCATTTCCTCCAAAATTTATGTGGCTGCTGGCAGGTGGCCATTTTCCAATTTTCTGTCTCACTTATATACATTTATTACATATTTCTAACTACCTCCCCCCTTTTTATTCTTTGGCTTGCCATGCAAATGTCATTTGTTTTGAGTAAGAATGAACTCTACATGGAGAAAACTCAGTCTGATAAACATGAGCATTCTGTAAGGTTGGTATGCAAAAGGCCTTTTCCTTTTTTTATTTTGCTTTTCCTTCATCTGGCCCTGCACAACATTTGGATCAACAATTTATAATCCACACATCATTTCTCACTTCCCAATTCATATATATATATATATATATATATATATATATATCTCCATTCTTTTACTCATTCATTCAAAAATATGCACTGAGTGTATATAATGTATAAGGCTTGATAAAAGCATTTTTATCCATCATGCCAGTGTTCTTGCTCTTTCCTCTCTATGATATCCCATTGCTCACCTTTTATACCTTTGCATGAAGCTGTCCCCTCTCCCTGGGATGTACTTTCTCCTCACTTTTTTCACTTCTTAGCTCAAGTGCTTCTTCCTTAAAGTGGACTTGCTGATTATCCCATTTGTTAATGACTCTCTTACCCCCATGTCCAATCCTTTCAGTGTTGCTTTGTTTTATGTGTAATTATAGGACTTTATATAATTTATAGAGGTCTTAAGATTTGCAAAGAAATTTATGTATTTTAATTCATTTGATTATTATCCTAATTTTAAAGATGAGGCAACTGAAAAATGAAGAGAAAAGAGTGATTAGAGTTAGTAAGGTCTTGAAACTAGATTTAAACTGGTTTTCCTGATTCTACATCCATATTTCTAATTCACTATGCCACCTATACTATATGCAATTATTTAACAACATGTTATATTACCTCAAAAAATCTAAGTCCCTTTAATATTTATGCCCTCCAGAACTTCTCATATAGTGAGCTCTTAATAAATGCTTGTTGAATGATCCATTAATTAATTAAGTGCAAATTTAGTCCACAAATTTGAGTTAACTAAAAGTAATACTGACTAACAGAATATTAGTTCATGTGTTGCTTACAAGGCAACTGTCATTATAGAATCTAACAGAGGAGTCCATATAGCCCAACTCATTGAAACAATTGCTTTTCTAGCATTCCTGATTAGCTGGGTATTTATATATCAGTGGAAGAATTTTTAGGAAGAAGGAATCCATTTTGTTCCCAAAACAGCTCATTCTACTTTAGAATAGTTCTAATTTTAAAATGTTTTTCCTTATATTGGCCTGAAATCTGCCTCTTAACAGCTGTCACTATTGGTCCTGGTTCAATGCCTCAATTAAATCTAATTCAATTTAACGAACATCTATTAAGCAGTTACTATATACAAGCAATTATGTTAGGAACTAAAAATACCAGGTCAGTAATGAATAACTTCCTGCTCTCAAAGAACTTATATTTTAGTTGACAAATATACAGCATTTAATCCAGTAAAAAATGCAAAATATATTCAAAATAAAAATCATCACTTAAATAGAGATGTGCTGATGAATATTTAACAATTGAAAAATGTGTACACAATGGACTTTTAAGTTCAATTTACATTATTAAGAGATCTTCACCATTTCCTTCAATCTTGATAATCAACAAAACAATATATCAAGTTTTGATAGGTAACATTTATAGAATTCCTGTCTAAAAATGCTCATATCAAAAATTTAATAACTGTTCCTGTGAGTTGGTTGGAGCTGGCTCCAGAACACCTGGAGAAAATATTAATAAATGGGAATATTACAGATGAAAGGTCCAGAAAGGATTAATGAAAGACGTGGGTACTTAAAGAAAAAAGGTAGAAATTCCAGAGATGGAGATGAGAAGAGAGGGATGTGCAAAGAACTGGAAGCAGGAGATAGAATATCTTGTAAATGGAAAAGCTAGAAAGTCATTTTAATAGGAAGAGAAAGTATATAAGGGGCTGAGAGTGAGAAGCAGGATGTGAAATAATCCTGAAAAGATAGGTGGGGAGCCCAGATTGTTTTCCAGTCCTCTGGGACCAAAAACAGGCCTAATATCTCTTCATAACAGTCTCCAAATGCTTATAGAAAATTCAGGTTTAGAGAATAAGTAATAGATAACTTGACAGGAAAATCTTGCTTTACTTAAGACATGAGTCCCTGAAATATATATGATGTGAAAATTGAACTGCATTAGAAATGTTGACTATTTAACAGAATCATCATAAATCCTTTTATGATATAAGATAAAAGTGTAATGCAGTGGATAATCAACCATTAGTTTATGCTTTGCAAATCGAAGTTTCCATATATTCAGGTTGCTTACTGCTAGGTATACTTATATCCTGCCAGCTGATCCAGAAACAGCTCAAGATTTGCATTTCCATCACTGTTTCTTGAAGCCTGATTAATTTAACAATTTCTGTGGTTGTTTTGAGACACTTCTACCTTTGTACATATCTAACTCATACTTTCTTTTTGAAGTACCTGTCACTTCTTATATACTTTTCAAATTTTCTGCCCACATGAAATGTTGGGAAAAGATTTTAATTTTCTCATTTGGTTTATTTTGCTTGGCTGAAGACACAGGAACCAAGAATTTAGATCTGGAAAACACCTTAGAGATTTAAATCAGTCAGTTTCTCAATTAATATTTTTTAAACACCCACTATGTGCCAGCCAAAAGAGAGCCAAAAGACAATTTTTGCCCTTAAATTTCTCACATCTCTTGGAATAAGACAACACATAAAAAGTAGCTGAAAAGAGGAGGGAGGTAGTCAGCTTAGGTCAAGATGAGGATCAGAGAAGCCCAGTGAGTTGGGAAATAAGAAGATGGCTAGCAAGGAATTTGCCTTCAATGGAGAATCTAGATGGAGATCTCCACTGTCTAACCTCTACTTTCTCCAATAAGAATGAATATGGAGGATTCAAGGTCAGGAGAACTGAGGAGGTATGTGTAACACAGTTGATATGATCTTGCAGTCTTATCATCAGACAAACATCTTGGTTTCTCATCTATTGACACATTCAACTTTATCAGTGTCTATTTTAAAATATGGTGCCCAGGGCTTGCCATGATATTTCAGCTGCTTACTATTTTTTAACAAACTTATAACCTTTGTGTTTGAGGCTTTCACATAGAACAAAGGACCTGGGCACACTTGGGGAATTAAAATTTTTAAAAATACAGGAACTTTACTATCTGACAGTGACAGCATATTGTCACCAACTGCCCTTTAAAGCACAAAGTTCACAAAAGTCAAAGATGAAAAAGCTTATTTATGAGTCACAGAAAATGAATAGATGACAGAGATTGGGAAAACACCAACTCTCAATGAGTGGTGCTTTCACAGAGACCTGCATTTCCTCATTTATTTACATGAAGATTAGGCAATTCTCCTAGTAAGAATTGTTCAACATAAATACAGGCACCCACTAAAGCTTTTTGTAACTCTCAGGAGGTTGTGTCTGCCATTCTTCCTCCTGTAGGATTTCTGTATCTCTGGCCATGAGAATCATATATGTATATGACAACAATATTTGTTAATATGTGTAAATATTATAAATATAACTATATATAATAAATATGTAATTATAATATTTAATAGTAAATAATATGATACATTATAAATAAATAATAAATATAATTATATATAATATAATATAAATATTTATAAAGATCTTACTATGCTTAGAACTTTACAAATATGTATCTCATTTAATTCTTACAATAATTCTGGGATGCAGGTGCTTATTATTATCTCCATTTTTGAGATGGGAAACTGAGACAAACAGAAGATCTGATATCAGGCATACTGAAAGACCCTGAACAACTTCTGTTTGTTTTATTTTACACATCTATATGTATACATGCATACATATACATAAATTTAAAGATAATTGTTTTTCTTTGTAATCCTATTTTTAAAATATTTTAAAATGATTAAAACTATCATTCTGCTGAAAAGGGTTCATAGACATCATTAGATTTCCAGAATTCCCCATAATACAAAATAGGTTATTAATTCTACTTCTATAGTTTCCAGTATGGGATAATGGACCAAAGCTCTGTAGTTACTCTTCCTACAGTATAACACAGTTACCAGCATATAGAAGTATTAACTACTATACCCTTTTATTTTGTTCCTCCCTCTCTAGCCCCTGCAGCCCTCCCCACCCCCCCAAAAAAAAGATGGATGCTATCTCTGAACAAAAGTGTGGATTTTTTCTTATGGCAAGAGACAAGGAAATACAACTCAAATAGAGTGTCGGACCTGAATGACTTCACTCTAAAGCCTTTCTGGTATAGCTACTTTTTCATTATTATTATTAATAATAATAAATAGCATTTATATAGCATTTAAGGTTTTCAAAGTGCTTTCTAATTACCATCTCATATGATTCTCACAACAACCCTAGGAGGTATTATTATTATTATGCCCATTTTACAGATGGGAAAATTGAGGCACTAAAGAAATTAAGTGATTTTATTGTCTGAGTCTGTGTTTAAGCTCAGGACTTCCTGATTCTAAGTCCAACATTCTATCTACAGATTGAAAGAAGGAAAAAAAAATCATGTAGCACAATTCTCTTCTCTTAAAAATGAGTTACTTAGTGATATCAGGTCAAAAAATGTTGATTTATGGTCTGATATCCGCTTTTCATCCAAGGACAAGGTCATTTATTTCTATTTTCATCATAACTTGTCATGTATCTGGTAACTTGATAAAAATCCCTATTTCCCCACCTTTATTTGTTTTTTTTTTTTTTTTTTTTTTTTTTTGAGTCTAGAGATGTCTATAAGGTTATATAAATTACCTTGTGTTACTTTTGCCCACAGGGCAGCTAGATGGCACAGTGCCATGCTGAAATTAGGAAGACTCTTCCTGAGTTCTAATCTGACTTTAGATACTTATAAATTGTATGACCCTAGGCAAGTCATTTAACCTTGTCTGTCTCAGTTTCTTCATCTATAAAATGATTTGGAGAAGGAAATAAAAAATCACTTTGGGATCTTTAAAAAACAAAAACCCAAATGGGGTCACAAAGATTCAGAAATTATTAACAACAAACTTAAGAACTTTTCACCATATTTGGGGGAAAGATGAGGGAGAAGTCAAACCCTACTTTGTATTAAAGTATATTTGGGGATGGGAAAAAGAAGAAAAAATGTCCAAAAAAATGTAAACCATTAGTATATGCTAGTTTTAAATGGAGGGAAAATCCTCAGGAAAAAAAAAAAAAAAAAAAACAATTTTTCTTTTCTTTTCTAAATTTTTTTTAAAGCTGTCAGTCACATAGTGGAAAGAATACTGGGCTTGGAATCAAGAGCATCATTTCAAATCCTCCGTCTGCTACTTGAGTTCTTATGCAAGTCACTTGAACTTTTAAGTTAAAACAGATTGTTCATGTATATAAGACACAAGAAAAGCTGTTACCATGATCTAAGACTTCCTATAAGGCTTACAAAATCACTCCAGGAAGGATTTCACTTATACATCAATGTCTTAATAAATCTATGCATGTATTCATTAATGTAGAAACTCTTTGAGACCATAAAATATGAAATTCATTCACATACTTTTATGCTGTATTATACCTGCCTATGTTTATATCCACATCTATATCCTTCAGTAACTCTCTAGTTTAGCCATATTAAACAATAATCTATTACCCAAATTTGGTTCTCTTTTTCCTGCCTCCATGTTTTATATAAGGATGTACATCCATTCTTGCAAGATCCTTCCTCCTTACCTCTACTTCTTAGATATGATGTCATTGTCTAAGTCTCAGCTGAAGGACCTCATCTTTATCTAAAGTCCCTTTATGACCTAGGTAGGACTGAGTGCAATTTTTTCCTTCTTGTACTTCTTTAAATTTTACTTATACTTGTAAATGTTAACATGCCTGTCCCCTATTCTTAATAAAATTCAAACTCCACAAGAACAAGAATTATGTGTTTTGTCTTTGTATAGAAAACATTAGAGACAATGTCTTGAAGTTCAGTCATTTACCAATAAATGCCAAATTTTAAAAAATGTTATTAACTAATATTCAATGAGCAGGTGCTTAATAAAAATTTGTTGGCTTGGATTAATGTGGAGGTATCTGTCTGTATAGTTAGAAGGCTTGGTTTCAAATGTTCTGTTTTGGCATTCAAAGCCCTTCATAAACCAGCTCCATCCTACTTTTCTGGTTTTATACCTTACTACCTTACACAAATTCTCTGACCTGTTGACATTGGGTTCCTCACTGTTCTAGTACAAAGCATTGATTTTGTTTGTTTTTTGGCTCTGAGTATTGTTTTTAACTGTCCCCTTTGCTAGAAAAGCTTTCTTTCTTCCACTCTGGCAAGGGCAGAGGCCAAAACCTTCTTCTGTATTCCCAGCTCTTTTTGGCTTTCTTCAAATCCCACCTAAAATCCCACCTTCTTTAGGAAGTGTTCCTGGACCCTTCTTAAATCCAGTGCTTTTCCTTTTTTAATTATTCTTTTTATCTTATATGATAGCTATCTGATGCAGTGGATAGAATGCTGAGTTTAAAGTTAAGAAGACTCATCTTTCTAAATTCATTGCTGGTCTCAGACACTAGCTGTGTCATCCTGGACAAGTCACTTAATTCTGTTTGCCTCAGTTTCTTAATCTGTAAAATAAACTGAAGAAGGAAAAAAAATAAACCACGCTAGTATGTTTGCCAAGAAAACCTCAAATGGGACTACGAAGAGTTGAACAAGACTGACAATGACTGAACAAGAAAATTTATCCTGAATATAGCTAGTTTTGCATATATTTGTTTGTGTCACTACATTAGATTGCAAACTTCTTGAGAACAGGAGCTCTTTCACCTCTTTTCCTATTTTCAACCTTTAGGATAGTGACTGTCACAGAGCAGGCATTTGATGAAAGTTGAATTGAACTGAACTGAAAAACCCCACCTTTTCTGCTTACTACTGTTTGACCCAGTACAAATCACGTATAGTTTCCTTATCTGACATCATCTGACCTCAGAAATTCTGTATAGTCCTGGATCTGTAATCTCTGATTCTCTCTGCCAAACAAATGTCAAGATTCACCAATTGATATAGTTTACAAAAATCAAAATTCTCTTTAAAAAGAAAATTTTGAATAGACAATAGTTAAAAGCTAAGATTGGTTTGTGACTAAAGTTATTTTCCCTCAGGTCAGCAAGAATATTAAAATTTGAAGCCTCCAGAAATCTGGTCATAGAAATCAGAATACCATACCCTTAAATCAAGGAACCTTTCCATCAAAGAAACCCAAGCTAGACTGCAAAGTGGGTTGAACTAGGAGGATATAGCAATGTCCTGGCACAATGGGAGTTGGAATGGAAAGATTTTCTTCCTCAGATGCACTGAATGACCTGACAGTATATTCCTTTCCCTTTTAAAATGTAAAACTGGATACATACAGTCAGCAAAGTTGACTTTGCCTCAGATGTTAAATCTGTGCCTCCCAAAGGCACAGATACAAAAGCAGATTGCCTGGTTTCCTAATTATCTTTGCAAGAATTAGTATCATCAAAAGAAAATCCCAGTTAAATCAACTTACATAAGTAGTAGAACAGGAACCGGCATCTTATTAAAAAGTCATCTGCTGTCTTGGCCCACCCACAGGTGCCTGTGGGAAAGACAATGGTAACCTTTCTTATGAGGGTCACCAGGGCCTTTTGGATAGACACAGTGAAGGAGCCCATGCTTTTTAAGTATCCTTGTGGACAAAGATATTTTGGAGAGACTAAAACTACCAAGTAATGATGATGATGATGATGATGATGATGATGATGACGATATAGATAGCACCTATATGAGAAGACATCTCAGTTCATAGCAAGATTATAATTTAAATAGAAAACAACTAATTCTTTCATTTTTTTGAGATCTAAGGATCTTAAAAACATAGAAGTTACCCCCAAGTTAATCATTGATCAAGCTGGCAAATAATGCTTTCAGGGGAGAATTGACAGCCATCAAATTGACCATACCTCTTAGTTCTTTGTCTGATCTTAATGAGTTTACATTTAATTTTTATTATTGCTGGATAGACTAAACTCCATAAATCAACAAACAAACAAACAAACAAACTCACAAAAAAGAAACATGAGAGCTTTTGGCTATTATGGGGCTGTAATTCACTAGGCAGACTACAATAAGACATACAAATAGCTCTGAGTTCCATTTCTATAGCTTATGTTTATCAAAAGCTCTCTGTTGAATTACAACCTGTTAATGCCTATTTTCCTCTGCATTATCCTATCTCTAATGATAACAAATTCACACTAATCTACTCTGGAGTTTTTGGTGACAATGAAGCCTAAGTAGTCCCTTCAGCCAGCCTCTTATAGCCAAGTACTTTCTTCCTATCATTCCTCTTAAGAGCAAAATATTCTTCCTCCCTTTCACACACGCTAATCTTTCCATTTCTATTACACTACTTCATTAATTTTTGACTATCTCATTGCTTTGTGGAACAGAAGTGAAGAACCCTTGAAATCACAGTACCCTATGGTAAGGAGGTTCTATTCTTCCAAATATTTTAGTGATTTCCTCTCTATTAATTCACCACTATGTTTGAATCCTTAAGAGAAGCCAATATATAGCTATGCCCTCCCACCTCTGCTGTCATAAATATCTCTTGTAGGATAAGAAATTCAATGTATTTTACACATTCCTGCACATGTAAGAAGGGTCTCTGTGTGAAAACAAGAATTCATTGAATGGAAATATTCCTTCCTTTTTAGGGGAGCTCTATTACAAGGCTATAATGGGGGAAAGGACTAAGCCTTTATATAGCACCTACTATGTCAAATCAACCTGTTAACCACTTTTTACACATTTTTTCATTTGATGAATTGAAGGGAATGAAGAATACTTTTATTTAATGTCATCTTTTCCCTCTTTAGTTATCTTGAATCATCACCCTGAAGGAAAATAATAAAATTAATATGGCTTTGAGCTCTCTGGTGATAGGGCTTCATCTTTGTGTGAATATGTAAACGTGTAGAGATGAGATATATGCATATATAACAAAAATTTTATATATGTGTGTGTGTATGTATAAGATGAAATACCAATTCTGTTATTTTGTGACCTTGAGCAAGTCATGTATAAGCAATGAATCTGAGTTTTTTTTTTTAATTAGAATTGAAGTAGATGATCTCTAAGATTTTTATCTACCTCTGAACCTACATACTCTATGAAATCTACATACACTAAGAATCTATATACCTTATGAACTATAAATTACACTATGTAAATATAATTTAGATTCTTAGGGTAAATAGCCTAAAACCAATCTTTAAATCAACTTCTAGGCTAAACCCTCAAACTCTAACTTGGGAAAATGACTCTAGGATATTACTTTGTCAGAGGAAAAAGAAGTCTCTTCCCCCAGGACAAGCAACAGTTGGAGAGGAGATTGCCACTCAAAGAAGAACAGAGAAGAGGAGTAGATCTCCTGGTATGTGGCCTAAGGCAAAAGGAAGCAAGCCTTCTTATATCTCCTTAGTTTAACTAATTATTCTTGCTAATTAATTTAAATCAACTGCCCAAAGGAATAAAAATGCTGTCAAAATATTTTTTTTAATGCACAATCTTTTAAAATCATTAAAAAAAAATTGCACCTTTAAATTTTAGTGCTATGGGGCAAAGTCCCAGTTGCCTTGCCCTAGTTTTGGCTCTAGAAAGAATACATGATTGTGAATTAGGTATAATGGACATTCTAGCTAACTACATAATTGTCCTCTAGGTATCTTTTATAAGAGAAAGTATATGTACAATATATAGATAGATAGATAAAATCATGTTATTATTGGTTCTTTCCATGCTTCTGTCATTTCTCAGTTTCCCTAAGATTTTTAAAAATTATTTTCTTCTCAAATGAATACTACTGAACCATTAGAAAATAAATGTTTTAAAAAGAGAGTCCAGCTCACTTAAGAATGGAAATATATTACCCAGTAGGCATTATTTTATTATCTTGATAATAAGGTACCACTATTTCAATTATGATCAAACATATTAAGGAAAAATTAACTGTCAAAGGGAAGAGGCAAAATATGAGTAGATGACACTGAAGTATCCAGTAGGCCCCACTGCCTTCTACCAGCCTATATGAAGTCTTGATTCCCTGGTTTCTCTAGCTGGTTGCTTATAGTCATTACTTAGATTTTTTTTTTTTTTTTGCCATCCAGCTTCGTCTAAACAAGGTCCTTAAGGTTTTTCCTTTTTCTCCAATCCTAATCTAGTATACTCATAACTCTCCTCTAGACTTCTTAAGGATTTTTACCTCTATCACAACTAGAAAATATACCTCACTTGAAGGAAGCAAAGGAAAAAAGTACACACATTTTAAAAGTTCATATTTTCCCTCAATTTTCTACTTTCCTTCTGATCTTGGCTACACTTTTTTTTTATTTTATAAAACCTTTTAAATTTAATGTAATTGAAAGGATCCATTTCATATCTAACTTTGCTCTTGTTTACTCATAAATTATTTACCTATCCATAAGTCTGATAAGTAATACATTCTGTGCTCTTCTAATAGGGAATTGCTTATTTTATTCCATAAATTCAAAACTGAAAATAAATACTAAAAGATAACATGATTTATACTTTATTTGTGAATGCTAGAGCTTTAGTGATTACTTAGTCTAACCCTTTCACTTTAGAAGGCTTAAAACTGATACCCAGAAAGACAAAAAGATGTGGTCCAGATCACAACTCCATCATGGCAGAGGTAGAACTCAAGTCAGAACCTAATGTACTTCCTATCTTGAAAACAGAGGGTGATTTCCTTTTTTCTTTCAAACATATAAGAATGAGTTTAGTCCCAAATTCCTTTTGATCCTTTCTTTAAGAACTTGTCCCCAACTGATGCATTGTTGGTGGAGTTGTGAACAAATCCAGCCATTCTGGAGGCAATCTGGAATTATGCCCAAAAAGTTATCAAACTGTGCATACCCTTTGACCCAGCAATGCTACTACTGGGCTTATACCCCAAGGAGATACTAAAGAAGGGAAAGGGACCTGTATGTGCCAAAATGTTTGTGGCAGCCCTGTTTGTAGTGGCCAGAAACTGGAAAATGAATGGATGCCCTTCAATTGGAGACTGGCTGAATAAATTGTGGCATATGAATATTATGGAATATTATCGTTCTGTAAGAAATGACCAGCAGGATGAATACAGAGAGGATTGGAGAGACTTACATGAACTGATGCTAAGTGAAATGAGCAGAACCAGGAAATCATTATATACTTCAACAATGATACTGTATGAAGATGTATTCTGATGGGAAGTGGATTTCTTTGACAAAGAGACCTAATTAAGTTTTAATTGATCAATGATGGACAGAAGCAGCTATCAAAGAAAGAACACTGGGAAATGAATGTAAACTGTTTGCATTTTTGTTTTTCTTCCCAAGTTATTTTTACCTTCTGAATCCAATTCTCTCTGTGCAACAAGAGAACTGTTTGGTTCTGTACACATATATTGTATGTAGGATATACCGTGACATATTCAACATATATAGGACTTCTTGTCTTCTAGGGGAGGGGGTGAGGGAGAGAGGGGAAAAATAGGAATAGAAGTGAGTGCAAGGGATAATGTTGTAAAAAATTATCCTGGCATGGGTTCTGTCAATAAAAAGTTATTATAAAAAAAAAAAGAACTTATCCCCAGAGTCAGCCAAGATGTTTTTGAAATGCTTGCAGGATCAAACTATAGATTATTAAGAGTGTGAAGGAAACACTTGTCTTATCAAGACATATCAGACAACCCTGCATGGAGCATCTTCTGGTCTATAGTACTTGCATCTTGCCCGACTGGCCTTCCAAAAGTTCTTTCTGTAGGTTTTTGGAAAGGAAGCAACTATAGGGATGTAGGAATAAATTGATAAAAATGCAGAACTAATGTGGTACCAATAAGGATGTAAAAGAATACATAAAGAGAGAAATATCCACTTCATTTTATGAAATATCCATGTCATTGCATCATAAGACCAGGAGTCAAAAATCTTCAGTTTCAATTTCAGGTTTGCTTCAGTAAGAAACAGTGTGATCTTGGGTAAGTCACAACCTCTCAACCCTAAGTTTCCTCACTCATAAAATAAGGGCTAGGAGACAATGATAACTCTGGAGACACAAAACTTCTATTTAAATCATACTGATACTTATAAACTTGACCTTGACAATTAGCATGACCTTGGATAAATTAAGTCAAGATAAATCTTTTATCCAGTATAAAATAAAGGATTTGCCCCACATGGCCTCAAAGATTTTTTCCTGATCAAATCCTATTTTTTTAATAGCTTTTTATTTACAAGTTATATGTATGGTTACAGCATTGACAATTGCCAAACCTTTTGTTCCAATTTTTCCCCTCCTTGCACCTCCCCCTCCCCTAGATGGCAGGATGACTAGTAGATGTTAAATATATTAAAGTATAAATTAGATACACAATAAGTATACATGACCAAACCATTATTTTGCTGTACAAAAAGAATCAGACTCCAAAATATTGTACAATTAGCCTGTGAAAGAAATCCAAAATGCAGGCAGACAAAAATATAGGGATTGGGAATTTAATGTAAAGGTTCTTAGTCATCTCCCAGAGTTCTTTTGCTGGGTGTAGCTGGTTCAGTTCATTACTGCTCCATTGGAACTGATTTAATTCATCTCATTGCTGAGGATGACCATGTCCATCAGAATTGGTCATCATATAGTATTGTTGTTGAAGTATATAATGATCTCTTGGCCCTGCTTGTTTCACTCAGCATCAGTTCGTGTAAGTCTCTCCAGGAATTTCTCAAATCATCCTGTTGGTCATTTCTTACTGAACAATAATATTCCATAATATTCATATACCACAATTTATTCAGCCATTCTCCAAATGATGGGCACCCACTCAGTTTCCACTTTCTGGCCACTACAAAGAGGGCTGCCACAGACATTCTTGCACATACAGGTCCCTTTCCCTTCTTTATGATCTCTTTGGAATATAAGTCCAGTAATAACACTGCTGGATCAAAGGGTATGCACAGTTTGATAACTTTTTGAGCATTGTTCCAAATTGCTCTCCAGAATGGTTGGATGTATTCACAATTCCATCAACAATGTATTAATGTCCCTCTTTTCCCACATCCCCTCCAACATTTGATCATATTCTATTATCTGATGATCCTAAACCCATATAAGTTAAAATTAGGTAGTAGCAGTTGTATAAAACCTTAAGGTTTACAAAGTATTTCATGAATATTTTTTCATTTGATTCTCATAACAACCCTAGAAGATAGATGCTATTATTATCCTCATTTTATGAATGTAGAAACTAAGTGCAAACTGAGGTTAAGTGATTTGTCCAGCTAATAAGTGTCTTAGGCTGAATTTTAACTCGGGTCTTGACTGCACTATCTTGGGTCCCACATGTAGAGAATTACATAAAATTATGTAAATTATATAAAAATTATATAAAACTTGGGCCCTAAGAGAGTTTTTGAAATCTTTAAATCTAAGATTCTGTCCTAATTCTATATCTGGATATCATCTCAAATAATCTTCTATCATTGATAAGACTTTGGTAATCAGCATGGGGTGGCCACTTAGAAAAGATGAAAATGAATTGATTAATATTTCTTCTTGAGGAAATCCATCCAATAATCTTACAAAACTCCTTGTTGCTTGGTGCTCTGAAAATGTATTGAAACAAATATAGGTATTATTTGTGAAGAAAATGTAAGGAGTTTGGGGAAGGTAGGAAGTAATACTTGTATGTATAGATTTTCTCAGGTATTGACCTCAGTATTTAAACAGAGAAATATGGGCAGCTCACAGAGAAATTTGTTTCCCAGCCCTAGACCACTATGCTCCAACTTTGATTATACTTAACATTTTCCAGGACTATATATATATCTTCTCTATCCAAATACTCTTTCTTTCTAAGAGCCTGTTTGACAAATATGCAAACATTCATCTTGAACATCACAAGTAGAAAAGCTATGGTTTCAGATATCAGAATCTAGTTTCAGGTCTAATATTGCTAGTCCTGGTTATGAAAATTAGAGTGGTTTTCATACTTTGTAACCTTCACCCAAGAGTTAAAAATCTCTCCATTCTTAAGTTCTTGACCAATATGAAGTGTTTTTAGCATGGAAATAAAAATCTATTCCCAAAATCCAAAGGTTATTGACCAAATGGTGAGCAGAGAGCCACTCTTCATCCATAGAAACATTCTCTTTCCCTTGTAGGTCTAAGTAAGAAATCACTCTTAAGGAAAAAAGAAAATGATACAAAGAGAGTCTCTCAGGTGGCTTTGGCTAAGACTTGCTATTCCCCAGATGTTCACCAATCTGTTTCCCTCTAGCAGAAGTTTTAGGTGTTCTCTTACCTTCTACCAGAAATGAGTCATTTCTACCATGCATGTAATTGGTAATTCTGTATAAAATCATCTACATAAAGATGTGATATCCATCTTTTTAAAAAAGCTAGATCATCTGGCAGAAGTCCCTAGACCTAAACATTGTTGATACTCCTCCAGCAGAAATTTTAATCCTGGCAACTAAGACTAATACTTTTGTGGTTTCAGCTTCAGTAATACATTTAGAATGAATCTATAGAGAAAAAGATCCAAAATTTACTTTCCTCCCAAAGAATGAAATTAAACCAAAAAATTTATTTTTCACACAGAGAAATTGGAAAATAATTAAAGAATATTGTCTATAAAAAATTAGCTTTGGCTGATATCCTTAAGCATTAAGTTTTTACCCATGTTACACCTAGGGAAAAGGCTTCATAAGTATTGCCATTACAAGGGAGAACGTATATATGTTTTTTGCCTCTCTTTAAAATCATAAGACTTTTGAGGTGGAAGAGACTAGATGTCATCTAGCTCAACTTCCTGATTTCACAACAAATGAGGGTCTTGAAAGAGGAACCTACTTGCCCAATGTCATCTATCTGGATGGTAGGAGAGCTGAGACTAGAATCAATGTCGCCTGACCATTGTGTCCAGAATTTTCAGGGAATGTTTATTTTTCTCCCTTCTGTGGCATAGCATTATAAATTTAGAGCAGGAAAGAATCTCACGTCCAACCTTGTTAATCCATTCTATTCATTTAAATATTGAAAAGCTCTGCAAATTCATTGATGTGGGTACTCCTAGCTAAGCTCTTTTAAAAAATTGTTGTGATCCAAACTTCATCACCCTGAAACCAATCTGGCAATGAATTATGCCAAAATGAGTTAGCTCGTTCTTCAGATAATAGCTACACCATATACTTCATTGTTGGTCCCATACTCACATCCATTTCACTCTTGTAGCATCTGCCATGCCTTTCAATCTCCTGACAAGGCCTTTGAGAACCCAGTATTGTTTTTAGATCATGATGAAACATCAGAATGGGATCTTAATAGAGGGTCAAAAAATACCCTTGTTTTGTCAGTAAAATCTGAAATTACTTTCACTCCATAAGAAATAGCAGGAGGGAACAATAGAGACACATGAATTCAAAAGATTTTGATTTTGCATTTTTTAATGGTTCAATAGCATGCCAATTAGAACCAAATATATCTGTACATAAAAGAGCATATGTAACTCCCTTACCTAACAATACCATCATTATACCTAGACTACATGTTTTGTGACTAATATTGCATGCACACCATTAACTATATGTAGCCCTTAATAGAGACTGTGATTTATAACAGAAAAATTAAAATCACAATTATAAGGCTTTGGCTAGAGGAAAGGGATCTCGGAAAAAGAAAAGATTGGAGTAGGGGGTAGGAAAAGTGATATATTTAGACAAAAACTTTAGGATGTTCTGATTATACAAATAGTAATTTGGATTATTTAATTTTGCAAAAATGGTGACATTCAGTTGAAAGCAAATTTCTTCTATGGTCAAAAAGAGCGTGGAGATAAGATGAGGTTAGGAGCCAGGAAATCTCTAAAATCAGCCAACCTTTATTTTTATTGAGCCTGGCAGCACCTATTAGCAAGAGAGGGAAAACTGCCAAAGCGAGTACAGTGTATTCCTCTTCTGTTCTCATAACCCAAGCTGAAATGGCATCGCCTTGACATCGAGAATGTAAAGAAACAGCATTGTCTTTCTTCCCCATTAAAATAAAGTAACACATTATTCTGATCACAAAAATATTTTTCATTAGGGCCTCTAGTGAGATAATTGACCTTGACATTGCCTTCAGCTCAGGGTATATAACTGTTATCGCAATGACTTATCTGGAGGTAAGACATGCAGCACTAAGGACTATTTATTTAATTATTCTCCATTTTAAGTCCCCATAAACCTCACATTGCAAGGACAAATACATAGCTATGCAGTGGCCAAGAGAGAGAATATATGTTACGGAAATGAAAACTATGATGTGATTATGTCTTGGTAAAAATTTAATCCTTGGTTAAACACCAGTGTTATTAATATTTTTGACTTGCTCAGTTGCTTCTTAACATGTTTATATGATTGGAGAATTATATTCCTTGAATATAAGAGGGAATCTTATTAGCCCTTGTGCAGAAACTAGACATTTAGATTAGACTATTGCTCACTAATATGAATAAGACCTATAAAATGCAGCATGATACAACACATAAAGTCCTGGATATGGAGTCAGGAAGGCTTGGATTCAAATTTTGTCTCTAATATTTATGAATTAGATGTCTTAGGCCAAATCACTGAATCTCTCAAAGGTTCAAGAAACTTTCAGAAAAAAATACATAAATAGATAAATACATAGATACATAAATACATAGATAGATGGATTTCAGTAAGATTTTGGTGAGAAAAGTTCCCAAGGAAACTACAAATCATTGTCCTATGAGTAGGGAAGGACCAATTGTTAAGTTATTCCTATTATATTAGATTATATTTTAGGTATAAGTTTGAAGAATAGGAGAAGGAGAAGGAAGAAGAGGAAGGTGAGGAAGGGAGAAAAGAAAGAAGAGGAGAGGGAAGAGAAAAAAAGGAGGAAGGAGAAGGAAGAGGAGAAGGAGAGGGAAGAGAAGGAGAAGGAGAAGAAAGAAGGGAGGAAAGGAAGAGGAGGAGGAAGAAGAGAGGGAGGGAGGAAGAAAAGACGGAAGAATAGGAAAAAGGGAGGGAAGAAGGGAATACTTATCAAGTATCTAGTATATTTTAGGCACTAACCTAAGTACTTGATAAATGTTATCTCATCTGATCATCAAAACAACCTTGGGAGGTATGTATTATTATTATTTTCTCCTTTATATGTTGAGAAAACTGAGGCAAATAGTGCTTAAGCAACTTACCCAGAGAAATATAGCTGGTGAGTAAGTGCCTGAGGTGGAACTGAAACACAGGTCTTCTTGACTTTAAGTCCAATGAGCTCTCTCCAATGAGCTATCTAATGGCCTGTTTTGAAGCTATTCAAACCAGGTTCATTCATGACATTTTTGATTTCTACCCATCTCATTTTCCTGACTTTATCTCCTGATCAGCAGCCTCTCCTTACTCCTATCCCCCAACATCCTTGTGCCCCTGAATCTGGATTCTGCTTTCCAGATTGGGGAGTTCTTAGCCAGTTATGCAGCTGAACTCATTTTCTTTTTCTTTTTTTTTTAAATTTTTTAATTTTTTTATTTAATAGCCTTTTATTTATAGGTTATATGTATGGGTAACTTTACAGCATTAACAATTGCCAAACCTCTTGTTCCAATTTTTCACCTCTTACCCCTCACGCCCTCCCCTAGATGGCAGGATGACCAGTAGATGTTAAATACATTAAAATATAAATTAGATACACAATAAGTATACATGACCAAAACATTATTTTGCTGTATAAAAAGAATCAGACTCTGAAATATTGTACAATTAGCTTGTGAAGGAATTCAAAAATGCAGGTGGGCATAAATATAGGGATTGGGAATTCAATGTAATGGTTTTTAGTCATCTCCCAGAGTTCTTTCTCTGGGCGTAGCTGGTTCAGTTCATTACTGCTCCATTGGAAATGATTTGGTTGATCTCGTTGCTGAGGATGGCCTGGTCCATCAGAACTGGTCATCATATAGTATTGTTGTTGAAGTATATAATGATCTCCTGGTCCTGCTCATTTCACTCAGCATCAGTTCATGTAAGTCTCTCCAGGCCTTTCTGAAATCATCCTGTTGGTCATTTCTTACAGAACAGTAATATTTCATAATATTCATATACCACAATTTATTCAGCCATTCTCCAACTGATGGACATCCATTCAGTTTCCAGTTTCTAGCCACTACAAAAAGGGCTGCCACAAACATTTGTGATCTAACTGAGTTAGATCTTCTCTTTGTCAAAGAAATCCACTTCCATCAGAATACATCCTCATATAGTATCGTTGTTGAGGTATATAATGATCTCCTGGTTCTGCTCATTTCACTTAGCATCAGTTCATGTAAGTCTCTCCAAGCCTCTCTGTATTCATCTGGCTGGTCATTTCTTACAGAACAATAATATTCCATAACATTCATATACCAAAATTTACCCAACCATTCTCCAATTGATGGACATCCATTCAGTTTCCAGTTTCTAGCCACTACAAAAAGGGCTGCCACAAACATTCGTGCATATACAGGTCCCTTTCCCTTCTTTATAATCTCTTTGTGAACTCATTTTCTATACTTCACTTTCTTGCTTACAGTACTGGCCCAGTATTTACCATCCCTTTACCCCCTTCTCTTATTTGAATGTAAGTTCCTTGAGGTAGAAGCTATTTGTTTGCTTGTAATTTTATCTCCAATATTTATCACAGTGTGAAGTACATAGCAATTATTTAATAAATGATATATTGATTATCTATCTATTCATCTGTGTATCTTATAAATAAAATCCTAGTTTATGTGACAATACCAGCCTTTGTTCATTCATATAAGACTGACTTGCTTTGGGCCATCCTTTTCTGGGTCAATATTGAATGTCTGTTTGGCCTTTCTCAGGGCAATGAATGAACTAACACATACATAGTCAGGAATTCCTGAGCAACAGAAGGCTTTAGGACCATGACTCTCAATGAAATATATACAAACAGAGGTATTCCCCAGGTTAACAACAGAAGAGGAGAAGAATGATGAGATAAGATACAGAAAGAGCATTTGTCCTGCATAGCAATGAAACAGGAAAAAAGAGTTGGAAAGACTGAAGTGATAAAGTTGTCATTGAAATCTTCCTCTTCTGTCCTCTATCTCCAGATTTAATTTCTAAAATCAAGCTTTCCAGTCCTGGCTCCATTCTATATATTTTTTGCCAAATATTATTTCTAGCTCTGAAATAGCTTTCATCTCTCTGTCTCTGTCTCTCTCTCTCTGTCTCTCTCTCTCTCTCTCTCTCTCTCTTTCTCTTTCTCTCTCTCTCTCTCTCTATAAATATAAATATACATATATATATATGTCTCTCTGTCTCTTTCTGTTATGTATACACACACACACAGAGATATCCCCTTTTTTTACACACATACACACACACAGGCAACATCTTAGTTCACATCTTATCATCTCTCTCCTGGACTATGATAACATCATTGTCATTGGTCTCTTTGCTTCAAATCTTTCCTCATCTAATCCATACCGAACTTAGTTGTTAACATAATTTTCCTAAAAGATAGGTCTGATCCTGTCACTACCCTTTGCTTAGTCAATGGGCCCTGTTATCTCTAAAATAAAATAAATGTTTGTTTAGAATTTCATGCCCTTTAAAACTTACCTTCCCTACTAATCCAATCTTCTTATCCTTATTCTCTTCACATGCTATTATTTAACTGAACTGGCCTATTGACCAGTTACTTAATTTCCCCTCATTGTGCTTTTGTGTTAGCTGACCCTACTCCCTGGGATGCTCTTTCTCTTCAACTTTACTTCTTAAAGTCTCTGGTTTCCTTCAAGTTACAGCTTTAGTCCCACTTTTCCTAATCCTCCTAGCTTTTGTTAATTCTCTCACCAAGATTACCTTCATCTACTCCATCTATTTCTTATATATACCTAGTTATTTGTTGACTCTGAAGTTACAATTTATTTTAATTGGTTATTCAGAGCTTCAAAGCTGTTGATTTTTCCCCCCTTGATTGATCAACTGATTGATTTTTCAGATATGGATTGACTGTTGAAGTCCCTTCCAACTATATAATTCTATGCTGTTTTGATTTTGTGAATGAGGCAGTAGATAGGTTCTCAGATTTGCTGCAAAGAGGAGTGGCTTTAAGTTATAGGACTGGTGGAGATCACTGTGTTTACAATAAATAATCACTGCATTTAGGATCTGTGTCTGTTACTATATCAGTCAGGCAGTCAGTCAACCAGCATTTATCAAGGGCTTATTTGAACAAATCACTTAATTTGTCAGGCCTCAAAATTCACCTATAAAATTTGGTTTAGGGAAAACTGGGACATTGATGCATTGTTGGTGGAGTTGTGAACGAATCCAACCATTTTGGAGAGTAGTTTGGAACTATGCTCAAAAAGTTATCAAACTGTGCATACCCTTTGATCCAGCAGTGTTACTACTGGGATTATATCCCAAAGAGATTATAAAGAAGGGAAAGGGACCTGTATGTGCACGAATGTTTGTGGCAGCCCTTTTTGTAGTGGCTAAAAACTGGAAACTGAATGGATGTCCATCAGTTGGAGAATGGTTGAATAAATTGTGGTATATGAAAATTATGGAATATTACTGTTCTGTAAGAAATGACCAACAGGATGATTTCAGAAAGGCCTGGAGAGACTTACACGAACTGATGCTGAGTGAAATGAGCAGGACCAGGAGATCATTATATACTTCAGCAACAATACTAGATGATGACCAGTTCTGATGGATCAGGCCATCCTCAGCAACGAGATCAACCAAATCATTTCTAATGGACGCAGTAATGAACTGAACTAGCTATGCCCAGAAAAAGAACTCTGGGAGATGACTAAAAACCATTACATTGAATTCCCAATCCCTATATTTATGCCCACCTGCATTTTTGATTTCCTTCACAAGCTAATTGTACAATATTTCAGAGTCTGATTCTTTTTCTACAGCAAAATAACGTTTTGGTCAGGTATACTTATTGTGTATCTAATTTATATTTTAATATATTTAACATCTACTGGTCATCCTGCCATCTAGGGGAGGGGGTGGGGGGGGTAAGAGGTGAAAAATTGGAACAAGAGGTTTGGCAATTGTTAATGCTGTAAAGTTACCCATGTATATATCCTGTAAATAAAAGGCTATTAAATAAAAAATAAAATAAAATAAAATAAAATTTGGTTTAGCAAAAGAATTAGACTATATGACTCCTGAGATTCCTTCAGTTCTAATTCATATAATGATGTGAAATTAAACTGTCACTTGGAGACATTTTGCTTCACAATTTCCAAAGGGAGCAATGTCTTTGAAGTAGAGCATAGAAAGGCAAAGATTTTGGGGAGGAAGAAATGAGTAAAAAATAAACACACTAATTTGTATTAATGGGATGAAAGGAAGAAAACAAACATTTGTTAAGCACCTACTATGTACCATGCACTGTGCTGTGTTTTACAAATATTATTTTATTTGATCCTATGATCATTCCTTTGAGGTAGGCTATTATTTTCACTGTTTTATAACTGACACTGAGGCAGGCAGGAATTAAATGACTTACCCATGTAGTAAGTAAGGTTTTGAGCCTGAATTTGAATTAAGCTCTTCCTGACTCTAGCCTTCTACTTTCCACTGTGCCATATAGCTGACAAGAGATTTGAGTTTTAATTCCAGTTTTACCACACAAAAAATATAATAAAATTAAAAAAAACAAAACAAAATACGTGGCCTTGGGCAAATTATTTAATATGTCCATATTGTTTCTTTATATATAAAATTGTTTCTTTATATATAAAATGTGGACATGGAATTAGATAATTTCAGAAGTCCCCACTGGGTCTACTTCTCTATGATTCTTTGATTTTATAAACCAACATTATGCTTCAATTAAGTAATCTGTTTCTGATACTAAGTGAAGTAAGCAGAACGAGAAGAATATTGTACATGGCAATGACAAGAATACAGGATGATCAATTGTAATGGAAGTATCTCTTTTCAACAATGCAGTGATTCAAGGCAATTCCAATAGACTTGTGATGGAAAGAACCATTCACAATCATATGGACTCTGAATATGGATTAAAGCATAATATTTCACTTTTTTGTTGTTTGCTTGTTTTTTTTTTTCTTTCTTGTGTTTTTTTCCCTTTTGCTATGATTTTACAGCATGATGAATATGGAAATATATTTAGAAGAATTCCACATGCTTAATCTACATCAGATTGCTTGCTGTCTTGGGGACGTGGGGCAGGGAAGGGAGAAAAATTTGGAACACAAAATTTTTCAAAAGTGAATGTTAAAAATTATCTTCGCATTTATTTGGAAAAAATAAAATACGATTAAAAATAAAAAAGTAGTCTGTTTCACCCTAAAGTTAGACTTTACAATAGCAAAAAAAAAAAAAACAAAACAGTAATGATGAAGAAAACCTTTCTTAAGAGAAGATACACAAACACACACATATATGTATATACATGTGTTTGTATGCATTTATACACTACATATATATCCATCCACATACATGTCCCTATACAAAGGGTCCTTTATATGTACACGTGTATGTGCATGCATGCTTATATGAATATACATGTGCATATTTACACATCTATACATACATATTCATCTCTGATTTGACATGTGGAGATGACTGATTTCTCTGTAGAATATATTTATTGGTTAGCAGGAATATAACCAATCACTCCATAATACCTAAAAATAAACAGATTCTTCTAATTTTTGCATCTGGTCCCAGGGTTTTTGTTAACAATGAGTCTAGCCCATCTGTTTGATTTCAGTCTTGTCCCACCAGCAGGTGAAGATTTATCTCACTGAACCATTTTGGAATTGCCAGGAGAATATTAATAAAAGTTTGGACGTGCTTCACACCCTAAGCAAGGAGAATACCTGAGAAGTTTGAAAGCTTTCGTGAGAGATTAGAGGAAGCTAGGAGAAAATATGTTCTCCAATGCTTGGGCCCCAGTGTGCGTATTTCACTATCCAGGGATCTCTAATTACTAATACTGTACATGAACAGTATGATAGATTCTTACAGTTGCAGAAGCCTTTTCAAAGATAATCTTTAATAGTTTATTTGACAACCTGTAAAATTATAGAAAATTATTAGTCTTGGGAATTACAAAAATCCCCACAGTACCGTCAAACAATAAAATGATAATTACCTGTGGGTAATTGAAATTTAACTGTTTTTTTATTGTATATTACACATCAATAGCAACATAAGTTCAAGAGGATTTTTTTTTCCTCCTTCTTTTCTTTTTCTTCCAGAACCTGAGAAAATGGACAGCACTGTTGGTGGCTTGTGAGTTCCTGTCATAGTACTGAGCTTGAACAATTTCGATTAAAGCTGCATGTTTGAAACTGTCATTAGACCTGCATTAAATTACATATCTGGAGTGTTAAAAAATAAAGAGTACAGTGGCTTATTCCCAGCTACCTAAGGTATGTAGTTAAGGTCTTGATTATCTTTAAAGATCTATTTTTCCCCCTCTACAGAAATTCATTGTTTCTTTCATTAAACATAAAACACATTTAAGAGCACTAAAGTGTGTAGACAGGAATATTAGGATGGCATATACCAAAGTACCTTTGTTCTGCATTCATTGCTTGTGTTTGACTTCAGAATTGTATGCTGTGATTTTATTATTTAGCCCTCATGCTAGGTAAGCTGAACAGGACTGTTCAGCAAGGTAGTTTTGCTCCCTGGGTCTTTGCTATAGCAGGTATATGCCCTTCCTCATCCAGACATCCCAACTATATCAAAGGTGCAATTCAATTACAGCTCATCACTTCCACTTAGCTCTGCTTGTGTCTTTATCTCCAGTGTTTCCAGTCTCCACCCTTTTGATAGCCTTTGTTTAAGGGGATTGTCTTGGTCCTATCCTCATGGAAGAGTGCTTTGATTCAGGGGCAAGAAGCAATGGAATCCTTGAAAGGAATAAGGAAGTAAGAGCAGTCCATAGGGTTCAAGACCAGAGTCTGTGTTGTTCTCAGCCCATGAGTATACCTTCAATGTTTTCTACTCCTCTTAATCCCCTTTGGGGTTCTGCTCTGTCAGTTTGGTAAATTTTCATGCAGTGTCTGTTAAAAGGAAGTGGACACAGTATAGAACTTCTGAAGCTTTTGTAAGACAGCTGCAAAGGGAGACCAAATGGCTCAACCAGGTCCTTCCCAGTGGGTTGAGGAACCATGGAAAAGTCTGAATTTTTTGCCTAGTGATATTTGGACTTTTCCTTTTCTTCTTTTTTTCCCCTCCTCCTTCTCCTTTGCCTTCTTCTCCTCTTCCTTCTTTTTCTCTCTCTATCTTTGTCTCTCTCTCTTTCCCTCCCTCCACCCATCCTCTCTTAAATCTGGAAAGCGAAAAACAGGGCCAAGGAATGTGGATGAGAAAGGGTTTGGCTGTTAGAAAATTATAACAGCTTTTATTTTTGAAATCTTGTGACAGACCTGCATCAAGAGGCAGGCTGCCTTCAGGTCTGAGGCTGCAGCTGAAACTCCTGGAGTCTGCTGCTATATGTGGCCTGCCTGGTGCTATCACTGCACTCTCAAATCAGCATGCTGAGTACCATTGATTCCCTATTAATTCACAGGAACCTGGAAATGTAGGAGCAAATCTATCTCTATCTCTTCCTAGTTTTAATAAAGAGGACAAAAGAAGGCAAATAAAGTATGGAAACAGCAACATCAGCTCCTTTCCCATCATGCTGGTGGAACTATCTCCACTATCTCATTATCTTCCCATTTCCTTAGTTCAAGCACAAAAAATGACAAAGAAGATGTCAAGGCTACCTTTGAGATGGAATATTATCCTTAGTAATTATCATCTCCCAGCTGATAATGTTTAAAAAAAAAAAATCAGGACCACAAGTAGAGGAAAGCAAGTAATTGAATATCACTTGGTCAACATATGTAATGTGGCCTATTTAAAATCAGACTTACTTAATCATAAGATCATGGATTAGAGCTGGAAGGGAGCTCAGAGATAATATAATCTAAATCTTAAAGTTTTACGAGTGGAGAACTTGGGACCCAGAGATATCATATATGCCAACTTGAAACTAGGAAGGGAGGAGAAAGAAGGGGAAAGAATGGGATTGATAATATAATGATATAATGAAAAAAAATATATAGAGAAAAGAGAGCACAGAGTTGTGAAAGGTATTCATATGTAGGGAGCAGAATATGGATGAAGGACCAGCCAAAGAGAGTAATCAGACAATTAGGAAATAAACTTAGAGAGAATAGTGTCACAGAATCTAAAGGAGAGTATTCAGGAAGAGGATGTGTATACTAGTGTCCAAAGCTGTAGAAAGAGATCAAGAAAAGACCATTAAGGAAGCTAGATGGCATAGTGGACAGAGCACTGGCCCTAACATCAGGAGAATCTGAGTTCAAATCTGGACTCAGGCACTTAATACTTCCTGGCTGTATGACTCTGGGCAAGTCCCTCAACCCCAATTCCTTCAGGAAAAAAAAAGACTATTAGATCAAGCAGTTAAGCAGTTAGGGACATCATTTTCATAGAATGATGGGGACATAAACCTAATTATTAGGAATTTAGAAACCAGTGAATGGTGAGGTAGCTACTCATAGGAGAAAGTAACTACAGAACTTAAGAAAAAATGTAAAATATTATGAATAGGTAGAAAGATCAGATATTAAGTTATATTGAGGATGAGGGGCATTCCTATAGGATTAGGTAAGGACCAACTAAATGGGAAGTGATGAAAGAGGGAGGAAGGGATGATCATTGGGGTCAAACTTCCAGCAATAGTAGGGGAAAAGATCAAAGGATCAAGGATACATGGAAGGGGGTGACTTTGATCAAGAAAAGAATTCCCTCTTCCTTAGAGGTTGGAGTAAAGAAGGAAAATATAAGTGAAAATGCAGAGAAAATTTTAAAGTCTCAAATAGGGGACAGCTTCCAATGGTAGTGAGCTCCATTATCTTTTAGTTTTTATTCAAAGGCTGGCTGCCTGTGATTTGGATATGTTGTGGATAATATTGTTGTTTAGATTTGGGTAAGACTACTGTGTCAAACATTGCTCTGCAGACTTCCACTGTACTCTGGAGCATAGACTAAATAAGATTAAAATGTAATTGGAGAATATTTAACACAGTAAATAAAAATACAATAAGAAATAGATAGTGTTACATTAAAAAAAAAAAACAATCTTAAGTCCACATGTAGACCACTTATTGATAAGTCAATATGGATCTTTAAGTATAGATTACTACTCTGTTTCTATTTGAATTTCACCAGCTTATATTTTAGTGGAAAAGACAAGACATTTGTGTGTAAATATATATGTATATGTATATATGTATGTATATATACAAAGAGGATATGTGCAGGTATATTTATATATACATGCATGCAAGATATGTATGTATATACATACATACACATATGCATATATATAGATACCTGTATATGAATAAATACAAAATAAGCATAATACCAGGAAGTTAGGAAAGAAGATCATCATCATTTAGGTAGAACACAAAAGACTTTACATTGAAGGTGATACTTGTTTAATGGAAGAAAGTGCTAACAAATGGTTAACAAACTAGATTTTTATGCAGTGATTGGTAACATTTTGTAAGTCAATTGAAGGCCCTCTGTCAGACTGGGACATTTTTTTTTTTTTTTTTTGATCTAGCTAAAATCTGCCTGGTCCTACTTTATTACCAAGGAGTTTTGATAGGTGTCAGCAGCAATGCAATTTTCCATCACTTGGCCTTCCAGAAGATTTTCATCTCTGGCTGTCAACTTCAGAATGCCCACCCTCCCACCTCTTTTAGCCCCTTTGAACAGATCAATGACCTTATGTTTGGTCTCAGAATCTAAGTCAAAGATATTAAAGGAGATACTTTGCCTGTGACAAAAGGGAGATTGATGCTTTTGTGAAGAATGTGATATGTTACCAGTCAGGTACTTTAAAAATACATGCATACACACACACACACACACACACAGACACATATACAAATACACACATATACACACATGTTATTTATTTAGATATGTACACAGGTATGTATTTATACATGCATGCATTTTATATGTATATTTCTATTGACCTCCATATTGGTGTACAGAAACTCTTGATAGTTAATGGTTCATTAAAACCATAGTTCTTAATAGATACTTGGTGTTTCGAATTGGGTATCTCCTGCCATGGTTAAAGATTAAATCTTGAACTCACTAATTCTTGACCTGTGGCTATTCTGTGAAAGCCAGAGGAAGTATGTGAATGAAATGTACACATATCTATTTCTTATCTGCAGCAATGTGGGCCCAAAGAGCCATAAATTAAAACACACTTGCTAAGTTATATTATTTCATGGAAACTGTTGGAAAATAACATTTTCAAATAATGTTTAAAAGTAGAGTTTTAACAACATTATCTCCACAAAGTCTTACTCTGATCTTTTACCTTGTACTTAACATGAGCCTTGGCCAGGGGTATGCTGAAACTCAGTTAAATCAGTTTTTAAGAGTTGATTGTCAAATTTTGACTATGAGCAAATAGAATACAGAAATCAACAAATGATACAAAATAGTGCTTGAATTATTGTTTTATTGATTGTTTAGAGTTAAGGAAGTAATGGAGAAAATGATAGTGATGCAGATTAAATTTAAAAATATGTTGTCCATATATTTCATTTTTCTTTTTAAAGAACTGGTTGTTAGACATTTGCTAGTGTACCATTGCTTTAAGTTCTTGAAGGTTATAATAGAGTGCAAGCTATGGAAGTTCTCTACCACACTGATAACGTCTCCTACTTTCTACTGCCTTTGTCACCACTCTGATGCAGGCCTTCATCTTCTTGTTCCCAGTCATGATTGGATTATTGGAATAGATGATAGATCTGTCTGCCTTAATTCTCTCCCCACTCTAATCTATCTGTCATTCAACCATGAGTTGATTTTTCCAAAATTCAGGTCTGATTATGTCATTCTCCTACCTAATAAATTCTAGTAGCTCACTATTTCCTTCACAACCAAATATAAAATGCACTGGGTTTCATAATCTTGCCTTTGCAGGCTTTGATCAATTTGTTTCCCAGCACATACTCTGGGAGACAAAAGTCTCCCAGCTGTTCCATGAACAAGACTCTACCTTTCTGAGTTCTAGGCATTTTGTCCGACTCCCCCATCCCTAGAATGTTCCCCTGTTTCATCTCTGCCTACTGGCTTTCCTAGCTTCCTTTAAGTCCCAAATAAAGTTCCATCTTCTACAGGAAGTTTTTTCCAGACTCGAAATTCTAATGTCTTTCCTCTCTTATTTTCTATCATCCTATTTATAGATGGCTTTTACAGATTTGTTTGTCAGTTGTTTCCCCTCTTATACTGTGAACTTCTTGAGGTCAGGGGGCTTTCTTTTGCCTCTTTTTGTATCTCTAGAACTTAGCTAAGTAGACTTATTAAATGTTTATTAACTACTGGTCAAAGGGCAAACTAAATGTGTGCTTCAAAGTAGCAGGAGGCTCATTGCCAGAAAGATGTGTTGGAGGGTACAGGATGATATCATTGGTGATGAATTCTTTAGCCTTATAACTGATGAAATACTTACACATATTAAAAATGTCCTCAGTCCCACATAGCCCCTTCTACTTGTGTATTGATAGTCACAGAAGCATGCAAATGGGGACAGATGGTGCGAAGAAACGCAAAATACCAATACTGCTAAAGTCAATTTACACTTTTAATGCTACACCAATCAAATAACCAAAAGCACACTTTGTAAAACTTGATAAAATAATAACAAAATTCATTTAAAAAACAGATCTTGAATATGAAGAGAAATAATAAACAGAGGTAGGAATAAATGGAGAGTCACATTTCAGACTTCAAACTATATTATAAAGCAACAGTCATTTAAACCATCTGGTATTGATTAATAAATAGAGAGGTAACTCAATTAGTAAAACTGTAACAATAACCCATTGAATAATTAAATTGAAAAATATAAAATTTTTTTGGAAAGAATTTCTTACTGTTAAAAAATGCTGGGAAAACTAGAAAGTAATCTGGCAGAAATTAGTCTTAGACCAAAAATCTTATGCTATATTCCATAATATATCTAAATAGATTTATGGCATATATGTGTAATGTGTATATATATCTATGTGCATGTGTATATATATATATATGTATACAAATATATATACATATATGTTAATTCTTTAAATTACCTGGACACCAAACACTAATCAGAAAAAAAATTAACAAAACTGTCCTCCCATTCAACTACTTACCTTCTTATCCTAGGTATATTATCCTAAGTTAGGTTATACTGTTCAAAAAATAAAATAAAATAAAATAAAATAAAATAAAATATACAATTTAAAAAAAATGAGGCAAAGACATCACATACTTACTACCTCTCACAGATATGATTAGTTTTTTTTTAATCAAAAAAGGAAAAAGATAATTACTAAAAAAAAAAAGGATAACTTTGATTATGTGAAACAAAAAAAAATCTACACAATTAGTAGGTCTATAAATAAAAAAAAAACATTGAAAACAAATATGAAATTATGCAAATAAAATAGATTAAATGTTTATACCTTTGATTCAGAGATTCCATTTCTATGTTTATGCACGAAGAAGGCAAATAGTAAGAAGAAAATCCCAATATATATCAAACAACAGCAGCAGTTTTTTTATGGTCTTGAAAAACTAAAAACAAATTAGTTACTCATTGAGTGGGTAATGTCTACACCAATTGATTGATGAATATGACAGAAGTTGTGCTTGAATTGAGTCTTTAAAAACAAAAAAATGACAACAAGAGATTTTAAAAGGTTAGGAAAGAGACATGGAAGAGACATGTTCTAGACATGGAAGTATCAGCATAAACAGGAGTTTATGTGGAAAAATAACTTCATGTGAAGAAGAGCAAGTATTTAAGTATGGCTGGATTGTAAATAGCATGGAAGACAATTATGAAAAAGAAGACTGGAAAGATATAATGGATACATGTTGGGAAAGAGCTTTAAATGAACAAGAGATGAGTTTATATTATTTATAGATACACTAGTGATTCCCTGGAGTTTATTGAGCAGAAGGACATCATGGAGGAGAGTTCCAGGGGTGGAGCCAAGATGGCAGAGTCAGTCAGGAAGCTGCTTGAGCTCTCTCAGTTTCCCTTGAAATCCACATGAAACCGAACCTCTGAAGAGACTCTGATGGAATGAAAGCACTCCCCAGCTCAAGTCAGACTGGGAAAAACTTCAGGAAAGGTCAGTCTCACTGACGTGAAAAGGGTGTTCGGCTCAGCTTGTACAGACTCAGGGAAAGCCAGTGAGACAGTCTGAATCACAGCAAATCAGCAACTGAGACTCTCAATCCTGGGTCGGTAGGGGAAGCAGATCAGTGGAGCAGCCTCCAGTCCCAGCCCAGAAGACAAACTCTGGGAAACCAGGCTGTTTCCTGAAGAGAGCAGGGTTCCAGAACTTCCCCTGTAAACAAAAGGGGGTGCTGTGTTCAAAAAATCAAGGTTCACAGCTGCACTGGAAGGTTGGAATAGTGCCCCCTATATCCCAGGTGCAAGGTTCAACCATAAAAATATTAAAAGGAAATATCAAAAGAAAAGGAAAGAAAATGAGTAAGAAACAGAAAAGAACATTGACCATAGAAAGCTACTATGGTGACAGAGCAGACCAAAACACAGACTCAGAAGAGGAAAGAATATCCACAGAAGAAATCTCAATGAGTGAGATAAGAATGTGTAAAATAGAAACTTCATGTGAAATTCTCAAGCCTAAAGAAACTTCTTGGAAATGCTCATAAAAGACTTTAAAAGGTAAATAAGAGAGGGAGAAGAAAAAATGAGAAAGGAAATGAGAGGTAAGCACGAGAGACTCAATAGGTTGGAAAAGGAAGGAAAAAAAATTGAAGAAAACAACTCCTTAAAAAGTAGACTAAACCAAATGAAAAAAAAAAAGATACAAAAATCACACACTAAAAATTAGAACACAGCAAATGAAAGCCAATGACTTTGTGAGACAGCAAGAATCAGTAATAAACTAAAAAGAAGGGGAAATGGAAGAAAATGAGAAATACCTCATTGAGAAAACAGCCAACCTGGAAAATAGATCTAGAAAGGACAATTTAAAAATCAATGGCCTACCTGAAGGTCATGACCAAAAAAAAAAAAAAAAAAAAAAAAAAAAAAAAAAGATCCTGGATAGCATTCTACAAGAGGTGATTAAGGAAAACTGACTTAATATTCTAGAAAAAGAGGGGAAAATGCATCTATCACTTCTGAAAAGAGACCACACAAAAAACCCCCCAAGGAATATTGTTGCAAAACTTCAGAACTACAATCTAAAGGAAAAGATACTACAAGCTACTAGACAAAAACAATTCAAATATTAAGGAGCAGCAATCAAGATTAACCAAGATCTGGCATTTTCTACAATAAAGGATCAGAGGGCCTGGAATACCATATTCCATAAAGCAAAGGATCTGGGCTTATAATCAAGAATTAATTACCCAGCAAGATTAAGCATCATCTTTCAGGGGAGGAGGTGGAGCTTCAATGATGTAAGAGACTTTCAATCATTTCTATTGAAAAAACCAGAACTAAAAAGAAAATATAATCTACAAACACAAGACTCAAGAGAAACATAGAAAGGTAAATAGGGGAAAATATATATATAAACATTAACTATTTATATCTGTAGATGGGAAAACAACTCTTAAGAACCTGTCACTAGAACAAAGAGGGCCATCATATAGATTGAGGGTGTAGTTGTGAATGGATTCTGATATGATGACATCAAAGAAAAAGACATTAAAGGACAGAAATATCTGCCCTGGAAAATGAGCAAAGGGGAGGTATAATGGGACAATTAGTTCACAGTAAGAGGCTCAAAAGACCTCTTAAAATAGAGGGAAAAAAGGGAGGGGATGAGCATTGCTTAAAGCTTGTTCTCATCAGTTTTGACTCTAAGAGGGAATAACTTAATCATTCAATTGGATATAGAAATTTATCTAATCCTATAAAGAAATAGGAGAAAGAGGAAGAAAAGAGAAAAGGTAGGGACAAGATAGAAGGGAGGATAGAAACACTAGGGGAAAAGGTAAGGGAGGAGGGAAGGGTTGAGAGAAGATAAGGTAGTACGTGGGGTGGGTAAAAAAGATACTAGTAAGAGAAGGGGGAGGGGTGATAGGACTTATTAAAAGACATAAGAAGGGGAAGTTACCTTGATAAAGGATTCCATAAATAATAAAGTAGTAACAATAATAAATGTGTACGCCCCAAGTGGTAGAGCAGGCAAATTCATAGAAAAGATTTTAAGCCAGTTACAGGAAGAAATAGATGGCAAAATTATTGTACTGGGAGACCTCAAATTTCCCCTCTCAGAATTAGACAAATCTAACCACAAAATAAATAAGAAAGAAACTAGGGAGAGTAATAAGATCCTAGAAAATGTAGATATGATAGATCTCTGTAGAAAACTGAATAGGGGCAGGAGAGAACACCCCTTTTTCTCTATAATATATGGCACCTACACAAAAATTAACTATGTACTAGGACATAAAAACCTCACAATCAAATTTTAAAAGCAGAAATAGTAAATGCTTCCTTTTTAGACCACAATGCAATAAAAATCATATTCAATAAAATCCCAGGGAAAGATAGATTAAAAACCAATTGGAAATTAAACAATGTAATTCCATAGAATGATGGTGTTAGAATACATGGGAGTGCTATTGAAATACATGGGAGCCACCTGACAGTGGCTGCTGGAGATTCAACCCAAAATGGATCTCCTCTTGTGAGAGTTTGATACAAGGAGACAGAGAGGCAGTTGCTGTTCTCTGACCTTTCTGACTGAGAGGCCCTTGCATTGTCTGACCTCTTTCTTCTTCCTTCTGCCTCCAATTTTTCTCATTCCTAGTCTGCAACAACTATGTCAGCAAAGGCTGCCTTGCAACTCTTTCAGATATTATGATGGGGTCAAACATGAGGGGTTAAACAACAAATCACAGAAACAATTCATAATTTCATCCAAGAAAATGACAATAATGAAACAACATACCAAAACCTATGGAATGCAGGCAAAGCAGTTTTTAGGGAAAATGTTATATCTCTAAATAGCTACATAAATAAAAGAGAGAAAGAGGAGATCAATGAACTAGGCATGCAACTAAAAAAAACTAGAAACAGAACAAATCCAAAACCCCCAATTAAATACTATATTAGAAAATTTGAAACTCAAAGGAGAGAATAATAAAATAGAGACTAAAAAAACTATTTTACTAATAAACAAAATTAAAATTTGGTTTTATGAAAAACTAAAAAAATTAAGCCTTTAGTAAAATTGAACAGAAAAAGAAAAGAAAAAAAGAAATCACCCAGCAACAAAAATGAAAAGGGTGAACTTACTACCAATGAAAAAGAAAATTAAAGCAATAATTAGGAGCTATTTTGCCCAACTCTATGACAGCAAGTCTAACAATCAATTTTACTGAAATGGATGAATATTTACAAAAACATAAATTGCTCAGCTTAACAGAAGAGGAAATAAAATATTTAAATAGTCCCATTTTAGAAAAAAAAATCAACTGAAGAAGTCATTAACTCCCTAATGAAAAAATTTCTAGGACCAGATGGATTCACAAGGGAATTCTACCAAACATTTAAAGAACAATTAATCCTAATACTATGTAAACTGTTGGAAAAAATAGGAAAAGAAGGAATCCTGCCAAATTCCTAATATGATGTAAAAATGGCACTGATACCTAAACCAGAAAGGGCCAAAACAGAGCAAGAAAATTACAGACCAATCTCCCTAATGAATATTGATCCAAAAATTATAAATAAAATATTAGCAAAAAGATTACAGCAAGTTATCATCAGGATAATACACTATGACCAATTGGGATTTATATCCCAATGCAGGACTAGCTCAATATCAGAAAAACTATAACCATAATTGACCATGTCAATAACAAAACCAACTGAAATCAAAGGATAATCTCAATAGATGCAGAAAAATCTTTAGACAAAATACAGCACCCATTCCTATAAAAAACACTAGAGAGCATAGGGATAAAGGAAGCTTTCCTTAAAATAATAAATAGTATCTAAAATCTACAACAAGTTGGACATATTTTCAGTAAGATCAGGGGTGAACCAAGGATGCCCTTTATCACCTCTATTATTCAACATTGTAGTAGAAATGTCGACTTTAGCAATAAGAAAAGAAAAAAATGTTAAAAGAATTAGAATAGACAATGAGGAAATAAAACTATCACTTTTTGCAAATTATATGATGATATCCTAGAGAATCCTAAAAAAATAATCCAAAAACCTATTGGAAATAATTCATAGCTTTAGCAAAATTGCAGGATATAAAATAACCCACACAAATTATCAGCATTTCTACATATTACTGACAAAACTCAACAGCAGGGGATAAAGAAAAATTACATTTAAAATAACTGTAGACAAAATAAAATATTTGGGTATCTACCTACTAAGACAAACCCAGGAACTATATGCATACAATTTAAAAACACTTCTCACACAAATAAAGTCAGACCTAAAAAATTGGAAAAATATCAGTTGTTAAACTGGACCAAATTAACATAATAAAAATGTCAATTCTTCCTAAATTGGTCTACTTGTTCAGTGCCATACTAATCAAACTACCAACACATCATTTGATAGAACTAGAAAAAATAATAATGAAATGCATCTGGAAGAACAAAAGATCAAAAATATCAAGAGAATTAATACAAAGGATGGTGGTTTAGCAGTATCAAATCTAAAATTATATTGTAAAGCAGCAGTAATCAAAACCTTTTGGTACTGGCTAAAAAATAAAGTGGCGGAGCAATGAAATAGATGAGATACACGTGACACAACAATCAAGATTTATAAAAATGTTGCATTTGACAAATCCCAAACTCCAGCTTCTAGAATAAGAACTCAGTATTTAACAAAAATAACTGGGAAAACTGGAAAATGATATGTCAGAAATTCAGCATAGACCTACATCTCACATCCCATACCAAAATAAAGTCAAAGTGGGTACATGCTTTGGATATAAAGGATGATACCATAAACAAATTAGTAGAACAAGAGATAATTTACCTATCAGATTTTTGGAGAAGGGAGGAATTTATGACCAAAGAAAAACTGGAAAATACGATTGAAAGGCAAAATGAACACCTGTGATTACATTAAATTAAAAATGTTTTGCATAAACAAAACCAACAGAAATAAGGTTAAAAGGGAAGTACAAAACTCGCAAAAATTCTTTACCAACAATATTTCTGAGAAAGAACTCATTTCTAAAACACATAAAGAACTGTGTCAAATTTATAAGAAGAAAAGGCATTCCCCAATTGATAAATGGTCAAAGGATATAAGCAGATAATTTTCAGATGACAAAATTAAAGCCATCTAAATTCATATTAAAAATTCTCTAAATCACTATTGATTGGAGAAATGCAAATTAAAACAACTCTGAGATACCACCTCACACTTCTCAGATTGGCTAAGATGAGAGGAAAAGATAATGGTAAATGTTGGAGGGGATGTGGGAAAACTGGGACTACTAATGCATTGTTGGTGGAGTTGTGAAAGCATCCGACCATTCTGGAGAGCAATCTGAAACTATACCCAAAGGGCTCACAAAATGCCACAAGTTGTGGTATACCTTCAAGTATTGTATTGTTGTATAAAAAATGATGAACCAGCTAATTATAGAAAGGCTAAAAAGATTTACAATAACTGAATGAAACAAGCAAAACCAGAAGTGTATTGTGCAAAATTACACCAAGAATGTGTGATGATCACTTATGAAAGGCTTGGTCCTTCTCAGCGATTCAGTGATCCAAAGCAACTCTAATAGACTTTGGAGATGAAATGTCATCTGCATCCAGAAAAAGAACTAAGGAGACTGAATGTAAATTAATACATGCTATGTTCACTTCTTTTTTTTGTTTGTTTTGTTTTGTTTTGTTTTTTCATTTCTCCCATTTTTTTTCCCCTTTTGCTCAGATTTTTCTCTGCCAACATGATTCATAAAGCAATGTGTATTAAAAATAAATAAACTTAATGAAAATCAAAAAAAAAAAAAAAAGAAGGCCATCATGGTCATATCTGTGCTTTAAGTATATCAATTTGGCATTTTGTGGAGAATTGATTGATGTAGAGAGAGATAACTCAGGGATTCAAATTAGAAGAATAACACAATAGACAAGGCCAGAGATGTCGAGGATGTGAACTACATTGATGACCTAGTGAGTAAAGAGAAAACTAATAATTGAGGAATGTTGTGGGAAAAAATTCCAGTTGTGGGAGATTAATAGATATTTGGGATGATCAGAGCAGGAATCAAGGATACAAAAATAGCAAACCCATATTACTAGATGGACAGTCATATACTTGCTGATAATAGGACAATTCAGAAAAGGGGTACTTTGAGGAAACATGATGAATGAGGTTTGCAATGTCTAAGAGACATACAGTTTTAAAGGTCCAAGGCACATGAGATTCTGAATTAGAACTCTGAAGAGAGGAGAATATTGAATATACATATCTGAGACCCATAATATGTAATTAAGGTGACTACAATCTTACCTATGTAAGCAATTGATTAATGCCAAAAAATTAAAAATTGAAAAAATGGACATCAATATAATCAGACACTATTTTCAAAGGAGGTTTAATCTATCAAAATTAAGGAGACTAAAAGATATTAAAAACTGCCTCAGGCAGTAAAAGCTTGCTCTTATTGCCAACAAAAAGATTTGGCAGCCAAGGTCAATACTACCTTAGAATATAAACTCCTTTATAAAATCTTGGGGAGAAGGATTGTTGATGATTATGAACAGTAGTACCTTGTAAAACAGTGAGAAATATTGGAAGGAAAAACAAGATTGCAGAAAGCTTGCAAGAGACCCAATTCAGAGATCATTTAAGGATTAAGCTGAAAGGAGAATATGCAAAAATAGAAAAGATCTGTCAATGTATAATGAATCTTATATTGCTTGACTTTTCAATGTTAAGAGAATAAAGAAAATTTGGAATTGAAAATTTGAAAAAAAAAATGTAAAAAAATAAAGACAGAAAAGATCTGTCAAGAACTCTGTAATAAACTTTTGTTTTTCTCCATCAATGATAGGTTAATAATGTTAAAGAAAAAAAAAGAAAAGAAACTTAGTTTTATTTCTGTGATATCTAAGAATCAGACTATTTTGTTGTTGTTGTTACTTTATGTTATTGGGAACAAGGATTCAGCATCCTTAAATATAGCAATCTTAGCTATAAAAATAATGATGTGCTATGTCAAGTTCTTCATCTTTAAATTGAGGAGCTTGAGCTAGCTGACCTTTAAGATCCTTGCTATCTCTAAATCTTTGATCCTAAGTAACTATAACCTATTTCAAGGAATGGATAGAAATACAGTTCCTATAATCAAAATAGTTATTTAGTATGGAGAACCGACTAGACGGGCTTCCTTTTTTTGGTTCCGGTGTTACTCTCACTCTGCTATATTCTTTTGCAATTTTATTCCCTCCTTATATATGTGATACAGATTTGTTTGCTTTGGTAATCCTCCACCCTGAGATGCCCTTAGTGATTTGCTATCAGTACTATAAACATTTATCCTGATCCTATTGTTTCTTTTGCTTCTTCTAATTTTCTTGAGTCCTGTGTTCTCAAGACTTCTCAATTGTCCTTGTCCTAAGAACTTACTTCTCATCCCCACCCCCCACTCAATTTTTTTTATTGCTATTATTATTATAAAGAGCCACTGCAGCCTCTTCAGCAGCAGGCAAAATGATTTGATCAAGTCAGAAATATTTTCTTGATGGCTGAATCAATTGGGGAGACAAGGAGGGTAACCAGAATATTACTGTGATAGTCCAAGGGAGCTGACATTAGAGTCAGAACAAGGATGGTAGCTTTGTCATTGGAGAGAAGGAGTCTCTCTGAGAGGTATTACAAAGGTAGAAATGACAAGATTTAGAAATGGATTGACTGTTAAGTGAGAGTGATAAGATAAAGATATCTAAAGCTGATAGTATGAATAATTATAGCAGTAAAATAATGATATTAAAATTAATAATGATTATATATAATGAAATTATATATTAATTTAAGGATTTCCTTCAGCATTAAGACTAAATCCTACCTTTTATAGGAAGTCTTTCCTTTTTCCCTCCCTACCTCATTTAGTATATTTTTTTCTCAGATGATCTTTCCTCTTCTCTCTTTCCTTCTATCTCTCCTCCCCACTCTTATATACATATATATGTATAGTTGTGTCTGTACTTATATATATGAAGATAGCTAAGTGGCTCAGTGGATAGAGGACTGAGAATCAGGAAGACCTGAATTCAAATACAGATGAAGATACTTGCTAGCTCTGTGACCCAGCAAAAGTCATTTATCTATTTGCCTTAATTCACTGGAGAATGAAATGGCATACCAGTCCAGTATCTTTGACAAGAAAATTCTGTAATGAGATATAGTCAGACAGAAGTCACCTATTGAACTATAATATATATATATATATATATATATATATATGCATATAATGGGAAAGCAAAGTGTAAATGAATAGATTTATTATAATATAAATGTGCAATGCACATTTATGTATGTATATACATACCACATATATATACATATGTCCATGAACACATGTGCATATACATATTTTATATATTTGTGTTCACTGATAAAAATATATAGTTATGTATCATTAGAAAGTAAATTACTTAAGAGTAGTCGATATTTGTGCTTTTGTGTCTCTAACAATTAAGACAGTGCCTGGGAAATGATAAATAGATGCTTGGTAAATATTTGTTAACTGACTGTACATCTTCCTATTTTATTTCTGCACCATGCTGCCTGTAATTCAACTATCATTTTTATACGTCTCACTGGAACCTGTGATGTTGCCTCTGGAAAGCCAAGCTCCAAAAAGGGAAGTTTCATCTGATTTTGGTTAGAACCAAACTTCTCTGCCACTTACACACACACACACACACACACACACACACACACACAACACAAGTAAGTGTGAATGTATATATGTACCTCATATGTACTGCTCATATGCTGCCTCATGTGTACCTCAATCCTCTTTTTATGGCCCAATTGTTGTCTTTTCCCATTTGACTGTTTAACTCTTTGAGAACAGGCACTATTTTCATTTTTTCTTTCCAATTAGATTATGAACTCCTTGAGGGCAAGAATTGTCTTTTGCTTTACTTTCTATCCTTGGGATTAACAAAGTTCCTGGCACATTGTAGTTCTTACATAAATGTCCCCCCCCCCTATCATCTATCTAGAAGAAACAGATGAATTCCATATTCCACATAAGTATGCTGAAGGAACTTACAGTGTCAATATTTTTTGAGTGATATTGGAAGATAGAAGAGATACTGGTTAGGATAGAAAATGTTTAAACTTTTAAAAAGGGAAAAATGTGAATTCCAGAAATCTATAATCTAGCAATGGCAATTACCCACAAAATCAGAAGGTTTTTGTTTTGTTGTTTTTTGTTTTTTTTGGTTGTTTTTTTGTGTTTTTGATACAGGGATTGTGAAAAATTTGGGGGGAAGGAATGTACTCATCACCAGAAGCCAACAGTAGCTAACAAAGAATTATTTAATTAATGTCACTTGGCCAGTGACCCAATAAAATTATTTGCCTAATCAGGGTAATTTTATAAATAAATTGAATACTGGTTACAATAATTCATGATATATGGCATTCTATGATACCCATGACGGTGATGGGGTCACACTATATATAGTACTCTTAAGACTATTTCCAATTGGTTAAACACTAGTATTTCAAATCTTTTATTAAATCATTTCTGTGTCCATTTAAAAAAAAGCAATACAATGTTTCTTCTATAGAGAGTTCTAAGGCTTTCCTTAACCCTTACCCTGTTAAACATTTTTTATCAGTGCTTCATTGCAAAAATAAAGCAGATGTTTAATAAACTGCAAATGTCACAAAGATGGGACAGGGAGGAATAGTTCACATAATAGATGAAAGAATAAACATTCAACATTATGCCAACAGTGCTAAAAAAAAAAAAAAATTCAAGAAGGATACATGTAAAGTCTTACATTACAGTTCAACAAGTAGATCCAGAACTAAATGTAGAACAGTTAAGGAACTAGTTAAGGTAAAACCCATAGGAGGAATGAAGACAAATTATCCACTTATTTATTTGTTTGTTTGTTTTGTAGAACAATTGGTGTTGTTACTTTCTTAGGATCACACAGATAATAAATGTTAAGTCTCTGAGGTTGGATTTGAATTCAGATTCTTTTTACATCAGGACCAGTGTTCTATTCACTGCACCATCTAGCTGCCCCTATAAAATATTTTTAATATGATTTTTATTGTCTCATCCAACACTTTAAGGAAAAAAAAAGATAAAGAAAAAAAAAGAAAGATAAAGAAAAAAAAAAGAGTCCTATCAGTCATTTCACCTAACTGCGTGGGGCTTATTGAGAGTAACAAACCAGCATATAGTTCAAAGGATGCTGAGGAAACATACCTTGACTGTCTACTACTCTAAGTCCCATTTGTTGGTTCTGTGTCTAAGTTATGTGCCAATAGATGTTCAGGAGAAACTTGCCCTAAGTGGGACTGTATACTGGTTCCAAGTAGCCCAAGCATTTAGGGTCAGGGATGTTTTTTATCAGAATAAAAAGGAACTGGATGGAGTTTGGGGCATATATACCAATATAGGATAAGCAGAGCCTTGTCACCTCTGACTACAGTAGTAATAAGTTGACCAGAGAAAGATAAACACAGAACTTGGCAAAAATTCCTTTGGTCACAGAGCCTCAATTTACCAGACTCATCAGTCATTTTAGCTATTTCTGTTTACATACTTCTTCCTCTTGGGGAAAGGTGACTAATATAACGAGGCTGTGCCACTATTTACAAGGACACAAATGTTTTATGTCATAAAATTCTTTCCATGGCAAGTAGGTATTCATTCTGTGGCAATTCACATATATTGAAAGGATTCCCAAAACCTTTGGTAAAGAGTGTGTACATATATACATTCATATTTGTGTTATATATATGTATATATGTACATATGTATGTGTGTATTGTGACAGTTTTGAAATGCTTGTGGTCACAATTTTCTATCTATGGGTATAGAAATGTCTCATTATAATTCTGGGCTAAAATAAAAGATACAGGAGATCTAGCTAAGCAACATTTAATGAAACCTTGTCTGATCCTCTTTCTCCTCAGTTATCTAATCCAGAACAAATATGCTCTTCCAAAAATATTTCAGGCAACTCTTTTTTTTGGACCATTCTTATCCAGTTATAAGTAACCTAAGATCATAGTGATTTGTATTCCTCTATTTCTTCCTCCCCTCCTCCCCCCCCCCCCACTTTAAACAATAAATCCTTTGAGGTCAGGACATATGTAATTTTCCATTTTGAATCCCTCATTCCTTGATAACTTACCCTAAGTAGGTGCTTAATAAATGTTTATCAAATTGAATTTTAGGCAAGAGATTAAAAAAAAATACTTTTAAAGATGTTTGACTCCCTTGCTAATGAGGATTGTTTCATATCAATTTGTGGTGACAAGTAAAGAGGAAGCCCAGCTGGTGGCTAGCTCTCTGAGGGCAAACCTCTCCAAATTTATCTCATCTAGTCCTCTGAATAGAGATAAATTCTGATACTGGATCCTTTCCATCTTGGTGGGACTTACTGGAGTTTATGTTCCAATGACTCAGTCTTCAGGAACCCATGTTCTATGTTTAAAAACATAGAACTTCTAACTAACTTCTATGTTAAAAAACAAAAACACAATTAATATTTGTATAATTTACTATGTGTGTTTTATACATAGTGCCAGTATTGTCCTAACATTTTACAAATATTATTTTAATTGATTCTCAGAACAATCCTGGGAAGTAGGTGCTATTAATTATTCCCATTTTACAGATAATGAAACTGAACCAAATAAAGGTTTTGTCTTGCCTGGAGTCTGAGCTAGTAAATATCTTCCTAGCTCCAGGTACCATACTTGATCACTGAGCTACTTAAGTGCTATTTATTACCATAAAACTTTATGGTAATTAAGTAAGGAAATTATTAACATAAGACTTTAAATAATGAAAGAAAAAAGGATATTAATATGAGAAAAGTTGTTATGCAAAAGAAGAAGTTTTGTTCTTTTGTTTTAGAAGGCAAGCATTTTAATTTATAAGGAGACAATTTCAGTTAATCATGATAAAAGTATTCTAGTTATGTGAATTTGGGAGAATCACTTTACTAGTCCTCAGTTTAATTTAATCTTTAATATGGAAATAACAATACTAATCTAACAAAGGTTTATGTAGTCAAAGCTATGTTTCTTTTCCTTCTTTTTTGTTTTGTTTAGTTTCTAGTAACAATGCATGATTTTGAGACTTGAAATATAGGGAATGGTTAACGTTGCAGAATCCATAGTTTCAAATTGTGGTGCTGGAGAAGCCTTTTGAGAGTCTCTTTGACAGCAAGGAGAACAAAATAGTAAATATTTAAAGAAATTAATTCAGATTATTCACTGGAAGATCAGATACTGAATTCTTTGTCACATAATGAGAAGGCAGGAATTTATTGAAAAGTCCCTGATGTTGGGAAAGGTTGAAAGCAAAAGGAAAGAGGGATAGTATAGGATGAAATGGATATATAGTATTATGGAAACAACAAATATGAATTTAGATTAATTTTAAGAAATAGTGGAGGATAAAAGGGCTTGGAGTGGGGTCATGAGGTCAGACAAGAATTAACAGTTGAACAAAAACAACAGAAGCAGCATCTATCTTATAGAAATATAATCTTTATAATACCTACATTCTTTCATATGATTATGAATCATAGAACACTAATTTATGAGGAATCTGAATTTTTCATAATTCAAAAAGTAATGGATAATCATATTTTGGTTATGGGCAGGCAATATTGTATTAACAATAAGGACTTGGACACAATAAATGGACAAAAATATCAAAATGTTCATATGATATGCAAAAAGATAGGTCACTCAAATAAAGATAGAGGTAAACAGGGAAATAGTTGAAATACTATATTAGTATCTTTGGAATAGTAGAAGTACTAAAGAAAAAATTGCCTTAGTGTATTGGGTAGAACCTTTATGCATAATTTGTGGAAAGTCAAGGTTAAAAAAATTACCCAGAATCAGATGTGGATGGATTCTGATCTGCATCATGGAAGGGAGTATTTATATCAGTGAGATTCTAAATCTATCTTTAAGTGTTAAGGTAAATATCTGACTTATAAAATTAGTCAGAAAACAGTATTTTGTGAAACAAAAAACACTATAGAAGGCTCCTCACATAGTTCTTTCCTTCTCATCAGGACATCATCTTGTATGTTATTAGGAAAATGGAAGCCATTTCACATGAGCTCTATCAGTTGTACTTTCTAGATTTTGTGATCAAATAATATCTTTGCCTATATTCTTTTCCTTTTCACCAGTCTATGGAAATAATGGTGCCCTTCTCATCAAGACCAACAAGAAAACCCCTCAATGAATGCTCTTGATTCTATTCCAGAAAAGTAGGTAGGCAACCAGATGGACCTTGGTACTCCCTCTTCCCTATCCCTTCTGACGGTATAAGACAAGTACTAAAGTAAATCAAGAATGAATCATAAAAACAAAAAAAGAAAAAAATGTTTAAAAAAATAAACAACTAAAGGATGCAATACATTAAATAAGATTTATTACTAAGATCATTAACTTCACAAACTCTAAGGGAATGGGGAAATCCCAATTCTGCAGATTCCCCAGAGAACATGAAATAGCAAGACACTCCAGATTGGTTCAAATGGAAAATAGGACTTAAAAGGCAATATTAGACTGAAAATTAGGTTGGAAATTAGACTCTCAGAGTAGAAACAATCAAGACAAACAGAGGAGACAACTAATAACACACATTGGGAAATCTTTACCATTACTTAGAACAGTGCCAAGTAGAGAGTAGGTGCTTAATAAAAGCTTGTTGGCTTAATTTCACTGGACTTTATAAATTGGAAGAGGCGCTGAAAAGAGAACATAGCTTTGAAATACAATATGTAATTTGGCTTCCAAACTCATTAACTGAAATTCTTCTCTTCAGGATTACCAATGACTTTTTAACTGCCTTCATTGAATGGTATTTTCTCAGTTCTCGTTGACTACTCTGCAGCATTTTTAAAAACTACCCTCTTTTCCTGAACAGTTTCTCCTTCTTGTAACATTGTTCTCTCTTGGTTTTCTTTACATGTTTAGTTAGCTAGCTCTCTTCAGTGATTTTGACTAGATAAGCCATGTGCTTTCTACTAACCATAAATGCTTCCCAAGGTTCTGTCATGGACTCTCTTTAATTCATTCTTTATAAATATATTCTTTTCTGATTGCTTCTCTAGGTAAAATTATTACTTCTATGTAACTGCATATATATATGTATATACATATACAAATAGTATATATATATGTTATATATGTATGTTTATATCTGTAACATATCATATATATAATATATAATATTTACAATATTATATATTGGCATAGTAGATGGAATACTGGGCCTGAAGTCAAAAAAACTCATTTTCCTGAGTTCAAAACTGGCCCCAGATACTTACTAGCTATGTGTCTCTGACCAAGTCACTAAAAATTTAATTCCATTTTCTCATTGGTAAAATGAGATAGAGAAGGAAATGGCCTTTCTGCTAAATGGCAAAATGGGATCATGAAGAGTCAAGTACAATTGAAAATGATTGAACAACAAATATACACAAATACATAGACATGTATATACAACTGTAAGGCTATCTGTATGGTCTTTCCATTCTTGCTGCTTAGCTCTTCAAGTCTCCATTCCTCAGCCTCTACCCAGAAAACTGTGTTGTGTCTCTTTTATAACTAATTCAATGTTGTGACTTGGCTGACTTCCTGTTCAAAGATTTCACTAGTACCAAATGTTGAAACTCTCAGGAAAGAGAGAAAACACTTGTCCTTTTGAACTATAAATCTTAGGATACTAGTGTTTAAACTTCCAAGACATCTCTAGCCCACCTCCACCTCTCCCCACACGCATTTTTATTTTGTATTTTTATGTATAGTCCTTGTGTTCCCCTTCCTCCTAATAAAACATAAGTTCTTTGAATTAAGGATTATTTGCATTTTGTGTTTGTATATTTAGTGCCTACCACTGGACCTGGCAAATACTAGGCAATTAATAATTGCTGGTTTAATTAATGAATTAAATTATGTGCTATCATTATTATTCCCTTACTATTAAAATTTATTATATTTAATCTAACATATCTAATTATACTATTGTCTTGTACAAATTCTTGTCCCCTGGGGACCTGGATTGGCAATGCTGAGACTGCATAACCCAGAGACAGCAGCACTGGATAACCAGTTCTGTCTCCAAAAGAACTTTCTTGAATGGAATACAGTCTGGAATTTCCAGCAATTTAACTGACTTCTTAAAATCCTATCTAATTCTATTATTGTGAAAATGGATTTAGTATAGTTCTGTAGCAATATTGCCTTTTCTATAATTCTATAGCAGTATTCTATAGCAGTACTGCCAGGATCATCAAGGGTTTTTTTGGTGTTTCAACTATTAAATTCATGATCTAAGTGACCACTTTATGTGTCTTCATTGCATGACCATAGTAGAAACGCAAAATTCCAGTAACAAAAAAAATTAAAACACAAAATAGTACAATTAAGCTCAAAGGGCTACAAACTGTGCATACCCTTTAATTCAGCAGAATTATTTCTACTGGGCTTATATCCCAAAGAGATTTTAAAGGAGGGAAAGGGACCCACATGTGCAAAAATGTTTGTGGTAACCCTTTTTGTAGTAACTAGAAACTGAGTGGATGCTCAACAGTTGGAGAATGGCTAAATGAATGGAAATGGCTAAATATGGTATATGAATGTTACAGAATATTATTGTTCTATAAGAAATGATCAGCAGGTTGATTTTATAGAGCTCTGGAGAGACTTACATGGACTAATGCTAAGTGAAGTAAGCAGAAACAAGAGATCATTGCACAAGGCAACAGCAAGATTATATGATGATCAATGATGAGATGATTCAGGCCATTTCTAGTGGTCTTGTGATGATGAGAGCCATTTACATCCAGAGAGAGGACTATGGGAACTGAGGGTAGATCACAACATACCATTTATACTCTTTTTCTTGTGGTTTGTTTGAATTTTATTCATTTCTCATTTTTTTTTTTTTACTTTTTTATCTGATATTTCTTGTGCAGCAATATAATTGTATAAATATGTATGCCTATATTGTATTTAACATATATTTTTGCCATGTTTAACATATATTAGATTATATTACATTTATGGGAGGTGGGGGAGAAGGGAGGGAAAATTGGAGCACAGATTTTTGGGGGATAGGTTATGCTTGCATATGTTTTGAAAATAAAAAAATTCAGTAAAATAAGCAAAAAACAAAAACCCTCCAAAAAACAAGCAAACAAACAAACAAAAAAAATCATGGTCAGTAATGGATACTTAGCAAATTTTCTAGGCCTCCCCAAGGATGGACTAGAAAATATCTGAAAGCTCTCATACCAATTTTTTAATCATCATGGTCTTTATGTGGTCTTGTTATTTGGGGATGTCAAGGCCATACCATTCTGGATATGTATCCCTTTCTCCAATCCATATGCAGCTCCACATCTTTTCATTCCATGTTGTCTCTCCATTCCAGTTCTTTTATTTCATCTTTTGAATCTCCCCAACTTGTAAAACATTCTTCTACCAGTCAGCATCTTTGTTTATTGATATCACTATGTTTTTGGGTCCATGCATAGAGCTCAAGCCTTGTAGCAATTGTACTTCAATGAACTTCTTCCAATGCGTGATATTCTTAGCCCTTAAGCATTGTGGGAAATGAAGCTCTACAGGCAGTCTTCTTAACTAAAAACATTCTAATGGATTATAAAATACTGATCTTTAACTATCTCATTTTTGTCTTTTTGGCCACAAGGTAACACGATGGATTGGTGAGTGAACCTGCATTCAAGAAGATCTGAATTCAAATCCAGTCTCAGATACTTACTAACTGGATGACTCTGGCCAAATTAGTAAGCTTCTGTCATTTTGAAAAACTAACATTACATCTTTCAGAAAATATTTTCATGTTTAACATGAAGGATTTTATCCTTAATTTTGATTCCACATAAAATAAAATGTAAATTTTCTTTTTATCATGTTAGGGAAAAAAAGCAATGGGGCCAAATAAATATTTGATTTCCTTTAAAAAAAAAAATCACTATACAATGAAAAAATAATAGCACTTACATTTAAGGTTGTGAAGATGAAGTAAGATAATATTTTAAAGAATTTAACAAAGTTCCTGGTATATAGTAAGTATTTACTGAACATTTGATCTTTATTAGCACCAAAGCATTTAGCAAAGCACCTGACACAGAGTTGGAACTTATTATATATATATTTGTTGACTAGTCAATTGATTAACATAGAATTTCAGATTTTTGTTTTGTTGTTTAAAATATAAACTGGAAGTTACCTTGAAGTACATGTCAGCTTAAAAGAGAGTGCTACTTTTGGAGTTGGGTGTTCTATATCCCGATTTAATAGGAATGATGAAAGTAATGCTCAAGTGTAAATCAAAGGCCCAGCTAAAACTAAAATTCAGGAAGGATATCCTGATTCCTTATTTCTCCACATAAAACAACATATTTTTAGTTTTTGAGATCTTCTGCCCATCTCCCAAATCATATTCTTGTGCCTATTAGGAATAAAGTAATCTAAAATTGGATGGTGTTGTCCACCTGTTTAGATATTGACTTAAAAAATTGTTTTAATGATGTATTATTTTTCTAATTACAAGTAAAGATGGTTTTCAACATTCATTTTTGTAAGATTTTGAGTTCCAATTTTTTCTCCTTCCTTCCCTTACTTTTCATCTTCTCAAGTTGGCAAGAAAACTGATAAAGATAATATATGTACAGTTAATTTTTAACATATTTCCATGAATCACATTGTGAAAAAAAAAGTAGAAAAAATTTCAAAAACCACAAGAAAAAACAATAAAAAAACAACAAAAAGGTGAAAATATTGTTTTCATATACCTTCAGTCTCCATAATTCCTTCTTTGGATGTAGATGACATTTTCTATCCAAAGACTATTGAAATTGTCTTTTATCACTGTATTGCTGAGAAGAGCTAAGTCTATCATAGTTCATCATCACACAGTCTTGCTATTACGGTGTACAATGTTTCTGGTTTTGCTTACTTCACTCAGCATCGGTTCATATAAGTTTTCCAGGCACCACTTACTATGATTATGATATGATATGATTAGCTAAAAGGACACTGAATATAGGCAAGCTGGCATTAGCCAAAGCTTGTTGTTGAAAAGAAAAACTTAATGTTCATCTCCATGTCTTTCTGGTGCTCACAACAGAGGGACAACCCTTCCCCCATTTCTTCATTAACTTGCTTACCTGTCCAGTATGAAAATTTAGGCTGAAAAAGGCAAAGGCCAATTTCTTCTCCCAGATGTATATGATCCTTCTCTTGACTTTAATGAGAGCCATCTGGATGCATGAAAGAAAAAAAAGTTTGCCTCTAAGAATATTTAAAATTTTAAATAACTCTTAGTTTTCTAGTCCTATTGCTAGTCCATTTGAATTAAACCAGAACTGAACTTGAATAGGCATATGGCCTCTTGTCTGGCCAAATGCTAGAAAATCTATTTTATGTAAATATATGTTAAAATTTCTTCTTTTTCTTCTTCTTCTCCCCCCCCCCTTTTTTTTTTTTTGCAGAAATAAGTTAGTGCATCAGACTGAATTGAACCTCCTCCCCCAACTTATTCTCCTTCTCTCTACGTACTTCATGTTTCTTGGCAGATATTTCTTAGTTTTTATTTCAGCCTATTATTGAGGACAGTAGGCTAGGCAAGAAAGACCGACATGATGAATTTGCTTCTGCTCACATAATGAATTTGCTTCTTTTCATATGCCATCATCTTCCTAAATCTGACCAGTGCTCAAGTTCTCATCAAAAGTCTTACTTCCTCTGATGAGGTAGTGATTAGCTCCTCCTCTAAGTTTCTGTGACACTTTTTTTGCGATAATTACAAAAAAACATGTGTCATGTTTTATTCTGAGCTAATTTTTATGTGATCAGGACTTATCTTCTTCACTAGACTGTATGCCATTAAGGATGACAAATGAAGGGCTCATTTTTATTGGATGACACTAATGCTTCTGATGTTATAGCAATTAAATAAATTTTATTTAATATTTAAAAATTGGAAAACATTGTGCTGAGAAAAAATATTAAGGCCAAAAAGACATGATTTTTGACCTCACTCAGTCTCTGATCAGGAAGGGATAAGACCTAGTCCAATAATTATAATGAATATTCTATGTACATAAAATTCTATGTGAACTTGAAGAATGTAGAAAACATGCTGGATAAGAGAAGGAAATTTTTGTATATAGCTTTTTAAAAATTTCCAAATACTTTAACCTATTTGATCTCATTTAATCTTTAAAAAGCCCTGTCAGATAGGGTAGATAGCTATTATGTTCCTTTTAGATAAGAGAACACTGATAATCTAAAGGGGGTAGTGACTTCTGCCAAGTCATATAGCTTATAAACATTATAAATAGGATTAGAACTCAGTTTTTCAAAATTTTAGTCTTATCTTCCTTCCACAATGTAATAAAGTATACAAAGCAATTTAATTATTCTTTTTTTAAACAAAAGAATTTTTAAACTTAGGCATCCACATAAATGTTTCCTTCATAGTCACTTCACAAGGACAACTACATATTCCATGGTGTTGCCATTCTTCAGAACCTTTATGGCTGTTTTGGAACTGATACACTTTGTCTTTAATCTTCTCTTTCATAACCCTTCGAAGACAGATCTGATTGTATGAAAATAGCTGAGAGACATTCAGACAAAAAAGGGTTCATAGCTATAGTTAAACCAGACAATATGTATTGGTGGTTTAAAATAAATAGAAATAATTAAAATGACATTCTTTTATAGTTCATAAACTTGTTCTGAAAATAGTTATGCAAGAAAAATTGTGAAACATTTGGGGAAATGACATTATGAATGAATGAAAAGCATTTATTAAGCATTTATTATGTGGTAAGCACATGCATCATTTTCACTAGTACACGGCCTTCTATGACTAATTTGAAGGACAACACTCATTTGTGTGTGCAAGGATGTTCTGGTAAGTTTGTTCAAAATCTGTTTCATCCATTTTATAGGAATTAATTTTGTTTCTTAAAGCAGGGATTTTTAAACTTTTTTTTTCATATATGTCATGGAAACTTTTGGCAGTCTGGTGAAGTCTGTAGAGGTTTTGGTAGGTTTGTTTGTTTGGGGGCTTTTTGCCTATATTTTTAATTGAAGGAAATGCTAAAGTTTAATTAGAAATTAGTGAAAGTAAAGACATAATTTTATTTCCTCTTTCAAATTCCTGCATCCCCACCCACAATTCATGGAGGGTGAATTGTGGGCCATAAGTTAAGAACTCATGAATTAATGTTAATGAACATAAAAATATTTAGTTATTTATAGAAATAGAGTTCCCATATGTAACAGAAATAAAAGCTACTCATATGTAAACCTACTGTGGGATCCAAGTGCAATAATGACCTCACTTGCCCAGTCAGGTAAGGCATGGATTTAGTACCAGAAATCCCTAAATAGGAATAATTAATTACAGCTCACTAATGTCAAACAGCCTTGTTTGGACTTTTCTTTGGAATGTTTATCTCATATCTGTCTTTTTTACAATTGTGGTTCAAAAATGATTTTGGCTCACATACATTCCCCCCCCCCCCCCATGGACTCCAAGCGCCTTCTTTTTCACACCAGCTTCTTCTCAAAGGAAATATCAATCATGAAACATTTATTAAGATCTACTATGTACTAGGAACTGTGCTAAGCACTGAGAATACAGAAGGAGAGTGGGAGAAGGAAATCCCTGTCCTCAAGGAGTTTACAATAGTAATGCTTCTTTTGTATTTAAGAAGGGGAAAAATTTTCTCTCTTTCCTAATCTCACCTCTTTTGTCATTAACCATAGGTTCTATGACTCTCATCTTTTCTTTTTTTCATTAATAAATTTTGAAATATTATAAGAACTGAAAGGGAAATAGATAGGGACGTAAAATCTAGATGTTTTTGAGTATAGCCAATTGGCTCATCTTCCTTTTTTCCCTAACTCCAGAAGGCAGGAGAAAGAATAGGAAAGTAATATGGTGTCTGAATAGGGAAGATGGAGCTTTGTCCAAGCCCCCATTAAAAAGCAGAATGGAATCAGAACTTCTATGACCTAGCAGCAGAAGTTCACCCAAAACGTCTTCTACCTCCATTAACTCCCAGTCATCTCTGTCCCAATAGCTTTCAATCATCTCTGTATGACTCCCAACCTCTATTTGTTCCCCTCAGGGAAATCCTGGGGATAAAGATGCACCATTTTGATCTCTGTTGATCAGTCCTCCCTGAGGATAGATAAAATAGAAGGACCCTCTCTGCTTTCAACATTGTTTTCCAATGTCAACATAAACACAGTCATCTGAGGATGTTGGATAAAATGCTTCCTTGACCACCATAGTTATTTTCTACTCTTTCATTTTTCCATAATAGTAGTCATGAGAATAATGATCTGAGGACTCTATCAAGTTATATTGTGTTACAAAAAGACTAAGATTTGGTGAAAAATATCCCTAATAATAATAGACAACATTTCTAGACCATAGAATGGTTTATGAAATACTTTATATATAAAAACTTATTTCATTTTCACCCACAGCCTTGTGAATTAGTGCCAATATTATTAATACCCATTTCATAGATGATGAAATTGAAGTCATAGAGGTGAAAATATATTTATACAAAGTCACAACACTAGTAGACACTGAAGCTGGGATTTGCACCTATATCACTGGATTCAATACCCAATTTATATCTAGCTTAAGAAAAGGATGTTGCATCAAGTCCTATCTTGCATTGTCCCTGTGACTTTATCAATGTTACTATTCCCTTCAAAAATTCAAACCATAATCTATCCTGATTGAGATTGTGGGTGAATCTTGTCTGTTGTCTATGTTATTCCATAAATAGAGGGTCTATTCACCATTCATTTCAGGAGTCTTTCTTAAGTTCTCTTGACAGTCTTGATACCAACTGAGTTTGCAAGTTACCTACTGATTAATCTTCTCTGTGTAATCAGCCCATTTCTTCTAATACATTTCTTTAATGACTTACTTCATATCACTCTTCCTTGACATATTATGTACTGAGAGATAGTCTGTTTGCTTCTACCAATCACCTCTCCATTGCTAATATGGTTGATTCTTTAGTTCTTTGGAAAGCTTAGCTCTTCTATGATTTGCATATATACAACATCATGCTAAGAATATCAGTGTGAAAATGGGCCTTTGATTCAGAGAAAATCAGTGACATCAAGACAAAAAAATAACTAAGATTTCCCAAAGGCAATTCAATCTCTTTTCCTATTTTTTTCAATTCTGGATCCAGTTAATTATCCATTTCTACTGACCCCCTTGTATATATATGTGTGTTTGTGTGTGTATGTACATACTCATATATGTACACATATGATATCTTGTAGTTCTTATGTATCTTATATATCATATTTTATAAATTTCTAAGAGAAATATATCTGTATCTCTATGCGCACACACACACATACCAATACACAATATTTCTGGATTATTCATCTAATTGTACATCAAAATCTGTATAACAGATATTCTTTCTCTATTTGGGTTTTTCCATGAAGATATTTATATTTCTTCTATGTTTATTTATTAATTTTTCAGAGAGAAGGAAATTTGAATTTTATTGGACCCTTGATACAGAATAGAATGGCAAAAAGTTAGGTCTAACATATATTTACATTGGGAAAAACCAAGTTTCCTTTGATTTATAGACTCTATGGGCATAGGATATATGTCTCCTTGTTCATCAGTGAATACACAGAATACTAGTAGTTATGCAAAACTGTATGGAAACTACTACTAAGTTTACTTTGTTGTATTATCTTAAATAGCTAGCCTTTTAACTCTGATTATAACCCAAGGCTCTATTTCTTACTCTCTGCTCTTCATTAACAATACAGTCACTTGACCTCATCAGTTCCTATTAATTAACAGTTCCAATTAGATGAACTCCAGATCTATATATCCAGCCTGTCTCTCTCTCTCTCTCCTAAGTTTCAGTCTTGCATCACCACCTAACTACTCAATATTTTGCACTAGATATTCAGTAAATATTTTGAACTCAGTCTAAGTCCCAAACCGGACTAATCATCTTCTCTCTTCCTAACTCACTCCTCTTCTAACCTTTCCTTTTCCTCTCAGTCTCCACAATTCTTTGTGGTTTCCCAAGTTCATAATATTGGCTCTTGAACTCTCTCTGTCTCAACCCAGAAAATCAATCAATTACTAAATTTAGCTGCCTTTATTTCTATAACATCTCCCTTATCTGTCCTCTTCTCTCTACTCATGGTACCACTACTTTAGGTCAACCCCTTGTCACCTCTTCCAAGGACTATCAGAGTATCCTATTCCTTTTCCTTCCCTTGTCTCCCCAGTGCAATCCATCTTCTTCATAGCTGCCTTTTTCTTAGACACTTATCTATCTGATCATTTGATTTCTCAGGAAATTCCAGAAGCTCCTAATTGCCTCTGTGATCAAATATATCCTCCTCTAATTTTCTTATAAAGTCCTTTACAAAGTGTAGCTAACAAAGCTTTGCAGATTATTGAATATTACTCTGCTTCTTGCACTCTACAGCCTAGCCAATCTGATCATCCCTCTGATCCTTACGTACAACACTCTATCTTTCATCTGTATGCCTTTTGCATTGTTTGTCAACTGTGCTTATAATTTGTTCTCTCTTTAGCCTTATAAAACCCCTTACTGCTTTTGGGACTGAGCTCAGGCACTGCTTTCTATAGAAGGTCTTTCCTAATTTCTGCAATGATGAACCAATAGTCAATCAATAAAAATGTAGTGCCTAGTTTCTGCCAGGTATTGTTCAATTACATTCCCACCCCAAACTACCTTGATGTTATATTCATTACAAAAGTGTTAGTATATGTGCATGTGGTGTCTTGAGATAGATAGTAAGCAGTTTTTTTGTTTGTTTGTTTGTTTTTTAAATTTCTTTTTTGTTTTGGTATCCCTAGAGTGGCACCACAACTTGCACAAGTTAGAGACTTAATAAATGCTTATTGGATTGATCGATTGCAAATCCCTTTCATTTGTCTACCTCAACCTAAATCCTAGATTTATTGTTGTTTGTCCTTCATTTCTGAAGAGGACCATGACATCAGGGAGGTGATGCCATGACATGTAAGTGAATTGGATTTAAATGGGGGAGTGAGGGCTGTGCAAGGTCACTACCTCATTTTTCCCTACAGAGCCATCTGGGTCCAGTGGCAAGAAAGAGATCAGGACCTGTGGAGATGGCTCTGGATAAAATGAGAAATGTTGGCCCTTTTAAACTAAGGCCTTCAACAGGTCTTTGCTTGAGCAGAGTGTAGCTAAGGCTACACCCTGTTAGTGATTAAAGCTAGGTAGTAATCAAGGCAAAGAATCTCTTTAGCATAGTCCAAAAAAAAAAAAAAAAAGAAAGAAATCTAAATTAATTAATTAATTAATCTGGAAAAGGAAGAAGCTCAGGGTTTCTGACCAAAGTAGAAATGATTGCTATTTATATTCAATCTGAAGAAATCAGGATCCCATCAGGATCTAATCTCAATCCAATCAGAATTTAGATCCAACAATTAAATGGAGCTTAGCCTAGGGTCTCTTGGTGACCAATTAGAATCAGATTGGTTTTGGTTTAGTCACTCTAACTATAACCCTCTCTAAAAGAAATATCGTAATGAAGGAAAGTAGAGAGGATAGTCTCATCCCAGTTCTTCTTTATTCAATCAGCTAATCTAATTCCAAACCTAAATCCAATCTTATTCCTAATTGACCCCTGTCTATTTATGCAAATACTGTTTTAAAGAAAGAGCTGATTGAATCACCAAACTCAAGGCAAATTTGGATAGAGATGAGAGGCAAAAAGGAAGAGAAAGAGAATCAATACATTTATCTTTGACATTAGATGGAGGAAGTTTTCCTTTGGACTTATTTAGAGTTACCATTTTCAAAAAAAATTCTTAATTATTTAAATGTGGCCTAGTCCTGAGCAAGTCAAAATAGGTAACACTTGAATAAGCCTTAGATTCAATATTGTTCCTTTGGAGTATATCTTAAACCTAAAGAGGTGGTTAGAATAATGCCATCATCTAAATTTATTAAGGAAGACAAATTGAATATCCCAATAGGGCTTTCTAATTTCTCAGTTAAAAGTACAGACTTAAAGTAAGCTTAAACAGAAAAATGGACATAATGGACACTTTGGTGTTTCTACCAATGTACTTCTGGGTGATAAATCTGAACACAGTTTTTGTTTCCAAATAATATGCTGTGTGATATTTATCTCATCCATCTTCTTTTGAGGTAGTTAGCAAAGAACCCATTTTGAAGAGTGAAGAAATAATTTCAGAAGGCCATTTAGAAAATGCTCATCATATAATTAAAGTATTTACATCTATTTTCAGTTTATTAGTATGAGTGAGGATATTTTTACTTTTAATACTATTGGTGTTAGTGGATACAGAGGTAGTATGTGTGGGATATCTTTAGGCAGCCAACATAGTGCCTTAAAATGATTTGCTTTTTCTTGTGCCCATTCGACTTACATGAAATTAAATAAATGATTATTTACTTGTTTGCTTTCACAAAGATAATGAATTGTGCACTGGGTACTATCTCATCTCTCTGCCTCCTTTTTCTTAGTGGATATTAGAAAAAGTGGAGTTTGATTCCTGTAAATGGTGTTATTAAATCACAGAAAAAGCTCATTTTCAAGAGCTTTTGGGTAGTTGTAAAGACAGCCCTAGGGCTCTCTCTCTGTCTCTCTGTCTCTCTCTGTCTCTCTCTCTGTTTCTCTCTCTCTCTCTCTCTCTCTCTCTCTGTCCCTCTCATCTCTAGAAAGGAAAAAAAAAAAGTTGTGAGAGGTTTCACAGCCAATAACTTCTCCCTTAAAACATACTAAAAATGTCATATATTTATTTCTGTGTGCTGTTTTCTGTGAAAGCAATTCAGTCACACTGGGAATCTGTCTGAATGTCTCTATTTCTTTTCTACTCTATCTGATTGGACAAGATGCCACTTTAGTTAGCCTATCAATAATGAAACCCATATTGTTGTTCTCTTTCATTAAAAATCACTTCCTAGGAAAACAGCTCTCAGAATGAATTTTGTCCCAAATTAGTCGCTGAAATTTTTCCTTTCTCTTTTATCTATTACTATTATTTAACTGTGGATTTTCTGTCATTCTGCTAACCCAACCCTGGCTCCCATCATCTTCCAATATGGAACATCCATTTCTATCAGACAGTCTTTTTATTGTCTCATCTTTTTATGCCCTATTTATTCCTCTCTAGGTGCTATTAAAGAAGTTCAATATTCGAACTGACATCAGTCCAATGACAGTCGTTTAGTCCATTATAAACCTCCTTTACTCTGTACGAGACACATTTTGGCTTAAAGTCCTTTGAGTAGAATATTATTGTGCAATAAGAAATAATGAACAGGCAGATTTCAGAAAAGCCTGGAAAAACTTGTACAAACTATTAAAGAATGAAATGAGCAGAACTAAGAAACACTGTATATTGCATCAGCAACATTATGACAATGATTGGTGTAATAGGTCATTAATGATTGATAATCAATGACAGTTCTCAGCAACACAATGATTGAAGACAAGAACAAAGGATTCATGAAGGAAAATACTATCCATATCCAGGTAGACTCTGAATGCAGATTGAAGAATTTTTTCACTTACCTTATTCTTTCACATGTTTTTCTCCCTTTTGATCTCTTTCTTCTTTTGCACTGTGACTAATATGGAAATATGTTTTAAATGATAGCAAACATATAAACTACATCAAATTGCCTTATCATATTTGGAAGAGAAGAGAAAAGGGAGGAAGGGATAAAAATACAACTCAAAATCTTATAAAAATTAATGTTAAAAATGTTCCTGATATTCAACTGTGGAAAAATAAAGTAAAATTCAATTAAAAAATAATAAAAAATATTTTAAAAGTTTAATAAAAAATGGAAAGACCTCCCATTAATGGGGAACACTACTTCCTGAGGAAGTTCATTCTCCTTTTAGAGAGTTGTAATCCTTAGGAAGGTTTACTTGTCATCAAGCCAAAATTTCCTTCCTTCCTTCCTTCCTTCCTTCATTCCTTCCTTCCTTCTTTTTTTCCTCCCTTCTTCTGTTCTTCCCTCTTTCTCTCCCTCTCTTCCTATTTTTCTTCCCTATCCCTCCTTTACTTTCCCTTTCTTCCTTCCTTCATTCTTTCCTTCCTTCCATCCAACTTCCAAATATCCTTTTTAGCATCAATCTCCAGGGCCTAATAAAATAAGCCTATTTTTTGTTTTGTATTATAGCCTTCAAAGACAGAAAGTATGGGACAGTTGAAAGAATACTAGATGAGAAATAAGAAGAACTCAGTTCAAACCTTCCCTTTATCTTTTTACCAGGATTCAATATCAAACCCTCTGTTTGGCTTTTTAAAACCTTTTATAACACCCCCCTCTTCTATCTCTCTACTCTTATGTCTTTCTCTTCTTCAGGTACTCACAGGAATTCACTTTCTTGTTGTTCTTCAAACAAGACACACTGTCTTGTAACTTGAAGCATTTTCACTGACTTGTTCTTCATGCCTTCAATCTTCTCCCTCATCATCTCTCCCTCCTGTCATCATTAGCATCTTTCAGGTCTCAGCTAAAACTTCTTCCACTGGGATATTTTTGTAATCCTCTGCAATGCTAGTGCTTTTCCCCTAAAGTTATCTTTAATTTATCTTGTATGCATCTTGTTGCTTACACTTGTTAGCATATTGTCTCTTCCATCTGACTGTGACTTCCTTCAGTTAGCACTAATTTTTTTTTTGCCTTTCTTCCCCTTCTCTCCCCCCCTCACTCCCGCCCTGACCCTCCCCACAATGTTTAGCATGGTATCTGGCACAAGGCAGTTGCTTAATAGATACTTCTTGACTTGACTTCACCACTCTGAGACTCAACTTCCTAATTAAAATAAATAGTAATATTAACATAAATAGCTTGAACTATATGATCTCTAAAATCCATTCCCCCTCTAATTAGGATCCTATGATCTCTTTTCTTTAATTACCTGGGCAGTTTAGACAGAAAAAATAAAAATGATAAAAAAAAATAGCATTTGTTCAAGCTTTAAGGTTTGCAAAGCACTGTTACATATAGTCTCATTTGATCCTCACAGTTGGGGAAAGTGAGTTTCAGAGTGGTGAGGTGACTTGTCCAAAGTTAACATGACATAAATGGCAGGAGCATGACTGGATCTGAGGAATCTCAGTTCCCACAGTGGTGAATTTTTCATTACTACATGATGCTTCTTACTATTGAATTTAACTTGGATGAGTTTTTACATTGGCTTATTTAGACTCCTTAGGATTCCAACCAAAGCAAAATTAAAAGCATTATTAGGATAATTCATATACCATCATATTTTCTTTCCCTGATCTGCTTGTATCTCAGTATCCCAGTACAATCTTCAGGTTTCTTTTATTTTTTTGTGAATAGATTTTCCATCCATTTTTTGTTATAAGAGCTATCATAAAACCAACTTTTAATGAGTTGTGGCAGAAACCAAACAGTGACTATGACAGGGCAACAGCTGGAACTCAAATCCAGGAAACTATGTTACATTTGCTGAAAAGCTAACCCTGGGAAAATGTGAGGAAACAACATTGTGTTCACTGTGTCTCAGGAGCAAGAAGCAGGCTGCTTGGTGCAAACCGTAATTTTGAATTATTTACTGTCTTTGAATTTTCTACTGGGAGAAGGCAGGCTTGATGCAGTGATAGTGGTCCAGAATAGATAGCAGAGTGAGAGGGTCTGGTTATCACGTTCATAAAGGCCTGAGTCAGACCTGCTGACAATGAGGATCATTCCACTATTAGGGCTATATCTACCAGGAAAGTGAGAGAAGGGAAGAAAAGCTAAAATGGGGGAATTGTGATGCCTTGTTTATTCACCTCTTTTTATACTGTTTCAGATAGGTCAAAGCTCAAATAACTAACATGATTCCTACAGAGGGGAAATTCTGTTTTCCTCTTGCTGTGATTTAAACTGTTTATTCAACAGTTATTTATTATTCGTCTGTTCTGTTAGTCACATTAAACAAAATAGGTTTTTGCCTTCATTAAGCTTACAATCCAACTGAGAGACAAAACCAAAATGTGAAAAAACAAGAGAGCAATTCTGAACAAGAAGTCAGCCTAGATTCAAACAAAGTCTTAGCTGCACTTCGATTCATTAGACAAATTTTATCACTTTTAAAAGTTTTATTTTGTTATGTGAAAAATGAGATGGATAGACTAGTTCATTTTTCAGGTGCTGAGTTATGGGACCCTGCCAAGAGGGAGTACTCAGGCCACCTCAACCTGTGGCACACAATAAGTTTTCTGCCACCTTGCAGAAACACCCTTGTTGAGCAAGGAGCAGTGATTTGTGATCATGGGAATGAGTAAGCTGACGGTCACAGCTAGTTGCTCATGCCCAGGAATGCCTTGACAAGTCTCTCACCTATGAGTGAGTTGCTAAATTGCTGGATTGCCCCTCCTCTCATTGGTAGATACCATGCATACGCAAAGCCCATGAGCTGCTTCTCTAACTAGTGATTGGGGATTGTCTACTGTTCATGCACTGATTAAGCTTACAAAACTGTATATCCACAAGGCTGTAAGACATAATAAACTGACTCTTCTCACACTCTGAGTCTCCTACCTCATTCATTTCTCCTCTGAGATCAAAGGGCTCATATGCTATGAGCTCTTAAAAGGTGGCTGCAACACTCAGGTCCCTTCAAGTTCTAGGAATCTTTAAGTTTAATGTGGGTTTAGGAATGAAATGACTACATTTGTTTCTCTACAAGTTATATGGAGGTAGAGTGAGCTTAAGCTGGTTTTGCTGGTTCTTGAGAGCCAATTATTAAATTGTAATTGTGAGTATTTAGAAATCAGCAGACATTACAAATTAGGCTTTGATTTATTATTTTGTTGATTGTCAATACTTAAGAAAGTTATGAACAAGAATGTTAACAGGACAGATCAAATTTAAGTGTATCATGCCTATTTTTTTCCTTTTTTGAGAGCTGGCTGTCAACTATTTACCAGTATATCATTGTTTCTATGGTATCCTACCATGAGTATTTTTACTATGCTAACTACTAAATGGCAAACACAATACAATGGGGTAGGGAAGAGACACAGAAAGGACTAGGAATGATGAAATGTTTTAATTTGTACTGTATGGTAACCACTTTAGGCTTTAATTTCTGACCTATAAACTGATGAATGAGAACTAGAATATCTTCATCTTTATCTTCTTTTCAGTCTATAAAATTTTATCATCTATTTTACTATTTTACTATCATACTATTTTACTAGTACTATCATACTATTTTACCAGCTATGTTAGTTTCTCTATCATGCATTTCTGAATTTTCTCTTATACCGGGCAGTAATCAAGTTATCCTGAAATGAAAATGAATGTAAAATCTAATGGTTTACCAAGGAATTTAGCCTACAGTTAAATTATCAAGATTTTATTATGTGCTTATTATGTGCCTCTACTAAGCTCTAGGGATACAAAGAAAAATTAAAACAACAACCAAGAAAGGAAGTCTCTTTTCTCAAGAAGCTCACAGTCAAATGGGGAAGAGAATGTGTAAACAAAAATATACCAACAAGAAAAATACAACATAAATTAATGTTTACTCAAAGTGGAGACATTAGCATTTTAGAGGGATTAGGAAAGGCTTTTTGGAGAAAGTGATATTTTAGCTGGTATTTGGATGAAGTTAAAAAGCCAGAAAGAAAGTCAAAAAGACAGAAAAGAAGGAGATATAATTCATTCCAGGCAAAAGGGAAAGTCAGTGAAGATGCCAGTAAACAGTAAGAAGACCAATTTCAATGGATTGCAAAATATTTGGAGGTGAACAAAAAGTATGAATAGAGAGTTAGGAAGGAAGAAAATTATGAAAGATTTTAATCTCAAAACAGCATTTTAGAAAAGATGGGAAGCCACTGGAGTTTGTTGTATAAGATGCAATGTGGTCAAATCTTCATTTCAGGACAATTAATAAGACAACTAACTGGAAAATGAACAGAGAGTAGAAACCCTTGAAGGAGGAAGACCAATCAGAAAGTTATCATTAATAGTTGAGACACAATGAGATGATTGACCTAAATGTTCTCTTCAAAAAATTTTGACTTGCCTTTAACTCAATCAACATATGGAACTAAAAATGAAATATTGGATGTCAAAGATGTATCTTTGCGTCTATCTCGGTATTTGTACCCAACTCACATTCCAGTAGAAGGTAAGGATCTGCATACATTGTGGAAACAGTTTCATTTTTGTTGCTATATTTTAGCAAGCCTTGCACATAATAGATACTTGATAAATGTTGATTGATTCAGACTGAGGTAAAACTTTAACAGATCTCTATCCTAATATGAGACCTTATTATTGTCCACATGGGTAATTCTATTCAGAAGGTTGTCAAGACTCCAGTTCTTTGGGCTTTGGTATAATAAAATCCAGGCAACTTCTCTGTATTATTCATCACTCAAAACTTTTTCTCTGCTCCATTTTACCCCTTCCCCACCAAAGATCTGTACACTCTATTCTCTACCAAAGCTCTCTTGTATGGTTATTATAGCCTGAACATTCTGTCCAGGGCAAACTTCTGTCATAACTTTCTAAGGAACCTAAATGCCCTCAGCCAGGAGATGCTCTGCTTTCATGTTTCAAAAGGGCATCCTAGATCTTACAGAGAGCTCCTGGTATTCATCTGGGCATAAGGTAAAGAAAAGCAAGGTTATAGAGTTCTTCTTCAGTGGAGGTCTTGGGCAGGACTTTTCAGCTATAAACCTTTTCTTAAATGGGAGTAGGCACATCAATATCTCTTCATTCTAGGCAAGGGCTCATCAATACTGAATTAGTGCTATCTTTCATTTACCCAAGGGTACTTCTATACACACACACAAATTGGCTTACTTGAATTCAACTAAATTTGCTATACCTAAACAAATCTCTGTAAAATATATATGGAATACACATACATATGGAAAGAGAGAGATAAAGATATAAATTATACAATATCACAGGTGAGATTTTATATATGTGTGTGTGTATTTATATTATATATGTTTACATAAATACACACATATATGTGTGTGTGTGAGAAAGAAAATCTGTACATATAGATATTCTTAATACCTGGCTTGAATGAATGTTTCCTTCCCAAATGGCTGTTTTGGCACAAATAGGCATGGGGCATGGATTGGGAATCAGGTCAGGCTTCATTGTTTTAGGCAGTACTATATTTAGATTGAGTATTCATAATGCTAGTACCTTTAGTTTTGGCTTCTGGAAGTCACCCAACTGAAGGCTAATCTACTTCCTTGAGCAATTATGGGGTATGCTTTTACATTCTGCACAGCACTGTGTGGAATGTAAAATAAATCCTTCTTAGGAGCACTAATTGTTGTATTAATATCATGATTATCATTACTGACTGTACCAAATGAAGAGTTTTACCCCAGAAACTGATTGCCTTTTTGCAGAGAGAGAAAGAAAAAAATTATAATTTTCCTGTTTCAATCTAGAATATTTGTTCTAGGAAGATTTTATTTGGTGAGCTTTTAAAATTCTCAATTGTCTTTTAAATAGTTTGAAGACTAGAAGAAAAGATAGTTTGGATTTACCCAAAGGGGTTGCTTCTTAGGAAACTTCACAGCTTTGTCTCTACTCTTTGTTAAACCAGGGCTCCCTAATAGATTATAGTGATTAGAATCAAGAATTGGAAATATAGGGGAGCTTAAGGGACTGAGGAGACCAGAGTTAGTGGCAATTAAAGAGTGAAAAGATTGAGTGGCCAGAAACTGATTTGGTTAAAATTTGGATGGCTTCTGAAACAGTTCCCTATTCCTATGCCTTTATCAGGAATGATCTAACATTTCAGAATAAAAATAATAATTAATAATAAAAACAGACATTTAGGTAGTGTTTTAGCACTCAACACAGTCCCTGACACATTCTAGACATTTAATATTTATTAAGATTATTGACTGATTTACTCCTTTAAGATTGTTAAAGTTCTTGGCATATATAGACACAGCTCAAGTTGCCACTAGTCAGTGAGATAATAAGCATTAGATTCTTACTACACAACAGCTGGGGATCCATAACTTGAACTAAAATACTTTGAAAGATTTAGTCTTATACAGAGACAAAGTAGATGGTCATCTAAATGGTTATGATTTGAGAGATTCTTGAAAGTCTCCTATAATCTTAAAAAAGTCATTCTTTGGGGGTAAGCACTCCCTGCTCCTAGTTTCCCTCATAATATGAATCTATAGATTGGCAAATTAGCTTATCAAATTGCATAGGGTTTAGTGTATTAGCTCTCTAACTTACCTTATAGTAGTCATAGAGAGAGTGGGACATAAAAGAAGGGCCAGTGTTTGCAGACTGGGAATAAAAAGGCAGGATAAAGGGATGAATCCTTGAAGAAAAATACTGCCTTCACTATTTTGTTCACAGATAATTGCTTCTAAGTCAAAGTGAATTAAAGTACTGAACCTGACCCAAGAAAGTTCTGAATGTAGTATTCCTCAGATACTTACTAGCTGTGTGACCCTGGGCAAGTCACACAACATTTCTTAATTTTAGGTTTATGTTTTATAAAATAAGGAAAACAATACCTTATATTTCCTAGTGTTTTGGTGAGAATCAGATGAGATAATCTATTTGCAGGCTTTGTGTCTTAAAATGTTAATTTTTATATAAGCCTTTTGATTCTCTAATTACGATCCCCTGTTAATCATCAGGTTTCCCATGATCTAGAACCCTAGAATTCTTCATTCACAGAGGCTCTTTTTGGTTAGTAGAATGTAGAGGAAGCAACAGGATTTGGTCCAAATTCCATTACTCTGTATTCATAGGCTCTTTTCCTCAAGGCCCATGAGAACTACTCATGAATAGCTGAGAGACAAAATTGGCCCATTTAAAATATTTTGATATTGTCCAAAATAATAATGATAATACCTTTTCGTTGAGTGCACACAGAATGCCAAGGCCTGTACAAAACACAGAACCAATCCCATTTCTTGCTTGGTGGATGGTGAATACCAGTGAATCTTTCATTCTCTAACTTGATAGCAGGCATTTTTGAAAAAAACCGGGCCATCTCTTTCCTTTTGACAATGTAGACCCTTGCCATGAATATTGGGTGCTGTTATGCATTGCTACTCATTTCCCTCCCAGAAGTCATTAATACTTAGAATAAGTATATTGCATTGTAACCTTTGTGATCTTTAATATGAAGGCTGTTCATTTCATAAAGTATTCTTCAAAGAGGTCAGATCCAATGACTAATATTGATCTAAGTTATTCAGTACTGAATATCAATGTATATACCCAGATTCCTTCCTCCTTAGACAGAGAGATTCACAATCTTTCAATCTGTACTATATAACATCTAGGAGTTTTATATTAATAATTTTTTTTCCATCTTTAAAGCTTGTCTCTTCTTCTGAAAGGCAGGAAGGAAGAGAGAGAGAAAGAAAGAAAGAAAGAAAGAAAGAAAGAAAGAAAGAAAGAAAGAAAGAAAAAAAGAAAAAAGAAAGAAAGAAAGAAAAAGAAAAGAAGAAAGAAGGAAGGAAGAAGAAAGGGAGGGAGGAAGAAAGGAAGGAAGAAGAGAGGGAGGGAGGAAGAAAGGAAGGAAGGAAGAAAGGAAAGAAAAAGAAGAAAGGAAGGAAAGAGGAAAGGAAGGAACATAGAAAGGAGGAAAGAAATGAAGGAAAGAAAAGAAGGAAAGGAAAGAAGGAATGAAGGAAGGATTGAAGGAAGGAGGAAGGAAGGGAGAAAGGAAGGAAAGAAGGAAGGAAAGGAGAGAGGAAGGGAGGAAGGGAGAGAGAAGAAAGAAAGAGAGAGGGAGGGAGAGAGGAAAGGAAGGAAGAAGAGAGCAAGGGAAAAACACAATTAGATAATTGATTAATCACCTTGATTTTTCAAGAAAGATATGACAGGTTTCAGAATACATCTGTAAAAATGACATCCCACAAAATCTGCATGGACAGAGAGAGAAAGAGAGAGACACAGTGACAGAGAGAGTGAGAATGGCTTCCTTCAGGAATAAGAGAAGGTAAGATTAAGTTGATGGCTAATAATGGCATTATCCTTCTCTTCTTTGCTATGGTGTCTTTTAAAGTAATTACATGAAGTAATAGGAGAGGTAGAACAGCAATGAACAAGTTAATTGGGCCCTATTTGAATTTATAGGATTACAATTCTGTGTAGCTGGGAATGCTATTCTGAAACCGAGTGGCAATTCCTCATCCAATCACCAAGGAATACCAGAAAGACTTGTGCTGTTACAGTAAAGGTTAACCAAACCATTGCATTATCTCTTTTTGTTCAGTAGCAGAATTGAAGAAGTGGTTGGAAAGAGATGTGACAGATATAAAATCAATCACTTAGACATTTCCTTATGTCCAACTTTGTTTCAGAATGCCATGCTTGTTCAAAAGCCTTCTGCACATTAGAGACAAGAATCAGGAATTAAGACATTTGCAAAGTGACTGCTTTCAAATCAGCGGCCATAGGAATTCTCAGCTTAGCTCATCTGCTCAGGCTCCCACCAACCACATGTCAGGCCCCCACTTTTAGAATGGGAACTAAAGAAAGTGAATCTCAAAGCAAGCTGGGAATTCAGAGAGATGCTGGAAATGAAGTGGGCTAAAATGTTTCTGGGTCTGAAGTTGTCCATGGTACCCTGTTCAACTCTCTATTGAGGCTATAAAACCTTTACACTCATTGTGTAAACTTTCTTTGTGTGAGGAAAATTTGGATTTCAAAAGAGAGAGAAAGAGAGAGAGAGAGAGAGAGAGAGAGAGAGAGAGAGAGAGAGAGAGAAAGAGAGAGAAAAGGAGAGAGAGGGAGAGAAGGCGAGAGAGGGAGAGAAGGAAAGAGAAGGAGAGAGAGGAAGAGACAAAGAGAAAGAAAGACAGAGACAATGACAGAGACAGTGAGACAAAGACAGAGGCAGATATAAAGAGAGGGAGATAGAGACTGAGTCACAATGCAATACACTCTGCCATAGATAGATCTGCTGTCATTTATCATAGAGCTGATCAATCCACTGCATCACTTCAGCTGATAACTTCAGGGTGTGACCTACTAGCCAATAGCTTCTTGTCTATGTATTTTCAGGGGTCTGATGACATATTTTTTACTGAGACCTGTCACGATAATGTGGTGTGCCAGACAATGTAACAACAAGACACACCCACTGTGAATGAAGAGTGTTCAGAGTGATTTACAGCCCTTTTTTGTCAGCCACAGACCCTTTACTTGTTCACAGAGTGTAGCAGTGTTCCCAGCAGAAAGAATGCACCAAACAAATACAAATCAAAAGTTTTTTGAGATCGGATTTTTCACCTTTTTCCCTGGGAATGAATAGCGCAAAAGTGTCTCAGAGTGTTTTTTTTAATTTTATTTTTAAATACCACATTCTGACTTCCCATTCTGTGCCTTGTTTGTCCCCCTAGATTCTTTAGGAAGTTGCCTCTTTCAGCTTGCCCGGGTTGATCTCATTAATAAAAGAATGTCTTTACTGAAAAGAGTTTCTAAAATTATACTGTAGCCCAGAATTGCAAGAGTTGGCTTTTTCAGCCTGAAGATAAATTTCGAAAGCATTAAGCTTACTTTATCAAGCATTACACCTGACATTCTCTCATAAATTTTACATATATTTTAACTTATTTTAATATCATGTGGACTTAGTTTAAAATATTCTCATGAAGTTACTAACATAAAGTTTCTCAGCCATAAACTAGTTGTTAAAAATTCTCAAGCCCAAACAAGATTCCTTGCCTTAAAATAACACATGCTTAGTTATTCCTGGCTTAGATATCATATGCTTGATATATCGAAACTACAAGTGAATCAGTTGTTTTGCATTTGGGGGAGATTAAATACATTTTGACATTCATCCTGTTGAAAACATTTTCTTAGTTCTACATTTGCCAAACTCCAAGGTAGAGTTAGTACCATAATCTGGCAAAACATGGTCACTTTTAAAGCATAGTAGAATTCAATGAAGTATATATGATAACTATTGGTTAGTTTTTACTAATATTTAGATCACCATACACTTGTCTCAGAAATGGTAACCACAATAATCCAGCTGCTAGATTTCATAGAATATAATTGTATAGTCAACATTCTGCCAACATGTTTTCACTTACACACTCTCCCTATCTTCCATATGAAACATAACAGAGCCCCAAGATACCCCAGGTTTTCTGTACACACATGTATTTTAATGGGGTGAGCTGGTAAATCAATAATATAGCTACATAAACAAATGGCTAATTGAGTGAGAAAAATAAGTCAAACCAGTTGTGACAGTGAATTGCCCAGTCATTTCTGTCATAATGCAGTACTTGCTCAAAAAAAAAAAAAAAAGTCCTGAATATTGAAGATAGGAATCAGCAATGAAGAGATATGCAAAGTGGCTGTGTTCAAATCAGTGGCATATGAAAAATCTTGAATTCCGTCAAAAGAGGTGAGTCAGAATAGACAAGTTAGACAGTCATCTCTAAGCATTAAGGGATGCTAAGCAGTCTGTTGCTGAAAGGTTAAATTTGTTTCCAAATGGGGTTAAATGAGTTAAAGGACTAGGATCCTTATTTCATTCCTCTGTATTCACTGAAAAATAAATATCAATGATAAGAAATATCAATTCTATGAAATCTCAATTAATTGAGCCTTGTCTATTTGGAACCCTTCCCTTAACCAGGATTTCCCCTTTCTTCCCAACAAAATATTTTAGGACAGATCTTAATCTTAAGAAAACAAACTTAAAGCAGGGAACTAATTAAAACAAACATACAAACAACTTTTAAATTAAATGGTAAAGTCAGTTTTCATACAGACCAATTTCTTATACTTTAAACATATAAAGTATTATTAATATTCTAGTTGATTATTTTAAAACCCCAAGGCAATTACTAAGGAAAGAATAATTTAATTAGATTCAGTACATTATACATACTAGGACAGGAAAATGGACTCATACTTTAGAAAAATGGTAGCAGGAAGCAGGACATGTGAAAAGGATTAAGGGTTACATCCAGGTTAACCAGGAACATTTAATTTTTACAAACATTTATTATGTGCAAGTACATGTGATACAAAGATAATTTTATCTTTTAAGAAACATTTTTTAAAAAGGAGGGATAAAACAAGTAAAAGTACAGAATAGGATGAGAGTAGGATGATTCCTAAAGAAATAGAATTTAACCAGAAAATAGAACATATAAAGAGGAGCTCTAGGAAAGAAGGTTAGAGCCTCAAACTCATAGGGTTCTTGAATGCCAGGAAGAGGGATATGTGTTTTATTCCATAAGCAAGGAGACCTCTGTTTAGAAGACTGACATGATCATATTGGTTCATTTAAGACCATTTAATAGTGTTTTTGGAGGTACCTGGAGAGAATATAGATTAGAGTCATGGCAATATTAGGAAAATTTTGCAGTAATCCAGATGAGATGAAATGAGAGGAGGTGAGATGAGTTTTTAAGATATAGTGGCTGCTGTGAAAATGGAGAATAGGGGCCAGGTAGGAGAGATTGTAGAAGGAGTTACAACAGGGCTCTCAAAATCTTTTGATATTACTAGATAAAGTCATAGGAAGGTCAAAGATGAGTCCCAGGTGACTAGAGAATAGTGATACCATTGACATAAATAGAAATATAATGATGGGAGGGTGAGGCAAATACAGAGGAAGAGAGGTTTTGAATATAGTGGTAGATCTATTGAGTCTGAGGTCCAATAGACTCTATGGGCAGAGATATTTAGCAGACAACCAGAAACATGGTGTTAGATCTATAATGAAAATTTAAAGTAGAGATATAGATTGAGGAATCATCTGGACAGACTTAGTGATTCAATTAATAAGAACAGATGATATTATCAAGGAAAGGAATGCAGAAAGAGAAGTTAAGACTACCAGTTCAAGGATAGGACCTTAATGGGATAGGGGTAGAATAACATCTATTTCTGAGAGAAGGATGAGGAGATAACAAAAAAAGAGAGGAAGGGACAGTATCTCATATGCCAAGAGAGAACTGATGAATATAAAAAGTGTCAATGTTTCAGAGTTCAAAGAAGATTAAAAAAAAAAAAAGAGCAGTAGACTAGATGAAAAGAAGTTCAACAGTGACCTTGGGGAGAGCTGTGTCAACAGAGAAGATATAGAATCCAGTTTGTCACAACGTGGAGTTCTAGACAATCTGACTAATGGTTAGTCTACCTGGCATAGGGGACAATGAGCCATCCCCATGGTCAGGAAATTCTTCCTTCTAATCCTGCCTCTCACAATATGACTATGTAAACCTGAACAAGTCAAAGAATCCCCCCAGAAACTTGGACAAATACTTGATGGTAGAGCAGTTCTTTATCTGGATTAGAGGAGAGGTTTAGACCAAATTAATTATAATGTAAAAATATACTTTTTTTCTACAATTCCATACCTTGAATTTTTTGTATTCCTGCACTGTCTTACTTGATGCCTTTCTATGGCACCTTCTGGATCAAAGATCATATCTTGGTGGCCCTATCAGCTCTGGGACTCTTTTTCTAGGGTCCTCATGTTATTAAATATATCCCTGGCCTTTTTGATACCCTACTTATTTCCTGGTGTGTCCCCATCTTCCTAATTCCAATTTATCTGAAACAACAAAGAAATCAAATCTGCAATTATGTCTAGAAAGAATGTGCCAATCTGTTCCACTATGACTTTATTCATCATATCTGTAACTTCTTAAACCAAAATGCCCTTCCCTGTGCACTCCCTCATACTATGGTATTTATTTGCTTTTGTTAGGCTCTAAATAAGTTACATTAGGAACAACTATATCACCCTTAATTGGTATCCCCTGCACATAGAAAGACAACATGAAATTGAAAACTAGACCTGGGTTCAAGACCTCTGACACATACTGGCTCTGTGATCCTTAATCTCTGTCTCGGTTTCCTCCTTTGTTAAATGAGAATAACAATTCTACCTCATGTCCAGGGTTCTTATAAATATAAAATTAAATAATATTTGTCAAATGCCCCTTTCAAACATTAAAGTCTTATATAGGTGCTTACAATGAGGTCACAGACGAGTTTCTATCATTAGTGTTTTGCTTGCATATAATAAAAACCCAATAAATGTTTTTTTCTTTCAAAAAAAACTTATGCTTTTATTGATTCCCTCCTTATGCATTTTCCCAATTTGTAAACAGAAGGGGAATCTGGCTGTTGATCATATTGTTTTCTTCACTTCTGGATTCTCCCAAAAAATCATTTCAAAGAGACAGCTGAATTGCATCCATTTTGGCCTATCAGATTCTTACACAGAAGTTCATTAGGAAAGGCCATTCATTTTCAGACATTTGATCCAACACAGACTGCCTGTAGCCGGACATAGGCGGCCTTGCAGGATGCAAGTTGAGTATCCCAAGCACAAAGTAATCATAGCAAATGCTCTTTGTACTGATTTTAAGGTTTGACAGAAGTACATATCCGGACACAAAGATTTCTTTGGCTCTGCCATAAGACTAATATTTATATTGCTTCTGAAAGATGGTTCTCTGTTAGCCCTGGCAAAGGCCATTTTCCTGAACCACGAAAGAGTATTGTGTGAGTATTGCTGAGATGGCAATATAGATGGAAAGGCAGATGCTGGCTTAAAAATGACTTAATTTAATAATTTTCTTATGAAGTGGTAAGTTCTAAGTACCATAGGTGACTACCCAACAACTATGACTATTGACCCTCTAAATCCCTATTGCATATTTAATATTTACTCAAAGTATGACTTTAAAAGTTGCCTTCTTTTATTTTCCTTTTTATTACCCCCCCCCCCCTTTTGCAGTGGTTCTCCTGCTGCATTTAAATATGAATATTTCTTGGGTTTCCTCTTTGAATTTATCCTTTCTTCCTCTTCTTTCCTAGCCTTTGACAAACATAATCTGGGTGGCTGCAGAAATTGATAATTTACCATTTTGTAAAATTTTTTCTTCTCTCTTCAAAAGCAATAGCAAGGGGTGGCTATCTGCTGGCACAGTAGATAGAGCATTTGCCCTGGATTCAGGAAGACCTAAATTCAAATCTGGCCTCAAACACTTAATACTTACTAGCTGTATGATCCTGGGCAAGTGACTTAATCCCAATTGCCTCAGCCCCTCAAAAGAGAGAGACAGCAAATGGAAAATTCAGGCTCCTCAGAATTTAGAAGGTCAGTGGTATATGTATATGTTTGTATGTGTGTATGTGATTATATGTTTATATACATATAAAGCATATGCATATAAGCACATACTTGATGGACATATATTTGCATGAGTCTTAGATTAATTGGTTATTGCTTATGTGTTTTGCCATCTCTTTCTAGCTCTCACTACCAACTGAGTTAGAGTTCAACAAAAGAGAGGATATTTTGGTGAGCAAGAGTTGCCATGTAAGTGAGAAATTGTTTTTCTGACAAAAGACTCAGCTCTATTATTGATATTTGTAACTACCATGGACAGGGTGGGCATTTTATGATGATTAGCTAGATAGCTTCTGTGCTCATGGTTCTACTTTAGCATGCAAGGTCTCACCAATTAAAAACATGTTATTTTTAGTGAGAAGTCCTCAATGCTCAGTAAATTACCTATAATATTCCCCTAAACAGCATTCCCCCTAACTACCTGAATTGTCTCAGTTTCATACAGCATTGTTAATTATCACCATATGTATGATCATACAAAGTATGATTTCCCTGACTTTCCAAATAGTCAGTCTAAGATGAATTAGTATTAAATATATTTTTACGCAAAGCACAGTCCTACTATGGGAATTGTCAGCCAGGTTAGATCTTGGAGCCAGAATATATAGGTTTAAATTCCAATTCTGCCATCTTCTACTTGAATGACTTTGGATAAGTCATATCATTTCTTATAATAATAAGTTTTCTCATCTGTAAAATGAAAGGGCTTGGCTATATGATACTAACTTTCTTTCCCATGCTGAAGCAATGAATCCATGAATTATAGGATTTTTCTTTAAAAGGATTTTCACTTGAACCTCAACCTTATTTTAGTGCCATCCTGGAAGGAAGCTGGGCCTAAAATATAGAGAACCCTAAAGAATTTGGCATAAATAAGAGAGTTAGGTGACATGAGATATTTCATTTATTCCGTTGTACATGAGGACAAAACTCTGGGCTGCTATTGTCATAGGTGAAAAGTGTGTGTGAACGTCTGCTCTCGTACCTGTTAGATAAGGGGCTCTTTTCGTCTGAATAACCTGAACAAGATTTACACATCGTGCTGAAATGGGTACTTTTTTTAACAGGGTGTCCTGGTTTGCTTACAAGGACTGTTAGTGTAAGTGCAGTACAAAAGAAACCAAGTAAGAAGTCCCTCACAGAACCTTTGGGAAAGAGATCCTTGGTTAGAGAAAAATATTTTTAAAAAATTATTTCTCATTCTATTCACTGAGATGTAAAAAGGAGGAAGCCTCACTTGCACTCTGATGATAGGTCCAAAGTCACTGTTAGAACAAGGCACTTCTGTCAGCAGGGGAAATTTTCTAAATATAAAGGTTAGAAGAGCTTAATAAAACAAGAGACCAGCTCACATCCTCCCTAGAAAGAGTAGGATGCTTTGCAGAAGGTCATGGGATAATGTTGTTGCTGCTTGGTGTGAAGTTCCTTAAATACCCCCAATGTGCCACAATCTCCATGAAAGGAGTCCTTTATGGGAAGTTTGGATTCATCCCCGAAAACTCTGAGCTGGCTGCTACAAGGGGTTCCTTTCTTGCTCTCTCTTGCTCTGGGGCTACACTACTTATACTGGCATTCCTGGGGCTTTGCTGAACCATTCCACAGTCCCTTTACGATCTATGAAGAAATTATCTCTATTTCTAAGTCATCAAATATAGTGCGTGGGCATAATGGCTGCCTTCCAGTGAGCTGAAAAGCTCTCAAGGCTTGGCACACATTTTTTCCCCGGGCCCTCTAGTAATGGCATTTCACTTAATACAATATACCCCTAACTGAGTTTTAGTGAATTCAAATGAATTTAGTCTCCTTATCAATATCCTCTATTTGGTAGCAAGATTGCTCTTTACTGCTCCCTGCCAATAAACCCAGTAGAAGTGTTGCCTCATTCCCTCCAAATTGTTTTTGTTCTCCTGCTATGAAAGTGTGCATTAGGAAAGGAAGAAGACCTATGTGAGAGAAATACATTTGTATCAAAAATGTAAATACCAATAACTCAGATGGATTTCCTCTTGAAAGGGTTACATTGGCATGAATGACAAATGCCCTTATGATGCCAGCTGTTTTATAGGAGAGGAATTGAAGTTGAAAAGAAGGTAAATTACTTGTTTGGTTGTAGTCTTATGCGATCATGAGTTATAGTTCCAGAATAAGAAGGGACTCTGGAGGTGTGGTACGGAGCAACTCCCTCATGTTACAATTGAGGAAACTGACTCCAGGGATGTTACATAGTTACCATAGAGAGAGAAATGAACTAACACTATCTAACGAACTAATGCTAACCATCTAACATCTAACTGCCACCATACAAGAGTCTAGTAAACTCTTAAAGGATTGCTGTTGGAGTCTGAATATAGCAATGGTGACATTCTGTTTGGAAGTAAGATTCAGTGAATATGTACCATAGCCAGGGTAGTATCTATCTGTCCTAGCAAGCAGGAAAAGCTTTCTTGTGGTTTCCAGGGTTCTGAATTTTTATTAGGAGATTGTTAGTCACCTATAAGTCAAGGCAAAGAAATGAATCAATTATTGTGAAAATCAAGTTGCTGAAAAATAAAAGCCTGTGTTTTAGCATTTTTCTAAATTATTGTGATGAAGTGTCCACTGATTTTTGTAGAGTCTTTTTTCCTTAATCCTGGTTATTTCACCCAGACCTAGTCTTATATGTTAGTGAAATAGATACCTGTCTATATGGGAGACAGTGATGTACAGGGGCTTCTTTGAAAGGGGAATCTTAGATTCAGTAGTCAATGAAGTCCATTCCAGTGAAATTTTGTAATTGTAAAAATGTTAAAGTTGGAAGGATTCATCTAATCTAAAAGGACCCATAATTTTATGGATGAGAAAACCTGAGCCCTTTGATGTTAAATAACTTAGGATCATAGGATTTGGACCAAGAAGAGACCTTAGAGACTATCTAATCCAACTCTCTTATTTTATTTGTAGAATCCCTTCCAGAAATTACTGTCTCAACATGATATTCATAAATTAGCAGGTACAGTCTCCATTGGAGATAACTAATAACCCAGGGTACCACATGAGTACCTTTTGTGTCTGTGCTCCCAAAAATATAGCTCATGAACCCCTCTTAGTGATCTACTTTTACTAAAGAGATCTTTATCACAGATCTCTTTATAGCTCTTATACTCAGAGCTATACTATTATGATAGTGCTAGTTGGTCTCATTGTCCCAATTTCCCCCCATTTCAGTATATCCTTAATTTGGCTGTTACAAATTAATTTTTCTAAAGAGTAAATTTGACTGGGGCACAACTGGGAGTGAAGAGTCATGCCTTCCACACCAACTCAATAAACTCCAGTGGCTCCATATTACCACCAAGATCAAATAAAAAATCCTCTGACATTCAAAGCCTTTCCAAAATAATGCCTTGCCCCCTAATCTTGCACCATGCTCTCCCATGTACTTACTCTTCAATATGGTGACATTGGACTCAATGTTGTTTTTCTGGGTTTCTGGGTTTTTTCACTGATTATTCCCCATTCTTGGAATGTTCTCCCCCCTAATATATTTTTTTATGGTTTTCCTGACTCCCTTCAAGTCCCAGCTACTCTTCTACGAGTAGTTTCTCTTTAACTGTCTTCCTTTCCCCCTCCATTAATCTTAGCTATGTTTTAGCTAATTTTAGCTAATTAAGCTTAGCTTAATTTTTAACATCATCCAGGCATAGAATCTCTGCTGGTTAGATTACTCAGTTGGAGTATAAGATCAGGTCATGTTTTCAGTTGAAATATTGCCTTCCAGGGTCAGTTATCTCATGAATCCATAATTGACTCTATTCTCTGATGCCAGAAGTAGTGTTCTTGGAAAGTAATTCATAACTTGCAACCTCACTAGCTCTCATTGTCTGAGAGTCTATCTCTAGTCTATCTCTACTCTATTGCTATATCTAGTGTCTCCTTATTGTTGTTATTCAGTGATTTTACAATTGTGGCTGACTCTTTCTTACCCCATTTGGGTTTTTCTAGGCAAAGATAGCAGAATAGTTTTCCATTTTCTTTTCCAGCTCATTTTACAGAAGAGGAAACTGAGGCAAACAGGATTCAGTGACTTGCCCAGGGTCATATAATTAGTAAATACTTGAGGCTAGATTCAAACTCAGGAAGCTCAGGAAGATTCCAAGCTCTGCATTCCATATTCTATGCTACATAGCTGCCTAGTTATCTTCTGTTGGGTGACTGACTCCATTGTAAGATGCCATGTCCAATGAGAGGGGGAGAAAATTTGTTTCTTCCATTCTCAAACTGCTCTCTGGTTAAGAGGCAGAGGTGTTATACTCCTCAACTTTCTTTGCCTTGAACTATTCCTTAACTTAATCTATAGCTGGCAGAATTAGTTTTTTAAAGTCTATCTGGGCACAGTCAAATCTATCAGTACCAATGACAGTCTTCACTTCTAATATGATAAGAACAAAACCAAAACCAAACCTTTTTCATACTTGATAACAAGAGTTAAATATTAATTCATTTGGACATTCATTCCTCATCATCTGTTATAAGCTTTTATATTTCCTTCAGTTATTATATTAATCGAATTGGGTGGAGGGAACCTAATTCTAACCACCATGTATTAATAAGGGAAATGAGACCTTGAGTAGTTAAATGACTTGCTGAATGTCACACATGTATTAATAGAGCATTTCTGGGATTTGAACTCACATCTTCACATCAAATTTAGTGATCTCATCATTCTATTATTGTTATTTCTTACTTTATATGAGGGCCCGTATTCTAAAAGGAATGTGCTTTCTTCCAAGCTTTAATTCAGTTACTTTTTAGAAATAAATCACTTTCATATGTAAGCATTCATGTTTCCTTCAATGCCAATTCTACTCTGAAAGATTTAACTATGAAAAACTCTATCAGGCATTAACGCCTTAGTTTGAATTGACTGTTCAGATTAGCTTCCAGAGCAAGGCCATGAAGAAGTTCTTACCTTGAATTTGGATGTCTCGCTTCTTCCTACTTAAGATTTTTTCTTCATCCTTTCAACTGAAAGCCATTATACTTTATATATCTGTTTACATTTTGTATCTCCAAGCAAAATATAACTCTTATTATTAGGGTCTTTTTTTTTAACCTTCATATCTCTGTTGCCTATCATAGAATTTTGCACACAGTAGACACTTAATGAAGGCTTATCAAATTGAATTGATGGTTACTATAAGCTCAGGAAAGATCCAGAACATAGGGATCTATGCCATATAGATCTACACCATAAAGAGAAAATCTGCATTGATAGCACTATAATGGGAGATTCTAGCATTTGAGGGATAGCTAGAGGGCACAGCGTGGTGAATATTATAACATAGGAGAGGAAATTGAAATGGAAACAGGGAGACAACAGACTCAATTCATCATTTTGTTTAGATCATCCCCATCTGTTATATAGGGCATCTGAACAGAAGATTGAATCTGGTTTTAGAAGAAATGGATAAAAAGCGAAGGGAGGAATAAGCAGAAATGACACCACTTAGAAGAAAAAAGAAAGAGATTTTACCTTGAAAAGTTCCAAGAATGGACCAAGTAGAGTCAGTGTATTGTGGATACTAACAAAGAGAAAATATTCTCTTGGCCCTCTTAACAACCAACCCACACTTGGATGTCATCCTTAGGTGAGATAGTTCCAGATACTTTAATAAATCAAGAAGACTGTCAGAAATAGTCTAAATGAGATCATCAGATAGATTAACCCCTTAGAGACTTAGCTGGAAGGAGAAGAACAATTGGGATTAAAAGAAAAAGGAGTTGGAATATTTTGCAAGGAATCACTCTCTACACACGAGAGACTTTAAATATTTTTAAAAATATAAAAGCAAAAGACTGCTAGCTCTAATAGAAACAAGGTCATTCAGTTATAGAGTCCTGGTCACCTCTCATTGGTGCCATGCAAATATCAAGGGATTGTGGGTAAAAGGAGGTTGATTTAATGACCCAGTTTACTTAGCTTGCCTACTTTAAAATCCAGAGCTGCCCTGGGTCTCAGACTCACTGACTACCTACTTTAATCAGCATTTTGCAGGCAGAATATTAGCTTTTTTTCAGTAATTCCATCTGGAAATTAGTTTCAAAAGAAGGACCTGAAGGCCTCAAACAAATATTTATTTTTTTATTTTTTTAATCTTAAATACCTCAAAATTTTTACTTTTAGGAAAATATTCACTTGATTTTTTTTTTTTTTACAAAGTATGTAATCCCCCACAAAGTAAATTGAAGACATGAAGTTAATATAGCTCAGAAGTTCTGAATACAATTACTTAGCCTAATAGAAAAATTAAGAGAAAAAAAAAAAAGCAAGAGTTGCTTTTTTTTTTTCTTTTAGTTTTGTATTTTGGCAAGTAGAGTTTTTTTTTTTAATTTTGAGAAAAAATGGCAACTGATATTTAATTCAAAATTCACCTCCTTGGAAAAAAAGTCTTTATTACACTTTAAAATTCACCTCCTTGGAAAAAAAGTCTTTATTACACTTAAGAAATTTTGATCTTGGGAATTATATAGTCGCAAACGCAAACCAGCTCAGCATTAAAATGCTCTTGATATTGAATCAATCAAACAATAAATATTGATGCAGCACCTTCTATGTACCAGATATTCAATTAAACATTGGGGATGCAAAAGGTAAAAAAAAAAAAAAAAATCCTCTGTCATTAAACATAATACCTTCTAGTGTGGAAGCCAATATGTAAATAGGGGGTGAAAAAAACAGAGACACAAAGTGGAAAGGAGTGTAGTATAATGGGAAACACTAGCAAATGTGGAGATCAGAAAAAGGCTTGATGCCTAAGGTGGAACCTGAGATGAGTTCTGAAAGAGGAACAAATCAGCTATGTGAGGCCAGGACCAGCAGGAAGAATGGAAGAAAAAAGACTTAATTTCCATGATTCAATCTTGCACAGATTCTCTTTCCAGTGTATGGAGCCCAACATTTTTGTTAACTAATACTGCATAGAAGACTTAGCATTATACTTCACCATAACAAAATTAAATATATGGATAGGTCCATTTTCCTTTCCATTTAATGGGTTTTATTTTACTGAAATACCCCAAGAAAACTATTAGAAGACATAGTCACATAAAAGGTGCTCTATCAGCCAAGATTCTAGAATATAGGTTGATATTTGAGAGTGTGTAAAAAAAGAAAAGTAAAAGATTCCTCTTTATTCTACAGAATGTTCTGTTCTTCTCTGTTCTACAGGTCTGTGGTAAGGTAGCAGTGAAATTAAGGGTTATAATGCAGTATAGAAATTCTAACCAGTATTTGTGTTTATAACTTTCATGACCTCTGTCATATTCTGTCACATCACGAATGGCTAAGAATAGATCAAATTGTTAATCAGGATGGAGATATCTCTTAAGAGCTAAAATCTACTCTATAAGGCTAGAAAACATAAATTTCAGCATATAGTATATAGTTGGATGGAAATGCCATGGAATTTATCTATTTGTAACAACACAGATCTATAAGTTGAGAGGTTCACAATAGGTTTGAGAAGGCTACACTATGTAACAAGTTAGGAAACACATAAAAGAAGAGATGCCAAAAATTCTAGAGAAATGTATGATAGGAAAAAATGTATCAGTCATATATTGGGAGAGAGGAATAATCAAAGGATAATCCAAAAGTTCACTGATAATTACACAATAGAAAATTAAAGTGAAGAAGGACTAAAGGATGAATATGCAGTAGAATATGGAGAGGATGGGACAATTAAGGATAGGAGGAAACTCGAATTAGTAGAAAGCATACATATATACATATATATATATATATTCATGAATGAATATGAATATTCATACATTTATTCATTCCATGAGTATTGACTAGTTGTCCTCCACATCAGGTATTAATCTGGGCTCTGGAAAGACAAAGACAAATTGGCAAGAATTTGTCATCAGTGAAATCACAGAGACATTATAGAATTAGAACACAAATTTTTTTTTCCTGCTAGGCACTGGAGGGTAGGGTGTTTTTAGTGGTTGCTTTCCTTTAGACATTTAACCTAACTCTTAAGAAAATAACAAGCAAACATTTAAATGCAAAGGAAAAGGAAGGAATTTATCCCCAAATTTTTCTTCCCTCTCTACATAACAAAGGTTAAGTATTTGAAGCCAGATTTGAACTCAGGTCCTCCTGATTTCAGGGTTGATACTCTATCCACTGTTTTGTTTTTTAAGAATAGAATTTTATTGCTGCAAAAGAAGCTGCTCTATTTGATAGATGAGGAAGCCAATAATTCTAATGATTTAGTTAAGGTTTCACAGATGTATAGAGATGGAATAAAGACTGAACATAGGTCTCATGATTCCTTCTAGTCAGTTAGAATTATATTTTAAAAATTGCAGATAAATTCCTTGAACCTTTCCTAGCTGTGTGACCCTGGGTAAATCACTTAACTCCAATTGCCTCAGGGAAAAAAAAATAAAAAACTCTAAAAACATCAAAGAAGTTTAATCAATATAAACTGGTTCAACCAAATAAAAAAATCTCTCTCTCTCTCTCTCTCTCTCTCTCTCTCTCTCTCTCTCTCTCTCTCTAGCATCTCTTTGAATCTGTTTCCTTGTCTGCAAAATTGGGATAATAATGCCTGTATTATATATGGAACTTATTTTTACATGGTCATTGTGAAGATCAAATGAGATAATATTTGTGAAGTCCCTAGCAGGGCACCTGGTACATGGACATATAGAGAAGAATTAATTTAAGTTCATCTTGAGATTTCTTAATTACAATTTTTTATTACTTATGGGGGATTTTCATCTTTTTTTTCTCATTTAGAACCATCTACATTAAGAATTTACAAAAAGGATGAAACTTAGATGGAGAAGATAGGAACAGAATCAGTGTTAAACATTACATCTATGGTAGAAAAAAATTATGTTTTTATTTAAAGAGTTTACGGAAATAAGAAAATCAAATATAAGGCATTATGAGATTTAGTCATGTTTCAAGTCTCCTCTAATCAGTTCATTGCTAATTTGGGATGGCCATCCAGATTATACTTATGTGAGCAGAAATAGGACTCACAGTCATTAGCTGGAAAAAAAAATTCAAAAAAATAATGCTTAGTGGAGATCAGACAGAACAACTAAGAATATAAAAAACTCACAGTCATTTAGGACTTCACTAGTTCTTGCAAATTTGGCAACCTGAAAGGATATAGAGGATGGGAAAACTACTAGAACCTGATAGGATGTTAGCATCTAGAATACATAAGCCAGAACCAGTAGTCTCTTTTGTTTAAAACAAACAAAACTAAGAACTTACCTTTGAGAAATATGAACCAAGAAGTTAATTAATTAAACACACATACAGGGGCACATACATGTACACACACAGGGGCACATATATGCACATGCACAGGGGCACACACACACACAAACACACACCATTCAAAGCCTGATGGATAAAAGCAGTTTTCAGTTGCGAAGAGGTAGCCAGAAAAATCTGAAATGAATAAAAATAAAAAGTTCTGACAACCTTAGTGCCTGGCAATGCAACAACTACAAGACCATGTATCGGGCGCTCGATAAAAATATTACACTAAATCAATGCTTCTGTTGGCCAGTTACAATGAAGGAACAGCACCACCACAATTTTAAAATGACAGTGCTATGGCAAACCAGTCATAATATGCATGAGTTACTACTGTAAGCAATAGATTTAGAGTATTATGAAAATATATGCTTTCTTAAGTGCTGTGAATTATACTGAATTATTCCGAACATCTCTTTTACTGAACTAATGAATCAAAGTGGAGCTTGCCACGTTCTCTACAATCAGCATGTAGAAAACGTATACAGTATATAAGAAATGCAGAGATATGGTATAAATATTGGATTGCTACTCAGAGACAATTTCTGAACCAGGTAGGTCTCATTTTAATTAAAAATAAGCGCTAATTCTGCCATGGAAGAAAATGAGTGGTGTGTGTGTGTGTGTGGGAAGACTCCTAAAATTAAGACTGGGGAATATTTCTGTAACCCTGGAAAGAATATAGACCCTTTTGCTATGAAATAGAGAATAGGGGAAAGTATACTAGAGTTAAAAATAAGTAGCCTGAGTTCACCTTTGCCTTTTACTATCCATGTTAGAATATCATTGGATCTTAATTTCCTTCTCTATAAAAATGAAGGGACTTTAAAAATTCATTCTAGCTCTAAATCTTTCATGCCGGGTGTGTATACCACCTTTAAAACTTCCTTTACATGACCAGAACAAAGTTATTGCATCTCTCTGAGACTAAATGACCTTTAAACTTCCTTCCAAATCTCAGTCTATGATCTTATTAAGATATTCTGTATTTAGAGAGTTTAAGATGAATAAGTAGATAAGCTTAGTCTATTTGTACATCAAGAAAGTAGGGCAATAACTCCACATGGGGCAAAAATAGTTGGCAGGAGTGAAGTGGTAGGGATGGAGAGGAAAAATGATTCAGTAGAAAGGATTCAGTCTTTGAACTTAAGAGCTTTGGAGGGAAGGCAGAACAGAGAGAGAGGCACGATAGCAATGGGACCTTGTGGATTGTGATTAGGCAACATGATGGTTTAAGAGCTGGGACCCTCCAGGTGGCAAGTATATACATGGTAATTTAGTTATTTATAAGATTCTGGGATTCTTAACTGTACCACGTGGTGTTGAGAACTGCAAGATAAATCATAGATTGGTCACCATATGAAAATATGCTAACCTCTAGAACTGTTGTCTTGGACCAGAGCTCTTTTTTCCTGTGATAGTTAAGGCTCTTCATGCAAGCACTTGAATAAATTCTAATATGCACACTCTACATACTATCATTGACACTGAAGGCACTGCTGTCAGAGTTGAACATGGAGGGAGCATGCCTTCACCATAAAAGAACATGGTCTCAGGTGAGACATTTGGATCAACCTGCCATGATGCCAGCATCTTCACTCCCCATCATAGTGTGTTCTCTCTGATTGTGCTAATCTCTTTAAATTATTTTTTCATAATTCATTTCCTTGCCAATTGAATATGATATCCTAGGTATACTGAGGTTTGACTGAAGGATTTCTGTTTTAATATCTTTTAGGATGCTGCTTGGGCCATGATGCTTTGCCTAAGACAATTCTTCTTCATATTGTATCTATTCCTCTTAATCATTCATAGCTTTTACTGCCATTCCCTATTATATGGATGGAACTTCATAGGGGTGAGTGATATCACTTCCTTGTCATCAGACCTCCACATTTTTTTCCATGCTACTGGGGACCTAGAAACTTAAAAAAAAAAAAAAAAAGGCTAAAAATTATGACAAGGCATCCTGATGTAGTGAAATGATCACTGGATTGATTGTTGGAGAGAAAAAGAAGGAGAAAAAGGAGGAGAAGGAAGAGGAGGGGGAGGAGGAGGAAGAGGAGGAAGAAGTTTAAACTGAAGTTGCTCCAGGGAAGCTTTTTGAACTCTCCCAGTTTCCCCTTAAAAATCACATGAAACTAAGGCTATGAACAGAGTCTGATGGAATTAAATCACTCTCCAGATTAAGATAGACTGATAAAACTTCAACAAAAGTAAGTCTCACTGGGGTGAAAAAGTGTTTGGCTCAGGTCAGATAAACTCTGGGAAAGCTGGTGAGAGCATCTTAAGCAACTCAGCAACTGAGACCTTCAGTAGAGGAACAAATAAATAGGGCAGCTTCCAGTCCCAGCTTAAAAGGCAAAGTCTGGGAAACCAGACTGCTGAACAGAACAGGCAAAGCTACCCCACTACAACTGCATAGGAAGCTTGGGACAATACTATCTTTACTCTAGGAATAGAGCTTCACCTTAAAAATAATAATAATAAAAAGAAATACAAAAAGAAAGGGAAAGAAAATGAGTAAGAAACAGAAAAGAACCTTGACCACAGAAAGTTACTATGGGGACAGGATAAACCAAAATGAAGAGAAAGTCAAGAGTTTGAAAAAAGAAGGGGAAAAAATTGTCTGAAGAAAACAAATCCTTAAACAGTAGAATAAACCAAATTGAAAAAGATATACAAAAGATACCTGAAGAAAATCATACCTTAAAAACTGGAACAGGGCAAGTCTAAGGTAATGACTTTATGAAAAGAAAGAATCAGTCAAACAAACTAAAAAGAATGGGAAAAAATGGAAGAAAATGTGAAACACCTCACTGGCAAAACAGCTGACCTGGAAAATAGATCCAGAAGAGAGAACTAATTGGCCTACCTGAAAGCCATAACCTTCTAGATCAAGAATCTATTGATCACCTTCAAAGAGAGATCCCACAAGGAAAACCCCAAGGAACATTGTTGTGAAACTCCAAAACTATAATCTCAAGGAAAATATACTGCAAACTGTCAGATAAAAACAATTTAAATATCAAGGAGCAACAATCAGGATTACCCAGGATCTGGCAGGTTCTACAGTAAATAATCAGAGGGCCTGAAATGCCATATTACAGAAGGCAAAGAACTTGGGGTTACAACCAAAAATTAACTACTAGTGAGACTCAGCAGCATCTTTCAGGGAAGGAGGTAGAGCTTCAACGAAGTAAAAGACTTTCAATAATTTCTATTGAAAAAACAAGAACTAAACATAAAATTTAATCTACAAACACACCAGGCAAGAGAACCATACAAAGGTAAATGGGGGAAAATATATATTTAAAGGTTAAACTGTTTGCATCCCTAGATGGGAAAACAATATTTTTAACTCCTGTGAACTGTATATATTACTGGGACAGACAGAGGGTGGCATCACATGGACTAAAGATGTGGTTGTGAATGGTCTCTAATGTGATGACATCAAAGGAAAAAGACATTAAGGGGTAAGAAAAGATCTGTACCGAAAAAAAGAGGAAAGAGGAGGTATAATGGGACAATTAGTTCACATGAAGAGGGGCAAAAGACTTATTACAATGGAGGAAAAGAAGAGATGAGCATTGTCTGAAGCTTGATGTCATCAGTTTTGGCTTTAAGAGGGAATAATTTAATCATTCAGCTTTCAATTTATCTAATCCTATAAAGAAGTAGGAGGAGAAAGAGGAAGAGAAAAGGAAGGGACAGGATAGAAGGAACAGGCAAGAAGGGAGGGCAGAAACACTAGGGAAAAAAGGTAAGAAAAGGGGGTAAGGGTTGATAGAAGATAAGGTAGTAAGTGGAGTCAGTTTAAAAAAAAAACCCACTAGTAAGAGAAGGGAAAGAGTTGATAGGAGATAAGATAATGGGATGGGGTGGGTAAAAAAGTACATCGTTAAGGACAGGATGGAAAGACAACAAAAGTATATATATAGGGGAGAAAATAGGATGGAGGGAAATATAGAGCTGGTAATCATAACTCAATGTGAATGGGATGAACTCCCCCATAAAATGAAAGCAAATAGCAGAGTGGATTAAAAAACAGAATATTATAATATGTTGCTTACAAGAAACACATTTGACACAGAGAGACATATACAGAAAAAAGATAAAATGCTGGAACAGAATTTATTATGCTTCAGCTGAAGTAAAAAAAAAAAAAGCAAATGTAGCAATTTTGATCTCAGATAAAGCAAAAATAAAAATAGAACTTATTAAAAGAGATAGGAGGGAAAAGTACATCTTGATAAAGGTACTGTACATAAGTATCAATACACTAAATGTATATACACCAAGCTGTAGAGCAAGCAATTTCCTAGAGAAGATTTTAAGCCAGTTATAGGAAGAAATAGACAGCAAAACGATTCTAGTGGGGGATCCTCTCAGAATCAGATAAATCTAACCATAAAATAAACAAGAAAGAAACTAGGGAGAGTAATAGGATACTAGAAAACCTAGATATGATAGACCCATGGAGAAAACTGAATGACAGAAAGGAATACACCTTTTTTTCAGCAGTACATGGCACCTACACAAAATATATTAATAGGGCAACTCACAAATGAATGAACAAAGGCAGAAATAGTAAATGCTTCCTTTTCAGACCACAATGCAACAAAAGCTTATATTCAACAAAGGGTCAGGGAAAGATAGACTAAAAAACAATTTGAAATTAAATAATCTAATTTTAGAGAATGAGTGGGTCAAACAACAAATAACAGCAACAATCCATAATTTTATCCAAGAAAATGACAGTAATGAGACAACATATTAAAATCTATAGGATGTAGGCAAAGCACTTCTTTGGGGAAATTTTATGTCTCTAAATAGCTACATGAATCAAATAGAGAAAGAGGAGATCAATGAACTAGACATGCAGCTAAAATATCTAGAAAAAGAACAAATCCAAAACTCCCAATTAAATACCAAATTAGAAATTTTGAAACTCACAGGTGACAACAATAAAATTAAAACTAAAAAAATCTATTAAACTAATAAACAAAAACAAAAATTGGTTTTATGAAAAACTAGCAAAATAGATAAACCTTGGGTTAATTTGATCAGAAAAAAGAAAGGAAAAAAATCCAAAGAAAAGAAAAAAAAAATCACCAGTATCAAAAATGAAAAGGGTGAGCTTACTATCAATGAAAAAGAAATTAAAGCAATAATTAGGAGCTATTTTGCCCAACTCTATGACAGTAAGTCCAACTAACTAAATCTGGATGAATATTTATAAAAATATAAATTGCCCAGGTTACTAGAAGAGGAAATAAAATACTTAAATAGTCCCATTTTAGAAAAAGAAATTGAACAAGTTGTTAATGAATTCCCTAACAAAAAAATCTCCAGGGCCAGAAAGTGAATTCTACCAAACATTTAAAGAACAATTAATTCCAATACTATGTAAACTATTGGGAAAATAAGTAAAGAAGAAGTCCTGTCAAATTCCTTCTATGCCACAGATATGGCACTGATACCTAAATCAGGAGGGGCCAAAACAGAGAAAGAAAATTACATACCAATCTTCCTAATGAATATTGGTGCAAAAATATTTTAAATAAAATATTAGCAAAGAGATTACAACAAATGACTAAGTGGCATTTATACGAGGAAGGCAGTGTTAGTTCATCTAACCATCTTATACCTCCCAAATTGGATAAGATGACAGGAAAAGATAATGATAAATGTTGTAGGGGATGTGGGAACGTTGGGCCACTAATGAATTGTTGGCAGAGTTGTGAAGTAATCCAACCATTCTGGAGAGTAAGCTGGAACTGTGCCCAAAGGATTATAAAACTATGCATACTCTTTGACACAGCAGTCATAAAGGAAAGAATAGGACCTATTTGTGCAAAAATGTTTGTAGCAGTCTTTTTTTGGTAGCAAAGAATTGGAAAAGGACTGGATGTGTTGAGGTTGGAAGGGGACCCCAAAAATTTTGGGTGCCACCAGGTATCTCAAAAGAATTTGAAGGCTTGAATCTGTCTCTTTAGCTAAGAGGCAAAGCTTTATTGTAAGTAATGCCATTACAAAGGAGGCTTGAATTATAAGGGAATTCAGCAGAGAAAAATAAGCAAGGAGATACATTTTTCCAGCTTTCAATCAGAGATATGCTAATTCTATGGCTCATAGATAGGAAACAGTGGTCTCTGGAATTTGGTTCTCTTGACCAGATTATTACTGACAAGATTATCAGTCAGCAATGAATTGAGGAGTGGTCTTATTCACTATTGTCTTAGGAGTTTGATCTGTGGGAGTTTCCTGAATCCAGAAGCTATCTGACTAAGGAGTAGTCAAACATTGGGCATGGAGGTTTCCTGAGGCAGATGCCAAAGCTAGAATCTTAAACCTAAGATTACCACTTATTGTTAGAACAGAATCCCCCCAAGGTCAGGGGATGCCAGAATCAAATTACTTCAGATGCCCATCAATTGGGGTATGGCTGAACAAGTTATGGTACATGAAGTTAATGGAATATTATTGTTCTAGAAAAATGACTAACAAGTTCATTAAAGAAAGACCTGGAAAGATTTACATGAAATGATGCTGAATGAAACAAACAGAAGCAGGAATACATTATACACAATAATTGTAAGAATGTGTGATGATCAACTATGAAAGGTTTGGTTCTTTTCAATTGTTCAGTGATCCAAAGCAATCCCAATAGATTTTTTTTTTAATTTAATAGCCTTTTATTTACAAGTTCTATGTATGGGTAACTTTACAGCATTGACAATTGTCAAACCTCTTGTTCCAATTTTTCCCCTCCTTCCCCCCATCACCTCCCCCTGATGGCAGGATGACCACTAGATGTTAAATATATTAAAAATATAAATTAGATACACAATAAGTATACATGACCAAACCGTTATTTTGCTGTACAAAATGAATCGGACTCTGAAATACTGCACAATTAACCTGTGAAGGAAATCCAAAATACAGGTGGGCAAAAAAATAGGGATTGGGAATTCAATGTAATGGTTTTTAGTCATCTCCCAGAGTTCTTTCACTGGTCGTAGCTGGTTCAGTTCATTACTGCTCCATTGGAAATGATTTGGTTGATCTCATTGCTGAGGATGGCCAGGTCCATCAGAATTGGTATTATTGTTGAAGTATATAATGATCTCTTGGCCCTGCTCATTTCACTCAGCATCAGTTCGTGTAAGTTTCTCCAGGCCTTTCTGAATACATCCTGTTGATCATTTCTTACAGAACAATAATATTCCATAATATTCATATATTCATATACCACAATTTATTCAGCCATTTTCCAATTGATGGGCATACACTCAGTTTCCAGTTTCTGGCCACTACAAAGAGGGCTGCCACAAACATTCGTGCACATACAGACCCTTTCCCTTCTTTATGATCTCTTTGGGATATAAGCCCAGTAGTAACACTGCTGGATAAAAGGGTATGCAGAGTTTGATAACTTTTTGAGCATAGTTCCAAATTGCTCTCCAGAATGGTTGGATGTATTCACAGTTCCACCAACAATATATTAGTGTCCCTGTTTTCCCACATCCCTTCCAACATTCCACATTGTTTTTCCCTGTCATTCTAGCCAGTCTGACAGGTGTGTAATGGTATCTCAGAGTTGTCTTAATTTGCATTTCTCTCTTTAATAATGACTTGGAGCATCTTTTCATATGGCTAGAAATAGTTTCAATTTCTTCATCTGAGAATTGTCTGTTCATATCCTTTGACCATTTTTCAATTGGAAAATGGCTTGATTTTTTTATAAATTAGAGTCAATTCTCTATATATTTTGGAAATGAAGCCTTTATCAGAACCTTTGACTGTAAAAATAGTTTCCCAGTTTATTGCGTCCCTTGTAATCTTGTCTGCATTAGTTTTGTTTGTACAAAAACCTTTCCAGTTTGGTATAGTCAAAATTTTCTATTTTATGATCAGTAATGATCTCTAGTTCTTCTTTGGTCATAAATTCCTTCCTCTTCCACAGGTCTGAGAGGTAAACTATCCTCTGTTCCTCTAATTTATTCATAATCTCATTCTTTATGCCTAGGTCATGAACCCATTTTGACCTTATCTTGGTATATGGTGTTAAGTGTAGATCAATGCCTAGTTTCTGCCATATTAGTTTCCAATTTTCCTAGCAATTTTTGTCAAATAGTAAGTTCTTATCCCAAAAGCTGGGGTCTTTGGGTTTGTCAAACACTAGGTTGCTATAGTTGTTGACTGTTTTGTCCTTTGAACCTAACCTATTCCACTGATCAATTAATCTATTCCTTAGCCAATACCAAATGGTTTTAGTAACTGCTGCTCTATAATATAATTTTAGATCTAGTACAGCTAAGCCACCTACATTTGATTTTTTTTTTCATTAATTCCATTGAAATTCTTGACCTTTTGTTTTTCCATATGAATTTTGTTGTTATTTTTTCTAGGTCATTAAAATACTTTTTTGGGAATCTGATTGGTATACCACTAAACAAATAGATTAGTTTAGGTAGTATTGTCATCTTTATTATATTTACTCGCCTTATCCAAGAGCATTTAATATTTTTCCAATTGGTTAGATCAGACTTAATTTGTGTGAAAAGTGGTTTGTAATTTTGCTCATAAAGTTTCTGATTTTCCCTTGGCAGATAGATTCCTAAGTATTTCATACTATCAGTAGTTACTTTAAATGATTCCATTTAAATGATTCTCTTTGTAACTCTGTTAGATTTTCTTAGTGATGTATAAGAATGCTCATGATTTATGTGGGTTTATTTTGTATCCTGCAACTTTGCTAAAGTTGTGGATTATTTCTAATAACTTTTTAGTAGAATCTCTGGGGTTCTCTAAGTATACCATCATATCATCAGCAAAGAGTGATAATTTGGTTTCCTCATTGCCTACTCTAATTCCTTTATGTGGTGTTCTTTTTCCAAAACACAGCCAGGTGATAAAAGTTCAAATCTTTTATTGTTTTCTCAATAGAGCCTGGTTAGCTCAGAGGCCTATCTCTCTGCTTGGTTTTAAGAGATCTTGCAGCTTTATCCTTGGCTTCTGCCTCTGCTTTCTTCAGCCTCCAGCCAGCACCAAGTTGGAAGATGCAATGAATCTCTTTTGACTCGAAGATAGGGCTTGTAGGCTTTCTTGCAGAGTGCTCCTCTCTGACTCCTGGGAATGCTCCCAAGTAAAAGCTCTCAAGTAAACTCTCTCAAGTAACTAATTCAAGCTCTAAGAGCTTCCTGTATATATATCATCTCCCAAAGGTTAACTCTGCCTTCTGGAGGGAGAGGGATTCTGGGTTATCTCCCAGAGTGCTCTCTGGCCCTAAGGGAGGTGTGAATTCGGGTACCTCTTTCTAAACCCTGAACTCTCCCAAACATGTGAACTCCATTGAGTACTTAGATACTTATGAGCTCTCTAAAGGTGTGTCTAAGATCAAATCAATCATGTTGAACCATGCCAAATTGGATAATTATTGTCTCTATCAATTCCAATGGCTTAACACTTTGTAAAGATTCCAACACCTTTAATCTCTTTCTCAACTCTTATTGCCAAAGCTAGCATTTCTAAGACAGCATTGAATAGTAACAGTGATAGTGGGCAACCTTGTTTCATTCCTGATCTTATTGGGAATGGTTGCAGTTTTTCCCCATTATATATGATGCTTACTGATGGTTTTAAATAGATGCTGCTGATTATTTTAAGGAAAAGTCCATTTATTACTATACTCTCAAGTGTTTTTAATAGGAATGGATGTTGGATTTTGTCAAATGCTTTTTTTGCATCTATTGAGATGATCATATAGATTTTTGTTAATTTGGTTATTAATATGGCCAATTATATTGATAGTTTTCCTAATATTGAACCAGCCATGCATTCCTGGTATAAATCCTACTTGATCATAGTGTATTATCCTGGGGATGATTTTCTGTAGTCTTTTTGCTAATATCTTATTTAAGATTTTAGCATCAATATTCATTAGGGAGATTGGCCTATAATTTTCTTTCTCTGTTTTCAACCTACCTGGTTTAGGTATCAATACCATGTCTGTGTCATAAAAGGAATTTGGTAGGACTCCTTCATTCCCTATTTTATCAAATAATTTATATAGCATTAGGGCCAATTGTTCTTTAAATGTTTGGTAGAAGTCACATGTAAATCCATTTGGTCCTGAGGATTTTTTCTTAGGGAGTTGATTAATAGCCTATTCTATTTCTTTTTCTGAAATGGGACTATTCAAGCAATTTACTTCCTCCTCTGTTATCTGGGAAGTCTATATTTTTGGAGGTAGTCATCTATTTCACTTAGGTTATCAAATTTATTGGCATAAAGTTGGGCAAAATAACTCCTTATTATTTCTCTAATTTCCTCTTCATTGGTGGAAAGTTCTCCCTTTTCATTTTTAAGACTACTAATTTCATTTTCCTCCCTCCTTTTTCTAATCAGATTTACCAAAGGCTTATCTATTTTATTGGCTTTTTCATAGAACCAACTCTTAGTTTTATTAATTAGTTCAATAGTTTTTTTATTTTCAATATTATTAATTTCTCTTTTTAATTTTAGAATTTCAAATTTAGTATTTGATTGGGGCTTTTTAATTTGGTCTTTTGTTAGTTTTTTTTTAGTTGCAAGCTCAATTCATTGATCTTCTCTTTCTCCGTTTTATTCAAGTAAGCTTCTAAGGATATAAAATTTCCTCTTATTACCGCTTTGCCTGCATCCCATAAATTTTGGTATGATGTCTCATCGTTGTCATTATCTTGAGTGAAATTATTAATTGTATCTATAATTTGCTGTTTCACCCAATCATTCTTTAAGATGAGTTTGTTTAGTTTCCAATTACTTTTTGGTCTATTTACCCCTAACTTTTTGTTGAATGTAGTTTTTATTGCATTGTGATATGAAAAGAAAGCATTTACTATTTCTGCTTTCTTGCATTTAATTTTGAGGTTTTTATGTTCTAATATATGGTCAATTTTTGAATAGGTTCCATGAACTGCTGAGAAGAAAGTATATTCCTTTCTGTCTCCATTCAATTTTCTACAAAGATCTAACATACCTAATTTTTCTAATATTCTATTTACCTCTTTAATTTCTTTCTTATTTGTTTTGTGGTTTGATTTGTCTAATTCTGAGAGTGCAAGGTTGAGATCTCCCACTATTACAGTTTTGTTGTCTATTTCTTCTTGCAACTCTCTTAACTTCTCCTTTAGGAAGTTGGATGCTATACCACTTGGTGCATATGTGTTTAGTACTGATATTGCTTCGTTGTCTATGCTACACTTTAGCAAGATGTAGTTTCCTTCCTTACCTCTTTTAATTAGATCATGTTTTTCTTTTGTTTGATCTGAGATAAGGATGGCTACTCTTGCTTTTTTGACTTCACCTGAAGCATAATAGATTTTGCTCCAGCATTTTCCCTTTACTCTGTATGTATCTCCCTGCTTTAAATGTGTTTCTTGTAAACAACATTGTGGAGGTTTTCTGGAGGCAGCCTTGTCTCAGTTAAAATAAATAATTATTCCAAAATCACAGCCAGGTGGTAAAAATGCAAACGTTTATTTCTCCTTCCAAATTAGCCTGGTTAGTTGAGGCCTATCTCTCTGCCTGGCTCCAAGAGATCTTGCAGCTTTGTCCTTGGCTTCTGCCTCTGCTTTCTTCAGCCTCCAGCCAGCACCAAGGTAGAAGATACAAGGAATCTCTCTTGCCTTGAAGACAGGGCTTGTAGGCTTTCTTCCAGAGTGTCCTGTCTCCAACCCCATCGATGTTCCAGAGAAAATTCTCTCTAGCTCTACGAGCTTCCTCCATATATATCATCTCCCAAAGGTCAACTCCTCCTTCTCGAGGCAGGGATTATGGGTTATCTCCCAGAGTGCTCTCTGGTCCTAAGAACTTCAAGGGAGGTGTGAATTCAGACTAAGCCATCCCTGAATTCTCCCAAACGTGTGAACTCCATTGAATACTTAGATACTTATGAGCTCTCTAAAGGTATGAACACAAACATTGTTCTATCAGTTCCACTTAGTACCTTGTTTCAAGTTTTGGCCCAAAATATCTCTTTCTAAGATCAAATCAATCACACTGAACCATGCCAAACCAGATAACTATTGTCTCTATCAACTCCAATGTCTTAACACTTTATAAAGATTCCAACACAACACATTGTAGGGTTCTGACTTTTGATCCAGTCTGCTATCTGCCTCCTCTTTATGGGAGAGTTCATCTCATTCACATTTACGGTCAAAATTACTAATTCTGTATTTCCTGCCATCCTAATATCCCCAAATTAGGCTTTACTTTTTCTTATCCCCCAACCCTCTTTCCCCTTTTTAAGCTTATGTGCCCCACTTGTATCCCGACGCTCACTCTCTTTAGAATCCCTCCCTCCCCCACTTTGAATCTTTTCCCCTTTCTTGTATTCTTCCCTTATTACTCTTTTTCTTTTCCCTTTTCCTCTCTCCCTTTTTCATGAGGCAAGAGAGAATTTTCTCTAAAACAAGTATATCAATTTCCTGGGAATTTTTTATCTTTTCCAATTCATATTTCAGGAAGTTGTTGCTCTCTTGTAAAGCTTCTCTTTCCTTTCCCCATTTTTCTTCCTAGCCAACTCTGATGAGAGTAAGATTCACACAATGTTCCTCCCCCTCTCTAAATTCCCTCAGATATGATGTTTCCTTTGCCTCTTCATGGGAAACTGCATCCCCTCTTTTGCAGTTTCCCTCTTTTTATCCCCTCTTCCCACCTTTTCTGCCATCATCCCTTTTCCATGTCTACTTCCATTTTTTTATGTTATATCAGTAAAATCAAATTATACATGTAGTCTTTTTTGTATATCCACAACAGAAATATAAATCTCAAGAGTTCCTTTCACCTTTTCTGCATCTCTTGAGTCCTATGGTTGGAGATCAAATTTTTTGTTTAGTTCTGGTTTTTTCCTTAGAAACAAATGAAATTGATTTGTTTCATTAAATGTCCATCTTCTTCCCTGGAAGAAAATGCTCAGCTTAGCGGGATAGTTTGTTCTTGGCCGCATTTCAAGTTCTTTTGCCTTTCGGAATATCAGATTCCAGGCCCTTTGATCCTTTAATGTGGAGGTAGCCAGATCTTGGGTGATCCTTACTGTGGCACCTCGGTATTTAAATTGTTTTTTTTCTGGCTGCTTGTAATTTTTTTTTTCCTTGATCTGATAGTTTTGAAATTTGGCCACAATATTCCTTGGGGTTTTTATTTTAGGGTCTTTTTCAGAAGGTGTTCGATGAATTCTTTCAATGCCTATTTTACCTTCTGATTCTAATACATTTGGGCCGTTCTTTTTGATGATTTCTTATAAAATAGTATCTAGGCTCTTTTTTTCATCATAATTTTTGGAAAGTTCAATAATCCTCAGATTATCTCTCCTAGATCTATTTTCCAAGTCTGTTGTTTTTGCAAGTAGATAATTCATGTTTTTTTTCCAGTTTGTCATTTTTTTGGTTTTGCTTGACTGATTCTTGCTGTCTCAATGAATCATTAGTTTCTATTTGTTCAGTTCTGGTTTTTAATGAATTATTTTCTTCATTAGCTTTTTTTATTTCTTTCTGTATATGTCCAATTGAGTTTTTAAATGAATTGTTTTGCTCTATGGAATTTTTTTCCATTTCACTAATTTTTTTTTTTTTTTTTTTTTTAGTGAATTATTTTCTTTTCCCAAGTCACAGATCCTACTTTCTTGCGAGTTCTTTGTCTTTTCCAATTCACAAATTTTGTTTCCCTGCACTTCCTGGGAATTTTTTATCTTTTCCAATTCATATTTCAGGAAGTTGTTGCTCTCTTGTAAAGCTTCTCTTTCCTTTCCCCATTTTTCTTCCTACTCTCTTTTGAGACTTTTAATGGTCTCTTCTATGAGAGCATTATGTAAAAGGGGACAGGTAACATTCCCCTTTGGGGTATTGTCTGGTGCCTGTTTGCTATTAGTCTCTTCAGGTTTGCAGACCTGCTCTTTTTCTGTATAGAAGCTGTTGATCTTCTTTTCATTTTTTTAATTCATCTTTTAAAGCCTTTAGGGTATGCCTTCTAGGCAAGGGGGTTACCAGCTTCCTCTGCAGAGCAGGGAGAGATGTAAAACGGCTTCTGGCTCTGAGGTATGGGAGTGCTCTGGGTGAAAGTTTCCCCTTCCCCCAAGTGGAGGTGGATTTAGCACTGGCTGAGCTATTGAAGTGCCCAATTGAGCTGTGTGGTTTAGCGACTGCCCAAAGGCTAAAGACTAAGTCATGAAAGTGTCACTGCCCCAGGCCAGAGCCCCTTATGGGGCGGTGGGTATTAGTAGCTGACTAGCAGATAGCCTGGCTCTACTGGAAGTCTCTGCCCTGATGCAAATAGCCCTGCAAAAGCTTTATTGCCTCAAACCAAGTCCCCCACTGTGCAGATTAGAGGCTAACCTGGGCTGTGCCCTCCTGCTGTGCAGGTTTGCAACTGCCCCAAGTAAAAGCCCCTCTCTGTGGGTTGGGACTGCAGGCTTGTGCTGCAATCTGTGTTTTCACTTCCAGTTTGAAGCTCAGTTTAGAGCCTTAGTTTTCTCCCTCCTTGTGCTGATCTTCCCCCAGCCCTGAAGACAAACCTTTTTTTGTGAGACTGCAAATTTTCTTTGGCTGGTGAGTTGTTATACTTCTAATCTTTATGAATTGTAGCAGTCAACACTATTTTTGAAGCTCAATATAATATTGATAAAGAGGGTAAGAGAAGAGCTTAGAAAGTCACATATGCCTTCTCCACCATCTTGGCTCCACCCCCCCACCCCACCCCCCCAATAGATTTTTGGATAGGAAATGCCATCTGCAACCAGAAAAAGAACCAGGAGATTGAATGTAAATTAACACATGCTATGTTCACTTCCTTTTTCTGTTTTGTTTTTATTTTTAAATCTCTCCCATGGGTTTTCCCTTTTACTCTGATTTTTTTCCTAACATAGTTCATAAAGCAATGTGTATTAAAAATAAATAAACAATACAATTAAAAAAAAAGAATAAGAATAAGAGCAAGCAGAACAAGAATAACAAGAAATAAGAGGAGGAAAAGAAGGAGGAAGAAAGAAAGAAAGAAAGAAAGAAAGAAAGAAAGAAAGAAAGAAAAAAGAACACATCACCAAAATTCTTTCTTTTTTTAAATTAAAGCTTTTTATTTACAAAACATATGCATGGGTAATTTTTCAGCATTGATCCTTGCAAAACTTTCTGTTTCAAATTTTTCCTTCTTTCCCCCCATTACCTCCCCTAGATGGCAAGTAGTCCTATACATGTTAAATATATTAAAATATATGTTAAATCAAATATATGTATACATATTTTTACAGTTATCTTGCTGAACAAGAAAAATTGGATCTAGAAAAAAAAAAAAAACCTGAGAAGGAAAACAAAATGCAAGCAAACATCAACAGAAAGTGTGAAAATGCTATGTTGTGGTCCACTCAGTTCCCACAGGCCTCTCTCTGGGTATAGATGGCTTTCTTCATCACTGAACAATTGGAACTGGTTTGAATCATCTCATTGTTGATGAGGATTGTTCATCAGGATTGATCATCATATAGTCTTGTTGTTGCTGTGTAAAATGATCTCCTTGTTCTGCTCATTTTACTTAGCATCAGTTCATCTAAGTCTCCAAGCCTCTCTGAAATTATCCTGCTAGTCGTTTCTTACAGAACAATAATATTCCATTACATTCATATATCATAATTTATTCAGCCATTCTCCAGCTGCTGGGCATTCACTCAGTGTTGGAATCTTTACTAAAGTGTTAAGACATTTCTTTACAAAGTGTTAAAGACATTGGAGTTAATTTAATCTTAGAGTTATTTTGGGCCAGAACTTGAAACAAGATACTAAGTGGAACTGATTGAACAATGCTTGTGTTCACACCTTTAGAGAGCTCATAAGTATCTAAGTATTCAATGGAGTTCACACAAGAATTCAGGGCTGGCTTAGTCTGAATTCACACCTCCCTTGAAATTCTTAGGACCAGAGAGCACTCTGGGAGATAACCCATAATCCCTGCCTCGAGAAGGAGGAGTTGACCTTTGGGAGATGATATATATGGAGGAAGCTCTTGGAGCTAGGAAGAATTTATCCGGAACATCAACAGGGCTCTGAGACAGAACACTCTGGAAGAAAAGACTACTTGCCACAGACTGGAGATTGAGAAGCCACAAGTCGGAGCTGGCTGGAGGCTGAAGAAAGCAGAGGCAGAAGCCAAGGACAAAGCTGCAAGATCTCTTGGAGCCAGGCAGAGAGATAGGCCTCAACTAACTGGGCTAATTCGGAAGGAGAAATAAACCTTTGCATTTTTACCAGCTGGCTGCGATTTTGGAGTAATTATTTATTTCAACTGAGACTAAGGCTGCCTCCAAGGAAAACCACTCACAACTCGGTTTCTAGTTTCTTGACCCTACAAAAAGGGCTGCCAAAGAATTTTGCACATGTGGTTCCTTTTACCTCCTTTAAGATCTCTTTGGGTCAAAGGATGTGAACAGTTTGATAACTTTTTGAGCATAGTTCCAAATTTCTCTCCAGAATGGGTGGATTCATTCACAACTCCACCAAAAATGTATCAGTGTCCCAGTTTTCCCACATCCCCTCGCACATTCATAATTATCTTTTCCTGTCATCTCAGCCAATCTGACAGGTATGTAGTGGTACCTCAGAATTGTTTTAATTTGCATTTCTCTGATCAATATCACCAAAATTCTTATACACATCATTTGTATAACAGAATATGTGGTATTCCAGACATATAGTCTCAACTCTGCAAATAAATGATAGATTTTTATTGATAGAGTTTTTATACATTGCTTGGGTTTATCTTTTAACACTAATAGTAATAATAATAATGAATATTTGTATATACCTACTTTTTGCCAGGCACTAAGCTAAGTAAGTGCTTTACAATTATTATATCATTTGATCCTCACAACAACCATGGGAAATAAGTGCTATTTTTATTTTTATTTTTACCATTGATAACTCTAAAATAAAATGACTAACTCAGGTTCACACAGCTAGTATATGACTGGGACTTGATTTGAATTACAGATCTTCTTGGTTCTGGACCTAGTGCTCCATTTACTTGCTAATTTAGATTATTTCCCTTTCCATTTCCAAAGAATCATTCTTTATAATGTAGATATTTTTTAAAAAAAGAGAAAATTTAGCAAAACCATCAATACATCACAAAAAAAAAATTGACATTATATGTAACATTCCATACTTATGAACTATTTCCCCTCATACTCTAACCTCTGTGATATAGTAGGGACAGGAAGAGAAGCCAATTTCTGAAATATCTCTTTGGGCCAAGTTTTTTCATTATAATTTCGCAACATACATTTTGATTGTTTTATACTTAATGTTCTTTCTGTGTATATTGTTGTGCTTATTCTGTTATTCTTTTTCTGGCACCGCTTCATATTTTAGTAGGTTATGTAAATTTTTTCATTCTTCTTTTTCATGTTTATTATTTTCTATTATAGTGTAGCAATCTTTATTAAGTTAATGAACTAAAAATGTTAGACCATATTCCAAACAATGAGACTCTATCTTTTGTCTCTATTTTTGTTAATACAAGTGCTAAATTTTGGTTGTCTTATTTTTAATTAAAATTTTCTTCCAACCATGCATTCGCTTGTTTTCCTTTCTATAACTCCTCCAAAATGCTTTTTCTCCATCTTTTTTTCACCCTAAACAATTTTGAAAGTATGAGATTAAGCCTAAGGATATTTTGATTTGTTTTCTCTTATTCTTCTTGATTTAGAGCAATGTTGTCAAATTCAAAAGTAGAAGGGAGGGATCACTAAAGGGTTTATAATACCTGAGGATCACATATTGATTAGTTTTAAAATGCATTATTATCCATGTTTATTATATTGTTACTTATTTTTAAATAATTACTAATTGTGATTTAATCATGCTCTTTTTATACTGAGGAGTATCACAGGTCATATGCAGCCTGCAGATCATATATTTAAAGCCTCTACTTTTGAGAATCCCTTCATAAGGGAAAGGGACCTGTATGTGCATGAATGTTTGTGGCAGCCCTTTTTGTAGTGGCTAGAAACTGGAAACTGAATGGATGTCCATCAGTTGGAGAATGGCTGAATAAATTGTGGTATATGAATATTATGGAATATTATTGTTCTGTAAGAAATGACCAACAGGATGATTTCAGAAAGGCCTGGAGAGACTTACACGAACTGATGCTGAGTGAAATGAGCAGGACCAAGAGATCATTATATACTTCAACAACAATACTATATGATGACCAGTTCTGATGGACCTGGCCATCCTCAGCAACGAGATCAACCAAATCATTTCCAATGGAGCAGTAATGAACTGAACCAGCTATGCCCAGAGAAAGAACTCTGGGAGATGACTAAAAACCATTACATTGAATTCCCAATCCCTATATTTATGCACACCTGCATTTTTGATTTCCTTCACAAGCTAATTGGTACAATATTTCAGAGTCTGATTCTTTTTGTACAGCAAAATAACGTTTTGGTCATGTATACTTATTGTGTATCTAATTTATATTTTAATATATTTAACATCTACTGGTCATCCTGCCATCTGGGGGAGGGGGGGGGGGTAAGAGGAAAAATTGGAACAAGAGGTTTGGCAATTGTTAATGCTGTAAAGTTACCCATGCATATATCCTGTAAATAAAAGACTATTAAATAAAAACATAAATTAAAAAAAAGAGAATCCCTTCATATTTTTACTTGTTAGCATTACTCATTTGAGAATCATTTACTTATTTTTCAAATGTTTTCATTGTCTTTAAATATTTTCCAATTACATATTAAAAGTTAATATTCACTAATTTTTTTCTGAGTTCATATATCCTATGGCTATCAAATCATATATACCCTTTTACCCAACAATACTGTAATGCCAAAGAAACTGAGGCAAGATAGAGATTAGAGAGTTTTTCATATTTTATTTGAAAGGGAGAGATTTACTAGGACCAAATGGATCTGTGGTTTGGTCCCAAGGCTGAATGAGACTGTCGTCTCCAAGAATCCAGCTACCAATTGGATAACTTTTTGAGCGTAGTTCCACAAAGATTCTTTTATAGGGTAACAAGAACGATGATCTAATGGGGGAGGCAGCTGGAATGGGAATGACATAATGAAGGGAGGCACTTGGGATGAAATAATGGAGGGAGATTCCAGAGATGAGGAGAGGTACCTGATATTGGAATGATGTCTAAGATATAAGATCTTTATCCTATCAAACATTCTGATGGTTAAGAGGGAAGGGTTATAGCCTGAGGCAGAGTAACTGAGGTAGGACAATTAGGGAAACTGGGTCAGGACATTAAAAGGGAACTGTGGCATGACAATACCACTACCAAATCTATATCCCAAAGAGATTAAAAGAAAAAAAAAAAAAGAAAAATGCTTATGGGCACAAAAATATTTATTACACTTCCTTTTATTGTGACAAAGAATTTGAAAAGGAGGGGATACCCATCAATTGGGGAATGGTGAACAAGTTGTGGTATATGATTTTGATGAAATAATATATGCTATCAGAAATGATGAGCTAGATGCTTTTAGAAAAACCTGGAAAAATTCACATAAACTGATCTAATGTGAAGTGAGCACAATCAATAGAATGGTATATACAATACCAGTGATATTGTACAATGATCAACTGTGAATGACTTAGGTATTCTCAGTAATACAATGATTTAAATCATTTCGAAGGAATTATGAGGAAAAAATGCTATCAAGAAAAAATGCTATCTCAAGACAGACCGAGTGGAGTCTGGATGCAGATCAAGGCCTACTTTCATTTTAGCTTCCTTGATTTTTCTCCTTTTTTTGGTCTGTGTTTTGTTTTACAACATGACTAATATAGAAATATGTGTTGCATGACTGCTCATGTATAAACGATATCAAATTCTTGCCTTGTCAATAAAGGGTGAGGAGATGGAGAAAGGGAAAGAATTTGGAATTCAAAATTAAAAAATATGTAAAAATTGGTTTTACATATAATTGGAAATAATAAAATGTTAAATAGGAAAATTTTGAAAATCTGAGAAGAAAAGCAATTTGATATGTTATACACATGAAGTCATGCAAAATACATATCCAAATTAGTCATGTTGCAAAAGAAAACACAGATAAAAAAGAAACAGGAAAAAATGAAGAAAGCTTTTTAAAAAATAATAAGCAGTATACAGTCAGAATTCATCAGTTCTTGCTCTGAAAGCAGCCATGAGTTTTCATTGGAATTTTCTTGGATAATTGTGTTGAACAGAGGAGCTAAGTCTTTCATAGTTGATCATCCTGACAATACTGTGGTTACTCTATATAGTGGTTTCTTGGTTCTACCCACTTCACTTTGCCTACTCTGCTTACTTCACTAAGTTCTTATAAATCTTCCCAGGTTTTTCTGAAACCATCTAGTTCATCATTTCTTATACTACAATAGTATTCTATTACAACCACATACCACATCTTGTTCAACCATTACACAGTTGATGGGCATCTCCTCAATTTCCAATTGTTTTTTTTTTTCTAATAACATTTTATTTTTTTCCAATTACATGTAAAAATAGTTTACACTATTCATTTTTGTAAGATTTTGAGTTTCTAATTTTTTTTTCTTTCCCCAAGAGAGAAGGCAATCTAATATGTTATGCATATATAATCATTTCCATTGTTGTGAAAAAAGTTGTGAAGGTTGTGAAAAGGTTGTGAAAGGTTGTGAAAAAAACTAAGAACAAAAGGGGAAAATCACAAAAAATAAAAAGCAAACAAATAAAAAAAGGTGAAAATAGGAACAGCCTTTGATCCTCATTCAGGTTTCATAATTTTCACTTTGAATGTGTTTGGCATTTCACATACCAAGTCTATTGAAGTTATCTTGAATCGGTATATTGCTGAGAAGAGCTAAGTCCATCACAATTGATCATCACATAATCTGGCTGTTACTATGTACAGCGTTCTGATTCTGCTCACTTTACTCAGCAATAGTTCATAGAAGTCTTTCTAGGTCTTTCTGAAATCACTCTGTTGATCATTTCTTATAGAGCAATACTGTTATATAACATTCAATATACCATAACTTATTCAGCCATTACCCAACTGATTGGCCTCTATTCAATTTCCAATTCCTTGACTCCACAAAAAGAGTTGATACAAGCATTTTTTGTGCATGTGAGTCTTTTCCTCTCTTTTCTCATCTGTTTGGAATATAGACTCAGTATTGAGACTGCTGGATCAAAGATCATGCACAATTTTATAACCCTTTGGAGATGGTTCCAAATTGTTCTCTAAAATGGTTAGATCAGTTCACAACTCCACCAATGAATTAATGAGTAATTATTATTTCTCCATTTGTTTATATCTGTATTTGTGTGAAAAATCTTCTGTATTTGTGTTTATTTGGTTTATATGTGGTTTATTTTTGGGTTTGTTGTAGTTATACTCCCAAGTATTTTATATGGGATGTAGTTATTTTAAATGAAATTTCTCTTTCTTTCTCTTACTACTACTGCCTTTTGTTGGTAGTAAATAGAAATGATGATAAATTATGTGAATTATTTTGTATACAGAAATTGCTAAAGTTTTTAATTTTTCCAAAGAGTTTTCAGTTTATTGATTTATTTGATTATTTATTTATCTGAGGCAAAACTTAGTCATTAGAATGTTCAACTTCTAGTTGGACTAGTATATAGTAATAAGACCTGAATTAAAATCCTTTCTCAGATTATATTTAAATGACTTTATTATATATATATAATATTATAATTAAATGGTTTTATGTGCACTGAGAAACTCACAATATCTCACATTCAGTTTAATCTGTGAAATGGGAATAGAAAGAGTACTTACTACATTAGGATTTTTATGATAAATTTATAATTCTATATACGCTAGTTGTTATTTTCCCATTTTAAATACTGTGTAGATTATTTTCATTGTTCTACTTGTTTCAGTCTTCATTAGTTCACATACATTTTTCATATTTCTTTAATGTTCTATTGTATTTATTTTACAATCAACCAGTAAATAAGTATTGATGTTATCATAAAGTATTATGCCACAGTTCCCTTTTAATGTCCTGACCCACTTTCTCCATTGTCCTATTTAGTTACTCTGCCTCAGGTTATGACCTTTCCCTCTTAATATTTAATGAGATAAAGGTTTTATATCTTTAGGCTATAATCATTCCTTCTTAATGTTTGACAGGATAAAGGTCCATCTATTTCAGACATCAGTAACCTCTCCAGTAACTCCCTTCATTGTGTCATCCTAGGTGCCTCCCCCTATTAGGCTATCCCCATCCAGGTACCTCCCCCATTATGTCATTGTTCTTGTTATTCTATAAAATATCTTGCTGTCTAAAACTTAGTGCTGGATTCTTTGAGATGCTAGTCTCGTCCAGCCCTGGGACCAACCATGAATCCATTTGGTCCCAGTATATCTCTCCATTTAATAAACTATTAAATTGGTCTCTAATCTTTGTCTTGCTCAGTTTCTCTGGCATTACAAAAGTGTACTACTTTAAATATTTTTACATATGTGCAAAATTATTTTCGCTCATGGCTTCCTTTAAGTACAAAGTAAACAGTATAATTTCTGGATCAAAAGGAATGGACATTTTAGTTACATTTGTAACAGAATTCCAAATCATTTTCTAGAGCACTTGGGCTAGTGAAGAATTTTATTAACAGTGTAATAGTGGGCCTATCTTTCCCAGACCTCCCAGTGATAACTGTTTCTGTCTTTTGTCAGCTTTACCAATCTGCTGGCTGTGAGCTGAAACCTCAGAGTTGTCTTCAATTGTTACATTAGTGATTTGGAGCAATCTTTCAAATAGTCAATAGATTTTGAGAGCTCTTTGTTCATACTCTTGGATAATTTTTATATTTGGGATTGACTCTTGATCTCATAGTTGTTGTTGTTGTTTTTTTTTTTGGTGTGTGTGTGTGTGTGTGTGTTCGTTCATAACATTCATAGCAAACCTTTATTAGAGATATTGCTGCAACAATTTTCCTCCAATTTGTTTTTGTAAAAGCAGTTATTTTCATATATTCAAAATGTTCCGATTTATATATATTCTAACTTTTTTTTGACCAATAATTTTTTTTTTGAATACAGAAAAGATTTATTTTACATTCTTGCGAGAATGGGTGTACCCCCAATTCCACAGAATAGAAACACATCTACATAAGTCAGGTAAAGCATTTTTATGGGGTTTAATTAGCCCAATTTCTTCCTCCTGGATCCTGACCAATCAAGACCCTTTCTAGGTTACCATTCTTCCTTATAAAGTGTATAGTATAACCAATTTTAAGCATAATATGACTTGAGTAGTTCTTCCTTTGGTTCTTTGAGCTCCTGATGTTGATCACATCTCAATTCCTTCCTTGTCCAAGAAGGAAACTCTCTTTTCTTATCACATGGCCAGTCCCTGCCCTCAAGGAACTCACATTCTTAATTCTTATGGAGAAAGAGTATCTGAAGGGAGGAAGGGGAAGTCCAGTGAGCTCTCATTCAAATCTAAACCCTGACTCTGATTATTCTCCTTGTAGGTTTCAATTTTCTAATTTAAGTTTCATTTCTCCAATTTAATTTTCATAACTGTGGAAACCACATAATTGCCCATCCATTTCTCACAATTCTCCCTCCCTTTAGAAAAAAATAATTCTGTTTCCATAGTATTTCTGGAATGTTTTATTAGCATTGCCATCCTGTAGCACTATCCCTTTTTCTCCTCTACTAGATCAACGTAACCATCTAATAACATTTTGGTAGCTATCTTCAAGCTACAAGAAAGTACAAGATGAGTGCATCCTCTTTCCTCAATGAGGTCAGTAAGTGACTCTTAATCTTTGCCTCTTCAACTCCCTCCCTTCTACCAGAGAACTTCAACATACATATTTTCTCATATGCCCTAACTTCTCAGTTTCTCAGTTTTCTCATTTCACACGATCTTCTATACTCCATCTAAGTTTCATACAAACATAGTCAAACCCTTAATCCTACATTCACCCATCAAAACAACATTTCCACATTCTTGAACTCTGAAATTCCTTTAATGGATTATAATCTATTTCTATTATGATCTATTTCTATGCCTTCCTCTGCTTTCTTATTCTAAACCATGAAATTGCCAGTTCAAAGACTTATTTTGAGAGCCATTCCCTAATTGTTAAGTGATCAAAATATATGATCTCTACCCAAAGAGTTATGAAATCATGCATATCCTTTGACCTAACAGTATCATTAGTAGGTATGAATGCCAATTCCTTTTAAAAGGAAAAGGAATACATACATATACATAATATATATGTATAACATTTATAACAGCTCTTTTCTCAGGACAAAGAATTGGAAATATCTATCAATTGGCCTGAATAAATTATGGTATAAGATTATAAAAGAATGTTATTGTTCTATAAGAAATGATGAGCAGAATGTTCTCAGCAAAACCTAGAAAGTCCTCCATGAGCTCAAGCAAAGTGAAATGTTCTTTGTGTAGTAGCAAAGTTATGGAATGATAAGCTGTAAATGACTTTTGCTATTCTTAGCAATACAATGATCTAAGACTGTTATGAAAAATTTATGATCAAAAATAGTATCTATACCCAGAAAAAGACTGATTTTCTCTGAATGTAAACAACTATACACTTAAAAAACTTTATTTCTTAAGGGTTTTTTTGGGGGGGGGCGGGGCAGGAGTAATCGTTGTTATTTATTTATTTATTTTTTTTGCATCATGACTTTTATGGAAATGTTTTGTATAACATAACATAGGCCTTCTAAATAGGGGTTGTAGGGGGAAAGTAAGAGAATCTGGAACTCAAAATTTAAAAAATAAATGTAAAAAATTGTATCGCATGTAATTGGGGAAAATAAAAATATTTAAAAGATATTTTTAAATAAAAACTTATTTTGCTTCCATAAAAAAATAATTTGGTTTCCATATCCTTTTCTAACTCCTCAAATTTGTTGATGAATAATTTTTAATAGTATAATCTTAAAAATTGAAGCTATGTAGTTAAATTTAAGGTGTTTTGGCACAGTGCTATTCTAAACCTAATTTTTGTCAAACTGTTTTCCACTTACCCGAATAATTCTTGTCAATTTTCTTCTCTCCAAATAATTTATGTTCTAAGAAAAGTCAATGCTCAATAGGTCACTGGGTCACTGAGTTCAAAAATTTCCATTTCTTCCTAATCTAGTCCCTTTCACTGATAAAATTTCTATACTATTTTTGAACTGTTTAAATAACAAATAATTTTAATGATTGCTGTTTTATAATATAATTTATTGCTTAGCAGTATTTTTCTCCTTCAACTATATTATTTTTTCCCATTATTTCCTTTGGGGATCTATATGTTTTTGTTCCTCTAAATGAATTTTGTTATTATTTTGTCCAAAGCTATAAAATATTCCCTTAGTTTTGATTTTTAAAGAAATATCTATAAATTAATTAAGTTATTCAGTAATATAGTCATGTATATTATATAGCCAGAACCCAATCAGGGCAATATTTATCCCACTCACTCTTTGGTTACTCTTTTTTTTTTCTTTCTTTTTTTTTTTTTTTTTTTTTTTTTTTTTTTTTTTTTTTTTTTTTTTTTTTTTTTTTTTTTTTTTTTTTTTTTTTTGCTGAGGTAATTGTGGTTGAGTGACTTTGCCCAGGTCACATAGCTTGGAAGTGTTAAGTGTCTGAGGACAGATTTGAACTCAGGTCCTCCTGACTTTAGGGCTGATGCTCCATCCACTGTGCCACCTAGCTGCCCCCATTCTGTCTTTCTTTAAAGTATATTTTACACTATGTTTTTTTGTGATCCTAGACTGTGTCTTGGTAGATTGACTCTCAGACATTTTATGTATTCTGCAATTACTGTAATTTTGAATTTCACATTGTATGAATACTTTTGTTACAATCCTAGTTAAAAAAAATCATAGATATATATATATAACAAAAGGTACTGAGAATCGTGGGTGTTTTTCCTTTAAGTTTGAGAATAATTAGTGTAGAATAGGTATTAATTGCTCTTTAAATAATTGATTGAACTTATTTATAAATCTGTTTTATCTGCATCTTTTTTTTTTTTTTGTCAACAAATCTGTCTGGTTTAGAGTCTTTTCCCCTCTGTTTTTGCAAATGTTTTACTGTTAATGAAAAGTCTTGGAAAATTCTCATGTTGTCTCTAATCTGACAGCAAATAGGTGGAAATGGGAATTTTTTCACTACTGGTCTCCATGCCATACAAAGATTAATATGGTAACTAAGCATCATGGGTTCACAACCTCATCAGTGTAGAGAAGGATTAGACTTTAGAGGTTATCTAGTCAAACTCTTAATTTTATTGAGGCTACTAAAGTGACATGTTCAGGATCACACAGTCAGTTAGCAAATAAGCATTTATTAAATGTCTACTATATGGCAAGTACTGGGCTAAAGGCTGTGAAGAAGAAGAAAGACAAAAGATAACCACTACCTTTGAGGAGCTCATACTCTTTTTTTCTTTTTTTTTAAATTTTATTAAAGCTTTTTATTTTCAAAACATATGAATGGATAATTTTTCAACATTGACCATTGCGTAGCCTTGTGTTCCAAATTTTCCCCTTCTTCCCACCTCCTCCCCTAGATAGTGAGCAATCCAATATATGTTATACATGTTGAAATATATGTTAAATTTAATATATGTAAACATATTTATACAATTATCTTGCTGCATAAGAAAAATCAGATCAAAAAGGAAAGAAAATGAGAAAGAAAACAAAATGCAAGTGAACCACAACAAAAAGAGTGAGAATGTTATGTTGTGATCTACACTCAGTCCCCATAGTCCCCTCTCTGGGTGTAGATGACTCTCTTCATCATTGAACAATTGGAATTGGTTTGAATCACCTCACTGTTGAAAAGAGCCACATCTATCAGAGTTGATCATCATATAATCTTGTTACTGCCATGTACAATGATCTCTTGGTTCTGCTCACTTCACTTAGCATCAGTTCATCTAAGTCTCTCCAGGCCTCTCTAAAATCATCCTGCTGGTCATTTCTTATAGAACAATAATATTCCATAACATTCAGATACCACAACTTATTTAGCCATTCTCATCTGATGGACATTCACTCAGTTTCCAGTTTCTAGCCACTACAAAGAGATCTGCCACAAACATTCTTGCACATACAGGTCCCTTTCCCTCCTTTAAGATCTCTTTGGGATATAAGCCCAGTAGTAACACTGCTGGATCAAAGGGTAAGCACAATTTGATAACTTTTTGATAACTTTTTTTTTTTTTTGCTCAAATAAGAGGGGGGACTGAAGGAGATGAGGTGGGATCTTTCAAGATAGTTGTGAAAATCGAGTAAGGCTTCATCTACTTCAGAGATGGAGTAGGCCTAAAGATCTTTGAGCATTGATTCAAGGGGATACTTAAGTCCCTTTCCTGCTATACTCCCATGACATCCTTTTCTCTCTATTTCAATCAAACATGGGCAATTATGTACTTATTGGTCAAGTTCAATTTCTTGGGCAATTCCCGAGTTTAGAATGTTAAGACCCTTGGCCAATGAGGATGAAGGTCATGGTGGGAGGGGGTATTTGCATTAAGGTCAAACCTGTCCCAGAAGGTGCCTCCTTTCTTCAATTGCCTGCTTGAGGAGTGGGACGACCACTTCTCATGAGAACTTACAATAAACTTTTGTTTTGCTCCTAGAGATCTCGCCAGCATTTTTTTTTTTTAATGGTGACCCCTCACCATTTCTGAGCCACACAGTTTTGGGGGCTCGTCTGGGATCACATTACTTGATGAGTAGGTAAACTCTTGGGAGCTAGTGGGGTGGCACCTTGCCCTGATTTAGGCAGCCCACCAGCGACTAGGGGTTTCTTCTTGCTCCCCAAGATAAAATGGGTCCAGGAAAAACTCAGAGCAAAGCAAAGGGAGAAACTCTGTGGTAAAAATTCCAACTGGCTTGGTGTGAGGACAGATCAGTCAAGCAATTTGCTATGCAGCAACCCATAGGTAAACCTACTGTGAGCCCCTTGAGTCAAGTTACAGACTCAAGTTACACTATAGTTGCACCCTTCCAGAGGGGTGCTCTGGACAGAATAGGATAGGTCTTCTTGAGTGACTGAGATCAATTGGCGACAATTGATGTGTTTGAGCATTTTGGAATTTGGATTCCATCCCAATTCAATGGGTATGCCCCAGTCCCAGCCAGCCGTTGTGGAGAGAAATGAGAAAAAAAAATGATCAGAAAATACCAGTGGAGAGTCCCTTGGGAAATAAATTAAGTAATTGGAATAACAAACATTGATATCCTAGCACTACTAGGACTTATTGCCGCAACCAGAAAGTCAGCTCAATTTGGCCTGCACCCATGACTACCTTCAGCTTAGAAGGCCCCACCTCTGTCTCAGCATTACTCCACTCTAGCACCATAGTTGTTGCAGGTATCTTCCTACTGATCCGATTTAACCCTGCTATACAAAATAACCAAACAGCCTTAACCATCATACTCTGCTTAGGAAGTATCACAACCTTATTCACTGCTATCTGTGCTATCACACAAAATGATATCAAAAAAAATCATAGGCTTTTCCACATCCGGCCAACTTGGTCTAATAATAGTGGCACTAGGCCTAAATCAACCACACCTAGCATTTCTACACATCTGTACACACACTTTCTTCAAAGTAATACTCTTCCTATTCTCTGGCTCTATCATTCATAGCCTTAAGGATGAACAAACAAAATAGGTGGCCTACTCATACTTCTCCCAATCACCTCCTCAGCAATCATCTTAGTCAGTCTTGCTCTCATAGGCACCCTCTTTCTAGCAAGATTTTACTCAAAAGATTCAATCATTGAAGCCATAAATACATCACACGTAAACACCTGAGCCCTATGCATAACCCTCATCGCCACAATACTCACAGCTATCTATAGTATGTGAGTAGTCCACTTTGTCCTCCTAAAAGAAACCGCCAAAATATAAAGGAAAAAGCAAGAGAAAGATGATAAGGTATTGTTTTGTCTGGGGTAACAACAATATTGGTGGAGGCACCATTTGGCCTAAGTATGGCTCCCTTGAAGACTGGCTGTGCCCAAAACTAAATTTGTATGTTAATAGTAAAGAATCTGTTAATCCAGAAGAGGCTGTATATGCTGGACTATAGATTTCAGGGACCCCAATAATGTTGAGTAAGAATCAAAGTGAAAAGGGTATAAAGGAAGAGACTTTAAAGACACAGCAATTGGATCCATTGTTATCTCTCACTCCTCCATACTTACTTAACCCCACCTCAGGATTTAATTCAATCAACCCCTTTAGAGGCCCTGAGGGCACAGGAGGACTTAATTCAATTGACCCCACCCAGGCCCTGTAAAGGGCCATTTGCTTCACTAGCAGCTATGAAGGAGTGGGACAGGAGACACCCTCCAGCAGTAGGAGTAGTCCCAGCTGACCAGAAATACTCTTTAGTAGATCTGAATTGGGATCACAATAACCCTATATATCAGGGAAGTATGAGGGGTCTTAGAGAACTGATAATTAGGGGAATTTGAAATGCAGTACCAAAGGCACAGAACATGAAAAAGGCCTTGGGGTCACTCAGGAGAAGGATGAGGCGAATATATGAGTAGATTAAAGCTAGCATGAGAAGGTACTCTGGATTTGATCCTGATGACCCAGGAGAAGACAATACCCTGAAATTGCCCTTTGTGACCAATGCATGGCCAGATATCAGTAGGAAGCCTTTGAGATGTTGGGAATGTCAAAAAGTAGGGCATATATAAAAAGACTGCCCCCAGCAGAGGATGGGTTAGTTTGTGGAAGGACTACCAAGGCTGCTCAATGCCAGGTCCCAAAAGGGGGACAACCTCCAGGAATCAGACCATTCCAAAGCATCCAGGTGAACTTCACTGAGCTGCCGCCAGTGGGTTGCCTCAAATACTTGCTGGTCATAGTGGACCATCTGACCTCATGGGTGGAGACCTTTCCCTTAACCTGAGCAACTGCCTCAACAGTAAGGAAAGTCTTATTAGAAAAAATTATTCCCAGATATGGAGTAGTGGAGAGGATAGACTCGGATCAAGGAACACATTTTTCTGCCCAAGTATAGCGCCTTAGAAATCACTTGGGATCTCCACACCCCTTGACATCCTCCTTCTTCTGGGAAAGTAGAAAGGATGAATCAAAAAATAAAATGGCAACTGACTAAATTATCTTTAGAGACCCAATTACCTTGGACTAAATGTCTTCCTCTCCCTGTGGTCAGAATCAGAACAAAGTCATGTAGAGATATTAGGCTTTCATCTTATGAATTATTGTATGGTCATCCTTTCCAGGTGTATCATATGGGAAACTGGGACCCTATTTTAGGGACAAAGGACATATTTCCTAAGAGATGTGTTAAATCCTTGGTACAACATTTATAAGAACTACAACAAAAGGGTTAATAGCTCAGACTCCTCCTCTAGGTTTCCCTGTTCATAGAATTCAGGTTGGAGATTGGGTAGTTGATCTGATCCTGGAAGGATGAGAAGCTGACACTGTGCTGGGACGTGGGTAGTTGATCTGATCCTGGAAGGATGAGAAGCTGACACTGTGCTGGGACGGACCCTATTAGGTGATACTGACATCAGACGCTGCAATTCGCACCCAGGAACAAGGCTGGACACACCAAACCAGAACAAAGGACTTATGGCACTACCTTTATTGGAGTGGACAGTTGAAGACAGGGAGATCTCAAATTACATTTGAGGAGGGGGCCTCCAATGAATGGGAACATAATCTCTGAACCCAGGGTATTATAATTGTCTATGTATCACTCTTCTTATTACCTTGGGCCTCTTCACCTGTTTGGGAGCTGATATGTTTTCCCTTAGAAATTTCACCTTGACCTCACAGTGTACTCACCTACTTCTTAATTGGACAGGGATCTGGATTTTGGATTAATAAGGCCAATTTTTTTTCTTTCTTCCTGAACAGGCAGACAAATCTTTAGGGATTCAGTTGTATGATGATTTGGGAAGAGGGATTCAGAGTTTAGATACCTCCATTATCTAGACTGAAGATGTAAATGGTTGGGGGGGGGACACCTGGACCCCAGAAAAAATAGTTAAAGAGTATGGGCTAACTACCTGGGCTCAAGATGGAAGTTGGGGATATAGAATCTAGAATCCCAATAGATAGGTTGAATAGGATATTAGACTTCAAGCAGTTGTAGCAATTATCACCAATCAGACAGCTAAGGCACTAGATCTGATTGCTAACTAGAATAGTCTAAAACTCATTTTCCAGAAGGATTAGGTTGGAAGGGAAAGCTGAAGGGTCTGTTAGATTGATGGTGCTAAAAGGGTGGAGCCAGTGTCCCCCCCAAAACAAAAACAAAAACAAGAGCCAGAAGATGGATGAGGAATTAGGTAGGGAATTGTTATAAAATTTGAAGAGATCTTAGTGTAAAAATAAGAGGGGGAACTGAATGCGATGAGGTGAGATCTTTCAAGTCAGTTGTGAAAATCGAGTAAGACTTCATCTATTTCAGAGTGAGTTGGAGTGGGCCTGAAAGTCTCTGAGCATTGATTCAAGGGCATACTTAAATCCCTTTCCTGCTATACTCCCATAAAATCATTTTCTCCCTATTTCAACCAAATATGGGCAACTATGTACTTATTGGCCAAATTCAATTTTTTGGGTAGTTCCCGCATTTAGAATGTAAGACCCTCGGCCAATGAGGATGAGGATCAGTGGTTGGAGGGGTATTTGCATTAGGGATTTAAGTGTCAAGCCTGTCCTGAAAGGTGCCTCCTACCTTCAATTGCTGCTTGACAGGTGGACCGCCCACTTCTCAGGAGAACATTTAATAAACTTTTGTTTTGCTCCTAGAGATTTCTCCAGCTTTTTTTTTTTTTTTTAATGGTGACCCTTCACCATTTCTGAGTGACACAGATATCAATCTAAATTATAACCATATTTATTAAGAATGATTAAAATTGTGGATGTTTAGTAACATGTTCAATTGTGCTGTTTCATAACCAAAATAAAACCAATTAAACTTTCTTACTTCAGTGGATTGTAAACTAACTTTTAAAGAATGGTTTCATTTACACATTTAAATAATTGCAGTTACTTCAATTCTATAGAAAATACTTTGGATTGGTTAATAAAGGCTGATTCAGATTCATTTATGAAAGAATACTTGAAACACAAACTTAATTTCATTTTTTTTTTCTGACTAACATATTTCTCTGTTCTCCTGAAGAGTCAAAATGATACAGCAAGCTAATAACAATGGTTAATATAAACACAGATGTCCAAGGGGGAAGAACAAATCAAAACAGTTTGTTGGGGACAGAAGAGGCCACACATTCACAAGGTCAGTCTATTTGATAGGAAAGCAAAGTTTAAGAGTTATTTTTAAGAGCAAGACTCCACTTATCAAATCACACATCTATCCCTAGACAAATAGGAAAAAAAAAAAAAACCCACAATAATTTTCACTAAACACTGTCATGCAATTGGCATGCAAATTTTCACTGAATTATCTACTAAAAAAACACAATTAATTAATTTGGGTTTGAAAAGACTCAACACTTCCAAAATCAAGATTTGTTGGGTTGATTTTGTTTACAGATTGATTTTCAGTCCTCCAATTCTAAAAGTGTTATGAGTTCATACATGTTTATTTTTTTTAAAAAATAGGAACAAATTAAAATAATTTTGTTTTGAAAAATTCAGCAAAATCCCTTGAAACAGCAAATGCTTTTCCTTCATCCATTCAACATCTAAGGAAATCCAATGAGTTTGCAAATATAGAATTTGGAAATCATTGTTAGGGTCAAATTTTGGGGAAGCATTTTTTAAAAATTTCAATTCAATTCATTTGAGTGATTAGTTAACAAACATTCTTGTACTTGGTGCTAAGGGACATACAAAAACTTAGCCAAGACATAGTTTTTGTTCTCTTGGACTCTGTATTTGATTAGCGTTCTCTATAATTACTAAAGGAGACAGACCTTTTATTTATTTATTTATTTATTTTAATTCCAGTAACTAGAGGAAGAAAACCTAGCTTGTGAAAAAAGACTGTGGGCTTATAAAGCCTGCATTATTGTCTCCTAAGCAATCAGGAACAGAGAGTCACTAATCAGAGAAGTCAAATTGTAGTACTAGTAGGAAAAATAGTCACCGTTTTCTAGGCAAAGGAAAAACAACTCTGAATCATGGCCCATGCAATTTTCAGGTTGTTTTTCATGAGCAAAACCTGATTACGTCTTCTTGGAAAACAATCTCCTGTGTCTTCTTATAGTTTGATTTAAGTAGATAAGTAACTGTGTTGTTGTCCTTTAAAAAAAAGATTTTTTTTTTTTTTTTTTTTTTTTGTTTAAATGGCTTTACCAACTCTTTCTCTGGACAGTTTCATTCAAAGCTTTGATTTCTTATGGTACTCAATGAAAGGCCAAGAGGCCAAGGCTCCCTGTTCTGCTCTTTTTCAATAAAAAATGAACCTATCTCTGTGACTCTAGACCTTGAACATGTCCCCGAATTGGTCTCATATCAGCTGCAAATAAATAAAGAAATGAAATCTTGATTTGAAGTAGACTGGTAATAAAAGTATGTTTACACTTCTCCATTAGAAAAGGAAAGGGAATAAGCATTTGTTAAGCACCTACTGTGTACCAGGTATTGTGTTAAAGGCTTTACAAATATCTTATTTTGATATAAATGCTCCAATCAAAATAATGAAGACATCAAAAGAGAGAAGCAATCAAAGGGACCATTAATTGAAATTCTTTTCCCCCTCTCTAAAAGTCAGAACCAATTGATACATCATTTAGTTGACAGAATATATAACATTAGAATTTGCCATTTCTTGATAGAGCTGAAAGAAGTGTATTTTTAATATAATCAACCACAGACTCCAATGTCCCATTTTAAATATATATATATATACATATATATATATATATAATTATTAGCTAAAGCTCTTGCCATTTTTTTAATTCAAGAAGATTTTTGTTGTGTGTTTTTTTTTTTTTTTTTTTGGAAACTTGCTTTTGCAAAGTATTTTAGTTAATCTTCCCAAGAACTCAGTGGAAGTGAAAAGTAACATAAGATAGAAGAAAGTGAACAGGACTAGTCATTAAAAGCCTGGGTCCATGTTCATTCTGGGACATGTATTATCTGTATTATTGTGACTCAGCCATTGACCATTACTTTTCTTAATTGTAAAATGTGGATTATATCTGCTTTTATCAAATTCACAGGGGAAATCAATCTTTATCTGTTGTTAGAATCAAAAGATGTATATACTATGTATAAGGTGCATAACAAAATAAAGTGTGAAGCTAATTTCATTGGTTATTAGTAAGTTAACTTTTCATTATTTTTTCCAGAGGGGGAAATAGACAAAGCAAGGTTAAGTGACAAAATAAAAGTTAAATAACCAGTGTGACAAATAGCTAAGCCTGAAAACCTTGTGCTGTGGTTTTCTTTTTTTATTAAAAAAGAAAAATAAGATAAAGGAAAGGAGAACTCTTAGAGACATTGCTGGTGACTTATCTACAGGGCTTAGCACCAGATTGGATGTGGGATCCTAGGAAGATGAAAAGATTGAAGATGACTTCAATGATCAGAGCCTAAATGACTAAGGAAATAGTGGTGTTTTTCACAGAAATAAGCAGTAGAAGGAATAAAGAGTTTTATTTGGTTGAGGGTGAGATAATGAATGTGGCTCTGGACAGGCTGAATGTGAGATGTTCATTAAACACCTGAGTAGAAATGATCATTTAAGAAGTTGGAAATGTAGGTAGGCCTAGAGCTCAGGAAATAGGAGAACTGTATACTCACTCACAAAGAGGCTAACTTTTTTTTTTTTAGAGTAAATTAGATCTTTGAGTGGAGATTCAAAGATAGACACTTTGATAATGTTTACAATTCAATGTCAATATAATCATTGGAATTTACTGAAAATAATACATTTGACAAATGAATTAAAAGATGACTGATAAAAAGGTACAAGTGAACATCATTCTGACAAACACAGATATGTATAGTGAACGAAATAGGCTTTCTCTTTCCTCTCAAAGCTCTATGGCACATACACACATATGTACAGAAGAGCATGCCAACATGCATTTTCAACTAAAAATTCCTCTTATTTTTAAAGAGTTTTAAGAAAGCTTTTTGACCTTCTTTTAGCTAATTAGAGACACTGACATGTTGCAAAATCAGGTTCATGACTTAGAAAGGAAAAATATCAAATCATTATTCAAAACAGAAATTTTGCCAAGAAAGGAAAATAAAATTTTACCTATATTTAAAAGCACTGAACTGAGACTCATGAAGCATTCAAAAGTAATGTGTAAGTAGTAAGGTGATGTCACAGCTGTATTGATTATAGTGTAAGTAGAAGTGTGTAGAGCTTGAGAATAGATTCAATTTTCTGGTTATGAGATAACTAGAATATATGCATAACCTATATTCAAAAACCATCTGTTAAAGGACAACTTTTCAGGGGCAGCTAGGTGGTGCAGTAGATAGAGCACTAGCCCTGAAGTCAGGAGGACCTGAGCTCATATCTAGTCTTATACACTTAATACTTCCTAGCTGTGTGACCCTGTGCAGTCCCTAAACCCCAATTGTCTCAGCAAAAAACCACAAAAAACAAAAAACTAAAACTAAAAACCAATAAAAGATAACTTTTCCCATTTCTCTTCACAGAACGGGTTTTTCTTTCTTAGAGTAGAAACTTTTAGCATTCTTTTCCTAAATGCTGCTGAGCCCATATTATTTTCTCTCTGTCTTTTTAAAAAATATACATTGCTTTATGAATAGTTCTAGGAGAGAAAAATCAGAGTAAAAGAGAAAAACCATGGGAGAGAGGGGAAAAAAAATAGAAAAAAGAAATGAACATAACATGTGTTGATTTACATTCAGTTTCCTTGGTTCTTTTTCTGGATACAGATGGCATTTTCTGTCCAAAGTCTATTGGGATTGCTTTAGATCAATGAACTACTGAGAAGAACAAATTCTTTCATACTTGATCATCACACATTCTTGTTGTTATTATGTACAATATATTCCTGGTTCTGCTTGTTTCATTCAGCATTAGTTCGTATAAATCTTTCCAGGTTTTTCTAAAATCAGCTTGTTCATCATTTTTTGTAGTAAAATAATATTCCATTACCTTAATATACCACAACTTGTTCAGCCATTGCCCAATTGATGGAAATGTACTTACCACAAAAAGAACTGCTATAAACATTTTTGCACATGTGTGTTCAGTTCTCTCCTTTATGATTTCCTTAGGATACAGAGTCAGTAATGTCAATGATGGGTCAAAGGGTATGCACAGTTTTATAGTTCTTTGGGTATGGTTCAAAATTGTTCTCCAGAATGGCTGGATAAGTTCACAACTCCACCAATAATGTATTAGTGGCCCAGTTTTCCCACATCCCCTCCAATATTTATCTCTACTTTTTTCTGGGATCTTAACCTCAGAATTGTTTTGACTTGCATTTTTCTAATCAATAGTGATTTAGAACATTTTTCATATGACTATAGATGGTTTTAGTTTTATCATTTGACAATTGTCTGTTTATTCCTTTGACCATTTATCAATTGGGGAATGACTTGTATTCTTATAAATTTGACACAGTTCTTTATATATTTCAGAAATGAAACTTTATCAAAAACACTGTAAAGTTTTTTCCTAGCTTTGTACTTTCCTTTTATTTTTCTTTCTGTTGATTTTGTTTTTGAAAACCCTTTTTAATTTAAGTAATTAAAATTGTCCATTTTGTCTTTCATAAGGTTTTCTAGTTTTCTTTAATGATGTTCTCTCAAACAGAACTAGAAAGGGATCTGGTCTGTGATTTCACTGAGATGAAACTTCTTGGTAGAAGAATTCTCTCAATTAATGTAGTAGGGCAGCTGCTCTGCAATTTATAGTCTCAGATATTTGCTGAAGTGCTCACCAGAGAAACAGTGCTAGAAAGATCAAAAGATAGTACATGAACCCTGCTCCTCTGGTTTTAAGGCAGTTCTCTATCCACTGTGTCACAGAAACCTGAGAGAAGAAAGGTACATAGGTAGAAGACAAGATTTTGAATCTAGGACTTCTGAATATCATTGCACCAAGCTTCATTCTCTATGATTATCACCTCTTCATTAATCAATCAAAAATTAAGACCAACAACACCAACTTTTTCTAAATATTTGTTTCTTTTGAAAAAAATTTATAGTTTTATGGATCTTTGTGGATATTTTAAAGAATATTGAATTTAGAACTGAAAGGAAACTTAGAAACCAATAATTCCTACCACTTGTTTTCAGATGAGGAAACTGAGGGAATGAGTGTTGCATGACTTGATCACAGTTATAAAGCTATAGTCAAATAAAGTCTTCTTAACTCCACCTCCAAAATTCTTATCCACCTTCTAATTGCTGTTTTTCTCAAGTCCAAATGCAACAATATGAACAGAGAGCTCAGAAAAGATCTTTAATTTCTGTTTCCTTCATTCTGGGGCCAATTGCATTAGCTCACCAGATGTGATCACCTTTTGGGACTTGTTATATGAAAATCATAACATAGCATTGTGGTATATGGGAAAGAGTACGGTATTTGGAGTTAGAGGCCCTGTATTCAAATGTTTGCTCTGTTTTATACTATCTGTATGACATCAGACAAAGTTCTTTCCTTTTTTTGATCTCAATTCCTTCATCTGTAAAATGAAGGGGTTAGATTAGATGACCTTTGAAGTTCTTTTCAGATTTAAATCTATGATCCTATGATTATCTGGTATGTTTGAATTATCTCAGAGAAATCACATTTATTTGGATAACTATCTCATTTTTTTCCACAAAAAGTGAATACTTGAGTAATTACCTGAATTCTTTTATCAAAATATTCATTTGATCTTTGTAGTTCAGAAAGATGTCAAGAAAGTCTATTTCCCCATAAAAATCTTACCAGCTGATAGAATTTTCACCTTCTCAATGGCAATGGAATTCTGGAGCATTTATGCCCATAGTATATGCTAAAATTCTAAGCTGTCCACAGATTTTCTTCATTTTTGAGTTGACTGAGTTTCTCTCAGAGTAGTTGGCTGATTCTGGTTTATAATATTGTGATTTGAGAACTGGACAATGTACAATTTCAGTATATTGGCTAAATCTATAGTCAGTAAAGTAGCTGGTCATTCATCAAAATAGCCTTTTTCAAAAGAAAAAAACATTCAGTTTTACCTTTTTGGACATTGTGTAGATCAAATGGCCAGTTTCTTGGATTCCCCCAACTCCTACTTAACAACTCACTGTGATGGTGTGTAGGTAGCTCCAACTGTTAAGTAATGGTTACTTTGTTACTGCCTATAATCCATAAAGTTTCTTTATTTTTTAATCATCCTTTTGGGACTGTCCAAGTTAATACATAAGGCAAAATCCAAAATTTATCATCTGGACAGCACATCCACCTGGCCCGTCCCCCTATTTGTTTTCACACTAAGAAGAGATGGAGCCATTAATGGCAAATAGATGCCATGAAAATTATAGACTGTATAAAAGTTTCTTTGCAAATAGCTGCTTAACACCACAAAGAAGTTAGGTTAAAATTGTTTCAAAGTCTAAAATTAGTTACATTTTAAACTAACTGCATATGCTTTTATTGTCTCTGATCTAAAATATAATCCCAGGAGGTTGTGCAAAGCATGCAAATTACAGCAAGCTAATTTGCTCCAACAGCGACACCTCCCATGCAGTTGGGAGGTCTATTAGAAACCATCTATTCTCTGTTATTTGCATATTAATAGCACCTGCTGAAATACTTTGGGAATTTACTTCTACTGCCAGTAGAGGGACAGCACCAAAATATATAAAATTCCTTTCATATAACTATGCTGGGCTATAAAACATGCAGGAGGTAGTAAGAATTCTGAATTAATAGCAGGGACTGATCATTTCATATTGCAGAGTCTCAAATATTTTCCCCACACAAGATAAAAAATTACTTGTTTAGGAGTCTACAAACAAGGCTACTACCAAACTGACTCCTCCTCCTTCCTCTTTAAAACAACAAACCAAATTTTAAGGGAAAGATAGACATCTAGATTTCTGTCTCTAAATTGTCAGAAGAGGTGATTTTTGTTTTCTGGTTTTTTTTTTTGTTTGTTTGTTTTTTGTAAAATGTATTTTTTATTAATTACATGGAAGGATAGTTTTCAACATTCATTTTGTATAAGATTTTGAGTTTAAATTTTTTTCTCCGTCCCTCTCTCCCATCACCAAAATGCAAGCACTCCCTTATAGTTTATATTTATGCAATCATGTAAACATATTTCTACATTAGTCATGTTGTAAAAAAAGAAACAGAACAAAAGGGGAAAGCCATAAAAAAGACAAATATAGTGAAAGTAATATGATTCAATTTGCATCCTAACTCCATAGTTCTTTCCTCTAAATATGGATAACATTTTCCATAATTTTTGGAATTATTTTGGATCATTGCATTGCTAAGAAAAATTGAGTCATTCATAGATCCATCATATATTGTTCTATGTACAGTGTTATCTTAGTTCTACTCTTCAACCAGCATCAATTCATGTAAGTCTTTCCAGGTTTTTCTGAAATCTGCCTGCTCATCATTTCTTATAGTACAATAATATTTTATTGTATTAACATGCTACAACATGCTCAGCCATACACCAATTTGATAGGCATTTTCTCAGTTTTTAATTTTTTTTGCCACCACAAAAAGAGCTGCTATAAATATTTTTGTGCACATAGATGCTTTTCCCTTTTTTTGATCTTTTTGGGATACAAATATAGTAGTATTGCTGGATCAAAGGGTATGTGTAGTTTGATTGCCCTTTGGACATAGTTCCAAATTGTTTTTCAGAATGTTGGCTCATTTCACAACATGCACAGCAATGCATTAGTGTTCCAGATTTTCCTTATCTTCTTCAAGATTTATCATTTTCTTTTTCTGTCATATTAGCCAATCTAATAGGTAAGAGGTAGTACCTTAGAGTTACACACACATACACAAACACACACACAACCTTAGACAATATTGAAAATCTTTTGTCCATAAAGATCAGTGCAGCTGAATTTATTTTTATTTTTTAAAGATAAAGGAGGATCCAATATGAATGTGTGTATCTATCTATCTATCTATCTATCTGTGTGTGTGTGTGTGTGTGTATGTGTGTATGTGTGTATGTGTGATCCAGCATAGACATGATACTGTCAGTTTATCTGAATTTTTCACTTTTCAACCACTTGTTTTGGGGTCAGGCAGACAGCCAAAGTGATGCAGAAAATGAAGGCCTCCACAAAAACCACTTTAACCTGAACCATTAGATAATTGAGATAGAAATGTTGCTTTCATTTTTCCTCAAATTATTCAGATAATTGCCTCAATTCACCATTTCACTTTTGAGTATGTAGACAGTCTTTTAAACCAATTTTGAAAATACTGTGAGATAGATGGAATCAATGACAGATACAGAGAGGAGAAGTCATGTTGTTCATTTGAAGGGTTGTCACTTAGAAGAAATACTAAACTTATTCCAAGTTGCTCCAGAGAATAGAAGTGCCAGATTTAACTTCAATAGAAAGATATCTTTTTTGTCCTCCTCCTTTTCTTCATAAACAATTAGAGCTGTCAACAAAGGATATATTTGAGGAGTCACTGTATGTCTGTGTATCCAATATTATCCCAAACTGATTCCTAAATTAGATATGAGGTTGCATTGGAGATAGTATCTACAGAAGAAATGAACTAGTAGCAAGGGGTGCCTAACTAACTCAATTGCAATCTTGAGCAAGTAGCCATTTAACTTTCTGTAAAAAGATCATATTAAGTTGTGATTTCTCTCTCTCTCTCTCTCTCTCTCTCTCTCTCTCTCTCTCTGTCTCTGTCTCTCTGCCTATCTCTGTCTCTGTCTCTTCTGGTTTCTCTCTATGTGTCTCTGTCTCTCTCTTCCTTCCTCCACATCTCATATCTCTTTCAGTTGTGACATTCTATGGCTTTCACTGACTTCCAAGACCTCTTCTTACTCCAAGACCTACTTCTATAATCTTGTCTTTACCCTCCTAAAACAGATTGTCTAGCTATTGGATAAGGTAGTATTTGCCTCCCCCACCTCAGACTAGGTTCTCTCTTTGATGTAGCTATAGATTTATACCCTAGCTATCCAATTGTTAATGATTTTTTTTAACATAGAGTAGATATTGCATAGACTTATTCTGAAACTAAGATGAAAATTCAATCATGGCCATAAGCCAGAAGGTTTTGTACTTGTTCCACCCTCCATAATCTTGTCATTTTCCAAAGATAATAGCTTTCATAGGCTTATAAAGAACAAGGTCTGAGCAACTCAAGAAAGTCAACAGTATTCTTGTTTTAGACCAGGGTAGGGGAAGAAAGTAGGTTAAAAAAAATCAAATAACTTATCAGTCTTCCTTAAACTATTTTTATTTTTGTCATAACATGAAGTCATAGAATCATTCTAGTTGTATCCTTTATGTTTTTAATTGTTTTGAATACTATAATTTTATCATGACTTTTGTTCTTTTATCACTTTGAAAGGTTTGCTTAAGTGTGAATTTCTATCAGCTGACCAAATAATTGTCCCAAGCCACTCTATCCAAGCTGTGCACTTTAATAATCCTATGCTTTATTTCCTCTTGTTTAACATAGGCTTCTTAACAAGCTTTTATTATCCCATTTCCCAGTCCAAAGCAGATTAGAAGGAGAAAGATGGAAGGAGGGAAGGCATGCTTTTAGATGCAGGTACAGTGACAGTATGGGAACTAAAAAATGACAGCTGACATTGAAGGAAAAGACAGCCAAAGGAAAAAGCAGCCTGATTAGTGCACTCTGCAATAATGGATTCTATAATGCTCTTTTAGAATCAGAGAATGCTAGATAGAATGGCCCTCAAAGATCATGTTGGTCTGCCCCTTTAATCTATAGTAGTAGTCAGAAGATCAAAGGGATTTAGGGCTAGAAGGGATTTTGTGGTCATCCAATCCAAACCTCCAATAATATAAATGAAGAAACTGATTCCCACAGTACTGTGTATCCTCAAGAAAAAGTTAAATTATGTTTGATATTCTCTTTGTAAGAAGGAAGGAATCATGGTAGTGCATGACTATAATCTGTTACTTGGAAGAATGAGGTAAGAGGATTGCTTGAATTTTGGAGTTCTGAGATTCAGAAGGAATGATCAAGGGTCTGTTTTAAGTCTGGAACCACAATGGCACCAACTAATTTCTCCATCCCTCTCTTAGAAGCAAGAGAGGTCTTTAGGATACCTAAAAGGACAAACCAACACAGATTGGAAACAGACCAGGCCAAATCTTCAGTGCTGATAGCAGTGGGATTAGGCTTCCAAGTAGACACTTTGTTTTAAGGCTGGATGAGAGGGAGACTTCTCAAAAAATTCAAATCAAATACATAGGGAAATATATAATACATGTTTGGAGATTTCTATAAAAAGGTTCATTTAATGATAGAATAAAATATGATGTTTGCCACAGTAATCCTCAGTTAGATACCCAAATACCTCAGAATAATTGAAATGCTCCTATGTTTGTAAGAGTCAAATTTAGGTTTGAGACAAAGGAAAGCCTTCTAACCATTAGACCTTCTCAAAAGTGGGTTTCCATTCATTGGAAGTGATCAAGCAAAAAGTGAATGGTCCCTTCCTAGGAAGGTTGTTGAGATACAGGTTGGAATTAATTTCCTCTGAGGTCTCTTTCAACTGTGAGATTTTGTGATTCTCTGAAATTTTAATGAAAACTATGATACTGGAAAAGAAAGGTAAAAATAAAACTCAAATTCAGTAAAATGTGATTATCTATGGATTTAATGGAGAGAGCAATTTTTTTTGAGTTAGGTAACATCTGTTTTAATTATCAATTTTTGGTGGTGTAAAGGAAAAAGAAAAAAATAAAGTAACTTTTAGATTCACAACAATCTCATCTATCTAGATACAATTGTATCAATGTAAAGAGTTATTAGATCTGAAAGGATTTTAAGAGCTATGGTGATGGTGATATTATAGTGGAAACAATGTATTTGTGATCATGGAGGAGGAGACTAGGTAATGATAATGAATGCTGTGTATATCTTCTTTCATTATGAGTCACCAATAGTCACTTAACCATTATTGACCTAGCCATTGTGTGAAGTTGACCAAGTGCTTGACAGGTAGACACAAAGCACTTAGAGATGAATCTGTCAGGTCTTATCAAAGAAATATCATCTTAACTGTCTTGGGACTTGGCCCTTTTCAACAATAAGATGATTCAATACATTTGTAATGGAAAGAGCCATCCACATCTAGAGAGAGGACTATGAAGACTGAATATGGATCAAAACATAGTATTTTCACCTTTTTGTTGTTTTTATTTATTTACTTGTGTTTTTTTTTTCTTTCTCATTTCCCCCCTTTTGATCGTTTTTTTTTTGTCAGTATGACAGACAGAAATATGTTTAGAAAAATTGCACTTTAATATTTCAGATGGCTTACTGTCTAGGGGAAGGAAGGGAAGGAAGGGAGAAAATGTGGAGCATAAGGTTTTGCAAAGGTAAATGCTGAAACTATTTTTGCATGTATTTGGAAAAATAAAAAGTTATTATTAAATATATATATATATTATATTCATAAAGATTACCCTACTTTGAAGAATTGATTACTTTGATGTTAAATTAATGATAAAACTAAAAGAATATTCTTTTCATGCTACTAATTTATTTTTATTGCTGTTGTTGGACAGTTAGTAAGTAAACATTTATTAAATGCTTACTAAGTGTCAGATACTAGGGATATGAATACAAAAAAGAATTATAACCCCTACCTTCAAGGAGTTTAGAATCCAATGGAGGAAAACAACACAAAATGAAGCTGAATGAAGAGTTGGACATGACTAAATTACTGAACAACAATAAGGATATTCAAATTTTCCTCAATGAAAATATGAGATCACTTTCATAAATGTTTCACTATAACAGTTGACAACTTCACAAACAGATAATTGACTTTAAAGTTCACAGAATACATAATCTTATGAAATTTATAAATTGATTATAAAAACTAAAAATTAAAAAAGAAAACCCTTTCAACTCAATAGAACAAAATACACACTTAAATCTCCTCTAAAAAGCCTTTTCATGCAATTATTAAAATGAAACATGATTCTGTAACAAATTCAATCACAGAAAAAATTATTCAATAAATCTCATTAATATAACATGAAGCAGGATAATGTATCCTTATCTGAGGTAATGGAAGCTGTCTTACCAAAGGACCAAGTGAAAGAAAGTTTCCTATAGAAGAAAGCATCCTAATGCTTCTATTTGCAGATAGTATTGTGCTGATTATATCAATATCCAGAACATTATTGACTGTTTTCTACCTAAACATACTCTAGTTACTTGCCCTTAAGAAGACCAAAATAAAATTCATGATTCTTCTAAAGCTTCTCTCTCAGAGTTATAATTCACAAATTCAATGAGAAATTTGAGTTCTTCCATTGGCAACTACTCCAGGTTCAAGCTACCCTATATGTTTATATCCCTAAAATAATAGCTCATGAACTCCCCATTGAGGCGTTTATCTTTAATAGCCATTTGTAGGGCATAATTAACTCAGAACAATATTGTCAATTTAATATGAACAGCAGGGGAAAAGCATGTCCTCCACACACCTGAAATAGAGTTTCTCACACAAAATGGCAGTAGGAAAAATGGACACACAAAGAGAGTTCAGTAGTGGAGTGGCACACAGAGTCTTTTCACAGAATTCATTCCCTTAGAGCTGTTTCCCTTTATAGAACTTTATAGAACTACTTTATGGAAAGTATGTTTTGCTGAAAACAAACAAGCAAACCCAAAATCAAAAACAAGACAACATTTTTTAAAAAAAAGTTATTAGAGTCATGCTCCATCCTTTGTCTATCCAATAAATAGCAGCCCTCTCAATGCCATCAAATTTAAGAATTTTTTCATACATCATAAAGGGATGCCAAAGTGTACTCACATTTTTGCACTTTAAGACCTTAAACAATTATCATTTTTTTCTCTACTGTACATCCTCTGATTTTATCAGGACTGGGAAGAGATAAAACGATTCCCTTCAAAAAACTTCCCTATTTCAATTAATGAGATCATAATTCTTCTACTAATTTGTGGATACAGTAACAGTAATTTGTAATGTCTCTTTCAGCCTTTACTGATATTTTGTTGTATCTTGTTGAAACATTCTCCACAACATCTGTATGTTCCCCCTTTTTCTAATTCTATAGTTGTTTTCTTGGTTCAAACCATCAGTACCTCTCACCTGTATTACTTTAATATTTTCCTTAATTCTTCTGCCTTCAGGGTCTTGAAAGGAGCTGAACTTGGAGACAAGAAGATATGGTTTCAAATTCTCTCTCACCACTTACTGACCCAGCTAAGTTACATCTTAAAAATAGATCACAATTATAAAAATAACTCTCATATTATTCTTTTTTTAATTTTTATTAAGCCTTGCTTTCTTCATGTGAAAATAAATAGCACTATCTCACAAGGTTGTTTTGTAAATAAAATGGTATAGTATGCAAATCTTAAAGCATTGTTATTGCTATTATTATTTGCTTTCCAATCAATCCTTCACAAAGCTGTTAACTAGGTGCCCCTAAAACACAGATGTGGGCATATCATCACCCTACAAAGAAATTTTCAATAGCTTCCCATTTCTTCCAAGATGAAATTTTAAACCTATTGCTTAATTGTTTAATCTTCCACAGTATGGTTCCCATCTATATTTCTAATCTCACTTTCCATTATTACATGTCCTTTACTCTCTGTTCTAGCAAAATTGGCCTACTGGGTGTCTCAAACATAGAATCCCTTCACTTTACTCTGTAACTTGACAATCTCGTATCTAGAACATAGTCTTTCTGCTTTGTAGAATCTCTAATTTCCCTCAAAGAATAGTTCGAGTTCCATCTTCTTCACTATAATATCCTTTCTAATGTTTCTAAACATTATAATTTTTGCCCTCTTGAAAGTACTTTGTACTGCAATTTGTATTAATTTTATATTAACCCACATGTGTACATGTTGTATCCCAGCAGTAGAGTATAAGCTTCTTGAAGAGAGAGACTACTTTTGAACATTGCATGGCTTTTTCAAGCTCTGTGTGTGTGTGTGTGTGTGTGTGTGTAGCATAATATAAGACTATTCAAAATAAATTAGAACACAGGGAAAACTAAGTGGATGAAAAGTGCTCATAATTCACATTATAGCATGCAGCTGGATCATCAGTCCACTGGATTAATAATAAAGCAGTACATGCATTTAGGTAGGAGAATCAAAATTAAATAAGGGACACTCAAGAGAAAGCCAGTGCATATGACAAGTGAGCTAAGATTTCACCACTATCTCCAAACAATAAACTTCCTCAGGCTATCTAAGAACCTTTCTTTATTTCTGTCTTCCTGTCTCTTTGTCTTTCTCTCCCTCTCCCTCACTTTCTTCAGATCTGTCTCTCTTTCTCTCTCTCTCTCTCTCTCTCTCTCTCTCTCTCTCTCTCTCTCTCTCCTCTGTCTTGATCCTAATCTAGATATATAGATATATATTTTAGACTGGCCCTTTGGCAATCTGGTGAAGCTTATGGATCTCTTTCATTCTTGATAAATATTAGATAAGCAAAGTGAATAAAAAAGAAATGATACTACCAAACACAATCTATATCTATTTTTACCAGACATTTATTGTCTTTCTTATGTATTGATACCCTAGCATTTGATTTTTGGTTTGCCTTGTGTGGTTAGATCTCTAATTCAAATACCAACTTATTGACTCCTAATGGTTTGGGAATAATTTCTTTAATTACTTGCATTTTCTTAAAGCAACTGAACACAAACTAAAAATTTGCTTAAATAATAGAATTGAATATTACCATGACTAATTGGCCATAGAGTCTTAGATTGTTGGAACAGGAAGAGACTAGAGATCCTTCAGCCTATTGACATCTGAAGCTTAGTAGAATGATTTGTTCAATCACCTATTTGATGGCATAAATTGCACTGGATTCCATGTCTCTTGACTCTCAGTCCAATACTTTGTGGGAGAGTATGGGATAATGGAGTTGGAGCCTGGTTTCAGATTCTGTCTCTGTCATTTATAATATATGTGATCTTAGGGAAAATCCCCTAAATTCTTTGTAGACTATTTCCTAAATTGTGAAACAAAGGGGTTAGAATAAGGAACCTCCAAGTTTCCTTCCAACTCCAGGTGCATGATTCGCTTTTTACTACTCTGCCTCTCTTAATGGTGTCAACTATCCTTTTATAATAACACTTTCTCTCCTTTTACTTCTCAGGGTCAGACCCATTCAGGGTTAGTGGATCCACAGATTCATCATTGCCGAAATCTCTAATCTCTACCATAGAATCACATGTGCACAGTGTGGAGAAGAAGGAGAAGTAGCTTCTCTTCTATGAAGAATACTCTTAATTTCATGATGAGAGCCTAACATCCTCCTCTCTCACACACACAGATACAATTCCTTCAGCTCCTCCTACCACTTTCATTAAAGGGGGTCCCAACTACATAGGAAATAAAGCTTATTACAGTGGATATACCTCACCTGGTCTATCTAGAGAACCGAGGGAGCATGGACACCTAGAGTCTGTATGTCCCAGGAGACAGAGTTAGAGGAGCAGAATTACCAGAGCTGGCACGTTTCTATCAGGCAGCCATAAGAAGTGGGTAATTTTTATTTATTGTCTACAGTTCATGGCAGCCAGTATTTTACCACCTGCACATCTAAAAAAGGGAGGGGAAAAAAAGCACACCAATATCCTCAAAATGTTTATATTCAAGGAGTGTGTATTTCAGAGAGGGAGGTCGTGATGTGTGTATTTTTATTGTGTGTGAAAGAATCCTTAGTGGCGATGCAGCTGGAAAAATAATGGAAGCTCAGGGTACTGTCTTTTGTGACAAAGTTTCCTCTGGTAACTTACAATTATAACGTAGAAAATGATACCTTAGACTGCAACTAATTTGTGAATCCCGGGAAAAGCAGTTCAGTGATTCCTCATCAGGACAGCAGGACCTGATCTGCAAAAATGTGGGCCTCAGCGGGAAGCTGTTTGGGAGAATCTATTTGCATTTCAATTGTAAGTCCAGCATAAACCTTGAAATCTTGGCTCCCAAACTGTCACAAGAGAGCTTCATACCCTCCCTTCTCCAACATCCCCCAATTTTGGGTGTGCTTAGAAGAAAATATAAATAAAACACCATTCAGACATACATAGACTCCAATTCTTCACTGAAATCAAGGGGGGGAAAAGGACATTAGGTCTTTGGACTGATGTGTCATTGGGCTCCTTCATAAACATGTAAGGGGTGAGGTGTTCTACATACTGACCTCAATTAATATAATATCATTAGTGTAGGAGCATGAGGAAATTTAACTCTGAAAACACAATGGTTTATTCCCTCTATCTTCATGGAACTTAAGTTGGTACTAAAGATATTATTGTCCCCATTTTATGAGTGATGAAACTGAAGTTAAAACAAGTTATATGATCTGACAAAATTCTCACTGAGACCTTCCCAAATCCAAGTCCAGTAGGCAATCAGTTGTCCCTTGCTGACTTGCCTTCCTCAATATGCTGCTGTTATCCTTCTCAATTTTAAACAAATACAATTTTTTTTCTTATTTTCTCAAGATATGGTTAACAAAAAGCACTTTCTCCTGGATTGAAAGAGATCTTTGAGATAATTTTAACTGTTTTGCTTTTTCAGTTTGCAAATGGGGAAATTGAGGCCCAGAATTGAAAATAAAAAGCAGAAGAGAACTTTTGAAACAGAATCCAATTCCCTTTCCTTCTTGCCACACTGTGTCTGTTTGGTAGAATCTTTCACAGTTAAATTAAAAATGTATTTAGTGGTGCCCATTCTTCCTATGTCAAAGAGATTTTTTAAAATTTATTTTCCAGCAGAAAACCTATTTCTCAAAAACCTCCAGTCATTCTAAAGGGATTGCTTATCTAAGTGTTCTCTTGGATGGGTAGGTTTCTCTTCTGAATATTATTGAGTGGTTTTACTGCCCCAAATTAGGACCTCCCTTCCTGGGTCCAATGTTTCTTAATCAATTATACACTTCTGTTCTGGAGTAAATTGACTTTGAACTTACCCTGAATTGACCCTGGAAATATAAAATCTCCTACTTTCAGTAAAACTTTCAAGAGTTGCTGGAAATTTCAGAGATACTCAGAAGGGATGAGGATCATTGATAGATTTTGTAGTTGTGTAAAGTTTTTAATTAATTTATGGTAGTGCTTTGTAATAGTATTAGGATACTTTTGTCATTTAATGTGAATAAACATAAAGATTTGCTGAAAAATAGAGTTGTATTTGATTTATTATGATACCAATGGGCAATTTGTTATTTCATATATATTTTTTTCTTAAGTCAATGTACTTATCTTTGAGAAATAAAACTTTTAAAACTTTTATTATTTTGTTATTTTAATAAATCTTGTTAAATTGATTATATATATGTAAGATTATATATAATATATATACATATTTTACATATAGACATACATATATTGTTTATGCTCACATTGTTACAATTTTTAAATTTTATTTTTAGTATATTTTATTTCATTAAATATCTCCCAATTACAAGTAAAAAAACAATTATTTTAACATATAAAAGTTTAATTTTTTTTTAAAATTTACCTGTTTACCACCTTTCTTCCCTTTTCTGAAAAGGCAAGAACTTTGATATTGATTGTGTATGTGAAATCATCAAAAACATTTCTGTGCTAACAATGTTGCAAAAGAAAGCAGGTAAAAAAAAAAAAGAAACCACACAGAAAAAATAATGTAAAAATGTATGCTTTAATCTTCATTCAGAGTTTACCAGTTCTTTCACCCTATGTCTTTTGGAATTTACTTACAGCATTGTCTTGATAGAGTAGCTAAGTTTTTGATAGTTGATCATTTTTATAATCTTGCTATTACTTCTTTACTTTGCATGATTTCATATAAATTTTTTAAATTTTTTTCTGAAACAATCCTGCTCATTATTTTTAATATGATAAGTGTTCTACCACAATCATACACCACAACTTATTCAGTCATTCCCCAATTGATGGACAGCTCCTTAATTTCAAATTCTTTGCCACAACAAAAAAACAAACAAAACAAAACAACAACAAAAACAAAGCCAGTTACTATATTTTTGTACCAATAAGTCCTTTTCCCATTTTACTAATCTCTTTGTCATACAGAACTTAGTTCTGGTGTTGCTGGGTCAGAGTGTGAACCGATCTTATAGCACTTTGGGTGCGGTTCCAAATTGTTTTTCAGAATGGTTGGATTAATTCACAACTCCATCAACAATGCATTAATATCTGAAGTTTTCCATATCCCTTTCACCATTTGTCATTAAAAAAATTCTGTTATGTTAGCAAATCTTGTAAGTGTGACGTGACACATCAGGATTTTTTAAATTTGCATATCTCTAATAAGTGATTTAGAGATTTTTTATGTGAATATTGATAGCTTGATTTCTTCTTCTGAAAACTGCTTGTTCATATCATTTGATTATTTATCTAATAAGAAATGGCTCATTTTTTTAAAATAAAAATTTGACTCACTTCGCTATTTATTTGAGATATTAGGCTTTTATCAGAGATAAATTCCTACCTCCTCCCACTTTCCTGTTTTCCTTCTAATTTTGGCAACATTGGTTTGTTCATGCAAAATTTTTCAATTACATGTTATCAAAATAATTTTATTTTCTATGATCCTCTCTATCTCTTGTTTGGTCATAAACTCTTCCCTTATCTATATATCTTACAGATACATTTTCCCACAGTCTCTAATTATATCACCCTTTATGTTGAAATCATTGATACATTTTCATTTTATGTTGGTATACAGTGTGAGATGTTGGGCTATGTCTAGATTCTGATAAACTGCTTTTCAGTATTCAAAATAATTTTTATCAAATGTTGGGTTCTTTCCCCAAAAGCTAGGCTCTTTGGCTTTATCAACCACTGGAGCACTATGGTCATTTGCTATAGTGTATTGTGCTCCTACTCTATTCCACTAATCCACCATTCAATTTCTTATGCAATACCAAATTTTTTTTTTTTTTTTTTTTTTAATGATTGCTTCTTTATGACAGAGTTTAAAATCTGGAACCATTAGGACATCTTTCTTCATTTTTTCTTTTATTGATTTCTTTGATATTCATGACTTCTTTTATTATGCCACATTAAATTTGTTATTCTTCTTTATCTAAGGGTTATTTAAGTCTTTTGTTTCTTCTGCTAATCTGGGTAGTTTTTATTTTTGTAAATGTAAATTTAATTTAGATTGCTGGTTATGATGATATATAATTGGGCAAAATAATTCCTAATTCCTTTAATTTCATTTTCATTTGGTGGTACAGTCACACTTTCATTTTTGATGCTAATAATTTGATTTTCTTCTTTTATATTATCAAATTAATCAATATTTTAACAACTTTTCCCCAAAAGCATCTCAATATTTTTATTCATTCAATTTTATCATACTGATTGTTCAGTCATTTCAGTCATGTCTTACTCTTTGTGAGTCCATTTGGGGTTTTCTTGGCAGTGGTACTGGAGTGATTTTCTTTTTTCTTCTCCATTTTACTTTACAAATGAAGAACTGAAGAAAACAGGGTTAAAGGATTTGTCCAGGGTCACACACCTTGTGTCGAAGAGCAGATTTGAACTCAGAAAGATGTCTTCATGACTTTAGGCTTAACATTTTATCCAATGCACCACCTAGCCCAATGTTTCAATTTTATTTGTCTCTCCTTTGAGTTTTCAGGATTTCTATTTTGATATTGAATTTGATATTGAAAAAGAGATTTTTAGTCTTTTTCTGTTTTTTAGTTGCATGCCCAATTTATTGATCTTTTCTTCTTTTTTTAATTTATGTCTACAATTATAATTCCCCCCAAAATACTGTTTGACTGCATCCCACAAATTTTGAAATATTGTCTTATTATTGTGATTTTCTTTACTGATATTATAGATTATTCCCATGATTTTTAATTCATACCTTAATATTAGGTTATTTAAATTCCAATTGATTTTTAATCTTTGCTTCCATGCTTTGTATCTTTATTTGACTATATTCTAAAAAATTCACTTAATTTTTTTTTTGCTTTTTATCATGTGGTGTGAGATTTTTATGCCCTAATAAATCATCAATTTTTGTGAAGGTGCTCTGTATAGTTGAAAACAAAATATACTCCTTTCTATGCTCATTAAACTTTCTTGAGGTCTAACATATTGAAATTTTCTAAAATTGTATCAATTATCTCTACATTCTTTCTTATTTATTTCATGGTTGTATTTGTCTTGCTCTGAGAGGGAAAAATTGAACTTCTTTGTTAGTGTAGTTTTACTGTCTTATTTCCTTCTAAAATTAATTTAATTTTTTTCTTTAAAAATTTGGATGCTATGACATTTGGTACATGTATCTTCAGTACTAATATTGCTTCATTGTTTGTTATTCCTTTTAGAAAGATATAGTTTTCTTGCTTATCCTTTTTAATTAGGTCATTTTTTGCTTTTGCTTTATTTGAGATCATCATTGTTACTCCTGTAATTATTATTTTTTTTAATTTCAATTGAAACATAATATTTTACTCCAAATATTTTTTTTAACTTTCTCTGTGTTTTCTGTTTCATGTGTATTTATTGTAAATACAAACAAACAAACATATTGTTGGATGGGGTTTATAATCCATTCTGCTATCTACTTCCATTTGGTGTTGAGTTCATCCTATTTACTCAGTTATGATTACTACCTGTGCATTTTTTTTATCTTTTTTTTTTTCTGTTAATCTTTTTCTCTCTTTACCCCACCCAAACTCCTATTTTTCCTCCAAAGTTTATTTTGCTTCTGATGACTAACTTCTTTTATTTTCCCTTCACTTCATTTCCTTTTCCTTCTCTTTCCCTCCTACTTTCCTTTTAAAGATGACAGATTTCTATTATCAATTAAGTGTATGTGTATACACTGTTATATTACACATCCTCCTAACATTTTACCTTCTCTTTGAACTAAGTTAGATGTGAATGAGGTTCAAACATCATTTTTCCTAATCCCAGCATTTTTGCCTTCATTGTAAAAGCTCCTCCTTATGGGCCACATTTATGTGAGGTAATTTTCTCTATCTTTCTTTCTTCCCCCTTCTCCCAAGGCATCCCTCTTTCTTACTTTTTTTTTTTTTCATATCTTCCCAACATAATAAACTCAGTCCTCTTTCTATGTGGAATTCTTCTAACTGCTCTAATAATGGTAGTTCTTAGAAATTGAATGCATTATCTTAACAAATAGGAAGGTAAACAGTTTAGCCTAATTGAGTCCCTTATGACTTCTCTTTCATGCTTACCTTTTTAAGTTTCTCTTAAGTTGTGTATTTGCAAGTCAAATTCTCTGTTCAGCTCTGGCTTTTCATCAGGAATACTTGAAAGTCCACTATTTCATTAAATATCCATTTCCCCCCCTTTAACTAATATACTCAGTTTTTTCTGAGTAGCATTCTTCATTGTAATCCCATCTTGGGATTTTTTGTTTACTAAAATATATTTTATGTTCATCTGTTTCTTTAACATAATAGCTGCTCAATCTTGTGTCTTCTTGACTGTGGTTTTATGGTATTTGAATGGTTTCTTTCTTACTGGTTGAAGTATTTTTTTCTTTAACCCCAGAGCTCTGGAACTCAGCTATAATCTTCCTAGTTTTCATTTTGAGACTTCTTTCAAGTGAGAATGGGCGGATTCTTTTCAATTGCTATTTTACCCTCTGGTTCTAGGATATTAGGACACCGGTCTTTGATAACTTCTTGAAATATGTTATCTAGGTTTTTCTTTGATTATGGCTTTCAAGAAGACCAATGATTTTTAAATTATTACTTTTCAATCTATTTTCTGAGTCTGTTATTTTTTTCTAATAAGATATATATATATATATATATATATATATATATATATATATAATATATATATATTCATTCATTTGATTTTGTTTTAGTGTTTTTTTTTTTTAATTTAATAGCCTTTTATTTACAGGATATATACATGGGTAACTTTACAGCATTAACAATTGCCAAACCTCTTGTTCCAATTTTTCACCTCTTACCCCCCCCCCACCCCCTCCCCTAGATGGCAGGATGACCAGTAGATGTTAAATATATTAAAATATAAATTAGATACACAATAAGTATACCTGACCAAAACGTTATTTTGCTGTAGAAAAAGAATCTGTTTTAGTGTTTCTTGATGTCTCTGGAGTCAGTTTATGTGAAAATCTATTTTTAGCTATTATTTTCTTCTTTGAGCTACTGTATTTTTTAATCATTTGATCAATTCTACTTTTTAAGTAGGTATTTTCATCAGTGAAATGTTCTTTGTTTGTTTAAAGCTCTTTTTCCATTTGATCAATTGTGTTTTTTAAAGTATTGTTTTCTTTAATATTTTTAAAAAAATATCTCTTTTACCAAACAGTTAATTGTTTTTTCATAATTTTCTTCTTTTCCTTTAATTGATTTACTTAATTTTTCTGCTGCCTCTCTTCTAGAATTTCATGTTAGATTTTTTTCTAATTCACTTTTTTTTCTTCAAAACTGAGGTTTTACCTGTTTTGACTTCATCATCTTCTTAAGTTTGTTTCTTTATCTTCTCTGTCAAGATAGTTTATTTTTATGGTCAGGATCATTTAAAAAAAATTAAAATTTCATTTATTTATTTATTTACTTTGTTTATTCTCCCCTTTCACCTACACATACTATTTCTTGATTGTAAACTTTATGTTAAATTTTAGCATGTGGAGGGAGCATAGTCTCAAACTTCAGACTTTTTTTATTTTGGCACTGTTGTTTTAGAGTTAATTATGAGATTTGGGATATTTTGTGGACTTTCAAAGTGGGAGGATCTGGAGAATAGTGTGGTCTCTGCTCTCTTGTTCTACCTTCTGGTCCTTTTCCCAGGAAGGGCCTAGTCTAATCCCTTGGAATTGCTATCTTCTCAACATTCTTCAATATTAATACTTAATGCTAACTCCTTAGGTTCCTAATACCTTAGGATAGGAAGTGACATTGTTTCTCAAGGTCCCTAAATGTAGTGTTCTCTTTTTTCAATATAATCATTTTCTGGGAGATTTCTTGCGGGTTTCTGGAGGCAGCCTTAGTTTCAGTTCCAAGCAATAATCACCTCAAATGCAGCCAGCTGTTAAAATGCAGTCCTTTATTGTCTCTTCCAAAATAGCCCGGTTAGTTTTCCTTGGTTCCAAGAGCTCTTGTTGCTAGTCCTTTGCCTCTGCCAGCTTCAGCCTCCAGTTCTCTCTGAATCCTGGCTCTGGATCTCCCAACTGAATATTGGCTTTCAATCTACCCAACTGACTCCTAGCTGAGGCTCCAAGAGCTTCTTATATATGATCTCTTAAAGGTGTGAACTCAAAGGTTGACTGCTCCTTCGAGAGTGTGATTGTGGGAGCTATGACTTGTGAATCTCCTCCACTGAACTTGTGAATCTCATATTGAATCCTAACGTGAATCTCGAATGCTAATGTGTGAACTAATGTGTGAACTCTTAAGGTGTGAAAGGTGTGAACTCTGAACTAGAGAACTGCTAAGTGATGCTAAAATTAGACAACTGACTTATCATTTTATAAGAATCCTAACATCTCCCACTTTCTTTTGATTTAGAACATAAGGCGGTCATGACCTCCCTGGCTCCTCAAGGAGGTGAGAACCCCCCAAAAGAAGGTGATCACGCCTTCCCTGACTGCTCAAAAAAGAAGTAAAAACATCATAAAAAGGAGGTAGTCACACCCTCCCTGACTTCTCAGGAAGGGAGATGAAAACATCAAAGGAAATGGGACATCAAATCAGATTAGTGGATTTCTGAAGGGGCTCACTTGAAACAGGTATACATAAATCCATCAATATGGGAGGTATTACACATAATTACATAAATTACATAAGCACATAGCAATATAACACAGGCTAAAAGGAATGTAACAAATAACATGTATCAACATGAAGAATTTATACATGGCCATAAGTCCTAGAAATAGTCCAAAAGAAAGCTATTGTCCATTGGTTCGTGTGCCAGGAATCCAAAAATTCCTGCAAGCTTTGAAGTCCTGTAACAGTCTCATCTTGTGTTAGAGAATCCAATGATTCCTGATGGTTTTCAAGTCTTGCAACAGTCTTTATCAACAATTTTTCATCTCAAGGAGTCCAATGATTCCTGCTGGTTTTTGTTCTTAGGTCTTCTCCTTTGTTTCCAGATTTTTCTCTTTTTCTGTCTCTCTCTGATGGACAAGAAGAATATGGCTCTTTGGCACCCATCTGATTCCTTCTCCATCTGTAGAAATACAAGCAAACCCTCTTCCCCAAGCAGTTAACTTATCTGGTCCCTTCCATTCACCACTTTGTGGGTCTCTCCACATCACCTGGCGATTATCTAAAGATAGTGGAGCTGCTCACACTGAACATTGCCCTTCTGTGGGTTATAAAACCTGCCTGCTGGAGCCAGTGCAACTTTATCAAAAATTAAAAACAAAAAATTAATGGCATAGAGAACTAAATTTAGAAGTTCTCTAGGGTTACCTATGGCTCCCCCTTTCTTTTGTTTTTGGAGGAGCATCTTAATGTCTCTGTTTCTTCTCTCTACGATTGCCTGACCTTGAGGATTAAAGTGTATGCCAGTGGTGTGTAAAATCTTATACTGTGCACAAAAGTGTGCAAAATGTTTAGAAATATAAGCAGGTCCATTATCCGTTTTTATTTCTTGTGGCACACCCATAATTGCAAATGCTTTGATAAGGAATTCAGTGACCACTTGGGCTGTCTCTTTTGCTGTTGGTATTGCAAAAGTGAATCCTGAAAAGGTATCTACCACAACGTGGATAAAAGACAGATGACCAAAAGATTTATAATGGGTCACATCCATTTGTCAGATTTCATTGGGTCTCAAACCATGAGGGTTCTTGCCTGGAGGGAGTGTAGGAGCATGGAAAGGAATGCAAGCTGTACAGCTTTTTACTATGTTCCTAGCTTCCTTTTTTGTTACCCCAAATTGTAAACGTAAAGCTCGAGCAGCCTGATGGTATTTAGAATGAGATTCCTGGGCTTCCTGAAATAAAGGAGTACTGGCTAACATAGTTAGAAGGCTATCTGCCTTTGAATTTCCATAAAAAATAGGACCTGGAAGTCTACTATGTGAGTGGACATGCAAGATATAAATCTTACCTGGATGCTTTCTCACTTGCTCTTGAAGTTCCTTAAAGAGCTGATATATATTAGAAGCTGCAACTTTTATTTGGGCTGTGGAAATTCTTTGTGCCACATCTACTGAATAGGCTGAATCAGATATTATATTTATATCTCCTGGATAATAAGTAAGAGCTAGCATGATTGCGTATAATTCATTCTGCAGAGTGGACTGAAAAGGAGTTCTGACCACTCTCCTTATGGTTAAATCATGAGAGTATTCAGCACAAATATTTTGTTTGGATGTATCTGTAAAGATAGTTGGTCCTTTAAGAGGAACCTTTTCTTCAAAAATCCATTGCCAATTATGTAATAGCCAAGTTGTCTTTAATGGAGACTCATGTGCAAAATTTGGAACTGTGGGCCAATAAAATTTGCCACTCTGGGATGGTCTCACAGCCCATTTTGTGAGTTAGTATAAAATGTGTATATTTTGTTAGGTCTTATCCCAGATAATTGTATTCCTCACTTAATAGCCTTTAATAAAATTCTAGCCACAAGCACTGGGTAAGGAGTAAGGCTTTGTTCTGGTTGTGTCAAGAGATTCACCCACTCTATCATGCTGTCTCCTTGATGAAGGACTGCTGTGGGTGCCTCTTTTGTAGCAACCCTAACCCTAATCCCTTGTGACTGAAAGGTATATTGCACCCTCCAGAGTTTCCACTCCCTTTTGACTTAAAGTATTCTACTTTGTCCTTATACTATGACCCAGAGTTGGGTATAGACAATGGAACTGTTAAAGTGTCTGGTCCTAAATCTAGTATTAGCACAAGGTTCCCTTGTAATCTCTTTCTGACTATTTGCCAGGTTCCATTACCATTTCTAATTTTAATGGTCCCAAAACTTGTGTAGTTTTGTTGTCATCAACTAGACCCAATATTGATATTTCATTCATATGAGTTTAGGGACAACCTCTACCTCCCCACATCCACCTTGTCACAGATCTTTCTTTCTAATCTCCCAATATATCTTGAGCTGCAAGTAGCTTAGCTGAGTATTTTTTCTCAACCAACTTGGCCCTGCCCCTGGAGGTTTACTGAGCAGATATTTAATCATTGTTTTTATCATTTCTCTGATTTTGTGGTAAATGATCAAAAGACATTACTGTAAGCCTCAATTTGTTTATCTTAAAGACTTAAGTCAACCAGAGAAGTTGACCTCGTGGGAAGAGAGAGCCATGGCTAATTTTATGTTTTAGGACTATCAGTTTGGCAGATGAAGAGGGATTGAAGAAGAGAGACAGAAATTAGGAAGACTAATTAGAATGCTACTAGCCAGGTGAAACCTAAGGAGAGCCTTAAAACTAAATTACTAAATTATGTGGTTAGGATTTTTTGCCCTATGATGCTATCCTTTTGGTATAAACTTTGGTACTTGGAATGAGAGACAGTGTGGCACTATTGTTTGAAAGCTGGCCTCTGTTTCAGGAAGGGCTGGGTTCAAGACAAGTGCTAATTGTTTAATCCTAAATAAGTTATTTAACATTGAAGTATTCCAGGAAACTGTTTAAAACCATAAGTACAGAGTACATGGTGATCTGCTTTGGGAAAGGGGATTTCTTCTTTAGAAGTTCATTATACAAAATGAAATAATCTGGTCCAAAAAGGCGGGGTAGAATATAGTCTCTAATTGAAGATATTGCATCTCCAATAATTTGAAGATTCTTAAATAATCTCACTGGCTCATTTACTTCCATCTCATCTGAATTTCCTCGCTTCTTAGGGTTTTTTTCATTTGCCCCTCTGCATTGTACTTTAAAAGTAACCTGCCTATCTAATCTGCACTGAAGTTAAATTGTCCTTTACAATTTTTTTAAAAAATTATTATGTCTTTCACTTATAATATAAATTTCCTGAGAGTAGAGCTGTCATGTTTTTCTTATTGTATTCTTAGTACTTAATATAGTACTTGGATAGTAAATGCTTAATGTCTATTTTTCATTTATTCATTTCTTTCATATTCAATGATTTTTACAAATCACTTGAATTTCATATCATCAGCAAAAAGGAAAAAAAAACAATATCATAGCTAATCAACTCAAAATAGCAAAAATTTTTAGATTTAGTAAATGCAGTCATAAAGAGCAGCACTACCAAATATAACCAAAGTCCCAAATAAATCTTAAAATTCTAGAAAATGGAAAGTTATGGATTCAGACTATTACAGCCTGTGGAGTCTTATGCAAGATCCTAGTCCAATGTAGAGAAATTAGAAATGTTATGATCACAACTTTTCTACCACCACAAGAAGGAACAGTGAGATGCCAGGACTGGGAAGTGATGGCTTCTTTATACAGGAACCCTGTAGTTACTCTTCTCCTACTCCTTACAAACTTTCCCAGGCTCTCCAATTTAAAAAAAAAAAAAAAAAACTCTTCATTTAATTCTACAATTCCCTGAAGGTATTACTCTCTCTATTTTTTCCATTTCACAGTTAAACTATTTTTTCTCAAGTCCTTGTAATTTGGCTGCTAATGTCATCCTCAAAATGAAACTGCTCTCTCCGAGGTTACCATGAATTCCTAAGGACCAAACAATGCACTTGACTTTTTATAATTTTTTATCTTTTTAGACTTTTTATGTATTGGTTTTCAATCATCCCATTCCCTCTTAGATACTATTATTTTTCCTCTAGATATTCATGATACTAGTCTTAGTCTTGGTTCTCTTCCTAACTCTCTGCCTTTCTTTTCTGAACTTACTTTAGTGGATAATTATTCTTGTCCCACCCTAATGCATAAACTACCCTGAACTCTATAATTCACAATGCATACATGTACATATGCATACATATATGTGTATATTTGTATTCATGTTGTGTATTATATACATGTATATATGTGTAGAGAAGGAAATGGCAAACCACTCCAGAATCTTTGCCAAGAAAATCTCATGGATAATATGATCCATAAGGGTATGAAAAGTTAAACATGAATGAATGACTGAACAACTCTACTAAGAACAAATATATGTGTGTATATATCTTTATTTATTTGTGTGTGTGTTCACACACAGTCCTACTGACTATCTTTGACAAAAGTTCCATATTTTCAAATTGTCTATTGGAAGTTTCTAAATGAATATCAAGCAAGAAGTTAAAATTCAATATGTCCAAAACAAAACTCATATTTTCATTCAAACCTTCCATCTTTGTAGCTTGTTGATTGTACCTCCATTTTCCCAATTATCAAGTTTGCATCATCAGAGTCATCATAATCTTTTCTCATTACCTTCTTTTTTTTTTTTTGATGTCCATGATGCCAGTCTTTTTTTTTATTTTTTTTTTATTTAATAGCCTTTTATTTACAGGATATATGCATGGGTAACTTTACAGCATTAACAACTGCCAAACCTCTTGTTCCAATTTTTCACCTCTTACCCCCACCCCCTCCCCCAGATGGCAGGATGACCATTAGATGTTAAGTACATTAAAATATAAATTAGATACACAATAAGTATACATGACCAAACCATTATTTTGCTGTACAAAAAGAATCAGACTCTGAAATATTGTACAATTAGCTTGTGAAGGAAATCAAAAATGCATGTGCATTCCCTTATTCTTTATTCCCAATCAATTGTCAAGTCTTGTTGATTCTATTTCAAAGTATCACTCATCTCTGGTCGAATGATTAGAGTGGCAGGCTTGGAAACAGGAAGACCTCTGTATAAAATCTATCTCATACACTTAATAGCTATATGACTCTAGGGCAGCTATTGAAAACTTTTTGTGCCTCAGTGTCTTTATCTGTAAAAGGCAGATCAAAAAGAACCTACATCATAGAATTATTTGGATCATCAAATGAGGCATATATTTATAAAACGTATTTGTATATATAATACATTATGAAAACCTAACAGTGTTATATAATTACTAGCTATTAGAATTATAGATTTTATCTTCCTTCCCACAATCAACACCATAGATCATGACCAAATCAGCTTTCACCTGGATTTCTATAATATCTCTCTAGTCTTGCCTCCAGTCTTTGCCTTCCTCAATGCTTTATCCACACAGTTGCCAAATTGATTTTCTTTCTTTGTTCCTTCCTTCCTCCCTCCCTCTTTCCTTCCCTCCTTTCTTCTCTCCTTCTCTCTGTCTCTTTCTTTCTTTTTCTTTCTCTCTCTTCCTTCCTTCCTTCCTTCCTTCCTTCCTTCCTTCCTTCCTTCCTTCCTTTTGCTATTTAAAAGAAATACATTGCTTTATGAATCACATTGAGGGAGAAAAATCAGAACAAAAGGAAAAAACCATGAGAAAAGAAAAAGAGAAAAAAAGTGAATATAGCATGTGTTCATTTACATTCAATCTCAATGGTTCTTTTTCGCGATGCAGATGACATTAACTATACAAAGCCTATTGGGATTGCCTTGGATCCCTGAACCACTGAGAAGAAGCAAGTCTTTCATACTTGATCATGGAACATTCTTGCTGTTACTGTGTAAAATGTATTCTTGGTTCTGCTTGTTTCACTTATCATCAGTTAATGTAAATATTTCCAGGCCTTTCTAAAATCAGCTTGTTCATCACTTTTTATAGAACAATAATATTCTATTAACTTAATATACCACAGCTTGATCAGCTATTCCCCAAATGATAGGCATCTAAAGCTTCTGCAAACATGTTTGCACTTGTGAGTTCTTTTTCCCTTATTATTTCCTTGGGATACAGATCCAATAATGGCACTGCTAGGTCAAAGAGTATGCAGTTTCATAGCTCTTTGGGCATAGTACCAAATTATTCTCCAGAATAATTGGATCAGTTCACACCTCTCCCAACAATGCATTAGTGTCCCAGTTTTCCCACATCCCCTCCAACAGTTATCATTATCTTTTTCTGTCATTTTAGCCAATCTGAGAGATGTGAGTTAGTATTTCAGAGTGGTTTTAATTTGCATTTCTCTAATCAATAGTGATTTAGAGCATTTTTTGATGTTTTTCCAATTGTTTAGATCTGATTGTATCTGTGTGAGAAGTGTTTGAAATTGTGTTCATATAATTCCTGGGTTTGTCTTGGCAGGTAGACATCCAAATAGTTTATTTTGTCTACAGTTATTTAAAATGGAATTTCTTTTTCTATTCCCTGCTACTGGGCTTTGTCAGTAATATGTAGAATTGCTGATGATTTGGGTGGGTTTATTTTATATCCTGAAACTTTGCTAAAGCTGTTAATTATTTCCAGTAAGTTTTTAGATGATTTTCTAATATTTTCTAAATATATCATCATATCATCTGCAAAGAGTGATAGTTTTATTTCCTAGCTGCCTGTTCTAATTACTTTAATTTATTTTTCTTTTATTATTGCTATAGTCATCATTTCTAGTACAATGCTGAATAATAGTGATGATAGTGGACATCCTTCTTTCACCTCTGATCTTATTGGGAAAACATCCAGCTTCTCTCCATTACAAATAGTGCTTGTTGTAGATTTTTGATAGATACTGTTTATCATTTTAAGGAAAGCTCCCTTTATCCCTATGCTCTTTAGTGTTTTTAATAAGAATGGGAGCTGTATTTTTTTTTTAAATTCTGCATTTATTGAGATTATCATATGATTTCTGTTGATTTTGTTATTGAGATGATCAATTATGGCATTAGTTTTCCTGATATTGAACCAGCCTGCATTTCTGGTAAATTCCACTTGGCCATAGTGTATTATTCTGTTGATAAGTTGTAATCTCTTTCTAATATTTTATTAAAAAAATTTGCACCAATATTCTCTAGGGAGAATGATCTGTAATTTTCTTTCTCTGTTTTGGTTCTTCCTGGTTTAGTATCAGTATCATATTTGTATTGTAAAAGGAATTTGCAGGACTCCTTCTTTACCTGTTTTGCCTAATAGTTTGCATTGTATTGGAATTAACTGTCCTTCAAATGTTTGGTAGAATTCACTTCTGAATTCATCTGGGCCTGGAGACTTTTTATTAGTGAGTTAATTAATGGTTTGTTCAATATCTTTTTTCTAAAATGGGACTATTTAAGTAATTTATTTCCTTTTCTGTTAATCTGGACAATTTATATTTTTGTAAATATTCATCCATTTTGGTTAGATCATCAGATCTGCTGCCTTGCAATTGTGTAAAATAGCTTGTAATTGTTAGTTTAATTTTTTTTTTTATTGCTGGTAAATTTACCCTTTTCATTTTTGATGCTGATGATTAATTTTTTCTTTTCTTTTTCTAAACAAATTTATAAAAAGTTTATCTAGTTTGCTGATTTTTCCATAAAACCAACTCTTAGTTTTATTACTTAGCTCAATAGTTTTTTTAGTTTCAATTTTATTAATCTTTCCTTTGAGTTTCAATATTTCTAATTTGGTATATAATTTGTGTTTTTTAATTTGTTCTTTTTCTTGCTTTTTTAGTTGCATGCCTAGTTCATTTATCTTCTTTCTCTATTTTATTTATGCAGCTATTTAGAGATTTAAAATTTCCCTTAGAACTGTTTTATCTGCATCCCATAGGTTTTGGTATGTTGTCTTATTATTGTCATTCTCTTGGATGAAATTATGGATTGTTTCTGTGATTTGTTGTTTCACCCACTCTTTTTTTAAGAACTAGATTATTTTATTTCCATTTTTAACCTATCATTCCCTGGCACTTTGTTGAATATAATTTGAATATTTTTTATTACATAGTGGTCTAAAAAGGAAACATTTACTAGTTCTTCTTTTCTGCATTGTTGTGTAGGTGCCATGTACTGCCAAGAAAATGGTGTATTCCTTTCTGTTTTTATTCAATTTTCTCCAGAGGTCCATCATATCTAGATTTTCTAGGAATGTATTAACTTTCCTAGTTTCTTTCTTTTTCAATTTGTGGTTAGATTTGTTGATTCTGAGAGTGGAATATTGAGTCCCCCCACTAATATGGTTTTGCTGTCTATTTCTTCCTGAAACTGGCTTAATATCCTCTCTAGGAATTTATATACACTTGATGCATATACAGCAAATATCATTACTACTTTATTGTTTATGGTACTGTTTATCAAGATGTAGTTTCCTTCCTTGCCTCTTTTAATTAGATCTATTAATCTGAGATCAGAATTGCTACCCCTGCTTTTTTTTTTTTACTTCAGCTGAAGCATAATAAATTCTGCTTTTATCTTTACTCTGTAAGTGTCTCTCTCGTATCAAAGGTATTAATTGTAAACAGCATATTGTAGGGTTCTGATTTTAATCCACTCTGTTATTTGATTTTATTTTATGGGAAAGTTCATCCCATTCATATTTACAGTTATGAATATTAGCTCTGCATTTCCTTCCATTATATTTTCTCTCTTGCATATATTTTTGTTCTCTCTTTCTACCCTGACCTTAGTAATGAGTTTTTTGACCCATTCCATCTACTACCTTATCTTTTATAATCTCTTCCCCTTAGTTGTGTTTTGCTTTATTTTCAATTTACTCATACACTACCTTATCTTCTACCCCCTCCCCCCTCTCTGACCTTTTTTTTCCCCTAGTGTTTCTGCCCTCCATTCTGTCCACACCTTCCTTTTTCTTTCATTTTTTCTTGTCCTATTTCTTTATAGGGTTAGATAAATTTCCTTAGCCAAATGAATGATTAAGTTATTCCTTCTTTGAACCAAATGTGATAAGATTAAGCTTCATATAATGCTCATCCCCCTCCCTTCTTTTTCTAGATTTTAATAGATCTTATGTGCCTCTTCATGTGATCTAATTTACCTCATTATATTTCCCCTTTCCTCTTCTCTCAGTACAATACTTTTCCTACCCTTTAATGTCTTTTTCTTTGATATCATCACATCAGAGTCCATTCACAACCACACATCTGTCCAGTGATGGCTCCCTCTGTGTGCCCCAGTAACAGATACAATTCTCTCTCTCTCTCTCTCTTTTTTTTTTTTAAATAACTTTTTATTGACAGGACCCATCCCAGGTAATTTTTTACAACACTATCTCTTGCACTCACCAGATACAATTCTCAAGAGTTATAGATATCATTTTCCCATCTAGAGATGTAAAGAGTTTAAGCTTTAAATAATATATATATATATATGTATATATATATATATATATTTTTCACCTGTTTGCCTTTCTATGGCTCTCTTAAGGTCTGTGATTAAAGATTAAATTTTTTTGTTTAATTCTGCTTTTTTTTTAATAGAAATAATTGAAAGTCTCTTACTTCATTAAATATCCATCACTTCCCCTGAAAGATGATACTCAATATCACCTAGTAGTTTATTCTTGGTTGTAACCCCAGGCCTTTTGCCTTCTGGAATATGGTTTTCTAGGCTCTCTGATCCTTTATTGTAGAAGCTGCCAGATCCTAGATAATCATGACTGTTGGTCCTTGATATTTGAATTATTTTTGTCTAACAGATTGCTTTATTTTTTCCTTCAGATTGTAGTTCTGGAGTTTTGTAACAATATTCCTTGGGGTTTTCTTTGTGGGACCTCTTTCTGAAAGTGATCAAAGGAGTCTTTCAATGATTATTTTCCTTTCTGTTCATAGAATATTGGGGCAGTTTTCCTTGAGGATCTCTTGAAGAATGCTACACAGGTTTTTTTTTTGAGGGGAGGCTATGGCCTTCATGTAGGCGAATAATTTTTAAATTGTCTCTTCTGGATCTCTTTTCCAAGTTGACTTTTTTTTTTCCCAATGAATTATTTTACATTTTCTTCCACTTTTTTCATTCTTTTTTGCTTGACTGATTCTTGTTGTCTCATAGAGTCATTAGCTTCCATTTTCTCTGCTGTAGTTTTTAATGTGTGATTTTCTTCAACTATCTTTTGTATCTCTTTTTCTATTTGGTTAATTTTACTTTTGAAGGTGTTATTTTTTTCAGTGAATTTTTTTTTTTTTTTTTTGCATTTGGCCAATTGTAGTTTTTAAGGAATTGCCTTCCTTTTCCAAGCTGTTGACTCTCTCTTGTATACCTTTCATTCCTTTTCTCATTTTTATTGTTAACTTTTTTATTTGCCTTTTAAAGTCTTTTATGAGTACTTCCAAGAAGTCTTGAGACGAATTTATGTCACTTTTTGTGATTTCCTCTGTGGACATTTTGTCCTTGTCTGAGTTGGTGTTTTGGTCTTCCCTGTCACCACAGTAGCTTTCTATGGTCAAGGTTCTTTTCTTTTTTCCTTCCTCATTTTCTTTCCTTTTATTTTTGTATTTTTCCTTTTATATCATTTATAGTCAAGCTCTGCTCCTGGAGTAAAGAGGACGCTATCCCAAGCTTCCTCTGCAGCTCTGAGCCTTGGCTTTGAGCACAGGTACCCTTTGTATTTGGAGGGGCTAGCTTTGACTGCTCTTTCAAGGAAAAACCTGGTTCCCCAGAATTTGCCTTCCGAGATGGGACTAGAGACTGCCCACTAATTGGCTCCTGTATTGAGCCAAGACTGAAGGTCTCAGTTGCTGATCTATGTTGATGACCCCTTCACTGACTTTCTTAGTCTCCATCTGAGCTAAGCTGAACACTCCTTTCACCCCAATAAAACTGATTTTTCTTGAAATTTTTCCAATCTATCTTGAGCTGGAGAATGTTTTCTTTTCATCAGATTCTGTTTAAAGGCTTGGTTTCATGTGGTTTTGAGGTAAACTGGGAGAGTTTGGCAGATTCTTGGCTTTATTCTGCCATCTTTGCTACCCAAATTGATATTCCTAAAGAAAATTTCGATAATATAGCTTCCTTCATTAAGAAGCTTCAATGGCTCTCTTTTGTAAAATAAGGTAAAAAACAAATTTTTATTTGGCATTTAAATCCTTTAAAATCTGGTTCCAGTGTACCTTGTCAAGCATACTATCTATTATTCTCTGCTTTTGCCAGAGTTTTCTACTTGCCATTTCCCCATGTATGTCATTTAAATTTTCATTTCCATATCTTTACTTAGACCATCCCCCATGCTTGGCAAGTATTTATTTTCTCACCTCAGCATGATAGAACACCTACTTTCTTCCTTCAACTCTCAACTCAGATTTTCCCTTTTTCTATAGCTTATATTGATTTTCTTCCAAATCACTTGAGAATCATTCTCCCATATCCATTAACTTAATTTTTATTTATTTTTCATTTATATGAATTTTTTCAGTGTCAATAGAATCTTTTCTCAAATGAATATAAACTCCTTGAAAACAGAAACTGTTTCATTTTGTCTTTATATCCCCCAAACCTAGCACAGTGCTTGGCACAGGATAGACCCTTAATACTTGTTGAATGTAAGAAGGAAAGGAAAAATCTTGTATTCTTATATCAAATGGCAATAAGTTGGACAGTTGAAAACAGTATGAAGGATGTGTATATCTCTCAGGCTCAGTGAATAGGAATGAAGTTCCACCCAACTGTTCTGTGCCTTTTACATATAGGACATTATTATCTACACAAAGGTTGATGAATAGACAGGATTTGGTTACCTCAAATTTACTATCTCTCCCCTATTCCTCTTAGTAGTAGACATTCCAATGTCACAGTCACAGGTGCCCCAGAAATCTGTCCATTCCATTAGAGCTCTCACTAAGGGCTGCATTATCATGAGTTACACTTTATTGAGTCTGGGCTGTGTCCTTTTAAAACACTTCTTTGCTATATCAGGCACTCTGTACCAGTCATGGTCACTCATTGAATAGTTCCCAAGCATTTTATGAAATTCAAAGTAAAATCCCAAGCAGCAATTCCAAAAAAAAAATTTCACAAGAAAATCAAAATTTAAAGCCATTTCCATATCTCCCATCAAAAGGACATTCCCACTATCCTAACATAATACCTTCTATAGGGCCAATTAGCTGAAACTACAAGTCATGATGAATGCCACTCAAAGTCAGCCATGATTGCACCTCCCCTGATTCTCTCTCGTTGCAGAGTTTCCACTTGAGACTCTATTTGGTCAGACCTCTGGGGCACTAATCTTGTCCCTCCTCTCATCCATTCTACTTATTATACAGTGCTGCATACATTTATAGAGGTAGATAAATGAAGAGTAATAATAAGCTATTTTTACATTGGGTGTTATCAAATCAGAAATCTGACACCTAGTAATTTAATATATGTTTCCCCCCCCCCCCACTTCATACCTTTATTGCTGTTTGGCTGCATGGAAAATACTAGAGAACCCCAAAGCTGAAATAGCACATTTTTTTCATCCTTATTATTTCTTTCCTTGTTTCTTCTCTACGTATTCTTTATCTTTGAAAGTTGTTCATGAATGAATGGATCCAATCAAACCTTATTCATTTGGACTCCACTAATTCAGAATTTGTGATTATTTGGACAGAGACTTGTTCAGCAAATGTTTTCTTCTTGGAGAGCATAAATTAATAATGTAAACAAGATTGCAAAAGGAATGCATAATGTACTTATCAGAACAGACTGTTTTCAAATACTTTCTGGCACTTTAAACAAAGTAAGATAGTCTTACATTAGTATATCACTTTCTACTTTGAATCTTTGAAAGCTAGGAGTAGATTGAACCTTCGTTTTTTTGTAGTACAATCCCCTTATTTTACAGAGAAGGAAACTGAGCCTCAAAGACACATAATCATTATCTCAGGATCACAAAGTGTGTTAGTAAATATATCTGATACTAGACAACAAATCTTACGATTCCTAGTCCCATCACATTATATTATTAACCCCTGATACTAGCTGACAAATGCTCTCATTCAGAAGCATAGAGCAAACTAAAAACTATTGATTTATTAATTACAAATTTTTCTTATATAATCATTAAATAAATAATAATGCCTCAGATATAACATTGCTAGATTTTTATCAAGGCATTTAATAAAGTCTCCTATAATAATCTTATGGACAAGACAATGGCTTTATGATAATAAAATTAAGTGGGGTCAGAGATGGTTGAATAAGCTGAAAGAAAGATGATTAATGGATCAGTGTTACATTGGAAAGAGGTCTGTAGTATGCTGGGGAATCTATCTGGGGCCTTGTTCTCTTCAACATTTTTATCAATGACTTGGATGAAGGTACTAATGGTGTTTGCATCCAAATAGAAGGAATAACTAGCAGGTTAAATAACTGAACAGGAAACCTAAAATAGGTTGGCAGATTATAAGATAAGCCAAATTTAATGATATTTAATAGGAATCAATGTAAAATTCTCTACTTAGCTTCAAAATATCATATGCTTAAGTGGAAGATGAATAGAAAATACAAAAAAAAAATGAACCTGAGTATTTTGTTGTATTGCAGGTTCAATGAGTCAACAGTATGTCATAGAAGCTAATAAAGCTTTTGAGATTTGAGACTGGATTATAGAAACAGTCACAGGTTCATGAGGCAGTGAATAAAACACTGTGGCTGGACTGGAGATCTGTTGCTAGTTGATATTTGATCACCAGAGTAGCCAATTAATTATCTCCCTGCCACTCACCCCCCAAGCCTCTGTACTTCATCTATAGCATACTTATTTTTTTGGTGTCTTCCCCTAATTTCATACAGTCTCCAACATACAGATTACACTTAACAGATATCATCAAAGGGAAAACTGTGGAATGAAGACAGTACTTTGTATTTGGTAGGTTTTCAATGAATGATGATAATAAATGAGGTAAAAGAATGATTTTCAATGGTCTTAAAAACCATCTCTGATCAACAATGCAACAATTAATTTGGTTGGTGGAATGCAAGAAAAATATGAGCTCCTTGAGTATAGGACATATTTAAATTTTCCTGTCATATCTTTGTATCATCAGTATCTTTATACGTGGACATACAAAAGTTCTAGAAATGCATTACACTGATTGACTCAAATCAACTGGAAAACCACCAGTTCAGTTATACATATAGAGAAACTTACAAGAACACAGGCTTTGCCTAACATATGTCTAGTTGCATTCCTAAAAATCAGAGAATGAGAAACAAGGGGAATGTGTCAGAGCATGATGGGCTTTTCTTGCCAGCTCTTTCATCAAGTGTGAGTTCTGGATGCCAACAGCCCCAATAACTGTTTTGTAACTATTTCATTTCTGTCTGAGGGCATGCAGACATTGTTCTGCATATTGGCTAGTTAGACTAATAAATAAAACACATAGATGAATGTGTTTATTTGGACATGTTATTTAGTTTCTATATAACTGTATTTTTCTTTTAATGGCACACATGCTGATTCCTGGCCATCAGCCCTAGGCACCAGTAAAATCAGATTAAAAGCATTAGTAATGTAGTTAATTCCATTTATAATATGCCCACACTGGAGAAGAGAACATTAAAATAAGGAAAATCTATAAACTGGAATTAAAGAGTTTTTTTTTGGAACTCCTTGCAAGAATCCTTTGAAATAAATGGATAAGGTTTTTGTAAAAAAAAGACTCTCATGATCTTTTGTTAAGTAATATTTGTGATCTCAATTAAAATTTTCTTTGGACACTTGAATCTTCATTTATAGTATTTTTTAAAATGATCCAAATGATTTTATATTAAGTCATATGCATACTTTAGTGAAGTCCTGTTGGTCATAATATGTCTGGTTATAACCTTGTCTAATATTTCCTATTAGCTTATCAATTTTTTTCTTTTTATCAAACTCAATTATCTAATCCCTCTTGACCCTTGAAACTTGGGGCAATACATGTCTTTTTTGTTAATATCTTCAGCATATCACATGTAACATAGCTGGGTAAAAGCATTAGACTTAATCAATAGGTCCCATGGTTGCACATCCATTTCATCTTTTTCTTTAATGTACTTTGTATATTAAGATGTCATTATTGACCCACTAACCATCTGCTTTTTGGTTTTAGTTGTAGAAAAGTAGGAAAGGATTTGCATTGAGTCATCCATGTTCTCTTCCAATTGCTTCTTAAGACCTCGTGAACCATTTACATAATGGCTATTATTATAAGTATTCTCAGTGGCTGTAGGGGAAAAAAGCTAAGCTAAATGACCTTCATGAGAGAATTAAACTTATGTCCTTGGTTGTTTGTGGCTGGTCACATTAGTTAAATATTTAAATATAAGGCAGGACAAAAAAATCTATGCATTTTGAACTTTCAATAACCAGTCTCTTAATGATCCGTTATTGGTAGTTCATTCAATATTTATTAAGTATCTACTATATGTCAGATTGCTGTTTAGTTCTTTTAGTAATGTCCAACTGTTTAGGACATAATTTGGAGTATCCTTCCCAAAGAAGAGTTGTTTGCTAAGATTCCACAATAATCAGTTCTGATGGAAATGCCTCTTTTCAGCTGCAAGGTGATTCAGGCCTGTTCCAATAGTCTTGTGGTGGAGAGAGCAATCTACACCCAAAGAGATGACTAAGGGGGACTGAGTGTGGATCCCACGATATTATTTTCACTTTTTTGTTGTTGTTTGCTTGCATTTTGTTTTCTTTCTCATATTTTTTCTTTTGATCTGATTTTTCTTGTGCAGCATGATAATTGTGGAAATATGTATAGAAGAATTGTTCATTTAACATATATTTGATTACTTGGTCTCTGGGGGAGAAAGTGGGGGAAAGGGAGGGAAAAGTTTGGAATACAAGGTATTGCAAGGGTGAAGTTAAAAACTATTTATGCGTATATTTTGAAAATGAAAAGCTTTTGACCTAGTTGTACCAGATCTAAAACTATATTATAAAGCAGCAGTTACCAAAATCATTTGGTATTGGCTAAGAAATAGACTAGTTGATCAGTGGAATAGGTTAGGTTCAAAGAACAAAATATTCATTAACTTTACCAATCTAGTGTTTGACAAACCCAAAGACGCCAGCTTTGGGGATAAGAATTCATTGTTTGACAAGAACTGTGGGGAAAATTAGAAATTAGTATGGCAGAAACTAGGCATTGACCCCCACTTAACACCATACACCAAGATAAGGTCAAAATGGGTTCATGATCTAGGCATAAAGAATGAGACTATAAATAAATTAGAAGAACATAGGATAGTTTACCTCTCAGACCTGTGGAGGAGGAAGGAATTTGTGACCAAAGAAGAACTAGAGATCATTATTGATCAGAAAATAGGAAATTTTGATTATATGAAATTGTAAAGCTTTTGTACAAACAAAACTAATGCAGACAAGATTAGAAGGGAAACAATAAACTGGGGAAACATTTTTACAGTCAAAGGTTCTGATAAAGGCCTCATTTCCAAAATATATAGAGAATTGACTCTAATTAATAAGAAACCAAGCTATTCTCCAATTGATAAATCGTCAAAGGATATGAACAGATAATTTTCAGATGAAGAAATTGAAACTATTTCTAATCCATATGAAAAGATGCTCCAAGTCATTATTAATCAGAGAAATGCAAATTAAGACAATTCTGAGATACCACTACACACCTCTTAGATTGGCTAGGATGACAGGAAAAGATAATGCTGAATGTTGGAGGGGATGTGGGAAAACTGGGACACTGATACATTGGTGGTGGAATTGTGAATACATCTAGTCATTCTGGAGAGCAATTTGGAACTATGCTCAAAAAAAGAAAAAGAACTGTGCATACCCTTTGATCCAGTAGTGTTGCTACTGGGCTTATATCCCAAAGAAATCTTAAAGAAGGGAAAGGGACTTGTATGTGAAAAAAATGCTTGTGGTAGGCTTTTTGTAGTGGCCAGAAACTGGAAACTGGATGCCCATCAACTGGAGAATGGCTGAATAAATTATGGTATATGAATGTTATGGAATATTATTTTTCTGTAAGAAATGACCAGCAGGATGATTTCAGAAAGGCCTGGAAAGACTTATATGAACTGATGCTGAGTGAAATGAGCAGGACCAGGAGATCATTATATACTTCAACAATAATACTAGATGATGATCAATTCTGATGCATGTGGCTCTCTTCAATAATGAGATGAATCAAATCAGTTCCATTTGTTCAATAATGAATACAACCAGCTACATTAAAAAAAAAAAAACTCTGGAAAATGAGTGTGAACCACTACATAGCATTTCCAATCCTTCTGTTTTTGTCCACCTGCATTTTTTATTTCCTTCACCAGTTAATTGTACATTATTTCAAAGTCCGATTCTTCTTGTACAGTAAAATAACTATAACTATATATATATGTATATATATATATATAATACTTAACATATACTTTAACATATTTAACATATATTGATCTACCTGCCATCTGGAGGAGGGGATGGGGGGAAGGAGGGGAACATTGGAATAAAAGGTTTTGCAATTGTCAATGCTGAAAAATTACCCATACATATATCTTGTAAATAAAAAGCTATAATAAAAAATAATTAAAAAAAGAAAATGAAAAGCTTTAATTGAAAAAAAAAAAAACCAGAGTGGTCTACTTGTTTGCTTTTATGGATGAGGAAACTAAAGCAAGCAAGGTTAAGTGACTTGCCTAGAGTAAGATAGCTAATAAGTGCCTAAGCGGAGATTTGACCTCAGAAAAGTGAATCTTCCTGACTCTCTCTCTCTCTCTCTTTCTCTCTCTCTCTCTCTCTCTCTCTCTCTCTCTCTCTCTCTCTCCTTTCTTTCCCCCTTTTCATCTTCCTCTCCCTATACTTCTTCCTCCCACTTTCCCTTCCTTCTCTCCCCATGCTCTATTTTCACTTAAATAATGACCTGGATTTAAGAATTAAATAAATTTGTTTTGTTAGAAGAAGGAAGTTTTTCATAAGAAAGCCAATTTAGGGGTTAAATGATGAGGTTTTTCATATATAGCTTGTCTATTATGGTAGGCTATTTCATTTGGTAGTATATTGCTTAAAAAGAATATTGCTAGTTTTATGCTAGTAGATGTGTATGTATACATTCACGCATACATGGAGGGATTTATGAATATACAGTTTTTGCTTTAATGTAAAAAAAATGTCAATTTAAACATGGCCAGTACTCCCCAACTGCTTACATTTTGCAAATAAGAGAAAATAAACTGCAAATCAATGAAATTTAAAATTCTTTCTAATTATAAAACCATATGGCTTCAGGGACGAGACTGTATATTGCATCTATTCAAAGACATTCTATGTACTCTAGCCATGCAGTCACACAGGGTATGAATGAGTCATGAGCTCCAACAACAAAAACACATAGATTCAGATGCCACAGTATGCACAAATGTGCATATATCATTTGTATCCCAAAATATATACACTGCAGGTCCATATGGACACACACAGAGTAAATCATAAAGCTTTCTATTCCATGATCCTTTCTTTTTTGCCTGTGATGGATCTCATTATTAATTAAAGAATCATTTAGCTTGCATAATTGTCTTCTGCCATACATAATTCCAACCTTTCAATGTCTCTTCAAGTTGGCTTATTAGGCTAAATGCACTCCTTTGTTTTGGTGACATCATCAATCAAAGCTAGTAGGTGGTTGGACCCAGCAGTAGGATGAGTAAAATAAAAAAGAAGCCCTCTCTTTGTTTTCTATTATGAAATCTACCACCAGGTGACTCCATTTGTGAATTTATTTTTTTCTTCTTAAAAGCCAGGAACACTTTAGTTTTCACATTCTGCAGGTCAGGGACTTTGTACTCCACTTGAGAGAAATTAGTGACTGGTTGTTAAGCATCCCCGTGTGATTTGAACTGTTTCTGGACAGCCACCCAACTTGTTAACAAAGCTGGAGAATTTTGAAAAGAGCAAGATCTGACCTTATGCAGTCAGACATGATTCATTCAAATCAAATCTCTATGCTTAATTTTGTTTGACTTTAAAATAAATTCCAGACCAACAAACAGTGGTACTCAATGTGCTATAAATCAGACAAGTTAAAAACTTCTAGGGCAATCAGAAACAGAGGGATTTTTTTTTTGTTCAAATCCTGTCTATTTATGATTTTCAAGGAACGGACATTATATAAACTAATTTTAACTGCCCTGGACATTTACATAACATATTTGACTGTGATCCTTACAAGAATTTAAGAAATGGCATTTCAGGTCAAAATTATAGTCTAGCCAATCAAGGACCTTTTTGAGGTGATATGGCTATTGACTCTTATCATCAACATGAAAAGGGTAGGGATATCCTCCTCAAATCCCCAGATCCCTATAAAAATCTATTAAGAATATGTCATCCAGGAATTTATTGATACCCTTTTGTAACTTAATGTTTTTCAGTCTGTACCATCTCTAGGGAGATAATAAGTGTTTATTGTGTAAAGTAGTACTTCTTTTTATTTGTCCTAAATTGACTTAGTTTGAATATACTAATATGTTATTCAGTCAATCACAAAGTATTATTAAGTGCTTATCATGTTCCAAGCATGATGCTAAGTGCTGGGAATATATAAATAGGCATATTCCTTTTTCTCAAAAAGCTCACATTCTAATGGGGTGTGTGTTTGTGTCTCTGTGCATATAATCAAATATATACAAATGAAAAAAACAAAGTAATTTTAGATGAAAGGGACTGGCAGCAGAGTTTAGAGGTAAGGCTGAAGAAGGCCTTCTGCAAAAGATAGTTTTTGAACTGAGTTGTAAAAGAGGAGAGGAAGTACAGTATACCAAACATGGATTAATGATGTTGTGTTGTATTGTGTTGTTTTTTTGAATGTTCTATCTGGATGATTGTAGGTGATAGTTCATTTTGTGATAATAATCAGATTTCAGCAATTTGTTTGAATTATTAAGGATATTTTGAGTTCTGTATTTGTGGCATAAGGATTTATAATTTGTCAGTTCATGAAAAAAGAGCTTCTCATGTATAATTTTTTATTACCAAGAGGCTTGCTACAAACTAAGTTGGTGTTAAATTGTTGCAGTGAACAAGGATGTAGGATGTGTTATGTCTTTTATTGGCATAATCCACATAAATTACTAAATGTAGAACCATTAAGGATTATTCTTTCTTAATTCTTTTAGTGACCATCTGGAGCTAAATTGCTACCATAAAGTCCTCACTAAATATAGGATTCTTAAAAATACCCTTTTTATTTTGCCTCTTGGGGGTGACCTGCTCTTAATTTACCATTGTAAGACATTCAGTTTAACAAACAAACAAAAATACTAAATAACTCACAGTGTTCCATGTTTGTTTTTTAAATCAATATGCTATTGGCCGTTTCCATTTGAATCTTATTTATGCAGGGCCTTGTGATTTCATTCTTGGATGTTATAACTGCTTCATGGGCTCTATCCCAAGACCAATCACTTACAGTTATGTAAAAAAAAAATCAATTATCTGTATCTATTGTATGGGTTTTTGCTAAGATACTTTTCATATTTAAGGTCAGTTTTACAATTCTTAAAATCTGTATCTTAAATCTTGAAATCTTCCCATTTCATTTGATGTCAAGATATCAGTAATTCTCTTTTAAATAGTAAACTATAGCTTTTACTATGTTATTTATAATAATTATCATTAGTATTCCATCTTGTTATTTTAGTTTTATATCTTGAATTGTAGTAAAATTTGATAACAGGTTCAAACATCCTTTAGTTTTCTCCCAAATCTGAGTTTTGTTCTCAGTTTTGTTTCCTATTTGGCCATTCTCCATTCTCTTCCTTTCTCCAATTCCCCATCCTGAAGGCACAGTTCTTTGTTGCTTTGGGGGGCAAAATATTCTGAGAAGAGTCAACCATAATCCTCGTATATCTTCTTCATCTTTTGTTAAAACATTTAATAGATTTTTTTTTAAATCAAGAAGATTTGAGTATGAGGATCTACAGAAAATTCTATTACCCTTTAATCTGGTCAGGTAAAATGCTATGTAATCTATGAAGGAAGAAGGGAATGTTCATAAGTGTCAAATATGTACTTTGTATGATTAATATCATCTCATTTGATTCTCAAAAAAATTACAAGACAAATATTATTATTATTCCCATTTTATAGTTGAAGAAAATGAAGAAGATAGAACTTAAATGTCTTATAGGAAGTCACACAGCTAGGATATATCTGAAGCCAGATGTGAGCTCAGGTTTTCTTAAGTCTAGGCCTGATAACTTAATAAATATTGACTAATTTAAAACAGTGATGATATAACATATATTACATATAATAAACTTTCTGGCAATTCTGGGACATCCTAGATCTAGCTTTGGTCCTACCAAAAGTACTTCATAGTTTTATGCTTGAAGGAGCTTATGGGAGAAATCTAATATTTGGTAAAGAGTTACAAATAGGCTTCATTGTATCACTGAGGAATTTATTATGTCATATTATATGTATATAATATAATATGTAAATATATATAATATGCATTATATATATTATATATGCTTTATTTTTTCATTCCCTTGGTGTTTATTCCCTTGTTTAACTATATTTGTGCATTGTTATTGTTCAGTTATATCTGACTTTTTGTGACCCCTTTAGTCTGTAGCATGACAAGCCCTTCTATGCTTCATGCTTATTGATTTAATGTCACCATCTAGCCATCTCATTCTCTTCCATCCCCTTTTCCTTTTGTTTTCAATCCTTCCCAATATCCTTCCCAATCCAATGAGTCCTGAATTCTCATTATGTGGCCAGAGAATTTAATCTTCATCTTCAGTATTTGATCTAGTGAATAGGCTGGATTAATTTCTTTAACTATTGATTGATTTACTGTGCATATCCGTTGATGCAGCAGTTCTCTACTGTGTTTGTATCCCAAAGAGAACATAAAAAAGGAAAAAGGACTCACATTTGCAAAAATGTTTGTGGCATCCTTTTTGTGGCCTCAAAGAACTAAAAACTGAGTGGATGCCATCAATTGGTGAATGGCTAAATGAGTTACTATATGTGAATGTTAAGGAATATTATTGTTGTATAAGAAATGATTAAATAAAAAGCTATTAAAATTAAAAAAAAAGAAATGATTAGCAGGATGATTTCAGAAAGGCTCTGAAAGACTTAAATGAACTGATGCTAAGTGAAGGAAGTAAAACCAAAAGAACATTGTACACAGCATCAATAAGATTATGTGATGATCAACTGTGATGGATTTAGCTCTTTTTAACAATGAGGTGTTTCAGGGCCATTCCAATAGACCTGTGATCGAGATAACTGTCTAAATCCATAAAGAGGACTATGGGGACTGAATTGGATCACAACCTAGTATTCTCACCTTTTTTGTTGTTGTTTGCTTGCTTTTTTCCCTCACTTTTCCCTTTTAGATCTGATTTTTCTTATGCAGCATGATAAATGTGGAAATACATTTAGAAGAATTGTACATGTTTAATCTATATTGGATTACTTGCTGTCTAGGGGAGCGGGGAATGGAAAAGGGCAGAAGAAGAATATGTAACACAAGGTTTTGTGAGGATGGATGTTGAAAAACTATCTCTTCATGTATTTTGAAAAATAAAAAGCAATTACAAAAATTAAAAAGAATTGATTGTTTTGATCTGCTTGCCATCTAAGGAATTCTACAAGTTTTATCTAGCACTAGCTATCTGAGTTTTTAAAAAAATGCTGGCATATTGAGTACAGCACTTTAACAGCATCATCTTTAGGATTTTAAATAGCTCAGCTGGAATCACATCACCTTCACTAACCTAACTGTTAGCAATGCTTCCTGAAGCCCACTTGACTTCATTCTCCATGATATCTGAGTCTAGATCAGTACTACTCCCATCTTGGTTACCTGTGATGTTAAAGCTTTCTTGTATTGTTCTTGTGAGTACTCTTGCCACCTTTTCTTAACCTCTTCTACTTCTGTTAAGTCCTGACTATTTTGTCTTTTATTGCGCCCATTTTTTTTTTTTTTGCACAAAATCTTCCCTTGATATGTCTAATTTTCTCAGAGTTAGAGAATTCACCCCAAATGTCTATAGGGACTAATTGTGTCTGACCTGTGGCAGAGTGTTTTAAGCCTGTATTGATCTCATCAGCTATGGTTGGACATAGTGTAACAACTCTAACAGTGATGTCATTTTGGTCCTCTTCATTAAATAAAGGACAACAACCAACTAATTTTCTTGAGATCTTTTGTCTTTCTCATTCTATTGTAATCTTCTATTTCTTTCAGTTGCTTATTTAAGAAAACTTTGTGTCTCATTATTCTCTGGAATTTTGCGTTCAGTTGTGTATAATTTTCTTTTTCCTTTCCACTTGTTTTTTTTTCCCTCAATTATTTGAAAAGTTGCATCGACAGCCATTTTGCTTTCTTTTTCTCTAGAATGGTTTTGTTGTTATTGTTGCTGCTGCTGCTTTCTGTACAACAGCATGAATTTCTGTCCATAGTTCTTTTTTTTTTTAATTTAATAGCCTTTTATTTACAGGTTATATGCATGGATAACTTTACAGCGTTAACAATTGCCAAACCTCTTGTTCTAATTTTTCACCTCTTACCCCCCACCCCCTCCCCTAGATGGCAGGATGACCAGTAGATGTTAAATACATTAAAATATAAATTAGATACACAATAAGTATACATGACCAAAACATTATTTTGCTGTATAAAAAGAATCAGACTATGAAATATTGTACAATTAGCTTGTGAAGGAAATAAAAAATGCAGGTGGGCATAAATATAGGGATTGGGAATTCAATGTAATAGTTTTTAGTTATCTCCCAAAGTTCTTTCTCTGGGCATAGTTGGTTCAGTTCATTACTGCTCCATTGGAAATGATTTGGTTGATCTCATTGCTGAGGATGGCCAGGTCCATCAGAACTGGTCATCATATAGTATTGTTGTTGAAGTATATAACAATCTCCTGGTCCTGCTCATTTCACTCAGCATCAGTTCGTGTAAGTCTCTCCAGGCCTTTCTGAAATCATCCTGTTGGTCATTTCTTACAGAACAATAATATTCCATAATATTCATATACCACAATTTATTCAGCCATTCTCCAACTGATGGACATCCATTCAGTTTCCAGTTTCTAGCCACTACAAAAAGGGCTGCCACAAACATTCGTGCACATACAGTCTGTCCATAGTTCTTTAGGCACTTTGTTTCCTAAAACTAATCTCTTAACTCTATTTGTCTTCTTTACATCATATTTATAAGGGTTGTTTTTTAGGGTATACCTATATGGTCTGATGGTTTCCCTTACTTTCTTCAATTTAAGTCTGAATTATTCAATAAGAATCTCATCATTCAAGCCACAGTTAGCTCAAAGTCTTGTTTTAACTCAGCTCTCTGCATAGTATATAATGCATCTGATTTCTATATTTATCATCTGATGATTTCCATGTATAGAGTCATCTTTTGTGTTGTTGAAAAAGTGTTTGCTATGACCAGTGAGTTATCATGATGAAATTATTAGTTTCTTCCCAGCTTCATTTTGTACTCTAAGGTCAAATGTGCCTATTCAAATTATCTTTTGATTTCTTATTTTAAGAATGTTCTTGGCGAAAATACTAGAATGTTTTTTTTTCTTTTCTTCTCCAGTGGATTATCTTTATGTGTACATACACAACACACACTCACATGCAATTATATATGTATTTATATGTGTATCTCTATCTATCTAAAACAGAAAATTAATCTTTGCCATATCACTTTGGCAGTTCAGCCTTTGACTTTCATCACTAGCCTAAATATGTTCTCACCTCAAATGATCTTTTAATTGGTAGATGCTTGATAATTATTTGTGGAATTAAATTGAAGAAACCAAATCAAGGACCTTTTTAAAAATGTCTTGCCCTACTTTATAATGTTACTGTAACTTCAGTATGCCTTTGGCCCAAAGCAGCCAAGTTCCTGGTGGGCAAGCTGTTACTTATTTATGAGCTTTGCCCCCAAGATCCTAGGGTCATGCATGGCTCTGCTATTCTGTGATCTATATTCAAACTTCTCAAGTTCTCTCCACAAAAGAAGAAAAGGCAGTGAGTAATTCTGCAACTAACCTCCATTTTGAAAGGAGTGAACATGTGTTCAGAAAAAAAAAACCTAGAACCTCTGATTTAATAGCTATTGAACTCTTTTTAAGGCTACTTTACAGTTTTGGTACTTAACATTCACCTCTGGCTCCCTGGTAAATCATTTCAGCAGTTGGGATAAACTATATTGAGGGTAACCAACAGGCCTCAGATCTATCAGTGAGATTGGGGGGAATGTCTTATCTTGAGCATTTGAAGACTTTCTTCAGAAGAATAGACAGATGAAAGCATTTTGTTCCAATGAGCCATTAAGATTGTGAAAGTAGGTTTTGTGGAGTGATTAAAAGTTTGTTAGACACAAAAAAGCCTTTGCATCCTGAGCCACTGCCAGTTGTCTTGACTTTTGTCTTGCCATTGGACTTCAATTGACTCTGAAAGATAGAATGAGAAACTTGATACATGTATTTCAATATAACTGGTCTTCTTTGTAATCCTGTGTATTTTATTCAGTACAAAATAAATGATAATGTCATGTAACTCTGTCTTACTCTCACAAATTCAATTTACTCACAAGTCAAAGATATCACCTGTGATGTCATTTTGGTATTTATTGAACATAAAAGAGAAGAAGTAACAAACCCCTATTTAGAGATCCAGCACAAGAGCAATAGTTTTGATTCAAAAGATCCAGATTCAACTAAATCATTCCCAAATCCAAGATGTGTTTAAATCTTACCATTATCAAGATTTTCAATGTTTCTTCCCATTCCTTTCCAAAGGAAGAAGCAATTAAAATCTCAGACAAAAGCTTACTCCCTACTACCTCTTCAAGCTGAATTGGTAACTTTCTTGAACAAACTCCTTTATAGTAATGATTTTTAAGATTTTTGAGGTGTTGTACATCTGTTTGGCAGACTGATGAAGCCTTGGAACCCCTTCTAAGAATCAATTTTTAATGTACAGAATAAAATATATAAGATTATAAAGAAAACCAATTATGTTGAAGTACATGTATCAAAGATTTAAAACACATACACACACACACACACACACACACACACACACACAAACTCAGACAGATCTCAGTTTAAGAACCACTGGACCATAGGAATAGCTGCTGTTGACCATGACAATGCAATTATGAATTCTTTAGGGCTTCTTTGTAAAGTGTTCAAGGCTCCCTTAGGACTTAAACTTGAAATCAGTAATCTAAGAACAGCAATTGTGTTGGGTAAGAAGAGAGATTTTGTTTGGTTATGTGACTTTATTTCCATGGAGAGTAAAGGGAGGATTAATAGTAAATATGTGACTGGTATATTCCTGTACACTCTGCATGCCCTCTTCAAATTCCTATGATTCTGTCTTTTTCAGGGGAAAGGGTTATCTGTAGAGGGTCTCCCTGGATAAAGAAGCATTTTTAGCAAACAAAATTAGTTGTTTATGTTTTTCTTTTTATTTACTATAAGGGCTACATTATCATCACTATTGGGAAGAAAAGAACAGAAAGGGAAATGAAAAGGGGGAGGGGGAAAGAGATGGAGAAGAAGACAGAGAAGAAGTCTGGAAAAAAAGAGAGAATAGAGGTTTTCCCTGTGATTGTTTTTTGCAAGCTCAGAAATAAAATGAAACAGGAGCTTCTGCCTTTCTATTTCACTTTAATCCCTAAATATGTCTATTTAACCCATCTTTACCAAGCATCTGGATAACACAAAATACATTTAGGAACTCTGAAAAGAGAGGCTCCTACCCTCATGTTTGACTGGTCACCACCCAAAGTAATGTTGTTGCTATGGAGAAGGACTTATAGAAATTCAGGGTAACATTTTACAACAAGATAAGCAGAAGGTCCACATTAAGGTAGAAGATGCTAACACTTAGACCTCTTGATAAACTCTTAGGAATCTGACTATTATTCTTCATAATCTCTTTCTCTTTACCACTTCTCCATATTCTACTTTTCTCCTTTTCAGGAGAGTGATGTTCAGCTCTCTACCCCCACGGCTCTCATTCTGAATCATTGCAATTGTAGTGTTTCCCTAAGTCACATTAACTGAGAGGTGACTGCTGATAGTCTGATTCTTCCATAAGTCATGATGCTTTTAGGAGCTCTTTATGATTTCTTAGGATGAAATATATGACATCCTATAATGGGTCCTAAATACGAAAATTCTTGACTTTCCTCAAGGTGAGCACCCTCCCCCAACCAACCAAGATGGGGACCTAATGAACATACTTCATTCCCAGGGATCAGAACCAGACTAGTCTTTCATCTATACAGGTTTCCTATGAAGAGGGAATATCTTATGAGAGTACTCTCTGGTGGAAAATGGCATATAAGAAACCAACCATTAGCAGACAGAGCACAAGAGGTGAATGGAGAAAAATATGACTTAATGAAAGCCAAGGACCTACTCCGTCCACACAGTTCACAGACTTCTTGACTCCTTGAAACAAAATAAAGGACTGCTAACAATGACCTCTCTAGTATATGGTAGCACTACAGCTCCAAAACACTTTGAGGTCTTGAACAAGGTCAGATGTCTCTATGCATGTTGCAGCTCCCAGGCACAGTCTGCAGAGTTACTTCTCCTCCTTCAGGCCCATACTCAATGGGGCACAGAGCCCACCAACGGCCAGTACTTTCCTTGAAAGAGCAACTTTATCTCAAGTTGCTAACACTGACTCTCCCCTGACATAACAAACTCTAATGGACTTTTCTCCTGACATCACATTTCAATCAAAAAGAATCTCTTTTTTTTTTGGGGGGGGGGGTAAAATGTCACTTTCAAAGTTGAAGCTTTTTTTTTTTTTCTAAAGTGTCTTTATAAAAAATTCATGGCCACAATGATCTGATAATGCAGTGTTCTGATACCAGCAGATGTTTTGTCTAACATGTTCCCTGAAGCTGTACTCTCTGCCTTCATATCTTTCATTTCCAGTTGCTATCTGCTGACTGTGGGATGTCATGTACGTACCCTATAGCTATGCGCAGCAATTCGCATCTAACACCGCCGTGCGTAATGAGCTTCACAAGATGCTTGTCGCAATAACTCTGTACTTCCCTAACCATATGGAACACAACACTCTAAAGCCCATAGACACTTTTTTTTATTACAGTTCAGATCCTTAAAACATAATCTGTGTGATGTCTAGTGAATGTACGTGAAGAGCTGCTGAAAACAAAGTTAACACTTGTTCACATCATCTGTTACAAATGTCCAATTTGGGACAATAAATTTCTCGGAACCTGTTCTTTTGCTGACTCGTTGCTTTATCTTTTTTCCTTTTTCTCTCACGTCGTTTTTTTTATGAACTATGCATATGTATTAAATGGGATTTGTTGTCCCTAGATACCAATTTGCATAAAGTACAAGCCATCATTGGTTGGAGAGAAGCAAATTACTTCTCCGGCAAGATCACACTTTTTTTTTTTTAATTTTAACAAACCGCAGGCAGAGGCTGTTAACAGCACTTAGCCAGATATGCAAAGTATCACTTTTCTCAAAAGCAGCTTGATCAATGAGAAGGTGGGGGGTGGAGAAAAAAAGAGGGGATATTATTCAATTAAGTCCCATAGATAGATGACCTAAGAGAGAATTGCCCCTACCTGTCCATTAACCTGCAGGTAAGCTGAGCTTCCAACTTCCACAGTCAGGATCAGTTATATAGGACCTGAGGGAGGGAAATAGAAAAAGAAAAAAGAAAAGAAAAAGAGAGAGACCTAGTGACTTTGCAGCTAAATGAGAGAAACTTGGCTGCTTAAAAAAAAATCACTAACTCTCTGCCTCAGAAAACTCATCACTTGATTTTTTTCATTTTACTCTTATCACTCTCCTCCATGTTGTTTTATATTCCTTTAGTCTTTTATTATGATCTTTGCTTATAGTCTAGAAGCTACAGGTAGCTCCTACCTTTCTGGCCTGTAATCCCCTGCACCTTTTCTGGAAACAAGTTTTGCTTTCCTGTACTGACAGATGCAGAAACTCACTGTGGGGCATTTTGGATGCAGCCCTCCAATCCTGGTAGTTACCAGCACATACTGCTTTCTCTCTTCTCACCACTCTTATGGTGTACACCTGTGACATGTTGGCAGTTTCCTGGGTGATAACTTGGAAACTTATAAATTCCAGCTACTCCCTCAATTAAGCCAAGCCATGCTAGAGGGTTTTTTTTTTTTTCCGTTTCTCTTTTTTTTCTAAATAAGAAACAAACAGCTATCTCAGCCAAGAATTTCAGACAACCGTATGGGGTAGAGAGTACGCATGCGTGTGTGTGTGTGTGTGTGTGTGTGTGTGTGTGTGTGTGTTGTGAACCATAGAAACAGCTGGGGATAAATGAAACTCTCCAACTTTGGACTACTTTACCACAAAAACTTCAGATGTGGACAGTGATGATACAGAAGACAGCAGATGTGTGTTATATTAGAAAGATCCAAAGATAGTTCAAGTTGAGTGGTTGAGATAATTTTCAAGTTTAAAATTTTATTCTATTAATTTTTAACTAAAAAACATTTTATAACCAGCCTCACTAGATTATGAACTCTCAGAGATCTGGCATCTGCTTCATTTATCTGTCATAGTTCTAAGCACATATTAGGCCTTCTATAAATGCTTACTTTGATACTTTGATTATGAACTCATCATTGTGATTATTCTTTCCATTGATAAAGACTGAAACATGTGTCTATTCAATCCTCCTCAGGAGTCCCTCTCACACACAAAAGGAACAATTACTCATCTAAGTCCTCACATTATACAATCTGTCCATCATTTTTTATTCATTTCATGAAAGTTTCCAGCTATGCTTCTTTAAACTATTCCACCTCTTCACCAAAAACCTTGCTTCTGAGGCTACTGCCTCCTAACTCTTTCATTCTAGACCCAAATGTTTATTTTTAAATATAGACACTGTTGATTATATTAAATTAAAAAGATTTTGCACAAACAAAGCCAAGAGAAACAAGATTAAAAGGGAAATACAAAGCTGGGGAAAAAATTATAGCCAGTATTTCTAATAAAGGTCTTATTTCTAAAATATATAAAGAACCATGTCAAATTTATAAGAATGCAAGTCATTCCCCAATTGATAAATGGTCAAAGGATATGAACAGAAAATTTTCACATGACAAAATTAAAACCACTTATAATGATATGAATAATGTAAATTAAAACAACTCTGAGATACCATCTCACACTTCTCAGATTAGCTAAGATGACAGGAAAAGATAATGAGAAATGTTGGAGATATATGACAATTGGAAAACTAATGCACTGTTGGTGGAGATGTGAAATGATCCAACTATTCTGGAGAGCTATCTGGAACTATGTCCAAAGAGCTATAAATCTGTGTATACCCTTTTACCCAGCAGGACTATTACTGGAGTTGTATTTCAAGGAAATCACAAAAAGGGAAAAGAATTCACATGTGCAAATATATTTGTAGAAGCTCTTTTTGTGATAACAAAGAATTGGAAAATGTGTAGCTGCCCATCAATTGGAGAATGGTTGAACAAGCTGTGGTATATGAAGGTAATGGAATATCATTGTTTTAAAATAAATGATGAACAAGCTGATTTTAGAAAGGTTTAGAAATATTTATGTGAACTGATGTTTAGCAAACTAAGCAGAACCAGGAATATATTATACACAATAACCACAAATAAGTATGATTATCAACTATAAAAAACTTGATTCTTCTCAGTGGTTCAGTGATTCAAAACAATCTCAATAGATTTTGGACAGAAAATGCCACCTGCATCCAGAAAAAAACTGTATATCAACACATGTTATGCTCATTTCTTTTTTCTGATGTGTTCTGATTCTGCTCATTTCGTTCAGCATGGTTTTTTTCCTTTTATTTAGATTTTTCTCTTGCAACATGATTCATTAAGCAATGTGTATTAAAAATAAGTAAATTAACAAAAAAAGTAGAATTGGCCCAGTGGAAAAGGAGCTACAAAATTAACTGAAAAAATTCTTAAAAAATTAGATTTGAGCAAATGAAAGCTATTGATTTTTATGAGAAATAAAGAAATAAAACCAAAAGAATAAAAGAAGACTGTAAAAATGTCTTAATGGAAAAACAACTGACCTGGAAAATAGATCCAGGAAAGATAAGTTAAAAATTATTGGACTACCTGAAAAGCATCATAAAATAAAGACTACAGATCATATTTCAAGAAATTATCAAAGAAAACTATCTTGATACTAAACCAGAAAATAAAATAGAATCCAGAGGATAAAATAGAAATTGAAAGTGTCTATTGATCATCTTCTGAAAGAGATTCCAAAATGAAAATTCCCAGAAATATTATAGTCAAATTGCAGAGCTCCCAGGTCAAGGAGAAAATAATTGCAAGCAGACAGAAAAGAACAATTCAAATATCCTGGAGAACACATAAGGAAAACACAAGATTTAGCTGCTTGTACATTAAATCACAGGAGGTTTGGATTGTGATACTCTGGAGGGCAAAGCACTAGGATTACAGCCAAGAATACCCTCCCCAGAAAATTCTTCAGAGGACAAATGGACATTCAATGAAATGGAGGACTTTTGATCACTCTTGATTAAAAGACCAGAGCTGAATAGAAAATTTGACCTTCAAATACAAGTCTCAAGAGAAGCATGAAAAGATAAAGTGGAAAAGGAAATCATAAAAAAAAAACTTAACAGTGTTAAACTGTTTACATTCCTACATGGGAAAATGATACTTGTAAATTATATGAACTTTCTCATTATTAAAGCAGTTAGTAGTATATATATATATATATATATATATATATATATATATATATATATACTACTAACTGCGTGAGAGGAATGTACCTGGAAAAAGGGAAGGGGAGAGGTAAAATGGGGTAAATTCTATCACACAAAAGAGGGAAGAAAAAAAAAACTTTTATAGCAGAGGGGAAGAGGAGAGAGGTGAGAGGTACTGAATGAAACTTAACTCTTATCAGAATTAGCTCAAAATAGAATAACATACTCAATTTGGTATAGAAATCTTTTGTTTTACCAAATGGGAAAATAGAATGGAAAGGGGATAAGAGAAGTGGGTGGATAATAGAAAGGAGGGCAGACTGGGGAAGGGAGTAGAGAGATGCAAAACATTTTGAAGGAAGGATCTGTTGAGATAATAAAATAAACAAGGTGGAAGTAATAGGATGGAGAGAAATACAACTAACAATAGTTACTATGGGGGAAAAATCAAAGTAGGTTTCACTGATAAATGGTCAAAATATATTAAACAGTTTTCAGCTGAAGCATTCAAAGCAATCTATAGCCATATGAAAAAAAAAAAGTTCTAACTCCATATTGATTGGAGAAATGCAAATTAAAACAATTCTGAAGGGCTACTTCATACCTATTAGATTGTTTAAAAGGACAAAAAAAGGAAAATAATAAATGTTATAGTGTATATGAGGAAAATTAGATATTAATGCATTGTTGGAATTCTGAACTGATTCAATCATTCCATAGATCATTTTAGAACTATGACCAAAGAACTATAAAACTGTGCACATCTTTGACCTAGAAATACCACTACTAGATCTCTAAAATATATATTATATATATAAAAAACAAAAAAGAAAAGGACCTGTATGTGTGTATTTATAGCAACTCTTTTCTGGTGGCAAAGAATTGGAAATTGAGGGGAAGTATATCAATGAATGAATGGTTGAACAAATTGTGGTATATGATTATGATGGAATACTATTGTATCATAAGAAATAAGCATAATTCTTTTTTTAAATTATAGCTTTTTATTTACAAGATATATGCATACATAATTTTTCAGCATTGACATTTGCAAAACCTTTTGTTCCAACTTTTTCCCTCCTTTCCTCCACCCCTTCCTCCAGATGGCAGGTTTACCAATACATATTGTATATGTTAAAGTTAAATACAATATATGTATACATGTACAAACAGTTAATTTGTTGTATAACAGAGAAAGAACTGTGGAGACTGAATGTAGATTAAAACATACTATTTTCATTTTTTTTCTTGTTTTTTTCACTTTTGTTTTGATTTTTCTTTCAAAACATGACTAACATGGATATATATTCAAAATTGATTGAGCATATATAACTTCTATCAGAATGTTTGCTGGTATGTTTGCTGAATGTTTGGGAGGTAAGAGAGGAAGAGAGAAAAAATTTGGAGTTTGAAAGTTTACAAAAATTATTGTTGGAAACTATCTTTACATGTAAATTGAGAAAATAAAATATTATTAAGAGGGATAAAGGTTTTAAAATAAATGTTATTTTTTCACATAATTGAGGAAAAACAAAATATTTAGAATAAATAATAGAAAAAAAAACTTTCTAGATTCCAGGTTCAATCAAGGATGCCTCTTAGACTTGGTTGGTGTCTGAGACTATGCAAGTTACCAAATCCTGATGACATATTGACCAGATGAATTTCCAGATGAAGATGAGAAAGACAGCTTTCACATAAAATAAGGGTCATTTTATTCTTTCTGTATATCTTTTCTATGTTGAAACAAAAATAAACCTTTAACTAATGCAGGGCAGGGGGGAAGTCTAGCAGCTGAAGGAATGAAGGATATAGAAATTTGCTGGTGTAGATAATTTGAGGGAATGTCTATGTTTTGTTAAGTATTAATTTGTCTATGTATGTTAGCAAATGGGAAAGAAAATAGTGAAGAGGAAGTGGAATACAATTAGGAAGCAGAGCTTACTCATAAAGCCAAGTTTCAGAGGAGGCAAAAAAACAATGGTGGATGGTTTTAAAAACCCAATATTCCAATCTCTGTGAAATATAAAGGAAAATGTAGGGGAGTGAAATGAGTTGAGCTAGATTGGATAATAGGAGATGGATTAATTTGAAATATATAATTTTCACTGCTGTAGCACTTAGATATTTTGCACCCATTTTCTAATACCCTATTGACTTGTACTTCAGATAAGGTATTAATTTGCTAATTAACATGTTCTTGGAGTAATAGTTGATGTACAATCTTGGCAATTCTATTAGGACTCAGTATAATCCACACCAACAAGGCTAGTACATCTTTCAATTACATGTTCTATTGTCTCATTAACTGCCATACATTACCTGCAGTTCCCCATCAACAAATGAGCACCTCTTTGCTATATGCATATGGTCATTTTTAGTGACAAACCAGTCTATCCTAAATTGTCAAAACAAACCTTGTAAGCAGCAAAATGCATTTTAGTCCCAAGTTAGATGCAGGTTTTTGTTGTTGTTGTTGTTGTTTAATTTACATCATTTTGATGTTGATTGATACAGATAGGCACTGCATGGCTTCATAGTCCATTTTGTACAACCAGGATTTACAAAACATTTATCTTCGAATATTTTCTTTTTGGAATCTCATAATTCTCTGTAAATTGAAATCACAAAAATTGGGAATGATTTTATGGCAAGAGAAATGGAACCACAAAAAAGGGTACTTTGTTTCAAGATCTTCCAGTATGATTGAAGCAGAGCTTTGCTCACGCTGTTGCCAGTGAAATGTTCAGCAAAAGCTATATAAGTCATTAGCAAATTTCTGCCAGCCCTTTGAGTTAGAATGGTAATTCAGCCAGGTAGTCCCCAGAAGAAGGGGGAGAAAAGTACCATGGTGAATTAGAAAGAAGAATAAAATGGTGATTCAGGAAACCTGGGTTTCAGTCTCGATTGTGCTGTTAACTATCTGATTATATTATTTTGGAGGAAAACTACTTAACATACTTAAACCTCATTTTTCTTATCCATTAAATGAAGTCAGCTTAAGATCATAGATTTAACCTTGGAGTAGTCTATATATTTCATCTAGTCCAATGTTCATAAAGAAACATGCATTCTCCAAATGACTTGCTCAGGATCCCATAAGATATAAGAAAGCTGGGAGTCAAACCCAGATCCATTCTTTCTACAACAACCCTACTGTCTTTCCAGAAAAGGTCCCTTCTGACTCTAAGACTCTGTGAGTTTATGTCCAATCATCTTAACATTCTCCAATAGTCAAATTCCATTCCCCACAACTTTTTCCTAATAATTACCTTTCTTTCACAGAAGGAAAATATTCTAAAGTCTGATATTTTTTCAGACATCTTTGCTTTTTTGAGAGATATATAAATCACTACTGCTTCTATTTAATGGTCTAATTGTGAACTATGAGATAGGAAATAGGGTCTTTGAATTTTCTACAGAAGCCTTGCCTTCTTAGCCAATTACATGCTGCATGTTCACAGAATTTTCCATTTCCTCATCACAAATTGGTAATGATATTTTCCCCACACAACTCCCCACCCCCTCCTCTGATACCCAAGGAGATGGGGAAATCTACACACACACACCCCTCTCATGAAGTTGCCAAGGTCTGAAACTTTTCAAGGAGCTGCATACCTTTCAGATCTATTTCAAGTAAAATTTTAGCCCTTCCAACTCCATCTTGGCATAGTCCCAAAGTTCCTGAATTTGAGCACATTTTAGCCCCCAACTTTTCTTGCCCCCCACCCCAGACACAGTTCCTACTAAGGCTTGCCCCTCTACCACCAACCATCCAGTGTTACCCACCATTTCATGTCTGACTGGGCTCTTAGCCAAAGATTCTAGCCCAATTTCTTAGCCATCCATTGAAGTTCTCCTTACCAGAATCTACATCCCCAGTCTTCTAAATGTGAGGTACCTCCTACAGTTTATTGACTTGTTGATTTGGTGTGAATGAATATAAGGGAGAGAGCATTAAATTAGAAAAGGCCCTTTTAAGTCTCCATTCCTTTTTTGGGAAGAAGTTCAAGCTGTGCTCCTCTTCTGGGTCGACTGGAAATGTGATTTTTTTTTCTTTCCCCCATCATAGTTTTATAATTAATATGTGTTTCTTTGATTCTGCATTTATATTTAACACATTTTAAAAGGGACAAAATAGGTATTTAAAGATGCTAGTCATTCCCTTGTGATTATTAAAGCACTAAGAAGTCATGTAAAGATTAGGAGGGGAACTTGTAGGAACAGCAACAGGACTACTTCCAGAGGGATGGGGAGTTTACTGTCTTGGAAACATTCACCCCACCTGCTGGTAATTTAGGAAAGAATTCAGAACCAAACAAAATGGATCTCTGTTTTCAACCAGATTTTGCGAAGATTAATGGACCAAGATTTGGAAGAGTGACAGGACACAAGGCTTGTTAACAAGAATGATTTGCTAAAGATCATGGAAAATTCAGTTTTGGAATTTCACTGCCCTGGAAACCTGGCACATTTTAAAATAATCCTTTTGTTTCCTGTGGGCATTCCTTTATTCTGTTCCATCACCTCAGTCTGGTGAGATTCTCAGGTATTGGTCTCTTCTCTTTTCACTCTTTCTTATTTCAATGTTATTTCCATCTAGGGAGTTTTTCAGTTGGTGGTTGCTCTGAGTTCCCAGGAGCCCTTTGTCAAAGAATGCTTCTAAGCTAATTATAAGTTTAAATAGGCCCAGGGAGTTACATCTTATTGAATGAGACTTAGTGAAACACAGCTTTTCCTGAAGGGACAAAAATGTAGTTGCGGGATTGGACTATTTTGTGGTAAGCAGCTGAAAGGTCAAGTTGATATTGTAGGGATTTCTCTCTTTGATGGTAGCATGGCCTCTCAGATTTGAGAGATTCATTTCCATGAACCAACAATACCTTGACATTGCTCAATAAATAATGGTGCTGATATTTTAATGTGTTAATTCTGCAAATCCATAATTTCACTGATACAAATTCTGTCTCCCCTGATGTTGGGTGGAGTTTCTTCACAACCAGTCTTCATGAGTTGCTTTGTGCAAACTTCTAGTGAAGAGCATTTTCTAATTTATATTTCCTGACTACCACTCCTTGTGAGTTTACCCCCATTTGCCCTTTGAGGGCATTTTTCCCATGAAGGCTGCTTTTCCCTATTAAAAGCTTTTCGTGGTTGTTGTATTTGTATCTTCAGCATTTGACAGAATGTTTGGCACACTGAACAATTCACTTTCCTTCCTTATTTCAGTTGCTGAGCTAAGCTGATTCTCAGGAAGACCTAGACTATTTTACCACTGGACCCTTCTCCAAAACCTGCCTTAAGCTGTGTTCTTCTTCAGAGTTTCTGTGTCACATGTGATGCTATGTATTTCATATGTCCTTTTACTTTAATCTACTATATGTACTTCTGAAATGTGCTACTATATTTATGTAGTAATAGTAGTAGTAGTAGCATCAATAACAATAATAACTGATTTTATATTTATAATGTCTGTGTCTGTGTTACCTGGGGCCACTTCCACACCATATGAAATAGAGAAGGATTTCAATTGAGGATCCATTATGAAAATCACATAATGGTTAGGCAGTTTTGGTTGAGATCTAAAAACCAGATCTCATTCAATAATTCTGTAGAATCAGAAGTCACATGGAAAAGTGATTTGCTGAAGGTCAAGTTAATTCAAAGCAAGGCAAGTCAGCAAGATTTTATTAAGCAATTATTATGATCCAGGGATCCACATGAAATAAATTGATTACCTAAAATCTCACTATCAGGCTGTTTGATTCAGTTTTGGTTACCATCCTGCCAATTCTCTGCCTCCTCTGCTCTACAAAGGGCTGAATAATGTAGACCTAAACTGGTTTGAATTCCCATGGAACATGATGTTCCCAAATGTTCTTTGGATCTCTCTCTCTTGAGACTGGTTTATAAATGTGGAGGATAAATCAGACTTTAAGATGTAGATTGTAGATTGACAACCAATAAATCTCTTGACTGAGAATTCAGTTGAAATATATTATATTTCAACTTCTTAGGTGAAGACCCTCAAAATAATGTATTTTTAGGGTCTTCACCTATGACGAGAACTCAGAGGAATTCAAAAAGGAACAGAACACAGTATGCAGACTGAGTTCATTGTCAGGACCTCAAATTAGGATCTGCAAAATTCATGATTTCTCAGGCAAATAAAAATCAGGAGTTTGCTGAAAATATACCTCATATCAAATTGTTAAAATAGTAGGTAAATTTAAGGCTACAAAAAGTCTTTGAGAACAGTATGGCCCCACAAAAACGTTGCATTTTCCTTGCCTGTTGCTCATAGAGAATTAGTCTAACTTTTTCAATGAAAAGGTTAGGAGAATATCAGAGAGTCAGGAAAATGGGCTCTGAGAAGGGCCTTTCCACCATTTGTAGACTACTATTTAAAAATCCAATGATGGACCATCCAGAGATGACATAGATAATTTGTTGGAAAATATGGAAAATGAATTCTGGTACTTTCTTGAGGGTAGACACGCCTGACAAGACTACTTTGGTCTGAAGGGAACTTGACATATATTAAGGGAAGGCTAAATCTTCCTTTTGTGTGGCTACCCTGAGAAAACACAAATTACCTAAGAGCTAGAGAGCATATTAGTAAACCCGGACCATCCAAAGGCTCAATAATATGTCTCTAAGCTAGCACATACTAAACATGCAGACTGGAGAGTGGTTCATCACAGACATATAAGATTACCTAGCCATAATAAGACTGATATGTGATCTTCAAGGAACAATGACTGAGGAGTTTATATGTAAAAATAAGTGATGTCCAATGATGGACTGTAGCATATAATTTGTATTTTAAGTTCACCATATGATGCTACATATTTCATGTCTTCTTACTTTGGTCTACTATATGTAATTCTGAAATATGCTGCTATATTTTATGTAGTAGTAGTGGTAGTAGCAATAGTAGTAGCAACAATAACACAAATAATTGGTTTTTATAATGGCTTAAAGTTTGCAAAATATTTTTTATGTCTCATCTCACTGAAACCACATAATAACCTTTCTAAAAAATAGTAAGGGCAGCTTGATCTAGAGTCAAGAAGACCTGAGTTCAAATCCAAGCTCAGACACTTTCTAACTATGTGACCAGACAATCCCAGACAATCTGTTTACCTCAGTGTCTTTATCTATAAAATGAGGTTCCAGAGTTGTTGTGAAGGCTCAGATGAGTAATTATGAAAGCAATTAACACAGTGCCTGGCAGATAGTAGGCATTATAGAAATGTTAACTATTATTAATAATACCTAACAATAAGCATTGATCCCACTTAAGAGAAGGGAAATTAAGATTCTTAAATAAAGATTCTTTTTCAAGGCCATTGAAATACTAATTATCATAGACAGGATTTGAATCCCACTCATTTTCTTAGTAAGTTCTGTTCATTCATTTTTCTGTGTTAATGACTGATAACACAAGCAACATTGTTTTATGTGCTATACATCATACTTCCACTTATCATAGGAGAATCCTAATGTATCTGGTTTATTTAATACAATTCAATTGTGAATACTAAGCATTATCTACCAAGGTATTTTCTTTATGTTCTTTTGGTATGGGATAAATGTTCTTGGCTATGCTATGTGCCAGTAGTTAAATGTTCATTATGTGTATCTTGTAAGATTGGTAAAGATTATTTACACACACACACACACACACACACACACACACACAAAATAAATAAATAAATAAATAAAAATAAAAACTAAGAGAGGGGTAGGAGGGAAGGTTCTCTTACTCTACAATGTCCATACCTGAGTCCCACAGTAGGGTAATACTGATATTGCCTCATAAGGATTTTGGGGGGAAGCTCTAGGAGGCAAGAAGCTTAAAAATGAAAACAAGAATTGCTGGCTTATGCATACGGAAGGAGCAAGACACAGTGCTAATGTCAGGAAAAATTAAGATAAGGCAGCCACAAAGGGCAACTACTGTGCTTTCTAGTTAGCTAGGGAGGAAAGTTGATAAGAGTGCCAGCTTTGAAATTAGAAAGATTAAAATCAAAGTCTAATGTCAGATTCTTACTAGATTATGGAGGAAGGGCACAGCATTTAGCTTCTCTCTGCCTCAGTTTCTTAAATATAAGAATGGAAATAAAATGGAAATAAGATAATCAGTTATCTTCTAGTGTTGTTGTAAAGATAACATGAGGAAATATTTATAAAGTGCTTTGCAAACCATCAAGGTACCATATAACTTCCAATCTTTGTCATTGCCATAATCATCATCATCATTATAATCATCACTATCATCATCCTGAACTTTCTTAACTAATCTAGACTATGAAAATGTATACAGAGTAGAATTAAGAGTTGGCAGACGTTTTTCTTATTGTTCTGAAACTGTGTTGATATCTTTTTCTAACACAGTACTTTCCTTCTACTCCCCTCCCACTATGATTGCTTTTTATCAACTCTGTTTGTATCTCATAATTATATGTGTATTTATATATTTCCTTCATTAAAATTTAAGCGATGTAAAAATATAATTTTGTAGAATCTGAAGAGGATTTTAGAAGGCAACATAAAAACCAATGAAACAAAAACCAGAATTCTGATGTTTCCCATATTGGTTTTTCCTTTCTCAAATACTCCCCTTCCTTCTCAACCTATCAATGGGTGTCTCAAATTAGTCTTGCTTTGAAAAAAAACAAAAACAATGGGCAAAACTAATCCACTAGTTCTGAGCATCCCTCTGGTTCACCAGCAAGTATAGCATGGGGGAAAAATTCTCTCTCCTTCATTGGAATTTCACTTACCAAATGAATGCCAACTTTCCTATAGGGTAGATTTTTGAGGATACATCCAACAATATAAGAGTTCCAGAAAGCCTACCAAGCAGCCACTTTTGTTTTTAGCCATCTGTTTGGCAAGGGGTCTCCCTAAAAGCACTACAATTCCCAGGAAGAGTTTTAGCTACCAGATTACTTTGAATAGGAAAGGGAAAAAAAGAGAGAATGTAAAGACTATACTCTAGTTAGGCTCCAAGGATTTTCATCCTTTGGTTCCTGGTGTAGTAGTGAAGAAAAAGGGGAGGAGGAACACTTGATAAGGTGTTGAAGGACTTGATTTCTAACCTAGAAGTTTTTTGTTTGTTTGTTTTTCTGGGAAGATGGATCAAAAATTTTATTAAAATCTAGTAGTTTTGGAAACCATCTATGTAAATGCGAGCATGTAAAAAAAATCAGTCTTATGGGATTTTAGGCTCTGGAGGGACCTTACCAGTTAGCTCGTTGAACCTATATTCAGAAAGGAATTTCCACTGTAATATACTCCACAAGTTCAAACTTTGCTTAAATATCTTCAAGGAGAGAGAGCTTAGTATTTTTCAAAGTAGACTATTCCATTTTGGAAACTAATTTCTGGGAAGATTTTTCTGATATCATATGTAAATTTGTCCCTTTGCAACTTCTATCCATTGTTCCCAGTTTTGACATGTAAGATCCAAAGAACAAATCCCTCTTCCACCTGAGACTCCTTGAAATACTCAAAGACAACTACCATGTGTCATCTTCTCTTCACAACACAGAGCTTTGGGATAATTACTAATTTTGGAACTGATTTTCATGTGTTTTGGATTAAAGACCTTTCAGTATTATAGTGGCACTCCTCTGTTCACTTCCAACTTAACAATATGGTTTCTTGCACTATGGCACAAAACTCAGGACAATACCCCAGATTTAGTCTGACCCAAACATAAAACAGTAAACACAAAATTCCATTATTCCTGTTAATTATATATTTCTTAATAGGACTCAATAAATTGGGATTTTTGGTTATCACATCATATTGCTTACCCATACTAAGCCTGAATTCCATTAAAATTCCTAGATCTTTCTCAAACAAATTTCTATTTAAATCCATGCCCATCCTCTCCTCACCATGGATTTTGACTCCAGATCCAATATTCTATCAACTGTGCCACTTAGCCGCCTCTTATATATATGACCTAATTCCATATCCCTTATTGAATTTCATTTTATTAAGATTCAGTCCAATGCTCTGTCTGTAAAGATCCTTCTGCATCACGACTCTCACCCATTGTGTTTCTATCCCTCCCAACTTTGTGTCATGTGCAAATTTGATAAAAAAAAAATGCCATTTAGGCCTTTATCCAAGTCATTGATGAAACCATAAAGCTGCACTGGGCCAAACAGAGATACTTGAGATACTCTGTGAACATCTCCTGCCAAGATAACATTAAACCATTAATGCCTGCTCTTTAATTCTGGCCATTAGGCCAAATTCATATCCATTTCATCATACTTTTCACTCAATATCTTGTCATATATTTCAAGAGAAAAATGGCAATAACTAGTATTTGCAAAACATTTTAAAGTTTATGTATTAGGAAACATAAAGCAGACACAATTTAAATGATTTGCCCAGGATGGCAGAGTTATGCAGTATCTAAAGACAGATTTGAATTCTGGGTGGCCCAGTGACGCAGGGATCCTCAAACTACGGCCCACAGCCCAGATGCATCAGCTGAGGATGTTTATGCCCCTCACCCAAGGCTATGAAGTTTCTTTATTTAAAGGCCTACAAAAAAAGGTTTTGTTTTTACTATAGTCTGGCCCTCCAACAGTCTGAGGGACAGTGAACTGGCCCCCTATTTAAAAAGTTTGAGGACCCCTGGTCTAGAGTAAGTAAGACTCATCTTCCTGATTTCAAAGCTGACTTCAGACACTTACTAGCTGTGGGAAACTAGGCAAGCCATTTAACCATGTTTATTTGAGTTTTTTTCCCATCTATAAAATGAGCTGAAGAAGGAAATGCAAGCTACTCCAATATCTTTGCCAAGAAAACCCCAAATGGAGTAACAAAGAGTTGGACACAACTAAAAACAAATGAACAACTTTCTTATTCTAGGTCCAGAGGTTTATTCAATGTACCATGTAGCTGCTTGAAAAATATGTGATACTTTGATTTTTAAAAATGTCATATAAGTAAACTGTAGCTGTGTTCCTTCCATGAGCTACTAGTTTGGTAACTATGCCCCCCAAAATACTTATGGTTAATCTGGAATGTCTTTTCCCTTGATGAAGCTATGTTGATCATTACTTCCTCTTTTCTACATTCAGTGATCATTGTTTTAATGATCATTTCTAGAATTAAAGTCATTTGTGCATCTACAGTTGCCTCTTCATACAATTCTGTTATTCTTCCTCATCAGAATTATTTCATCTTCTGTCTTCAAAATTTTAATCCTGAGATTTTCCCTTTCCTTTCTAGTCTAACAAGCACCAAAGAACTTGTTTCTTGGATCATATCTATTCTCTTCTTAGCTCTTTGCAATCTGTTCTTCCTAAAACTAGGGTACTTATCACATTATGTCAAGATTTCCTCTTACCTACTACAAACCTGAGGAGGGAGTGGTCACTTTCTTGCAAGGATCTAATCATTTTTTACCCCAGCAATCACTTCAATGCTATTAGTGAGATAGTTAATCAGATCAAGGCTAGAATTCTTAATCCCTTTGCTAGTTCCTATGGCATTTAGAAGGTTTATCATGAAGACATATCATGTTTATTAGGAATTAGCGATAGAGAAAAACAGAAACAAAGAGAGAACTAGGAAGAGAAAAACAGAGAGAGACAGAGATAGGCAGAGAGAAACACAGGGAGAAGCAGAGAATCAGAGACAAAGAGAGACAGAGACAGAGAGACACACAGAGAGAGAAACAGGGAGAGGAGGAGAAGGAAAGAGAGGAAGAGGGAGTGAGAAATAAAGAGGGAGAGGGAGAGGGAAAAGGAGGGTAGAGAGAGGAGAGAAGGAAGGGAAAGAGATGAAGAGGGAGAGGAAAGAGGGAGAGAGAGAGAGAGGGAAAATGAGGGGAGAGGGTAGGGAATAGGAGAGGAAGAGGAAGAGGGAGAGAGAAGGAGAGAAAGAGAGGAGAGGGAGAGGGAGAGGAGGAGAAGGAGAGGGGAAGAAGAAGAGGGAGAGAGGGAGAGGGGAAAGGGGAGAGGGAAAATGAGAGAGGGAGAAGGGAGAGGGAGAGGGAGAGAGGGAGAGGGGAGGGAGGATGAGAGAGATCCAATCTATTTATAAATAAGAGAGACTTTCCATTATCTGTTTCTCCCTCCATTGATAAAGAACCCAATATTCTCCAGAATGTTTCCCCTCTATGATTCCTTGAATTCCTTATATGAGTATATCTTTTGAATGTATAGGTTCAATATAACCCAGATCTTTTGCACATTCTGATTATTTTTAATAGCATAACTGTCATGAGCTACTTTCCAGTTCTGAATCAGTGACCAAATTAGTCTCCTTTTAACAACACTTTTAATTTTTCTTGCTTGTTGCCTAGCTTTAGTATTTATATCTACTTTTGAGGGCATAGTTTTATATATTGACTCCTTTCTTGGTTTTTGTATCTTGCAAACTTTAGGGTGCCTCAATTATTATTTTTCTTTTATTATGGTTACTTCCATTAGTATTTAACTTTGTAGCTTTTCACAGAAAGGTGTATTCCTCTCCCAACTTTCCCCCTATCTTTTGAGGTCATTAGATCTACAAGATATTGGGCAAATATATATTTATCAATCTTTGAAAAATGAGCATATCATTCCTAAAATTTAAGCCAAGGATCCAGAAGATAAACTATTATTCTTAGATGCCATTTTCTTAACCAGCTGCTCACTTTTATATCCCTTACCTTCACTGGGCATTAGTGAGAAAAATACAACCTGGATTCCCAAGACTAATTTTTTGGAACACATTTTGAGTTTCTTCTTGCAATAACCATTGAGCAATAACCCTTAACAGATTTATCCTTTCAGATAAATTTTGGAAGTTTCTGTTTACTGCCTTGGAAATTTGCCATAAGAGCCATTGTTACCATGTTAAAAAAATTAGTTGCTTAGTAATTTCTGATAAGGGAGTCTCTAACTACCATTAATATGCTTCTTTTGTTGCAGCTGGTGGCATAGTGGATAGATCACTGGGCCAGAAGTCAGGTAGATTTGACTTAAAATTAGACTTAAAATATGTTTACAAGAAGTATGATCTTGGCCAAGTCACTTAACTTCTGCCTCAGTTACCTCAATTACAAAATGAAGGTAACAATAGCACTTGCATTACCATATTGTTGTGAAGATCACCAGATATTATTTTTAAAAGCTAGACATAATATCAATATTATACATTCTATTTAGATCACTGAAAAATTCTCTTTCTTCTCTCTATTAAGATTCTGAACATTTGTTTGTTCATTCTTCATTCACATTAGGTATTGTCTTCACCTCAGGCTGTCCTTCTTCAACTTGTCTTCAGGTTCTCCAAAATTTCTCCTCCACTAAGTACTATTTTTGTCCTTTAAAAAATACAAATTTCTTCAAATCATTTTTATGATTTTTTCTCTCTCTTATTCAGTCTAATGCTTTGTTTCCTCTTTTGTTCCATCATCTGCTATTTTCTCACACAGAAACTCAAAGTAGAATCTGGATGTTAAAATTATTTTTCTTCTTTTCTTCAAATTTCCCTCACACTTTCTTTCCCAGAATTCAGTCTCAGGATTTCTTTACAACTCCAAGTGCTCCCAAAGCACCTTGGTAAATATGTTTCTTTATGCATTTCAAACTCCTTTATTTTCATGTACTCTTCTTATACCCTTCTTTCAGGCAGGCTCAAATAAGCCTTTATACTTAATTGTGCCTCAGTTTCCTTATTTGTAAAATGGGAAGGCTGAATTAAATAATGTCTAAAATTGCATCTAACTAAAAATATTCTAGGCAATTACAATATTCTTTTTAAAACTTCAGTTATCAAATAAGAGGTACAAAATTTCTGGTTAAGAGGATTATCATTAGTAATGTAATTTCATTTACATTTTAAATTGTAATTTAAAATATAATAAATATTATGTGTCTAGAACTACTTAACACTGTGATGGACTCAAAAGAAGCATAATTCACAATTTTTTGCCTTTAGGTCACTTTTAGTGGGGAGATTGTATGTGCATATATATATGTATATATATTTCTATATCTATGTATATCCATGTGTAATCATGTACACAATGTGTGGATAGTCAGTGCGTACATACATGCACACAATTTGTCCATGTATGCACATGTGTATACATATACATGCATGTGCACATGCATGTATCTATGTGCATTTTCTACTGTAAAGAAATTACCTGTCATCCATTTTGTTAAATTTTGAAAGTTAATTTATATGTATATGTTTATGTATATATATAAAACATGAAACAGATTATGATATAAAGACAAGATATGATCGTCAACATATAAAGTACCGAGCTTGGAGTCAAGAAGAGCTCAGTTAAAATCTGGCCTCAGAAACTTAGCAACTAGTGTCCTAACTCTACAAAAAATATAGGTTTGATATTAATGACCTCTGAGTATAATGAATTATACTTGTGGCCTTACCTTCCCCTAAATTTCCTAAACTTCAAGCCAATGAAACTCTATCACACCCATGTGGAAATCATTTCTGGAAGTTTGCATTAGCTTTTGATTTGTGCATTTTCTAGACAGTTGATTCCTCTGTTGTCATCTAAAAAGTCCATGTTCGATGCCTTCTCTCCCTTCTAGGCTTAGCCTGGGACTCTTTTAATGCTTAGTATTTCTCTACCTCTTGTAACTACAGAAATGTAGTTATAACTCACAAAATTCCCCTGAGTGTGAATGGATCCCTTCCCTATAAGCCCAATGATTTGGCTGCTTCCATGAGCCTTACTCAATGACACTGATTTCGGTTAGCCAAGCTGCACGGATGGCAAAGGATATTTAACAGAGGGAAATAGTTTGGCAAGTTGGAGAGAAAGCCTTTCCAGAGGACTCTCTTCCTTGCCTGTCACAGTCTTATGAATTATAATACCCCAAGACTTAGGAGTCATCTTCATTGCATCCTTCCCTCCTTGCCCCCTTTCTAGGTGTTTGACTTTAAGCCTCTTGCTAAACTGCTTTATTAAGGGGATTACTGTTTTTTAAATGACTCTATATAGTCATTTCTTTTGCAAAACCTATTCTATATCTCATTAAGGACCAGGATTGTTGTCAATACTCCAGTCATATACACCAAATCAAGAAGTAATCTGAATTTCCCAGGGTGGGAGGAAATGGAGAGACTGAACAGGCAGGGGAACAGAGTAGCAACAAATGGCAGAGAAGTGCTGGGTTGGCAGCAGGCTAATACTGTGTCAAGAAACTTACGGGATGAGCGAGCCTTGTTGTCTCTTTCCAGTTCCCAGTTCCCTTCCCTCAGAAAACAGAGCTAAATACCTGATTGTAAGCCTCACACTTGGAGATACCTGAAGTGGCTTAGCCATGGCAAGTGTTGTGCCAATCATCCCACAATTCCCCCAGCTGCCTTTGTGAGAAGCCTCTCTCTTAAGCCTCTGGTTTAAGAATTTAGAGTAATCATGTAAAAATGATACCCCTGTGCTCCATGATCCGCTGAATCTCACTAATGCCAGATCCCAGAAGAGGGCTTATTAATGGAGAGATGCAGTGCTTCTCTCTCTGCCCATGTTTCACATGAATCTCTCTCATGAATTCAGCAGTAAACCTCACTGCTGATAGAGGAAGTATAATCAACCTCAATGCTCCATGAGAATGAAATCTAGGGCTGAGGCAGTAGTTACTGCTCTACTTCCTGACAGCATGGTATACTCAGACTAATGAGGGCCTTGGCTCAGTGCTGAGGGACATAAAGGCATAATATGACTTCCCCTGAAATTTCTGCCATTTTTCTGGAGAAAATAATAATAATAATTAATAATAACAAAATAGCATTTAGACAAATATATCTAGGCATATGCAAGTATACATATATATATACACACACACATATCTGTATATATATGTGTGTATGTATGTGGATAGTGTGAATATTTACATACACATGTATGATTTGTTTGTTCATGTATATGTACCTATATTAATTAATATTTACATGGCACTTACTATGTATCAGATACTTTACAGTGATTTCATTTGGTTCTCATAGCAATCCTGAGAGGTAGATGCTTTTATTATTAACCTAATATTAACAAGTGAGGGAACTGAGATAATTGCTAAGAGAACTGATGAGGATTACACTCTTTCAGCAGTTTTGATGTTCTATTTCACATATATTATTTAGAAAATATATAAAAAAATAAAATGGCAAATGCTGGGGAAACAGACATATTGATGCCCTATTGGTAAAGCTATGTATGATTTCAAGAGTTCTGGAAAGCATTTTGGAATTATATATACACAAAATGTTACTTAGTTGGGCATGGCCTTTGACACAGCTGTAACATTGCAATACCTATAGATCCAACAGGTTATATAAAAAAGAGAAAGGTATCACATGTACAAAAGCATTTACAGAAGTTCTTTTTGAAGAAAAAAAAGAACAAATCTGGAAACTAAGGAAATGCTCATCAATTGAAAGATGACTGAATAAATTGTATTACCCTGATTTCACAGATTAGGAAATTGAGGTACCAGGAGGCTAAATGATTTGATCAGGCTTATAGAAATGCTTAGTAGATATGGGACTGGATCCAGCCATTATGAAGTGGCAACCAAAAAAGTTAATGCAATCATAGGCTTCATTAAGAATAGCATAGCTTCCAGGAATAAGGAAGTGATAATGTCACTCTATTCTGTCTTCATAAAACCTCATCCAGGGTCCTGTGCACAATTTAATATAACCACAACTTAAAAATATATATGGATAAGATAGAAAGGAGAACAACCAGGATGATGAAAGATCTTGTTTCCATGTTATATGAGAATCAGTCGAAAGAAATAGGCACATGTAATTTGCAAAAAATTTCTTTAAAAGACATGAAAACTATCTTCAAGTATCTCAATGACTCATTTGGAGGAGGGAATAGACTCTCAATTTGGCCCTGAAAGCTAGGACCAGAAGCAATACGTGGAAGTTGCAAGGAGACAAATTTAGGTTTGATATTAGGGGAACAAATCTTGCTAAATAGATCTGTGCCAAAAGGGAAATGAGTTGCCTAAATGAGTTATCAAATTCCCCTCCTTGGTCACCCCCTCCCCCCAGTGGTATGTAGGTGACCACAGGTTGGATGTGAGAGAGCAGGGATTCTCTTTTATAAATGTAGGACCATATTGCCACTGAGGTCAATTTCAGCTCTCAAATTCTGTGATTCTGTCACTCCTAAATCAGGGATGATTTTTCCTCCATACCATCTCTAATTTACATTGACTTAACCACACTAAACATAGATAGGTATTTAAGAAATGTTTGTTGAATACAAAAAACTTCACCCTCACCAGATTGTCACCAGGCTGCTTTCTATGCTCATGAAAGAGAAATTCTTTATTTCCCTAAAGAAGTTGAGTCCAATAGAATTTACCAGAACCTTTAAATTTTTTTTTAACAGTACATAAATGTAGGTGGAGATGTTGGATCCATATGCATCTGAACTTCAACAATTAACATGTTCTTTTCTAAGATCTGAAAGTTGGAATATCAAAGATATTCTGATACAAGACCTTTTTGGCTCTACCACCAACAATCACATAATCATGGAATTCAAGTTTGGGAACAGAAAAGCTAAGCAAGTGGATCGCAAAATTTTCAGAAAGCTCCAATTTTTATTCACCGCTTTCCAAAAAGAAAGGCTAAAAAAGTTCTAAATTGGCTCAAGTTGTTTTCCATTTTGTTCAAAGGTATTTATTCATCAGTAACTATAAATAAACTTGCAGGAGAATTCAGGACACATCTAGCTCAATACCTAAATGAAGAAGCATCCCATTTATTGCATACTTGATGAATTGGTCTACTACCTTTTTCCTGAAGATTTTGAATAAGGGAGAAACCGTTACTGCCCACAATCTCTCCTAATTTTAAATATCTTTTATTGCTAGTAAGTTTTTTTTTCTTACCTATCCAGAGTCAAAATCTTTTTCTCTGAAATTTCTTCCTATTTCCCCCAATTCCTCTTTCTGTGAATAAAGAGAACGATAATATTATTCCTATACGTTCTTCTTGTTGTTGTTCTATTATTTCCCTATTATTGCATTTTGGGGTTTTCTTGGTAAAGATAATGGAGTGGTTTAATATTTTCTTTTCTAGATCATTTTATAGATGAGAAAACTGAGGGCAAATAGAGGTACATGATTTATCCAGGGTCACACAATTAGTAAGTATCTGAGGATGGATTTGAACTCTTGAAGATGAGTCTTCCTGATTCCCAATCCAGTGCTCTTATCTATTGTGCTACATTTCCACATCAAAGTCCTCAAAATACTTCATTTTTTTTCCACCATTCTCCAAATGGGAAATCTTTGAAATTAGCTCAGGTTGTTTTCCCTTTTGGTCATAGGTTTTTATCTAAAGAGAAATGTAGATTTTAAAGCACATAAAATTAGAAAATATAACATGTTAGAAAACATTATAAGTCATTTGAACTAAGATGACTCCTTTTAATCTTAAAGGCAAAGTAAATAAATAAACAAAATACCACCAAAACTTTTCAAATCATTGCTTACTGAATATAAGATTGAAATGATTGTATTTCCTCTAATAAACTCTCCTGCTCTTGATCCTCAGAATTATTTTGATCTTTTGTTTTTCTACCATGGTGCTATCCCCAAACAGGCCATGGTGCCAGACATTACCCAATTCATACAGTGATGACCTTTTTATGTGGCAGATTTGGTTGAAGTATCCTTAGCTATGACTATAAGTTAAGTTTGCCTCCAATCAAATTTGAGTGACTTGCAAGAACTTCCTAGATCTGGAACAAAGATGAAAGAAATTCCAAATTACGGAAGTATTTGAAATAATGAGGCAAAGTTATCCTTTGAAATAAACCCACCACATTTTTTTTAGCCTTTAAGTCAGATCACCTTAACCAAGGACATTAAATGGCAGAAACAAGGGGCTAAATGACTGTAGAGAGACCTGTCCAATTGGATTTTCTTTTGTTGTTGTTGTTGTTATTGTTAACACTGGTCAGAATGCCCAGTGGGAGCCCAGATTGGAAATAAGGCTGTCTTTTGAACTGGATACATCACATAAAACTGGGAAGGCTCCAAATTGCTAACCGGAGGCTGGAGCAAACTTTTTTTTGGGGGGAGAGGAAGACACTGATTTTTTTTCTCCTGCTGTTGAATAGTATCTGAGTCCTGCTAGATTATAACTGTCTTTGTTCCCACAGCCCAGGCTTCTAGCTGGCTCACACTCTGCCACACTCCTAACCTCACACTAGAAAGGAGATTACAAAGGGGGGCAAATACCCTAGAGGGTTCCCCTTTATCAGAACCTTCCCTGTCAGTTGGGCTCCTCATTTCCTAAGCCCTCGCCTGATTATTAGTGTACTGACGGAATAAAAATAACCTCATATTCCTACATGAATCATAAATAAAACCCTTTTATTTCATCAAAGAGGTTGGCAGGTTTATAGTCCTTTGCAATGCATGCACGATGTGAATGACATACCTTTAATTTTGCTGACAAGCTCATCGGGGTTCGAATAAAAAAAGAGTGAAAAGTGGGTGACTTCGATAAAGGTTTTTCAGTAGCTTTTTGGTGAGGATATATATTTCACCCTGCCACTGTAATCAGGGAACCAACTGATCTTGGTAATGAACTCTTCAATTACAGTCCACTTCTGACTCTTCAAGAATGCCTAGGCAACAAGACCACAGTGATTATTGCTGATGTTACAGATGTTGCAGAAGGAAGCGACCTGCAAGGGGGTGGGGAGGGGGAAAGAGAGATGAGATAGAGAGAGAGAGGAGGGGAGGAGGAAGGGAAAGATAGAGAGACAGAGACAAATAGAAAGAAACAAAGAGACTGGCATAGACAGAGAGACAAAGAGAGAGACAGAGTGAGAGATTCGAGGCAAAGAGACAGAGAGACAGAGACACACACAGAGAGAGGCAGAAACAGAGACATAGAGAGACAAAAACACAGAGAAAAAAGACACAGAAACAGAGATAGGTAGTGAGACAGAGACAGAGCTAGAGGAGGAAAGGAAGGGATAGAGGAAAGGAAAGGGAGGGGGAGGAAAATATAGGAAAAGAAAGAAAAAAGAATGATGAGAGTGAAAAACAATGAATAACTAACTGCCTTACTAGATACCTAAATAAGGACTGAGTATAAATATGAGATAGCAAAAAATAAAGTACTCAGAAAATATATCTTAACTTGCCCCTTCCCCAAACAATTTTTTTTCTAGTAAAAAACATTTGGATTGTGCCCATTTTACAGGTTTTTCTGTTGAGGAAGTTTTCAAGGGTGTTGGGCAGAGGATACAGACAAGGGACATTCAGGATAAGAGCCATAGGCATCGAGGTCTTGAACTTGAAGAGACCTTAGAGACCACATATAGAGTCCAATTCATTCATTTAGGAAGCTAAAGCTCAGGTAGATGAAGTGTTATGTCCAAGATCAAAGGGAGAAATAAAATGAAGTCTACCCATTCCTGAATCAATATTTTTTCTGTTGTAACAGATTGACTCCTGGTTGTAATCAGCATCATTGGAGGGAGTCCCCACATCTGTGCAATAGGATACAAGCAAGTATTAAAGAAAACTAGATACATATTCTGAGAAGTCAATTTGAAGGATTAGGACAACTTCTTCCTTATTTAAAAGAGACATAGATCTTTCCCCAAAACATTTGCAAGCTAGAGGACATAAACTATAATAACTGGCTATTTTATGCTTCTATACTTTACCCAACTATTTGACAATGCTTTTCATTTGATCCTCACCACACCCCTGAGAAGTAGGTATCTGAAAGTATTTCATAATGTCAGAGAGGAAAGGCAATTCAGAAGCCATTTTCTTCCTGCTATCTACCCCAATCCATATTCATCATGTTTATTAACAGACTTGTTCTCTATATCAGAATCAGTTCAGACCAGAAAGTATGCCATTTCCTCAAAGTACTCCACTTGATGTTATTATAGCAAAATATCAACTCTCTACACCTGGAACCTGTGTCTCTCTTTAAGTGTCACAAGGTTTCTTTTCTTTTCTTTTCTTTTTTCACTGTTGCCTGACATTGATTCCCTGGTATACCAGAACCTCTTTATCTTTTTTTTTTTTTTTGTAGCCACATATGCTCCATCTTCTGTTTCAAAATTAATAATTTGAACCCATGTGCAAGACTTCATATTTAGACCTATTTAATTTCATTAGTTAAATTTTACCCAGTGTTCTAGCCTGCCATGATCCTTTTCAATCTTGTCCCTATCACCTAGTATATCAATTTTCCTTCCTAACTCTGTGTCATCTACAAATCTGATAATTTATGTCATTTTTTATCATGCCATTCCACATTTTTGGTACCAACTTGCTCTTTCATTAATATTAACTCTATCTCTGCAATTTACTGCCTTCACAAATGGCCTATAGCATTAAGTGATTTGCTCAGCATGTGTCAGAAATGAGACTGGAACCCAGGTTTTCTCAATTGTGAGGTTGATGAGACATACTAGAATGTTTCTCGCTATCACACTATTATTATTTCCATTTTATAGATTAAGAAACAGGAGGCAAAAGAAGTTAATTAGCAAAGACATAGAGATAATAAGAAGCAGAATCAAGCATCAATCTGCGTTCTACAGACTCCATATTTATTGCTTTTCTCATTGAGCCTGTTCCACATGTATACAAACAAGTTATCAAGTAAGTTAGAATGTAATAAATACCACAGCAGATCTCTAATGTGCAATGGATGTTTTTTAATCGAACTAATACATTTCCTAGGAGGTTGATGTTTGTTCTTCATTCTTGAAGAGGACCATAACATCAGGGGGTTTCCATGATGTGCCAGTGAATTGGGTTTAAGTGAGGGAGAGCTGGGCAAGATCACTTTGTTCTCCAGAAACATCTGGGTCCAGTGGCAAGATATAGATCAGGACAACTGAAGATGGCCCTGGATGCAATGGGAGATGTTAGACTTTTTAAGCTAAGGTCTTCAACAAGTCTCAGTTTGATTGGGAAGGAGTTTTCCAACTGACTAATTCAAGGCCAGCTTTGCTCATAGATCTTGTTGTTTGTCCTTCGTTCTCAAAGAGGACCATAACATTAGAAAGATGATCCATGACATGAAAGTGCAGTTGGAAGAATCCTTTCTGCAATCTGACTCTCTCATTTTAGATATAAGGAAACTGAGGTCCAAAGCAAAGAAAAAAACAAACAAACAATGAGGTCCAGAGAAATGATAAATACAATAACAAATCCTTGATTTGCTCAGCAGCTCACAGATTTCAGACCAATGATTTGAACCAAGGTCTGATACACATCTGTGATTTTGTCAATGTGGAACTTCCCATAAACTTTTACAACACATCTCTAATCTTCCAATACTATACGAGTTTATAAATGCCCTCCTATGTGTCTTTTATGAATTAATAATCTATTCAACATTTTGGGGGCCTTCTTTGATGTCTCCTGACATTGGAAGATATAGCTGGTACATTGGCTATTATTTGGTTTTGCCACATGACCAGACCATCTCTTTTCCTAATCAAAATAATAATAATTCCCATTTATATAATGCTTTGTAGTTTACAAAGCACTTTCCCCAGAATAAACCCCATAAACTTCCTAGTATAAGCAATATTCTATACATTTTATAAATGTATATTTTATAGATACCTATTTCACATGGCTTAGCTTGTTTTGCATCCAAGTCTCTTTTTCTTCTGGTATAATATGTGACATCTCCTTAGAAGGCATGCCTTTGCTGTTTTTATATAAAATAAATTTTATTACTATAATTTGTTTTTATATCTCTCACATTTCTATGGATATTCTTTCTACCCCTCAGAGGTAAACACATTATACTTAAAAGGAAAAAAAAGGTTCAGCAAAAATAACTAACATCACAAAAGTGTGGCATTTTATGGAACATTATATATTCAAAGTTCCACATCTCTTCAAAGAAATAGGGGTAGAGGTGAAATTTGCCTTCTTATATCTATTTTTGAGATTAGTTTATCCATGATAATTATAATAATAGTTAGCATTTAGATAGCGCTTTAAAATCTCCAAAGTGAGTTCCATATTATCTCATCTGAGCATCATAGCATCCATGACAGGTAGGTGCTATTATTATCCTCATTCTACACATGAGGAAACTGAGGCTAGAAGAGTTTTTAGTGACCTTCCCAGGTTTGCACAACTAATAAATGTTTGAGGCTACTTTGGTACTCTGTTTTTTCTGACTCCAATCCAACACAGTCCACTTTATTTTTGATTGTCCTGTTTTTCTCTTAATTTATATTGTATTTATAATGAACATTATTTTTTTTTTGTCCTGCTGACTTTGCTTTCTTTAGTTCATAAGTCCTTTACTATTAAGGACATTCTGAAACCAGAGAAAAGAATCACTTATGTATATTTCAGAGAGAAAGAGATAGAAAAATGGGAAGAAAGAGGAGGAAGAAAGTTGATGAAGCCAGAGAGAAAGACAAAATCACCACTATTGAATTGTAGATTGCTGTCTTGTCAGGATTTTTGCAAGATTCCTCAGCTATACTTTTAATTTTCGTTACTTTCTGTTTCCTTGAATAAGCTCAGAAGCAGATTCTAATTTTACCAGAGGCTTTTCATCAAATCAGACTTTTTATTCTCTCTGGGCTATCCAGTCACAAAAACATCTTTCTTTTCAAAGTTTGCATGATATTAGCTAACCCTGGCAGGTTACAGTTTTTGAACCCACAAAGTTAAGATGCAAATGTTATTCTTTAACCTGCTACTTCAGTTAGCTTTCATCACAGATATACCCATCACATTCTTAGTAGCTAGCATTTTTTACAGACAACTTGGAGGATAGAAAAATTTTTTTTTCCTGAAATACAGGCCAAATGAGGCAAACTTTTTTAGCATAAAAAAATCCCACCATTTTAAGTGCTGTTGGTCTTATTCAACGTTTGCTTTCTTCAATCTCACCTGATTATAATTAAGTTTCTATATCAATAAAAAACATTGTAAATGAGATTTGTTGCCATTTCCATTATAGTACAGCAGCCATGTCTAAAGAATATAATTTTTCAGGAAAAATACAATAACAAAAAGCTTCTCAAAGCACTTCATAGCTCAGGAATGATCATATTTATCCCAGTTTATTTTTATCCCATTGCAGATATGGTCAGATGATATTTAAAATGGTGGGTCTAGTTCCAACCTCCTTCTGTCCCACAGTAGAGTGCTGGAGATCAATAATCTAAACCTTCATCATTTCTTTCTAGGGAACTGATTTATCCATATCTCTTTCACTAATCAACATCAGCTCCATCTTCATCATCATCATTATCTAGCATTTTATAGTGAATATTTACTATGTGCCAGACACTATATTAAGTGCTTCATGCATATTATTTTATTGCATCCTCTCAACTCTGGGAGGTAAGTTCTATCATATCTTAATTCCTATTGTTATCCCAATTTTCCAGTCCAAGAGACTGAAGAAAATAGAGGTTAACTAATTTGCTCAGGTTCCTACAACAATTAAATATCTATTAAGTAACTATTAAGATTATATTTAATTCAGGCTTCATTGATACCAACTATAGAAAACAGACAAAGCAAGGAAAAGGAACAAGGAGCAGCTTACTCTTAACACCATATGGTTACCTACATCTTCAGTTTTCTATTATTGCTTGCACCAACAGATAAAAGACATCAATCAGTAACTCCATGAATTTGTTTATTATACTGTTTTATTAAAGAGTTTAATAACCATGAAGGTGGCATGGTGTAGGGGATAAATAACTGAATTCTGGGACAAGAATGGGTCGGTTCAAGTCCCATCTTTGGCAAACTCTAAGCTATGTAACCCTGAGGAAGTCATGTAACCTCTCAGTTACTACAGACAACTTTCTGTTTCTAGATTTTGAAAATACTGCTCTGCTTTAGTAAAGTAATTTTTTTAACCAGTAATTCATGATTCCTAATAAAATAACTAGACCAAGTAAAAATCAATGAAGCAAAAAGAAAATTCCATATATTTTATTTTCAGTGAAAATAAAATCTTATCTTAATCATAGTTGGATCCATAAGTATAAACCATTAGAGAAGCACATTTTTTCAAATGAGATATCACAGTGTTCTAATACCTAATTAACCAATATTTGTTCCATTTCTAGAACTGAATTTAATTTAATATCAAGAAATAATGAATACATATAAATATGAAGTATTGTAGGAGATGAAAAGGATCCAATGAAGCATAAATCTGTTATCATAACATGGACAAGGACTCCACCTTTCAAGGAAAAAAGGATATCATCATTTATTAAGTACCTACTATATACCAGGCACTGTCCTAAGGACTTTACAAATATTATCTCATTTGATTTTTACAACACTCCTGGGAGGGAGAGAGGGGGTATTATTATTCCAATTTTGCAGTGGAGGAACTCAAGCAGACAAAGTTTAAGTAATTTGTCTAATATGGCTCAGCTGTTATTGGATTCCAAGTTTGAACTCATGTCTTCCTGATTTCAGACCCAATACTCATCATTTTTTGCTATCTATCTGTCTCTTTTCCATGAATATACAATATCTTTGGGGAAATAAGATACACAGCAATAAAAAGATAACCTAGAATATGCCATATGATAAAATGTTAATTTTAAGAGGTGTAGTGGTACCTAAAAAAGGATTATTTAGAGCAGGGATTGACTTTATGGTAATGAAACTATATATTGATGAATAAGTCAGATTTGGCCAAATGAATTAGAAAAGAACATGGGAATATCCTAGGTAGGAGCAATGAGATCAGCAAAGACATAGAGTTGAGAAAATGCAAATGCTTTCAAGAACAGTGGCTAGCATGCCTCCTTCATTCAACTCAATAAAATTTTGTTAAGATCCACCGTGTTATATGAAATATAGTACTAGGTACAAGGGATATAAGAATGAACAGGAAAAACAATTTCTGTCTTCAGGGAGCTTACACTCTTCTGACTGGAGGCTTCATGTTCAGAAATAGTGAAGGAAAAGGAAAGAAAGCCAGATTTGAACCAGATATTTTAGAGCATTGAATGCTAGCCTAAGAAATTTGCAATTCTTATAAAAGGAGGAATTAAATGGTTTTAAGTAGTGGTGCTTGATTGAAAACAAACAACAAACCAGACAAAACTGTGGAAGTGGTAGTGCAGGTTGATTAAAATGGTAATGGGCTTGATTGATGAAGGAAGAAACTAAGGTCAGAGACCAGATAGAGAACTATTACAATAACCTAGGCATAAAAACTTAGGTGTGGAAGACATGGAAATGGAAAACAAAGGACAGATGTGAAAGAGATGAAGAAGGCAGAATCTGTGAGCTTTGATGTATATACATGGGCTGAGTTGTGGAGGGAGGAGTCATCAATGGCAGTGACCTGGACAAAACTATATAAACAACGTGAAGGAACTAGCTCTGAAAGATAAGACAAGGAAAAAGAAAAGGGAAAAAAAGTGCTGATTTTCAACCATTTCTGGCCCAGGCATATGGTGCAGAGAGCCATATGATGACGAGTCACGTTATCCTGGTAGCTTCCAAATTGTATTATGTAACACTCTATTTTAAATATAGACTAGAACTTAGCATCTTTCCTACTCAAGGCATCTTAAAGTGGATTTGCCAAGCAATGCTGGTTGAGTCTGTTGCTTGAGTCACTCACTGTGCTTTCACAGAAGGTTCTAATCTCAGCTAAGTTTTTGTGGCTGTAAATGTTCACTTCAATTTTCAGCATATCAGTTTCCTCATCTCTAAAATGGATGTAATGACATCAACCTGTCTCCCACTGTCATTTTAAGGTGTAATTCAAAACAATAGCTTAGAGTAAATTTGTAAATTTAATAAGAGTAGGTGTTATATCGTAGTGCTTTATTTAGCCATAAACCAGAGCTAAATAGATATAACAATAGAAACAAGGGCACAACAGTTTAAGAAAAAAGTACCATGTCAAATGTATCATCTCTCTCTCTCTCTCTCTCTCTCTCTCTCTCTCTCTCTCTCTCTCCCCCTCTCTCTTTTTCTCTGTCTCTGTCTCTCTGTCTCTCTGTCTCTGTCTCTCTGTCTCTCTGTCTTGGTCTGTCTCTCTGTCTCTCTGTCTCTCTCTTTCTCTCTCTGTCTCTTTCTCTGTCTCTCTCTCTATCTCTGGCTCTGTCTTTGTTTGTTTCTGTGTCTCTCTTTGCTTCTCTCTTTCTCTCTCCCTGTGTTTCTCTGTGTGTGTTTGTCTCCTTTCCTCCAAACCTCCTATTAGCTATTAATCTACATATATATGGTCATGTTGCACCTAATTGTGTGCAGAATTACATAATGCATTAGAGTTGCCTGAGAGCTAGGAAGATTTTGAATCAAATATTCCCACTCAAACATAGTAAAAATATCGCCCTGGATAAGTCACTTAACCAGTATTCCAGGTAAGTCTTTAAGATTTCAGTACTGTTCCTGATCTACAATGATAAGGGAATTTCCTTACTGCATTATTCATATAGTAATAAAATCATAGATTTGCTTAAGCCCTCTCCAAATATGTATATATGAACACATACATGTACATGAATAAATATGCACATGTGTATATAGGCATGCACATATTTATATGCATACATTCAAACACAAGGTATATGAATAAGTGAAGTTTTAAACTTGAATTGCTTAAAACTTTAAAAGCTTCATTTGCAAAAAACTAGTCACTTAGGATAATATATATGCATACACATATATGTAGATGAATATATATACACATATACAAACATATGCATATCATATGTTTTAATATATGTATATTCTTCTGTTTCTTTTATGTTTTGAAAGCTATTACATGTTTAAAAACTTAGAGATATTTGGAGCAGTTGGGTAGTTTGTAAGGAAGAGAAGGATAACCAAAAAAAAAGATGGAAATATTTTCCAAAACATAGTTTTTACTATAGTTTTCTCAGCAGAGATAGCTAATTGTGCCAAAGTACGTGATGGCTTTTGAAATGAACAGGTTTCTACTAGAGACTAGATTAAAGCCACAAAACTCAATTTCTTTCTGATAGAAAACAGACTTAGAACCACCTCTCTAGAGGTGAAAGGCTAGGGCAGTAAATCATATTCTCCTTTATTCTACTTTAGCAATATGAATTTATTTTTTCAGGCCAATGATATCCCTGAAGCAGGATATTAGTGATATCACATAATTGAACAAAGACCCAAGATTTTGCTTTTCTCAATAAGTTCAAATGAAAATAAAATACTTAAAATACATAGAGAAGGTATTTCATTCTAAGAGTGAGTTCAAAATTAACAGATTATATAAGATTATTAGTGTTTTGCTTCTGAAAATTCAGAATCTTTAGTTCACTTATCCCAGTTATGCTTTTTAAATTTTCATTCATTCATTTATTTATTTTGCTTTTTTGCTGAGACAATTCAGGTTAAGTGACTTATTCAGAGTCACATATCTAGGACGTGTTAAGTGTCAGAGATTAGCTTTGAACTCAGGTTATCCTGATTTCAGGACTGGGACTCTATCCACTATGCTACCTAGCTGCCCATATGCTTTTCTTTAAGAAGACAAAACATATATTAGTGATTTTACAAACTGGGAAACCAAGGCTGCTTAAGATGTGGAGCTGACTAAAGTTCATTTCAAATTTAGGACTTCTTCTATATTATATTATACTACCTTATCTTTACAAAAGATTTTTTTTGTTTTTAATATTTAGCTTTAGGGTTTTAATATTTAGCTTGATAGTGAAGTAGAATGAGTGCGGGATTTAGAATCCAGAAGATCAGAGTTTAAATCTGGCCTCTACGCCATCACTTACAAGTTGTTTTATATGATCAAGACAAATAGAGAAATAATACAAATATATAGAAAAAAGGAGCCATTTTCCAATTGATAAATGGTAAAATGACATGTATGGCAATTATCACGGAAATAAATCCAAGCGAACAACAACAACTTTTCCAAATCACTAATTTAAAAAAAAAAAGGAAGAAAGGAAAAAAGGAAGAAAGAAAAAAAAAGAAAGAAAGGGAGAAAAGAGGCAGTCTCATGTTTTATTTCATGCTTATCACATTGACAACTTTGATGAAAAAGATAATGAAAATTATTGGATTGGTTATGGGAGGACATGAATAGAAAAACAATATTGGCAATGGATCTATAAATTGGTGGAAGGATTCTCTAATATAATTTGGAATTATATCTTCTCTAATACCTGTAAACTGTATATATCTTTGATCATGAATATCATTAATAGGCATGTATTGTTAAAAAGATCAAAGATCTAGAGAAAAGACTTGTATGTGCAAAACATTTACAGCAGCACATTTTGTTATTTAAAAAAAATAGAGCTAAAAACTAAGGTTGTCCTCATTAACTTAGGAATGACTGGATACATTAGAGTATATAAAAGTAACAAAATAATATCACTGTATAAGAAGTTGTATAAGACACAGATTTAGAGACACTTGAAAAGACTTATTTAAATCAAGGAATAGTGAAATGCCAGAATCAGGAGAACAATTTATTTGATGCTTCAATGATGTAATATCATAAAGGAAAATGTGAAAAATTAAGAATTCTTATAAATTCAATGACCCATTAAGTGAAGCATTTCTTTTACTTCTTGGTATAGAGGTGATAGACTGGGGATGCAGAAAGAAATGACTATTTTCAGATATTAGTAATACAGCCAAAATTTGTTTTATTTACTTTATTTTTTTTACAAGGGATTGGGTTTATTGTATAAGGTGAAGAGCTAGGAAATAGTATTAATGATATCTAAAAAAATACTAAAAAGTATCAATGAAATACAAAGAAGAGAGCAGAAAGAAGTTCAGAAAGGGATAGAAATAGAATAATGTTGAAATTATATTAAAATTTATAGTATTCCACAATTATATGTATGTGATATACATTTGTGCTACAGATTTTATATATACATAATATCCCTTAGATACTAGAATGTAATAAAATTATTATATTGGAATGTAAGTTTATTGAGAGTAAGGATTATTTCATTATTTGTATCCTCAATTCCTAGCATAGTGCCCAGCATTTGGAGGCACTTTATAAATCTTTTCTAAACACACACACACACACACACACACACACACACACACATATATATATTAGATTGCTAATATATAATGAGCATGTATGAAGGAAATAGTGAAGGAAATTAAATCTGGCCTTGTGAATAACAGAAATCCAGAGGGCTCCTTGGGATCCTATCATTCCAGAGTTTGAGTTTGTGCCCAGATTAAAAAAAATCAATGTCCCAAAGGTATGAAATGAGTGTCGCCCTCATCATCATCCTGGTGTTTCACAGCCTGGATTTTATCTATAACACTGATACTCAGGAAAGTTAAAAATGACCTTTTAAATAGCCTTCATGACCCTAACCTAAGAGTAATTAAGATTCAAGCTTATTTCTAAATTATACCAAATGTGGATATGAATCAGGTGTAACTAATGCTGTGTGTGGACTCAACTAAATTTTGAATCTACTCCTCCAAAGATTGAGATAGAATAGGTAATATTATGCCTGTGAAATATTGGAGGAAAGGCAGATTGCCTATATTTTTCTCCTATATCTTTGAAGCAAATAATCCTTTGTAAAATATAATCATTGAATTGTAAGGGTCATTGAACTATAAAAGGGCCCATGAACTGAATCATATGTCCACTAACAAATAAAAGAAACATAGGTAGTAGGAGCTTGAGCTCATGGCAACAGGGGGAAAAAACTGTCACAAGCCCCATAGAGTAGCCTGAGACTCTAAAAGGAAATTTGTCACACTTGGCCTTTGGAGACTAAGCCAGGGGAAGCATGTTACACTAGTATTATTGGCTAACGTATATAACCAGAAGACCCATGGTCCATGAGTATGTCAAAACCAATGAAGAAAATGAAACAAAGATAATTAACATTTTCTAGATTAAAAATCATCCATAAACTTATGGCTTTGGTAAATTACTTGGGAATGGAGATGAGATATCTCTTTTGTCCTGTTTTAGTTATCTTTTCAAATAACACTTGTTTGACTGATATTGCCCAGGCTCACATTGATACTGAGAATGACTTTTCTTTAGCAATCTACTTATTATTTGTCAAGTGGTAGCATGCTGGTGTTCTGAAATGGCTAAATAAAAAGTAAAAGGGAATAAAATGGTTACAGTGAGGAGCAAAAATAAGAGCCACCTTACAGGTTATATTATGACTTTGGTTATCTGGTCACTTGGTTTATTGAGAGAAGTCTATATATTTCTATCTCTGAGGGGTTTATGAGGTAAAAAAGAAATCATCTTTCTAAAGGAATCTAATATATCAGTGCCCCCTAGAATTGGAAATTCACACTAGTTTGCTTTATTGAGTGCCCCTTTAGGAGCATATTGAGAAACAAAATCTGTCACAATTAATATATAGCCTAGTTTATCATTCAATGGAAATTCAGGGCCCAAACTCAGAATTCTACCAAAATTCAATGGGACCAGCCAGAGTCCTCAAAATTTTGGCACATAATATTGTGGCTAATAAATGGTAGAAATAACAGAACAAAGCTAATAGCTTTTTATTTTTGTCTCACCAGATTGCTCACATGATTTATGCTCTGATGACCCTCCCCTTTTTTCTTTCTTATTTTCGGTTCTTTGAGATCTAGAATGAAGAATCTTGGCCCTGAAAATCTCATGTTTTCTAAATCTCAAGTCAAATCACCTTTACTTTTTACTAATTTGCTCATTACAAACAGATTACAACAATTCAGAATGAACTCTTGCCCAAGGCAAGACAATGTTAGTTGGCTAAAAGATAACATCTACCTTACCTATTAGCTAGCATGTTCTCGAACCTCACTAGATGTGCTTTATAGTAGACAGCTCTTTTCTGATTGATGGAATCTTATTTGCTCATGTAAAGGAATACTTTAAAAAGGCTACCTATCTTTGTTTTTCATTTATAGAAATGTGACTCCTTTGCAAAAGAAATCTACATACTTTACATATAATTAGAAGTATATTTTTTTAAAGAGATAATAAGATTATAGATTTGGGGCTAAAAGAAACCTCAAAGGTCAGCTAGTCTGATGCCCATATCTTACAAATAAGGAAATGGAAACATCAAGAGGTTATTGATTTTTCCAAGGATGTACAGTAAGTAGAAATGGCAAGATTTGAACACAGATCCCACAACTCAGAAACTATGCTCTTTCCACTGAACCACATTGCTTCTCTGTGAAGCCATTTATTCTGAGATGAGATTTCACCTCATGTAATCCTAACTGCCCTTTGAACTAGCGTGAAGGTACTGTTACTTAATGGGAAAAGCATCTCTCCAGAGTTCATTTTTCACATCTGTAAAATGTCAAGGTAGGGTTATGTGGCCTCCAATCTTCCTTTAGTTCCAATTCTATCATTGATGATCTATGACCTATAGCACTGGTGCCCTAATACTCAGGACCTGAAGTTAAAGTGGAACACTGTATTTTTCCTTAACATGTCATATTCATTTGGTTATTGTGAACATCTGTATGTAAGGGGGAACACTGAGTGTATTTGTAGCCATCAGGTGCTATGGTGCATTGAAAGTAAGAATGAAGTGAGTGAGCAATGGAAATTAGAAATGGCAAATAGAAATAGAAGTTAAGGTAAAACTTTTTCACCATTTTTTAGATTAAATAGAAAACTGAGAAGCCTAATTTCTGAAAAAAAATGAGATAAATAATTAAATCTTTATGAAAATGAAAATTGGAGGTTATTTTTTAAACCTTAAAAAATCTCTTGACTGTTTGAGCCCAAACATCAATTACTTAAGAAAATCTATTCCCTCATTTGTTCTTCCTTCTTATTCATTAAACTTGTATCCAGGATAGAAGAGAACTCAATTCAGGGAATATTTTGGGTTAATAAAGGAAAATAAAAACAATTATAATGTAAACAGTTTTGATTTTGTGCATTTACTTTCATTTTTAAAATGAAAATTTCAATAACTACACTGACCAACTTTAAAAACAACTTTCACATATATACACATGTATATGTTATTTGTGTACACATACATGTATAGGTATATGTGTGCATATATACACATGTATGTATACATATTTGTGTCCTGAAGCAAGTTGTGGGATTGGTATTGATTTCTCTCTATTTCATACCACACCTTACATCCCCTCTGAAAGAAAAGTATATAGAAAAGAAATATTAGGGATAAACAAACTTCCAATGTAGTCCATTGTCTATGTTCTTAAGAGCATTATACTGACTTGTGAGTTTATACCCTTAAATAGTTAAAGGGGTAGGAAGATAATGAAGTTGAGTGGCAGGGGAATCTATTCCTGGGAATGCTGATGATACTTAAGGGGAAGAAAATTTGATTTAAATGTTCTAAGGGAAGAAAAATTGAGCAGGGAAATGCAGAATATCTACACTATGAAAAATGAAGGAGTTAAAAGTAAGGCTAACCCATTCAAAAAACTTGAAACTGTGGCAGCTTGGGGGGTTAGAATGTTTCCTGATAGCCAAATTTAACTGAATCTTATTGAGTCTGGTTTAAGTTTTAACTACCAATATGTTGGTAGCAAATGTGTAACAGAAAGTAAGAAAAATAACGAAGCTTTTGGGACTAGTCTGTAAGAACATACTTCTTTGAAAGCATTTTAGGGCTGTCTCATACATTTTTGCAACATGTTCAAAGAGCTCAATTCTTTGAATTCTTGTTTCCCACCAGCTTACCTTACCAGCTCCTTGGCTAGTACAAGATCAGATCTGTGCCTCTTACTTAAAGACCTCCTAGAGAGGCCCTGGGCAAGCTTGGACAACCTCTTCTTTAATATCTGTGATCATGGGAGACAGGGATCTCATGGATAATTGAAACACATCAATAATCTCCAAGTTCAACTGTAGTCATCATTTTCAACTTTTACCTGAAGCCAACCTTCCACTAAACCCTGCCAACAAGGAATGCATCAGAAAATTTTCTCCTGGCATAGAAAAATAACAACCAAGAATAGAGAAAGAATTTGTAGATCCAATTACGTAACCACTATCAGTAATCTTCAGTTCAATGCAGCTCAATATGCATTTGTTAGATACTAACTGGAGGCAAAGAGAATAAAAAAGGTATCCCAAAACTTGGAAATATACAAATGCCCAATTTTTAAAATGGGTTAAAAGGTAGATTGTGAAAACTCTAGACTATTAAGTTTGATACCAATAATATAAAAACAGAATCTAAGAGACTCTTTTCTAATCCAAGGAAAAGACTACAGAAACTATCTGGTTTAAAATGTGCCTGATCAAGAATTGTTTCTACAACACCTTCTCCAGTATCTAGCCTCAGTCTGAAAATAGCTAATACAGTATCTCCAAGACCACATGAGAGAGTTATACTTTAAGTAGTTCTAAATATTTGAAAATTTCCCCTTTTATTAGGCTAACAGTGAGATTCTCTAAAATTTCTACCCATTGAATTTAATACTGTTCTGTGGGGGCAAAAAAGAGTCCATCGAACTTCTGTTCCACATGACAAATTTTGAATTACTTAAAGAAAACTATCGTATCTTTTCCAATGAAAGGATCCACATTTTCAACAGTCCATCTTGTATGGCATGATCTTGCAGCTTTTAATTATTCTAGTGGTCTCTCTTGTGGATGCTCCCCAAACTATCTGTGTCCATAACTAAAACATGGTACCTAGAAGTTGATAACAATTGTACAGATGTGGCCTCATCAGGATGAAGTACATCATGATCGTCATCATCTTAGAGGTAATAATCTCTGATAATGTGCATTATTTAATGCAACCTATGATTGGATTGTTTATTGTTTGATTCTCTTGGTTGGCTCAAATTAGGTTAAAATTTTCAAATATTTTTAGATGAACGTTCAGCTAATCACATCTTCCTTATCTTGTAGTATTGAATTTATTTTTTGCTTTTGTTGAATTTTTTTCTCAATAGTATTTTATTTTTCCAAATACATGTAAAGAGTTTTCAACATTCATTTTTTGTGAGATTTTGTTTCTAATTTTTTCTTCCTCCATCTCCCCCTTCTTTCTCCTCAAGACAGCAAGCAATCCAATATAGATTAAACATATACAATCCTTCTAATTATATTTCCATATTTGTCATATTGTGAAAGAAAAATCAGATTAAAAAGGGGAAAAACATAAAAAGAAAAATCAAACAAATAAAATAAAAAAGGTGAAAAAACTAATGCTTCAATTCACATTCAGTCTATATAGTTCTCTCTCTGGATGTGGATGGTATTTCCAATCCCAAGTCTGTTGGAATTGTCTTATATCACCACATTTCTGAGAAGAGTCAAGTAAATTACAGTTGATCATCATCACATAATACTGTTGTTTCTGTGGAAAATGTTCTTCTGTTTTGCCCACTTCACTCAGCATCAGTTCATATAAGTCTTTCCAGGCTTTTCTGAAATCATTCTGATCATTTTTTTCTTGTAGAACAATAATATTCCATTACATTCATATGCCAAAGCTTATTCAGCCATTCCCCAATTGATGGGCATCCACTCAATGAAATAAATTTCTTTAACCTGAATGTAACCTGATTTTTACATTTAGTGACATTGTTTTATTTTATACAATTTGATCTAATATTCTAATCTATCTAGAATGTTGTGGATGTTAGCTGTGACATCCACTATATTAGATTTCCCTCCCAGCTTTGTGTCATTCATAAATTTAATAAGAATGACACCTATCTTTAGCTATATGCTTGATCAAAAATATTGCAAAGCATAGAGTTAAGTGCAATTCTAGGCACACTCCACTGGAGCCCCCCTTCTAAGGTACATCAAATCAATCTTTGGATTTCAGCTATTCAGCTAATTTGGGCTCCCTAATTGTATTATTACCTAGCTCACATCACTCCATTATTTCCATAAGTCATACATTCCTCAGGTTCATCAGCTTAGTCACCCTTTCAAAACTAGGGTACTTATGAGTTTTTTGTTTTCTCCAGTAGCCTCTTCTTTTCATCACAATTGCTATCACTATATAATCATAGTTCCACTTAGAATTTAGGGTAGCAGTTTGGGAAAGCATCTTGGAACTGAGATAGAGTGATAAACTTGGAACTATATGGAAAAAATGAAGGGAATAAGCATCGGATGAAGGGATTGTGCTTGGGTTAGTAGCCCAGAGAACTGAAAGCCAGTGAAATCATTCTGCATGGACATGAATATGTAAATATGATGGGGGAGGGGAGCAAAGAATGGCATATAATAGCATGTGAAATGCTGAGAGAAGATATAAAAATGGAGAGAGTGCATGTATATAGAGAGAAATAAACAACGGGAAGCACAGAAGGTGACAGATGCAGAGGCAGAAACAAACAAACAAAACTAGAGACCCCAATTAAGGAGACAAATGGGATGAAGTACAAAAATGTAGGAGAGGAGAAAATGAAGCCAAAGAAGGATAAAGTGAAATAGAGAGGGGGTAGAAGAATAAAGAAAGGACAGGGCTGGAGAATATAAAGCAGAAATGAATACAAGAAAACCATAGAATGCAATAACTATTGCAGAACATAAGAACAAAGGAATCATTGAGAAATGTAAGTATCAAAGAACAATATATTATAAGAGCTATGAAAGTGGTGATTGTGAAAAGATAGTCTTTACATCATAAAAGCAAAGAATTAAAACTGAAAAGTGACAATTCTATTTGTGTTATGAAAAAATTTTTAAAAATGTTTTTTCTCATCAGTCTCCCTTGATCGAGGATAATCCTTGTGCTTCCTAGATAATGATCAAAGTGTAACTTTTACATTCCCCTGGAGGTTACATTAGAATGGTGGTAAAAACGAATTCATGGCATCTTTTTTGACCACAAGGAACTTATGGTTTAATTGGGGAAATTAGAATAACACATGGTATATTATTACAGATTAAGTTAGGTGGCTCAGTGGATAAAGTGCTTGACCTGAAGTCAGGAAGAATCATCTTTTTTAGATCAAATCTGGCCTCAAATACTAGCTGTGTGAAGCTTGACAAGTACCTTAATTCTGTTTGCCTCAGTTTCTTCATCTGCAAAATGAGCTAGAGTAGGAATTGATAAACTACTCCAGTATCTTTGTCAAAAAATTCCAAATGGGGTTACCAAGAGTATGACATGACTGAAATGATTGAACAACAACTATAACAAAGCAAAGATCATTTATATTGCAAAGATTCTTCACCTGGAGTCTTGAAACATTAAAAAACTTACTTTAATAATTTTTAATGTAATTTGGTTTTTGGGTTATCCTATATATTATATATTATGCATTTAAAAACATTATTTAAGGAAGGTGTCCATAGCTTTTCCCAGACTGCCAAAGGGGTCATTACAGAAATATTAAGAAATTTGCTTTATAAATAAGTGCTAAGGTGTATGGTGGGTATTCAAAGTAAATTCACTGGAATTTACATTAAAGAAGAACTCAATGTAGACAGCAGATCAAATCAATTTTGTGTCTGTTTATCATTGTCTTTTCATCTATAAATGCTTGTAAGATAATCTAACTTAGTTAAGTCTCATATTAAATTTTCTACAATTTTATTTTATAGTTCATTGCTTTTTGCAAATTAATACAGTTCAAAAATATTCAGTATAATAACAGAAACTCTGATAATGAAGCATTATTGAACTTAATTAACTAGGCTAATCTATACCTGATCTACTAAAAGTCTTTCTAGTTTGGTAGGGCCTAACAGAGTTTGTATTCCTGGTCTTGCAACATCCAGGGTGTCACATTCACATCACCCAGAGGCAGCAGAGTAATACTTTAATGGAAAATCTCTTCAGTATTCTAATGGATACATAATTTCAGTAGTATTGAGCTCCCTAACACAAGTCTCTCCCTACTTCAATTCATCCTCCATTTTGGAATCAAAGTACTCTTTTAGCTATATTACTAACTTAGTCAATAAATTTCAGTCACTTTCAGAATAAAAAAAGAAAATTATCTTTTTGGTGTTCAAAATCTTGCCCATTCTTGCCTTTCCATTTTTATTAAACCTTATATACTACCATATTCTGTGTTCTCTTTGTTGTTCCTCAGACATGTTGTATGTCCATCTTTGGACTTTGGATATCTTCACTGGTGGTCCACCATGTCATGAATACTCTTCCTCATTTCTGTCTTTTGCTTTCCCTGGCTTCTTCTAGTCCTACCTAAAAACCTTCCTACTACAGGAGGACTTTCTCACTTTCCCCTTAATTATACTGTTTTCTTTATGATAATTATGATAATTTTATCATTCATATATATATTATATATATAGTTGGTTGTACCTTATCTCCTCCATTATACTGTAAGCTCTTTGAGAGGAGAGACTTTCTTTTTGTTTCTTTGTATTCTTTACACTTAGCCTGACGCTAACACATAGTAGAAACTAATGTATCGACTTGGAAAATATTTAGATGAGATGGAAGTATTGATATTTGTATTCTGAACTGGATGAATGACTGTACACAAGAATAGTAATTAATAGATCAATATCCATCTGGTGGGAGCTCTCCAATAGAGTTCCTCAGTGATTTATCATTGGCCTTGTGCCTCTCAAAAGTTTATATTAGTTGCTTGGATGATGACAATGTCTGGCTATGTTATCAGATTTACAAATGATAAAAAGCTGAAAAAAAAGTGAAAAGGTTAAATGACAGGCATCAAAAACCTCAAAGGGCTAGAAATATGAAGAGAATCTAAGGTGAAACAACTCTAGGATGCTCATACTTATTAAAAATGAATTTCATGGGTATAGAACAAGGGAGACATAAATAGATGACCATTGTTATGAAAACACTGATTGAAGATTCTAGTGGACAGAAATTTCAATCTTAGACTTTAATAGAATTACAAGGTGATGATAGTCATAGGAATTTAGGGTTCTGGTTATACTACATTTGAAGTATTATTTTCATGGATGGGAGCATGTCATAAAAAAAGACAAACAAGATGGTGAATGAATTGGACACTGTCAGCTTGTAAAGATTAAAAAATAACAGAATATTTAGTTTGGAGAAAAGTTGATAAGATTACTTTTTTCAAGTATTTGATGACTGCACTATGAAGATGAATTGTTATGCTTGGACTTAGAGGGCAGAAATGGGAAAAATGGATGGAATTAATTCACAGGAAAAATGGAGACGTTACTTCTTACTCTCTTTTCATTTCTTTTCCTGTTAATTTAATGCAATACTTATTCAATAAACCCCTACTGCATATCAAAAGTATCACTAAATAAACCAAGATAAAAAATACTAGTTTTGATTCTGTGCCTTTGTTCATGCTAGACTCTCCACACGAAATACTTCTTACTCTCTCTCCCTAGACTTAACGTCTACTCATCCTTCCTAGTTAGTTTAAATATTCTTCTTTCCCCATGAATAATTCAAATCAAAAACACTATCAGCTGTTTTGGCCTACATTTTTTTTTAACTTTAGAAAGGCTATTTTTTTATTTTAGAAAGGCATTAATTATGGAAATTATATTCATGTTAAACCAAATTGTCCCTCATATAGACCTGTTGATCCTAATTATCATCTCTGAAACAACAATGAAACAATCTAAACTCTCACATAAGAATCATTCAGAAATTTAAAGATAGCCATTCTGTTTCCCTTTTATAAAAACTTCTCTTCTCAAAATAAAAAGTTCTTCATTCTTTTAACCATCACTCATATAACATGCTTTCTATACCTTCACCATTCTGGATGCTCATCTCTGATCACAATTTAAATTGTCAATTTCTCACTTAAAGTAAGGCATGTATTCCAGATGTACTCAGATCAATACAGAATCAAGTGGTACAACTACATATCCAATGAGAAAATACTTTAAGCACTTTGCACAGTACTTAAATTATATTCTTGCCTTGCCTAATGTTCCTTTCTGTACTCTTCTCTTCCTTTCTCTTACAATTAATGACTATTTGTAAAAATATAGCCTAAACTTGTGTTAGCTTTTGGATAACTATATTAAATTGAAATTAATTTTCTACTGATAAAAATTCATCTTGAAATTAACTAAAACTTCCAAGCTTTTCATATGGAGTATTGCTAATCCAGTTCTCCCCTTTATTATATTTTAATTTTTAATTACTTATTTTTATGATCATTATTTTGAAAGTTATTAGTTTAAAATTCTCTCCCTCTATCCTATCCTTCCCCCTACCCATTGAGAAAATAAGCAATATAATACCAATTATACATGTGAAGTGTAAAACATATTTCGATATTAACCATGTTGCAAAAATAAATAAAAAAGCAAGAAACACAAAAACATTATGAAAGGTAGATTTCAATCTACACTCAGAGTTCATCAGATCGATCTCTGGAGGTGGATGACATTTCTTATCATGATACTTTTAGAATTATCTTGGATCATTTTAGTCAGAGTAGTCAAATGTTTATAGTTGATCATTATAATTGCTATTCCTGGTTTTGCTCACTTTGCTCCATCAATTCATATAACTCTCCCTAGGTTTTTCTGAAACCATCACACTCATTATTTTTATAGTGCAGTAGTATATATATTATCATATTTATACACCAAAATTGATCAGTCACTTCCCAGTTGATGGATATTTCCTCAATTTCCAATTCTTTGATAATAAAAAGAACATCTATAAATACCTTTGTTTATATGGGTCTTTTTCTATTTTTATGAGATCTCTTTGGGATACAGATCTAGTAGTAATATTGCTGAGTCAAAGAGTATATAAAATTATTTTAAAATATAGACATAGTTCCAAATTTTTCTCCACAGTGATTGAACCAGTTCTCAACTCCATCAATAATGTATCTGAGTACATATTTTTTTCCACAGCTTCTCTAGCATTTGTTATTTTCTTTTTCTGTCATGTTGGGCAATGTGATATTTATAAGGTAGTACTTCAGAGCTGTTTTTATTTGTATTTCTCTAATCAATAGTGATTTTAGAACCTTTTTAATTGATGACTGATAGCTTTGATTTTTTCTTCTGAAAACTTTATATTTATATCTTTTACCCAATTTTCAATTGGGTAATGGCTGTTATTTTTGAAATTTGACTCACTTGCCTATATATTTGAGAAATATCATCAGAGAAATATCAAAGAATCTTGCTATAATTTTTCCTCTCAAAATTCCCCTTTCCTAGTTTTCACTATATTGGTTTTATTTGTGCCAAAACTTTTTAATTTCATTCATTTCCCCCCCCCCATGGCTCTTGTTTGATCATAAATGTTTTTCTTATCCATTGATTTGATAGGTAAATTTTTCCATAATCTCCTAATTTACTAATGTCATTTTCATTTATGTCTAAATCCTTTACCCATTTTGACCTTGCATTGGTATATGATGTTCATCTATATCTAGTTTCTATTAAATCACCTTCCAGTTTTCCCAGAATATTTTGTCAATAGTAAATTCTATTCCCAAAATATCAAATCTTTGCATTTATAAAACAACAAATAGTCATTTACTACTATGTCTTGTGTAAGTAATCTACTCCACTGCTCTACCATTCTATTTCTTAGTTAGTATCAGATTGTTCTCTTCATTATTACCTTATAATACATACTTTTACTCCTTAATTACTGCCTTTGCTTAAGTGTGAATTTTGAATTGCTGAATGAAACTATGAGCTATGCTGTGCAGGATGACCTGAAACAAAGAGGTAATAGTGGAGATTTCTGGCAAAAGATGGCCCACTGGAGAAGGAAATGGCAAACCACTCCAGTATCTTTGCTAAGAATAGTATTTAAATGACTCCAGAAGACAAGTTGCTCAGGTCAGAAAGTGTCCAATATGCTACAGACAAAGAATGGAAGAAAACTTCAAATGGATTTAGTAGTAATGAAGTTGATGAGCTAAAGCTAAAAGGAGCATTAGTGGTAGATATATCCAAGTAATAAAGGGAAAATCCAATGCAATGAGGTTCAACAGATTTTTAAATTAATTAATTAATTTTAATGCACATTGCTTTATGAATCATGTTGGGAGAGAAAAATCAGAACAAAAAAGGAAAACTATGGGAGAGAGAGAGAAAAAACAGAAAAAAAGAAGTGAACATAGCATGTGCTGATTTACATCCAACTCCACAGTTCTTTTTCTGGATGTAGATGGAATTTTCTATCCAAAGTTTATTGGAAGTCTTTGGGTCACTGAACCAGTGAGAAGAACCAAGTATTTCATAGTTGATTATTGAATATTCTTGATATTACAGTGTATGTTGTATTCCTCTTTCTGCTTGTTTTGCTAAGCATCAGTTCATGTAAATCTTTCCAGATCTTCTAAAATCAGCTTATCCATACTTTTTAATAGAACAATAATATTCCATTATCTTCATATACCACATCTTGTTGAGCCTTTCCCCAAATGATGGAGATCTACTTATTTTCCAATTCTTTGAAACCAGAAAAGAATAGCTACATTTTTGCACACATGGGTCCTCTTCCCTTTCTTATTATCTCTTTGGAATGGATTGAAGGTTATGCACAGCTTGACATCCATTTGAGTATAGTTTCAATTTGCTTTCCAGAATGATTGGATCATTTTGCAATTCCACCAACAATACATTAGTGTCCCAGTTTTCCCACATTCCCTCCAACATTTATCATTATCTTTTCCTGTCATCTTAGCCAATCTGAGAGGTGTGATGGAGTACCACAGAGTTGTTTTAATTTTAATTTCTATGAGCATCAACATTTCATAGGAACCTGGAATATAAAGATCTATCAAGATGAGTGTAGTCAAAAAGGAGATAAAAGGATTAAACATTAATATCTTTGTTATCAAGGAACTTGAATAAAAATGGATGGATTTAATCCAGATTATTCATTATATATAATATTGTGAGTAAAATGTCTTTAGAAAGTTGCATAATCGGTAGAAGAATGGAAGGAAAAAGAAACAGTACCAAAACATAATCTCAAAAATGACAGGAATATATCTTTTTGAATCCAAGGTAAATCATTCATCACCATAGTAATACAAATCTATGATCCAATTATTGATGCTGAAGAAGTCAGAGTTGATCAATTCCATGAAAACCTACAAGATCTGATAGAAATATTACAAAAAAAATGTTATATTCATCTTAGGGAATTGGAATGCAAAAGTAGAAAATCAAAAGACAATTGGAATGACTGGCAAGTTTGGCTTTGCAATACAAAATGAAGCCAGGTTAAGCCTAAAAGAGTTTTTTTTTTTAAGTAACTCTAGTCATAGGAGGCACTTTACACATGGATATCACTAGACAGTCATATCTCTGTAGTCAAAGGTAGAGAACAGTTAAAACAAGACTAAGAACTGACTGTGGTTCGCAATATGAGTTTCTTATTACAAAATTCAGACATAAATTGAAGTAAATAGGGGAAATCATCAGATCATAATTAAACCTTAAATGAGCAATACAAATAAATATAAAAAAACAATAGAATAGAAAAGCCCAAAGAGATGTTCAAGAAAATTAGGGATATCAAAAAAATGTTTTATGCAAAATTGGTCATGGCAAAGCCAAAAGTCATAGGGATTTAATAGAAGTAGAAGAGACTTTTAAAAGGTGACAAGAATAGGAAGAAGAAATATACAAGAAATAGTTAATGTCAAAGATAGCCATGATAGAGTGGTTACTAATCAACTACCAGACATTCTGGAGAATGAAGTGAAGTGGGCCTTAGGAAGCATTGCTAACATAAAGATAGTGGAAGTAATGGAATTCCAGCTGAGGTTGTTAAAGTTTTGCATTCAATATTCCAGCAAATTTGGAAAACTCAACAGTGATCACTAGAATAGAAAAGATTCATTTACAACCCAATCCTAAAGGAGAAAAATGGCAAAAAAAAATGTTTAAATTATTAAATAATTGAATTTATACAATTGCCAACATTCGCTGGATATTGGGAAAAGCAAAGGAATTCCATGAAAAGAAAAATCTACTTCTTCATTTATGTCAGTTTTTCTCCCAGTATTAAAAAACCTCTCTGAACTTGCCTAGTATTTTCAGTCTGTTATAGCCCAGGAACATCGTCATGCAATGGGAGAGCATCAGCAAGATTCTGGTTTCAAACAATCAAGTTCTAAAAATATAGTGTATGTATATATTTTTTTGTTGTTCAGTCAGTTCAGAAACTAATTGTGTCCCTATATCAGACCATTCAATCTTTCACTTTCCTCTGAAGTATGTCCAAGTTTATGTTCATAATACTCCTATCTATCAATCTCATTCTTTACATTCTTTATCAATCTCTTCTTTTCCTTTTGCCTTTAATCTTTCCTCACAACATGGAGTTTCTGAATGAATCTTGCCTTCTTATTATGTGGCCATAGTATTTACATTTCAGGTTTACTATGTGACCTTCTAGCAAATAGTTACTGAATTAATTTCTTTTAATATTATTTAATTTGATCTTGTTGTCCAACAAGGAACTCTTAAAAGTCTTCTCTCTTGTTGATTTTGAGGCATTCGGCTTTCCTCATAGTCCAACTTTCACAACCATATATTGCTACTGGAAAAATCATGGTTTTGACTATACAGACTTCTGTTGGCTAGGTGATATCTCTGCTTTTTAGTATGCTGTCCAGATTTGCCAAAGCTTTTCTTCCAAGGAGCATGCATCTTTTAATTTCATAACTACAGTTGCCATCTGCAATGATCTTTGAGCCCAAAAATATAAAATCTGACACTGTTTCCATTTTTCTCTCTTTCGCCAAGAAGTTATGAGACCAGTTGCCAAGATCTCAGTTTTTAGATGTTAAGCTTCAAGCCAACATTTACACTCTTCCCTCTATTACCCCAAGAAAGAGGTTTCTTAATTTCTCTTCACTTTCTGCTATAAGAGTGGTATTATCTGCATATATGAGGTTGTTGATATTTCTCCCAATAACCTTAATTCTGACTTTTGATTCATCCAGTCTGACATTTCACATGATATACTCTAAATTTAAGTTAAACAAATAAAGTGATAATATGCATCCTAATCATATTCTTTTCCCAATTTTAAACTAATCAGTTTCATGTTTGGTTCTAACTACTGCTTCTTGGCCCACATTCAGGTTTCTCAGGAGACAAGTATTCCTATCACTTTAAAGACTTTTCTCCCAAACACTGAGCTAGCTTTGGCAATGAGTATGTCAACCTCATCAGCTATGGGTATAGCCCTGGAAAACTAATGTGAACTCAGACTATGTTATACCATATCTGGAGGTCTGGTTTTAATTCTAAGCACCAGAGATTTATAGAGAAAATAGTGTGTCCAAAGGATTACTTTGAGAATGGACATCACTTGAAGATCAAATGAAGAAATGGAAGATATTTAGGCTTAGAGAAGAAAGATTAAGGGAAGAGATAAGAAACATTATTTTTTAAAATTTGATATTTATCACGTGGAAGAAAGATCTCACTTTTTTTGTCCTCAGAACAAAGGACAATGAATGAATGGACTTTCAAAGAATCAATTTTTAAAAACCTTTTTGTTTTATTTATTTTAATTTATGGAATAGAATAAGCATTTAATAATATAATATAATAAAAAATCTCACATGAAACTACAAACTTATAATTTGGTTTTCCTTTTACATATACAATAAAGTTTTTAAGAAATTTCTTTTTTTCTTTTTTTTTTTTTTCTTTCTTCCTTCTTCCCCCTGGAGATGGCTACCATAAGACACAAATAAGTTTATACCTCTATCTATCTATCTATCTATATATATACACACACATATATATGTATATATACACACACATATATATAATTATTGTATATATACAATATCAGTTCTTTGCAGATAACATCTTTCTTCATTTTTTTCATAGTTAACAAATATTTGTAATAGTAAAAATAATGTGTCTGCTTAAAGTCTTTTTTAATATTGTTATTGCATACAATGTTCTTTTGGATCTCATTTTGTGCTTCATTATTTTGTGCAAGTCTTTCCATGTTTTTTCAAAGATTGTGGAACTTATCATTTCTTATAGCATTTATGTTTCATATCAGGAAAAATATTGACTGTTCACATCCTAAATGTGATATATTTTTTCCAGTGACCAACAAGTAGGTATATTGGTGGATGATATCTGTCACATCATTTTTGATATTCTTGTCAAGACATGAAGAAAGAAGGAATTCCAAGCTAAAAAGAAATCAGTAAGGATTAATTAAATAACTATTATGATGGAATAAAAAAAAAGACTGTACTGGGAAGGAGCTCACAGTGAAATAGAAAATAAATTAGTAGAGGGAAGACATGAATCACAGACACTCCTTGAAACACACAAATGAATTGGTATAGTGTATTTTATTATATGTTCAAAAGTTCCTGGAAAATCAAAACATAGAACATGTAATTGGTCATCTTTTAATGCAATACAAATAATAAATATCTGCCAAAAAATACCATGAAAACAATCACAGTTTTCGTACCAATGTTGACAACTGGGGATGAAATGGACAACTAATTTTGACATCAAGATTTACTTGAGGCCAAATGAAATTTTATGGAGAACTTAAGAATTTCAAGATTAAATCAACTTATACTATGATACTTGGTGTCATCATTGAAAAGGGGGGAAATAAGTGAGGAAGAATGATAGAGTGGAAAGTACACTTTGAGAAAAAGAAATAAGAAAGGCAAAAAATATAGATTAAACAGAAGCTCATACCTCTATGTCATGATCAATATTTTTAAAATTATATGCATTGGGATGGCAAGTATTAAATAATAACTCAAAAATGAAATTGATTACATTTTAATAGATTATATAAAAAAACTTATTATGAATATAGGAGTTATCCTTGGGTCAACTGCATAGACACAAATGGACCATGGATTCTTAAACGCTAAGATCAAAATTTAAACTAAACAAAAATAAAGGATAAGGTAAGGCATGTTGTGTGCTATGTTTTCCCCATGTACATTATATCTATTCATATGGTTCTATCTAGATATGGTTCACAAGAAGGTGTGAATAGGTATCTCCAAAGTCTCTTTACCACCATTCTTCATGGGAAATTCTAATTCCCGTCAAAAGGGGTAGTGAGAGATTGGTAACAGAGGTTGACCACTCCATTCTCCTCAGACCATGAGAGTATAATGCTAGATTAACTAACTAAATATTATTAGTCTAGAGGAAATAATTTTTAGGTTCAAGCTGAGGTGTTGATTTCTATAACTTAATAGAACTGAAGTATTTCCCTTCTAAGGCTTGATTCTTTTCCCACCAAATTCTAATTCCATAATCAACATGCAAAGCAAATGGCAAGTAAATACATTAAATCAAGCCAACAGAAAATAAAAATCAGAGAAAGTATGAAGAGAAGATTACATAGTATTAATGAACTCTTTTATTCAGAGTTAGAAAACTGGGTTCAAGCAGGAAAAAGGATCTCAGATCTAAATTTTCCAAAATATTTCATGTAATAAGCTACAAGTTGGGACATTATCTGGATCATGACTCCCATTTCTTCATAGGCTCTCTCTTTTCAGGTACCTGAAAAGAATTTAAAATCGCATTTTTGTTCTCTTCTTCCCTTAAGCTCTCATCAGCCTTCTACATCATAGAGACATAGACCATCGAAGCTCCCCCAATGAGAACTATATGATTAAAATGGGATTTGAAAAAAGGGAATAAAATATCCTAGATAAAGGAGAAAAAATACGGAATACAATTAACAACATTTAACATTAAATTATAGACATAACATTGAAAATATTAAAAATGCAAAATGGATTAACAGAAACAATATTAACATAGACTATAAAAACCAAATCCAAAAACCTAATCAACACAAATTAATAGCTACAACAAAGAGATGAAATTGGCCCAGAAAGTACCTTACCTAACAAACATTTGATTTTCTTAACTGGGACACTAATACATTGTTGATGGAGTTGTGAATCAATCTATTTTGAAGAGCAATTTGGAACTTTGCCCAAAGGACTAAAAAACTATGCATACCCTTTGATCTAGCTAGCAATGTCTCTAAAGGATATGTATCTCAAAGAGATCATAAAAAAGGGAAAAGGATCCTCGTGTGCAAAAAAATATAGCAGCAAGGAACTGGAAATTATGTAGATGTCCATTGGCTTGGGAATGGCTAAATAACATACTATATGAAAATAATGGGATATTATTATTCTATAAGAAATAATAAACATGCTGATTTCAGAAAAGTCTGAAAAGATATATATGAACTGATGCTAAGTGAAGTAAATAAGAGAACATTATACACAGCAACAATAAGATTAGGCAACGATGGTCTGTTTTGAACTTGTCTCTTCAATAATGAGGTAATTCAAGATAATTTCAATAGGTGTATCATAGAAAGAATCATCCTTATTCAGAGAGAGAACTATAGAGATTAAATATGGATCAAAGCATAGTACTTTCACCTTTTTGTTGTTGTTTGTTTGTCTGCTTGTTTTGTTTTTCTTTCTTATGTTTTCTCCCCTTTTGATCTGATTTTTCTTACCCAGCATAACAATTATGGAAATGTGTTTAGAATAATTGCACATATTTATCTGTATTGGATTGCTTGCTGGCTACCGGAGGGGGGAAGAGGAAAGGGAAGGAAGAGAATGCAAGGTTTTGCAAAGGTGAATGTTGAAAACTACCTTTATATGTATTTGAAAAAATAAAAAGCTATAACCAAAAAATTGATTTTCTTGACAGACAGAGGTGACTGTCAAAGGCAACTTCTGCCAAAGACATATCTATCTGCAGCATGAGACAGACTCTCCCCCCCATATATGCATATTATTTTTACATGTATATTGACTTTTAAAATACACATTTCTTTATGAATCATATTGAGAAAGAAAAATGAAAAGGGAAAACCCACAACAGAAGAAAAAACAGAAAAAAAAGTGAATGTAGCATATGTCGAATCACAATCAATCCCCATAGTTATCTTTCTGGACACAGATGCCATTTTCTATCCAAAGTCTATTGGGATTACCTTGGATCAACAAACCACTGAGAAGAACCAAGTTTCATAGTTGATCATCACACATTCTTGTTATTATGTACAATATATTGTTAGTTATCTTGTTACAGTTCAGCATTAGTTTATGTAAATCTTTCTGGACCTTTCTATAATCAGCTTGTTCATCATTTTTATAGAACAATAATATTCCATTACTTTCATATGTTATAACTTATTCAGTCATTCCCCAATTAATGGGCATCCACTCCTTTTCCAATACTTTGCTACTACAAAAAGAGCTGCTATAAACATTTTTGACATGTGGGTTCTTTTCCTCCTTTACATTTTTCTTGGCTTAAAGATCCACTAGTGGCACTGCTTGGTCAAAGGGTATGCAAACTTTTAGAACCCTTTGGAAATAGTTCCAAGTTGCTCTCCAGAATGGTTGGATCATTTCACAACTCCACCAACAAAGCATTAGGACCCCAGTTTTCCCATATCCCTTACAACACTTATATTTTCCTGTCATCTTAGCCAATCTGATAGGTTTGAGGTGGTACCTCAGAGTTGTTTTAATTTGCACTTCTCTAATCAATAACAATTTAATATAATTTTTTTCATATTACTATAGATGGCTTTAATTTCATCATCTGAGAATATGATAGAGAATCTTACTGAATAATTATGAGTAGAATCATTTCATAAAACTAAGACAAGTAGAAAAGGTTCAAAGCCAGCTTAAAGAAAGCATCACAATGTGTAAAACTAGGAAAGTAAGCATAGTCATCCCAAGGTCATACAAAGAGGAAAAGAGAAGAGGACTGAAGAGAGAAAAAAATGGAAAAAGAATTCCAAAAACTATTACAGCAAGATGTTTTTTCTTATAAGGATAGTAAAGAACTGTAATTGGAATATAACATCACTGTCTGTCAGATATTTATTTGCAAAGTAAAAATGGCATTAAAGAAAACAAAAGTGGAGAATGGAGTCAAACGGGAGCAGGTAAAAATAGAAGATATATAGATGCTGGAGGCAGTAAAATTGGGAAGATATAAAAGGACTGATTAACAAAATATCTTAAAGAGAGGAAAATGTCAAAGGTATGGAGAAAAAAATCTGATGTACTACTCATACAATAATTAGTGTCTGAGGGAACATCAGCTACTATTGACCTATCTACATAACCCTATTTAATAAAATATTTATTGGGGTTTTATATATATATATGTGTGTGTGTGTGTGTGTGTGTGTGTACGTGTGTGCATGTGTGTTCAAATTAGCAATACCCTGAATAAGAATATTAATAGAAATCAAAAAACTTTCTCAAAAAACCAAATTATGAATCATGAATTTGTTGTTCAATCATTTTAGTCATGTCCAATTCTTTGTGATCCCATTTAAATTTTTGTTTGTTTGTTTGTTTGTTTTTGGCAAAGATATTGGAATAATTTGCTATTTCCTTCCCCATCTTGTTTTTCAGAAAAGGAAATTGAAGCAGACAGAGTTAAGTGATTTGTGTGCGTTCCTATAGCTAATAAGTGTCTGAGGATAAATTTGAATTCAGGAAGATAAGTTTTCTTGAGTCCAAACCTGGCACTCTATTTACTACACCACCTACCTATCATTTTACAATTGACTTAAAAAATATAGCGAATGCAATGTCCAATTGTATTTATGGTTTGTTGTTTAATAAAAGGATTTTGACTTACTAAAAATAAAGAATTGCCTTACAGGCTTTTTATTTTGTTGTTTAGAATATTTTTTCCTTCATTCATATATCAAAATCATTCAGGACTGCTTAGAACATGTAACAATGGTAATAATCCCTCTGATAATCAATATCAAGTGAAGCATATAATAAAGATATATAAGCCCACCCAAAAGAGACATGAAGTGTCGAGACTGATTGGGAATGTTTATTGCCCAGATTTGAACAAGAATCTGTATGAACTTCTTATAGAATTTGCCAACCATTTGTATATCTAGGACAAGTAGAACTAACCTATACCTAGAGTTGAAAAGGAGAATAAGAGCTGGCTATTTTGTTTTTAGGACATCGTAAAGCACTTTTACTGTCTCCAAGATTCCCATAATATTTAAGATTCATCTTTTCAATGCAAGTTCTTCACTAATCTTGCTGTGTGGCAGTAATACCTAGAAAATACTGCATCAGAAGACCTAAAAATGAATGTCATGTAAAGGGCAATTGAAAGGTACATGAGGAAACTGCTACATGCAACCACAGAGGAACTCCAAAGAATAGGAGTAAAACATGTCATTAAAGAATTATATGACAGAAATAGAAGATGGGTTAATCACATGGTAAGAAAATTGATAATGGATTAAAAAATTAGAGTACTACCTGGTAAACTTGTACTATTATTAGGAGACACTAGAGAAAGCCTCTAACATAGGCGCTCTGTTTTGATGAGGACATACAGGAGACTTTCAGAATAGATAAACACAGAGAAGTTTCTGTATTCCACAACTGGAAGAAACTTCTGAATCACTGAGGGCAGAGATCATTTTCAATTAGGAAAAAACAAAACAAGACAGACAAAACTTTCCTAATAATTAAAGTTATTCATAAGAAAATGAGTTGCCCCTGAAAATAATGAGTTCTCCCTCATTGGTGAACTTCAAGTAAAGTATGGATGATGACTTACTGGGTATTTGAAATGGGAATTCTTTTTTCAAATATGAATCAGAGCAGATGTTCACTGAGATGTACCCCCTCCCAATTCTAAAATTTTGGTAATTCTGTATATACAATACAGATCTTTCAACCTCTTTAAATAGTTTGCTCAGAGTAAAACTCAATATAAGGCACATTTATCTTGGCCTTTCATCCAGAAGGTAAATACTATATTGCAAAAAATAAATCATAATAAAGAAATTTCACCTACTGTGGGTCCTGTGTAATGGACCCAAGGATACTGTTTCACCTGGGTTCACTGTATCAAGGAATGATTCAAAGTCCACAAAGTAGATTCCTAATGAAATTTATCAGTTTTTCTCAATCCTAAAGGTTGGTTATTAAAGATGCTTCTTTGGATTTAAGAGTAAACAATTTATTTTGAGGATAAGGATTTATTTAAAAAAAAAAAAACAGCTTCTAACAAGAAGATGAAATAATTTGGAACAAATTTGCAATGTAAATAGCTAGCTAAGGAATGATTCATTAAATGTTTACTGACTGACAATTAAGACACTGAATATATATAACATCCTTCTTCTCAAAGCTTAATTAATATTATCTATAGTAAAATGTTTTTATTTGATATTTTGTTCCCGTATAAGTTTTTCTTAATTCCATAGAATCTGCCATTTAAAATGAGAAAACAGTGAAAGGTGGTAGGGGAAAGCAGTGATAGAGGGAAACTAGCTATTTAAAAAGTTATTGTAGTCTAATGGAAAGCAAAATTACAGCAGAAGACCTCCATGAATTTCTGGCTACAGAATATATTAGCACTTGAGTTTAGCCAAACCACTTAACACATATGTAAAATAAGCATAATATGTTGTTGGTGATTTTTTTTTCTTTTGATCTTTGAATAGTTTCTAGGAAGGCATTTTCTGAACTTTTAGGAATTGTAAAAACTTTTGTGAACTCAAGTATTATATAAATGTGAATTAGTCTAGCTCTGCTTTATACATGGTAAAACAGAAGCATAGAGAAATAGACTTCTAAAGATCTATTATAAACGCTCTAATAGATAGGGCCAAGAAAATTTCCCTAGGACAGAAATCCTTAACCTTTTCTTTGTTTAAAAAAAATGGACCCCTTTTGCAGTTTCAGAATAAAAAGGTTTTTTTTTTTGTTTGTTTGTTTTTTTAATAATTCAAGGAAACGAAAATTTTCACTTAGGTGTTAATGACAATAAAGATGTATTTATTTTCGATCCAAGTTCATGGACCTCATGAAATCCATTCAGAATTCCTTCTTTAGAATCTGAGTCCTAATTCACATTCTACCAGACTGTAAATTCCGAGATAACAGAGATTTTATTAGGAACTCATTAATATTTGTTGAATGAATGAATTATTCTCCCTTCTCAAATATCATTCTCTTCCTTACCCTATCTCAGATCTAAAGATAAATTGCAAAACATTTACTTCACTGAAATATATTATATCAGAGCCAGCTCCAGTACTTATCATATATGGCAGGCAACCCTCTGTACAATACATCCATCAATTATTTCAGGTAGTACATGACACATCAACTTCTTAAAGCAAACCATTACACTTCTGGATAATTTTAATTCTCCCTCCCTCAAAAAAGATGTCCTGGTCAATTGTGCCTAGTTCTACCTATTGCACCAAGAAGAAAAGTTTAATCTTTTATCTATGTTATGGCCTTTAAGGTACTTAGAACAATTGAAATGTTCTCTTAAGTCAATCAAATCAGTTAAACAAGAAACATAAAGAACCTACTGTGTGCCAGGTACTATACCAAGTACTTAGTATACAAAAAGAGGCAAAAGACAGTCCTTCATCTCAGGGAGCTTACATCCTAATAAGAACACTAATCAGTAAAAAATTTATATACAAACCATATACAGGATAAATAAAAAGAGAAAAGAAGGAAACTAAGATAGTGAGATTGAAAGGAAAGCATTCTAGACATGGAGGAAGAAAAAAGGAGAAAAGAGGAGTAGGAGGAGAAGAAAGGAAAGAAGAATGAAGAAAAAGAAAAAAGAAAAAAGAAGAAAGAAGGAGAGAAGGAGAGGAGGAAGAGGAAGAGAATGAGAACAAGTACAAAAAGAACAAGAAGAATGGGAACTTCAACAACAAGAAGAATGATAAGAACAACAAGAAAAAAAAAAAAAGAACAAAAAGAAGGTTGAAAGGATTTGAATAGATCCGTTGCTGGCTTTGATTCTGAAAGCAATAGAAAGCTATTAGAGTTTATTGAGCAGTGGTTGGGGGGTAGTGAGTGGACCTGAATTTTAAGAAAATATCTTTAGTGGCTGAATGGAAAATGTTTTGAAAGGGTCTGAGACTTGAGGCAGGAGGACTCACTAGCAGACTGAGTCTTTACTTCTCCAGAGTAACCATGCACATTTCTTTAATTCATAGTTATATGGTCTGAAATCAAGGATACTTCACTATTCTGGTTGTCCTTCTGTGAATAATCTTTGGTTTACGATGTTCTCCCTTAAATGTACCTAGAACTGAATACAGTAGTCCAGGTGTGGTTTGTTAATTCAGACCCATTAGAAAGTTTTGGTTCCCTAGGCTTACATGCACAGAAAATCAACTGCACAAAGCCAACACTTTAAAACTGAATGAATTAGATTTGAATGGATTAAATTGTCTTTCAAATGAATATACATATTTAGCCATTAGGAGAAACAGGACCTGAGGCCAAATGCATTTGTTGAATCCCAATCATTTCAGACACCATGGACCCAAAGCACAGCAGGAATTTGTTTAAAATCTTTTTTCTGAATGTCTGGAAAGTACCTATCCTATTTAAAAAATTCCACACAAATTATTATTTATTACATTTATGAGAGGAATTAAGATATTTCCCCCATAGTTCTGGAATCAGAATTCCAGACAGCACTTTTAGAAAAATATAAACATAAGACTTTTAGTTTCACTTTGAGAGAATTAATTCATTTTAGAAAAACATCCATTTGGAGAAGGTTTAGGGAAGGTGGTCAATTAGAAGAGAGATGAGAGGTACTTCAAATATTTTTTTATGTCATCAAGAAAGAATTCTAGATCTGGAGAAAAAAGGAAACTGAGGTTCCATTTATTCCTAGACTAATGAAGATCTAAGTTCAAATTTGACCTTAAATACTTACCAGCTTTGTGACACCAGTCAAATCTTTGTCGGCCTTGGTTTCTTCATCTCTAAAATGTAGGTAATAGTAGCATTGTTGTCTCGGGATTATGAGGATAAAATACTATTTGTAATGTACTTTGCAAACCTAAGAATACTATATGAATTCTTGCTTATCAGTATTAGTCCAAATCACATCATTTTATATATGAAGAAACTGAATCCCAGAGAGATTAAGTCCCTTGAGAAAATGATGTACATATGATTCAGAATTGAGATTTATACCTATGAGTCCTGACTCTAAATGCTAATCAAAGAAGGTCCTTCAGTGTGAAGACCACTTTTTTAAAATCAGTAGGAGTCAGGAATTCAGGTTAGGGGAAAGTCATCAGTCTTTATTCACAGTGAAGAAAGATTGGAGGTGGAAGAGAATGGGCAATAACAATGTATGTAGCTGAGTCAAGAAGCTAGCTAGTTCAGCAGCCCCACCACTAGGAGCTAAGAGTATGGAACCCAGGCCAATCTCTCTCTGCTTCTTTTCCTGCCTCTCTCTCTGCCTCCACCCACCAAAATCATCATTTCCTATACAACACATCAGGACTTGCACAGAGAGTGGACAGGGACCATTCTTTATCCAATCATGTATATTAATAGGGTATAGTCCAATTGCTATTTAGCCTCACGTGCTTGGGACCTCAGTGCATCAACTGAAGCCTCAGCCCATTACATCTCCGGCTTTCTTTTGTTTTAGAACACAGGTGGTCATGCCATCCCTGACTCCTCAGGGAGGTCAGAGCCCCCAAGGGGAGGTGATCACACCCTCCCTAACTTCTCAGGGAAGGAGATGAAAGCACCGAAAAGGAGGTGATCACAGCCTCCCTGACTTCTCAGGGAAGGCGGTGAAAGCACTAAAAAGGAGGTGATCATGCCCTCCCTGACATCTCAGGAAGGGAGATGAAAAGCATCAAAAGGAAGTGGGGGTTGCTAGGGGGTTTCTGGGATGAAGGGTCTTATTATGCACAAGCCCATCAGCATGGGAGGTATTACACAAGCACATAGCAATAACGCAGAGGCTATTAGGGATGACTCTCCCCTCAGTCAGTGCAGGCTCGATGTGGTGTAACAAACATGAATTGTACATGCAAGTAGCGAAATAACAAACAATATAATCAACATGGTGTTGGAAAAGATCACCAGAAGTCCTAGAAGGAGGGTATGTAAACAACAGTCATACATACACCTTCTTCAGCAGCCAAGAGATAGTCCAAAACCAATCTATTGTCCATTGCTTCACATGTCAGGGAATCCAATGATCCCCCTGAGTTTTTGAAGTCCTGCAAAAGTCTTTTTATGTGTTAGGGAATCCAATGATTCCAGCAGATTTTGAAGTTCTGTAACAGTCTTATCATTTCTCAGAGAATCCAATGATTCCTGAGAGTTTTCAAGTCCTATGTCTCAGAGAATCCGATGATTCCTGAGGATTTTCAAGTCCTATGTCTCAGAGAATCCAATGATTCCTGAGGATTTTCAAGTCCTATGTCTCAGAGAATCCAATGATTCCTGAAGGTTTTCAAGTCCAACAATCTTTGATATCCATGAGTCAAACGCCATAACTGTCACACTCTTTCAATGGTGAGCACAATCAGCAGCAGAACCACCCGATATTTCTTGGGTCTTCTCCTTTGTTTCAAGGTCTGCTCTGTCTTTCTGCAATGGACAAAAGGAATGGCTCATTGGCCCCATCAATTCCTTCTCCACCTGTAGAATACAACAAACCCTCTCCCCAAACAGTTGCCTTCTGGTCCTTTCCATTCACCACTTTTGGGTCTCTCCACCCTACAATTTCTAAAGATATAGTGCTCCCACTGGACCTGACCCCGGTGGGTTATAAAACCTATCTGCGGACCAGTGCATCTTTGTCCAAAATCAAAGGTTAATAGTATAAAGGGTTAGATTTAGAAGTTCTTAGGATTACCTGTGGTCCCCTTTCTTTTGTTTTGGAGGAGTGTCTTAATATCTTGTTTCTCCTCTCCACTATTGCCTGTCCTTAGGATTAAAAGGTATATCCGTGGTGTTAAAATCTTATACTTGCACAAAGTGTGCAAAATGTTTGAAATAAGCAGGACCATTGTCTGTTTTATTGCTTGTGACCTCATAATAAATGTTTGTAGAATTCAGTGACAACTCAGGCTGTCTTTTTTGCTGGTTTCAAAGTGAATCCGAAAAGGTGTCTACCCGATGTGGATAAAGATAGACGACCAAAAGATTTATAACGGGTCAATCCATTTGCCAATTTCATTGGGTTTCAAACCCGAGGTTCTTCCCTGGGCAGTGTGGGCGTGGAAAGGAAGGCAAAGGGTAAGGCTTTTACTATTCTACTTCCTCTCTTGTTATTCAAATTGTAAACGTAAAGCTCACAGCCTGATGATATTTAGAATGAGATCCTCTTCTTGGAATAAAGGGGATTGACCAACATAGTTAGAAAGGCTATCTGCCTTTGGTGCCATCAAAATGGGACCAATCCACTTAATGGACATGTAATATAAATCTTACCTGGATCTTTCTCACTTGCTCTTGAAGTTTTAAAAACTGAATATATAGAGGCTCAAATTTTATTTTGGGCTGTGGCAATTCTTTGCACCACACCTACTGAATATGGAATCAGATTTATTTTATTCTCCTGGATAATAATAAAGCTAGAATGTGTCAGCTATTCTGCTGATGGACTAAAGGAGTTCTGACTACTCTCTTTATGTTAGATCATGGAGTAACAGTACAAATATTTTTTGAATGCATCTGAAATAATTTGTCCTTTAAGAGAACTTTAGAAACTTTTCTTCAAAGAATCCATCGCCAATTATGTAATAGTGTGGCTATCTTTAATGGAGACCCATGTATAAAATTTGGAGCCATGGCTAATAAAATTTGCCACTCTGGGATGGTCTCACAAACACACATTAATTTGTATATTGGTATAAAAGATGTATATCTTGTTAGGTCTTTTCCCAGATAATTGCACTGCTCGCTTAATGGCCTTTAATAAAATTCTAGCCTCAAGCACTGGGTAGGGAGTAAGGCTTTGTTCTGGTTGTGCCGGGAGGTTCACCCACTCCTATCACCTGTCTCCCTTGATGAAGGATTGCTGTAGGTGCCTCTTGTGTGGAAAACTGATATTTCAAGGGTTTTGGTGACTCTTTCAACCACATTGGATAAAGCCAGTTCAACTTCTCTCAAAAGCCTCTTGAGCTTCTTTTGTAAACTGGCGTGGTGAATTTAAACACTTCTCCCCTTAAAAATGTCATATAACATTGTAACTGATAGGTAGTTAAACCTAACATGGTCCCAACCATTGGATATTTCCTATCAATTTCTGAAAATCATTCAATGTGTTTAGCTTCTCTTTCTTAAGGACAGTTTTTGAACTATAAAGCACCTTAGGAACTTCATATCCTAAATTTGAAAAGGGCTTCTTTGAATTTTTTTCCTTCTTTATAATTTTAATTCCTTAGTGTTTCTATGGTCTTTTTGTGATCATCTTCTAACATTTGTTCCTCAGGTCATCCAATATATCATCCATTAATGTAATACAAACTTTTGGGAATCTTTTCTTACTAACAAGACACAAAAGATACATTTGACACATGGAGGGCTGTTTTCATTCCCTGTGCCTTTGTCCATTCTATCTTTAGGCTCCAGCTAAGTTAGAGCAGGGCACTGAAAGGTAAATCTTTCATATCCTCCTTATCCAAGGGTTAAGAATAAAACAATCCTTAATATCTATACCAAAGGCCATTCTCTAGGCAACTAGTAGGAGATAGAAGTCAGGCGAAGAGTTCCCATAGTTTCCATCTGTTCATTCACCTTTCTTAAATCTGTTAACATCCTCCATTTCCAGATTTCTTTTTAAACAAAACCTGGGAATTCCAAGGACTTAAGAAGGTTTAAGTGTCCTTGGTCAAGCTGCTCCTGTACTATATCTAATAAGGCCTGAATTTTATTGTTACCTAAGGGATTTCTATCCACACTGGGTATCAGTTTTCCATTGGATAGGAACGGTGAAAGTGTTGCAGGCCCAACAACCCTGCAAAAACAAAATACTTTTAAACCCTAATTGCTGTAAAACATTTCTTCCCCACAGATTGATGGGGATTTTTTCAACTATAAAAGGAGTAAAAACTCCTGTTTTGCCTTCAAAAGATGGGGCAGCACTAACTTCAGCTGCTATTGATCCTCCTACACCAGACATGTAGGTATCTGCTTCAATCCTTGGCCAGTAACTGGGCCAATTGGCACCTCTAATGACTGTCCGATCTGCACCAGTGTCTACCAATCCTTCCAATGGAAGGCCATTTATATAGATCGTGAGCATAGGTTGGTCAGTTGTTACAGCTGCTGTCCAGTATATTGCTGGATTTTGTGATCTGGAATCAGAATCTGGGTGACTATCACCAGGTTGCTTATTAGGATTCTGTATGAGTAAACCTGATGCTACTATTTCTCCTGGGTGATAAGTCACACATTGTCTGCCTGTATTGGTGACTGGGATATTATCTACACATTCCCCAGTTTCCTACATCAGTGTGTGGATGGACACTCCACACGTACGTACTCTCAGGAGGTAAAATGATCAAGCCTACTGTGCCTGGAGGCAAGGGATCCAAAGGCTGGAGAGGAACAGATTTCACCTCTCCAGGGGTTATCTCAGTTGTCTCAGCTGCATACAACTCTATTCTCCCTAATTGTAATCCTTTTCTCCCATCAGGTTGCTTCCTGGCTGGTTGATTGTGTAATCCCTTTCTCCCATCATATGGCTTCCTGGCTGATTGATTATATTGGGGTATTGGCCGTCTAGGCACTCTCTGGGTGCACCATTGGCTGCCATCATGCCCCAAGTGTTTTTGCCTGGGGCCCTGGGGCTGGGCCCCTCATCCCATTTCCCTGAACCTGTCTACATTCTGAGGCCCAATGGAAGCCTCTGTTGCATTTTGGAAATGGGGTACTGGGTCTTGTTCTCCCACCCTGTTTTCTCACTCTGCCTCTATACCAACATTGAGCTTTCAGATGCCCTACTTTACCACACTGAAAGCATTGACGTGTCTCTCTAGAAGTCCCTTGCCGGAAGGGACCCTGTCTACCCATGTTGGGATCTTGGGAAGTCTGCATCATAGTCTGGCTATAAAAGGCATTTGTGCCCACTGTGGCACAGCGTCTTATGAACTCCTCTAAGGGAGCATCCTTGTGCAGTCCTAGTATAATTCTGCACACATCATTAGCATTTTCCTTAGTAAGTTGCCTTATTAAAATATCTGTTGATGTATTTTCCCCATTAGTTCTTGTGATAGCAGTCTGTAAACATCCCACAAAGTCAGCAAAGGGTTCATTTGGCCTTTGTGTTATTTTTGTGAAGGCCTCACCTTTGTCATTTTTATTATGAATCGAAGCCCACACTTTGATAGCATTAGCAGCAATTTGCTCATATGCTGCTACTGAATAATTAATCTGTACTGTGACATCTGCATAGGGACCTATACCTGTTAGTAGGTCATAGGTGATTGCAGCATGAACTGCATTTTGACTATTTTGTTGGGCTTGTATCCTACAGAGCTCACTGTATTCAGAAAGCCACATGTAATTTTGTCCAGGTTCTAGGCATACCCTTGCTATAGATTTCCAATCATTAGGAGTCAAGATTTCAAAAGCCAAATTCTGTAATAGCATCTTAACATAAGCTGATGTAGCCCCATAAAGAGTGCAAGCCTTTTTCAGGTCTTTGAGGATTTCTATGTTAAAAGGAGCGTATCTTTGACGTTCTTGACCTGAGGAATTAAACTGGGAAATTACAGGGAACATATGCATTTGGAGCTCTGTGACATCTATACCCTTTTCTTTGGCCTTCATTAAGCCCCGTTGTAATCTACTCATAGTAGTTAGATGCTGAGGGGGAGGTGCTGGTGCTGTTACTGCCCCCCCCCCACTGCCCTTCCTCCCTCCATCCCGGAGGGTGGAGTTGATGAGTTGATGGAGGAGAATCAATCACTTGCTCCTGAGGTGGGGCTGAAGCTGCCTCCTGAGATGGAGAGTCACCACACCCTTGCTCACTTAAGTCTCAGTGCCCTGTGGGGATATGGTCATTAATCTCTTCATTGTCTTCCTCCTTAATATTAGGCTTCCCTATTTGGCTACTCCAAGCAGCTTTTTTCTTTCTTCTAGGAATAGGGCTTCTTAGTGCTAACTGAATTATATTGTATAAATAGAATGCCTCCATGGAAATTGAATGAGGACTGTTTTCACTGTAATATGCGGACATCTATTGTCCAACCAGGGACCAGTTATCTTGAGAGATCTGCTCCTCCTCTACGAACCAAGGGGAGATGTGGTTTAATGTACCCACAAGTCTAGGTACCTGTTCCCAAGTTATAAGTAGCCCTTGTCCTTCTATCAGCTTAAGCATGCTTTCTATAGCGCCACTCATGGGTGGGGTTGAAGGGGTTGGGGGTGGGGTTGGAGAATCTTTAGCTAGCATTTGTCCCATTTCAGCCAAAAAAAGATTACTAGTTTAGTTTTTAAGAAAATAAGTTCCCTGTTTGTCTATTAACAATACTCACCCAAGTTCCTGGTCACTGGAGACTTCTTCAGTCCTTGGTTCCCACCACTGGGCGCCAAATGTGAAGATCGCGTATTTTAAAATCAGCAGGAGTCAGGAATTCAGGTTAGGGGAAAGTCGTCAGTCTTTATTCTCAGTGAAGAAAGATCGGAGGTGGAAGAGAATGGGCAATAGCAATGTGTGTAGCTGAGTCAAGAAGCTAGCTAGACCAGCAGCCACACGACTAGGAGCTAGGAGTATGGAACCCAGGCCAATCTCTCTCCGCTTCTCTTCCTGTCTCTCTCTCTCTGCCTTCACCCACCAAAATGATCATTTCCTATACAACACATCAGGACTTGCACATAGAGTGGGCAGGGACCATTCTTTATCCAATCATCTGTATTAATAGGGTATAGTCCAATTACTATTTAGCCTCACAAGCTTGGGACCTCAGTGCATCAACTCAAGCCTCAGCCCATTACACTTCAGCTTGAACTAATTCTTGACAATCAACTACTTTATATATTTCAGCAAAACACACAAAAAGAAACTTACAATCTCATAAGAAAAATCCCTAAATAAAAAACCCAATGGAAAATTAAAAGAAAGACAAAATTTTGTGGTATTGCCTGATCAATAAAGGAAAATATCAAAATGCTAGCTATTTGGAAAAGTCATGCTGATCACCAATGTTTTTAAGATTTACTTAGCATTGTTACTAGCAGAAGAACAAATAGTCTCTGACATGAGATACTAAGTAGGATCATTTCCAACTTCAGTCCCATCTAAACCAGTGAGCAGCCTTTGGACATTTCTGGAACCCAAATGACTTGCTCAGTGGGCAGAGAGTTAAAAGAGTTAGCTGTGCTTTTCCTTATTAATTCTTTTCCAGATCTCACATATTATTTATATCAACTACTACATTCAAGGAAAAACTTGATCTCAATTTGGCCACATATTTAAAGTGCCGCTCCCTGTTGTCTTACCTAGAACTCTTAATTGCATACATTTGGACCTCAATTGGAAAATAATTTAGCTTCGGACTGAAAAGAAACAGCATTGGCCTTGGTTTTTTGGCATACATATCTCCAATATGACTCTGTTTTCTAAGCAGACATTAATGATTCTAAAGCTAATATTCATTGTTTGAAAAGGCAGAGAGGCCTTGGCATTTACTTAACCTTTTGTCTCATGTATGAGACTGAGTCAGCCTAAATCCTTTTCTTAATTAATATCTTTTTCTTTTCATGGCTAACGTTATTTATTGAACAATTTGCATGTAACAATTAGAGCCAGGAGAGCTTAAGAAATTTTTTCTAGCCAGAAACTCCACCAGTTCTGTGTGTGTATTTATATATTTGTGTGTATATGTGTACATGTGTATTTGTGTTCTATTTGTGTATGTGTATGTGTTTGTGTGTGCACATGTGCATATATGTGTGTGTGTTTTAGTTTCTTAAAGGTTATTATGATTATACAAAGACTTAACAAAAATCATAAGGTTATGTATGAGTCGATGCCAAAATGTGGGTTATAAAAGACCTTGCCTTGCAGTTAAAAAAATAAAAGAAAAACAATTTATCTCTTGTAAACGGTTCAATTGGGAAAGTGAGTCATCTCATTAAGGATCAAGATTTCTTTTTACCCTTTATTTTCAAAGTAACTTCCTTTGGTGTTAGGTATTTTATATAGATGAGTCCAGACACTGTAGTTAGCTTGGAGCTGAATATAAAATCAATTGAATGCCAATGATTTTATCAATCACTCTTAGGACTTAGTATAAGTTAACTCTAGCCCACCTTGAATGTACTTCCTTAAACTTCCTCTATCTCTTGAGTGAAAAATACTCTCTTCTTTCTTGGGTTTTGTTAGAACACTTAGTCTACATCTCAATTTTAATTTTATGGTATTTCTTCACAGCACATCTGTCTCTTGGGAAGATAGATTCAGAAGTAGAAAGGATTAAGAAATAATCTAGTTAAAACCTTCCTTATTTCCAGGATAAGGAAACTGAGGCGCTGATAAAGAAAATGATTTGCCCAATATCAAATTAAGTAATATCTCAGAACCCAGGTATTCTCCACTACCTCATACCACATTCAGAGCATCCTCTTACCATCCTGGGAATTCAACATATTCAACAAATGCATTAAATTCCTGTTCTGTGGAAGTCATAGGATTAGCTATTAGAAGTCCAAGAACAATATCAACTAGAAAATTAAATAGTATAAATTCATTTAGAATATATAGACTGTCATTTTCTACCTACCCTCAATACTTGCATCCATGATGATACCAACTATGTCCTTCGCATAGTGAGTTGCTTAATGATTATTTTTTAATTTAAATTAACTTAAGATAAAACAATTAAGAAAATAAATTCAACTGAGATTTCTGATTAATCAAAGTTTAATTATTTTATTTACTAGTTGGTATTTATACTTTTTATGTGGTTGACTTGCCAGATGATAAAACAAAGATTTCATTTTAGAAGAAATATTAGAAATTATTTATTCTATCCCTTTTTTTTCTAGATGAACAAATTGAGGCTCAAAAGAGAAAGGGAATTCAGGCATAAAACTAACAAAATACATCAATAGAATTTGAACTTACACACCAAACCCCTTACCAGAAAATTATCTTAATTCCTTCTTTGTAAATCTCACCATTGGACTACAGAGTATAAAACACTGGGGTTTTCCAGGTTAAAAAAAATATATCTATAAAATATCCATTAAAATATCTTGAGGGAATTTAAAAATTCACTATAGATGAATAGATGATTTTATCAGTTAACAAAAAAGAGTATTCATTTATTTTGGAGCTTTTGACAAACAGAATTATGCTCATAAAAATGAAAACTAAACAATTATTAAAAAGGGGGAATTTAGCTCCCCTTAATAATTAGCCAAAAGGTGAATTTTGTATATGCTTGTTTAAAAATTGCACATCATGTACTTTTATCAACTTTTATTGTCTTGATGTTATTTAAAAAAAAAGACAACTCTTGTCAAAGGAACAGATCAACTCAAGAGATAAGGGTAGAAGGATAGAATGACTGGGATCTAACAATGGTTTTCTGAAGGAGAACAATACAGGATTGAATTCAGGATAGTTGTCAGGTCATGGACATCAATTCTTTGGCTATCTAAGTGCTTATTCGTCAGGCAAAGGTAAAAGAATATGATACTTCAATATGTTCATTTCACTACCTTGTAAAAGGTATGGTGGGAAAGCTGGTTGTATCCATTAGCTAAAATGAGGTTCTTGAATTATTTGTTTGTTTCATTTATCCTTCACCCATTACTCCAATAACTGAACATTGACTCTATATTCAGTTTACAATAATGCCAAAGGAAGGCAACATTATGAATGACTTCCTTACACCACATTTTTCATCAGAATCCCTCAAATGGTAAGAACCATTGGGAGTTTTTTTCTTTTCTTTTTTTTTTTTTAAGGATCATGTTTCAAACTCTTTCTGTAAATTAAAGTGGCCCAGAGCCATTTTAACATTTCCATCTCCTTCATTTCCTGCTGAGCCGCCCTTTTCTTCCCTAAGACAAATGCCCAAAACTTCATGTAACATATTCTTCTGGATATCTGAGAATAATTATTACACAAAAATCATGCTAGGTTCATGTGCCACTTTTCTCCCCAAATTTTAATGCACTGCCTCTCTACCTTATATCTATCTGCATATTTTTTCATTATATTTATATAAATATATATTTTAATATATTAATATATTTATTTGTCTTCCCAATTAGAATATGAGATCCTAGTTTGTAATTATTTTTCTTTGTATTTATAACTCCAGTGCCCAGATTATAAGATACTGTTAATAAATGTTTATATATTGATTGATGAATAATAAATGTCCAAAATCAGAAAGATTTGTAAAAGTCAACATTTGGTGAAAAGAGAACAGAGATGTAAATTTGGAAGAAACCTGAGAAGTCTTCTAATTCAACCTCCTCATTTAACAAATGAGGAAATTAAGGGCTGGAGAATTATAAAAAAGCCCAAAGTCACTGACTCCAAAACCAATGTTCTTTTTTATTACTTTTAGTCAAAAACTCAAAGAAAGAAGAGATGCATTAAGTGAAACATTTTATTTCTTTCTCACATTAAGAATCTATATGTATCTTAGGCCTTTGGCATGGCAAGATCAAGAAATTTCTTTGAATCAAACAGGATCAACAGGCAAGGCAGAATAGGCAACCCTCACTCCCCAAAACTAGCCTTTTCTGTCATCATTCAACCATCTGAGTTTCTTTTGAGTATTGCCTATTTAAAAAAAAAAAAAAAACATTTAAAATCAAATATTATGGGACAGTTCTTTATACACACTAGTGATCATGTAACATCCTGGAGTCCTGAATGGATATATGACAAGGTACCAAAAGGAAGAAGATGGACCTTGCTGGGAAGGCAGGGGGACACCAAAGACAAATCTTGCCTAGCCCCCAGTTTTATCCAAGAATGGTCCTGCTAGTAATGATCACTTTATCCTAGTCCCACCAACCTTCCTTTAAAAGAAGTTAAAATGAAACATTTTTGAAAACATCAGCTTTTGGAAGGAATAATTCCATGAAATATGTTGGTGAGTAATATCTGAATAGGTATTAAAACACCCTCATGTCGCCAATCCTAATATATTAATAAATAGGCTGTTTTTCAATAAGACATCAGAATTTGCATGCATCATCCTACTTGTTATGTTCACTGCTCAATTTTTTAATGTTTCTTGGACAGTAGCCAGTTAGTCTGAGTCCCTAGTTAGTCCATCTATTACTTTCTCGCCACAATAGATTTGGGCATCTGCCAAGAAATGGACTAATATTGCATACAAAAATCATATAATGCATTTCCTGATCTTCTGATATTTTCTCTTTTCTAAGTTAGAGGGGGAAGAAAAAGATGAAACATCTCTCCCATACCATACACATATACTCATTCATACTCACAAAATCTACTATTCCAACATTTCTGTAAGAAGATAGGTGAGGAAACTTCATTCTTTTCATTAACATGCTTATTATAGGTAATAATAATGATGGCAATTGTTATTATAAACTGCCTCTATAAGCCAAGAGTTTGCCTATCTGTTTGCACTATTCTTACCCTGTGGGATAGAAGGGAACTGTGGAGTGTAGAATCTGAATCTGATCAAAGATAAAGCTTCCATCTGAATAAAAGTCAGTATTCTAGGAGATCTCATTTCCACTGAGAGGATATTTTTTTCTCCTGAATTTGACCCTGTACTATCTTAGTGACTTAATTTCAATTATTCCAAAATGAGATCTGCTTAAAGAATGGCAAGATGGTGTACTGTAGAGGGGTGGGCCCTTTCCACTTCCACCCCCACCTTCCATTTTCTTAAAACATAGGCAGAGAATCAAGGAAAGCTATTAAAGGTACTTGTAAAAATGATTCTGATTTGTGTCTGATGACTAACTAACCTATTATTGCACTCCTTAGGCAGAGATTAATGGGAATTTCTTAAGGAATAAAGACTCTAACAAGCCTCAGAAATATGTGTGTGGGCCCAGACTATACCATGCAACAGAAGGAAGCCGAACCCTGGCTGTTAATATCCTTGACTAATGAACCAAGGCTACAGTCAGTGCTAGCAAAGTGTCAAGAAATAAGTAACCGGAGAGGTGACCTTTTAACATGCTTCCAAATGTAATTTTTAATGGAACAGTGTCAATAAGTTCAAAATCCCATATGTTCTTTATCAGATATGGAAGTGTGATGCATCAATATCAGACTAGAGAACAGTAGAAAGAAGCTAGAGAAAAAAGAATCTCAAAGAACAATATTTATACAGAAGTCAACTATTTGACACATTTCCTTTATCTGCACAAGAATTCATGCTTCATTATTTCTCATACTCATTGTTAATAAATTTGGGAGATGGCTTTACTAAATTCTAACACTACCCTGATGTCATTTCAGGAAGTTTGAGATATAAAGACTGTACATGCCAACTTAATAAGTTACTGAGGTTTCTGAAATTTCATATAAATGGATATTCGCTTCCAGAAACTGAAAAATATAGGTTACTCTTGCAAACCGTCAAATAAATGGTCAAGTGATATTAGGGGGGAATGAGAGGCAGAAAAAGAGGCAAAAACACATGCAGAGAAAAAAAAGAGATACAAAGACATAGTCAGACACAGAGAGACAGAATTACTAAAAGACAGAGACAGAAAATAAGAATGTATTTCATATAGCCAACATAATATGATGAATAGAGAGCTAACTTTACAGATATAAACAACTGAATTCAAGTTCTGAGTCTGTTATATTTTTGCCTTTTGATCTAATGTAAATCATTACAATTCTTCATGCCTTGGGTAAACTTAAGACTGTAATTTCAAAATGACTATTGGTCTGCACTGAAAGTCCCTTAGACCAAGGAAGTGTCTGTATTTGAGACAGAGGTGGTAAGAATTTGAAATAGGAGAAATTCTATTTTTCTAGGCTTCCATAGTCACAATAGTCACAACGAAAATTTAACAATCATCTCCAACAAGCTGGCATGAACTAGTTTTGATACGCTCCTGCCTGATTTGTAGGGGAGATGGTACCTCCATCATGGCCCTGTATCCAGCTTGCCATGCAAGAGACTTAAGAGGATTTCCCTTAGAATGGGACAGAAGATTCTCATTCTCTCTCTCTCTCTCTCTCTCTCTCTCTCTCTCTCTCTCTCATTTTCTCTCTCTCTCTTTCTCTTTTTCACTCTCTGTCCCACTGTCTCTCTTTTATGGTTAAACTAAGGTATTACATTAACTGTAAAAGAATATACTCTCTTTGTATATTATTTTTTAATATGTTCTAATTTGTATGAATACTCTGATTTCAGTTTGATAATGATTTCATAAATAGGTTTGTTTGTTATTTATTGTACATTATCTTTTCTGAACTGGCATTTGGGAGAAAGGATGTCAAACTTTTGTATACATACCTATATACATATATACATATATAGATAAATACATAAATGTATGAATGTATATGCACACAAATATACATACATACATATATATACATATATGCATATGCACACATTTAATCTCAATCTAGACCTACCTACATATATTTTGGAACCCTTCCTCATTAAAAGGTACAGCAATCAGAAAAGTAGACCAAAAAAGTCTCTACCTTCAAAGAGCATCCAGTCTACTGGGGATAGAGATGATGGAGAATACATACAGGGAAACACATATATTAAAAACAACAACAACAACAACAACAACAACAACAAAAATAAAGCTCTTGCTCTTAAGTGAGAGTAACCAGATTCCTATTTAGTCAATGATGTTCATTGCCTATATATTGTATAATATTCATTAGTGATTTTACTTCCTTGGGCCTCATTTTCTACATTTATAAAATGAAGAGAATTGTACTGGCTAACTCTTGTACTTCCTTCTAACTCTAAGTTTATCATCCTTGAGACAGCATAAACTAAAAAAAAAATTCTTTTCATTGTGGTGAATTCCTTTTTTTTATTTATTTTTATTTTTTTATTTATTTATTTTTTTATTTAATAGCCTTTTATTTACAGGATATATGCATGGGTAACTTTACAGCATTAACAATTGCCAAACCTCTTGTTCCAATTTTTCGTGGTGAATTCCTTTTTTCTAAAATGAGCCACTCACTTGGCTCTTTTCAACAATAAAGTGATTCAAGGCAATTCCAATAGACTTGTGATGGAAAGAACCATCAGCATCCATGAGAGAACTGTGGATAAAAGCATAATATTTTCACCTTTAATAAAATAAAATAAAATGAACCCCCCACCTGTCAAGAAGTGTAGACATGTTTTGAATTCAACACTGGTTACTAATTCATTCACCTAGTGCCCTACCCTTTATCTACCCTACCTCCCACAAGAACATGAAGTTTTTTTTTTCTTTCCTTCTCAAGAATAGCTTTGTCAAAAAATAGACAGAATAATAAAATATGCTTAAGCTTCTTTCTCATGCTTTCTACGAAGAGTACCTTCCAGGTACTTGTCCCTGTACCCTTCAAAAAAAAATGCTACTTCATTGAGGAGGAAGACCCTGCTTCCTCTAAATCTCTTGTCCTTAGCCCCTATTCTCACTCCTTAATCACACCCTCTTATCCTTACTTTTATTTTTGTAGAGTAAGGAAGATGAACTTTAGTTCAAAAAGACCTTTTCTATGACTGGATTATGAAATTCTTGAGTGGCCCACATTGCCTCCAGTGCCTAATGGGGGACATAGCAGACATTCTCCTGGGGAAACTATAAGAAAATTCCTTTTATTTTGAATATTTCAAAGATTTCACACACACACACACACACACACACACACACACACAGAGGGGGAGGAGGAATTCAACTCACTAAGAGGATGAGTGAGTGAAGAGGGTCTTTTGTGATTGAGCTAGGAGGCCAATTCTTTTATGCATTGTGCTAAGCATTCCCCTGGGATAGTTATTGGCCATGAGTTTAACAAGAAGACTGTACTGGGTGGGCTTTTATAAGCCTAAGGTGAAAATTCAGTCCTGCTGGGCCTGTTGAATCTAGTTCCAAACTCACGGGGATTAAAGAGAGAGAGAGAGAGAGAAAGAGAGAGAGAGAGGTGATTCCTATTGACTGAAAAACTCCTAAAGTGGATTTTTCTCCCTGTTAGCAAAGTAATAAAACAATACATATCTTTCTCTTCTTCCTATCAAGCCAGCAATCCAGTAATCTATGAAAGGCTCTTCCCAGGTTGGTACTTGCATAAAAATACCTTTCCTAAGTAGAAGGGAAGTTCCCAATCATAACAGTATTTAGAGAGCAAGGGCATGGGCTGATTCTTGAAGAAATAGGGATGTCTTGCTCCAAATCAGACCAGTCTTCCGAACAATAAATTATGACTGATAATAGTTCTATAACACTTGAGAGTTTACCAAATACTTTTTCTCATTAAAAATCCTGTGAAACAGGTTGGTATAAATATCCCATTTTTATGGAGAAGGCAAGTTAGGTAAAGATGAAGTAAAAGCAGTGTAAGAGGGCTTCAGCATTTTTTAAAAGTTTATTTATGTGCAGGACACTATGCTAAGGGACTTTATAAGTTCTTTCTCATTGGAACCTCACAACTTTGGGAGTTAGGTGCTACTATTGTTGAAGTTGGGAAGGGCCCACAAAATGTTGGAAGTCACAGAGCAGTGTCATGAAATATCTCAAAAGAATTTGCAGGCTTGAACCCATCTCTAAGTCAAGGGACAAAGTTTATTGTAATTGTAATGCCAGCTGAAGTGATCTAAATTCCAAGAGAATTTAATAAAGAATTTAGTCTGTTAGTCCTCACTGACCAACAGAGAGTAATGTTTGTAGGATTATTTGAAGACCAGAAGACTCGAAATCATTGACAGATTTTTAGAACAGTAGTCTTAGGATCACTAATATATCTTCCCTAAAGTATAAGGGAAGAAACATTATTATATTCCTAGACCAGAAGACTTTTATAATTATTGATAGAATAATAGCATTCTTAGATCCAAGGGTCTCAGGATCAGAGATTCCAAAGCCAGATTTAGAATCATTGACTTGTTGTTAGAACAGAGGCCCTCTAAGGTCAGGGGACCTTAAAATTATTGCTGTCTTCCCTTGAAGCTGTATTACATCACTAATACCCTTAATTTACAGTTTATTATTTTTATTTATTTATTTTTGCTGAGGCATTTGGGGTTAAGTGACTTGCCCAAGGATCACACAGGAAGTATTAAGTGTCAAGTCACATTTGAACTCAGGTCCTCCTGACCTCAGGGCGGTTGCTCTACCCACTGTGCCCTGATTTACAGTTGAGGAAACTAAGGCATACAGAAGTTAAGTGACTTAAGGGTCACACAACTACATTATTCTTTACCACTTAGAGGCATCTAAAAACTAAAAAACAGCAGGATCTTGGATCCAAATTAAGATTTTCTCAACCTAGATTAAGTGATCTTCTTACTAAATCACACTGATTTAACTTTTCCAGGTCTGTAGGAGGCAGGGACTCTGAAAAAGTATACTTGAATCAAGGACAGCAGAGTGCTTATAGTTAAGCACTTACTCAGTGTGAGATAATGGTTCTCTAAATATATATTTAATGTGATGTGATGTAATGGCAACAGTCACCCTTTCCAGAGATATCTAAATTTTGATGGGGAAACTCTAAAATCATATAAGCCTTCAAAATTCAAGGAAATGAATTTTTAAGGTTATTGTAGATAGATGAGATATTTGGTGTTAAGGGTGCTTTCTTGAGATCCTCTAATCATATCTCATATTGGTAGTATCCACCTACTTAGCCCATTTGTTAAGCCTTCCCTGAATCAAAACAGATGGTATTCTCTTACCCTGGTCTTATTAACAAAGAAGTTGAGCGCATTCTAAGCACTCCAAACAGAGCTAAGCTAATTAATTGGTCAATGCAGATATGGAACTCAAGACCTTCATTTAATTTGCCTCAGGACTTAACTGAGGGTTTGTGGCTTTTCTCTTAATGTCCTGGCTTCTCTTCATTATGTGACTACACATCAAGAATATATTTATTTCCCTTCAAATGAAAGTATTTGAATTAAGAAGAAAATATCCAGAAAAACAAGATTCAGAATCTTCAGTGGGTTTGTGACCTTTGGCAAATTACTCTCAACTTCTTTCTTTACAAAATAAGAAGATTGAACAATCAAATGTTCATCATGAAAGCTCATCTCCAGAATTTTGTGGATTCTCTAAAAAATATGAATAAAACAATGTAAGTCTAGAAGTTGAGTCCAAACCCATACTATACCTGATCTATTTAATTTTTAAAATCTTACAAAATTATTCTTGGCTATTATAAATATGAAGTAGTAACCTGTTAGTTGATTGGATTTTTTTGCTGGGTTGCTCTGGAATCATGGCAAAATATTTTGGGTAAGGACAACTATGTTCTCCACATACTGTAGGATTAAGGATAAAATGAATCTCACTGAGAAAACACCATAAAGCACATCGAGAACAAACACCATAAATATAAGATCTCTACTTTCCTCTTTCTTCTTGGTAATACCATACTCTATCCAGCTAACAAAATAATCTTAGGGAAAAAAAACCACACAAATATAATCGTATAGCAGTTCTCTTCTTTCAAGGATTTACAGTGATTGGTTACTTATTTTCTCTAGAATAAATTGTCAACTTTTCACCTTGTCTAGACTATCTTTTCAAGGTCAGAGAACTTTACACTTTCTTTACAGTAAACTTCGCAGAGTCTATATGTCAGCTAAACTAACCTGTCATTTCCTTTTTAAAAAACTTTTCTTTTAGCTTGCTATTTCCTAAACTTGACATGTAAGTCTCTTGTCCTCATGTTTTGCACACATGGAAAAAATCTAGTCTTTCCTTCCTTCCCTTTTTAGTATCTCTGGCTTCCTTCAAAGCTCACATTATGTGCCACCTCCTACAGGAAGCCACTCATAATCCCTTTAAATCTTATTACTCTTTCTCTTGTCAAATTCTGAGTGCAGTTCCTTTCTATATATTCTGTCTTTATCTGTGTACAGCTCTATGCATATAGATGTGTATAGTGTCTATGTATGTACTTTCTATATAACTCTATATATGTATTTCTGTTTGTATTTATTTAAAATCTTTTTTTTTTAGGTCCTATTATTTTGGGGGAGAATGGCCAAGCATGGATATGGATTGGAATAAAAAGGGTAATGACAAACTTCTTTGTCAGTCAAAATGTAAGACGATTTGAGGATGTAGGAGAAAAAATGAGGCTAATTTAGAATTAGATTAGTGTCTAGCATCATTAAATGGCAATATTTGTTCACATATTGTATCCCTACTCCCTATTCCTAATCCCCAGTAGAATATGATTCTTAGAGTAGAATTATTTGTTTTTTTGTTTTGTCCAGCATATAAGACTGGATTTTTAAAGATTGTAGGAATTCAATACTTAATAAATACTTTCTTGATTGGAAATCATCTTCTTATTCAATAGCATCAGTCTCCAATGCTTCATTAGCACTTGAACCAGTTCCAGTTAATATAAGTGGAGAGTTAACATAGTGCTGTCATTTGATTCACATTTCAACAGCATCCTCTAGCACACGATGATATTTACTAGTATTTTCAGGGCAAAACATGATTAAATCATTAGTAATTATCTAATTGTTAGGCAAGTGAAAAACAAAAATAACAACAACAAAATTTTGCATTAAAAAATAAAAATGTTTATAATTTACATTTGGATTTTAATTATTATTTAAAAGTACATAGCTAAAATAGCCTTTGAAAATCAAAGGATATATCATTTATAGAAAATAGGTTGTATTCCTTTTCACTTGATTATATTTTTAGTCATATCCATTTTTATGCTGAACTTTATTTATTTTACATCTTCATCTTTTTCACCAACCTGTTAAGCAACCAACTCCCAGAATTAAATTTTAATCTTATAGAATATATTTTCAAACCTCTCATAGTATTCTTGATGTCTCTATTTTTGATAAATGTATTAGAGTGTGTTTTGATGTTATTAATATTTTCTCTTTTAGTCCTTTTATTCCCCCTTTCCTTTCTCTCTCTCTTCTCTTCCCTTCTATCCATTTCTCCTATAGATATGACTGAATGAGATGTTGAAAAGTTTTATATGGAATTACATCTAGTAGATTTATATAAATAAAGTATAGAAAATTATATAAATCCAAAAGGGAACTGAGTGATTAGGGCATATGTATATAGGATATACATAGTAAATACTTATGTAGTTAGAGTGCATTCATAGAGGATACACTCATCAAGAGAACATTTGGCCAGGAAAAAAAGAGTATAGGACACTCATGCATGGTCAGGATATATTTATTTGCTGGTCATTGGGACATCTCCTGTCTTTCCTCAGTGCCCTATTATCACTTCTGCCTACCTGCACTAGTCTTGTGATCACTAAGCTGCTGTTCTCTGCTACCATCTACTGGACTGCTCTTCAGAACCACCTGCTAGATTTTGTGTGTTACCTAATTAGGTACAATGGTCAGAAAGCCTCTCATTGACAAAGACAGGGGGATGTTCTTTTAGTGAATAACTATTGAAACTATGAGCCAATGTACCTATCCAGACAATCAATAAAGGCTTTTAGAATGTACCCAGACTAAGATATCTATTCTTTTCACTTGCTTTTATGTGGTACTGATAAAGGTCACTTGTCCCAAATGACAATCTAATTTAGGCTTAGACATTTCCTTATAACTCCTCTTTAATCTCTCATTGTGAGCCTGTGTTTTCAAAACTTTTTAAAGGGACTTTCCCTCACCTTCCAAATATCTATAGGAGAAATGGATAGAAGGGAAGAGAAGAGACAGAAAGGAAAGGGGGAATAAAAGGACTCAATAGAAAAAATATTAATAATATCAAAACACACCCTAATACATTTATCAAAAATAGAGACATCAAGAATACTATGAGAGGTTTGAAAATATATTCTATAAGATTAAAAATTAATTCTGGGAGCTGGTTGCTTAACATTTATTATTACATTAGGGAGCATAATAGGAAAGATGATCTAGTAAAATAAAGTGGTTAAATAAATAAAAAGAAAGTTAAGAGAGAGTAGTCTTATGAAAATCTAGGAAGAAGGGAGAGTATAAGTAGAATAGGAGTAGATGGGGTAGTCAACAGAGTGCTACAGAGTAGATAAGAAAGACAAGGATAGAGGAAGATTAAGAAATAATAGTAACCTTAGAGAAAAGTTCTCGATGAAGTTGGAAACCAGACTATTAATTTCAGAATAACAAAATAATATAGCCAAACTCAGTGGACAAGACAGACAGTGCTAGAGTATTAACTCTCCAAAGTCATCTCTTATTTGTTGATTAGATTCTTGAATTTCTAAGTCTAAAGTAATATTCTATGACTCACAACATTTTCCCAGCTCTTTCCATACAACTTTCCTAATTTACCTAGAAATGATGCCCTTGATAGAAAAATAAATCACTAGCCTAAAGACATCGGACAAGTTCCTCAGTCTTTTTCCATTTTTAATTAATGTGCAATGGTGCATAGCATTTCATCTTTTAGGTTTGTTCTAATTTTCTAAAGCCATTGTTCATATGTGCTTCTGAATGCAAACATTGTAAATATTTAGTTTAACAAATATTTAGGCAATAAAATGGGCAAACCTGATACAAAAATATAATTAAAAATTTTTCTGCCTTCAGAGAGCTTGTATTCTTTATGGAGCATAGGAATAATCAATACTCTACAAATATATACAAAATAAGTACAATATAATTTAGTGGGTGGGATGAAAGGATGTCTTGAAAATCAAGCATGCCAGGTATTAAACTGAATGAAGATCATGTGAGGCAAAATCATATGAATCAAGTCTGGAAAGATAGGTTAGAGCCATATTGGGAAAAGCTTTATATGATTGAGAAATTTGTAACCCTTGAAATATGTTGGGTAGAGAAAAGATATTGTCAGATCTGTATTTCAGGAATATTAATTTGGCAACTGTAAAAAAGCATTTGTTTGAAAGAGGAGAAAGAGAGGGCAGAGAGACCAATGAATAGATGTTACAATAGTACTTCTGTAACAATTGAGAGACAATGAAGATGTGGAGGAGATGAAGGCTGGGAGTGGAGGTGGAGGGAAAGTTGGGAGGAATAACTAGAGACTGAAGAGAAAGGGAGAGGCAGAGGAAGAATATCAAGTCTTGGTAAGAGATTGATTATCTGAGCAAGAGGGAAGAGGTGAATACAACTCAGACTGAAAATGTGGCTGAATGCAAAAATAGTGGTTTCCCTCAAAGAAGCAGGGAAACTAGAAAAAAAAGGGATAAGTTTTTAAGTGAAAATGATGAATTGCTTGGAATGTGTGGAATAGAGGCCATTATCTCAGAAATTTGGAGTCACAGGTAAAAGTTGGGAGGCAGGTGGACACCAAAGGTGGATGAGCAGCCCTGAAAAAAGTTCTGCAGCCCTCACATCAGAAGTAGAAGTCATTCTGGGACACCCACTTGATTTGCGAATTGGTAGATAACTACTAGATAATTGTCATTGGGATTTAAATAGAATGAGATACAGACAGATAGATGTTTATATTGGTGGGTAGGTAAGATAGATAGATAGATAGAATGAGTAGAAAAAGATTTTTGAGTAATTTCTGCAGAAGTGTGGGGCCTGGACAAAGCTGTGAGGAGCAAAAGCTTACTCCTTTTTTTGGACCAATGTATTATGAGAATAATGCAGGGTGAGGAGGTTAAGAATTAAAGAAGCTGTGTCTAGTATTAAAGGTTACCAAGGGTTCACTTCTTTTCAAGAGAGACAGATTTCCATAATTGTAAGAAGAAGGAAAGAGTGTGAAAGAAAGAGTTCCAAAATCAAGGTCATATATTTCTCTAGAAAAAAAAAAAAACAATAAATGTTGGTCCTAAAATATACCCATTTAAAATCCTATTTTGCAATCAAAGTACAAGAAATTGATCCTGGGTGGTGGTACTTACAGGGTTTACTTCAATTTTAGCAAGCAATTTTTAAATTGGCTCTTCTTGGCTTTAATCTTTAAATTGACTATCTTGGCTCTTCCCTCTAGTGACCTTGGGCAAGTGATTTCCTATCTGTTTTCTCATCTGTACAAAAAAAAAAAAAAAAAGGACTCTACTAGATATTCACTAAATTTTCTTCCAAGTCTAAGGAAGATTCAATGATCTATATTCTATTTCCTGAATAATAACATACTGATTAGAGATGAACAAATGTCTAGTTCTAACTATTCCATTACAGTTCTGTTAAGCCTAAAGCAATATTCAAAACAAAACAAAATAACAAAAAAACAAAACAAAACAAAAAATCTAGGCTTAGCTTAATGTTCATTACAAGTCATTGTAATCAACCCTAGCCCAGGAAAATAAATAACATTTCCTCATCAATAAAACTGAAATGCTAATTAGTAACTGGAAGAGTCCAATCAGATTATACTATGCCAAATAACTAGTGGCTGTGTAGAATGTGTTTTCAATATGCTAATTGACCTTGCTTCCTATTCCCTTTATAAGAATCCTTGGGATTTGATACAGTGAAAAATCATATCCTAAATGGTAGGCTCAGAATTTTTTTTTCTGTGTTGCTCCAGAAATTCTCATTTAAGAAACAAACAAACAACAACAACAACAACAAAATTCATTGTGGCCTCTGCAGAAGATACACAGGCTATGGTCTCCATTCCATCATTTTAAGACATCAAGACAAAAAGTGATTAATTTGATCAGTCATCCAAATTTTTTACTCTATGATGCTGGATATGTATACTTTAAAAAGTATATTTGAAGTACAAAATTGAACTCAAAATTAGATAACACATTATCCTCAGCTTTGTATTATCTTAATTTAAAGCCTGATTATACCCCAAACATCAGTCCTGTGACAATAGAAAAGTCAATTCTATGTAATCATAGCTAATTATTTTGTGGGGGGATGGTGTAGGGTTGGGAGAAAGGAAAGGAATTTCCAGGGAAGATCATTACAGGGAATATTCATGACTCAGGACACCAAGAATTTTATAGTATTGAAGCACTAGCTGTTGCAAGACTTGAGGGTGAAATTGGAGTAGGGATGATGAAGAGACATGTTTTTGCTAGAAAGGAAAAAAAATATGCCTCAGGGTAATGCTGTTATACCTAAGGATAGAGTCAAAAGGGGAGACACCCCCCAATGTGAAACTATCTGCACTTTCTAAATTCCGGCAGCTAGAAGAAAAGTTCATCACATCAACCTAGTTATGACTCTCCTTTGATGCTCTGTGCCTCAAAATTGCTCATCTATAAAATGACCATGAAAATTGTACTTCCTACCTTGCAAGGATGTATTGTGAAAAAAAAGTATTGTTTTAAACCACAAACACTTCAGAAATATCAGGGATTCATGCTATTCATGTTGGGCTAAGAATTCTAGGGAAATAGATTCTTAACACACTCACCAAACAAAATCCACTATAATGTATTGACATCAAAAACAAAAACAACAACAACAACAACAACAACAACAACAACAACAAACTGGAGTGGAAGAATACAGTGAGAATACATGTATACATGGGCTGCACAGTCAATCCTGACTGTCCTGATCCTGGAATATGCCTTCTGCAAACCAGTGATTGGCCAATTCAGTCCCATACTGAAGCTTACATATACTTTACAAATGCATCAGTTCAAAAAGAGCTTTAGACATATGTAAAAATACTGCTTATTAGCAAACCTGATCTAAAACAATTCCTTTGGTATGTATGGCTGCAAATTAAATTCAGCAGACATCTAGAGTGTCCCTGAGGATGCAATGGTTATTCCACCCAGGAGTCTGACCCATTTCTGGGTCAATGAGGGAATAAACTTTTCAGGTTATTTTGAAGTAATTGCTCTATATCCCCTTCCATTGATTAAGGTACTCATATGAAACAGCTATGCTCTGACATAGAAGCCTTATGAAAATGCCATTTGGACCAAGGAATCCTTCTCTAGAAATTGACTGAATTTATATAGCTTTACAAAACTTTGGAGAAAAGAAGTATACAAAGAAACAGAGGGAGGAAAAAAAATCAGGAAGCAGAAAGGAAAAGAGTGCATTCATTTAGTATGTTTGCCTACATATATTCTACCTTTGAACCTTCCAAGTGCAACTTCATACATTGTCTTTTGACATTATGCAGTTCAGAATTCTGAAAGCTCTGAGTTTAGACAACTAAATTATTGCTTGTCAATTTAGCTCAGAGTGAAAGACAGGTGTTTTGTTTCAGAGTAAAACTCCATTTAGCGTCTTCGTTGGCTCTAAACCCAAGCCCAGCACTTGTTGTGGGCTGATATTGAAGTGTGCCACAGCAGGAATAATCAGTCTGGCCCAACAGGCAATCCAGATGAGATCCTTCACCTCAGCTCCTCCAGATGGGCCTGCCTGACTTAGTTTAAAACAATTAAGATAAAGACTCAAACAGCCAGGGTTAGGGCCAGGTTGCTGGCATTTGGCCGCTATATACTTTGAACAAAGAAATGAGCTAAGCAAAAGAGGGAAATCCACACTGGACTCTCCCAGGACTCAAAACAAAACTCATTGGTGACTCTTTGTGAATTACTTATTTAGAGAGCAGTTTTAATTTAGTAAATAATTATCTAATTTTACATTTTCAATTCTAATGAGCTGGTGAAGTGGTTATTGCCCCAACATGTCCTTCTCTATCAATTTGTACATGTTATTTTTCTAATTTGAAGAACTTAAGGTATATAAAAAGCTGAGTTCATTAATGGGAGTTGCCTTGCTATAAGCAGATATAGTATCTAGTTTCTTGACAATCTTGTCCTGGGAAAAATTAGCAGTATTCCTGAATAGATGCTATAGGAGCAGGTTAATAGGCCATGGAAATTAGAGTTCCCTACCATCATTCTTATGTCAAAATAAAAATCAGGATATGTAAGTAAAAGTGGTATGTATGTGTGTATGTATGCATGCATGTAGATATGTATATATAACATAGACACACATGTTTATGTCTGCTCATGTATTACATGTGTGTACAGATGGATTTGGATATGATAGAATATCTCCTATATCTATATGCCCACATGAACACATGTGCTTGTACGTACATATGCATTTTGTGTATTGTATATATCTCTATATATGCAGATACATACATATGTCTGTTTTGTATATTATATGTTGCCTGTTTGCTTATATACAGTGCCCCTCTTTTGTGGTCATTTTCCACAACTCATACTCAGAGTCACAGGTCAAGGTACTTTAAGAGATATTTGTTACATTATAGGAGTATTTATTTTTTTTTAATGGTTACACTCACAGTTGTATTTCTTGAAACCTCTCTGGTAAACATTAACATGCCATAAAGAGACTCAAACAACAAAGAAATTTTATTTACTCAACGCCACAAAGTTACAATACTTTCCTTTGATAAATACAAGGCACCTTTTCCCACCAAAACACTGAAAGTTTGTATGGTAGAGTGGGCACAAACTTAAACCACAATACAAGCAGGCACATATTTAGGGAATATTTGTGACTAAATCAACTCATGACTCTAGAACAGCAAGGATCTGATTTTTTTTTCCTCCACTAGAACTCTAGGTTTGATATATATATATATATATATATATTTTACACTCAAATTGAGCTCACCAAGTAACATCTAAACAATACAGGTAGCTCTGCTCCTGTGCAGAGCCCCATGAGGATTTATCATTATAAGACAGGTCACTACTGTATTCCCTTGGCTCTCTTTCTAGCCTGGGCTATTTCTCCTCTGAGTTGGGGTGATTATCTATAGTAACTATAATTTACACTTTTTATTTCAGGCTTATCTAAACCTTCAACGGGGGTAAGGTTCTCTTTTACAAAGAGCAAAGACCATTAGCCTTGCATTGACAGAAACATCTCCATTTTATTCCTTCAGCTGGAGTTTGAATTTCTTTCTCTGTTATTGTTTTTTTTCCAAGATATCAGATGACAGTTTTGAACAGCATAACCTCTACTTTAATTTGACTCTCTTTCTGATTCAGGGCTAGGACTTTTCTGTGACAATTCTCCTTCCAACTTCTGTTAACCATCAATTACATTTATTAAGTCTTCAGACTATAAATCTTTGCCCAAATTTTTTAAAATATCTCTGAAGTTGAGTGTTTTGGTTTAGTGTGGTTTGGTTTTAATTCCAAATTTGTCTTTGTGACTTTTTATAAGTGAACAGCTAGGAAACAAGATAGTGAGATAGTCTATGTCCTGGGCACAAGTCCATTATGCAGGCTATTTTCTTGATTTGAAGAATATGCTGTTCAAAATTTCATATTGTATTTGTCCTCATGTCTTTTCCACAAATGTCTCAAAATAGGAAAAAGCAACATGTCTGCACACACACACATGCACACACACACCTCTCTCTATATAATATAAATATATTTCTACATATACAAATGTGGATAAGCATATACCTCCTAATTAATGATTCAATAGATTTATACTTTAATAAGTACTGGGGATAAAGGACAAAAATAATATTTTGCCTGCTTCACATTTTACTAGAGAGATATATCCACAGCAATAAGTAAATGCAAAGAATATACAAAGCACACATTATACAAAGCAATTTCCAGAGGAAATAGAGCCTAGAGGAATAAGCAAAGGCTTTGTCCTAGAGAAGATGCCTGACATGAACCTTAAAGGTAACTAGGGATTCCAAAAGCATCAGCTCAGAGATTATAAATGGTAGAGATCAAGAGAGAGAACATGCCAAATATAGAGGAAAGCCTATGCAAAGGCAAGGAGAGAGGAAATGAGTCATGTTTTACAAGGAAAAACAATATAATCTAGTTCTTTTCTTTACCCTTTTTGTTTAGTTTTTCTGGGAATCTGTTTTTGTATAAAAGCTGAGTTGGATATTTGCGAGTATTGGTAGCTCAAATTTTATGAGATGGAGAGTAAGGAAATGAGTTGGCAAATGGTCTTAAAGGGATATAAGTGGTATTAGTAATAAAGTAAATGTGTGTGGCTCCATTTTGTAGAATACTTATTTCAGTATCAACATATAAGTAAGAAAATTTAGTGCCCAAAGATGTCAAATTACTTTTTAAAGTTCCCATAGAGCTGTTGGTGTCATACTGTTCAAGTCTCCAGTGTTTGTTTCTAATAGACCACCTTGTTGGATTGAAATTAATTTCAGCCCCATCATTTTTTGGAAACTCTTGATAATACATTATAGTTCTTTTGTGCTTATACACCTATTCCCATACTAACAGTTGAATAAATTATTAAGAGAGTATTTTGATCATCTATTTGAAAATGCATTAGGAAACAAAATGTTGGTATAGAATATAATACTTAAATCCAGGAAGTATAGTTATTTCTAACTCTTTATGACACCATTTGGGATTTTCTTGCAAATATACTGGGATGATTTGCTGTTTGTTGTTCCAGTTTATTTTACAGATGAAGAAATTAAAGCAAGTAGGGTGAGGTGATTTGTCCAGTGTCACCATGGCAGTGATTGAGGCAGTATTGGATGTTAGATGCTTCAGATTCCATGCTTGGCACTCTATCCATTGTGCCACTTAGCTGCTCTCTATCCAGAATGATCTATATTCAGGTCTAGAGTCAGGTGTATACTGGCTATATGACAGAAATTCATTTAACTTTCTGGTATTTCTTGGCAAGTTTCTAAGAAAATTCACTGAAGAGAAAATGAAGATCTGCTGTGATAGATGGAATTTCCAAATCTGATAGTGAGTGTTCTGTAGCAGTGAAATCCCATGTCCAAGCACCTATCCATATAGGTTTGGTACCAGTTTCACCAAGTTTACTACCAGCTTTTCGTATGTGAAAAGAAAGGCAAGGGAAAGTAGGGCAGAAGAGTAAGAAAATGTTACAGAATTCTTTCTTTCTTTCCTTTTCTTTCTTTCTTTCTTTTCTTTTTATCCTAAGTATAGGTTTGATTGGAAATTCAACAATAATTTTTTTTTAAACTTTCAGTTTAATCCAAGCTTTTGATTAAAAATCACCTAGAGACTGTCTAATAAAATTTTATACCATCTATGTTTTTCTCTCTCTTGGAAAAAATCCTCCTTAGGCATCCAGACTGGGCAATTATTGGAATTGCATCTAGAAGAAACTTTGGTTTTGGGTGCTGTATATGACACTTAAGTAACTGAGAGACTTTAGGCATACAATTTTTCTGGGCCTCAGTTTTTTTCATCTGTAATATTAGAATAAACAAATAAAAAAGCTTTTGTAGTATTTGCATATATGGTTGTATTAAAGCTTAAATGAGGTAATGTCTGTGAATCACTTTGTAAACCAAGGAATAATATTAACTCACAGTATTATTATTCTCATTACTACTTATTATTTCCATTTTGTTGTCAAACAAAATCAATTCCATAGTCTCCTTAGAAAGTAAATTTCTATTCAAGTCCTAAACCTGTCATTTTAATTAAATATATAATTTTCTTTTTTTTTTTTCTTTTTTTCTTTTGACCTGAATTGATTCATGTTTTGCTAAGACTCCTTGGAAATCATGCAGATAGGACTTTCTTTATTGCCTGCTTTTCCTCACCAATTTCTAACTTTAGTAGGCCTGATATCTTGGAAATGTGTGTAGGCTGATAGATAGGGATAGTATGTATTTCTGAATGATGAGTTTTAATATTGAATTAGCAGAAATGTGATCTTATACAAATCACTTAATCTTTTTTTAAAATTCTGTTTATTCTTTCATTTATTTTTTCAAGTCACTTGATCTCGCTGACTTAGTTTCTTCATTTATTAAATGGGAGTCATATTATTTTCTCTACTGACTTTTTAAAGTCTGTTATGAAGATCAGCTAAGATAACAAAAGGGAAGTCAATTAGGAAATAATAAAAACAATTATATAAATACAGTCTTCTATGATTAGTATAACTGATGATCATGATAAAGATAATAATAATGACAATAACACTTGGGGGGAGAAGACTATAGGGCCAGAGATTCTTACTAGAGGTCCTTATTAAAATTTACAAAAGTAAGGAGGAGTATCCTTTAGTGTACTTGGTCAATATTTCAACACAAAACCGGTGGCAATTGACAACCTGGGTTATTCCCACCGGCCTTTAGTTTCTGCCCTATGAGAAAAAGCACTCCATTCAAATGCATGACTGACAATTACATCATGCTGCCCTGCCTATAACCTCAGTTCTGACCTAGAGATCACCCCTCACTGAAAAGGTTAGCGGACTTGAAATGCCGGACTTGAGACTGAATTGGGACTGGGGTTTCAAAAGAGAAACAAAAAACTGGGGTATTATGTTTTTCCGTTTTTAAAAAGAGTCTCTCAGTTCCTTTTTCCAGGTTAGCACCAATGACATCAGGCTCTTGGCAACCCTCTTCCTTATGAAGCTCAAGTTTTATTTTCCATCCTTAATTTTGTCTATCTTTTCTGAGCTGTTGGAGGGATTCTAGTGACAGAGCAGCTTGGTTGCCTTTCTTTCAACTTACAAAAGGTCAGTCCTTTTCTCCCGGTGTGCACCTGCCCTGGTGTGTCAGCTTTACAAAGGATCTAGCCTAGACATAAGTAGAGCAGACTGGGAGCAGGTGTGAGAGAGGAAGGTATGGAACCCTTGACTTTTCAGCACTCTCTGATTAGATCTACATGGTACCAAAGCAACGGGTTGATTCGGCAGTTAGGAAAACAGTCTAGTCAAATTAACCAGTGAGTTAATTAGGTCAGTCAACCAGGTTGACTGATTTTTACCAGATTAATCACTGTGTTTGAATAGACCCAAGTGGAAAGACAAATTTCTGGGGTTGCGTAGACATAGTCATAAAAAATTAGTTAATTCTATGAGAAATCCAGTCCAATTTACTTCTTTGTTTCAGGTAGATGAAACAATGATTTAGCTATCTAACTTTTTTCACTTGTCATTATTTCTGGTAGTTGTCAGGTCATGGCTTAAGAGTAGCAGTAGCGACCAGTCTTTCTTTCCAAGAACTCAACCACCATATATTTTCTGGCATTTCAGGGAAATCACTGAACTTTTTCCTGTGGAGGAATACCAGTTTCTATTTACTGAAAGTCTCTGTGGATCCTGAGTCATTGATAATACTCCAAGGACTGAGTCATCATTTTGTGATTCAGTGACATCACAGTATAAGACTCATTTTTAGATATAATTTGTTTTGAAGTTTAAAAATGATGTACTTAGCAGCTATATGTCCCCAGTACAACTTTTGGCTTGTTTTTCAAAGGCAGAAATGTAGGCTGGATCACAAGTCATAGGTGAAGAGCTAATCAAGACTCTCATTTACACATAACCAGAGATTTGTGATTTGTCCAAGGCCACACAAGTAGTAAGTAGAGGAGACTAAATTTGAACTCAGGTTTTCTGACTTCAAAGGCAGAGATGTTTCACTGCACCAAAGTCCATAGGTTTAATGTTGTGTGTCCATTATTATGTAAATGTTGTATTCTCCATAGTCCATTACAATACTTAGTACAATAAGTCATACTTTGCCATAATAAGCTGGGTCATGGTGTACAATTGCTTTACTTTCATATCATTACCAGTCAAATTCATGACACATATCAGCCATATTCATGTGTAGCTAATTAAAATTAATCACACGGCTTCTCCCATCCCTGCCAGGGCATTACCACCCATTGACTTCAATGAGCTTGCTTGACTTCAATGGAAGTTTCACTCACAGGGATGGCAAAGAATCGGGACAAATATCTTTAAGGCTGTCATTTGTCACAATGAACAAAAGAAATAGAGATCCTTAAGCATGAGACAGGGTAGCACACTTCACATGCCTCTCTTAATTCTATCCTTGCTGACAACCCATGACTGCCAGATAAAAGGAAGCATCAGAATTATAATTGAATGGTTCTGAAATATCAGAGATGAAACTTCTGAAAAGAAAGGACACAAACTTAACCATGGGCAACATTAGGGATTTGAGTACCTGCCTGTGACCAGAACGCTGAAGAGTATTTCTGATGCTTATCATATTCAGTATGGCAAACATGCAAAACTATCATGTGCTTAGGTACAGTGACACCCTACCTGCCTGGTGGTAAGATATTCAATAACCTTACTTATCTGAAACACAACTAAGAATTGAGAAATAAGCAAAAAAAAAAAAAAAAAGACATCAGAGAAATAGATCCAAAAGTCCACAATTAAGTGAATGTCCTAAACCTCTAAGAGATGCCTTCCCCTGTCCCTCAGAGTATTTTTATTCTTAGTTTATTCACAATTCTAGAATGTTCAATTATTTGGTTTCTAAGACAATAACACATTAAAGGTACTGGATCAGAAAAGGGGAGAGGGGCAGGCATACTAAAATCAGTGGGAGGTGACAGCTGACAACAGGAAAGGAAAGATGGTAGTAGAAAAAAATAATGAACAAATGCAAGTTTTTTTTACAAAAGATAGCTCAATGTGGGGATAATTAAGAATATGGACAAACAAAGGTATACATTCAATTGGTCCTGATTCTATTAATACACAATAGCACAGGACAAACTTTGATGTTCATAATGATGACCCTCAATTAGCAAGAAAAGATTTACTTAACATTCTATATACTCTTGCTTTAGATAGCAAACACAGTAAATACTGCAATTTAGACAAATACCATTTGAAATAGTGATTTTTATTTTGTATTTTTGCTTTTGTTTTTAGACTTCAGTACTTAAAAGAATATGTCTACAGAAATCTGGAAAATTTGAGTCTTCAGAATGACTCATTCCCTAAGGATTCCAGGTATCTCAGATTTCATCATATATCTTACTTGAAAAATGCAAAAACAAAATAAAACAAAATTTTATTCTCAAAAAAGAATCAAATGTCCATTGAATCTCACAGTGGGCTAAGACTGTGCTTCTATACCTAGTACAGGGTGAAGATACAGTAATTAAGGCGAAAGAATCAATGCATTAGCTAGATGATGAATAAAAGTTTAAAATATAAAGATAGATCTTGATTAGGGTAAATAAGCTCAAATTTACATTGAATATTTCCACTGGGCTATATATTGCCATATTTTATATAATTATAACTTCAAGTAGTAAGAATTAAGATACACCATATCACCAATCAGGTGATTGTTTCAGAAGGTTTCAAAAGAAGAAAATCTTGTACAACAATAACATTGGGTTCTTTAAGAAACATAAATGTTTTAACTGAAAGCTGTATCCACTTTTGTGAGCTCATTCAGCAATTATCTATTTCCCTGTCTTATTTCTCAGATTTAGATGTTCATAGGAGATTATGGCAAGGATGAATTTTGCTATTAAATCTAGCAGGAGAACATATTTCTAATGTGACAAAGAAGAAAAGAAAAAGAAGAAGAGAAAATCAGTCACTTCTACTATGTCTAGAAAGTATAAAAAGAGTGGGTCCCAAGAAAATGAATGGCTAAATATCCTTCCTACTATTATTTATTTTTTTTTACTAGGTTTCTCTATCTTAACCAATTTGGCAAGAATGGTAGCTACTCATGGGCCCAGTAACAATACTGATCAGCACAAAAACTTTTCTCTTGTTCCATTTTTTTTCAACCTGGATCAGTTTACCTTTCATAGGAAGTCTGGTAGCTTTGTACTTTTGGGAGCTGGTCATATTGGAGCTGGACTTAATGTAAACATTCATTGGGCCCATTTCATCCAAGGACTATTGACTTCAAATGATCCTTTAGCCTTAGTCTACCTAAAAAGCAGGGATTATAGCCTTGAACCATCATTGCCAACTCTCTGTGTATTATTTTGAACAGGGTACATGATTGCCTCAGTTTCATTATCAGTGAATTGAGTTGGAAATTGAAATGCTGAGAAAATCTCAAATGGGTTCACAAAATCAGACATGACTGAAATGATGGAATGAGAGAAGAAGGTGTGAACCAGTAGCATGATGGAGCTATTGTTGCTGATCAGGCAATTCTATTCACAAATGTTATGACTGCTACATATATGCTTCAAAAGACACCAGAATATCTATCAGCCCAGAAATGGGCCCATTTCATTCAATTTTGTATGACTAGAGTTATTCTTTTGTTTTAATGTATTTTGTCTTGAGAATAAGGTCCTCATTAAAATGTATCTGTATATGAACAGGTGAGATATTGAGCCATTAGAATGTGCTAACACCTCAATGGAAATTATTTTAAGAAGTTGCCTTTTTAGAAAGTGAAAAAATGGGCCCTCCATAAAATGAAAACACAAGCATAAGTAAGATATATTTTAGTAGGGAGAGAAAGAAAGGAAAGCTCTGAGGTAAGGGTTGCTGCCCACAATAGACTAGAGTGTGGGGTCCATGCCTTCAAATGGCAACTAAGGCTCCTGGGATGGCATTGGTATCAAAGACAAATTACCTCTTCTTTATAATTTTGCTGAAGGTCTAATACTTTCTGTACCCTTTGCACATATAACTGCATAACCTTCCACACCCTCCAGTCACATCACAATGCTGTTTGCCTCATCCACACAAATTCCCTGGTGGGGAATGTGTCCTGCAGGGAAGAGTTGTGTGCATTCTGTGGCAGACCATCACACAGCAATACAAAGAATTACAAAATCAATCACTATTAGAGATGTTGAAGCCTAAAGCTGGATTTAGGCAGGAGTCTGAGCAGATCTTTCAGTCAACAAATAAGACATTTCTATTGGCAGAAGTTTCCAACTTCATTTTTCAGCTCCACAGTAAATGCATTCTCTGGAAAGAATCTCTCTCTCTGTCTCTGTCTCTGTCTGTCTCTGTCTTTGTCTCTCTGTATGCCTGTCTCTGTCTGTGACTCTCTATCTCTGTCCTCTTGTCTATCTCTATCTTTGTTTCTCTGTCTCTGTCTCTATCTGTCTCTGTCTTTCTGTCTGTCTCTGCCTTAATATCTGTTCTGCCTAGCTCTTTCTATTCCTCTCCCCCTCTCTCCCTCTCCCTCTTTCTTTCTCTCTCTCTCTCCCTCTCCCTTTCCCTCTCTCTCTCCCTCTCTCACTCTCTCTCCTTCTTCCTCTCTCCCTCTCTTTTTCTCTCTCCCTCTCTCCCTCTCCTCTCTTCTCCTCTTCTCTTTTCTCTTTCTCTTTCTCTTTCTCTGTCTCTTTGTCTCTTCCTCCAATTCTTTTTGGGGAAAAAAAAAATATTTATTTATTTATAATATACATTATTTTATGAATCATGTTGAAAGACAAAAAATCAGAACAAAAGGGAAAAACCATAGAAGAGGGAAAAAAAAACAGAAAACAGAAGTGAACATATTAAGTGCTGATTTACCTTCCATTTCCATAATATTTTTTGGATGAAAAAAGACTTTTCTATACAAAATCTTTTTGGATCGCTTTGGACCAGTGAACTACTGAGAAGAACCAAGCCTTTCATAGTTGATCATTGCACATTCTTGCTATTACTGTGTACAATGTATTCCTGGTTTAACTTGTTTCATTCAGCATCAGATCGTGTAAATCTTTTCAGGCCTTTCTAATATCAGTTTGTTCAACATTTTTAAAAATAGAACAATTCTTCCATTAATTTCAAAAACCACAAATTGTTCAGTCATTCCACAATTGATGGGCAGCTACTCATTTTTCAATTCTTTGCCCATCACAAAAAGAGATACTACAAAAATTTTTGCATATGTGGGTCCTTTTCCTCTTTTGTGATTTTCTTGTAGGCACTGCAGGATCAAAGTGTATGCAAAGTTTGATTGATATTTGCATAGTTCCAATGGTTGGATCATTTCACAACTTCACCAATAATATACTAGGGTCCCAGTTTTCCCACATTCCCTCCAAAACTTATCATTATGTTTTCCTGTCATCTTAGTTAATCTGAGAGGTATGAAGTGGTATCTCAAAGTTATTTTAATTTGTACTTCTTTAATCAATGGTGATTTAGAGCATTTTTTTCATATGACTTTAGATGGCTTTAATTTCATAATCTAAAAATTGTCTGTTCATATCCTTTGACCATTTATCAACTGGGGCTTCACTCCAATTTTTCACATTTTCCTTATGTTTCTTCTTGTCATCCTCTGCCTCTGAGGTATATATAGAATTTGACCTTTCCCCTCAAAAAAAAAGTGAGAACTTTATGGTCAGAAGTGAATCTGACTATATTGTACTGAGATGGTAAGAAGTCACTATTTTCCTTTAATTATAAATGTCAGTAACAATAAAAATGTCAAAGCATCCACACCACCTTATAAATTTGTTCAGGATATTGGTGTGTTGGACATTACAGTAGTAGGGGAATTGAGTGACAGAGGCTGTATCAATAGCAGAATTATTCATTCTTTTTCATATTGGTGTCCTATGTCTTTAAAAATTTAAATATGCTACAAGAATGGGAAAAATGTGTGATTAGAAAATGACAATGAGATGAATTAGCGGTTGTAGGAATGGCCTACATAAGGGAGAAGTCAACACTATTAAGAAAGCTGAGCTTGGAGCTTCAATAAAATTTACAAGTCAAATGTAGTTAGTGAAGCCATATTACCTACAGAATGGAGCAGTGGATAGAGAGCCAGGACTGGAGTCAGAAAGATCTGAGTTCAAATCCAGCCTTAGACACTTACTTTATGATCCTCATCTGTAAAATGTGTTGAAGAAGGAAATGGCAAACCACTCTAGTATTTTTTTCCAAGAAAACCCCAAATGGGGATCACAAAGAGTGAGACACAGCTGAAAACAACTGAATAAATATATAACATCATATATTTAGATGGGGAAAAATTATATATATATATATATATATATATATATAGAGAGAGAGAGAGAGAGAGAGAGAGAGAGAGAGAGAGAGAGACAGAGAGAGAGAGAGAGACAGACAGACAGACAGACAGAGAGAGTATAGTCCCTGAACATAGAGTCAGCAAAGAACAATTATATCAATTATTTAACTTCATACAGACTTCACAGATAGTAGACACTATATTTTTCACACTTATAATAGTTGCCATGCCATTGTATAGAACCAGGAATAGTTTCACTTATTGAGTGGGTACAATGCACGTAGGAGGGCAACTGACAATTGGAGAATACATACTCATTCATTCATAAGAAAGGTCAGGATTCATTCCTTACATTTTTGTTGTTACTTTTATCTCCTATTCTGGCTGCAACATTGATTTAAAAAAAAAAACTATTTCTCTCCTTTATTTCTAATACACATGTAGAAATACAATATTTAATAAACATACGCACATATATCAATTGTATTCACATATTCACATCAGGAAAATATCAAGTCTCACATATGGTAGAGACAGAGGTTAATTTCACTTAGAGAAGTATAAATCTCAGACTATTTTGCTAGTGATGCATCCTGGGTATATGCTGAAAAATGCACTGGCCTAACCATATTTTCTAAACTTTTTTGAAATATTTTGATTGCTTACTATATTATATATATATATATTTCTTATATGTATGTATATTTATCTTAAAGATAAAAATTGTTAACAATATTCTTTTTTTGAAAAAGAGCTCAGAGTAAAACATTTGATCTGTTCAGTATACCAAGTCCTTGCTTTGTTTTATAATTCTACTGATAATTTGGAAATCGACAGACAGCCTCTTCAGACACATCCCGTAATTCATCTGGGGTCAAAAAACTCTGGATTTTTGATCACTAAATGGACAGCTGTAATGTAAAGAAAGCACAAAGAAGAAGGTTTATAACTGGACACATTACAGCTCTGGGTTCAAAGCCAAGGGAGTCAGTCCGGCTGTAAGCCTTTGTTTCTGGCTCATAGAGATAAACTCCACTATTTTCTCAGATTGTAACAATGCAGAATATTGAGAGAGAGAAAACGAAGGAAAGAACAGGAGGGGGTTGGGGGTTGGGGGTGGGAAAGCTCTTGGGATGGTTTAGGCTTCAGGGTATTTTCCCAGAGTTCTGTCCAAGAATAATCTAGTAAAAATGTGGACAGAGAACCACCGACCTCTGCTTTCCCCTGAACATATGCAGCTCTGATCAGTCTGGTATTTCAAGAAAAACAAGGTCCTGAACCCGAGTCCTCAGACACATAACAAAGCGCACTTCACAGCTGTGATGCACAGCAACTATCAGCTCCGAGGCCTGAGTGGGTCCCAAGACAATGCCTCCTTTATCACCCAGAGGACAAATATCTAGACAGCAATATTTTCTGCTTGAATGCTTCAAGCATCTCGCGCAACTCCTGACTGAAAGGGAAAACTGAGCTCAGAGTGTTTGCTGAGTGATTATTTTAATTTACTATTTGATGTAAATCTAAATGAACTGACACCCAGCTGAAGATGGACAGAAAACAATCATCACAGGAAAGAGAGAGAGAGAGAGGTGTGAGGGGGGGAGGAGAGAGAGAGAGACAGAGAGAGAGAGACAGAGAGAGAGAGACAGAGAGAGAGAAGAGATGAAAAGGAAGAGAGCAGAAAAGAGATGAAAGAGAGGGAGGAGAAAGAAAGATGGGGGAGAGAGAGATATGAAAAGAGAGAGGGGGAGAAAGACAGACATGAAAAGAAGAGGGAAAGAGGGAAGGGAGAGAGAGAGACAGAGAGACAGAGAGAGAGAGACAGAGAGAGAGAGAGACAGAAAGACACAGAGAGAGAGACAGAGAGAGAGAGAGAAGAGAGATGAAAAGGAAGAGAGCAGAAAAGAGATGAAAGAGAGGGAGGAGAAAGAAAGATGGGGGAGAGAGAGATATGAAAAGAGAGAGGGGGAGAAAGACATGAAAAGAAGAGGGAAAGAGGGGAGGGAGAGAGAGAAAGAGAGAGAGAGAGAGAGAGAGAGAGAGAGAGAGAGAGAAGAGAGAGAAACAGAGAGAGACAGAGAGAGAGAGAGAGAGAGAGAGAGAGAGAGAGAGAGAGAGAGGAGAACTAATAATACAGCATCATCTGAGTAGCACAGGTTTAGACAACTTTAGCAATGGCAGTGTAATAGATAGGGAGATGGGTTGGGCATTCTGTTTCCTTCGCTCAATTATCATAATAAGTTCTGTAATTTTAGGCTGTTTATTTATCAGGCAAAGGTAACAAAGGAGGCTGAGAAAGTGTTGTCTGGAGGCACCATGACAAAGCACCAGACAGAGAAGCAGTCACATGTGGGGAGATGAGCTGAGATGACTCGTTGTCAAGCACCTGATTATTCTTTTCAGTGTTTTTAGAAGAGAAAAAAAAATTAATCCTTCCTTCCACAAAATAGATGAGGAAGTGATAAGACTTTACTTGAGGGAATTTGAAGGACAACAAACCTGTAATGTATAGTCTTGACTTCTTATATGGCTATATGTCACTTTAATCATTTATGTAAACTTTTATGTACTTTTTTTAAAACAGAAATTAAGATAGAAAAAAATGGCACCATTTGGCTCTTACTTCCCTGTTTTTCTACCTGTTTATTTTTGGTGGTTTTTTGTTGTTGTTGTTGTTGTTGTTCATTTGTCTCTTTTCCAATTGTAGCCTGGCCTAAGCTCACTGTTTCTAGCATATTTTGTATCTCTGAGTGGCTAAAGAGCCAATTCTAATTGTATGCCCAGTTATGATCAGAATTCCAGTCCTTCAGAATGAGGTTCTTTTGAAGACCTACATTTAGCCTTATTTTTTTTTCTTTCTCAGACACAAACACTATTTTAAATAGTCATGGAGCTAAATTATTGATCCCTATTCCATGTTCGTATTGTCTGTTTTAACAGGCTTTTATCCTACTCATGTCTGCCTAGGAACCACTAGAAAAGGGGGGACATGATATTTAATGAACAGTACTTCTTTATTTGCGGGAATGTTTTAAATGACAGAATGCACATATATGAATTCTGAATTTTGATATATACATGGATATATGTATATATATATACACATATAGCTACACATATTTTTATACAATTGCAATAGGGAACTAAATTATAGCTCCCACCTTGATTATCTCCTTTATTTTGTTACATAAAACTGCATCATAAAAAAATCATTATCTAGAGATGATTATGTAGATTTATAGAATATAAGATAGTTGGGATATATGTCTATATGTGTGTGTGTGTGTTATACTTGAGGAAGAGAGCCTGGACCATAGAAAATTCTTAGTCTGGAAATCTCTCTCCATTGACACAGTTCACGAACACATTTGTAATTTATCATCAGAGATTTTCCAAGATCATTGGGAAACTACTTGGCTTGACCATTATCACATAACAAGTATGTGTCAGAGATAGAGTTTGAACTCAGATATTTCTCTTGTCCAAGTTGTATTCTGTATTATACTGTGCTGCCTCTCAATGTGTGTATACCTATAGAATATTTTTATTTTATCAGATATGTTGAAATATATTCAATTTAATTCAATAAATACTATTGTGCTTATACTATGTAGAAAACACTGTGCTATGTGATAAAAATATAGGTTATCTCAGCTAAATATTAAAAAATATGAAATAAAAGTGAAAGATTTAATATTCTAGATTTTTTTTCCTATACAATGCCAAGTGTCTAGATATTTCCAAATGTTCGGATACAGGATGTGATAAAAGCAAGACATTAAAAATATTGATTTTTTTCTGTTTTAGTCAATCAGCAAACATTTATTAGTCATCCACTATGTACTAGGAAATATGGGCAGGTAGATGGCATTGTAGATAGAATGCATGATATGGAGTCTAGAAAATTCATTCTCAGATACCAACTATGTGAGTCTAGATAAGCCCTTAACCTTGTTTACCTTAGTTTCCTCATCTGTAAAATAAGCTGGAGAAGGAAAGGACAATCCAATATATGCCAAGAAAACACCAAATGGGGTCACAAAGAGTCAGACACAATGAAACAACTGAACAACAATAAAAGCATGTGCTGGAAATTATGCTAAGTATAGGGGACATAAAGCCCCAAATTAAACAGAGCCTGCCCCCCAGGAGGTTCATGTACTTTGTAGATAGCCTATAAATTACTTTAATATATTAGGTTTGTCACCACCCTTCCTAGGGGAGAGAGATCAGATTAATTCCACTAGTATAAGTAGCATCTCCAAAGTGGGAACTGAGACCCTCTGTGGGACTATGGGTGTGTGGTCAACCAATTGACTTCCCATATTCCCTTCAGTCAGTCAGTCAATCAGCAGCAATTATTAATTTAGCATGTATCAGGTATTAAGCTTCCATTGAGATAGCAAATTGTGGGAATCTTCTACAAAACAATCATGCCTACTGTTACCCCCCAATAGTTCTCATTCTTTTCTCTCCTTTCTCAGTGCAAAACCTCAGGCTTCCCCCTTTGTAGTCTAATTTTGACCCATCATGGCAGTTATAACATTTCTTCTGGGGAGCTACACCCGTAGATAATGGTTAAATTTCCTTTTCCCCTGTCCAATATCCTGTCCAATCCCTGTCTTTTCAGGTAATCTTAGGGCATCAGGGAGCATCCCTTGGAATTTGGGGTCTATGCTTCAGTACTTTAGGATAGCAAGGAGTCTATGTCCCAAAAAGAAAAGAAAAAACAAAACAAAACAAAAAGAGGAAAAGACCTTTATGTATCAAAAAATATTAGAGTAGCTTTTTATGATGGCAAAAAAATTGGAAACAGAGGGAATATCCATCATTTGGATAATGACTGAATTGTAATATTTGACTATGATGGGGGGATCACTATTGTGCTATTAGAAATGATGAGAGGAATGATTTCAGAAAAATTCAGAAAGACCTATATAAACTGATGCAGAGTGAAGTGAACTGGGCCAGGAGATCATTATAGTGATAGCAGCAATATTGTAATGATAATCAACTGTGGAAGAGCTATTCTAAACAATATAATAACCCGAGACAATTCCAAGACTTATAATGAAAAATCTTATCCATCTTCAGAATGAGAAGTGATGAGCTTTGAGGGCAAATAGAAATATATATATATATTTTTCACTTTTTTGGGGGGGTTTGCTTTTTTGTCACATGACTAACATGGAAATATGTTTTGCATAATCTCCCATGTATAACTGAGATCATATTTACTCACCTTTTCAATGGATGGAGACGGGACTAAAAGAAGGGAAATAATTTGGAAGTCAAAGTTTAAAAAAAATGCTTTAAATAAACATTTTTAAAACAAGTCCTATTCTTTTCCCCTTTTATTTTTACATAGAAAAGAATGTGTTTTGTAGGATGAAAAGGCATGTATGAGGAGTGATTTTTATCATAATATCAAGATATTTTCTTTTATCCCAAACCCATCCTTCTTTTGAAACTCTATCTTTCTGTCCTTTTTAGGATTCCAAGCTCCCAGCTCTGGGATCATCATATACTCTTCTTCCCTTACCCCACACATTGAGTCCCTGGCAAAATCATGTCATTTCTACCTCCACAACACTTCTTGCATCAGTCCTTTACTCTCTGCACAGTCACTACCACAGTTCAGGCCCTCAATCACTTCTCATCTGAACAGCTGAAAGAGTCTTGGAATTGATCTCTCTGCTGCAGTCACTTAACAAACATTGATTAAATAGTGAGCTAGTCAACTAGCATTTACCAAACATTTATTATGTGCCAGTCACTATGATAAGTTCTGGGGATCCAAAGAAAGGAAAAAGTTCCTGTTTCAAAGAACTAAAATTCTAAGATGGGAAACAATATCTAAATAACTCGATACTACAAGATATATTTGTGTGTGTGTGTATGTGTGTGTGTGTGTGTGTGTGTGTGTGTGGAGAGAAAATAAAAAGAGTTTCTCTCTGTCTCTCTCTGTCTCCGTCTCCTTGGTCTCTGTTTCTAGGTCTCTGTCTCTCTCTGTGTCTTTGTTTCTGTCTCTTTCTGTCTCTGTCTCTATCTCTCCATCTGTCTGTCTCTCTGTCACTGCTTGTCTCTCTGTGTCTCTGTCTCTTTCCAGGTAAAAATAACTAATGTTTATGTAGTACTTTAAAAACAACATTTCGTTTTATCTTCAAAAAAAACTTGGGTGACAAGTGTTATTATATCTCCATTTTAAAAATAAGGAAATGGAGGTGTAGGTTAAATAACTTGCCAGGATCACATAGCTATTAACTATCTGAGGGTGGGATTTCAGATTCAACTGCACTGTACCTTTCCACCCATTCTCCCCACACATTTTCCAAAATTATTTTCCTAAAGTGCATGTCTGATCATGCATTGTCCTATTAAGCAACCTCCAATGTTTCCCTATTTATTGGTTTTAGAATTATGTATCATTTTCATCTCATTATTTTTAATTTATATTTTTGCATTAATTATATAATGTCCACAATTACTAGCACAGTATTAGATGAATAAAATTTATAAATAAGCAAATATATATGTATACATATAGAGTACATTATCAATATATAGATATATTTTATTACTTATATCAATAGGTGATTGAAAAGCTTTGAGACCACTAGTGTAGGGAAATCCTGCCTTTGGAAGCCCTGTAATTTATATTGTCCAGGGCACTGAAAAGAGCCTACTTTATAATATACAGCTAGTATGTGTCAGAAAGAATATGAACTTAGCTCTTCCATGTAAGCTTAGCTCTTCTTGATTCAAGACCAGCCACTACGCCATGCTAAACCTCCAACTCTGACTTAGTTTTACTTACATTTTGGAGACCCACTGACATTCGTAATTGATCTTAAGGATTATATATACCTACAAGCCCACTGAACAATTAGAATACTTTTTTTGTGAGATCAAGTTAAACTGACTATTTAGTTTATGTAGTCCCCCTTTCCCTTCCCCACTGATATTTTAATCGTATTCCATTAAATTCTTCCATTTTATTACTTTTTCCATAGGGGTGGGGAGAAAAGGGACATTGAATTCTGTCAAATCTGTTGTGAATATAAGCACAGCTTTGTGGCTGACAAAATTTAGTTGATCCAATTCTCCATGCTTCATTTAAATAGCTGAGCTCCATTGTGGTAGGATTAAGGCTCATAGGTCCTGCCACTCAAACTTTGTTAAGACAAACCCTCCTGATTCACACGTAATGTCCAATTTGCTTGTTTCACACAGAACCAGTCAAAGTCAATGGCAAATACATGCCAAATTCTTTAAACACACACACACATATAGTGTTGATACAGTCATATAGAGGACTTTCTCTGTAGGATTTCCTCCTTTTTTGTGGCAGATGAAACAATGGAGAGCAAATATCTGTTTCTTGGTAAATCCCTCTGATTTGAAAATGGGGACTGTTAACTCAAAGATCTGATTTGGATCAGGAAAAAAAGGAAACTTAAATAAATAGGATTTTTCTTCTAGGGTACCATTCTTTCCTTAGGCCAACTTGGACATGCCCAAGCAAGGACTTTAATAGGCTTTTAAAATAACTTCCATAATACAGTAGACCATACGATACTGTTTAGATTATTTTATTTCTATAATAAACCCTCATTAAGTATATTTATCTAATGATATGACAGAACTGAAAGGAAAGAGAACATAAAAAATATGTGCATGTGTTAAACATTAGTCCTCACAGCAGATTTATAAATAAATTACAGATAATTTATAGAATCATGCCATATTTATAATTACATGTTTAAAGCAATCTTCTTATGGTAATTGTATTGTATAGCCAACTCTAAGAAGGAAATTGTAAATTTATATGTCCAGAGTTTCATGGTATTTTCATGAGGACAAATGCAGAAGTCACAGTGAGTTGGAAAGCTGGAAGTTTAATGATACCAATTCCTCTAAGTATGTAGTCATCTCAGTACAGATGATATGACCAACATTTTGCAAAGATGGCATTACTTCATCTAACAAAATTATTTTCCAAAAAGGTTGTGTTATTAAAGAATCATCAGTCTTTATATAGCAAACTAGTACAAGATCAATGCTTTCAAGTTAACATAAAGCAGAATTACTTTCAATAGAGTGCAGGATTTCAAATGCAAGAATGTCTATATAGGAACTATACAAACTACAAAACAACTTCTGAAATTATTTTGTGAATTTAAATAAAAAAAAAACTAGCACAATGCCATAATATGTCCTATAATAATAATAAATAAGAAAACAAATACTCTTGTGATATGCTTTTAATGTTAATATGTTAATCCTCCTTTACAAAAACCTAGAACTGCACATCTGTCTACTTGTTGCTATAACAAATAGTTGAGAAGAAAGATTTCATTCTTCATCTAGTCTTTGCCATAAAAAACCTTTCATTTATATATTATTTTACAGTTTTACCTCCATTCAATACCTTGCTCCTCACACTGTGCAGTGGGCTAAGTCAAATGGTAATGATCACCTCTAATTTCTATAGGCAAAAAATCAAAGAAAAAATAAATGATTTGACCAAAGTTAGGATCTGGACTTGATCACATTTCCTGACTTCTAGGTCAGAGATTTTTTTCACTACATACTGTCTATCTTGTCAAAATTGGTTGGGTAATGAAATTAACTATCGAAAAGAGGTAAACTAATCAATGCTGATTATACATTCTGATATACAATCTCAAGAATAAATAAAACACAAGTCTCTTAAAACTATCAACAGCTTCCTTCAAAATCTATATGGTATTACTTATTCCATTTTTTCCCCAACTGGATTGAAAGAATATCTCCAATCAGATAAGGTGACTAGCTGCCAAAATTTTGTCTAAGCTACTATCTTCCCTATATTCCTTTATGACTTGGCAAAAATCCCACCTCTACAAGATACTTTCCCCCATAATCCGTAATGATAGTGCTTTCTCATTGAGATCATCTCCAATTTATCCTTTATATATTTGATTCATATATAGTTGTTGTGTGTCATCTCCTACATTAGACAGTGAATTCTTTGAGGACTGTTTTTTGTTTCTTTTATTTTTTTTTTCATCTCTTTAGTGTTCAGTACCATGGCTGTCATATGAGTGTTTAATAAATGCTTATTAATTTGACTTGATCTGACTTCCCTTGAACTTCCCACATACAACTTAACCTACTTTTTGCAGTTGGCAAAAAGAATTTCCTATATTCATCTCCCCAGGCTATAGATCGTATTCAAAAAGGCATTATTCAGACTGTTATCAGAACATTTTCATCCAGGTGAGAATTTTTTACATCACAGGTCACAAGGTTAGACCCTGAACCTTCATAAAATTATAAAATTACAGTGGTTGAGAGTTTAAAAGCATATCAGATTCTATCTAATTCAATTGATATATTAAAGAAATCTTTAAAATAACATACTTGGTAAATGTTTCTCTAACATCTGCTTAAAGACCTTCTAAGAGAAGGAACCCACCACCTTTTTAGATAGCTTATTCTCAGGCAATTCTGATTTTTAGGATATTTACCTTTATATCAAATCTAAATTTTCCCCTGTATAGTTTTTCTGCCCATTAATTCTGATTGTATATTCTCTGGAAAAATCAAACAAATATAATCCCTTCTCCATATAACAATCTGTTAAATTCTTGAAGATACTTATCATGCCCTCTTAGCTTAGGTTAAACATATTCAGTTCCTCCAAACAATCCTCATTTGACATAAACTTAAAACTTTTCAACATTTTGGTTATCCTCCTCTGGATGCTCTTCTGCTTATCAAAAACCTTCTTAAAACATGGTGCCCAAGATTACTGAGGCAATACAGATAAAGATATAATTTTAATAATCCAAATATAGTTACCATGTACCTAAAGTCAGACACACAACTTTCTGCTAGTTTTAAGACTGAATTTTTTTTAATAGCCTTTTATTTACAGATTATATGCATGGGTAACTTTACAGCATTAACAACTGCCAAACCTCTTGTTCCAATTTTGCACCTCTTACCCCCACCCCCTCCCCCAGATGGCAGGATGACCAGTAGATGTTAAGCACATTAAAATATAAATTAGTTACACAATAAGTATACATGACCAAAACGTTATTTTGCTGTACAAAAAGAATCAGACTCTGAAATATTGTACAATTAGCTTGTGAAGGAAATAAAAAATGCAGGTGGGTATAAATATAGGGATTGGGAATTCAATGTAATGGTTTTTAAGGACTGAATTTTTCCATCTTGAAGACAAGGATGAAACATCCAGTCACCTCGGTTTTATGATATTAAATTCAGGGATAAAAGAAAATTATTCATCCATAGATTAAGCTGTCTAGGGGATTCAGAAAACATTTTAAATAGTTGTTAGCAACTGTTAAATAGTTGAATAACATCATAATTATTCTATGATAATAGAATGTTATCATTCAACATTGAGCTTCAGTCACCTTCTATGAACATTTTCAACTATATCAGCTCATATAGACCCCCACTTATGGACTCATGGAGTATAGCATGTAGTACCAACTTCATATTTGATTACCATTTAAATGTAGCATAATGAAAACTAATGGAACCACAGACCCACAAAATGGAAGAAACTTATAGATTAAAGTTATTAATTTACAAATGAGGAAACCAATGCCCAGAGAAGATAAATGTCATGATCAATGGCAGACAGCATCAACATTTTTACACAATGGATTCTTTCTTTCTTTCTCTTTTTTTTTTCTTTTTTGTATCTATTTCTTTCTACTATACAACACTACTTTCCAGCATGAGATCTGAGGAGGGTCATATACAAAAGTAGTGGTTTTTCTACCTTGACAATATTTGCAGACAAGTAGATTTTCTCATTGGATTCACAAATAAGTCATTTTATCTGAAGGAAATAGATAAGATAATTCAGCCCAAGAAAAAGATAAGACAACTCAGTTCAAGACATAGACTTTACCTGAAATCTGTGGGCCAAATATATGAGCTCACATCCTAGAAAGAGGCAGGGCTAAATACCAGTCAGCTCCAAAAAAGGAACTAATTAGTCATGTGTATTCCACATTATTTTTCATAAGCAGCCTAATAGAATGGTACTAGAAGAAATCAGAAATTTGGAGGTGGGAGGGCAGATAGTATTATGGCAGTCCCCAGAGGTGAGAGACCCTTTTGCTAATAATCTATAGTATTGTTTGGGAGGTGGATACTGCCTTTAACCAGTCCTCTTCAATTTTTTTGTTCCTTGGCTGTGTATAGCTTAAACAATGGAGTTATACATGACCCCAAATTATTTCTGCTGTCACTATCTTAACTGTTAATTTGAAAGGAATAAGCTGTACTTGTAAATTCATCAACAACTATGAACTCACTAGGAAAATTGGAGAAATTATTTTCTATTCTTTTCAGAGAAGCCCAGTGGTGAACATAGAACCTGTAGACATGAAATAAATGTTAAATTTAGTTCTGGTCATGCTCTGACTTCCATTCTTAGCTTTGTTTTTATCTTTTTTTTTTTTTTTTTTTTGGCCATTCTCTGTATTTATAAGTTCTTTTAAACATTTTTACAAGAATTTTTTTTAAATACATGAAATTCCCTTATCTTTTCTTTTAATGTAAATCAACAAATCTATATGCTTTCAGATTGGTAATAAATATGCTATCCACTTACTGCCCTGTTTTTTAAAAGTTTTTCATTATTTATTCTTTATGCAATAGCCTATTAAACTTCCTAGTGGTTTCCCATAAATTAAAACAAATTGATTAATTGCATCAAATGCTTGAATAAAGAGCTTTTTCTTTAATGCAGTGGTTCAAATTGTTCTTTAATACACTGCATCTGAGTTGACACGTGTAGCTCCTCTTTGTCTAGAGAAATATTTGAAACAATAACATACTTTTCCAGACATATTACCTTTAATTTTAAAGGGCACCTCCAAAATACTTGTCTCTCAATTTCTCTTTGTCTCTCTCTTTCTCTTTCTTTCTCTATCTCTCCCCATGGATATCTATAAGTACAAAGATAAAGAGCTATAGATATACATAGATAGATAGGTATAAATAGAGATATGTTTAGAAACGCTTTTTCTTTGGAGATAAAGCTCTAGTCATATGACAACCAAGTAATTGGTGCCAATTCCTATATACATACAGCAACATGTACCTCTTAAGTTCCCATTGAGCCTTCTTTTAGACATGATTGGTGCCTACTTATTACTGAATGCATCCAATAAGTGTATATTAAGTACTCAATGTTTCTAGAGGACTGCTTCAGGTTTTGAGGAAGACAGAAGTTTTAAACAAAATGTGGCCTCAGTTCTCATAAAATTACATCTAGTATGTAGACAGGGTATCAACACATAACCATTATATACAATTATATCTGATAAGTACACCAGAAGGATCTGTGGCAGAGTCCTATTTGAGATCTAATGGAGTTTGCTGTTATCTAAGAAGAAGAAAAGGATTAGACTAGAAGAGAATTTAATGAATCTCTTATACAATTTGCTAATTAGGTGACTGAATCTCCACAAGATAAATATAGCTTAGCCTCAGTCAGGTAGTAAATACATATTTGGTTTCATTTTTATGAAAGGCATAGATCTATGTTGGTGTTTTTCTCTTCTTTAAAATAATAAAGGTTCTTTCCGGGAGAGAGGTTTCTTGGGGAGGTTTCTGGAAGCAGCCTTAGTTTCAGTTACAAGTAAATAATCACCCAAAATCACAGCCAGCTAATAAAAGTTCAGATCTTTTATTGTGTCCTTCAATATAGCCCGGTTAGTTTTCTTAGAGGCCTATCTTTCTGTTTGGTTCTAAGAGCTCTTGCAGCTTTGTTCTTTGCTCCTGCTTCTGCTTTTTTTAGCCTCCAGCCAGCACCAAGGTGGAAGATGAAAATGAATCTCTCTTGCCTCAGAGAGAGGGCTTGTGGGCTTCCTCCCGGAGTGCTCCTCTCCAACCCCAGTCAATGTTCTGAAGTAAGACCCCTCAAGCTGTAAGAGCTTCCTCTATATATATGATCTCCCAAAGGTTAACTCCTCATTCTAGAGGCAGGGCTTAAGGGAGATGTAAATTCAGATATCTCATACTAAACCGTGTGAACTCCAATGAGTATTTAAATATTTCTTGCTTCTATGAGCTCTCTAAAGGTGTGAACCCAAGCATCATTTCTATCAGTTGTACTTAGTACCTTATTTCAAGTTCTGACCCAAAATATCTCCTTCTAAGATCAAATCAACCATATTGAACCATGCTAAATTAGATAATTATTGTCTCTATCAATTCCAATGGCTTAACAGTTTGTAAAGATTCCAACAGATCTACACTTAGCTTTTTGTCAATTGTCATAGAATTATAGTTAAGATAACCATTCTGATTCTGAAATAAGAGGAACCCTGCTTTTGACCACTCTATGTTATTTTAAGCAAATGATTTAACCTGACTTTGGTTCCTATATATGTGAAATGCAATCAAGTTGGACTAAATAGGAAGTCCCTTCCATTGATAGATCTGCAATTCTATGACACAATCTATGACACAATAGATTATAGATATAATCTATATTATGTAATATAGAAACTCTGCATTTTTCGCGTTATGTATGAATTGCAGACTGATCCAACAAGTAGGATTCCAGCCATAGAGCTCCAAACACTGTTATGTTTGTCTTGAGATCAGTGTTGGTCAAAGAGGCCAAATCATCTAGCATTCCAATCGAGTATCATATATAAAAAGAAAAAAGGAAATGGTCCCTGTCTAAGCATATATGTCTATTGAAATCCTTTCCTCAGAGGTCTAGTGCAAATGATCTTTTTTCATGAAGCCTTCCCTGAAGAGCTTGTCATCATCAAACAAAAACATCTAGCTTCTTGATTTTCTCATAGCTTGTATCTCTACTTTATAATGAGTGTGTATTCCTTTGTATCTGAGATGTTTGCGTACTTGTCTTTTTTCTGTTAGGTTGTAAGCACAGTGAGAGTTAAATGTTATTAATTTATATATTCCTAATATTTAGCATAATACTTGACATATAACAAACCATAATACATATCGGTGATTCCAAAGTGATTGATAGAGTACAAGTCCATAAAAAGATTAAGACATCTATTAGAATAAATATTAACAAGATATTATTATGGCATATATGTATATATATTTTTGATTTATGAAGACCACCTACATGTCTTATTTTATTCAATCCAATTGAAAATTCTGTAAAGTTTGCTTTTTTTTTTTCAGGTAAGGAAATGGAGGATCAAATTAAAATTAAGTATTTATCTAAGATCACACTGTTAATAAATGGCAGTGTTAAAATATACATTCAGACCTTTTGATTTCATATTCAGTGGTATTTTAACTATTACATAGCAACAAACATGCAATTCTTTTGGAAAGTCAAAGTAGTCCTTTTTTTGCCTCAATTCTTACCTTGTCTTTACACTGAATGGATGTTCTCTCAAACAAACTGAGACTTGGAAAAGACCTTAGCTTAAAAAGCCAAGCCCTCTCACTACATCCAAAGCCATCTCTAGTCATACTGACCTATATCTTTCCACTGTATTCTATGGATTTTGGAGGAAAGAGTGAGGCTGATGACATAGCATGGGAGAGAATTGACTCACTTAAATCCAACTCACTTGCAAGTCATCATCCTCCTGATGTCATTGGTTCTTTTCAAGGACAAAGAATGAACAGAAATAATAGTAACAGCAGCAGCAACAGATATGTAGTAACAGGAGGTACTTGTGGAAAGGATAGGGGATAGCATTGTGGTTCCTGAAAGTAAAGTGGAAACTGTTCTCCATATTGAGAAATACATTTTGTTTTTACATATAAACACAATTCAAGGATGGTGAATCACTAGAATTTCATACTTAGAAGGCAGTTGTGGTACAGTAAAGAGAATACCAAATTTGTACTTCAAAATTGATTCAAATTCCAAATCACTACTTGTATTATCAAAGGAAAATTACTTAATTTGACTTGACCCTGGTTTTCTTACCTGCAATTCAGACTATTGAAACAGATGATCCCTAAAGAAAAAATCCCTTCCAGATCTACATCTCTAATGCTACTATTCTGTGACTCTAATGAACATCTAGTCCAATTCAATCTGGAAAAATATCCTATCCAAGAAATAACTACCAATGTTTGCTTGAATAAATGAAAAAAAATCGATAATTGAGAAGAGTATTTGTTAAGCTCTCTATGGCAAAATAATGCTGTTGAGTGCTTGCAAAACAAAAATATTTATTTTATTTTATTTTTATTTATTAATTCATTCATTCATAACAGAGGGGTGATCAAGGAAGCATATGTTGGTTTTGAAGATCACAGTTAGCTAGATTTTGTGGGCCATGAGAGGGAGTCACCAATTAGGATGGTGTGGGTTCCAGGTCATTAATTATAGAGCTAAAAGAGTTAAGGCCTCCAAAATAAAGGTTATTACCACAGAGAGACGACTTATCTGTCTAGGTAGCAAACTCTCTTTAGAAATGCTTTAATTCTTAGTAAGTTTTTCTTTAAATCAATCCAAAATTGGCCTTTTTGTAACTTCCACTCATTGCTTCTTTTTTTGCTGTCCTCCAGGGCCAAACAGAACAAGACTAATCCCTTTTCCACAAGACAGCCCTTCAAATAATTGAAAACAGCTATCATATACCCCCTGGGTTTTCTCTCCCCTAGGCTACACATCCCTAGTTCATCAACCAATCCTCTTTTCTCATTCACTTCTCAGCTCTTTACAATGTGGCTTCCAAACTCATCACTCACATTAAATTGCTTTCTCTAAAGTTCCCAATGATCTTTTAATTGTCAAATCCAAATGTCTTTTCTCAGTTCTTGTTCTTCATGAACTTCCTGCAGCCTTCTGAATTTTTGACTAAATTTTTCTCCTAGATCAAGGATTCTTAGCTTTTTTGGTGTCAGGGACGCCTTTGACAACTTGGCAAAAGTTTTAGCCCCTTTTTCAGACTTTTTAAATGAATAAAATAAAAGATATAAGATTCCAAAGGGAGCAAATTATTATAAAGTAAAGATTTTTTCCCATTTAACTTCAAAGACCCCCTGAAATCTATCCATGGATTCCTTGAGGTCAGTTACCCCAAGTTTAAGAATCCCTTTCAAGAATAGTATCTTCTCTCTGTTTTTTTTTTTTTTTTGTGATGGTTTTCTTTCTCTTAGTTCTCCTTCTACCTTGACTACCCTATCTCCATCTCTCTTATTCTAATCTGAACCTTCTTTCTTTCTTTCTCTATACCTTTTCTTTCCAGGATAACATCAATTCCAGATCTTTCAATTATCCTTCTGTAGATAACTCCCAAATCTAGACATACAGTCCAAATCCTCTAAAGATCCAATTCTGTCCATATCCTTGTATATCACAATGGATATTTCCAAGTGGATTTCTAATAGGACTTCCAACTCAACTAAATCCTTTATATTTTGCCAAAACAGGTCAGACTTCCCTAAATTTGTCAAGGATGCCATCATTTTTCCAATCACCATATTCACAACCTCACTATTATTGTCAACTCTTTATTTTCTCTTATTCCCTTTATCCAATTAGCCACCAAATATTATTGATTTTACTGCCACAACATCTTTGAATTCTTCCTCCATTTCCCCCCATTTTTCATATCCACCCACTTAATTTAGATTTGCATAATTTCATATCTGGTCTTTTCTCTTTTTAATCCATTCTCCACAAAACTTCAATTGATATTGATAAAGCAGAGGTCCAATCATGTTATCTTCCTGCTTAGTAACTTACTAACTTTAGTTTCTACCATACAATGGAAACTCTTTTGTTAGGTGTTTAAGAGCTTTAACTATTTGCCTTCAGTCTTCATTCCTAGATACAAAATACTCTCTCTTATGCACTCTTTGATCAACTAAAGTAGCTTACTTGTGGTTCCTTACAAACAACATTCAATGTTTCATCGCCAGAGGCCATCCACCAAGATTGGAAGGCACTCCTTCCTCACTCTAACTTTTAGAATCCCCAGTTACATTCAAAACACATCTCAAAAACTAGATATTAGATGAAAAGCCTTTATTCTATACTTACGCTATTGCCTTGCTATCCCTAAAATAACCTAATATTTACTTTTTAATGCATTTTATGTTGACTTCTATGTATATATATTTTCTCCAATAGAAGTAAACTCTAAAAGGACCAGAATATTTCATTTTTTTGATCGAGGATCCCCAGAACCCCATCAGAGTCCATAGTATATAGTAAATGATAAAGGATTGTTTGTGAATTGATTGACTGATTGACATGGAATAAACTTACTGTACTGGATGGAAACTGAGTCTCTCATCTAGTATGTTAAACTTCCTAGTTTTAAATCCTCTGAAAATCTGACAGTCATATCATTCAAACTTTTATCCAAATCATTGACAAAAATAAGTAAGAATCTCTTTCTTTTGGACATTCTACAGAGATTTTCTTCCAAAGTAACAATGTACCACTACAGACTATCCTTTGGGTTCCCTTCCATTCAAGGTATACCACATATATCAAATTATGTCCCTAAAAATATCATAAAAGATGTTATTAACTAAGAGGCTAAGATGAACTAGTAATAGTAACAGCACTTTATATAGAAAGCACTTATTCTATATATTTCATATATATATTTCATAGACTACCTGAAAAGTATTCTATTTTTAGATAAGAAAACTGAAGCAGACACCGATTAAGTGACTTGTCCAGCATCACCTAGCTAAGAAGTGTCTGAGGCAGGATCTGATTTTGAGTCTTTCAGATCCAGCACTCTATCTACTACATCACTTAGCTCCTGTCTGCAACTGTTATGGGATATAATACTCCTTTGAAGACTCTAAAAATAAAATTAAATGAAACTGTCAGTTTCACAAAAATTCCACCTTATAAATTTTGCACATTTTTTCTTTTCTACTCAAGTCCCTAAAATTTTCTCCTATTCTTTTCTTATGTTCCTCTACAATATTTGGCCAAAAAAAAAAAAAATAGAAAAGATCAGAATGTGCTGTGTACAAATGTCCATAGAAGAAAAAGTAAGAGGGGATTTATCAGAGAACAATAAGGCATGAGATTATCTTTCATCAATCTTGATTCTCACTAGATCCTATTTAGGCCACGTGCAAGAAGGTTGGTAGTGATTTGCATGTATAGGGAGGACCATTTCTTTAAGAGTAACCACAGACTTTTGTGGAGGCAGGAAAATTTAAAGGATGCATTCTTGGGTTCCCTTCCAGCCCTTGGTTGCTATAATCTTCACATTTAAATCTTTATTTGGGACATGAGGCATTATAATTGACAGACTTGACAAGCATTCTAGTTTCATGGGCTGCATGTCAGGATTCCTGCCCTATATTTCCATATCGCCAAGCACTTTCAGTTTGTCCTTGAACTAATTTTAAAATCTCCCTGGATTTCAGTTTCCCCATCTTTATCAGAGGTCTGGCTGTACTTTTCATGAACATACTATATATGCACAGTTCTGCAGTGTGCTCCCTCTGGAGCTCAATTCCTGGGAGATCTCTTCCCTCTTGCCCTGTCCCCCATATTAGTATCCACTCAAAAATGCAATGGGGAGGAGAAAAATATTTTGCAAATTAATTCCCATCTCTAATTCTCACCAAAGTCTGAGTCAAGATAACACAAAAATAACCTGAGTTTACAGAAGTACAGAACCACAGAATCTCAGTGTTAGAATGGATCCAAACTGTACCTAACATTTACTTTAAAAAATTTTGAGTAAAAAAAAAAAAATCAAACAAACTGATTGTATGGTATTCTGTAGGCCGTTTTGATTACCTAGAATTTTGACTTTAGGATTCCCTTTTGGCAACATATAGAACCAGTAGCCAACATTTGCTTGCGATCTACTGACAAAAAAAAAAAAAAAAAAGTACTTTGGGCTTTGAGATATTTTTACTGTTAACCCCATAAATTCTGTGCAATCAGTATGTTTTAATTAATTCCTAGAGGGAGAAAAAAGTGCAGAAACCCTGTTAGGAATTAATTGTCATAAATACAACCGAGATTTGAAATAATAGAGCAATTCTACATAGTGCTGATGTATTGGGGAAATCAAAATTTATTTCTTGGACTGAGTTGAGATCAAACAAAGGATCCGTAGTGTTCCATGTCTGAGTGAGCCCAGATGTAATTGATAAAGGTAATCAGACGGTGCCAGGTTGTTTTAAGAAGGCGATTAAACTCAAAATGTCTGAATTCAAAAACAGGTTAGATTATTTTTCACCCAGGGCTTTAGAAAGGCACAGTCGGCATGTGTGATCTTGTCCACATTAATTTTTATTGCCACGGTCAAATAGCAACATAGGCCTGAAGCCCAGGAAGAATTTTCTTTCTTTATTTGACTTGCTCATAAGGAATTGGCTCCCTTAGTGAGGCCAAGGGAAAAGAAACTAGTTTGGGGAAATAAGGAATTTTCACAGGAAAGAAAAAAAGTTTGAGGTAAACATATGGTTTAAATGCTCTAGTCTATTTCAGATCAAGCTGAGAGAGTTGAGATCTGTTGGTTCAGAGATCCAGTTCACTGCACATTCCTACTGTGCCTGCCTACTAATTGCATCCCATGTTTGTCAATCAAATATTTGCAATTAACAAAAATATTCCCTTAAGAGACGTATAACAGAGCTGGCAAAGGATCCATTGCTTTGCCATGAGAACTCACTGCATAAAAATAAAATAAAATATGGTATTAAAAATATTCTGCTGCTGATGACACTTCTAGACACTTCCAGTCAAAACATTAACAAGCAGAATAGGTGACATGGGGGTTTTTCAAAGGGATTTTGTTCAAAGAATGGAAACTTTGATCTTAGTGTCTCTGACCCATCCTCCACCTCTGATTCTTCAGTCTACAAGTATATATAGTGGCTTAATTTGACTCAGTGCATAATTTGCCTAAGGATAAAAGTTGATGTAGATTTTTTTTTAAACTCTAATTTTACAAATGCTTTATTCCCACTACCACCTTCTCTCCTCCGTTTCCTACCCCACCAATCTAACACACACATACTTAGGTTTCAAGAGGAAAGACTAAGGAAGAAACTGACTAGCATATTAAAAACAAAGCAATGTTCTGAAGGAACTAGTTTATAAATAGGTAGAAAGGCTAATAATTTGGTGAGAATCGAATACCTTTTGCAGGCAACAGCAAAGCTTGGCAGACATGTACTATTGTTTCTGACATCAATTTTACATCTGAAGGTGGTGTTTGAATGCTTGTGTCATTGGGGTTTGACTCAAACAAAGTTCTATGATAAGAAATGATCAAACAAAGCAAACACAATCCCTTCCTGGCCTTTCAGAGAAAGTCCAAACATAATTCCACAACAGGGATATAACATTCAAATCAACTACAGTACTTTTGTAATTACATTAAACCCCTCAGCCACAGAAATGCTATTGAATTGGAGATGCTCTGTGGTATTCCCTAAGAAAGGACTCTGCAGCTGCCTGATTAACAAAAATCAAGTGCAAGCAAGACAATATCACTGGTTGCAAACAGCCTAGCCAATACAAAGAAAAAACCTTTGGAAGCATGTGAGATTGAGAAGTGAGACTAAGGTTACTTGGGGGTCATTGGAGAAAATGTATTGGTGAGCCAAAGGGGTAATAAAGGAAGAAGGGGAAGATCACATCTTAAATATCTGTTTCTCATTTATAAAAAATAGGCTTGAACAGGAACAACCTGGAAGAGATGAATCCTTGTAAGAGAACTGAGAAAATTTTATACATACATGTGTACACACATGCATATGTGTGTATCCATGTATGGTATATTCACTATGACATATATACATATAGGATATATATATATATATATATATATATATATATATATATATATATGTGTGTGTGTGTGTGTGTGTGTGTGTGTGTGTGTGTATACACTTGTGTTTATATCCATCATCCCAAAAAATTTCTCTTAAGAGTAGACCATTTGTTTCATTGTTTATATACAAACCTTTTGGACAGCACAGAGGTCAAATGAGATACCATGGCCAAGGATTTCATCACCTATTGGCCAAGGTCCTCATTTTAAATCTCTCCAGACTTAACAAGGATGGTCCTTGGACAGCAATCATAGCCTGTTGCCAAGTCACATTTGAAGCTTTTCCAGCTTGATAGATTCTTCTAGAGCTAACATAAGCTTAAGAACACCGGTCAAGTCCCTTCCATGATTAATTATCAGAACAATTTTTCCAGAATAATAGTTAGAAATATAATTATTACTGATAATAATAAACAATTCCAGGTCTTCACAGCAAATCTAGCAGTCTTGAAACACATGAAGTCCCTAATATACATCATTGTGCTTGGCATTCCCTTACTCTATTGATGCTTCCTACAACCATCATTATATGGATAAACTTTGTTCTGCCTATAAATTTGATAGACATCCAATCTCTGCTTTTTCTAAAGTTACTTTGAGGGTTTGAAAGAGATTCTAGTTCCATAGGATATAAATAGGGCTAACAAGTGGAAATTAAAGCTCTCTAACATAGAATAGTCTATCACTGGAGGGTTATTAACTGAAGGCTCATTGGTCATCACGTTCAGGGATTTATGGTTTGAATAGGAGTTGTGCTATTTGATTTCTGAGATTCCTTCCAATTATACAATTATATGATTCTTTCAAAATATAAACATGGAGCGAAGGACAATATAGGGATACATTCATTTTATTTAAATTTTAAAAAGCATGGTAAATTTGGTATTGGAATATATTTTTACATATTGATTGAATTTGACTGAAAACTAGAATATTTGGTCAAATAATCCTAAATCCCCTTTAACTAAGCCATTGTGAATTCACTAATTTACTGACCTGTAATAGTATTAGCTGGGATTGGGGGTGGGGGTCATTTGGTAGATAAAGGATTTAGGTTCATATCTAAATTCTGCTACTTCTATGACCTTGAACAGCTCCCTCAGTCTCTCTGAGCCTCAATTTATTCATCTGTAAACAATAAAATGAGGACTTCTAAAGTGAATTTCAATTCTAATATTTCATAATACCATCTAAGTTGTACAAATGAGGTTTTTTATATATATGTATACATATACATATATGTATGTATATAAGCTAAATGAAATAAATTAATGTAATAAAGTTTCATCATACCATAAGAAATAAAAAAGATGATTTCAGAGATATCTGGAAAGATTTATATAAACTGATACAAAAGGAAAACCAGGAGAATAATTTATGCAACAGAGTTGTAAATACAAACAATTTTGAAAGAGGAAAACTTTGATTTAAAAAAAAAAATGAACCCACATGATTCTAGAGTAGTTAGAATAAAGGATGTTATCCACTTTTGAAGAGAAATGAAGGAATCAGGATATTGAATAAAACATGCATTTGTGTAATTGCTAGTGTGGGAATTTGCTTTACTTAACTGTAATTTTGTGCCTTGGGTGTTATTATTATTATTATTATTATTGCTATCAGTTTACAGTTGGGGGAAAGAAGATGCTAGGGAGAAGAGAATATAGAGATAGAATCCCACCCTTTCCATAACACACACACACACACACACACACATACACACACACACACGAGAATAGAAAAAGGACTAGCTAGATAGCTTGGAGAGTTACATGTTAAATTTATTAAACACTTAAAAAGAAAAGCAAGTTTTATATAACAGAAATTCAGTTTCAGGGAAAATTCTTTCCTGTTCTACAACATATATGGAAATGCTCATGTAATTTGATGTTTGTTAAGTTCAGATTTAAAAAAAAATTCAACGAGTGTCTTGTCCAAGGTCACACAGTTAGTGGTAGAGTCAGGAATATTAATTCAAATCTCCTGTCTCTCAGAGAAAGGAAAATGATATTTTCTGTGCATTCTTTTTCCTTCAGATCATTTAAGTGGACACAGGCTTTTTGAGTTTGCCATTCATAATCCAGTCCTTATTTTATCCTTTCCCTTTTCTCACTCTTTCCTCTGACCCCTGCATTAGCCTCAGTGGTGAAGAAACCTAAATACCAAAACATAGTGGTGGGTTGAAGAAATGCTGGGAAAGTCCTCAAACACAAACACCTCTGTCTAGTCCTTGCTTTTGCAGTTACTTTAGGAAACACATCCAGTCCCTGTAGTAGCTGGTTCTCTGGCTCCACTAACTAGGGATCAGAAGGTTGGGGTCAGCACAGTTTGCAAAGGGAGGGTCGGGGGAGATTCAGAGATGGGTTTCAAGTACAGCAGGCATTCTGGGGCACTTCAAGGGAATTGTTTTGTTTGGGCAGGGACCACATCCACTCTTTCTTCTGCCCTACCCTCCTCCCTAGCAACATACACACATCCTAGTGCTTGATATAATGCACTGTATATGGGGGGTGCTTTAGAAATGCTGACTTGACTGCCTCGAGGAGAGAAAGCAGGGCCAGCCCAAGTCATTATGTTAGTTTGGTTCTGGTGTTCAAAAGCATTAAAGTTCAGGCAATGGAGTTGTGAGTGCAAGGGTTGGGCTTCCTGGTGTTCCATCACATCGGGAGATCAGGAGTTATTGTGTAGGAAGGTGACTTTACCAGTGGAGTCCATAGAGAACTACAGTAACAGGCTGCAGAGGTTGAAGACTTCTCCATTCCTGCTTTGGTGTGATTAATTGAAAGATGCCTGAACTGACTAGCCTGGAGTAGTAACCTTGACATCCCTGAATCTTTATTTATTTATTTTCTCAAGCATCCCATCACTGAATTTCACAAGTCCTCTCTCAGGGAGAGGTATTATGGTATGGGAGAAAAGCATGCTGGATTTGGCAGGAGAGGATCCCGCACTCCAATAACAGCTCTGCTTTTTACTATCTACATATCTTAGAAAAGTTGTTTAATCTCCTTCTTTCTTTATTTGTAAAATAAGAAGATAAGAGTAAGTGAATTTTCCTGATCAAAAGCTTCAATGCTATGATCCTTCCCATACTAAAACCATGACTCACAAGCAATGTTTACATAGCAATAATTCACTCCTTCGTGCTATCATTCATATATTTATTAAGCACCAATTATAGACAGCTCCTGTCTGAATTTACAGTAAAGAAGATTTGAATTCACATCATTCCACTGATACATAAAAGCTAACCATGAGAAAAAAAAATCACTTAACTTTTAAGTATCTCAGACAACACCCTAGGATTCAACTCCTAAGTCAAAGGTCATTATCTGAGGCAGAGGGAGTTCTTCATGCTGAGAAATCAAAGTTGTTCCACATATTTAAAAACATGGAGTTCAAATTTAACAAGTCAGAAACCCAAGGTTTGGAATTTTACTTTTCATTTTATCTTGTTTTCTCATTAATATGCTTATCCTCCTCTTTTACATCTCATGATTTAAAAGAAAAAAAAATTTGCAACAAATTTGTAGAAACGAAAATGTTACTTGTCATATTGTCACAATATCATTTTCAAAAATATATTCCCATGCTGTATCTTAAGTTCATTGCCTTTCTCTCATACCTTTGGGAAATCATGTTTGGTCAATGCATTCTTCAGAGTTCTTAAGTTTCTCATGGTCCTTTATCATTATAGTTGTTATTTTATAAATTATTTTCCTACTTCTGTTCACTTCTTCAGTTTGCATCAATTCATATGACTCTTTCCAGATTTCTTTTCATTAGTTTATACAGCACAATATTATTCTATTACATTTATATGCCATAATTTGTTCAGCAACTTCTAATAGATAGGCAATCTCCTTAGTTTCAAGTTCTTTATCAGTAAAATATGAGATTTATAAATATTTTTTGCATGCATGGAATCCTTTCCTTTTATCTCTTCAGAGTATAAAATTTGGATTTTGGATGATTTGTTTACTTCACAAACTATATGAAATCATTCATTTAAAAACACAAGAAACTATATAAGTTGATGTAGGAAGTACATAGCTGCTATTTCCTCAAATTTTAGAAACTTGCCTCATGAAACAACAAATATGCCAATTAGAGCCTCATCAAAGTTTCACAACTGGTTTTCTATTATCATAGATTTGAAGTTAATTGTTGACTACAATTTGGCTTTCCAGTATATGGCCTATATTCTCTCAAATATCTTTATAAAAACTCTAAAATCTCTGAACTATCCTAATGACTAAAGTTAAAATTAGAAAGAGGAATATCTGATGCTACTCACTAGTTGTGATTTCTAAGAAGTTCTTCTAAGAGGAATTCTAGAAAAAATGAAATTATTCATTAGAATATGGGGAGAAGACAACTGCAAGGTGGATCAACTGATGTATTAGTTTTCACTTTTGGATATATGACATTTTCTAAGGGGCAGAAATAGAAGGCCTGTAGGCTCAGAGATATTATATTTAATGATACTCTAGAGCCTCTCAGGACAGCTCTCTGGAGTTTTTTCTTAATGGGATGAATCATGACCTTTGCCTTTCTTATAGTAAACATCTAGATTGATTATTTTCTGATATGGAAATGGCCCATTACACTATACAATTTCAAAAAAATTTAGGAAACTTTTTGCCTATCTCACTCTCAAACCATTCTTTGGCAGTCAGAAGAATCCCAGAAGAATTTGAGTAAAATAATTGATCATGGAATCAAGATGAGTCAATAAACATTTTTTAAGTGCTTACTGTATTCCAGGTATTGTGATAAATGATGGAGGTACAAAGAAAATTAAAAAGAAGTCTCAGAAAAGGAATTGATAAAAAGAAGTATGTATAGAATGATTTTGCATACACACATAAACACATATGGTAGTCATCTCTGTGGCAAGGAGGGAGAATACAAAAAAGAAATTTAGATGATAACTTTATTTTACATTAAAAGGGAAAAGCACACTGTACACAATAGATGTACAGTTTTATGTGCAATCATTTTAAAAATCCCACTATTTTATGGAAATGCTTGTTTTATTTTATAAATTAAAAAGAAAATAAATCATTTTTAGAAGCCTCTGCAACCAAAGATCTCACAATATAATGGGGGAAACAATAAAAAAAAAGTTATGTACAAGCAAAATTTATGCAGAACAAATTGGAGATGATCAACATCGAAGACACAGTCTCCTTCATTTACTGTTACATCCAAAATGAAGTTTTTTCTAGACGTCCTCTTGATATTCCCAACAACTAGATCACTATCTTTCACTTAATGAAACCTTGTTTCTTTTTGAATAAGGGGACAAGGAGATAATATTAATCAAGCAATCACAAATAAAAATTTCAATTGGAAATATAACAGTATTTAATAGCATTGATGTATTTTATTATATTTAGAAGTAGAAAACATAATATAATTTTCATGGTAGCTCAGGAAGCTTCTCCCATATTGGAAAGATTTTGCACATACTCTTGGTAACAAGCTGGCTCCTTTCTGAGGACAAGACTAACTGAATATAGAAGGGCTTATCTCCAGAATGTTGGCCACTGAGTTATGATTTCTTTCGGTATGAATAAATTCCCATGAATAAAAGAAAAATTCATAACAGCCCACCAATTCTTGCAGCCCAATTTCTTTCAATGGTGATAGCGCAGGATGAAAGAAGTGGTTCCTACTGTTCTAAGAATAAGAATGTTTCAGTTCATCCATAAACATTAAATTACCTGTTGAGGCTCATATGTTTGAATCTAGTCCCGTGACCTATAAGTAGACAATGCTACTATACAAGCTTAGACATACAAATCAACATTTTTTTTTTTTTGGTTACACATGAAATCAGAAATCAGGAAGTAGCAGTTAAATGGAAGGATGAGTCATAAAGGATTCATGGAGAGGTAAATAATGGAGTTGGTTTATTATATATACAAAGGTCACAGAGTTAATACATCATGGTTATCTTATATCAAATTGTTTGTGATGTACATTTGGAAAATGACTACCATGAAGAAAAAAGTAACTCTATGTGCTAATGCCAAAGGATGAAAAGATAGGAAACTTTTTTGAACAGTTCAACAACAGCATCCAACTTAGATAAAAATATGTTTCCATACATATTAACTTCAAAACAAACTTTGATATGGAGAGGATGGGGGCAAGGTAATAAGAATTTATTAAGTGCCAACTTTATGCTAGGTACCATCCTAGTCCTAAGCACTTTTAAATTTGAATGATTATTGAATTGTCCTAGCAATTTTGGGAGGTAGATGTTATTATTATTCTAATTTTACAGTTCAGGATACTGAGGCAGACAGGTTACAATTGCTTAGTGTCACACAGCTAGTAAATTTCTGAAGTTGATTTGAATTGAGGTTTTATGATGACTCCAGGTCCTGCACTACCCAGTTACCTCATGGCATGGAAAGGTCTGTTATTTAGATTTTGATATAAATTGAAATAAGTAAGTCAACAAGCATTTATTAAATATTTACTATGTGCTAAGTTCTGAGCATAAAAATATCCCTGTTCTCAAGAAGTTAATGCTCCAACAGTGAGGATAACATGCAAACAGTTTTGTTCAAATAACATATACATAGGATAAAGTGGAGATAATTGTAGAAGGATGGGACCAACATTTAAAAAAATGAGAGGCCAAGATGGCGGAGAAGGCACATGCGACTTTCTAAGCTCTTCTCTTACCCTCTTTATCAATATTATATCGAGCCCCAAAAATAGTCTTGACTGCTACAATTCATAAAGATAAGAAATATAACAACTCACCAGCCAAAGAAAATCTGCAGCCTCACCAAAAAAGGTTTGTTCCGGGGCCAGAGGGGAGATCAGCGTAGACTGGGAGAGAAATTAGGTTCTGAGGAGAGCCTCAAACCGAAAGTGAAAGCACAGATCTCAGAACAAGCTCGCAGCCCAACCCGCAATATGGGGCTTTTCCTTGGGGCAGTTCTGAACCTGCACCGCAGGAGGGCACAGCCCAGGTAAGCTTGTAATCTGCAAAGTGGGGGGCTCGGCTTGGGGCCATAGAGCTTTCACAGGGTCGATTTGCAATCAGGCAGAGATGTTGGGGCAGAGAGGTTGGGGCAGAGACTGCTGGGCAGAATTCTGGTAGCATCTGTGGTGGTTTCCGGTCAGCTGCTAATACCCACAGCCCCACAAGAGGTTCTGGCCTGGGGCAGTGACACTTTCACCCCTTAGTCTCTAGCCTAGGGCGATCGCAAACCCATACAGCCCAACTGGGCACTTCCATAGCTCGGCCAGTGCTGAATCCACCTCCTGCTGGGGGAAGGGAAAACTCTCACTCAGAGCACTCCCATACCTTGGAGCAGGAAACCGGTTTACATCTCTCCTGTTCTGCAGAGGAAGCTAGTAACCCCTTTGCCTAGGAGGCATACCCTAAAGGCTTTAAAACATGAATAAAAAGATGAAAGGAATGATGGACAGCTTCTATGCAGAAAAAGAGCAGGTCAGCAAACCTGAAGAGACAGCAAATAGCAAACATGCACCAGACTGTCCTCTTTTACATGATGCTCTCATAGAAGAGACCATTAAAAGTCTCAAAAGAGAGTTAGAAGATAAATGGGGAAAGGAAAGAGAAGCCTTACAAGAGAGCAACAACTTCCTGAAATACGAATTGGAAAAAGTAAAAAAAATCTCAGGAAAGTAAGAATTGAGAATTGGAAAAAATAAAGAATTCACTAGAAAGTAGGATTTGTGAATGGAAAAGACAAAGAACTCCCAAGAAAGTAGGATCAGTGAATTGGAAAAAGAAAATAATTCACTAAAAAATAAAATTAGTAAAATGGAAAAAAATTCCATAGATCAAAACAATTCATTTAAAAACTCAATTGGACATATACAGAAAGAAATATAAAAAGCTAATGAAGAAAATAATTCTTTAAAAATTAGAACTGAACAAATAGAAACTAATGATTCATTGAGACAGCAAGAATCTGTCAAGCAAAAACAAAAAAGTGACAAACTGGAAAAAACCATGAATTATCTACTTGCAAAAATGACAGACTTGGAAAATAGATCTAGGAGAGATAATCTGAGGATTATTGGACTTTCCGAAAATTATGATGAAAAAAAGAGCCTAGATACTATTTTACAAGAAATCATCAAAGAGAACTGCCCAGATGTAATAGAATCAGAAGGTAAAATAGGCATTGAAAGAATTCATTGAACACCTTCTGAAAGAGACCCTAAAATAAAAACCCCAAGGAATATTGTGGCCAAATTTCAGAACTATCAGATTAAGGAAAAAATTTTACAAGCAGCCAAAAAAAAAAAAAAAACAATTTAAATACCGAGGTGCCACAATAAGGATCACCCAAGATCTGGCTGCCTCCACATTAAAGGATCGGAGGGCCTGGAATCTGATATTCCAAAAGGCAAAAGAACTTGGAATGCAGCCAAGAATAAACTACCCAACTAAGCTGAACATTTTCTTCCAGGGAAGAAGATGGACATTTAATGAAACAAATGAATTCCATTTGTTTCTAGGGAAAAAACCAGAACTAAACAAAAAATTTGATCTCCAACCATAGAACTCAAGAGATGCAGAAAAGGTAAAAAGAACTCTTAAGAATTGTATTTCTGTTGTGGATATACAAAAAAGAATACATGTATAATTTGATTTTACTGATATAACATAAAAAAAGGGAAGTAGATATGGAAAAGGGATGATGTTAGAATAAGGTGGGAAGGAGGGATAAAAAGAGGGAAACCACATCCCACGAAGAGGCAAAGGAAATTTATCATATCTGAGGGAATTTAGAGAGGGGGAGGAACATTGTGTGAATCTTACTCTCATCAGAGTTGGCTCAAAGAAAAAATAATTGACATTTGTTTTAGAGAAAATTCTCTCTTGCCTCATTAAAAAGGGGGAGAGGAAAAGAGGAAAGAAAAAGAGTAATAAAGGAAGGAAGGGGAAAAGATTCAAAGGGGGGGAGGGATTCTAAAGGGGGTAAGCATCGTGATATAAGTGGGGTACATAAATTCAAAAAGGGGAAAGAGGGTTGGGGGAGGCAAGAAAAAGTAAAGCATAATCTGGGGTTATTAGGATGGCAGGAAATACAGATTTAGTAATTCTAACCGTAAATGTGAATGGGATGAACTCCCCCATAAAGAGGAGGCAGATAGCAGACTGGATCAAAAGTCAGAACCCTACAATATGTTGTTTACAAGAAACACATTTAAAGCAGGGGGATACATATAGAGTAAAGGTAAAAGGCTGGAGCAAAATCTATTATGCTTCAGGTGAAGTCAAAAAAGCAGGGGTAGCCATCCTTATCTCAGATCAAGCAAAAGTAAAAATTGATCTAATTAAAAGAGATAAGGAAGGAAACTACATCCTGCTAAAGGGTAGCATAAACAACGAAGCAATATCAATATTAAACATATATGCACCAAGTGGTATGGCATCCAACTTCCTAAAGGAGAAGTTAAAAGAGTTGCAAGAAGAAATAGACAACAAAACTGTAATAGTGGGAGATCTCAATCTTGCACTCTCAGAATTAGACAAATCAAACCACAAAACAAATAAGAAAGAAATTAAAGAAGTAAATAGAATATTAGAAAAATTAGGTATGTTGGATCTTTGGAGAAAATTGAATGGAGATAGAAGGGAATATACTTTCTTCTCAGCAGTTCATGGAACCTATTCAAAAATTGACCATATATTAGGACATAAAGACCTCAAAATTAAATGCAAGAAAGCAGAAATAGTAAATGCTTTCTTTTCAGATCATGATGCAATAAAAACTACATTCAACAAAAAGTTAGGGGGAAATAGACCAAAAAGTAATTGGAAACTAAACAATCTCATCTTAAAGAATGATTGGGTGAAGCAGCAAATTATAGATACAATTAATAATTTCACTCAAGATAATGACAATGATGAGACATCATACCAAAATTTGTGGGATGCAGCGAAAGTGGTAATAAGAGGGAATTTTATATCCTTAGAGGCTTACTTGAATAAAACAGAGAAAGAAAAGATTAATGAATTGGGCTTGCAACTAAAAAAACTAAAAAAAGACCAAATTAAAAACCCCCAATCAAATACTAAATTGGAAATTCTAAAATTAAAAGGAGAAATTAAAAATATTGAAAGTAAAAAAACTATCGAACTAATTAATAAAGCTAAGAGTTAGTTCTATGAAAAAGCCAATAAAATAGATAAGCCTTTGGTAAATCTGATTAGAAAAAGGAGGGAGGAAAATGAAATTAGTAGTCTTAAAAATGAAAAGGGAGAACTTTCCACCAATGAAGAGGAAATTAGAGAAATAATAAGGAGTTATTTTGCTCAACTTTATGCCAATAAATTTGATAACCTAAGTGAAATGGATGACTACCTCCAAAAATATAGACTTCCCAGACTAACAGAGGAGGAAGTAAATTGCTTGAATAGTCCCATTTCAGAAAAAGAAATAGACCAGGCAATTAAACAACTCCCTAAGAAAAAATCCCCAGGACCAGATGGATTTACATGTGAATTTTACCAAACATTTAAAGAACAATTGGTCCCAATGATATATAAATTATTTGATAAAATAGGGAATGAAGGAGCCCTACCAAATTCCTTCTATGGCACAGACATGGTACTGATACCTAAACCAGGTAGGTTGAAAACAGAGAAAGAAAATTATAGACCAATCTCTCTAATGAATATTGATGCTAAAATCTTAAATAAGATATTAGCAAAAAAGACTACAGAAAATTATCCCCAGGATAATACACTATGATCAAGTAGGATTTATCCCAGGAATGCAGGGCTGGTTCAATATTAGGAAAACTATCAATATAATTGGCCATATTAATAACCAAATTAACAAAAACCATATGATCATCTCAATAGATGCAGAAAAAGCATTTGACAAAATCCAACATCCATTCCTATTAAAAACACTTGAGAGTATAGGAATAAATGGACTTTTCCTTAAAATAATCAGCAGCATCTATTTAAAACCATCAGTAAACATCATATATAATGGGGAAAAACTGCAACCATTCCCAATAAGATCAGGAGTGAAACAAGGTTGCCCACTATCACCGTTACTATTTAATGGATAGATAGAGTCTATCTATCCATCTATCCATCCATATCTATCTATCTATCTATGAAACATATCAAAAAGAGGAAAAAGTTTGTCTAAACGAACCCTAAAGTTTCTTCCATTATCAAAATGTGAAGATTTTGAATGTAAAGAAGCCTACAAATTACAAAATTGATTATATTGATGGGGAAAATTCTGAGGAAAGAAAAGTTCCAGAAGACCCAAGACCATTCATTAGAAATCACATTTTCTTTTTTTCATTATGTCCTATGGAGATTTCCCTCAGATAGATCAAAACAAACATTTGCAACATTCTATCAGTGACAACAAGCAAAGAATGGTTTTCTGCCTGAAAATCCCTTCTCTAAATAAAATATGATTTCTGGACACTTCATATGAAGTGATATAGGAGCACCCCAAATGAAATAGAACAAGAGTGCTTGGGAGAAGTTGGCAAATCAAGTTGTACTGATTCCATCTTAAGCCTGGGAGTGCAGGTGATTAGGGAGGCTCCCATCAAGCAAATATATGGCATTCAAAACCTATTTTCTGTTCTGCACCTTTTCAGAAGAAGTCTCCAGTTTTTGTTTCTCTGGAAATGTTTTCCATAAAATTTACCATTGGAGAATAGCACACACTTAATATCTGAGTTAAAGCTCCCTCACTTAGCATACATTTCAATGCTCTATGTCCTACTTTGCATGTATTTGCATATGTGTGCAGATATAGAACACATACATATATTATATATATATATATATATATACACATGCATATAGATAAACATAAATATATACAGAAAGGCATAGATGTAGAATGCTTTGTATTTGTAGAATGCTAGGACACTCGCCAGCTAACATTCTATCCAAGTTTCAGAGAATTATAAAAGGCAACAGGTATACATGTATGTGTGTGTACATTCTTACATGCAAACACATGTCTCTATGTTTATGTGTGTGCCTACAGTTCCTAATTATGCATCTGTCTGGATGTAGTTTAATCTTTTTTCTTTTCTTCTTTAAAAGTAGGCCAGGATGAATGTGGTAACAAGAAAATCTCTGTTAGCCTAAAAACATGTGTTTTCATCAAATGCCTCATTAGAAACAAACATATAAATAAACAAAAAATGTACTTTGCAAATTGTGGTTATTCAGGTTTGAAAAAGAACCACCCGAGAATATCCTAGATTGAGAAATGTATGACAGAGCTGATGAAAAGAAATGAGAGGTTCTGACCTTTTTTGTGATATTAGCATCTTAGTGAGAATTGGGTTGCTTGGGTCAGCCTAATCTTACAGTTACTGTGACATAGAAATCCATCCTCTCTGCCAAGTTTTGCTTAAAGTTTTGATCATTTGGTGCCAACAGTAGTATATGATAAATAGCATTCGTTGTCATCACTCTGGGCCTCCACAGTTCTGCCTGTGGGCCCTAAAGCTACCCACAAAGATACTTTGGAGGTGAATGATGCATTTTAATATAGCATATTAATATTAACAAGGGTTCCGTGAGAAGATCAAGGGCAAAACCATCCCTTCCCTGGAATTTAAGCATCGAGTAAAACCCATGTCACTTCGTCCTATGTAATTAGTACTGGGCTGGCCTCCTTAAGCCCAGATTCAGCCCACATGTGTGAAGGCTAACAGACTTGGTAATTTTAGTGATGAAAACATCTATGAAATGGAGACGAATGTCTGGCAGTGTGTGAAAAAAATTCCTGGGAAGAAAATGTTTTCTCTGCCTAAGTAAATACAAGTAGCACATTTCTCGATTTCCAGAGGTGGCTTTGTAATTACCGACATTTCTTCTGATGGTTTCAGAGTCAGCACAGGGCTCCTTTTGATCTGGGTCAGGGGAAAAAAAAGGTTCATTGCTTCTGTCTGGTTTTCTCAACCCTTTCACCCTCCCATCCCCAAGCATAGTGTCCTGTTGAAAGATGGCCCAGTGGAAAGAATATTGATAGGGTTTTAGTTGAAGCTCTCCTATTAAATCACTCTCTGATCTCAAACAAGATATCTAACCATGTTGTACCTCAGTTTCCTCATCTGCAAAATAAATTCTTGACTTGTCTTTTTTGGCTTATTTCAAGGACTTAGTGAAGTAATATATAGGAAAGACACTTTCACAAAGATAAAAGGAAGCTAATAACTGTTTTCCTCACAGGTAATTTATCAAATGAGTTCATATATGTAGAGTACTTTGTAAACTATAGAAATATAGAACTATAAAAATACTAACCAGCTAGTCCTAGTTAGGGCTGAAATTCCAAATTTCAGAGAATTACAAAAGGCAGTAGGAAGAAACAGAAGTTAATTGTAAAGAAGTATAATAGTTAACCATTCCATTCCCACCAAACTCTGACCCATTGGTACAGGTCATGGAAAGAAAACTTGGTCATGGTTTATTGTCCCCTGCAACACTTTCTACTTATGATACCAGACAAAGCACTTCTAATGGCAGAAGCCTTCAAACTTCAGGCAACCTTCAATCTTGGATCGCTAGGAACTGAGACACAACATCACTTCCAAAAGTCCAGGAGAATGTAAATTTCTCAAGGGAAGAATTGTCTTCCCTTTTTTTCCTTGGTAACTACAACAGTTAGAATAGTTTGTTGTTCATTTTTTGTTTTCTTGTTTTAGCTTTTGTGAGTCAATTGGGATTAAGTGACTTGCCCAGCATTACACAGCTAGGAACTATTAAGTATCTGAGGCCAAATTTGAATTCAGGGGTCAATGTTCTATCATGTTGCCATCTACCTGCCCCCATCCTTTGAAAAGACTACCAGTGACATCATCAGTGATATCTTGTCCTGTATATGAATAATTATACTGAGATGAGGCAGAATCTGGCTCAGTCTCTCTTCCTGAATCATCAAAATCTAGTGGCAGATCAAAAGGAATCATGGCTGGAGATAGTGTCTTGGTATTTTCAATGTCTGACCAAGGTTTAATGACTTTTGAGTACCTGCTTCAGCTGCCTTCATAGCTATGGGAACAACTTGTTCTCATCTGCCCATTTCACTGAGGAAAGTTTAATTAAAATTCAGCCCTTTTCCTTTACTTCCTATCTCTAAGACTCACATAACAACAACATATTTTTAATAGATTCACTTCAGATAAAAATATTAAGAAAAAAATTTTAAAAATAGAGAATAATATTATTTTAGACTTAAGCTTTTCCATCAAAGTAAATAAAATTCAAGTTATTTTATATGAGATGAGGTGGTATGGTTTAGTGGATAGATTTGGAGTGCTGGATTTGGAGTCAAGAAAATATGGGTTTGAATACTGCCTTTTAAATTTATTAGCTATGTGATCTTGGCAAAGTCATTTAACCTATGTAAGCCTCTATTTCCTTATCTCTAAAATGAGAATATTATCAGTGGTACCTATTTCAACAAGTATTGTTGTGAGGCTCAAATGAGATAATATTCTGCTGAACACTTTATAAATTTTTATGTACTATATTATCATTACTTATTACTATAGATTCACTTATCTTTAGGGTTTGCACCTGATCTAAAGAGGAAAAATAGTTGATCTTCCCATTAATTTGTAATGTCAAATTTATGAGTTTTTAAAAACTTTTTTTTATCATAAAAGCAAAGCAATAAAGTAATAGGCATAGGTGTATGGCAAAATGATTTCTTAGTTTTTCATTGAAAGGCCCTACTCCTGGGCATATTTGATTGATAGATTGCATCCTGTCTTCTGCCTCCTAGCAGGCCATATCCTAGTGTACAACTTTGGGTCATTTTGTTCTTGGAATTATAGAATTGCCCATTTGTCTTCATACATAACCAGTGACCTGACATTTTCATGTTGGGATTTCAAGACCTTAAAATTTCTAAACTGATAACTATTCCCAATGTAGGTTTTTGATATATTTGAGAGTTCTTCTCAAGTCCAAGATAATTGCCATTAAACTAAATCATCAATCCTATAAATAATATTTGGTTTGAGGGCCCACAGGAGAGGTTGGTGGTTATTCTGCATGCAAAGAGAGAGCAGATTAAGTCTTTCTGAATCAAGGAACAAAGTTATCAGCCTAATCTCCTCAACTGCAGAAAGAATAAGGTCATTTTGTGATTTTAAAAATAATTGATTTAGAATGAATGAAACAAAATAATATTTATATAATGCTTTGATTAATCATTATGCAGAGATATATCCATAGCCAAAGGATTTTGACACCTTCACTGAGGAAATTTATTACAGTCTGGAAGCAAAAGATACTTTTTACACCTAGGAAAGCCACCTGGATTTTTCTTCTTCAAAATCATACAATGATTATCTCAAACACCAGAATATTCCCTAGCTTATTAAATGCACTGCAAATCGTCAGAAGTTTGGCCTATATATGCAAATTGGAAAAATAAAGTGGATGAAGATTACCATGGTTTAGACAATGATATGTAGTTATATGGACAAACTATATACATACATAAATACATATATCCATATATACATGTATATATATATATATACATATATGTAATTATGATACATAGCAAATGAATAATGAATAGGGTCAAGAATTGAACAGATGAAAAAGAGTGAGTTCAATTACCTTTGGTAAATTACACAGTTTCTTTAATGAACACAAGGTTTTCTTTGAAACAAAGAACCAAACTTTAAATACCAGTCTTCTTCCAGAGGTATATGGTCATGAGCCATGGAATACTAGAGTTTCCAAAGAACTACAGTTGAGGCTCACCCAGAAAGCAACAGAGAAGTATGTGATGAGTAAGATCAGGCATAAGGAATTATATAGGAGAAGTTGTGTTAAGGATGCTATTAGAGAATGAATGGCCAGTATAATAATTACCCCATAGTGTATAATGATAATGGTACATCATTCTCTCTCTCATTTTTTTTTTTTGATCTACCAGAGGATAGTGTGTTAAGTAGCAAGGAAACTATCCCTGACAGAAAAATTATCATATGGAGTATTGGGACAGCTAAGGGATTTCTGTTCAATTCCAGCTTCAGTTCACCTGTTTAGCCAAAGGGCAAAACAAAGTAACTCTCTTGCAACATTATTAAAACATGGTACTTCTAAACAATGAATACCAAAGATATGAGAGGTAAGTCAGGATTCAATTTTATTAACATTAATATAACTTTATAAAGGCAGTGCAAAATTTTAGATAATAACCAAATATTACATGTATGGCCAACCAAAGTTCATATAATAGCTTGGTAGCAAGAACAACCTAAGTTCTAACCAATTTTTAGTTTGAGGACCAATCTTTAAGTGTTTGGTCCTCCAGCTTTTTTTTATCCAGGAAGATGGAATTTCTAAGAAAACTCCTCATGATTCTTAGACTCTGAATGGGCTTCCCAAAACACCATTTTTATAAGTTGTGTAATAAATTGGACAAGTAGAGATCAATCTCAATTTCATTTCAAAGAAGAATTTTTTTTAACAAGAAGAGTGTACTTGGCCAAAAAACAAAAACAAAAACAAAAACAAACACATCTCTTCAAACTACAAACACTTGAAAATACATTTAGATTTTAGTTATAGACAAAAAGTGTTTCAGTTGGTTCAGCTAAGTCTAATATAAAATAGTATCTATGGTCTAAACTTGGCATCATCAAATTTCCAGTGTTCTCACAAATATGGGAAACTTATTTGTGTTCAAACCCTTCTTTCCATCCCCAACATCAGCATGAACATTAATATACTTCCTTGGTGCCAATAACTGATACTTGATAAATAAAAAATCCAACTTTAAATAAATGAAACTTTTTTTGAAAGGGAAGTGGGAAGGGAAAGACATTAATGTGGCCCATGGAATGCTTTTTCTACACACCCCTGCCTCTTAGCTTTCCAGGCTTTCTTAAAGATGCAGTTCAAAATCTACTTTCTACAGGAGATTTTTTCATGTCCTCCCAAGTAGAAGCCTTCCTCCTTAGATTACCTTCTATATAGATGAGTGAAGTGAAGTCTTCAATAAAGTCTGACTTTTGTTCTGATTCTGTGAGGTTTTGGGTTTTCTTGGAAAATATAGTAGAGTGATTTGCCATTCCCTTCTCAAGCTCATTTTACAGATGAGGAATCTGAGGTAAATAGGATTAAATGACTTGCCCAGAGTCACACAGCTAGTTAGTGTCTGAGGCTGAATTTGAACTTGTGAAGCTGAGTTCTTCCTGATTTCAAGCCTAGTTCTCTATCTACTATACCACCTAACTTCTTTGGAGTGTATAGGGCATGTATAGAGGCTAGCATCTCGGGTATAAGGGATTAATGTAACTTTTTCAGGGCTGCTCATTCATTTTTGTCTGATACTCAACTCTCACTTGTGACTCCAAGTTGTAGCAAGCACAGAAGCCACACCCCAGTAAACAAACCATTTAGATGCATGGACTAAACCAGTATGAGGGTAACTGGTGAGTATCAAACTCATCAAGGAGTTAGGGGAGTGTCTACCCCAAATGTATTAAACTTCCTCTGGTGGAATGGTTTAATAAGAACAATTTATTCCAATGATTTGGAAGCAGGTGCTGTGCAGTGCTTAGAGTCATACATTGAATGTGGCAAGGTAATCTACTGCATCCCAAGTCATAATCAATCATCTTGACTTTTGTCTTGCCACTGGACTCTTGATGAATCTAGAAGAGAGAGTGAGGCTGACAACTTTGTACAATTCTAAGGTACTTAAAACCAATTCATTGATAGGTCAAAAACATTAGTCCATAATTGTGAAGACTGTGTATTTTTAAATCAGCAGGAGTCAGGAATTCAGGTTAGGGGAAAATCGTCAGTCTTTATTCTCAGTGAAGAAGGATCAGAGGTGGAAGATAATTCGGCGATAGCAATGTATGCAGCTGAGTCAAGAAGCTAGCTAGATCAGCAGCCACACGACCAGCAGCTAGGAGTATCAAATCAAGGTCAATCTCTCCCAGCTTCTCTTCCTGTCTCTCTCTGCCTCCACCTACCAAAATCGTCATTTCCTCTACAACACATCAGGACTTGCACAGAGAGTGGGCAGGGACCATTCTTTATCAAATCACGTATATTAATAGAGTATAGCCCAATTACTATTTAGCCTCACGTACTTGGGACCTCAGTGCATCAACTCAAACCTCAGCCCATTACACATAATGTCATTGATTCTCTTTGAAAATGAAGGATAAACAACAATCTTTTATTTAGAGTATATCTAATATGTATACTTATTTTCATGTTGACTCTCCAATTAGAATATGAGATCTTTTAGGAGAAAGACTTGCTTGTTGACTGATTGAATTGACTTAGTTTCATTCAAGAGAATGATGTAGTACTTTTTTTTAAACTAAAGTATGACCTTACATCACCTTTACCACTCTCATCCAACCTTCCAAATGTCAAACATTTCAGAGTCTATCTTTGATCAATCATCCCTTTTCCCCCATACCTTCTTTCCCTTCTAACACCATCTTTTTAGAAATTTGGAGAGGGGAAATATTTCAAAGAGAGGTAATGTTCTATGCCAAAAAAGAGATCATAGAAAACAATTTGAGGAAAAGAAAGTGATTATATTTTCTAATTTCATCCTGTCACAACTGAAACTTTATGTTCAATCCTTGGTGCTACATTTTATGAAGGACATAGTTATCCTAACTGTCTCAAGTTCATGCTATAGGATTAGAAGTAACTGGAGATATTTGTTCTAGAGAAGAGAAGATAGGATGACAATAGAAGTGGCTCTAAGTGTTTAAAAAGTTGTTCTAGGGTAGACGGCATAGAGTTGTTATTAACATCAAAGTAAAGAATTAGAGAAATGAGAAGTCACAAATACAATGACTTAACCATTATATGGGGGAAAAAAACTGCCTAACAAGTAAGAAAAATAAGGAATACTAGCTGACTTCCCAGAGATCTTCAGTTTCTTGTTCGGGACATCTTAATCCCTAGATATACTTTTTTAGATTCCTTATGGATCCATCATTGGTCCTCACATGAATAACTAGATGTAGGTATTGATTGTTAAGTTTGAGTATTCTCAAGCATATGGATGGATGGATGATGGATGGAATCCATCATATTCCAGACACATGTCTTGGAGAGACAGCTTAATCTTCTATTTTTCATGTAAGGTCAAAGTGTGGCTATCTCAGTGCCCTTCATTATGGAGTTGCCAACTACGAGAACTCATTAATCTAACTTTTTTTTTTTTAAACGATCAGTACTGAATGTCCTTTTTCCTGATCTAATTTGTGGATTCTATATATTTTCCTATGGAACACAAGATACTGTTTACTCCTGAAAAAGTTCAGTTGCATACTTCATAGGGTAGCAGACAAGTAGGAAAGAAGGAAGGAAGGAAAGAGGGAAAGAAGGAAGACAAGAAGGGAAGAAGGAAGGAAGGAAGAGATAGAGGGAGAAAGGAAGGAAGGAAAGAAAGGGGAGAGAAAGAGAGACAAAGAAACAAAGAGGATAAGAGAACATTTATAACTTGCCATATACTTTGCAGTGGAGACATAACTAAGACACTATTCCTGCCCCTAGAGTTGCTTACAGATGATAACACATAGAGAGAAGCTGGAAGGGTGGGAGGGGAAATGAATTGGTACTTGGTGAGGAGTAAGCAGAGAAGCACCATGGAAGCCTAGACTCCAACAAAATAATGTAAAAAAAAAAAAAAAAAAAAAAAAAAAAAACCTGCTTATGAAAATCAAGAGATCCAAAGGTAAATTTTGTGGTTCTTATATATAAATTACATAAGCTAAAAGTCTTAGTTTTTCTTCTTCTCTTCCTATTCTGTCATATTCTTCTCTCCTCTAAATCTTTTTACATGTTTGTGTTCTCTGTTTATTCAGTCATCTTTGTTTTCCTTCTAAAGCAGTTCTGAAATTTAAAGTGGAATACACCATTCCATTTAAAAAGAAAAAGATTTTGTAATCATGCCTCTTTCTAAAGCAGAAAAAAATGAACTAAGCTGCATTTTGTACACACATAGTTATTATTTGGCCCTGAAAGAAACAATGATAATAAATCTCTGTAAATCTCTGGAATGTTTCTATTGTCCTTCATGCTTGCAGAAACTGACATTGCTGTTCTTTTTCTATAGCTTGTATAAATCTTTTTTTGTGTATACAGTGGTTGTTTTATTGTCACTTCCATTAGACTGTAAGATGTTTGAGGGCAGGGACTGGTTTTTGCTATCATATTTCTAGTGCTTAGCACATACCAGGCACATGGTTGGAACTTTAAATGCTAATTGATTGATTGCCTTTTTAGAATTACAGATAATTCTCACTTCAAAATGGCAGTAAAAAGAAAAAAAAACATGGCCCCAAGGGCTCTATTTCTGGATGCAACTAAGAGAGAATTTTTTTAAAGATACTGCAGAGTTTTCTCAATTTTTTCCCTTAAGCTCTTGCCTTTTATCTTTTATCTGGTTCAACTTGTCCAGGTGCCTTTGATCTATAATTAGAAAGGTCCTAATTCAAATAGCAACTGCTGAGACTTTCTCTGAAAGAAATCCACCTTACCATCGCACATCACCTCCTTCCTTTTTTCTCCTCCCCACTATTGATCACAAGGTCAGATGCTGTCCACTTAGGTCTTGATTCTTCACTGTGCTACTTACTGTCTTCTTATACGCCAAGAGCATAAGCTTTAGAGAAAAGTCTTGGGTTAAGGACCCAGCTCAGCTAGTTAATGCTTATGTTACTGTAGTCAAGTAATTCTATCTTTTTCACATTTTTTTTACCTTGATCTTAACAAACACTAAATAAAATAAGAATTTCTATATACAAAATTGGATATAGAAAAATAGATTTTACACAAAATCATGAATCTCTCCTATGTTCAATTTGTTTTTTAAAGTACGTATTAATTTTAACATGTATCTTTCAAAATCATCTTAATAGTATTTCCTTCCATTTTCCCCTCTGTTTTCTACTGGGCATTTAAAAAAATGCTTTAGTGACCTTCATTTTGGTCTTTACTGATTGCTGTGGATTTATCTTACACATTACTATTTTGTTGAGCTTATTAATTTTTAAATTACTTTTAGTTAACTATGGTTCTCTATATAGATCACATCATCTGAAAAATGCAGTAATTGCATCGTTGTCACTTATGCTTGTTTCAATTTAATGCATTTCTATAACAAACTCTTTGATTGGAGTAAAAACATGTGTGTGTATGTGTGTATTTAATCATTCTTTTCCAGAGAAAACTGCAGTTTATATGGTACCTGTTCCTCTCTGCTCCTTCCTCTATTTATATATACTTCAACTTGTTAAATAGGATATTAAATTCTTTACCTTTCTCCTCCCTTCTTCTCTAGTATATACTAGTATATTCACATTTTCCCTCCTTTTTCTTTGTTTTCTTAAGACCCTTAAACTAGAATAAAACCATCCTTAGGGCATTTTTCTTGTTTAACTCTCTCCTTTTAGCCTCTAAAACATTAGAGTCCTGAAGAACACATTTATTCTCTTCCATTAGAATGCAAGTACAAAAAAACATTCTCTTACTCATTTCTTACAAAGACCTAATGACTAATGTGCAGTGCCTCATTCAAAGTGAGTCTTATTAAAGACCTTATCTTAAAAAGGCCAAGGTCTCCCACTGTATCCACAGCAAGCTATATTCATCTTGATCTATATCTTGTTACTGGACTCAGATGGCTCTGGAGAAGAAAGTGAGGCTGGTGACTATGCACAATGCTCCCTCATTTAACTTCAATTCACTTGCATATTTTGGCATTATTTTATCATGGTTCTCTGGGAACAAAGGACAAACAACAACTTCACAATGGTGAACCTCTTCCAAATTCTTGAAAATATTTACCTTTCTGGGGGGTGGAGCCAAGATGGTGAAGTATAACCAGGAAGCTGGACAAGCTCTTCCAGTTTTCCTTGAAAACCAGATGAAACCAAGCCTCTGAACAGAGATTGATGGAATGAAACCACTCTGCAGCTCAAGATAGACTGAAAAAACTTCAAGAATGGTCAGTCTCACTGGGGTGAAAGGACTATTCAGCTCAGCTCAGACAGACTCTGGAAAAGCCAGTGAGAAGGTCTTAATCACAGCAAATCAACAACTCCTAGCTCAGTAGTAGAGCAAACCAGTAGGGCAGTCCTCATTCCCACAAGGCAAATTTTGAGAAACCAGTGTGTTTCCCAAAATGAGCAGATAAAGCTACCCACTATAAACACAAGGGACCTCTGTGCTCAAAGCCAAGGCTCACAACTGCACAGGAAGGTTGGGATAGTACTCCCTTTACCACAGGAGCAGAATGTGACCATAAAAGTTTTTTTTTTTTTTTTTTAAAGAGAAAATAACAAAAGAAAGGAAAAGAAAATGAGCAATAAATAGAAAAGAACCTTGACCACAGAAAGCTACTATGATGATAGGGAAGACCAAAACACCAACTCAGACAATGACAAAATGTCCACAGAAGAAATCTCTAAGAGTGATATAAATTAGTCTCAAGTCCAATGAGGCTTCTTGGAAGTGCTCATAAAATATTTTAAAAGATAAATAAGACAGGTAGAAGAAAAAATGAGAAAAGAAATGAGAAGTGTGCAAGAGAGAGTCAACAGCTTGGAAAAGGAAGGCAATTCCTTAAAAATACAGTTGGTCAAATGCAAAAAAAAAAACACTGAAGAAAATACTTTCAAAAGTAGAATTAGTCAAGTAGAAAAAGAATACAAAAGCTAATTAGAGGAAATCATACATTAAAAACAAGAACAGGGCAAATGGAACATAATAACTCAATGAAACATCAAGAATCAAACTGAAAAGAATGAAAAAAAATGGAAGAAAATGTAAAATATCTCAATAGAAAACCAACTCACCTAGAAAATAGATACAGAAGGGACAATTTAAAAATCATTGTTCTATCTGAAAACTACGACCAGAAAAAGAACATGATATTCTAGAAAGAAGAAGAAATGGTCACTGGAAGAATAAATTGATCACCTTTACAAAGAAATTCCACAAGGAAAACATTGTTGTAAAGTTCCCAAACTATAATATCAAGGAAAATATAATGCAGGCTAGCAGACAAAAACAATTCGAATATCAAGGAGCAACAGTCATGACTACACAAGATTTGGCAGCTTCTACAATAAAGGATTGGGGGTCCTAGAATGCCATATTCTGGAAGACAAAGGAACTAGGGTTACAACCAAGAATTTACTACCCACTGAGACAGTATCATCTTTCAGAGGAGGCGATAGATCTTCAATGAAGTAAAAGACTTTCAATCATTTCTATTGGAAAAAGAAACAGATCTAAACACATAATTTAATCTTCAAACACAGGACTCAAGAGAAACATAGAAATTAAAACAGGGAAATACATATTATTTAAAGATTAAAGTGTTTACGTCCCTTGATGGAAAAATGATATCTGTAATTCTTGAGAATTGTATATGTTACTGGGGCAGATAGAGGAGGACATCACATGGTTGGAAAGTATGGTTATGTATGCACTTTGATGTGAACATACCAAAGAAAAAGACATTATGGGGTGGAAAAAGAACTGTCTTGGGAGAAGAGGAAAGGGGTATAATGGGACAAATTAGAAAAATTTGTTACAATCTAGATAAAGAAGGGTTCTAGAAGAATGAGCATTGTCTGAAGTTGATCTCATAAATTTTGACTCACAGAGGGAATAACTTAATCATTCAGTTGGGTATAGAATTTTATCTAAACTTATAAAGAAGGATTAGAAAGAGGAAAGAAAATGGAGGGATTGGAAATAGAAAGAAAGGTAAGAGAAAGGGGGAGGAATGAAAGAAAATAAAATAGTGGGTGAGGTGGGTTAAAAAAATAAAACAGTACCAAGGACAAGATAGAAAGAGAGAACAAAAGTATATTCAGAGGTGAAAATAGGATGGAGGGAAATACAGAGCTGGTAATTATAACTATAAATGTAAATGGGATGAACTCTCCCATAAAATGGAAGAGAATAATAGAGTGGAATAAAAAAACTGCATCCTACAATGTGTTATTTACAAGAAACATATCTGACACAGAGAAACAATACAGAGAAAAGGTAAGAGGCTGGGACAGATTTTATTATGCTTCAGCTGAAGTTAAAAAAAAAAAAAAGCAGGGATAGCAATTCTGATCTCAATTAAAGCAAAAGTAAAAATAGATCTAATAAAAAGAGATAAGGAAGGAAAGTAGATCTTGATAAAGGATACTATAAACAATGAAGTAGTAATAATATTAAATGTATATGCACCAAGTGGTATACCATACAAATTCCTAGAGAAGATATTAAGACAGTTCCAGAAAGAAATAGAAAGCAAAACTATATTAGTGGGGGACCTCAATCTTTACCTCTTAGAATCAGAAAAATCCAATCACAAAATAAGCAAGAAAGAAGTGAGGGGGCGGGGATAATAGGATCCTAGAAAACCTAGATATGATAAACTCTTGAGAAAACAGAATAGAGACAGAAAGGAAAACACATTTTTCTTGGCAGTACAAGCTATCGATGCAAAGTTGACCATGATTAGGGCATAAAACCCTCAAAATCAAATGCAGAGAGGCAGAAATAGTAAGTGCTTTTTTTTCAGACTATTTTGCAAAAAAATTATATTCAATGAAGGGTCAAGGAAAGAGAATAAAAAGCAACTGGAAATTAAATAATCTAACTCTAAAAAAAAAACTGGATGGTTCAAGCAACAAATCACAGAAACAATCCATAATTTCACCCAAAAAAATGACAATCATGATAAAAGATACCAAAATCTATGGGACACAGCCAAAACAGTTCTTAAGGGAAAACTACATTAATAAAATAGAGAAAGAAGAGATCAATGAATTGGCCCTGCAGCTCAAAAAGCTGTGGGGGTAAATTAAAAGCCCCCGATTAAATGCCAAATTAGAAATTCTGAAAGTCAAAGGAAAGATTAATAAAATTGAAACTAGGAAGACTATTGAATCAATTAATAAAACTAAGGGTTTGTTGTATGAAAAAACAATGAAATAGATAACTCTTTTGCTAATTTGATTGGAAAAAGAAAAGAAAGAAAAAAGCCAAATCACCTGCATCAAAAATGAAAATAGTGAACTTACCAGCAATGAAAATGAAATTAAATCAATAATAAAAAGCTATTTTTCCCAAATATATGGCAATATATATGACAATCTGATTGAAATGAGTGAATATTTGCAAAAATCATCCCATTTTAGAAAAAAAATGAGCAAACCATTAATGAACTCTCTAAGAAAAAATCTCCAGGGCAGATGGGTTTGCAAGTGAGCTTTACCAAATATTTAAAGAATAATTAATTCCAATACTATGTAAACTATTGGGAAAAATAGATAAAGGAGTCCTGCCAAATTCCTTCTATAACCAAATATGGTACTGATATCCAAATGAGGAAGAGTCAAAACAGAAAGAGAATTACAATGTCCCTAATGAATATTGATGTAAAAATTTTAAATAAAATATTAGCAAAGAGATTACAGCAACTTATTAGCAAGATAATACACTATGACCAAGTAGGATTAATACCAGGAATGCAGGCTGTTTTAATATCAGGAAAACTATTAACATAATCAACTACATCAATAACAAAAGCAACAGAAATAATATGATAATCTACACAGATGCAGAAAAAAATTTGACAAAATAAAGAACATAGGGATAAAGGGAGCTTTTGTTAAAATAATAAGCAGTATCTATCTAAAAACAATAGTAAGCATCATTTGTAACAGAGAGAAGCTGGATACAGTCCCAATAAGATCAATGATGAAATAAGAATGTACATTATTATCACTATTATTCAATATTGTACTAGAAATGTTGGCATTAGCAATAAGAAAAGTAATTTTGTTAAGAAAAAAAGAAAGAAAAAGAAAAAATTTAAAAGAATTAGAACAGACAGCTGGCAATAAAACTATCACTCTTTGCATATGCTATGTATACTTAGAGAATCCTACAAAGTCATCCAAAAACTACTCAAAACTATTACCAGCTTTAGCAAAGTTGAATCAGCATTCAGCATTTTACACATATTACTGACAAAGCCTAGCAGCAAGAGATAGAAAGAGAAATTCTTTTAAAATTACTGTAGACAAAATAAAATATTTGAGTGGCTACCTGCCAAAACAAACCTAAGAACTATATGAATACAAGTTCAAAACACTTCTCACACAAATAAAGTCAGATCTAAACAATTGAGAAACATTAATAGCTCATAGGTAGGCTGAACTAATACAATAAAAATGATAGTTCTGCATAAATTGGTCTACTAGTTCAGTGCCATACCAATCAAAGTTCAAAAAATTATTTTATAGCACTAGAAAAAATAATAATCATTTGGAAGAACAAAAGGTTAAGAATATCAAGGGAATTTATGAAAAAAAAATGAACGATGGTAGCTTAACAGTACCAAACCTAAAACCATATTATAAAGTAGCAATCATCAAAACTATTTGTTACTAACCAAGAAATAGAGTAGTGGATCAGTGGAATACATTAGATATACATGACATAATAATCAAGACCTATAGTAATATAATATTTAATAACCCCCCAAGGTCTAGCTTCTGGTATAAAAAGTCAGCATTTGATAAAAAATTGCTGGATAACCTAGCAAATAACATGTCAGAAATTTGGCATATACCTACATCTCACACTCCATACTAAAATAAGGTCAAAATGGGTATATGATTTAGGCATAAAGAGTAATACCATAAACAAATTAGGAGAGCAAGGGATAATTAACCTATCAGATCTTTGGAAAAGGTAGGAATTATGACTTAAAAAAAAACTAGAGAATATTATGAAGAGCCAAATGGACCACTTGGATTACATTAAATTAAAAAAAATGCACAAACAAACCCAACAGAAAAAAAGATTAAAAGGGAGAAACAAAGTTGAGGAAAAAGTTTTTGCAGTCAGTGTTTCTGATAAAAGTCTCATTTCTAAAATATATGAAGAACCATGTTAGATTTATAAGAATACAAGTCATTCCTCTATTGACAAATGGTCAAAGAATATGAACAGAAAATTTTCAGATGAGAAAATTAAAACCATCTAAAGTCATATTAAAAAAAAAAACTCTTAACCACTATTGATTAGAGAAATGCAAATTAAAACAACTCTGCGGTATGACCTCATCCTTCTCAAATTGTCTAAGATGACAGGAAAAGATAATAATAAATGGTGGAAGGGGGAAACCTGGGATGTTGGTGGAGTTGGGAAGTAACCCAACTATTCTGGAGAGCAATTCGGAACTCTGCCCAAAGGGCTATATAACTGCATACTCTGCATCTATTTCCCAAAAAAATCATAAAAGAGAAAAAAAAGGACCCACACCTGCAAAAAAATGTTTGTAGCAGCTCTTTTTGTGGTGGCATAGAATTTTAAAATGAGTAGATGCCCATCAATTGGGGAATGGCTGAGCAAGTTGTAGTATATAGAGGTAATGGAATATTATTGTTCTATTAAAAAAATGAACATGATGATTTTAGAAAGGCTTGGTGGAATGACTTATATGAATTGATGCCGAGTGAAACCAGCAGAACCAGAAATAGAATTTTCATAACAGCAAGATTATGTGATTATCAACTATGAAAGACTTGGTTCTTTCTCAGTGGTTCAGTGATTCATAACAATCCCAATAGGATTTGGAAGGAAAATGACATTTGCATCCAGAAAAAGAACTATGGAAATTGAATGTAAACAATACATGCTATGTTCACTTCTTTTTTCTGTTTTTGGTTTTTTCTATCTCCCACTTTGTTTCTCTTTTGTTTGGATTTTATTCTTTCCTGATATAATTCATAAAGCAATGTGTATTAAAATTAATTAATTAATTAAAAAAGAAAACATTTAGCTTCCTAGTTTCTTTTGACTCATGCTTGAATTTAACAACTTCTACTAAGCTTTGGTCTTATCATCTGGAATTCTTGTAAATCCCTCATTCTATTAAGTATCCACTTTTTTTTTTTTTTTTTTAACCTTAGGATTGTACTTGTTTTTATTGGGTAGGTTTTTTTTTTTCTTCGTAAGTCTTTATCTTTTGCTTTCTGAAATATAGCATTCCAAGGTCATTTTTGACTTGAACTGATAAATATTGATGCTTTTATAATTTTAACTACCTTGTTTACTATTTGATTTCTTTTTTTGGTTCCTTGCAGCAGGTTTTTTTTTTGTTTTTTTTTTTTTGTAACTTGATTCCTTAATTTAGTTATAGAATTACTGGGAATTTTTATTTTCTATTTTCTCTCTGCAAATAACCATTGATTTATTTCTGTTTTCACTTTTCTCTATAATTTTAACATATTGGTAAGTTTCTATTCATGCCTTTTTAAAGTATATCATCCATTGTATTTTTAACGTGAAGAAGAGTTATTATTTTTAAGCGATATGATGATTTTTTTCTCTGTAGTTTTCTTTACTGTGATCATCTTTATGGTCCATTATCCAAGAGTATTTGTTTGCTTTTAAATAACATTTTAAATAAAAATTATATGTTAAGACAATTTTTTTTTGATGAACCCATCAAGGATTCATTTTATTTTATAGCTTTTTTATTTACATGATATATGCATGGGTAATTTTTCAGCATTGACAACTATAAAATTCTTTGTTCCAATTTTACCCCTCCCTCTCCTCACCCCCTCCCCCAGATGAGAGGTTGACCAATACATGTTAAATATGTTAAAGTATAAGTTAAATATAATACATACATATGTGTGTGTATATATATATATATATATATATATATATATATATACATACAGTTATTTTTCTGTACAAGAAGAATCGGATTTTGAAATAATGTACAATTAACCTGTGAAGGAAATAAAAAATGCAGGCGGATAAAAATAGAGGGACTGGGAATTCTGTGTAGCGGTTCATACTCATCTCCCAGAATTCTTTTGCTGGGTGTAGCTGGTTCAATTCATTACTGCTCTATTGGAACTGATTTGATTCATCTCATTGTTGAAGAAGACCACGTCCATCAGAATTGGTCATCATATAGTCTTGTTGAAGTATATAATGATCTTCTGGTCCTGCTCATTTCATTCAGCATCAATTCATGTAAGTCTCTCTAGGCCTTTCTGAAATCATCCTGCTGGTCATTTCTTACAGAACAATGACATTCCATAACATTCACATACCACAATTTATTCAGCCATTCTCCAATTCATGGGCATCCACTCAGTTTCCAGTTTCTGGCCACTACAAAGAGGGCTGCCACAAACATTGTCAAGACAATTTTTAGCATTCATTTTTCCAGTATTTTAAGTTTCAAATTTTTCTTCCTCTTTTAAGTCTTCTGAAAATAAGCAATTCGATATAGGTTATACATGTGCTATTATATAAAATATTTACATATGAATCACAGAAAAAGAAGAAACATATCAAAAGGAAAAAAATTAAAGTGAAAATAATGCTTTGATCTTCATTAAGAGACCGTCAGTTATTGTTGTTATTTTGGTTTGGTTTGTTTTTGTTTGTTTGCTTTTTGTTGTTGCTTTTGTTGTTGTTTTCTTTTTAATCCAAGGGCAGATAGCATTTTCCTTTGTGAGTCCTTTTTATCTGTGTTGAATCATTGTGTTGCTGAGAAGAGGTGAATCATTCATAGTTATCACATAACTTTGCAATACTGTGTGAAATGTTTTCCCATTGCTGCTTTTTTTCACTTTGCATCAGTTAATAAAAGTCTTTCCAGGTTTTTCTGAAATTTACTTGTTCATTATTTCTTATTGCACAAAAGTATTCCATTCTTATACCACAGATTATTCAGTTATTCCCCAATTGATTGATATTTCCAATATTTTGTCATCACAAAAAAAGAGCAGCTATAAATAGTTTTGCACATTTAGGTGTTTCCCTCACCAACAACTTTTTTTTTTTTTTTTAAGAGTATGCAGTTTGGTTGCCCTTTGAGCATTCTTTCAAATTGCTCTCTAGAATAGTTAGATAAGTTCACCACTCCACCAACAATGAATGAGTGTTCCAATTTTCCCATCTAAAAGCTGCCTCTTCATATCCTTTCATCATTTGCGAATTGGGGAATGGCTTGCTTTCTTACAAATTTGGCTTAGTTTTTTATGTGCATGAGAAATGAACCCTATATCAAAGTCACTTGCAGTGAAGATTATTTGCACAGCTTTCTGATTTCTTTCTACTCTTTATTGCATTCATTTTGTTTGTACAAAAGTCATTTAATTTAATATAATCAAAATTATCTGTTTTGCATTTTATAATGCTATTTCTTGTTTGGTCATGGATTTTTCTTCTTTGCATTTGTTTCACAGGTAGGCCACTCTTTGCTCTTGCATTTGCTTATAATATCCCTCTTTTTGTCTAAATTATGTCACTCTATGTCTAAATCATACACAGATTTTGAGCTTATCTTGATATACAGTGTGAGATATTAGTCTATACCTAATTTGTATACTATTTTTTTCAGCTTTCAAAGTAGCTTCTTCCACATGTGCAAAAATTGTTTATAGAAGCTCTTTTTGTGGTAGTAAAGAATTGGAAAATGAGTAGATGTCCAACAGTTGGGGAATGGCTGAACAAGTTGTGGTATATGAAGATAATGGAATATTATTGTTGTATAAGAAAAATGATGAACAAGCAAATTTTAGAAAGGCCTGCAAAGATTTATATGAACTGATGCTGAGCAAAACAGGCAGAACCAAGAATACATTGTACATTATAACAGCAAGAATGTGTGATGATACATTATGAAAGATTTGATTCTTCTTAGTGGTTCATTGATCCAAAGCAATCACAATAATTTTCTTCTCATGTAAGGAAATAAATAGTTAAACTCTATCTTATGTATTCTTTTCCTTTTAACCTGAAAATGCTTCACTTATGTTGATATTAGAGATCAATTTTTTGTTTTAATTCTGACCTCCTTATGGAAGTTTGAAATCCTATTTCATTGAATGACCATTTTCCCTGTGAGTGTACTATGCTTAATTTCATTTCATAAATGATTATTGATTGTAGTCCTCACTCCTTTGCTTCCCAGAATATCATGTATCATATTCTTGAATCTTTTAATGTCGCAGCCTCTAAGTCCTGTGTAATCCTAATTGTGGCTCCCCAATATTTGAATTGTTTCTTTCTGGAGACTCACAGTATTTTTTCCTTGACCTAATGTTTTTGAAGTTTGAAGTTTTGAAGTAATATTCCTTGGATTTTTCACTTTGAGATCTCTTTCAGGAGATTAGTAATAGATTCTTTCAATACCTATTTTAGCTTTTGGTTCCAGAACTTCAGGGAAGATTTCCTTAATACTTTCTTAAAAGAGTCTGTCCAGATCCTCCTTTTCATTATGACTTTCAATAAAGTGACTCTGAAATTGTCTTTCCTGGATCTACTCCAGGTCAGTTGTTTTTCCCAAGAAGTATTTTGCATTATTTTCCTTTTTTTTCATTCTTTTGTATTTGTTTCTTTGATTGATTCTTGATATCTCATAAAATCATTCACTTTTTCTTGCCCAATTCTAACTTTTATGTTGTTGTTTTCCTCAATTAGCTTTTGTAATTTCTTTTTCTTTTGACCAATTGTAGTTTTCTTCAGGGGGATTTTTGTATCTTCTTTTTCATTTGGCCAATTCAACTTTTGAAGCAATTGTTTTCTTTTCTGCAAGCTGTTGACTTTTTAAAATAATTCTCTTGCATCACTCCCATGTCTTTCCCCACTCTTTCTTTTAGCTCCCTTGTATGATTTTTAAACTCCTTTTTGAGCTCTTTTATAAATTATTTATGCTCTTGAGACAACTCCCTATTTTCATTGGAATTTTGCTCATTGGTTCTCTGATATCATTGCCTTCTGCTGAGTTTATATCTTGATCTTTCTTGTCACCATAATTATTTTCTGTGACCAGACTCTTTGTTTTTGCTTTTTTATTTATTTATTTTTTGGACCTTTCTTTCTTTCTTTTAAATTTGAGCTCTGGTTCCAGTGTGAAAAGGGCACTTCTCAGACTTCTTTTGCCACAGGCTGTATATGATTGTTTACCTGGTATTGCACTGATGTTGCCATGAAGTCCACTACAGATCCTTAAGTCTGGTGTAATGCTGAGGGGATGGCTGACATTGTTACAGGCTCTATGGGTTTGGTAGTTTACCTAATGCTGAGTTGGGAGAAGTTCCTAGTGATACTGTCTGACAGGTGCTGAGGTCAGTGGGTGTGTTTCTATGTTTCCTGGGGCTGACACACATAGTGGTCTAGCTGCTGGAAGGTGCCTCTTTGCCCAGGGCTATCCTGAAGTATGTGGCAGGGACTCAGCTGCCTGCTTGCTTACACATTCCTAGAGTTGACGTTTATCTGTTTGCATGTGGAGTCTGGCTGCTAGAAGTTTTCTCTTTGCCCCGGGGTTATACTAAAACACCTGGCAGTTTTCCATGCTTGAGTCCACCATTCCCTGACTATGCTGAGGCATTGGAAGTGGCAGGAGTGTCCTGATGTCATTTGTCTTTTCCATGACATTGGGGCTCAGAATCTACCACTGGTTTGTTGCTGGCTTGCTGAGATGTTTCCTGTCCTGGATCACTCTCCCCCTTTACGTGAGGGAAACAAACCTTTCTTGTTGATCTTCCAAGTTTCTTGGGTTCAAAGATTATTTCTCCCCATCTTTTTTTTTAATTGATTTTGCTGTTCTAGGATTGGTTTGGGGGCACGATTTTTTGTTTGATTGGAGGTAAATATGGAAGAGTTATGGTGATTTACTATTTACTACTCTATCTTAGCTCCTGAAAAGTCTGATGATTTTCAAATGATCTTTTTTTGAGCTGTCTTCTTTAAGGGGGTGGGGCATATCACTTTTTTCTAACACATACTTGGTTTTAATCTTTTAACTTTTTTAATCTTGATGTGTGTGTGTGTGTGTGTGTGTGTGTGTGTGTGTGTGTGTATGCTGCCTCAGGAAATCCTTTCAATTTAGCCCATTTTAATTTTCAGTGAATCTATTTCTTATAAGGGGTAAGATTTACCACCTTTTCTCCTTACCTACCAATTCTCTTTCCCATTCTTTCCTCAAAAACTCTCATTTCATTTTAAATTATATTCTGTATCCCTTGATTCATTTCTTTGTACAAGTCTTGTGGTCCTTGTGATGAGGGCCATTCTTTTACTCTAAGGCTCCATTTTGCATTGTTCTCATCTAAGATGGTCTCTTCTAAACTGCTTTTTGGTCGTTCCTTAATCCATAGTATTCCTTTATTTTGTTCATCATTTTCTTTTTTTTTATTCACATTTCCTACATTTGTCTCTGGGTTGGCTTTTTGTGTTTTCAGATTTAATTCTGAAATATTGTTTGGGGTGGGTGGGCTGCATTTAAATTTCAACAGGATAGCTAAGACTATGTCTGTCCCTCCACAAGAATTCTTAGAATTTAGTTCTTTCTCATTAGTGACTTGTCTTTTGTTTGTCTTTGGCATCTTTTCTATCTCTTTCTCTTTGCAGAGTTCAAAACTTGCAGTTGGCTCCATCCTTTGCTATGATACTGATAGGCCCCAACTAAAAAATTCAATTATGCTACTAGAAGTCTATCCTGTAAAATTCTAGATTTTTGACTTCTCAGGTGCTCCTTTGGCTTTTTTCCTACTGGTTGTGAGAGTGGACCCTCCACATGTTGACCCTCCAACTATGTCTTGCTATTCTTTGAAGCTGCCTAGGCAATGTACTGGCTACTAGTCTGGTCATATGATGCTGTGAATATACTAGAGCACCCTGTATCCTGCTATGGTTCTAGACAGTTTGTCATGTTTTCTGTCAATCCTGAATAGTCTATACTTATTCTTTAAAGTTTCTAGAAGTCTTTTTTCTGCATTGCTAGACTGGGAGAATTTTCTTTGGTTTACTTTATCATTGTTCCTTCTGGTGTATTTTTAAAGATTTACTGGAATATTTACTGGAATATCTAAGCTTTTCTATGTGTTCTAGCATCCTTTCATTTTATCTGGAACAAATCATTCCACATTTATGAGCCTCAGTTTCCTCATTACTAAAATGGAGATAATTATATCTATACTACCAAACTTAGTGAACCATTCTCTGGAAAGTGACTTATAAACTACTAAATTTGCAATATAAATGTGAAAAATCATTATTTCCATTAATTTTCCTGTGTGTTTTCACCAGTGTCTTCTAAGGGAGATATTGTATTTGTGGAGCACTTAAATATTTCAACGACATTCACTCCTCAGAAGTTGTAGGGACCAGCCTCAGGGTCCAAGCTTGAGAAGGTGTTTATGGTTGGGGAGAATGTCCTCAGAGGCCTACATTGTACATTCTACATTGTAGAAATCAGTTTTATAGTGAATGATCTGTGACTTGTAAAGCTCTGATTTGGCTCATCTTTATTCTATCCCTCTCCCCCACAGGCATTATTCAAGCCCCATCTAAGCCAAACCAAATCTGTTCAGAAATCCCCACAAGCTCCATCTGAACTTGGTATTTCAAAGTCGGTGTAATTCCAGTTATCACATAACCAGCAGCTCATAAACATACAAAACACAATTCCTGCTTCTGGCTCCATGTGAACTGTTGGGAAGACGTTTCTTAAAGGCACAGAATATTGCTTTTCAATGTTGTCTGTTAGAAGGGAAGCACTGTGAGTAAAACTTGTACTAAGGCGTGAACATGAACTTGAATTCACTTTCAAAGCTTAAGGAAAGGTAGGGAAAAGAAAGGAGAAGAAAATGAAACCTAATCCTTATTCCTATAAATGTCCTCATTCTTCTATCCTTCTACCTGTACCCTTGCCCCAAAGCCTGAAGCCCCCAAAGGGAAAGACATAGAAAAAAATAGAAAATTTCAACTTCGATTCTACAGTCTTTAAAGTTCAAGGTCAAATCTGTTGCAGGGATGGGTGAAAGTTTCTAGGTAGAATTGGAAAATTTCAGGTGGGGATTTGTGGAAGCTGATTGTGTCATTGATGTTAAAATATTCATAACTTTGCTTAAAATTCAGATCATGACACATATAAAAAATTAAATTCCTGGGAATATATGAGTGATTTTTCCTAGATGAATTCAGACTTGGGAATGAACGAGAGAAAATACATAAAAATGGGATTATTCTCTACATGCATCTCAGATAGACATGTCATGTTTCAGAAACCATGTTTCAGGAACAACTTGGAACTAAACTGAACTTGGATTAAGCATGGGGGCAGAAAAGGAAGGATGGTGTCAGTCAAGGCAGGTGAATTCTTTTCTGTTTTCTATTCAGTCATTCTTTACCTTCCCCTTTTTTTGCTTACTAGTTTGCTAGATTATGTTCAGAAGGCTCATTTGAAGATACTTCTCTAACCTTTACACTGAAAGAGGTTCAATTATTTATGTTATAATGGACTCTGACTAGTAAGAGCAAGTCTACCTAAAAAAAAATGAAGGAAGAATATAAATGTGCTCAATTGGCAACATATTATTGCTCTAATTTAATGAAGGCCATAATCTCCATTTCCCTACCCCTAATTATATAGGCATGACTAATCATCCCTCATCAAACTGAGAATCCTTTTGCTTATTGGCATATCTCCCTGCAGAGAGAATCACACTTCCTTTTCTTTTTGCTCTTGGTGGGTTTTTCCTCTGGGATTATTGGAACATTTCCCTCAGTTCAATAAATAAGTTAACTTTTTGATTACTCAGTTTCATATGGCAACATAAACCTCTCTATCTCGCTGAAGCCCCTTTTGTGAATTTGGGTAGCATGTATTGTCTTTAAGACTCAAATTATACACTCTCATATACTATATATATATATATATATATATATATATATATATACATATATATATACACATATATGTAGAATATAGTATATAAATACTAGTATATTGTGCTGCATGTCTTGTCTCAAGAGCAGAGACGATGTCTTTTGTAATTGGAACATAAGACATAAATACTAGATAGTAAAATTCTACATTTAAAATATCATAAGCTTCTTTAATTCAAAGATTCTTTTGAATTGTGTATGTGTGTGTACATGCACACATGTGTCCAACACCTAGCAAAATAATTTGTCTACAGTCAGTAATACATGCTTGCTCTATTGAAACTGACAAGCTGAAAGTAAGTAAAAATTGGTTAAAATGGGTATTTTTTCTTCCACCTTAAAAGGAAAATCCATACTGGCTCTTTTGCTCATTTGTGGCATTCTGAGATTTCAGTTCAATCCTCTATTTTTGCAACTAATTTGAATGTTCTAACATGAGAGTTTCATTGCTTCTGAGACTAATTGATTTTTTCAGTGTCACCCTACACCAAAATAAAATATACCCCAGCATAGAGTGTATCTATAATCATCCTAAGAATTCTATTCAATGACTAGGTCCATCCAGTGCCCTCCCTCCCCCCCAAAAAAATTTAAAGTCTATTAATTTACAAGACTCTTTATTGGATATCTCCAATCTGCCCCAAATAGTGCTAGGTATTTGGGAAAACACCAAAGGAATACAGAACATGGCCACTATCCTCAAAGAAATATCAGTATTTTGAACAAGGGAAAACTGAGGCATCAAAAATAGGCTAGTCATTCCAAGGTACATTTCCAAGAAAGGGCTAGTTTCCTATTGGGATTATCAACTTAAGCACAGAATCATAGACAAGTAGATTCACACATCAAATATTAGAGCAATAAAGGACAGTTGAGATTATCTAGTCTAGCCACCACATTTTAAAGATAGGCAAACAGAGACATTTTATTGTTAGATGGAATTTTGGGGTTACCAGCTAGACATTCAGTAAAAAGAAAAAAAATCCTTTTTAGAGTTCTGATAAGTGCTTATAACTAGACTCTAGTAGAAGGGCAGCAAGGTGCAATGGAAAGAGTTGGAACTTTTGGCTTTGAGTCCTGACCTTCCACTTACTGAATAATCTTGAACTAGTTGTTCAAAGTCTATGAACTTCAGTTTCCTAATGTGTAAAATAGCATTAGTGAAACCTGTGGTTCTGTATTGAAATTCTAATTTAGAATTCTAAAATTCTAATATTCTAAATTCTTCATTATGGCTTTAATGTGATGCTGGGATTCTGAACATGCTGATTAGTTCTACAAAATGGGAAAGATTCCAAGTATTAATTTAGCAAAGGAGAGTGACTTATGAACCTGAAGCCTGGATGCAGCAAAGTTCTTTCCCAGAAATTAGACCAACCAGAAGTGATGAATTTTTTGGTCAAAAAAATTATAATACCTCTTACTAAGCAAAGAGTAATTATAACCTGCATCTCCTAACAACATGTCCACAGGAGGTGAAGCCAAGATTATGGTGTAAAGGCAGAAACTTGCCCAACTACTCATAGGACCAGAGTGGGAGCCCAGCTGAAATCCTAGAACAGCTCAGTCCTGGCCACAACTCTGGCCCTGATCTCAGCTCTGAATCAGCAGCAATGCTGGAGGCTTCTGGAACTCTCAGCCCCAGAACACCAGAAAGTACTCAGAAGGTCAGGGGACCTTCTAGCAATGGGGTGGGAGTCTGGTGTGCAGTCCCAGTGCAGCCCTGGACAGCACACTAGATCTTACAGCTACAGTGGGGCAGGGACATTGCTAACAGCTCCAGAGAAGAAAAGAGTGCTTGTGGTTAGATTCCTAGAAGGATCTCTGAAAATAACTGCACAAAACCCCTGAAGATTGGGACAATGCACTCTCTATTATGGAAACAGAACTCTACTTTAACAGAGTTAAAAGCAGAGTAAAAAGCTAGGAAAAAGAGCAGAAAACAAAAAAAATGTTTGTGACCTGAAAGTTATTATGGTGAAAAGGAAGAGCAAAATACACACTCAGAAGATAACAAAGTCAACACCCTACATCCAAAGCCTCCAAGAAAAATAAGAATTGGGCTTAGGCCATGGTAAAGCTCAAAAGGAATTTTGGAAATCAAATAAGGGAGAGAGGAAAAAATAGGGAAAGAAATGAGAGAGGTGCAAAAGAAAATGCAAAAAGCTAATGAGAAGAAAAATTCCCTAAAAAGCAAAATAGGCCACTTGGGAATTACAAAGGTTTGCTGAGGAAAATAATGCCTTAAAAATAGAATTGAGCAAATGGAAGCTAATGACTTTATGAGAAATCAAGATGTATTAAAGCAAAACCAAAAAAATAAAAAAAATAAAAATAGAAAAAATGCGAAATATCTCATTGGAAAAACAACTGGTCTGGAAAATAGAGCCAGGAGAGATCATTTAAAAATTAATGGTCTACCTGAAACTCATGATTTAAAAAAAAGAGCTTAGACATCGTCTTTTGAGAAATTATCAAAGAAAACTGTCTTGATTTTGGAAACAGAGGCTAAAATAGAAATTGAAAGAATACACCTACCACCTCCTGAAAGAGATCCCAAAATAAAAACTCTCAGGAATATTATAGCCAAATCCTGGAACTCCTAGGTCAAGGAGAAAATATTGCAAGAATCCAGAAAGAAAAAATTCAAGTATGGTGGAGCCACAGTCAGTAAAACACAAGATCTAGTAGCTTCTACATTAAAGGACCACAGGGCTTGTAATATGATATTCTGGAGAGGAATGAAGTTAGGATTGCAACCAAGAATCACTACCAGTAAAACTGAGTATAAATCTTCAGAGGTAAAGGTGGTAATTCAACGTAACAAAGGTAGTCAAACAATGAAGAGACAGGTAGGGTACTTTTTCATTAGCTTTGAGTAATCTTCCTTCATAGAATATAATATGTGCATGTATTTATACTCAGAATAAAAAAGAAAACACAAAAATTATATTCATATATATGCATATAAATATAAAATGTTTGCATATGTGTATTATATATACATACACATGTATGTGTATACAAAGAAATGTAACTATACATATACATACATTTCTTTTAATGTTCTTTTTTTCATCCAAGAGTGTGTGTATATATACGCATATATTTTCATATATATATGTATATATACATATGCATATGTATATATGACTTGATTTACCTGCTGACTTGATTTGCCACTTTTCAAGATCTAGTTCAAATCCCACCATCAACAATCTTCTTCAAGCATCATTCTTTCCTATCCTTATATTTTATTAGCAGTTGTAATCAATACCACATGACTGAGTAATTTCTAATTCCTTAGCAGTTTACTCTCCCATATCCATAAACAAATATAAAACAAAATATAATAATGTAATCATGTCATACGCAAATGTCATATGCATTCACCATTTAGTATGTGTCTTCTTCCTACAAGCCTCACTTCATGCTTTTCTCTCATTCCAGTATGCTCTAACCCCATCTTGTTCCATCCTAAGCCTAAATCTTCCCACCTGTGATAAAATGGTCTCTCCTGAGGTCTCTATCTCCATAAAAGCTCCATGGAGCTCTTTGGAACCATGAAATCAAAAATTTTTCTCTGAAATTATTTGTCCTTACAGCAGTATGATGATACCAGTCTTTTCTTCTTTTTACTCAAGAGAATGTTTCAGAGTATTTGCTCTGGTTTGCCACATAACTAAGGACTCTGCTTACTATTACCCATTACATTCCAAAACTCATTTTCTGATCTCAGCATTCTTGCCTCCTCATTCTCACTTGTATTTTATTTTCAGTGTAATACCTTTCCTTATGCTATTCTTTCCATTTTTAATGTCCCTTCTTTATGTCAGAGAGGAAGAAAAGAAAGATACCTCGTTTTGAAGACAGGGATTTTCCATCCAGATTCTGACTTTAATGCTTACTCTCTGAATGACCATGGCACCTCTCTGATCTTCAAATTCATCATAACAAATGGCCATAATAGTCCTAGACCTATCAATCTCATACAGCTGCCCTAAGGATCAGATGACGTGACATAAGAACTATCAATTGTATAGCTCTAGGCAAATGTAGATATTATTCCCTACTGGATTGTGGACTCCTTGAAGACAGATGCTAAATCATATCTATCTGAATTGCCTGCTCAATATGTTATAAATGTACCATAAATATTTACTGACTTGAGTTACCATTATTCAAGATCCAGTACAAAGTTTACCTCCAACAAACTTCTACGAGCAATGCCATTTTCTTTCTTATTCTTATACTCTGGAAGCACTTACAATTAATACCACATGATTGAGTATTTCCTAATTTTCTAGAAGTTTTCTCTCACTTTAATACCCAATAAGCTTGTTGAAGACATTTTCCATGCTTATACTCCTTTGTATCCCCTGAATGCCTAGCAAAGGATTAGAAACTAAGAGTTAAAAAATTACCTTTTGAATGATAAATTAGAATAAAACCAAATATAAAATATGAGATATAAGATATAATGAAAGTTGAACAAATGTAAATGATTACCTAGAATGTCTAGATATCTGGACAGGTGGTCTCATGCAGCCAAAATCTTTTAATATGGGATTGGCTTTTTCAGTTTAATCCAGATGTTTGGCACCCTATTTGACAGAGTCATCTCTATAACTCATCCCATCTTTCCTTTATATTATGGACTATTAATCAGAAACACTTCCCTTTGGGACTCCAGAGGGACCTCCAATTTTCTTTCTGAGTTAACATAAACATATAGGAAGACAGGTTCCTTAAATCCCAATGATTGTTTTAAGCATTAGTGTATTTTGAAGATTCTGGAAATTATAAGTCAAACTCAATACAGATATTTTGATATTAAGTATTCAGAACTATTAAGTTATTTTAAAAATATTCTAGCATAGTATATTTGTTCGATGAGCTATTAATCTGGAAGAGGAAATTGAGCCACTATGAAACATGTAGATCACTCTGAAAGATTCAAACATAGCTAGTTAAAATAATTCTAACTTATTCAAAATATCATGCTACGGAGGACTTGGGATAACCTTGAATGCAAGGAGCCAGGCTTGTCTTACAGCTTTTCTGCACCGCACAGGCACCAGGGTCATAGGTGATGATGTAAAATAACAGAAGAGAGAAAACCACATTGTGCTAGTGGTCTCAAAATCACAGTGTATCTTTGAGGTGGAATAATTTGAATTTAGATATTACAAACCCTCAAAGGCTCAAAAGTTTAGAAATAGCTATGACTATGAACTAAAAACTCCTTAGAGTTATCAACTGGAAGCTCCCAAAGAACATCTTAACCTTCAAATGCTTTTCCTATTCCTTCAGCTTCTTAGATAGAGTTTCCTTGACAGCTGCATATGACATACACACAAAGGAATCAGGCACATCCATGGATAATTCATCTTTTTCTATTGTTATAATGACCAATAAATAGTTACTGGATTAACTATCAAATTTATTAATAATAACACCACTCATTTCTATAAGAACCCAAAGTTTATAAATTATTTTTCACTGATGCAAGTAATACAAGCAATTTTTTTTCCATTGTACAAAGTCAACCCTTTCATGTAAATAAGCAAAGGGAATCATTCATTCATGTATACTCATTCAGCAAATACAGCTGAATACCTAATATGTGTATGGACCATGTGGCCAAAGAAACATTTACTTAGTAGCCAAACTCTTGGAGATAAAGCTGGTATCAAACCTAGAATGACAGATGCCATCCAGCATGACAGTGTTTCATTACTGTGCCTTTAAGTATCCAGGTACACCTACACAATAGGATGAAATATGGCAAAAAGATATTATATTCACAAAAAAAATTCTATCTATCTGGGAGGGAAGAAGGTATTGAGAGGACAAAATGGGATTGATTATTTCTGATTCATTGCTTGACTTATTCTGAGTCAATTCCCTCCTAGGAAATTAAATAACTTTCCCAAACTCTCACAGCTACTAAGATTCACAGACCTACAAAGTTAAGTGGCCTGCCCAAGGTCATTCTTTTCAAATGATTCTTAAAAACCAGCCTTCATCGGAGAATCTTTAAGGAGGAGGGAGAACAATTTTATTTACTTATTTACTTGTTTGTTTGTTGGTCTTTATAAATGATCTCTATCAATGAATTTATATAAGTTCATAATAACAAGCTTTTAATTTTATTATATTGGCTCCAGAATCAGATCCCAAATTCAGAGTTAGATGATACATAATAAGATCAAATATGGAGGTGAAGAGAGAAAAATCTATACTTTTTCTTTTCATTTTTTAAAAAAAATATTTTATTTCTCTCTAATTGCATGTAAAATAATTTTGAACATTCTGTATTTTTAAGTTTTGAGTCCCAAATTCTACACTTCCTTCCCTTTCTTCCCACCTCCCCAAGACAGTAATCACTCTGATATGAATTATACATGTGAAATTGTGTAAAATATTTCCAGATTAGTCATTTTGTGGAAGAAAATTCAAATAGGGAAAATACAATAAAAAAGTAAAAAAGACGAAGGAAGAAAAGAAAGAATAAAGGAAGAAAAGGTGGAAAGGAAGATGGAAAAGATGGAAAGGAATGAAGGAAGGAAGGAAGGAGGGAACGAGGTAATGAGAGAAGGAGGGAAGGAAAGATGAAAGCAAGAGAGAGGGAGAGAGGGAGGGAGGAAAGGGGAGAGAGAGAGAGAGAGAGGGAATTATGCTTCAGTCTACATTAAGAAGTCATCTTTGAGGTTTCACATTAAGAGGTTTAAGGTTTACATTAAGAGGTTTGTTCGAAGGTAATTATCTCTTCAAGATGCTGATGTAATAGTGGTATTGCTGGACCAAAGGTATGTACTGTTTGATAGTACTTTGGGTATAGTTCCAAATTGATCACAATCCACCAACAGTGCTTAGTGCCCAATTTTTCCCCATCCCCTACATTTGTCATTTTCCTTTTATGTTATATTAGTCAATCTGAATAATAGGGGATGCTAATTTAAAGTTGCTCTAATTTGCATTTCTCCAATCAATAATAATTTGGAGGATTTCTTTTTTTTGTTATACATATATATTAACTATTAAAATAGACATTTCTTTATGAATCATGTCGGGAGAGAAAAATGAGAACAAAAGGGGAAACCACGGGAGAGGAAAAAAAACAGAAAACAGTAGATATAACATGTGTTGATTTACATTAAATCTTAATTCTCTTTTGGGACATAGATGACATTTTCTATCCAAATTTTATTAAGATTGCCTTGAATCACTGAACCACTAAGAATCAAATCTTTCATAATTGATCACATAATCCTGAAGTTACTATGTATAATGTATTACTGCTTCTGCTTGTTTCCCTTTGGATCAGTTTGCATAAGTCTTTCTAGGCCTTTCTAAAATCAGCTTGTTCACTTTCATATACCATAATTTATTTGGCCTCAATTGATGGGCATCAACTCATTTTCCAATTCTTTGCAGCCACAAAAAGCTGCTACAAATATTTTTGTACTTGTGGGTCTTTTCCCTTCTTTATGACTTCCTTGGTGTATAGACTCATTAGTGGCACTTTTTAGTGCCAAAAGGTATGTCCTTTGGGCATAGTTCCAATTTGCTCTCTGGGATGATTGTATCATTTCACACCTTCTATCAATAATGCATTAGCATCCCAGTTTTTCTAATCCCCTCCAAAATGTATCATTATCTTTTCCTGTCATTTTAGCCAATGTGAGAAGTGTGAAATGGTACCTCAGAGTTGTTTTAATTTGCATTTGTCTAATCAATTGTGATTTAGAGAATTTTTTATATGATCATAGATGGCTTTAATTTCATCATCTTTTAAATTGTTTGTTCATATCCTTAGACTATTTATCAATTTATCAATTGATGAATGACTTGTACTCTTACAAATTTGACTCAATTCTCTATATATTGGAGAAATGAGGCCTTTATCTGTAAATTTTCCCCACTTCTTGCTTTCTATTCTGGTTGGCTTAGTTTGATGTGTGCAACAATCTTTTAATTTTTATATAATCAAAATTATCCTTTTTACATTTTGTGATGTCTCTAACTCTTGTTTGGTCTTAAATTCTTCCTTTATCCATATATCTGATGAGTAAACTATTCCATGCTCTCCTAATTTTCCCTGTGGTATTTCCCTGTTTGTCCAAATCATGTGCCCATTTGGACCTGATCTTGGTTTACAGTATGAGATGCTAGTCTATAATTAGTTCCTGCTGTATTCCATTTTTCCCAGCAGTTTTTTGTCATACAAAGAGTTTTTGTCTCAAAATCTGGAATCTTAGGATTTTTCAAATCCTAGGTTACTATGATCATTAAATACTGTATATTATGTACCTAATGTATTCTACTTTTGCCTCACTCTATTTCTAAGACAATACCATATTGTTTTTTACGATTATCACTTTGTAATACAGTTTGAGATCCGCTACTTCTAGTCAGGATCTATACTGTTAAATGGAACCCCCAAAATTTAAGAAGGTAGGCAACAGATTCCACCCAATAATGAATGAGAATGTAATTTTGCACTTTCACGGGGGAGGAGATATATGGATGGATGGGATATATGTGTCCTTATTTATTCAAATTATCTTTATTGTTAGCTATTATTATTTGATGAAATATTTTCACTTTTCTATTGGTTCTTTTGGCATCCAGAAGAAATAATTAAATTTTTACCATTATCTGCAGTTTTGGTTAAATGGCATCCCATAAGGAAAAACCTCATTTTCAAAATACAAGATCCGCTCTGACAGATTTCCTTATTTTTAGGTACTAATATGGAAATTCCTTCCAAACATAGTTACAAATATTTTAGTAGCAGGCATATTTGAAGCCCACAGCTCCTGAAATGAGTTACAAATATAATGAAGAAAACAAGAGAAATGAGGTTGTGGTAGTCGTAATAAAGTAAATTAAGAGTGATGGAAAAAAAAAAAAAAACATCAGACAAAAGTGAATGGATTGCCTAGGGAAAATGCGTCTTCTTTCACTTGAGGACTTCAAGGAAAGTCAAGAATTTTGTTGACTTGCAGTATTCAAGAAAAGTACCAGATATTCTGATCCATCTTAGATTAAATCAGTGATTGATTGATGGTCTCATGATTTAGGATATAAAGTGATTCCTGTTCAAGTATGGATTATATTGGATGGCTCCTGAGGTCATTTTGAACTCTAATCTTCTTGTACATTCTCCTGCAGAATTGAACATTTTTCACTAGGTTTCAGGATGAAGTCTCTAAGAAAATGAAAAACACTTACCTTAAAAAAAATTCCAGAATTCTCACCACTTGAATTTTACTTCTTCAGATTTTAATGGCGAAAATCAGAATCCAAGTGTCCTTCATTACTTTACATCTTAATGACAATATATGCTCTGGCACTTCATTTTGCTGCAATTATTGCAATAGACAGCACTGAAGTCTGGATAAGATACTCTTAAGTGCAGCAATTTATTTTGGAGAGATGTATAAATAAAAACCTTAAGTGTTTCAGGCTTCTATGGCACCTCAGCCCTAAGTGTGGAAGTCTTTCTGTTCATAGAAATGTATTATGTATGCATTGTTAGTTCCCATTATAATCTATTTAATTTGATGTTCCAATTTGCTGATTAATAACTATTATTATTAATTGAAGACATAAACTGAAATTATTTCTTTTCTCAAACACAATAGACAATATGCTCAGAGATTTTGAGGTGACTCTTCATTCACCTTTGGGAAGTTCAATTGAAGTTGCCATAAATGAACTATATGACAATATTCTGACAGGAGGGGGAATAGGGTATGGTTTTATCTCAAGTCCACAAAACTTGGATGGAAGGAGGAGACATTAGAGGTTCTATTATTTATAAACAGTAAATACAAGAATTTTTCATTACACTACTTTTTCTCCCAAAATTATAGTACAAAGATTTCAAATTGTTATAAATCCCCTTTGCTTTATTTGGTATTTCATAACCTTTTTTCACTTCAATCAGGTGGTAGTGAGTACAAAATAAGTCTTTTTCCTTTGCTAGGTGGAAGGATATTTGGTAAGTCGCATGATCTCATGATCTTGTTGTTATTAAATTATTCCTCGATCATGTCAATCTTAAGGTAGCATTAAGACCTCAGAGGAAATCAGTTTTATCAACATTTATTGAATATCCCATTACATACCATGCAAAGACAGTGTCAATCAGGTCTGGACAAAACTGAAATCACTAAAGTATATTTTTATAACTTTCAATCACTACCACCCTATTATTATCTCTGTTCTGCCTCCTGACTCTCCTCCCTTCACAGAAGCAAAGTTGGTAGATACTTCAGAAGTTTTTTGCTCTAACCTTTTATTTGAGTGATGAGTAATTTAACGTGTAAAATCTTAAGCTACTTCCCCAAAGTGATACATCTAGTAAGTATTTGAGACTGGATTTTAATTCTAGTCTTTCTTACTCTAAAAGCTAATACTTTATTCACCATACCATATTGCCTGGATTCAGAGTCTGATTTTTTTCCCTCATGTTGTCCAAATGCAGAAAAGCAGAAATATTGTAAGTAACTTTTCAGTTCATACTGCCATAAAAATTACAGTTAATAAAAGGATATAGAAACAGTCCTTTACTTTATAAAGTTAATTGGAAACTAAGTTATCATATCCTAAAGAATGAATGGGTCAAAAAGCAAATCACAAAAACAATAAGTAATTTCATTAAAGAGAATGACAACAAGGAGATACCATATCAAAATTTATGGCATACAGCTAAAGCAGTGGGAAATTTTATGTCTCTAAATGCTCAAATCAACAAAAGAGAAAATGCATAAGTCAATGAATTGGGCACACAATTAAAAAATTCAAGGAAAAGTATAAATTCAACAACAACCACAACAGTAACAATTAAACAGTAAATTGAAAATTTTGGAAATTCAAGGAGAGATTAATAAAATTGAAAGTAAAAAATAAATTAAGTTGAGAAAAAAGTCTAGGAACTAATTTATATCTTCTAATGAAGAAGGAAAACCAAATTACCAATATCAAACATAAAAAGGGTAAATTTGCTACCAATAGCTATGAAATTCAAAGAGTTATTAGGAGTTATTTTGTCCAATTATAAGCCAATAAATCTAACAATCTAAGTGAAATGTATGGATATGTACAAAAATACAAATTGCTGAGATTAGTAGAAGAAGAAATATAAGATTTTAATAACCCTATCTTAGAGAAAGAAATTGAACAAGCCATTAATGAGCTCTTTCAGAAAAGATCATCAGAAGCAGATGGATTCACAAGTGAATTCTTGCAAATATTTAAAGAAAAATACAAAATCAACTATTTGGATAAATAGGTAAATAAAGAACACTTCCAAATTCTTTTTTATGAAACAAATGTGATGCTGATACCAAAACTAGGAAGAACAAACACAGAGAAAGAAAACTATAGACCAATTTTCCTAATGTACATAAGATGCAAAATGTTTAAATAAAATACTAGCAAGGAGATCATAGAAATATATCACAAAGAGCATACACTAGGTCAGGAATGAAAGGCTGTTAAAATGTTAAGTAACTATATTAAATTGATTAACCATATCAATAACAAAACCAACAGAAATCATATTTTCTCAAAAGATGCCAAAAAGGCTTGTGAAAAAATGTGACTCATTCCTATTAAAAAAAAAAAACACTAGAAAACTTAGGAATAAATGGAGCTTTCTTTAAAATGAGAAGTAATACCTATTTTAAAGCATCAGCAAGCATTAATTGTAATGAGAATAAGCTAAAAGCTTCCACATAGCATCAGGCATGAAGTAAGGCTGGCCAGATGCCTATTATCACCACTATTATGCATACTAGAAATGCTAGCTGTAAGAGAAGAAAAATAAATTAAAGGAATTAAAATAGGTAATGAAGAAACAAAACTAATTCTTTGTAGAAGATATGATGGTATATATAGAGAGAAACCTAGGGAATCAACTTAAAAATCTAGGAGAAATAATTAACAACTTTAGTAAAGTTGCAGGCTATAAAACAAATCAACATAAATCATTGAAATTTCTATATATACCAATGAAACCCAGCAGCAAGATGTAGAAAGGGAAATTCCCATTCAAAATAACATTAGCCAACAATAAATACTTGGGAGTCTGCTTGCCAAGACAAACCCAGAAAGTATATGAACACAATAGCAAAATACTTCAAACACACAAAAATGTCAGCTCTAAAAATTGGAAACATTAGTTGTTCACAGGATGGCTGAGTCAATATAACAAAAATGACAATTATATTTATCATTTACTTATTTTTATGAATTCTAGATCCCATATAGAGATAGAGGAAGAATTTAAGACCAAACAAAATATAGAAAACATTACAAAAGTTAAAATATTTGATTTTGATTATATCAAATTTTAACAAAACACAAAATCAGTGCAGCAAAAATAGAAAGCAAGCAGAAAGCTTGGGAATTTTTTATAGCAAGGATGTCCAGTAAAGGCCTCTTTCTCAAATACATAGAGAAATGAGTGAGATTTATAAGAAAACAAATTATTTCATGATTGATAAATTGTCAAAAATATGAATAGATACTTTTCAGACAAAGAAATCAAAGTTATATACAATTCCATAGGAGAAAAAATTCTGAATTCTATTGTTCTGAAGAATTCACATCAAAATCATTATGAAGTACCACTTCATAGATATCAGATTGCCAAAATGACAGAAAAGAAAAATAATAGATTTTGTAGGGCATATGGGATAATTGGAACACTAATGCACTGTTAGTTTTGTGAACTGATTCAATCATTCTGGAGAATAATTTGGAACTTTGCTCAAAGGGCTATCAAATTGTGCATACCCTTTGATCCAGCAGTACCACCACTATATATCTGTATCTCAAAGGAAAAAAAAAATAAAAAGGAAAAAAATCCAACAACAAAAGACACAAAGAGAAATTTCATTTAAAGTAACTGATGATAATATAAAGTATTTGGGAGTCTACCTGCCAAGGCAAAGTCAGGAACTATAAGAACACAATCACAAAACAATTTCCACACAAATAAAATCAGATCTAATCAATTGGAGAAATATAAAGTGCTCATGGATAAGCTGAGGTAATATAATAAAAATGACCATACTACTTAAATTAATCTATTTATTCAATGCCATACCAATGAAATTGGTATTTTGAAAAGATTTTATTCAAAAAAACTAATGCAGAAAAGAAGAGAAGGGAAACAACAAATTGGGAAAACATTTTAACATTTTTAACATTTAAAGAATCTGATAATGGCCTCATTTCTAAAATATTTTGAGAATTGATTGATAAATGGTCAAAGGATATGAACAGACAATTTTCAGATGAAATTAAAACCATTTCTAGTTATATGAAAAGGTAGTCTAAATCATTGTTAATCAGAGAAATGAAAATTAAGAAAACTCTGAGGTGCTGCTACACACATCTCAAATTGACTAAGATGACAGGAAAAGATAATATGAATGTTAGAGGGGATGTAGGAAAACTGGGGCACTAATATGTCATTGGTGGAGTTGTGAACTGATCCACCCATTCTGGAGAGCAATTTGGAACTATGCCCAAAAGACTATCAAACTGTGCATACCTTTTGATCCAATAGTGTTTCTACTGGGCCTATATCCCAAAGAGATCTTAAAGGAGGGAAAGAATCCACTTGGGCAAAAATGTTGGTGGCAGCTATTTTTGTTGTGGCAAGAAACTGGAAACTGAATTGATGCCTAGTAGTTGAAGAATGGCTGGATAAGTTATGGCATATGAATATTATTGTTCTGTAAGAAACGATCATCAGGATGATTTCAGAGCGGTCTGGAGAGACTTACATGAACTGATGCTAAGTGAAATGAGCAGAACCAGGAGATCGTCATACATGGCTACAAAAGGGTTGATTCTGATGAACATGGCTATTCTCAACAATGAGATAATTCAGACTAGTTCCAATAACCTTGTGATGAAGAGAGCTATCTACACCCACAGAGAGGACAGTGGGAACTAAACGTGGATCACAACATAGCATTCTCACTTTTTTTGTTGTTGTTTGTTTTCATTTTATTTCTTTCTCATTTTTTCCTTTTTCATTTGATTTTTCTTGTGCAGCAAAATAATTGTATAAATATGTATGCATATTGGATTTAACATATATTTTAACCATGTTTAACATATATTTGATTACTTGCTCTCTAGGGGAGAGGGTGGGCAGAAAGTGGGGAAAATTGGAACACAGAATTTTGCAAGGGTTAATGTTGAAAAATTATCAATGTATATCTTTTGAAAATTAAAAAGCTTTGATTAAAAAAAAGCTAGAATCTTCTTATTTCTACTTCTGTGTTTCCTTTGCTCTCCAGTAATGATGTCATCACTAAGGTCAGTTTGTCACCATTGAAATAATGAATTGGAAGACTCTCTTACCTGATATTAATGACTCCAAACTTTCCTATTTCCAATCCATTTTCTATAGAATTGCTAGATTAATATTCCTAAAGTATAAGTCTGTCCATATAATTTCTGTATTCAAGAAACTTCATTGGCTCCCTAGGGCCTTCAGGATAAAATGACTTCTGTTTAGCACAAAAATACTTTTACAATGAAGCATGCTTTCCAGACTGATTTCATATTACTCCACTGAACCATTCTATATTCCAAGCCAACTAACTAATTTGTGTTTAAGACATTCTACATCCCATTTGTGAGAAAGCACAAATTCTTCTTCCAGCCTAGATTACTGTTTCTCCTGATACTTGCTTTTTTTTTGGAATATCTAGCTAGATTCTGGGGTTATTTTTAGTCACATCTAGAAAAGGCCTCTCCTGATGACTTCAGATTTGTCCTTGAATTCTAAAAATACTTGAATAATGGCAATATTAACAGATTCCATCTGGTTTATGTGGTTCAATCATGTTAGCAACAGAAAGGCTTATCTCCAACTGATTCATAATGATGGTTTTTTGACTATAACATAGAACAAAGAAAAATACAAAATGAATATAATATTAGAAGAAATTTTCAAAGAAAACTGTCTAGAACTTTTAGATCAATAAAATTAAATGAAAAGAGCAAGAACCCACTAGGCACACTCTGAAAGAAATTTTCAAATGAAAATTACTACGAACATTGTAACCAAAAATTCAAAATTTCCAAGACAAAGAGCTAATCCTGCAAATATCCAGACCAAAAAAAAAAAAATCAAATGCTGAAGTCATTGTCTAGATTACATAAGATTTAACAGCTGCAATCATAAAGAAGAAAAAATCTTGGAATACAGTATTCCAGAAAACAAAGAATTATTATCAAAATCACCCCCCCCCCAAAAAATAGATCATAAACATGTGTTATGGGTTGGAAATAGATTATTAATAAAATGAGAACTTCTAATAATTCTTTACGAGATGTGAGGTACATAGTTATTCTAAAGTACAATCATGGAAATGTAGAAAAACACTTAAAAAGATGAATGTGTGCAAACATTTATAAAAAACTAAAGAAGAATAAATTGTTTACATTCTACAATGGGGAAGATGATATATATATTCTCTCAGAACATAATCATTACTGGGATCCAATTAGAGGTTAATTAGACAAAAAGTATAAAAGGAATCTAGGTATATTTTGATGGTCTTAAAGAATCAAAGGGAGAAAAAAAATGATATGGGACTGAAAAGGGGGAAAAGGATGTAAAAATTTGTCTGACATAATTTAGGTCTCCAAGTAAAAATGGAAAGAGGATGGAATAGATGGAGAAGTTGATACTATCTGAGTTGATAGAAAGAGATTTGGGTACAGAAATACATCTTCATTCAACTTAGAATCAAGAAATAAAAGTGAGAAAACATAGAAAGGAATAAGATTAATACCTCAGAGGAGGTAAATTAGACCTAAGGTAAACAAACACTGCCTAGAAATGTACACAATTTTGCATAGCAGCTATTTTTGCAGTGTCAAAAAAGTGGAAACTTAGGGAATGCCTATAAAATAGGAAATAGCTGAACAAGTTATGCTATATTAATATGATGCAATACTAAAATGTTGAAGGAAATGAAGAGAATAGATTCAGAGAAACCTGGGGAAACAGAAGAACTGAGGCTGTTAAGTGATCAGAGCTAAGTGATCAGAACCAGGAGCACAATTTATACAATCACAGCAATAATATAAAGTCAGATAATTATGAAAGACAAAGGAATTCTTTTTAATGCAGTGACAAATCATAATTTCAGAGAACTGATAGTTATATGCTACCAAATCCTAATTGAGAGATGATTGACTCAGAGTGTACAGTGAGATTTTTTTAATGGATATAGTCAGTAAATAAATTGGTTTTGCTTAAGTATATGTTTGTAATGGAAGGGCTTGTTATTATTTCTCAATTGAGTTAAGGAACAGAGGAGAAAGGAAAATAGATGTTTGTTGCTTTCAATTTTTTTCAAAATAGGGGAAATCAGGATTTGAGTGGATCCCTCACAGCAAGATTATGGGAGAACATGGAAAAGAGTCATACAAAATGAGTAAGAAAGTATAGGTTGTAATCTTTATCAATGAAGATAAATACCTATATATGACATTATACTTCCTTTATAGTTTTTGAAAGTGTCCTGAATTGCTTTATCTCTAGATACATGTCATTTAGTGCATTAGAATTTAAGTTAATTTAGGTCAGGGGGTTCTTTCTTTGTTTTCATATCTGTAGCCAAAGTTTTTAGCACAATGTCTTACATCCAAAGGGACTTAGTCAATATTTGATTATTGATCAAGGTAAGTCATTGGGAGTTATAAAGGAAGAGGATAAAAGACTTTAAGCAAAATTATATAATTGCCCCATACTTAATTTAGGGGTTTTTAATGACTATATTTTATTCATATTTACAACTGATCTTTGGATGTGAATACCATTGACATTACATTAATGTATCCACTCATTTACTCAATAAATATTTACTATATATGGACTTTGTGCAAATCGCTGTATTCAATACTAAGTAGACAAAAAACGTTGTTAGACATAATATGTCCTTGCTCTGAAAGATCTCATAATCTCATAAGAATAATACACAAATGTATATATATATATATACATATATATATATATATATATATATATACATATTATTACATTTGTGTAGCATAATTTGTTTAGCTAATTGCCAGTTGATGAAATTCTTTGTTTCTAATTATTTACTATCAGAGAAAGTAGTATTATTATGGTAAAGCTTTCTTTTCATTCAGTAATCTCCTTGGGGTATATGCTTAGTGGTAATTTCTAGGTCAAGCTGTCTATCAATTTTTAAATTAATGACTTGAGTAACCTAGCACACAATACAAGGTTTAGTGGGGAAGATAACTAATATAATAATTTAGTGTTCTAAAAAGATCTTTAACAGACTAGAAGAATGAGTTGGATGATAAAGGGATAGAAATAAAATCTTTTACAGTGATTTTTTTAAATCAACTCTATCTGTGTATCAAGAGAAAAGTAGAAGTAGTAAAATATTTACTTTAAAAAAGATCTAAGTGTTTTAGTTAGCTAAAAGTTCAACATAAATCAAAAGAGATAATCAGAAGGCTGTATGTTATGTGTGTGTGTGTGTGTGTATGTGTGTGAGAGAGATCTAAAATATGTTTAAGAAAGTATTCTCAATTAGAAGGATGATAGCCCCATTCTATTTTGTTTTGGTTAGACAACATTTGGAATATTATCTTCAGTTCTGAGTATCACAATTTAAAATTGATGTTCATAAGCTAGAAAATGTCCAGATAAGGGCAATAAAAATAGTTAAGGGCCTCTGAGTCATACTATATGAAAGTTAATTGAAGGAACTGGAGAAGATTATCTAGAAAAGAAAATTTAGAGTGAACCTGATAGCGATCTTCAAGTAGTAATAGCCATCATAAGAATGAAATAATAAATTTCTTTTCTGTTTGGTCAGAGAAGTCAGAATTAGAACCAATGAGGGGAAGCAGCAGAGACAAAATTAGACTTAATATAAGGGAGAAAAAACTTCTTAACAATTACAGCAATTCAACAGTAAAATTGGAGCTCTTATGAGATAGTGGGTTCTTCTTTATTGTGAGTCTTCAAACAAAGGCTGGATGATCACTTATTGGAGATGTCATAAAAAAATTCTTATTCTGGAAAGCAATAAAATATAATATTATATATAATGTGTATACTATATATTGTATAATATTACATAATATTATATACATAATTATGATTCTGAAGTAATGTTTGTGGATCTGAAAAGCTTTCAAAATTATAAAACAATCTAACATATTGTCATCATGTAATCAGTTTATCCATGTCCCACGGGTGGAAAATATTTCTCACATATGCACACACACAATAGCTAACACATTACAAATAGAATTGGCCTCAACTAAGTTCTTTCTTTAAAAGATCTTTAGTGTTCCTTATAGAAAGGCTATCAGCAGGTAAATTAACTAAACAACCAGCAAGTGGTTTCTGAATTCTTATATTATACTCATCACTCTTCTACTCCTCACTGCTGAGATTGCAGAGGAAACTTCCAGATTTTTTTCCTATGATTTATTTCCATTTTTGTTATTTGAATGAGAAGTCAAAATTGGAAGTCTAAGTTCCTAAAAGGCTACTTATAATGAAAGAAGTTAAAGTTTATTTAGAGAAAAAAGAAACCAAATTTACCAGAGGTGAAATATTCATCCACTTCAGGATGATTCTTCACTGATGACCTCTACTCAGATTTTTCTTTCCCTAAGAATCCTAATGGAATCAAAAGAAAACCAAAAAAAAGGCATAACTAAACTCTTGAAACAGAGATATCTAGAATTTGGACCATATTTTGGAATGTCTCCATTATTTTCCACAGTGACCATCTTGACTATATCAATGACTCAGTGATCTTTGATCAATTTTCTTTTTTGATTATATACTTTAATATTGGCCTTACAGTTATGAGTAACTTTTGGTTTGGATTTTCTACAGAGGATATATTTTTGTTTTCTAACATATCATTAGGATGATGCAGTGTAACAAGACAACCACATAAACCAGAGATATAATGGGAGAAAATTCCTTTCTTTGTCTTTCCCAACCTTTGTCATTAATGGTGTCAATTCAAATCTATTATTGATAAATTTTATAGTGTATTTGTTATACAGGGTTAAGAATTTGGAGAACAAAGAAAGAAATGCTGTGCCATTCTTCCAGGAAGTCAGAATGCTCAGATGAAAGAGTTTTAACAAAAAAAAAAATGCTTTAATCATCAAGCAATATCAAAAGAGTCAGCTCTAATCAGGAGGGTTAAGTGCTTCATAGTGATTTATTACTCTGCAGACAGGGAGAGGCAGGCAAAGGATCACAGGTGATTTGGAGGGAAGATTTTTGTATAGGAGTTTGTGGACCATTCTTTGGTGCAGCAAAAGAATGGTGAGTCACATTGTGAGAAATGAGGGAAAACAAAAGTAATTCTTATTCAAATCAAAGAGAGAATTTTGAAATACCTCCTTGCTATTATTCAAGAATCCAAGCATCCTCATGCTCAAGAATATTGTTACACTAGATTATAGACTTTAAAAATCCTCAAGCATCTCTGGGATAGGCAGAAATGAGACTAAAAGTCACCTATATGCCTAGGACAGTATTGGACAGTGAGCAATGTTCAAAGGGAAGACTTCTATTGGATCTTTAGAACTTAGATATTTTCCAGATATGAGTGAAATGACATATAGAAAGAGATTACTGTTTATAACAGGTTAATCTCTCTCTCTCTCTCTCTCTCTCTCTCTCTCTGTGCGTGTGTGTGTGTGTGTGTGTGTGTATGAGTTCATCACCTTCTCTAGAGCAAAAAGCTTTGTGGGCAAGGTAGTGATGGTTCTTTATGGCTGGCAGAAGAACTGGATATAAAAACATAATCAATCTGAATAGGGCACAAAATGGATACTAGCCTGAGTCATCAGAAAACAAAGGGGTAGATTCAGAAGCAGAATGTATAGGTGATCTAGTAAGAGCTTCACAATGTATAGAGTGTGTCAAGAGGAAGATATTAGCGAGCAGGAGTGAAGATGATGTGAGTAAAAGCTCAGACACATGACTATAATTCATGTAAATCATCCATATCTTTTTGGATGATTTAAAAGATATGTGTCTGCAAATAGTCAATATGGATGCATTGAAAGGAAAAGGTTAAATCTGGGCAAACAACTGCTTTGAGTCCTGCATGATGCCAATAATGGATTTGAATATGTTTTTCACTCTTCCATTGTATATGTTGGAATCATGTAGCCACAGTGAAAGATAATCAAGTTCCTGATCAACCAAGTGACATAAGAAAACCCCTAGAATTCAATGCCTGGGAACAAGTGGAAAAATAAAAACATAAGGGAAAGGGATGTGTGTGTGTGTGTGTGTGTGTGTGTGTGTATACACATATGTATGGATATATGTGTGTGCCATGAATCTTAGTTCCTGAATAAGTATCCTTATTTTCAGTTAATATTTCCAAACATTTCCCAAGATTGTTCTAGAACTAGGAAAACCAAATCAAACAAAAAATGCATGAAGGATTTAAATGAGTTAATAACTCAAAAAACTTTTTTACTTGTAAATTTAAATAATCTCTCATATCAACATGAATTTATCCAAGCTAGATAGGATCATAGAATTTTAGAATTAAAGAAATTCTAAAAATCATATAGTAAAACTCCTTTGTCCCATTACAATGTAACTTCTTTTTGATCAGGAATAATTTCATTCTTTATACTTGTAGCTTGCCTGCCTAGTATGGAGCCTAGAACATAATAGGTACTTAATTTTGTTTATTGATTAATTAATTGATTTTATGATTAAAAAACCTAAGAGGTAATATTCCCAATATCATTCAAATAATACAATTATCAGAGCAAATATTTTTACACTAGAACATTGCACACAATTAGTGTTGGGAAAGGTAAGCCATTTTAGCAAGAAAGGAATGTCTTGTAGAAAATGTTGAAATATAAGAAGTTGCAAGAAGCATAATCATAGACCATAACAGCAGACCAAGTCAAGTAAGCAAAGAGTTAAGTATAAGAGAAGACAAGATAAACAAAATGCAAATAAAGTTTCTATACACTCCCACACAGCCTGGTCTGAAGGGATATGAGTAAGGGCATGGGCACCTTCAACAGGATATTATTATTTTTGGCCTAGGAAGACTATGTAAGACATTTGTAATATAGCTCTGTTGGCAAACATTATGCCTTTCAATGCTGCACTGGCATTTTTATTACCATTCAATACTTTCACAAAGCTCCCCCCTTTAAGTATCAAAACATAAATAATGGATAGCTCAGGTGTTTTCATGCTTTCAACAAAAGACAATCTTAGTCCTTGAACTATTAACATTATTGCAAAGTTGAAAATAATTACACTGTATGAGGTGATGAGGATGCCAAATTTGAAGGGCAAAACACTTGTGGACAACTATTATATAATGTGAAAATAAGATTAAATGATTAAGTCATTTGGTTAGTCCTAACAACCAAGTATTTCCCTTCAAAAACAACCCAGTCTAATCAGGTCAATGGGTGTACCAATGGCTAAAGGCACTATTTCTTTAATTAATCATATTTTGTTATCACAAAATCTGGGAGATGAAAGATAATTTACAGACTTTATTAGTCTAGCTAAGAGATGCATTAAGAATCCTCTCTATGATATACCTGATGAACAGGCATGTATATGCAAATGTCTATGAAAGGAAAACCCACTATTTCCCATGCTGTTTTTGAATAGCTGCAATCATTAGGAAAATTTTTCCTTAAAACTTGTCTCTGGTGAGTGGCAGAGTGAAGATGGCAGAATTGCATGAGAAGTATAGTATAGCTTTTACAACAGAATACTTTCATAAAAATCTAGAAAATGCATGACTGATTTCTGATTGGGAAATCCAAGGGAAAACAAATCACAATGATTGTTCTTTCATGCCCAAATTGGCATGTAAAACATAGAAGTACATGGAACTAGAGATGAGGTGCTGAAAGGACTGAACCTTTATATGAGATATGAAAGCACCCAGGCAGTCGGAGGTCCCAGGGGTTTTCTGAATATGTGAAGGTTACAAGAATGGGTACTATCTGCTGGTTCTATACCTCAATAACCAGTTCTGGGATACAAATCTAGAACATATTGAGCAGGGGAGTGGGATCTAGGTCCAAACCTAGATGTGATAGAAAAAGAGTTGTCATTGGTCTTATCTGTGAATGAGTAGGGAATAAGTTCAGATGAAAATAGCAGAATCTCAGATACTAGGAGGAGAGCAAAAAGCTCAGTTCAGAATGAAGCCTGCAGAAGTATAATTAAGTCCCATGTTAATGATAATACCTGAATCTAGCCACAATCTACTAGACTTTCCAACTAAAATTTGAGAACCAGAAGTTTGTAGATTCACAGCCTGAGCTATCCAAGAGACTAAAAAAACAAAAAAACAAACAAACAAACAAAAAAACAACACAAAACTCACCATGCACAGGAAAGTAGCTAAAAGTCCCAAGGAGAGTATCTCAATTTTTCTTCCTCACCCATGAACCTGACTCTAAGATAAGTCTGCTATCAGGAAGTTGGTAAAATAATGAGCAAACCAACAATTCTATGAAATTATTATGGAGATGGGGAAGCTCAAGACACAGACACAGAACAAGAGAATAATTCCAGAATATCTATAAGGAAATCAAATAAAAATGAAAATTGGACACCAGTTCAATCAGAATTCACAGAAGACATAAATAAGTGAGTTTAAATGTTATTTTAAAAACCAAATGAAAGTGTTACGGAGGAAATGAATGAGAGGTAAGGAAGACATACATGAAAAGAGAATTAACAAAACAAGAGATACAAAGCTTTACCAAAGAATACAAATCAATAAAAATTAGAACTGAACATATAGAAATTAATAATTAAATTCCACATCAAGAAATATTAAGACAAAATTAAAAAAAGACTCATTGAAAAATAAGAATACATAAGGTTTCTCATAACAAAGCAAAAAATGACTTGGACAAAATAATGAGTAGGAAAAATAAGAATCCAACAATAATCTGAATTTCAGGATTAAGAGCCTAGACATCATATTTCAAGACATTTTTCTAAAATTGAGGCCTCTTAGAACCAGAAGATAGTGTGGAAAGATAATCCCTCAAAAAGAAATTCCAAAAAGAAAGTTTAAGAACAATATCACCCAAACTGAAATCTTCCAAGACAAAGCAGCAATGTTGCAAGCCCTTGTAACGATAACAACAACAAAAACAAACAAACAAGCAAACATAAATGATCCCAAATAAAGAATGGAAGAGGAATATACCTAAGGGAAAAGGAAAAAAAAGGGTAAAGAAAATTAAAGCACATAATTTTGGCTTGTAAAGTTAATACAAACAAAAAGGAGTTAGGGTGATGTTACACTTGAAACTCCTCATCTGAACTGGTCAAAGGAGGGAAGAATACAAACATCCATACACAAACTTGAGTACAGAAACAGATTTTACTCAACAGGAAACCAGGAAAAAAGAGAATAAAGGAAAGAATTGGTGGGGGGAAGTAACAGGTAGAGTAGATTAAGGATGATATTGGTTAAAAGGAGGGAAAATTTTAAGAAGAATCAAGAAATGAAGAGACTTAAAAGTAAAAGATAATAGTATGAGGTAAAATGAACAATTAACGATTGTTAATAACTGTAAATGTGAATGAGATGAATTAATCCATAAAGTAGAAGAGGGTAATAAATAAGAGAATTAGAAGCCATAGTCCAATAATATGTTGTTTACATGAAATATACTTGAAACAAAAAAGATACAAAGATAACTAAAATAAGGGTCTGGATTCATCTTACATTAAAAGCATTGTTCAAAAAACAAATCATCAAAACAATAGACTTCAGTAAAGAGAATAACAAAAAATGTGACAATACAAAACTTTGGGTTGTGTATATGTAAATAGATAGATGTGTGTGAACATATAAAACATACATGCACAAATACATACATATTCATCAATAAAGGATTTAAAACGTAATGTGAAACTAATAAAACCTAGAAAATCATCAGATTATATATCCTTGATAAGAAATGTGAAAATCAATGAAGAGATGAAGTAAAGAAAAAAAGTTCCATTGAATCAATAAAAATAAAGGGCAGAGCCAAGATGACAGAGTGAAGTCAAGAAGCTGCTGGAGCTCTCCCAGTTTTCCTTGAAAAATCCCACATGAAACCACACCTCTGAACCCAGCCTGATATAATGAAAGCACTCTTCAGCTCAAGATAAATTAGAAGGGCTTCAAAAAAGTTTAGTTTCACTGGGATGAATTGGGTGTTCGGTCCAGCACAGACAGAGTCTGGGAAAGCCAATGAGAGAGTCTTAAATATAGCAGATCAGCACCTGAGAGCCTCAGTTCTAGCTCAGTAGTGATGCAGGCCCATGGGGCAGGCTCCAGTTCCAGCTCAGCAGGCAAATTCTAGGAAACCAAATTGTTTCTTGGAAGGAGCAGGTAAAGCTACCCCTGCTGCAAAACAGCAAACACTAGGGACCCTGTGCTCAAAGTCAAGGCTCAGAGCTTCAAGGGAAGCTTGGCACAGCATCCTCTTGACCTCAGCAGCAGAGCTCAACCATTAAATTAACAAAAGAGGAAATGCAAATAAAAAAGGGAAACAATAAGCAAGAAACAGAAAAGAACTTTAACCATCAAAATGCTACTGTGGTAACAGGGGAAACTAAAACACCAACTCAGACAACAACAAAATGTCCACAGAGGAAATCTCAGAGTGATATGAATTGGTGTCAAGTTCACAAAGGCTTTTTGGAAGTACTTATAAAAGATTTTAAAAAGCAAATAAGGGAAGTAGAAGAAAAAAGCTAAAAGAAACAAGATGTATATAAGAGAGTCAACAGTTTGAAAAAGGAATAAAATGAAGAAAACACTTCCCTAAAAACACAATAAGCCAAATGCAAAAAAAAAAAAAAAACAGAAGAAAACACTTTGAAAACTAGAGTTAATCAAATGCAAAAAGACATGCACAAGATAACTAAAGAAAATCAAACATTAAAAACTAGAATAGGACAAATAGAAGCTAATAACTCTAGGAGACATCAAGTATCAGCCAAAGAAACTAAAAAGAATGAAAAAATGGAAGAAAATGTATAATATCTCATTGGAAAAACAACCAACCTGGAAACAGATCCAGAAGTGACATTTTAAAAATTATTGATCTACCTAAGGCCATGACCAGAAAAAGAACCTGGATAGCATTCTTCAAGGTATTATTAAGGAAAACTGCCCCAATATTCTATAAATAAAAGAGGAAATAGTCATTGAAAACAATCCATAAATCACCTCCAGAAAAAGATCCCACAAGGAAAATCCCAAGGGACATTGTTGCAAAACTCCAGAATTATAATAATCTCAAAGAAAAATTACTTTAAGCTGCCAAACAAAAATAATTCATGTATCAAGGAGCAACAGTCAGGATTATCCAGGATCTTGCAGTGTTTATAATAAAGAATCAGAATGCCTAGAATACCATATTCCAGAAAACAAAAGACCTGAGGTTACAACTAAGAATTAATTATCCAAAGAGACTGAGCACTATCTTTCAGGGGAGAAAATTAACCTTCAATGAAAAATCACTAAACTAAACGGAAAATTTCATCATCAAACATAGAACTGAAGAGAAGCTAAGAAAGGTAAAAAGGGAAATATATATTTCCTTATTATTAAATGACACACACACATATATATGTGTGTGTCTCTCTCTCTATATATATATGTATATATATATATGTGTGTATATATATATATATATATATATATATATAATTTAAAGGTTAAACTATTTAAATTCCTAGATGGAAAAAGGATATTTGTAACTCTTGAGAACTGTATGTCTGTATCTATTATTGGGGCAGTTAGAGGGGGTATCACATGGACAGAGGTGTGTCTTTGAATAGACTCTGATGACATGATATCAAAGAAAAAGACATTAAGGGGTAGATAAGCAGGAAACAAATTATCATATTTGTGAATGATAAGATGACTAGGAGAATTCTAGAGAATCAACCAAAAATTAATTTAAATCATTAACACCTTTGGCAAAATTGGAACACAAAAAAGAAGATATGCAGAAATAGTATTTATATATATTACAAAAAAAAAACAGCAGTAAATATATATGCCAAGATATAAATAGACCTTAAATAAACACAATTACAAAATGCTGTTCACATATTTGTTCACACAAATAAAGGCAGATTTAAATAATTTGTGAAATATTTATTGCTTATGAAAAAAAGGCCAATATATTGAAAACGACTATGTTATCCAAATCAATTAACTTATTCAATACCATATAAAACAAAGAATTATTGCATAAAACTAGAAAAAAAATTCATCCAGAGAAACAAAATGGCATGAATATCAAGGGAAATAATGGAGGTCTGAGAAGGAAAAAGGGGGGCTTAAGGGATCAGCTTTCAAGTTGCAATATATCTAGTAATCTCCAGGACAAATTTGTATGACATAAGAAATTTGAATTACATTGTATTAAATTTGTATTACATATTTACATAATTTGCATTACATATTGTATTATATATTACATTAAAATTAATACAAAAACAAATAAACCCAGAGCCCCAAAGTTAAAAAAAATCAAATCAAATCAAAGATCCTTGCTATTGAGGTAAGAACTCTTTATTTTACAATATGTGTCTGTTGAGATAACTGGAAAGGAATCTGGCAGAAAGGAGTTCTAGATCAATATGTCACAATATGTATAATTTCTAAATGGATACATAATTTAGACATAAAGAATAACATTATAAACAAGTTAACAGTGCATAGAAGAAATTATCTTTTAAATCTGTTGATAGGGAAAGTTCATAATCAAACAAGAAATATATTGATTCAGAAGATGAACAAGGACAATTTTAATCACAAAAATCTTATTTTCACACAAACTAAATGAAATCAGACAAAATTAGAATAGAAGCAGATAAATGGGGAAAACTGTTAGTAAATTTATTTTTTTTTTATGCTATAGGTCTCATTTTATGATATAGAGAATAGTCACAAATTTAAAAATAAACATCATTCTTCAGTTGACAAATTGTGAAAGAATATGAATCAACACATTCCAGAGGAAGAAATCTAAGCCATCCATAGTCACATTAAAATGTTCTAAAACATTAATAATTAAATGTGAAAATTAAAACAAATTTGGAGTTCTAACATCAATCATATTGGCATAGCTAACAAAAAAAGCAAAATCTGACAAATGTTGAAGAGGCTGTGGGAAAGGTATAGGTACATTGAGACCCAGTTATAGACCTACAAACAAGTCTAGCCATTCTGGAATCAATTTGCAATTCCACCCAAAATGTTTTTAAATTGTGCATGTATTTTGATGCAGAAATATCCCTAGTATTCCTATACCCTTTTCCCAAAGAAACTAAAGAAAAAGCTAGAGGACTCATATAATGTCCAGGCTAACTCTCTGGAGGGCCTCAGGATCAGTCAGAGCCAGGATCAGTAAAAGTCCTTGGTCTTTAGGAGGAGAAGTGAAGGAGGCAGACAAGTGTGATGACTGAGTTTAGCACCCAAGGTATTTTAAAATCAGCCAGTCAGGATAAGAGAAAATCCTTGATCCCTATTCTTTGCTGAGATGAAGGAGAATGGTGATAGGAAGTGAAAGCAATCACCACAGGAATCCAGCCAGCAGTGCCTCTGGCTCTCACACTCCACCCACCAAATCTTCTATGCACTCTCCTATACAACACATCAAATTTGCACAGACAGTGGGCGGGGCCATTCTTTCTCCAAGCATATATTAATAGAGTATTGTCCAATTGCTAATTAGCCTTAAGTGCTCAAACTCACTGCATCTGCTCAGCTTCAGCCCATTACAGGTAAGCTGCCATGTGGCTCCTCAAAGATGGATCCTGGACTCTTCAATCTAGAGCCTGAAGTCTTCCCTGCTGAAGGGAAGTTTCCCTTCCTCTCTCCCTCAGTCCTCTAATCCTTCCCTATGATTACCTTACCACACCACATTCAGCAGGTGTCAATCCTGAGGAGATCCATCACATCATCATATCATCTAAGTATATGTTTATAGAACTATTATATCACATTGAGTAGGTACTTAGCTTTATGTACTCTGCTGTTCTGGATTCAAGTACACCTTTTCTTGGGTTCCATCCCTCTACAGACTCATATGTACGAAAATAATTATAGCAGGTCTTTCTGTGTTAGGGAAAAAATAGATACCAAGGGGGTTTCATCTACTGAATATATATATATATATATATATATATATATATATATATATATAAACATTATAACTGAACAAGTTATAAAATGCAAATATGATAGAATCATATTACATTATAAGATATGAGGAAGGGAACAGTTTCAGAAAAAATCTGGGAAAACTTTCATGAATTGATTCAGAGTGAAGTTAGCAAAACCAGGAGAGCAATTTATATAATAACAACATCATTATCAAGACAAACACTGAGAAACTATGATTAATACAATATTCAAAGATAATTCCAGAGCACTCATGCTGAAATAAGCTATCAGAACTTATTGGAAGAACAGGGTATGATTGATTACCTTGGAGAAAAAATATTTAAGGGGAACAAAGTAGCTGTCTTCAAATTTTCATTTTTGCTTTGTTTTTTTTCTTTTCTTATTAGCCTTCCCCAATCCACAGAACACATCTAAGCATTACAAACTTGAGTTGCAAAGAATCAAATGTAGACATCATATAAGGAAATTACTTAAAGTTATCCAAATTTAGAATGTGCAGTCTTAGAAGTTGTGGATTCTCCTTTACTAGAGGTCTTCAAGCAAAATCTAGATGAATACTTCTCTAGTTTAGCAAGACAAGGATAATTGATGTTCTCTGAGATCCAGTATTCAATTTTTTGATTTTGTGATGAAGTCAGGATGTTTCCATGGTAGTTCAATTAGCAGAAACCTTTAATATCAATTACTTCATTTGAGCCACCATGAAGAAAAACACAGCTTATTAAGTCAGAAAACTATGTCATAAATGGCTTTGTGATCATTTTGCCAACACATTGCTAGACCTAGCTATATTTTCTAAATTTACTAATTTAGTTAGAAAAGGAGAAACTATCTTATTAAAAACTGAATAAGAAATTTTCATAAGGTTATTTACTATTTTATATAGATATATGTAGCAAAAATATCACATTTAACTATGTGCAATATAAGTATAAATAAATTTGATAATATTTATATTATGCATATAGGATATTATTAAATTAGATGGTTGTGACTCAAGTCGTTTATTTCTTTTATGTGCATCTGAGTCTTCATGACCCCATTTGGAGTTTTCATGGCAAAGATACTGGAATGGTCTGCCATTTTCTTTCCCACTTCATTTTACAGATAAGGAAACTAAAGCAAACAAAGTAAATGACTTGCCTAGGATCACACAGCTAGTAAGTGTCTGAGGTGGGATTTCAACTCGGGAAGTTGAATCTTCCTGACTACAAGCTTGGTACTCTATCCATTGTGTCACCTAGATGCCTATCCAGAAATATAATGGGTCCTTAATGAATATTAATTCCCTTCCCTTTACCTTATATGCAATTTGTGGGATGATGCAAATCTATCAATTTGTTATCTTAACAATAATAGCATATTGCAGCATTTGGAACTATTCTATGTTCTCATGTTGAATCTACTTGATGTGGAGCTGAAGTGGATTAGTAGAACATTTCTAACTAGTGATACTTAAATGAAGATTATATAAGCATAAGTGCATAAAGCCTTTCTTTGCAAGATATAAAAACTGAATGAATAGAATACCCAGGTTATTAAGAGAAAATTTTACTAAAAGAGCCAATTTGAAGCATTTCTTAAAGTTTGTGTGTCTGTTTATCATGTTGATCTTCATACTTTTTCAGCAGAATGTTCTCTATTTACTGAATCTGAGATAGTTGGTGTTGGTCTTGTCAAAGGGAACACTATTTTCAGAAGGGCCAGCTATGAAAAGAAGTTTGTTTTGGCAGAACAACCATGTAAATTTATGTTGCTAACTGATAATTTGGGGAAACATCCATGCCTTTATATGTGTGTGTTATAAATCTTTTCTGCAATGTTTTGTAATATTGTTCTCAGGGATCCAATGTAGATACATGTGCATTTTCTAATAATGCCTTATTGGTGTTTCAGAAAACAACAATAAAAAAACAAAAACAAAACAAAACAAAAAAACCTTGGTTTAAGTTCATTAAATAGCTAATCCATTGTTGATTCTGCTTTTTAGAATATATAGTATCATAGTAAGATTCTTGTGTGATGATTTTTTAAAGGACATATGATTTCATCTGTAGCCCTAGTATGGAGTCTTCACCAACATAGACTTGCACCTTTCAGGAGGTCAAGGCACTTGTCTCAAAGATGCAAGATCAGAACATATCATAGAAATGTCTTGGTGACCCAAATCAGCTCTCTTTTGTTACACCATGCTGTCTCTCTTCTATATCATATTGGGGGGATGAATTTATAATAATGGTGCTTGCTGTAAGAAATAATGATAGTCATGGGAAAAGCAAAGGAAAACACAGGAGGGAAAAAATAAATCTTTTTTCTCCTCTCATTCTTTCTCTCTTTCTACTCTTCATTTTTCTTCCTCTCCCACAATTTCTATAATGTGAAAATAGAGTTAGGGCTGAAGAATCCAGATAACTGAATACAGCACATTACAGCTTTATTTGCCAGCACTGTATAAGCACATTGGAAAAAATGTTTTTATAATTCAAAGCAAAGGGAAATAATGTATAAAACAAATGCCATGTTTAATTGACTCACATACAAACATAATCCTGCAGATTTCATTCATGTATATATGTATAAAATATATACACATATGCATACATAGAATACATTTTATACATGCATAATATTTATACATAGGTATATATGAATATATAAAATATATTTAATATGTATACATTTATATTTATGTATACAATTAATTATTGCAAAAGAGTTATATGGGGACTAGACAAAGATGCTCCTTTAGAGGAGATCATAAGATGCCATGCCACAGTGGGCACAGATGCTTGTTATACCCAAACTATGATGAACATGGAAAGACAGGGTCCCTCTTGGCAAGGGACTTCTAGAGAAATTTGTCGATGTTTTCAGTGTGGAAAAGTTGGACATTTGAGAGCTCAATGTAGATATGGAGATAGAATGAGAAGACAGGGTGAGAGAAAACCCAAAACCCCATGCCCAAAATGCCACCGAGGCTTTCACTGGGCCTCTGAATGTAGATCCACTCGAGAAATGAGGGGCAGGGCCCAGCTCCTAAGTATCAATCAGGGCCCCAGGTGGGGCAAGATGGCAGTCGAGGTTACACCCAGAGAGCCTTTAGAAATTCAATAGTGAGATATGATCAATCAGTCAAAAGGCAATGGGGTGGAAGAAGGAGATTACACAATCAATCCACAAAAAGGCAATCGGAGGGTAAAAGGAGAAGTAAAATCTGTTCCTGTCCAGCCTATGGATCCCTTGCCTCCAGGCACAGTAGGCTTGACCATTTCACCTCCGGAGGATATCTCAGTAGTCTCTGCTGCATACAACTGTTTTTCCTAGTTGCAATCCCCTTTCGCAGCCAGCTGGTAAAAATGCAAATGTTTATTTCTCCTTCCAAATTAGCCGGGTTAGTTGAGGCCTATCTCTCTGCCTGGCTCCAAGAGATCTTTCATTTTTGTCCTTGGCTTCTGCCTCTGCTTTCTTCAGCCTCCAGCCAGCACCAAGTTGGAAGATTCAATGGATCTCTCTTGCCTCGAAGATAGGGCTTGTAGGCTTTCTTCCAGAGTGTCTGTCTCTGACCCCAGTTGATGTTCCTCCCAAAACTCTCTCAAGTGGCTCATAGGAATTGTATTTATGCTACTTCTTTGAGAGTGGGATTGTGGGATATCTCCCAGCATGCTCTCTGAAATCTCCCAAACATGTGAACTCCATTGAGTACTTAGATACTTATGAGCTCTCTAAAGGTGTGAACAGAAGCATTGCTCTATCAGTTCCACCTAGTACCTTGTTTCAAGTTCTGGCCCAAAATATCTCTTTCTAAGATCAAATCAACTCCAATGGCTTAACACTTTGTAAAGATTCCAACAAATTATAATATTGAACATTTTTTAAAACTATGAAATTGTTCCATGATTTATATATTAAGGTAAAATTATAGCACAAATATAAATTTTTTGTTTGCTAATGTTTCATTTGTGAGGAATATCAAGAATGCAAAAAACAATACCATTTCACAGTAACTTATAAACAGGTCTTTTTCAAGGTAAAATGTCATATTTATGATATATCTTTTGGGGCAATGAAAGGTATGAGCAGAGGAAGACCATTCCCTCATATACATATATTTCCTCCACCTTCATTCATTTTTGTGCTCCCTACCTGTACCATTCTTCCTTCTACTTGTAGCAGTTGGGAACCTAATGAGCAGGGTGAGCAGCAGACCCAGGCCATGGATGCAGCCACTATTTATTGTAATATTTATGTATCCCTTAACCATTTAACAGGTATAAAACTGCTTTTTAAAATTACATTCCTATGTTTAAAAAAAATTGTCAGTGATGATTATTATTTGTACTTATCTCAATATCCATAAGCCCTATCATTTTTATTGCTCAATATTGCATACCACAGTAATTTTTAGACACCTATATGTCACCTTATTGAAGAAAAATATAAATATGCATCACATATATGTATGTTTATATATGACATGTACATGTGTGTGCATAGTGAGTATGTGTGTGTGTGAGTATATGAGTATGTGTGTGTGAGTATGAACAAAGAAGTAAAAGGATTTTCCTGATTATTTATTAGCACTCTCTCTCTTAAAATTATTCCTTATTATTTTGTATATGCTTCATTTACATAGTGAATCGATAAAAAGATCACTGGGCTTAAAGTAAGAGGACATAGGACTGGGTACCAGTTCTGTTATGTGCTTACTATCTTGCCTGAAGACACAAGTTCTATTTCCAGATCTGCAAGGATCTAGCTACAGAAACTTGAGAAGCCAATTCAATTCCCTGGGTCCTAATTTTGATAGATAAATAAAATTAGACACATAGGTGCATAGATAGTTTCACAATGGATGGTAAGGATAGAAAAAGGGAGAGAAGCAAAAAGAAGAAAGGAAGGAATTATAGAATAAAAGAAAAAAGGAAAGAAGGAAGAAGGAAAAAAAAGCTTTTAAAATCTGTTGCATGCCAGGTACTATAAAAAGTGTGTTATTAGTATTATTTCATTTGATTTTCATAACAACTCTGGAATTAGATATTATTATGAGGCCCATTTTATAAATGAGGAAATAGCCAGAAAGAGTAATTTTCCTGTTACACCAGGCAAATTAGTGTCTGAAGCTGAATTTGAATGCAAGTTTTCCTGTCTTTAGGCCTAGCACTTTATCTGCTCTGTAGGATAGATGATAGATAGATAGATAGAAAGATAGATAGAAAGAAAGAAAAAGAAAGAAAGAAAATAGATGGATAAATATATGGATGGCTGAATGAACTGACAGAGAATGACATTTAAACACATATTATAGCAAGGCATTGTGCTAAACACTGGAAATACATGTACAAGCCAGCAAGACCATCCCTACTTTTAGAAAAGAAATTATAATGAGGTAAGACATAGCTTAAATGGAATCTGCTGAAAAGAGAAGTGGCAACATGGCCTAGAAATGGCGAGAAAGTGGTTCTTAGATTGGTTCCCAGTAAAATGAGGTAAGACTTCATATATGAGATTCAGAAGCTCTTTAGCCAAAAAAAGGGAAAAATTGGACCAGATCTGGGGTTCTTACCATGATATTCATGGACCTAATTATTTTGACCATGCTTTAATTTTAAAAGCATATTCAAAAATGCATAAGCTTTATTAAATGTCAGCTATTCCCAAATCCTATTCTTTTCTGTTTAAACCTGTAAATTATTATTTATTAAATTATTTTACAGACAGAAATTGCTATAAAAATTAGTTGAGAATGCAGAAATTGGTATCATATGATTTATCTAAATTTAATTCAATAAAAAAATGTGTATTGTTTCCATCACATGCTAGATCTTAAGCATACAGAAATGAAATAGTCCCTTCTCTGAAAGAACATGTAGCCTATTGGGATAATACAACATGGAATCAAAGATTGATGAAAATTTCAGTATTGCTGAAAGTAATATTAGAAGTCTTCTGTCCAGACATTTATTTAGTTTAGTGCCTACTATATGCCAGGCATTGTGGGTACAAAGAAAAGTTAAAGATAGTTCCTGTTTTCAGGAAGCTCATAATCTAAACTCCTTCCTTTATAGTTGAGGAAACTGAGGAGGTTAAAGATTTTTTTCTAAGGCCGTACCAATAATCAATAAATGGAGGATCTGGGATTTAAACTTTGATCCTTTAAAACCAATACCACTATTCATTGAATTCATGATAAATAATACCAGTATATATCAAACAAGCAAAGCTGTTGGGATCTGAACAGCCCTTGTGTCCCTGGTGAGTCCCAAGCTGTGTTTCAAAGGACCCTATGTATTCTAGAAGGTAGCAGAATACATAGGGTCCTTTGAAACACAGCTTGGGACTCAAGGTAGAAGGTAGCAGTAAAATAAATATTCCATTTCAAACATGGAAGACTGCCTGTGCAAAAGCCTGGAATCAAGAGAAATCATGTCATGGATAAGAAACAGTTAATGGAGTCTGCCAGTTTGATTGGAATGGATGAAGAGTGTGTTAAGGGAAATGATCTTACAAAGACTTATGGACTAGGGGGGAGTCAGGCAATGGAAGGCTTTAAATGCCAAGTAAAATAATTGATAATAGAGATGGAAAGAAACCATTTATTTACCTCACTGTTTTGTTTTGTTTTGTTTTTTCTTGCAGGTCTTGTACATGTAGGCCAGTGGTCAATCTCATGACTTGACCCAAGCTTTTCGTTATATAGATTGGAAATTTACAAGTTGTTTCAAATATAAGGTTGAATGACAAATGTGTAAATGTTTTTAAAATAATATATTTATGTGCTAAGGGATAATTTATTCCAGTGAAAGAGCCAATCAATGTGGGACATTGTTTTTGCAGGTTTGCAAGTTCAGTCAGTAAACTCAATATGGAAATTTTATAGGATGATGAAAAAGTAAAGCTACAAAATCATTATGTCTTCTGTTAAATGTTTTGCTATGTGTTCCTCATCACACCTCTTATTAGATAATCCATTATTATTATATATACAAGGCTAAAAATATAGGGAGAACAAGTGTGGGCATGGATATATGCACTTTAGTATAACAGTTTGAGATAAAAGAATATTTGAGGTTTGTTCAATCAAGTTTGTTCAGCTGTACCCAAGTCTTCATGACCACATTTTAATATTTTTCGTTCTTCAGTTCATTTTACAAATGAGGAAATTGAGGCAAACATGGTGAAATGATTTGCCAGTCACACATCTAGTGAATGTCTGAAACTGGATTTGAATTCAGGAACATGAGTTTTCCTGACACCAGGACTATCCATTGAGCCATCTAGCTGCTTTAATATTTGAGCTACATAAACTGGAGTGAGAATTAATGCATACTTTCTAGAGATTTAGGGAACAGATAAAGTTTTGAAAATAAAGCATAGTCCTTTGACTATTTGAGCTATCCTGTCATTTGTCTGAAAGATTCATTTGGAATAAACAATTTGTATAAATGGACAGAAGAACTCATGTTCCTTACTTGTGTAAGTAATTTACTAATTCATAAATATCAGAGCATTATCCTTTAATTTTCAAAACTAGGCTTATTCTGAAGAAATGTTTTGGGTAATTTCTCAAGTGAAGGGACACAAATTAACCATATGGATTAAGACTAATTTTTAGTTTATTTAATTTGGAAGGTAACTATACACAATGGTCTGTTACTACTGAAAATTTGGGCAAGTAGCCTCCTATCAGTGAGGCATTATCCAACATGCTCTGTGGGAGCTACTTTATTTCACCTGGAATGGTGATTGTCCTTTCCACTATTGAGCCACTATGGTACTCTGTTACAGGAGCCACCTGTTAGTTGCTGCTGGGTGTTATGGGAGCCATCTGCCAGTGGCTACTGGGACTCTTAACTCAGACCAGCAGAATGGATCCCTTCATGTGAGAGGATGATAATGATACAAAGAGACTGAGAGACAGTTGCATTCTCTGACCTCTCTCCTCTTCCCTCTTGCTTCCAATTTATTTCATTCCCAATCCACAAGCAAGATCTGTGTCAGTAAAGGCTGATTTGTAATTCCTTCAGGGTTGTTATGATTCACTGCCCCTTCACACTTAAGTGTGTCCTTAACAGTACCCTGTGGCGCTTCGTATAGGCTGCTTGCTGTGTGTGACGTGGTAAGTCACTTAGCCTCCTTCTATCTCAGTTTCTACATCTGAAAATGGAGATAATAGCATCTGTCTTCCAAGATTAAATGAAATGAGATAATATACGTAAAGGACATTGCAAGCCTTAAGTCTATATAAATCTTAGCTATTATAACTAAAAGATGAGGCTGTTGTGCTATTGCTACTCTAAGATATGTAGGTGTGAAACATAGACACAATACAGACACATAAACAGCTTGAGCTCAGTAAAATCATCTTCCTCTGTCTTTTTCAGGACATACAACACTGAATGATTAGGTTGACTAAATTGTTCACCTTCCTCCAGTTGTTTTGCTGTTATGAAGACACACTTGTTTTTAGATAATTTTTGAAATCTACATTTAAGATAATTTGGCACAGGTGCCATCTTACTCTGCCCAGCAAAGGTTTATTGTTCTAGACTCAGCTTCTTAAACTATTGGTCATAACCCCACATGGGGTTTCATAACTGAATGCAGGGGTCATGACATTATGATTTATCATCAGTAAATGTTTTATTTGTATACTTATTTTATATACCTCTCTACCCTGTCACATAAAAAATTCTCAGGCAAACAGGAGTTGTGAATGGAAAAAGTTTAAGAAGCCTCATTCTAAATGACTTTTGTTCTCTTTCTTGACCACAAGAATTGTGTTGGAGAAATCCCGTAATTCTGAAAAGGCTCAACAACAGTTGGCAATTCCCTTCTAGTGGAAGATGAGGTGCTTATGTAAGCCAGAGCTACTAGTCTTTTCTGATGATCAAAAGATTTACTACAAGAACATCATGATGCCTCTTACTTCACTGGACATTCTTCCTAAAATAGTATTTTTTTAAATGGGAAGAAAGAGTAGAATTCCTATACACAAAAGCAGTCAATCTGCCAAGTCCCCAAATGGTTAAGCAGAGCAGTTTACTTAGAAAAGCTGACAAATTTGCTTCACTTCAAAATATCATTAACACCAATAACACATTTGCCCAAGCCTATTTCTAAGTTGTAAAAAAAGATTGCTACAGATTAAGGCCCTTGATATAATGCTATAAGCTCCTAACAATGGTATCTTTTATAGTGAAGAGCAGCTACAGACACAAATTGCCCTCTTTCCTGCACCTTTTTTCACAAAAATCAATATTAAAGTAGTATCTGCCTTAACTCTCCCATACACTATATGAGAAAAAACCACAGCCGTGCTTAGGACAGTTTAGGTCAATAAAGAATCAATACTGTGGTTGAATCTGTAGAAAGATAAAAGACTTGGAACTCTCAACACAGGGCCCCATTGTTTTCTTTCTTTTCTGAAAAGCAACAGAGGTACCTTGCAAGAGTATAGATGTGGATTTGTGGGGGTCTTTTTTAAAAAAATATTTTCTTTCCACGTAGCAATGCATTAAGTCGTAATGAAAAGTAAAGGGTGGTCCAGAGAAAGGAACTAAGAAGCTCTTGGATTCATAACTATCTCTTCCACTCCATTCCCAGCACTAATAAAATGGAGCAAGTATCTTCTCCTTTTTAAAATTTGAGTTAAATGGTGAAAAACAAAAACAAAAACAAAAACACCTGTTACCAAAATGGGAAGACTGCTTAACATTTTCCTTGAGGTGTTCCTCTCCTGTAAAAAGTGAAAAAGTTTGCAATTCAGTTAATGCATTGTCTAGATGTTCTTCTTCAAAACAGTTGCCATTTATATAGCTTTTTTTAGTATTCCAAGGCACTTCACTTTCCCTTTCTCATTTGAAAACCTTACTAAACCTATAAAGTAGGTTCTAACGGTGTTTTTAAAACCCATTTTTCAGATGAGGAAGCTAAAACCAGGAGAGGTAAAGTGTCTTGCTCACATTTCTAGTGTCTAGTAAATATCAAGGTTGGGATTCAAAACCAGATCATTGCTGATTCCAAATATCAGAATTTTACATTTATACCATAGTAGTGAACAATCTATGAATTTCCTCCTCCACTGCATTTCAATTCCATGAATAAGAGACACCTGCAAGAATGTATTGAGTTACAACTACTTGAACTCTTGCAACTCAGTTACTGTCCCAACTTACCAGGGCTAGTCTACATGTGATTCTTTGATATTTCCTTCCCTTAGCCCTCAAACCACAGTCATATGCCTGTCTTGATGGTGACTGAAAATGAAAAAAAAAATAGTATATTGTGTGAACTGGAGGTTTCAGATAAAAACAATTTATGAGTTTAAATCTTCCAAATTCTTTCCTGGAAGCTGCACTGTGTTATCCTACATGGGGCTGTTTCCCATGCTTTTGAGCTTATAGCAATAGCTCTCCTTGTAAAAGCAATCAGAATCCAGATAAAGCCAAGTCTCAGTATTTTTCTCCCCTCAAAAACTAGTAAAGTGAATATCCACTCAATTGAAAAGATAGGGAAAGCTTTCAAAGTTATTTATTTTTTTCAGGGAAAACAATGTGTTGGTTAACAGCTTTTTTAAGCAAAAAAAAAAATTGATAAATGATAATCGAGAGATTTGCCAGACATGATGCTAGGTACTGCCTGGAGAGTGGAGAGCAGTATGGAAGGGTAGGAGGAATCTAAAACACTAAATACTCTCTGTCCTCTAAGAGCTTAGAATCTAGCAGTTGTGAATTATTGTTTTATTTGTAAGTTTTTTTTTGAATAGGCTAAATTCACATTGAAATAAAGAGGCATAGATCTTTTCATCCTGGAATATTTGTTGATTAACTGATCTTGGTATCTTGCTTGGCAAAGCTTTTATTTATTTACATGCAAAGTAGAAAGGAAATAAATACGTGGTGATTGGCCATTTTATGATCCCCTGGCAAGCATTTTTTTTAAATGTCATACTCGATCAATCAATAAAAATTTATTAAGCACCCAGTATGTGCAAGGCATTGTGTAACTTTTAAAGTATATGTATTATAAAGCTCTCAAAATATAGAAACCTAGAAGAAGAAATCAAACACAGGTGGAAGCAAGAAGTACATGTCAGTCCCATTGTACTGCCTATGTTTGGAAAGGCTTTTTATCAGTTCTATAGAAGATGGTCTTGCATCTTAATATGTTGATTCATTTCTACAAACTGTTCGTTTTATCCATTTGTGTGCTAATTTGCCAAAGTAAATTGCCATCACAGTAGGATGGTTATTTTTCCCAGGATGATTTCTACATGACCTCTATCATACGGAAGATATAAAAATATACTATTTGTTCTCCATTGGGGTGGGAGAGTGTGTGACAGAGTACAAAAGATAAGTAGGAAAATGTCATCCAGGATGACAGGACTTTGTGAACAATGATAACACTGTGGTAGCTATGAAGGCCTACCAGAAACCCAGAAATGTTAGCCATTTGGAACAACTATAGTGATACTACTAAAGTTAGGACACTAGCCACTTTGATATAATTGTGGGTATGAATCTAAGAAATATAATGAGGTATCATATAATCGCCATGGGTGGCCCTGCTCTGAACTATTGTGAAGATCAACTTGACTTGAAGTACAATGGAACAAATGCTGCTCCTTTATGTCCTGGTAACAAGAAGGCAGAAAGATATTTTGGAAAGAAGCAGAAACACCACTACTCTTCACAAAAGAAGTCCCTCAGTATAGATAGCACTAATCCCTAAAAGCAAGCAAACAAGGAATATGCATGAAATGGAATCAGTGTATTCTGTGCCAAGACAGTTTTGTGGAGAATATGGAAACCGGTACCAGTTTTAGCAAAGGCTTCATTACTTCTTTCTGCTGACAATATCCTCAGCTCTTAGTTATACAATAGTATATTACATATCAATGCAGAGCAATCATAAGTAATAACACTATTTCTGAACCCAGATTAGAAGAAACAAGAGTGGAAATTGAGGAATTACTTAAATCTTAAGAGGCCGAAGTGAACAATCTGAAGTCATTGAAAATCTATACTTAACACAAACTTTAGAAATGCTGCTGAATAATGAAATAGCTGGCAAATATAATGGTGATGTCTCAAATGATTTGGAAGAAAAGATGGGCATACTTAAAATATAATTGTGAAAATCTTTTTTTAAGTTTTACGGCATGTCTTCAACTAATAGACCCACTATACCAAAACAGTAATTCAAAAAGAATGTTATCTACTATAACCTCAGGAGCATTCTTCCACAATATTTGACAACTTATAAAAATACTTCAGGATCTGAACACAGCAGCATTTGCTGTGATTATTGCTATAGTTAGGATCATTTGAAGAAAAGTTTAGGTGAGCTTTTTAGGCAAGCACTAGATGTTACCATCACAAAGTGGTTTTGTAAAATTACTGTAGACCTGTAGAAAGACTTGGAACATTAGACTAATACATAGCCAAGATCACAATCCAAAACTTGAATGCCATATGAGTTAACTAAGGGCAACAACAAATAAACGTAGGAAACAATGAGGGGAGGGATGAAGTATATTAGAAATTATATTTACTGTTAACCAAAAAATGAAAGTAAATGTGAAAAAATTAAGATAAGATGAGGAGCCAAAGCAGTGCAAAAAATGAAATAAACAATTTAACATTTAAAACTATAATATAGAGACCTGAGAAACAGATTAAAGATAAGAGACAATCCCCAAAGAAGGAAAATGTGGAAATTCTCTGGTCATTTATATAATCTCGGAAATCCAAAATAACAACACATTAAACATGAAACAGAAAGCTGGTATATCATTAAGATAATGAAGAATAAAATGGCTGAGTCTGAACAGAATGGAAGGTAACTGAAATTTGATCTTCTTTGCAAAATTGGTTAGTGGTAACTCCTGATAAATTATTAGTTCAAATGTTTCACAGTAGTGTATAAATTATTAGGTAAGCACTTTACTGTCTTTCTCTCTTGTGTAAGCATAACTCCTTTCTTAATAGAATGCATCACAAAATTATTACATATAGCTAATATATTTGTATATGTATGCATATATATAAACAAGTTATATAAATAGTTTGCTCTTCTAAATATTGACTAATAAATGTTTATATAATTCTGCAAAACACTGAAAGTTCATATTACTCAAGAAATCTACATTCCTTTAAGAGAAAACAATATATTGACTGAGGAGCTAAAGAATAGTCCAAAAAATATTCCAGTGGTATAAAGAGCAACTCATTACCAATTTGTGATTATCGAACATACCACCTCAAGGCCCTATAAAAACTATACTGCCTTTATTGATTACCATAAAGCTTTTGACTTGGCTTTACATTCATTATTTTGAGAAACACTATTAATATATAACATATCCAAGAATAGTGAAAATGTCACATCCTAAGATTTTTGGCATCCATGTGAAAAACTGTTCTCTATTTAAAATATACCAGAAACGCAGTAATATAGAGAATAATTTCTTTTCAAATGTGGCATCAACCAAGAGAGGCAATTTAGGCTCACTATCATTTTACCTAGCTTTAAACCCATTATTTCCACTCCTGTGAAGAAATGAGTATGGCTCTCAAGTCAAAGAGGGACTGGTAACAAAACATTGTATACAAATAACATTAAGTTATATGGCTCTTCTGGAAAAAACGACTATCAAATAGCTACTTCATCTGAGGAAAACTTTCTCCAACAATATCCAAATGCTATCTGAACCTGATAAACACAATTTTAAAAGTATATTCTATGGAAGGAAACAAGCATTATTAGGTGCATTATGAATATTTGATTCTCACAACAATGCTCATTCTTATTCTCATTTTACAATTGAGGAAGCCAAGGCAGACAAAGATTAACTTGTCTAGTATTACAAAGATAACCAAGTACCTGAGGCTGAATTTTACAGGTTTTCAGTTATAGCACTCTATTCATTGTGCCAAGTAGCAATCTCTGAAGGAAACTTATCAAGGAAGCATTATTTGAACAAATAATTTTGTCTCAGAATAACAGGTACCAATGACTAGAATGGGTCCAAGGGGGAGAAGAAGAGAGGGAGAGGGGGATAAGGAAAGAGAGAGAGAGAGAGAGAGAGAGAGAGAGAGAGAGAGAGAGAGAGAGAGAGAATTCCTGCCATGGGAGACAGCTAAAAAAAATTACGTGGACTGGAGAGATGAAGTGTATTATTCGAGGAACAGCAAGTGTCACTATAGTAGTTGGAGATGTTAAGAAGATAGAAAGAAGAGAGGAGTGATGGTAGTTAATTTATATAGGACTTTAAAAGTCAAACAGAGGTTTCTGTTTTTTATTGTAGAGGTAATCAAGAGTTGAATTGGTATGGAAGTGACATGGTCAGACCCACTTTCATTTTAGGAAGATCAGTGTGCAATTGGATGCATGATGGACTGGAATGGGGAGAGAGTTGTAGTGGGGTACCAACCAGCAGTCCTCATGATGTCATACCTGGACTTCTGCTTCAGGTTAATGGGAAAGACAGAAAAGAAATGGGAGTATATTCCCAGAGATGTTACCAAGATAGAAATGACAGGACTGAGAAACTGATTGGATCTGGGGTGGGAGAGAGTATGTGGAGTTGAGAATGACACCTAGGATTTAAGCCTACAATGACTGAGGCTATGATACCCTCATATTTCTATGGAAGTTAGGAAGGGGTGGGTAGTTAGATAATAAGTTCAATTTTATAAATGTTGAATTTAAGATGTTTGCAAGATATCTAGTCTAAAAGTCATCTGGAGATTAGAGGCTGACAGGTAGTTTTGTAAGGGTGAATTTTGAAAATTATACATTTATATATTTTTGATGGTTGCTGGTTCAGGATTCCAGGTGGACAGAGAAAATTCCTGGAACACAGTAGGATGAATACTCAGCAAAGAGGCTATAAAAAGCCATTCCAGACAGGTACAATCAAAGCAAAGATTATGGAGTTATAGATGACTGTAGACAGATGTTTAATCATGTCCCTCCCCTTCTCCAAAGTCATCATGGTCTCCTCATTTCCTATAGGATAAAACTCAATTTGTTTAACCTAGCATTAAAGATTTTTATTCCTACTTATCTTTCCAGCTTTATTTCATGAATGGAATGCATGCTATGTTCCCAAACTCTTCTCAAGCTGGAATGCCAGGCATTGCTTGTACATGACACTCCATTTCCCATCCCACGCCCTCACACAAGCTATTCTGAATGCTTGGAAGGCACTTTTTCCTCCTGCTTACCAGGAGGAAATTCCCCCAAACTGTTTTCTTTCAAGGAATACCTTAGATAGTACCACCTCTATGAGACAACTTCCAGATCCTCTCTGTTGTTAATGGTTTCTCCTCTTTTAATTTACTTCTCTAGAGGAGTCTTTAAGAAAACATCAAGTCCAATGCCCTAATTTTCCAGAAAAGGAAATAGAAGCATAGGAAAGTTAAATGATTTGACCAGCTAATAAGTGCCTGTAGCAGCTGGATTTAAACTCAGATCTTCCTACTCCAAACCCAGTTCCCTATCTACTACCCCATGCTCCTGACCCTCAACTTTATACTTTTCCATCCTCCAAACTATCTTCAAGATGACTTTGACACCTGGGATGATAGCTCTGAGTTGTTGATTTCTGTTTCCCTCTAGTCTAGGACTGACTCTGTCCCAAACTCAATTTTCTCTTTCCTCTTTTTCAATTAACTACAGTTGCCCAGAGCTGGGATGAGAGGAGGAGATACTATAGGCATACATCTGTCACTATTTAATCTGGTAGTGCATGGGGTATACTGGCATTCAGATCACTAATATTGCCTGTTGGATTCAAATAATTCTAGACATATTTGATTTTTGTAAAAGACAGAAACAACACACAATGAATCTTTGCACCGACCACCCATGGGGGCATTTAGTGGGAATTTTCAATCTATTCATGATCTGTTATTCCCAGCCCCCAAAGTTTCTGTGTTACAGCAGAATACCTAGGGACTCCATATGTTAAGGGAACACAGCAGAACCAAAATGAGTTGAAAGAAGAATGCATTAGATTCAAGTCTGGGATAAAACAGTACCCAAAGACTCTGCTTCATTGTTTCTACCTGGAACCCTGGGACAACACAGCCATCTCAGCCTCATTCATGTGTGACATTCTTTTTGAATATGACAGTGGCAGCGACCTTGTCATTAACTGATGCTACGAGCAACATTTCAGCTTTCATAATTCAGTTAATTTTCAAGCCACTGGTTACTGAACTCCCAGTATAATTTTAATATAATTAAACCACATGGACACACATTCCTCTTTCACACACACACACACACACACACACACACACACATTCACGTACACACAAATGCAACAAACAACAGGAAAAAATACAACTTTAAACCCACAGAACCCAGAAACAAAATTGAAAGTATTCCTTTTACAACAGTAATTTGCCTAGAAGGGGACAACAGGGAAATGGAGGGGAAAGACAGAGAAATAGACAAATTTTCACAGAATAGAAAAGCAAAGAAATATTTACTTGCTGACATTGCATACCTTCATCACTGACTGCATATGTCAGGGTGAGCTAATATAGAGTTCTAATTCCAATGCTAAACATCCGTTCTTCTTAGGTTTTATGACAAACTCTTATGAAAGAACTTAATATGGTCAAATATTCAGGTAACAGGTAGCAAACATCCAGATAAATTTGAATATCTATAATTTCCCAATTGTTCAAGTTTTTGTCATTTTCATTGGAATAAAGTGATTAGGTTCCCACTATCCTCTTATATAATTAGAAATCTTTGTATTCTTTGTCATTTTGAAGAAAGTTTTCATTCAAATATTTGGTATTATTAAGGCTTCTAAGGCTTGCTTTCCCACAGGCAACTAATTAGTGCAGAAGGTAAAGTGATGGGTCTGAAATTAGAAAGAGCTGAATTCAAATCCAATGTCAGACACATGTTAGCTGTGTGACTCTGGCCAAGCCATTTTTTGCCTCAGTTTTCTCAATTGCAAAATGAAGATAATAACATTTAACCTGTGGGGCTTAAGACAGCATATGACACACAGCAGGCATTGTAGAAATATTCATTCTTTTTCCTCCATTCCCCTTCCCCTCTCTTACTCAATGTATTTGTGATGCTTAATACTACCTTTTGGTGCTTAATAAATATACTAATTGATTGGCTTTATATCTCTAGAATCCATCAGGGTATACAGTAAATGCTTATTCTGTTGAATTGAAAATGTTGAGAAATTAAAAATACATATTTGCGTTTTAAAATAAATACATTCTGTTTCTACTCAAAGACATTATCTTTCTTTAACTATTCTTTCAACTCTATAAGAACCTTGGCTTACATGGGTTCAGTACCTTTGGATACTTTTGAAAACCAGTGAAACCGGGGTTTATTTTACTTAGCATTAAAAAAAAAAGCCAAATATAAGAGATATGTTAAAGTTCAAAGAATATGAGATGGGAATTAGAAGAACTGAGTGATACTAGACCCCTCATTTAAAATTTCTGGACATCAGAGTTCTTATTTTTTTTTTAAATAAAGACACCTATGTCTCTTACAGACATAAATTGGTGACCTCTAAATAATACTTGGGGTAGTTGGGTGGCAAAGTGGTTAGAACTCTGGGCTTGGAATCAGGAAGATATGAATTTAAATCTGATCTCAGTTATTTACTAGCTGTGTGACTGTAAGTCACTTAACTGTTTGCCTCATTTTCCTCCTCTTTAAAATGAGTTGGGTTAAAAAAATGGCAAACCATTGTAGTATCTTTGCCAAGAAAATTCGAAATGGAGTCATATATAATTGAAGATAGAAATGACTAAATAATAATAAATGAACACTATGCTAATTTTTTTTCGAAACAAGAAACTACCCAGGAGCAAATTAGTCAGTTTTATGTTTTTTTTAAAAAATGCGCCTTTATAAACTCCTACTCCCCGACATACTCTCCCCTCCACCCCCCACATATACACATACACATATACAAACCACACACATTGACATTAGACTACCAGTCATTTCAAGTCCAGGTAACATGGTCATAATTGGTTAGGATCCAGAGACCATAGATTTAGAGCTGGAATGGACTCTAAAATCGTCTGATCCAACAACCTCATTTTATAGTTGAAGAAATTGAAGTTGCTCCTTTTCCATAGCCAGTGAATGTCTGAGACCTCATTTGGGATTCTTTCTGGGATATCTTTCTGACTTAAGTTTGGCTCTCAATCCATCACACCAAGCATTATGTTCTCTTTGTAAATAATAAGGATTAAGATGGAGAATTCACTGGAAAGTCAACCTGGAATCTTTTACTAAGAAGCCAATTTTTTTTTAGCAAATAATAAAGCATAACTAGCATATTCCTCTAAGTCACTCATTTGCCAGGGCTCCATATGATTAAACTTTGAGGCAAAACCCTAATAACATGAATTTCCCTTTCTTTTTCTTTTTCATTTAGTGCACCAACATGGTTCTATTTATATGCAATTGACTTAATAGGAATTTGGTCTGAAATCCAGTATAGACTAGTCAGAGAGTCTTCCATTCTGGCACTGAAAGGAATCCCACAGATTTTGGAAATCCTCTATTTTAATTACGTCCCTCCCTAGGTATCCTATGGTATATTCTCTATAGAAAAGGAAGATGAGTTGTTTGCTTTACAAAAATAAAGACGAGGTCAGGCAATAAGGGTAATACAAAAATATATCCCTAATAAATATGAAGTGACTGCTCATTTTAGGCTGAAAGAAATTTGTATAAAAGACTGATTCTTAAAAGTGATTGAAGGTCCTCACCTCCAATGATTGCTCCCATCCTGAATTTCCACTGGGCAGGTCAATATTTATAGCCTCTTCTTTTATCCAAACTTGACAAAAGATAATTTATTGTCCTCAAAAGAGTGGGAAAAGTGACAGTTTCTCAGAAGGGGACTACTTTGTAGTTGTGGATGTGGCCCATATCTTGTACTATGAGTCACTGTAGCAGTGTTAACTGAGGGAATTCCTTTCTCATGTTTTGGTTTGCAATATTATAAGAAAGTATAGTGTTGATTCAGAACAAATATATATATATATATATATATATATATATATATATATATATATATATATATACTTAAGAAAGCTCCCTATCTATCCACTGATACTTGATTGTTCCCTGAAATATAGTGTGTTCTGTAGTCTAGTGTTCAGGTCTCAGAGGATGGGCCATGGACCAAGTTCTCCCAGGAGATTATCCTGCATCTCATGAATCTCACTGTCAGAAAGCTTTTCCTGATACCCATCTTCCACTTCCCTCCCCTTCATTTCTTCCCATTACTCCTAGCTAGAACCAGGTTAGTCGGCTAAATAATTCTTCTCCTCCCTGGTGTTCCACCCCTTTCACATTTTAGTAGATGGTTATCAAATGCCCCCTTAGTTTCTGCTTAACCAAGCTCTACGTACTTAGTTCTTTTAATCTTTCCCCATAAATCAATCTCTCTAGCCTCTTAATCATTCTTGACAGATGATTTACCCAATAGTTTACCATCAGAATCTGAGATTGTTGTCTTTGAAAGTATATCAATAGAAAAAAAATTAAACAGCAACATCTTATTAGTACTGAGTTTTGGTGGGGGAGGGAGGGTAAATGAGTACAGGGAAGGAGATAGTGAGAGGGAAGTTGTAAGGAGAAAAAAAAAGAAAAAGAGGAGAGAGAGGGAAAGGGGAGAGAAAGAGGGGGAGGCATGAATAATAAGATGCTGAGGGAAGCTGGGACAGGGAGTCTGGAATCTTATTAAATGAAAATAATTAACATCCCTCCCCCAATGAATGTAGTCCTACTGCGAGGTTCCAATAAATTCCAAAGGGGGGGATACCCTTGCTTCATGGAAAGTAAAAGCTAGTTCTAGAGGTAGGCTGGCTATTTAATGTCTCATGTAGTAGTTATGCCAGGGAACTCTTTCTCAAAGTTTTACTGCAACACTATTAAAGAAGGAACAAGTTCTAGTAATAAAAGTTGGCTATATTCCCAGAGGGAGAAAGGTAATGGCAGAACTTACTTCACCTTTGTATTTTTGGCAGAGGTACTTGTAAAGGAGGTGGAAAGCAGAAAGAAAAAATAACACTGTTTGTTCTGTTCCTTCTAAAGCATATAAACTTCCCAACATGGCCTAAGAATTTTCAAAAACATTATGATCATTTTTAAAGCCCCTGACATCATATTCCTCCACCATGACATCATTGCTTTTAAGGAAAGGAATCTTTTAAAAAGCTCCCAACTCATCAAACACTTGGCACTTGGTACCTTTCTTTAACAGTTAACTAGCACCAAAGCTTTGCTTGGGTTCTAAAGCCTCTGACCTTGAACCAACATAAGTTTCTATGTGTTTACAAAGTGCAAGGCTAACCTTGTGAATAACACCTTATAAAAAGTTTCTTGGCCTGAATTGTATCTTTAATAGAGAAAGGTTAGGCACATAGGAAGAGAGAGACAACATAGTATGCATTCAAGCAATAATCTTTTTTTTTTTTAAATCATTTGTGTGTATTTGTGAGGCCATGGAACCCACACTTTTCCCTTGGGTCAGTTCTACCTTCAGGTTTTTAACCATTGGATCAAATTTGCACACAAACATATATAAATATGTAAGTACACAGAGTTTACACAAATGTTTTGTGAATCAAATGTATGTATGAAAACACATACATATGTGTTGAATATACATGAAGAATATGAATGAAGAATATACATGCATAACAAAGTGATATACAAATATATATGCTGCTTTGTGTTCCTAGATGTATGAATATGAATGTATTAAAGTTGTATACTTCTTATGTATAAGGAGTATATACAGATGATGCACATATTTATGTATACCTTGCATATGATACAAGAACAGACTTTTATATACTTTTATATGTCTCTTTAACAACTCCTGGCTCCTTGTTAGGGACCTCATCTTTGAGTTCAGGAGAACTAGATTCACAAGTGTGTTTGGAGCCATCTCATACTAATTCATATGAATCTGATTTTAAACATTTCTGTGTGAGCATTTATACCTCAGGAATAAGCAATTATTACAAATCAGGTCTTGATTTATTATTTTATTAGTCGTCAAGAAAGTAATAGAGAAGATGTTAATAATTAAAAATATAATGAGCATGTTTTGAAAACTGATTGTTAAACATTTACTAGCATATACTTTCTAGGATTAATTTCCACAGCATTTTCAGATCATATTCTCTACCACCCCTATTCCTTTGCCTTATCATATCTCGCTCTTTCTGACTCCACCCCAGAGATCTAGCAAGAATCATTTAAACAAAGGTTAAATTTGACTCTCATCTAAGATCTATCCATAAGGAAGTAGAAATATATCCAATGTACTTTACAATGTAAAGATCTGGCATAGAATAGCTATTTCCTCTACATGCACTCATGCATACATGCACAAATATTTATATAAGATGTAGTTAACTGTCTAACTGATCTCTCCTTATACCATTGAGTAATTTAACTTTCAGACTCTTTCTAGGATAAGGACTGAATTTTGCAAATGAAAGTCTTTACTTCTACATTTCCATGTCTTCATCTTTTAGCCTCTCCAGACCTTCAAGTTTTTCTGAAAGTCTGAAAAGGAACTCTTAAATCCAAAATACAAAAGACTAATAAATGTTCATTTGTGAAAAAGCTAAAACATGAAACAGCAACCCATAACTCCTGTTGGCTTTTCCCTGGAGATTGTTGTTGTTGATGGTTAAAACAGCAAAAGACAGAAGAGACTTCTAAATAGTGAACAGCTATTTCACCTTTGTCTTGACTTTTGGCAGTCCAAATAATTCCTTCAAGATCCATATCATTTGGAAATATAGAGAATGATTTGGGTTCATCATTGTGATGGTAGTCATTTTCTCTAAAAAGGGTCTAACGTCAGACATCTCTTGCTTCCAGTCAGCTCCAATAGAAGGACCTCAAATTTAGGAAATTCTTAAACTCAAGAGATTTCCTCCAAGGCTAGAAATATCTACCTCAGTATTGCTATTACATCACCTGTGCTCAGAAAAAGAAATATAAGTAGAAAAGGTAACCAGTGACTCAATGGTTTAGGCTCACACCCCTAGGTAGGACATGTACTCATTTCCATGTGTGAGCAGACCCCTAAACTGTTAGCAGGTGTAGAAAAAAAAGGATTCTTTCCCCTTTCAAGTTCAGGAACTCCAAAGAGAGGCTGGCAAGTGTTCCACATGCTGGACAGATGGAAAAAGAGAGTAGAACTGAGGGAAGAGTCAAGTGTTTTAGAGTCCAATGAGTGGGCTGTTTTTCCCAGTTAACATCCAATATTTTTTGATACAGTGCCCTGTTCTGGAACAAGGAAAGAAAAATAAGGTTGCGTGTATATTTTTTTTTAAAAGGCAGAAAACTCTTTCTCATCTAAACTCCATGAGATTAAAGTACCTTTTTTAATGAGATTGCTTTTATTATACACATACACATATATATATATACATGTATGCATTGATATATATTTGCTATAAACATACATATGTGTACTGTGTGTTTGTGAAGCTCTGTTCAGGCATATATTATTATTCAGGTTAGATTACTATAATTTTAGAGAAAGAAAATTTCCTTGTTGATCCTAAAGAAAGAAGAGGGCAGATTAAATTTTTTAGGCTCAAGGCAACATGTGGTAAGGAATATAAATGCCAGGCTTGAAGTCAGAGAAGCTAGGAAATGCAGTGGAAACAATGTTGGCCTGGAGTCAAGAAAAGTCCTCTTCTTGAGTTTAAATATGGCCTCAGACACTTACAAATTGGGTTACCTTGCACAAGACACTTAACTCTACCTTAGTTTGCTCATCTATAAAGTGAGTTGAAGAAGGAAATGGCAAAGTAGTCCAGGATTTTTTGCCAATAAACCCCCAAATAGGGTCCCAAAGAGTTGGACACATCTGAAAAAAATACTGAAAATCCATGTTTAATTGCCGTTCATAAATGAATGAGCCATGACCCAGAACTATTTATTCAGTACCTGATCAATCTGCTCTTTCTCTGTTTCTGTCTGTCTGTCTACTGTCTGTATGTGTCTCTCTATTTATCTCTCTCTGTCTCTGTCTCTTTGTCTCTTCACCTCATTTTAGATCATGAGGTAACTGAAATTTTCATCATCCCAAATAGTGCAAAAGAGGAAGAGGTTTTCATTCCTTTCATCTCCCTCAGCCTAGGGCTAAAGAAGTCATTCAGAAAAAAAAGCCATCAAGATATTTGTTTTGTACAGGTGAAGAGGGATTGTAGAAACTTTACACATTGATTTCCAAGAGGAAAATCTTTCAGGGCTTTCTTCAGTGTGTCTGCAGAATTGTATGCCTTGGGTCAATCTCCTTAGAATTTACAGATCACCATCTTAAAAAGTCCCTTTTTTATGTAGAGTCATTTAGCATGGGAGTGGAAAAGAAGGGATGAATGGAAAAGAGAAATGGCAAATAGGAAAGCTTCAACTTCCCTTAAGAAGTCTATATTGTTTCAAGCAGAATCAGCTGGAGCTGCTTTAATGCTATCACAGGGCTCATATAGATGTGACATCACACAGAACTAAAGCTTGGTCAGGGAGTTTATTGGCAATATACCTTAAACTTACGGATTTTGTTACAAATCTGTATGTACCATATGTTTTTGAATAAAACCTTTAACTAAAAACCTCAGTACAATTCTATCTTCCTCTGATAAGTTGTTGGTTTGTAAACAGAGTGATGTATGTGTGGTTTTGTGTTTGTGTATGTGTGTGTGTGTGAATACATATGTGTATGTTTATATGTATGAACTTAGAATTAAAATCTTATTAATTTTAGTTAAAGGGAAATAAACGAATTTGCTATCATCCCAGTTTATTACACATCTAACTAGAAAGATATTCACCATCAGACCACCATCCTGGCTAAGTAGGAGGAACTGGGAGACACTTTATATTCTAATTTCAAACTGCAGGGTATCCCAGGTGTACTGTATGGGATTTCCTGTAATTTACCAGCAAAATAAGCAGTCTATAGGAAAACGTTTACCCATACTGTACATTCGAATTAATTACACAGCAGGATAGAGTGATTTCTTCATAAAAGAAAGGATGGAGATCTACAGGAAAATCATTAAACCAAACAGGGAAATCCAGACATTTGCTGCTGGTAAGTAGGATAGTTGGATGCAGGGTTGAAGTATGGGGATACAGTTAGGAAACATTTCCCCTTCTCCCCCTTACATTCACATTAGAAACCTAGCAACCAGTCATTTAATCCACAAATAGAAATTAAATACTTTCCAAGGGAAGCTTAGAGGTCAGATATCCTAGGGAGACAAAGAGATAAAAGCCATTCCATTATAAAGAAAACTCCTTGAGGGCAGGGAATGGTTTTGGTTTGTAGCTTACTAGCCCCAGATTCTAGATAAAGGATGGCAAGTTGACCCACTGGGGAGGATGGAGACTGAGAGGTCTAGGATCTAAACCTGTGATTTCCATGGTATATACTTCTTGGCATAGAAAACTCCCACTATTGTGGAAGTTTACGTACCAATATTTTATATTTTTATAAAGTGTCTGAGGCCCCTGAGAGTTTAAGTGACTTGCAAAAGCTACACAACAATTTTATGTCAAGGGATGTTTGAACAAAAAACTTCCTAATTCCAAGATTGGCCCTCTCAATCATTATAACACATTGTCTCTTGCCTCCCCCAAAATATTGTATAATAGAGGTATTTGAATTGGATCGTTAAAGACATGAGTTCTACTGTCAAAGAAGTTTCTGTATTGGACACACACACATGTTTATGTTTATATATATGAGACAGTACTCAGTAAGTGCCACATAAAGAAGGATAGAGCAATAAAAGAATCCTTAGGAAGGGGGAAAATTCCTAAAGGATGGTGAGGAAAGGCTTTTAAGGAGATATGGGAACTAAACTAGGTTTTAAAAGTGTATAGTGTTTAGAAAGAAAAACCAAGGAATGTAGGAAAAGGTATAGGGGTTATAGGAAGGAAGGAGAGTATGAACAAAACATAGGAAAATTTTGAGCCTAAATCTTTCGGAGACAAAATATACCATTCTTGTTGAAGAATAACATAAAAGAGGAAATAGGATGGCATGGAGAAGAGTACTGGATTTTGAATCACAACCTTTTGGTTCAGAATTCTGGGTTATATGACCAACCATGTTAATATACAACATATTTTCTTTCATCCCTACAAACTCTCAAATCTCTGTGCAACAGGAATTATGCAAAAGAAATTATGCAATTCCAGTACTTTTTATCATCTAGGACACTGAAAACCTTAACAAGCTAACAATCCAATGAAATAATAGCAGAGAAGTCAAATTCTTTATCTCTAACAAATCCACTCAGAAATCCTCCCATTACCTGCCAAAGTCTGTATTGCACAATCCAACTTATTGGGTTTGCAATAAATTTATTCTTTCTTCTACTCTTCTATTCCTTCTTCTGCATGCTGACAAAATCAAAAATTAGAAACTTGCTCTGTGACAGCAATATGGCAATAATCTGTATTATAATATAGCTCAGCTAGATTACTGAGCAACATAGAGAATTGGGATAAAATGTATATGTTAGGTTGTGTAGAACTTCACTAAGCATCCATCTGGGTCCTTCTTCGTCTTCCCAGAAATCCACTGGCATAGAGGCTAAGTGACTTTCCCAGTGTAGTAGTAATCTGAAATAGGTTTGAATTTCAGACTCCAAGAAAATTACAAAGGGAATAGAGTCAGAAAGTGAGTAATAGAGAATTATAAGGAGAAAAAGTTACACAAATTAATAAAGTTCTCAGGAGGAAGAAAACTCAGTCTTGAAGCATAAGTAGATGAATTACCAAGGAAAATTAAATTTTCAGAAGAGATTATGACTTTCAAATAAGCTAAATGAATACAATCATCCATAGATAAATTACAAAATGAATCAGAACCCGAAAAGAAAAAGAAGTCAAGGAATTCCCAAGAGAGCATAAAACCACAGCATGGTATTCTTGAATAGTTTAAAACAATGAAAGCAGAAATTATGGCCAGCACTGCAGCAAAGTTACTAATATATATATGTTAATTAAAGCTTTTTATTTTTCAAAACATATGTGTGGACAATTCTTCAAAATTAACCCTTGCAAAACCATGTTCCAATTTCCTTCTTTCCCCCATGCCCTCCAGTAGATGTCAAGTAATCCAATATATGTTAAACATGGAAGAAACTTATGTTAAGTATATGAATACATATTTATACATTTTTTGTGTTGCACAAGAGAAAAAGGGAAACAAAATAAAATGCAAGCAAACAACAAAAAAATGGAACACTATGTTATGAATCATATTCAGTTCCCACAGTCCTTTCTCTGGGTGCAGATGGTTCTCTTCATCACTGAACAATTGGAACTGGTTTGAATCATCTCATTGTTTAACAGAGTCCCATTCATCAGAATTGATCATCATATGATCTTGTTGTTGCAGTGTATAATGATCTGGTTCTGCTCATTGCACTTAGCATGTAAGTCTCTCTAGGCCTCACTAAAATCATCCTGTTGCTCATTTCTTACAGAACAATAATATTCCATAATATTCATATATCATATCTTATTCAGCCATTCTCCAATTGATGGGCATTCATTCAGTTTCTACTTTCTTGCCACTACAAAAAGGGTTGCCACAAATATTTTTGCACATGTGGGTCTCTTTCCCTCTTTTAAGATCTCTTTGAGATATAAGTCCAGTAGAAACAGTGATGGATCAAAGGGTATGCACAGTTTGATAACTTTTTGAACACAGCTCCAAATTGCTCTCCAGAATTTTTGGATCTGTACACAGTTCCACCAACAATGTATTAGTGTCCCAATTTTCCCACACACCCTCCAATCTGAAAAGTATGTAGTGGTATCTCAGAGTTGCCTTAATTTGCATTTCTCTGATCAATAGTGATTTTAAGCACCTTTTCATAAGAGATAGACTAGAGATAGTTTCAGTTTCTTCATCTGAAAATTGTCTGTTCATATTCTTTGACCATTTATCAATCGAAAAATGGCTTGAGTTATTATAAATTTGAATCAATTCTCTATATATTTTAGAAATTAGGCCTTTATCAGAACTTTTGAATGTAAAAATGTTTTCCAATTTATTGCTTCCCTTCTTATCTTGTCTGCATTTTTTTGTTTGTACAAAAACTTTTTACTTAAGAAAATCAAAATTCTCTCAAAAATAATGACCTCCAGTTCTTCTTTGATCACAAATTCCTTCTTCCTGCACAGATCTGAGAGGTAAACTATCCTATGTTTTTTCTAATCTGGATATAATGTCATTCTTTGTGTCTACATCATGAACCCATTTGAACCTTATCTTGGTATACAGTATTAGATGTGGGTCAATGACTACTTTCTGATACACTAGTTTCTGATTTTTCCAGCAGTTTTTGTCCAATAGTGAGTTCTTATCCCAGAAGCTGGGGGTCCTTGGGTTTGTCAAACACTAGATTATTAGTATTGACTATTTTGTCCTATAAACCTAACCTATTCCATCGATTGACTATTTTATTTCTTAGCCAGTACCAAATGATTTTGATGATCACTGCTTTATAATATGGTTTTAGATCTGCTATGACTAGGACAACTTCATTTGCATTTTTTTTCATGAATTCCCTTGACATTCTGGATCTTTTGTTCTTCCAGATGAATTTTGTTGCTATTTTTTCTAGATCAGTAAAATAGTTTCTTGGGAGTTTGATTGGTATAGCACTAAATAAATAGATTAGTTTAGGGTGTATTGTCATCTTTATTATATTCACTTGACCTATCCAAAAGCACTTGCTCTGACTTTATTTGTGGGAAAAGTGTTTTGTAGTTTTGCTCCTATAGTTCCTGACTTTCCCTTAGCAGATAGATTCCCAAATATTTTATCCTATCAACAGTTATTTTAAATTGAATTTCTCTTTGTATCCCTTGCTATTAGATTTTGTTAGTGATGTATAAAAATGCTGATGATTTTTGTGGATTTATTTTGTATCCTGCAACTTTGCTAAAGTTGCACATTATTTCTAATAGTTTTTTAGTTGATTCTCTAGGGTTCTCTATGTATACTATCATATCATCTGCTAAGAGTAATAATTTGGTTTCCTCATTACCTACTCTAATTCCTTTAATCTCTTTTTCTTTTCTTATTGCCAAATCTAATGTTTCTAATACAACATTGAATAGTAATGGTGATAGTGGCCAATCTTGTTTCAGCCCTGATCTTACTGGGAATGTTTCCAGTTTATCTCTATTACATATGATACTTGCTGATGGTTTTAAATAGATGCTACTGACTATTTTAAGGAAAAGTCAATTTGTTCTTAAACTCTCTAGTGTTAAAACTAGAAGAGTCTTAAACTCATCTCTAGGGATGGATGTTGGAGTTTATCAAATGCTTTTTCTGCATTTCTTGAGATAATCATATGGTTTTTGTTAATTTGGTTATTGATATAGTCAATTATGCTAATAGTTTTCCTAATATGGAACTAGTTTTGCATTCCTAGTATAAATCCTACTTAGTCCTGGAGTATTATCCTGGGGATGACTTTCTGTAATCTCTTTGCTAACATTTTATTTAAGATTTTTGCATAAATATTCATTAGGGAAATTGGTATATAATTTTCTTTCTGTGTTTTCATACTACCTAGTTTAGGTATCAGTACCATGTCTGTGTCATAAAAGGAATTTGATCAGAGTTCTTCATTCCCTATTTTTTCAAATAGTTTATATAGTATTGAAGTTAATTGTTCTTTAAATGATGTGTAGAATTGACATGTATATCTATCTGGATCTGGAGATTTTTTCTTAGGGAGTTGATTATTAGCTTGTTCTATTTCTTTTTCTAAAATGGGACTATTTAAGTAAGTTATCAATTCTTCTGTTAATCTGGGCAATCTATTTTTATAGGTCTTCTTTCACTTGATTTAGGTTATCAAATTTATTGGCATAAAGTTGGGCAAAATAACTACTAATTATTGCTTTAATTCCCTCTTCATTTCTGGAAAGTTCTCCCTTTTTTATTTTTGAGACTAACAATGTGATTTTCCTCTTTCCTTTTTCTAATCAAATTAACTGAAGGTTTATCTACTTTGTTGGTTTTGTCATAAAACCAACTCTTAGTTTTACTAATCCAATAGTTTTTTTTACGTTCAATTTTATTGATCTTTCCTTTTATTTTTAGAATATCAAGTTTTATATTTGATTGGGGGAGGGGTTAATTTGTTCTTTTTCCAGCTTTTTAAAATTGCAAGCCCAATTCATTTATCTTTGAAAGAGAGGACATTCTTTATGAAAAGACCAGACCTGAACAGAAAATTTCATTTTCGAATACAAGACTCAATAGCATCATAAAAAGGTAAACAGGAAATAGGAAAAAGAATAAGAAATTCAATGAGGTCAAAATGTTTATTTCCCTAAATGGAAAGAGGATACTTGCAATTCTTTATTATTATTATTAAAGCTTTTTATTTACAAGACATATGCATGGGTAATTTTTCAACATTGACTCTTGTAAAACCTTTTGCTCCAAATTTTTCCCTCCTTCCCCCTACCCTTTCCTCTAGTTGGAAGGTAGTCTAATACATGTTAAATATATTAAAATATATGTTAAATGCAATGTACATATACATATTCATCAGTTATATTGCTGCACAAGAAAAATCAGATCAAGAAGGAAAAAAAAACAAAAAAGAAAACAAAATGAAGCAAACAACAGAGAGAATGAGAATGCTATGTTGTGGTCCGCACTCAATTCCCATGGTCCTCTTTCTGGATGTAGATGACTCTTCATCACTGAACAAATGGCACTGGTTTAAATAATCTCATTGTTGAAGAGAGCCACATTCATCAGAATTGATTGTCATATAGTCTTGTTGTGCTGTGTATAATGATCTCCTGATTCTGCTTATTTCACTTGGCATCCATTCAGGTAAGTCTCTCCAGGCTTCTCCAAAATCATCCTAGTGATCATTTCTTACAGAACAATAATATTTCATAATTTATTCAGCCATTCTCCAGTTGTTGGGCACCCACTCAGTTTCTAGTTTCTTGCCACTACAAAAAGGCTGCTACAAACATTTTCACACATGTGGGTCCCTTAAAGATCTCCTTGGGATATAATCCCAGTAGAAACATATGTTGTAAATATCAGTCATATGTTTTGTCAAATATATGTCAAATGTGACAAATATCAGTCATATGTTGTTAGGTGTGGGTCAATGACTGATATTTGTAATTCTTAAGAGCTTTAGCATTATTAGGGCAATTACAAGGAGTAAACATAGATAGAGAGAATGGGTGTGGGTTAAACATCATGGGATGATATATAAGCATGCCAAAATTGAGGGGTGAGAATATTTCACTGGGAGAAGAAAGAAGGCAGAGATAGAATGGGGTAAATTATCTCATGTTAAAGAGACACAGAAAACTTATGACAATGGAGTGAAAGATTGGGGTAATATGGCTTGAATATTGCTCTCATCAGAATTGGCTCAAAGAGTGAATAACATACACACTCAGTTTGATGTAAAAATCTATCTGAAAGGAAATTAATAAGGGACTGGAATAAGAAATAGAATCTACCAATAACCACCTGAAAGAGATCTCAGGAGGAAAATTTACAATATCATAGCCAAGATTCAAAGTTCGAAGATAAAGGAGAAAACATTGCAAATAAGAAATACATTTAAATATTATAAAACTACAATAAGGATTACACAAGAACTAGCAGCTACTGCATTGAAGGAGCATAGGACTTGGAATACTATACAAAAGGGGTACATGCTTATATAAATATAAGCAAAAAAAAAATTGGGATTAACTTTGCTGGATTAAAAACTTTGAAAATCATACATATATGGATGAGCATAATTTTTTTTAATTTAAAAATGAATGAGGGTACAGGGTATGGAAGAGAAAATAAGAGTGTTACTCTTGCAAGGATAGAAAGATTACTAATAGGAGGACAAGGTAGTAGATAGAAGTAAATATGAGGAGTAAAGAGAAATAGTGTAAATAGGATGAGAAAGAGATAGTGAAAAAAATATGAAGGAGGGAAATAAACAACAAGTAATATAGTTAAAAATATGAATGGAATAAATTTACCCATGTATTAGAAACATAGATGAAAAATGTAAATTCAACAATAAGTTGATTTTAAGAAACATAATAAAAATAAGAACACATAAAGATAAAATAAAGAGCTGGCATAGAATTTATTATGTTTAAAAAAACAGAAGTAGCAATCATAATAAAAGTTAAAACTAAAATGGATTTAATTAAAAGAGAAAAAATAGAAAAATTCTGTGCATCACCAATATTATTGAAACTGCTTTAGATTTTTAAAATAAGTAGACAATATAAAAAAGCTGAGAGTTTACCCGCCAAAACAGACAGAGGAACTACATGAACATAAACATAAAACATTTTTTTTGTGAAAATAAAGTTTGATTTAAATAATTGGAATAATATTTATTGTTCACAGGTAGATAAAGCCAGTGTAATAAAAATGACAATTATTCTAACTAACTAATATATTTATTCAATGTCATCCTAATTAAATTACTAAAAATATTTTACTGGTTAGAAAAAAAATAATATTAAACTTCATTTTGAGGGGAAAAAAGGTCAGGAATTTCAAAGAAACCAGAAGGGGAAAGATGTAAAAGAAAGTGATTCAGCAGTACCATATCTTAAACTATATTATAAGGTAAGAGCATTGTTAAAGTCTAAAACAGATCATTTCAATTATTTTAAATTTAAATTTCTTGTATAAATATAGCTAATGTAGTAAAAGGAAAGAAAAAATACAGAAAGTTTAAAAAAAAACACAACTTTCATAGAGAAGCTCTCAGAATATGATTGTGTTAGAATACTGCTGTGATGTAGGAAATGATGAATTGATTGATTTAGAAAAACAAACAAAGATTTAGACCTATGAAGGAACTTGCTACCCACCTCTAGAAAAAGAGATGAGGAGAAATGTAGAAATATGTATAATACAGTATTACATGTACATATATGAAAGTATACACATAAATACTTAAAGAATCTGTGTATATATATTTATATGAGTATATGTATATTTATATATAATTATGTGTATTCATATATGTGTATATATATATATTTAGTTGTTGCCTTCTTTAGGGTTGGGGGAGGGGAAAAAAGTAAAAAGTGTACAGTAAGTTACAAAAGAAACCTATAACAAAGCAAAGACAAGATGGGTGATTAGAAAACAATAGGAAATGCTTATTACATAGGTTTTCTTGAAAGGGAAATTTATTGTTTTATATTGAATCCTCTTCTGTAGTATGTATTCTGATATTTAACAATATAGAGACTAAATACCTATAGTAATTTCGTGTTTGATAAATCCAAAAATCCAGATTTTAAGAAAAAGAATTCACTATCTGACAGAAACTGCTACGAAAACTGGAAAACATTATGGCAGAAAATAGGTATAAACCAACAAATCACACCAGATACAAAGATAAGGTCAAAAGGGGTACATGATTTAGATATAAATGGGATTACTATATGAAAATTAGGAGATCATGGTTTAATTAACCAATCAGATCTATGAAAAATATTAGCACCAAACAGGAGTTTCAGAGCATTATGAAGTGGAAGATGGCTAATTCCATTAAGTTGAAAAGGTTTTGTTATTGTTGTTACAGTGAATGTCTCTAATAGAGCTCTCACTTCACAAATATATAAAGAAAAGAATCAAATTTATTAATTTTGATAAATGATCAAAGAATATGAACTGGCAGTTTTCAGAGGAAGAAATCAAAGCTATTTATAGTAATATAAAAATGTTCTAAATTACTATGGATTAGCAAAAGGCAAATTAAAACAATTTGGAGAGACTACCTCATAGCCATCAGATCAGCTAATACAGCAGACAAGGAAAATGAAAAATGTTGGATGGGGCATGAGAAAATTGAGATTGAAAAATACATTGTTGGTGGAGTTATAATCTTGTTCAAATATTCTAAAGAGCAATTCTCAACTATTCACAAAACGTAGACACTCTTTGATCCTGCAATTCCATTAATAGGTCTATATCCCACTGAAATCAAACAAAAGTGTGTCGTGGGAATCCATTTGTATAAATGTATTCATAGAAGCTCTTTTTAGGGTGGACTAAGAATTGGAATTGAGGGGATGCTTATCAATTGGGAAGTGTGGTATAATTATTATGAGGGAATATTATTATGCCATAAGAAAATGATGGGAAATATGTTTTAGAAAAACTTGGTGAAAAAATAAAACTCACAAAAAAGAAATAATATGACAAAATGTCTTATTACTTTTCCCCATAGATTAAAATATGTCAACAGAAGAATCAACAGATTATTTCATGAGAACAAACACACAAATCAAAATAGTATACTGAAAAATCCCAGACATATAATCCTCAAGTTTTATGCTTCTCACAACAAACATAACATGATGCAAATGATCAGAAGAAAGACTTTCAGATATAAAGGAATAGAAATCTGGAAAACATGATATTATTTAGGACTTATCAGAAACTGCAGAAGATAATGAAATAATTTGTTCCAAAAAGCAAAGGAGTTCAGGTTCAACTTAAAATGATACACTATCCATTTATTTTCCAGTTTCTAGCCACTACAAAAAGGGCTGCTACAAATATTTTTGCACATACAGGTCTCTTTCCCTCCTTTAAGACCTCTTTGAGATATAAGCCCAGTAGAAACACTGCTGGATCAAAGGGTATGCACAGTTTGATAACTTTTTGAGCATAATTCCAAACTGCTCTACAGAATGGCTAGATCTGTTCACAGTTCCACCAACAATGTATGTGTTCCAGTTTTCCCACATCTCCTCCAACATTTGGAATTATATTTTCCTATCACCTTAGCTAATCTGACAGGTGTATAGTGGTATATCAGAGTTGCCTTTCTTTTGCACAAAATGTTTGCACAAAACTTTTTGACTTAATATAATAAAAATTATCTATTTTGTGATCAGTAATGATCTCTAGTTCTTCTTTGGCCACAAATTCCTTCCTCCTCCACAAATCTGGGAGGTAAACTATCCTATGTTCTTCTAATTTGTTTATAATATCATTCTTTATGTCTAGATCATGAACCCATTTTGACCTTATCTTGGTATATGGCGTTAGGTGTGGGTCTATGCCTACTTTCTGTCATACTAGTTTCCAATTTCCCCAGGAGTTTTTGTCAAATAGTGAATTTTTATTCCAAAAGCTAGGGCCTTTAGGTTTGTGGAATACTAGATTGCTATAGTCATTGAGTATTTTGTTCTATGAACCTAACCTATTCCACTGATAGACTTCTCTATTTCTTAGCCAGTACCGAATGGTTTTGATGACTACTGCTTTATAGTATAGTTTTAGATCTCGTACAGCTAGATCACCTTCATTTGCTTTTCTCTTCATTAATTCCTTTGAAATTCTAGATCTTTTGGTTCTTCCAAATGAATTTTATTGTTATTTTTTCTAGGTCAGTAAAATAGTTTCTTGGGAGTTTGATTGATAAGAGCAGTAAATAAATAGATTAGTGTAAGTGGTATTGTCATCTTTATTATATTTGCTTGACCTATCCAAGAGCTCTTGTTATTTTTCCAATTGCTTAGATCTGATTTTATTTGTGTGGAAAGCGTTTTGTAGTTTTGGTCATATAGTTCCTGACTTTCCCTTGGCAGATATATTCCCAAATATATTATATGATTGACAGTTATTTTAAATGGGATTTCTCTTTGTATCTCTTGCTGTTGGATTTTGTTAGTGATATATAAAAATGCTGATGTTTTATGTGGATTTATTTTGTATTCTGTAACTTTGCTAAAATTGTGGATTATTTTGAATAGTTTTTTAGGTGATTCTAAGTATACTATCATATCATCCACAAAGCGTGATAATTTGATTTCCTCGTTACCTACTCTAATTCCTTTAATCTCTTTTTCTTCTCTTATTGCCTAAAGCTAGCATTTCTAATACAATATTAAGTAGTAATGGTGATAATGGGCAATCTTGTTTTTGCCCTGATCTTACTGGAAATGGTTCCAGTTTATCCCTATTACATATGATGTTTGCCAATGATTTTAAAGAGATGGTACTTTAAAAAGCCAGTACCATCTCTGGCTGTTTTAAGGAAAAGTCCCTTTATTTCTATATCCTTTAGTGTTTTTATGAGGAATGAGTGCTGGATTTTATCAAATTCTTTTTCTGCATGTATTGAGATAATCATATTTTTTTGTTAATTTGGTTATTGATATAGTCAATTACGCTAATAGTTTTCCCAATATTGAACCAGCCACACATTCCTGGTATAAATTCTATGTGGTTATGATGTATATGTATTATCCTGGGGATAATTTTCTATAATCTTTGCTAATATCTTATTTAGGATTTTTGCATCAATATTCATTAGGGAGATTGGTTTATAATTTTCTTTCTCTGTGTCAGTATCATGTCTGTGTCATAAATGAAATTTGGTAGGAGTCCTTTATTCCCTATTTTTTCAAATAGTTTATATAGTATTGGAGTTAATTCTTCTTTAAATGTTTGGTAGAATTCATATGTAAATACATTTGGTCCTGGGGATTTTTTTTTTATGGATTGGATTAATAGGTCATTCTATTTCTTTTTCTAAAATGGGACTATTTAAATAATTTATTTTTTCTTCTGTTAACCTGGACAATTTATATTTTTGTAGGTATTCCTCCATATCACTTAGGTTGTCAAATTTATTGGCATAAAGTTGGGCAAAGTAACTCCTAATAATTGTTCTAATTTCCTCTTCTTTGTTGGATAGTCCTCCTTTTTCATTTTTGAGATTAACAATTTGCTTTTCCTCCTTCCTTTTTCTAATCAAATTAACTAAAGGTTTACCTGTTTTGTTTTGTTTTTTTCATAAAACCAACTCTTAGTTTTATTAATCCAACAGTTTTTTTTAATTTTCAATTTTATTGACCTCTCCTTTTATTTTTAGAATTTCAAGTTTGGTATTTGATTGGGGATTTTTAATTTGTTCTTTGTCTAGTATTTTTAGGTGCAAGCCCAATTCATTGATCTTCTTTTTATCTATTTTATGCAAGTAAATATCTAGAGATATAAAATTTCCCCTTATTACCACTTTGGATGCATCCCACAAATTTTGGTATGTTGTCTCATTATTCTCATTCTCTTGGATGAAATTATTGATTATGTCTCTGATTTGCTGTTTCACCCATTCATTCTTCAGGATGAGATTATTTAGTTTCCAATTCCTTTTTGGTCTATTTTCCCCTGGCCTTTTATTGAAGGTAATTTTTATTTCATTGTGATCTGAAAAAAAAATGTGTTTACTATTTCTGCCTTTCTGCATTTGATTTTGAGGTCTTTATGTCCTAATATATGGTCAATTTTTGTATAGGTTCCATGAATTGCCCAGAAGAAAGAGTACTCCTTTTTGTATCCATTCAATTTTTTCCCAAAAATCTATCATATTTAGCTTTTCTAGTATTTTATTTACCACTTTAACTTTTTTTAAATTTATTTTGTGATTTGATTTATCTAGTTCTGAGAGAGCAAGGTTGAGATCCCCCACTCTTATAGTTTTGCTATCTATTTCTTCTTGCAACTCTCTAAACTTCTCCTTTAGAAATTTAGATGCTATACCACTTGGTGTATATATGTTTAATATTGATATTGCTTCATTATCTATGTTACCCTTTAGCCAGATATAGTTTCCTTCCTTATCTCTTTTAATTAGCTCAATTTTTGCTTTTACTTGATCTGAAATCAGGATGGCTACTCTTGCTTTTTTTACTTCACTTGAAGCATAATAGATTCTGCTCCAGTCTTTTACCTTTGCTCTGTATATATCGCTCTGCTTTAAATGTGGTTCTTGTAAACAACACAATGTAGGATTCTGACTTTTAATCTAGTCTGCTATCTGCTTATATTTTATGGAAGAGTTCACCCCATTCACATTTATAGTTAAAACTACTAATTCTGTCTTTCCTGTCATTTTATTAACCCCAAATTATACTTTTCTCTTTCCTTTTCCCCTTTCCCTCCTCCCCAGTATTTTACTTATGAGCACTACTTGCCTCAAGCAGTCCTGTCCTTTTAGAGACCTTCCCCCTTTCTTATATCTCTTCCCTATTTCTATTTTCACTTTTATTTAGCCTACACCTTCCCTTTTTGCCTCCCCCTCCCATTAATATTCTTTTTTTTTTTTGAGCCAAATATGATGAGAGTAAATTCACACAATATTCATCACCCTCCCTTCTTTTTTCAATTATAATAGATTTTTCTTTGCCTCTTCTTGAGATGTAATTTCTCTCATTTTATCTCTACTTTCCCCTTTTTTTCTGTTACAATCCCCTTTCCAGCTCTAGTTTCTTTTTTTAAATATTATAACCATAAAATCAGATTATACATGTATTATCTATATATACCCATAACAAAAATAGTTCTCAAGAGTTTTTTTTTTCCTTTTTGCCTTTTTTACACTTTCCTTGAGTTCTATATTTGGAGGTCAAATTTTTTGTTTACCTCTGGTCTTTTCATCAAAAGTAAATGAAATTCACCAGTTTCATTGAATGTCCAACTTCTTCCTTGAAAGAAAATTCTCAGTTTAGCAGAATAGTTTATTTTTGGTTGTATTCCAAGTTCCTTCACCTTTTGGAATATCAGGTTCCAGGCCCTTTGATTTTTAAAGTAGAAGCTGCTAGGTCCTGAGCAATCCTCATTGTGGTTCCTTAGCATTTGAATTGTTTCTTTCTGGCTGCTTATAATATATTTTCCTTGGTCCGATAGTTCTGAAATTTAGCCATGATGATCCTTGGGGTTTTAATTTGGGGCTCTCTTTCAGGAGGTATTCAGTGAATTCTTTCAATGGTCATTTTACCTTCTGATTCTATGACATCAGAGTAGTTCTCTTTGTTGATTTCCTGAAAAATAGTGTCTAAGGTCTTTTTTCATAATGGATTTCAGGGAGTCCAATAATCCTTAGATTGTCTCTCCTAAATCTATTTTCCAGGTCAGTTGTTTTCCCAATTAGATATTTTACATTTTTTTCTATTTTTTCATTTTTTTGTTTTTTCTCGATTGATTCTTGTTGTCTCATCGAGTCATTCATTTCTACTTGTTCAGTTCTGAATTTTAGTGAATCATTTTCTTCATTTACTTTTTTACTTCTTTTTGTATTTATCCAATTGAATTTTTAAATGAGTTGTTCTGTTCTATGGAATTTTTTTCCATTTCACCAATTCTGTTTTTTAAGGAGTTGTTTTCTTTTTCCATTTCACCAATTCTGTTTTTTAAGGAGTTATTTTCTTTTTCTGTTTCACAAATACTTTTTTTCTAGGAGTTGTTTTCTTTTTTCCATTTTATCAACTATATCTTTTAATGAGTTATATGTCTTTTCCAAACCCTCTTGCAAAGTTTGCATTTCCTTTCCCCATTTTTCTTCTAGCTCTCTTTGAAGATCCTTTTTTAATTTCTTCTGAGAGCCTTGTATGATGGGGACCAGATTATATCACCTTTTGGGGCTTCATCTGGAGACAATCTGCCTTTAATTTCCTAAAGATTTGGTATCTGTTCTTCTCTTTCACTATAGAAGCTATCATCAGAGTTCTCTTTACTATTTTACTCATTTTTTTTAAGTTAAGGTTTGATTTTAGGGCAGGAGAAGTTTTCTATGTTTCCTCTACAAGCAGCAGCTTCCCCTATGAGCATCTGAGGCTGGGCTGGGTCAGTGATGACTCACCCCTGGTCTCATGAGACTCTGGCATTTAGGGGTTCACTATTTACCTTTTGCGTTTGTGTTGGATGTTTTCTAGCTTCTCTGCTGATCTATTGGCTTACAGCCAAGGCAGAGTAACCAACACTGGTGCTATAGATTCCTCCCCATAGATTCTCTGCCACTTGGAGTCTGTACCATCTCACGGAGTCCTCACTGTAGCACCTGCACTGTCCTGGGACTTTGAGATGTCTGTGCTGGTGTTTGGTCTCAGCTGCTTGTGCTGGCTGCCTCCCTCCCATTTCCAATTGAAACAGACCTTTTCTGGCAATCTTCGAAATTATCTTCTGCTGCTAATTTGTTGCACTCCCAATATTTGTGAGTTCTGGTTGTCCAGAGCTAATTCAGAGGCTGGATTTGCTAATTAGTCTGAGGGTTGTAGGAGAAGGTTAGAAAGAAATATGTGTCATCTCTGCCATCTTGGCTCCACCCAGGGAAGGAATGTTTTTTCTCAATAAGAATTTACAAGTGTGTTTTTATTCTTTATCAAAATTGCCTCTTGCAGCTATCTCTCTTATCTTGCTAAGTGAAACACTATGGTGTTAAAAAAAAAAAAGCATATTATTCTGATTCAGAGAACCTATATTAGAATTCTGCCTCTGAAACTAATGACCAATGTGATATCTGACAAAATAGTTATACTCTCATTCTCTGCCTCTTAATCTTAAAATGAAGGAGTCAGACTAGATTATCTATAAGGTTTCTTTGTTCTAAATCTATGATTCGATGGCTGTAGGATCCTTGGGAAAGAGAGGGAAGAAAATTGTATCAATTGTTTATGTATAAATCTTTGCTTTGGGGGGAAGGAATAGATTTTACTTGGAATAAAATAGGTGCATTAAAGGATGCCCTTTACCTGAATATTCATTGTCACTCTTAACTGCTTGTAAAGTGCCTGGAATCCTTTTACTTACATCTTTGGAAATGTAGACATAGGCCATATCCCCAAATTTTCTGGAGCTATGATGAGCCAAAGAGAATAGTATATTGTGTGTTTTATGTGTATGCATGTGTATATATGATATATCCTCCGGATTCATTCAAGCCCAGAATTTGGAGTGCTGGGCCTTGGATTACACTAAGAAATGGTAAATAGTGATTATTTAAATGCTTTTATTAACTCAGATTTATCCAGAAAGCACCTTTTTATTTCAACTTTTGTTGTTTATAAACTGTCAGTCTAATTCTCCTCCATAAAAGTATAGTACATTTGTAAACCTGAGCAGAATTAAACTCCTTTTAGTGATTACAGATCTTAAGAAGTATGCCAAGGTTATCAATAAATATCAGTGGTCATTTTCTAGAACTAGAAAAGTAAAAGCTTTAATTTTAAAGCTTGAGATGAATTTGCAATGACCCCATATATCTCAAGAAATTGTTTCTTTGACTAAATAGTGCTGACTACATAACAGATGTTAAATAAATATTTGTTGATTGATAAAAGACTTGATATCAGCTTTTTTTTTAATATTTTTTTCCTTTCTGTCTTAAAGATCTCATTTCCTCCAGGTGCAGAAAACTTCTAATTAATAGAGGGCTCTGATTAGGCAAGTTCCAGTTAATTTGTTGCATATGAGTGTGCATGTAAACATGCACACACACACATACACACACACACATACACACCTGTTCTTTATTTTGGAGTGACAGAGATTTAAAATAGCCCCCCCAAAAAAAATTTGCAAGAGATGGGCAAGGAGGTAGATTTAGATGTTGTAATTGTATACTTATATGTTTCCAACCAATACTTATTCAGGTTGTTCCCATTTCTTATCACACCTCTCCCCATCATTTAATTCCTTCATATTCAGATACTATTTTCAGAAACTACCAGCAAACTGTATATGTAGTTATGCTTCCACCTAGGTACTTGAAAATTTGAAAGATGCCTCTCACTTCTAACATCCTTTGCTCATACCATGAATCTGTATGGAAAATTTTTTGAGTCAGAGTAGTTTAGCCAAAAGATCATTCATTTGGAACTAAAGAATCTGAGTTTGAATCTCCATCCTATTACATGCCATTTCTGACAATTGTGGAAAAATCATTTGGCCTTTTAGGGCCTCTGTTACTTCATCTGTTGTATGAATTAGAAATGATACTCTGCTAGATTCCTTCTAACTCTAATTATTTAAGATTTCTGATTTTCTAATAATTTAAGTAGGAATTGAAAATGACATTTCTTTACCAAAAAGTTATTGTTCTATATTCACTGTCATCCAAGTTTATGTTAGGATATCTAGCCGATTCTGTAAATGTGATACAATTCAGCCTGTCCTGAGCTCAGAAAAATTATAAGCATTCCACATATGAGACATGCTTGTCCAAGGGCAGAACTCACATATTCCTTCCCAATGTGTTTGAAGAAGTGAAAGAAGTCTCACCTCCCAACATCTTCCCAATGCCCTGAACAATTCTAGAGATAAATTCTAGGGAAAATAGAGCTTAATTTCTTGGAGGTGTTTTGTTGACAACAAAATGGAAAGCATGTGTCCCTGCTTCCCTTATTGTACTTCCAAGTAATGAAAGTATTTAAGAAGGTACAATTATGATCTTGGCAAGCACCTGGGGCTCTTGGAACTGTTTTTTTCACACTGAATAAACACTGCAGTTAATCTGTTTACGTTATACTGTACTGAAAAGCAATCTACCACAAAGGACTACAACCGTTCTTTAGTTTCTTTTTCTTTAAGAAAAAAATGCATTAATAATTTGCTAAAAAAAAATGATTCGATCATCTCAATTTCCACAATAATCAGACAAAAACAGGGTTTGGAAAGTGTATGTTTGAGGGGGAAAAATCTAATTTCTCCATTACCTGAATTCTCTTTATACCACACTTCTGAACTCTGTCTCTTCTCCTTTCTCTTGCTACTTCCAAATGAAGCTACTGCCTTGGACAGACTCAGATTTGGTCAAGAGTCTTGTTGTTTCATTCTGTGGGCTCTGATGATAAAGCAGGAAAGACACTCTTAACAGTCAGCAAACCATGGTGGGGCCCCTGTAATCAGAACAAACCTTTTCATTGCTATAGTGATTTGGATAGAATGATCTTCCCAAAGAACTAGGTGCCTCAGAAATATGTGGCTTCATTATGATTTTTTTTTATTTTAGACTTTCTTGCAATCCATTTTCAAATGAAAAATGTATAGAAAAACCTAAAATACTGCCACTGGAGAAGGAGCAAAGACACATGGACTCATTCTCAGATATTATAATCTGACCTCAGGATTGGAATGTTCACTGAGTTGCCATAATGGGGTGGGGCTAGAGATTGATCACACAAATTCATTGTTTGTACTTGTGTAGGGTCAAAAGTTATAACTGACTGAAATCATAAATGGCTATATAAATATTCTGGAATTATAAAAAACTAGTCAGTTTCTTGCTTCTGTAATCTCCTCCAAAAAAAGAATTCACCCCTGACTGTATAGTAGTGAAACAACTCAATTTCCTTTCTTCTGTAGAGCATACATCTTCTTGGTTCTATTGTCTTTGAATGTTAGGGTATGAATACCTTGTGAGTAAAATGGTCTGGAAATATTAAGTCCAGGAAAAGTAAACAGACATGGCTTGTTATATGTAAGGGCCAAGTATTTCATATTTACTTGGGATTTAGAAATGCAGAAAATGGATAGGGAGCCAGATACCTTTAACTTAAGGTTGTCATGGATTAGAGGCAAGGCTCCAAAATCAGAAGGCAGTGCTGTATAATGGACAGAGGGCTGGACTGAAGTCATTGAGATGTACTTTAGGCTCTTATCTCAGGCTGTCACTTGCTGTGTGGTCCTAGGGGAGTCATATAGTAACTCTAAGCCTCAGTGTTCACATCTGTGAGATGAAAGAGTTGGACTTATTAACCCTCTTAAATCCCAAGTTTCCTTGGTAAAAAGCTGGGAAGCTTTAAATATATGATTCTATTATCCTATGAAGTAATGGTCTAAAAACCAGGGCATTTTGATGGAGTGAAGGGAATGCAGAGGATCCCCAAAATCTCAAGTTGTTAAAGCTCAAAGTTATACTAAGACTTCTCCAGGACACTCCATCATATTTCTGGTCATTCTACACAATTTGAGAAACTGGAGGTTAGTGATTTGAGATAGAAGTAAGGGAGCATGTAGTTCTCAAAAGACAAAAACAAGGGAAAGATCTAAGAATGAGAGAATGGTCTAACAAGATGAAGCCAGCAGATGTCAATAATCAAAGTAAGCAGAATTGTTCTAATTCATATGGTCATATAGGTACTAACAATAGCACCACTATTCAGAGTAAGAACAGACTTTCTCTCCTGCCTTTAGCTGCTTGTTCCTTACTCCCTCTCATCATTTTTTATCTAGTCTTTTCTTATAGCCATATGCAGAAGGCAACAGTAATTAGAGGGAAATAATCACTTAAATAAGCATTAAGCACTTATTATATGTCAGACACCATGCTAGAAGCTTGGGAGGCTAAAATAAAACAATGTATATACATATATATATATATATGCATTTGTATATGTATTTGTGAATATATATATGTATATTCACAAATACATGGTATCCCAAGTGTCTTGGTGTTTTAAGATATTAAAACTTAAAATCAAAAGTGGCCACATAAATATTTTGTGGTCAAATAAACAATGAAGTTATTGAAACTTAAACCTCTATTGTATTGTGATACCTAAAAATATATGAATATGTATGTATGCAAAATTAAACACAATTTCATATGTATATATTGTTTATTTATGTTTACATGTGTATAAATACATAATAATATGTATAGACATATAGAGAAAGGGTTTGGTCCTGTGATTTCATTGCCATAAAGAACTCCTCAGTTGAGGAATCTTCCTCTATCAAGGAAGTCCAGGATCTTCTCTACAATTATACTCTTAGAAAGCTGTCAAACACAGCACTGAAATTAAGTGATCTATCCAAAGTCACACAACTTAAATAGGTGGGAGGAAGATCTTAAAAGCATGTCTTTTTGGCTTCAAGGAAAATCTTAATCCCTATGCCACGTTGTTTCTCATAGGTATACATAGAACATATATAAAATAAACACAAAGTTATAATAATAAATATTTCATAAAGAGTTTTAAGATTTTTAAAGTACTTAACTTTTATTTGATTTTCACAACAACTCAGAGGGAGGTACCACAATTAACTCCATTTAACAGGTAATAAAAATGAAGCAGACATAATTTTAGTGCTTTGCTCAGTTGGGTGGCTCAGTGGCTAAAGAGTTGGGCCTGGGGTCAGGGAAATGAATTTGAGTTCGAATTCCTAAATTTGAATCTGACCTCAGACACTTACCTGCTGAATAATCCTAGTCAGGTCACTTAACACCATTTGCTTCAGTTCCTCATCTGTAAAATGAGCTTTAAAAAGTGGAGAGGTAGCAAGCCATTTCAATATTTTTGCCAAGAAAAACTCATATGGATTCACAGAGTCAGGCTCAAACAGAAAGACTGAAAAAACACCCCCTGGTATTATTAAAATAAGATGGTTATGGCATATGACTCCCTAAATAGTTAACTAAGACACAAGAAACTATTTCTATCAAAATATTAAACTTTTTATAAAGTTGACACTGTCAAAAACTATATAACTGCTTGTATTATCCTCACAGCCTCCCTGACAATATAAGTGAGGAAGATGAGAAGATGGAGACATGAGCAACACTTGATTATTATGGGAAGGAGAATAATAGTATGAGAGATAAGAACCAGTCTCAAGAATAAGGAAGTATGTCACAGAAATAACCTCTGTGTCATCTCTGATTACTTAGGTGGTATACCTAGAAAACAATGACTTTTCTTCACCACTTTTTGACATGAACTTGAGATATTTTACCAGTAGAAGTTATATCGTCTGTAAAGTTACCACGAAATTTCTGGGATGATAGCAGAGTGACAAGAATATATAACTCTACATAACCGTTAAACAATAACTAATGAACCCATGATGCAGAAAAATCAGCAGTTAAAGAGAAAATTTGAAAGAACCCATCATAAATCATTCTTAAAGAAAACCAAATAGGCTAAGATCACCTCATTGGCCAATCTTCTTTCCTTCTAGTTTGTCACAACTAAACTTCCCAGGTAGTATAATTTTAGGCACTGAAATTAGGGAGTTAAGTGCTTGGCAGAGACTGGGAGGGGAGAGTTGGTTTTGAGGGAAATGCTTTCTTCCCCCTCAAGACTAATTGAGTTCTTGTTTCTTCTATTTCTTCCTTCCTTAGACTCCTTTTCTCCTTTATTTTATCACAGGACTTGGCAATGTTGGCTGGTCTTTGGAAGCCCTATACTATTTATGGCTGTTCCAGTTCTCTGACACAGTCCCAGAGGAAACAGTGCTTTCCAGGCATGTCAAAATCAGTGAATCAAGCCAGTTAGAAAATTTTAGAAGGAAAATGCCATATGTAGAGTGCTGGTGACAAAGTTCAAGACTTTGGATGAACAAGGAGCCCATAAGTATAGTGCTAGTTACAACTATTTAGTTGCTGTTATTGAATCATTTCAGATACTTTCTGACTGGGATTACACAGGATTACATAGCTAGTTAAGTGTCTGAAGGCAGATTTGAACTTACAAATAAGAATCTTTCTGACTCCAGGACCAGCATTTTATCCACTGTGTTATCCAGCTGGTTAAGTGACTTGATTTGATATTACATGAAAATAAATAGCTATCATAAGAAATGAAAGTTAAAATATATACAATTATAAAGATTTCTTAGAGTTGTTTCATCTTCCGTCTAAATTTAGGAGCCTTCTAGGGAAAGGAGAATCTTCTTTCAACTACTTTATGATCAGCTTACCAGGGACAAAAGAAAACTTTTTTTTTTAATTAAAGCTTTTTATTTTCAAAAAATGCATAAATTTCAATATTCACCTTTGCAAAACTTTGTGATCCGATTTTTTTCTCCCTCCCCTAGATGGCAAGTAATCCAGTATGTTAAATGTATGCAGTTCTTCTATACATATTTCCAGAATTATCATGCTGCCCAAGAAAAATAAATCAAAAAGAAAACAAAATGAGAAAGAAAACAAAATGAAAAAGAAAACAAAATGCAAGCAAACAACAATAAAAAAGTGAAAATTCTATGTTGTGATCCATACTCAGTTCCCACAGTCCTCACTCTTGGATGCAGATGGTCCTCTTCTTCACAAGACCATGGGCATGAATCATCTCATTGTTGCAAAGAGACCCCTTGATTAGAATTGATCATTGTATAATGTTGCCATATATAATGATCTCCTAGTTCTACTCACTTCACTTGGGATCAGTTCATGTAAGTCTCTCCAGGCCTCTCTGAAATCATCCTGCTGATTGTTTTTTTTAATAGAAAAGTAATAATCTGTAACATTCATCTACTATAACTTCTTCAGCCATTCTCCAGTTGATGGGCATCCACTCAGTTTCCAGTTCTTTGCCACTACAAAAAGGGTTGTTACAAATGTTTTTGCACACATAGATCCTCAAAGAAAAGGTAGAGCCTGAGAGAGTGGGATTGAAATACTCAGACCATTTATATGAACCTTTCATATTTCTTTGAGCATATCCCAACTGACTAATGTAATACTTTTAGGAGTGCAGGAGCTCTTTAAGTTCAATATTCCAAGATAATAGAAAATAACTAACAAAGACAGGAAGAGAATGTCATAGTGATAGTTCTACAAAGTGAAAAAAGATTAATCAGAAGAAGTTTATTTAAAACAAGTACATCCTGAAAAAAAATCAGAGGGATTGATAGTTAAATGTTGACTAAGAAAGGAAATGAGGAAATATTTGAAGAAACATGCCATTTTGAGGAACAATACTTCACAACTCAACCAAAAAAACAAATAAAATATTATAAAAATATTTTTCCAAGACACCTAGACCTGTTCAGAAGAGTCCAAAAATTAAATAGAAATATTTAAGAAATGTAGGCAAAAATTAGAGATCTTAAGAAAGAAAGCAATATGCTTAAAAAATAGAGAATTTAAAACCAAAGACTAATACATACACTCTATAACAATGAACCTCATAGGAACAAACCTTTACAAAAATTATATAAGTACTCCTAAGGATCAAAATAGTATAAAGAAGACTGTGTCTTAGATATGTGGAGAAATGTTTATACCTTTTTGTAAAACCAAGCAAACAAACAAGCAACAATGTATGGATCTGCCCACCAGAGGTTTTCCATACCTGCCCAAATCCTAATCATAGGTTAGAACTCATGAACGATGGTCAAATAGGAATTCCTTTATTCAAAATGCCCTCAGTCTTATATACCCTAATACCCTTACATAAGTATAGCACACTGGGAATGTGCTAACTATATACTGTGCATGTGAGACCACATAAACAACTTGCTATTATGTGCAGACATCTCTTTATAACTTAGTATAATCCTGATTTAATTGCAACACAGGTTGTCACACCCCCTGACTTCTTAGGAAGTCCAAGACACCCATGGGAGGGAAGGGGAGCTAAACCAGATACATCAGCATATTCCTTTGCTGAACTGGAGGGTCTTATACCTCATGCAGAATTCCTCCGCTATCTGTAGTCCTCTACACAATAAAACCAATTGGTTTTAATTAAAAAATTTAAAAGAAAAGTAGGTACTAATTATTATCATTTAATAGTAGCAGGAATACAGAATGAAAATTAAACTAATGTCATTATAGAAAGACTTCTTCAATCCTTCAATCATGTTTTACAACCTGAAAGGGGATATGTAGACAGTCATGTTCTAAAAAGGTAAGAACAGAATTACTGAAACAAAAGCATCCTAAAATTATATAAGAATTATAGGTTTTCCAGAAAATCATCATGAAAAGAAAATGCAAATGCTACAATTCAACAAGTCATTTAGAAAATTCATCCACAATGATTGGAAGCAGATAGCTAAATATGGATTAAGAGGTCTCAGAATTAGTATACCAATGCTATACATAGTAGGATAATACAGAATAGTTCATTCTGATGGATAAAAAGGGTGATAATCAGGGGAAAAAACAAACAAATAACAAAATTTTAAGAATCAAAAATAGAGTTATAAGGGGAAGTTAGGTAGTGTTGTGGATAGAACAATAGCCCTGAAGTTGAGGACCTGTGAGTTCAAATATAGTCCCGGACACTTAACACTTCCTAGCTGTGTGACTCTGGGCAAGTCATTAAACCCAATTGCCTCAGAAAAAAATAGAGTTTTTTGTATATGTCCTCCTGGTTTAGATTTGTTGGATGAGGAAGGGTTACAATTGGACGTTAGTTTACACATGTGAGAATGGGAACTGGGCACTATCAAAAAAAAAAAAAAAAAAAAAAGAAAAGAAAGAAAGAAAACACATTGACACATCTTTATAATGCAAACCCATGGAGACAAGCAATGAAATGGGGTTTCTTTAAGAACTCTGAATAAGAGACAGAGAGAGAATTGGGGAGGGGGAAGAGATGAATGATAAAATACCTTAGGATATCAGCTATTCATTTTAGATTGTATTATGGGTAGAGTTATGAAGTTAGAGTATCTGAATTTGAATCTTGCTTCAATTACCAGCTATAAGGTCTTGGTCAAATAACTTAACCCTTGTATTAGTTTTGCTTTCTTCATTTATAAAATGCACAATAATTTATTTTAGTAGCCAGAGTTATTATGTAGATCAAATGAGATAATACATGCGAAGTATTTTGCACGTCTTAAAGTTGTACATGAATACTATATATGAACTAGTTAATAATAATAAAAATTCCTATTGCAGAGGAATTTATTGAGATTTTGGGGGAGTAGGAGTCATAAATTATAAAGAATTGCACTTATAGGCAGAAGGAAGAATGAAATGACATTAGAAAGGAATTAGAGATAAGAGAACTATTAAAGATAGATAGGGAGTTTACATAAGCAATTTTCTCATGGATAAATGATAAAAATATGAACAAATAGTTCTCAAAAGAATAATTTCAAAATTTCTACAAAAAATATGCAGTTACTATGAATCACAAAGAAAATTGCAAAAGAAATAAATTGAAGCTTTTGGCTCACTCTCAGCAAACTGGCAAAACTGACTACAGAATGAAATAGTTAAAGTTGGAACAGCTTTGGGAAGGAAAACATGTTAATGTAGTATTGATGGATATGTGATTTGGTTCCAACCATTCTGAAAGGTAATTTAGAATTATGCTAAAGTAAGTGAATGAAATGTCCATAGCCTTTGACCCAAAGATCTCATTGATAGGCATATACCCCAAGGAGATTAAAGGGAAAAAAGAGTCCAACACATATCAAAATAGAATGTAACATAGGTAGAAAAGGAGTAGAAATAAGCTAAATATCCAACAATTCAGGAATGACTAAGCAAATTGCATTATAGGAAGGTAACAAATATTAGTGCATTGTGAATAAATTTAGATAAAATGAATTTAGAATAAGATTTACATAAAATGAATTTAAAACAAGATTTATATAATGTATACTATGGCTACAATAGTATAAAATGAAATACAGTAATAAAAAGGAATTGAGTAGTATAATTGTAATGAACAATGTTGGTCCCATAAAAGAGTTAAGAAATATCCTTTCTTCCCCTCTTGGAAAAGATGATGCATTACGGTTCTGGAATATTGCACATAAATGCTTTTTTTAATGTGTAGGGTTTTTTTTTTCTCCTGAGGCAATTGGGATTAAATGACTTGCCCAGGGTCACACAGCTAGGAAGTGTTAAGTGTCTGAGACTAGATTTGAACTCAGATCCCCCTGACTTCAGGGCTCCATCCACTGCGTCACCTAGCAGCCTCAATGTATAGGTTTTTAATGATTTTTTTTTCCTTTCAACATATTTACTATAGTCTAGATTTATTGTTTGGGGATGATAAGATGGGATAGATATATTCTGAACTGTGATGTAAAACCAAAAGTTGATTAAAATAAGATAAAATATTTTAATAAATATGGGAGAAAAGGCAATTAACAGGATTTTTTACTCCCCAGATTTGAATGATAGAATACTTTCTACTTTATTTTACTGCCTCAATCAAGAAATAATATAGCTAGAAATAGATGTAGAGTATCATTAAAGGGGGAAGAGAAAGAATGTAAGAAAACATTTTTAGGAGGCAGACTCCCTATTATGAATATAATAAATGATACAAGGGTGTTTGAATATAATAGATGACAAATGTAGGAGTGTGTGTGTAGAAGCCCAGTTGTCACACTCTGATTTGGGAAAGAGAATAGCAAAATAATCAAAAAAATGAGAGAGAAAATCAGAAAATGAATTTAAAGAAACGGAATTGGGAGAACTGGGGAGAAGAAATGAACATCATTTTAGTAAAAAAAAACAAAACAAAACAAAACAAAAAAAACCAAAGAAGTCTCAGTACTAACTGAAAGGAGAAAAATGCATATGTGTGTATGTCTCAGTCTGTATATAAAAAAATTTCAGAAAATAATTTGTTATGGTCATGCTAAATCCATAATTGAAATACAAGTACAGTTAAAGACTGTTAGCAATTAACTTAATAATATGATATATATGGACCTATTTCATTATGTAGGGAACTTCTGATGGAAAATTCTCTCTACTAATTTGAATTAGCACATTCTTTGCAATTTTTAATATTAAGAATTTGTCTGAGATTACTGAGAGGTTTAATGATTTGTTTGAGATATCATAGGCAATATGTGTCAGAACTGAGATCTGAATTCAGGTTTGCTTGACTGAGACTGGCTCTCTATATACTATGCAGCACTACCTTCTAAGTAATTATCCACATCAATGATATACATACATACATATATTTGTGTATATATAATTTTAAGCAAACATATATATGTATATATACACACACATATACACATACACCTACACACACAAAAAGAAGAAACACTAGAAGTTTTTCAGCATAAACAGAGAAAAGAAATGATGTCCCTCATCATTTTTATTGGAAGTATTTCTAGAAATGCTAGTAATAGCAACGACATAAGAGAAGGTAATTAAAGATATAAGAATTGGAAAAAAGACAACAAAATTTTTATTCTGCAGATGCCATGATGTTACACCCCCCAAAAAGAGTGAATCAACAGAGGGGTAGAAAGAAGCAAAAATTTGGTAAGGAGGGAAAAGGTAAAAGGAGAGAGGTAAATAGTAGGGAAAATGAGATGGAGAAAATTGAGGGACACAGGGAATAATCATAATTGTGAATATGAATGGGATGAAATCTCTAATACATCAACAAAATAGAAAAAGAACAGCTCAGTGAATTGGATATGCAACTTAAATAAAACCTAGAAAAAGGGGGAGGGGAGAAATGACATTCCCATCAGCGAACTTCTATAATGGGGATAAATCAAAAGCCTCTCCAATAACATCAGGGGTGAAGCAAAGATGCCCATTGTGACCACTATTATTCAATAAAGTAATAGAGAAATTAACTATAGCAATAAGAGAAGAAAAAAATCAAAGGAATTAGAATAGGTAATAAGGAAATAAAACAATCACTCTTTGTAGATGATATGAAAATCTTAGCAAATCAACTAAAAAAAGTGCTTGAGAATTTATGACCAAAGAAGAACTAGAGATCACTATTGACTACAAAATTGAAAATTTTGATTATATCAAATTGAAAAGTTTTTGTACAAACAAAACTAATGCAGGTAAGATTAGAAGGGAAACAATAAACTAGGAAAACATTTTTACAGTCAAAGGTTCTGATAAAGGACTCATTTCCAAAATATATAGAGAATTGACTCTAATTTATAACAAATCAAGCCATTCTCCAATTGATAAATAGTCAAAGGATATGAACAGACAATTTTCAGATGATGAAATTAAAACTGTTACTACTCATATGAAAGAGTGTTCCAAATCACTATTGATCAGAGAAATGCAAATTAAGACAACTCTGAGATACCACTATACACCTGTCAGATTGGCCAGAATGACAGGGAAAGATAATGCAGAATGTTGAAGGGGATGTGGGAAAACAGGGACACTGATACATTGTTGGTGGATTGTGAATACATCCAGCCATTCTGGAGAGCAATTTGGAACTATGCCCAAAAAGTTATCAAACTGTGCATACCCTTTGATCCAGCAGTGTCTCTACTGGGCTTATACCCCAAAGAGATACTAAAAAAAGGAAAGGGACCTGTATGTGCCAAAATGTTTGTAGCAGCTCCGTTTGTAGTGGCCAGAAGCTGGAAAATGAATGGATGCCCATCAATTGGAGAATGGTTGAGTAAATTGTGGTATATGAATGTTATGGAATATTATTGTTCTGTAAGAAATGACCAGCAGGACGAATACAGAGAGGATTGGTGAGACTTACATGAACTGATGCTGAGCGAAATGAGCAGAACCAGGAAATCATTATATACCTCAACAGCAATACTGTATGAGGATGTATTCTGATGGAAGTGGATTTCTTCAACAAAGACAAGATCTAACTTAGTTTCAATTGATCAAGGATGGACAGAAGCAGCTATACCCAAAGAAAGAATACTAGGAAATGAATGTAAACTGCTTGCATTTTTGTTCTTCTTCCCAGGTTATTTACACCTTCTAAATCCAATTCTCCCTGAACAACAAGAAAACTGTTTGGTTCTGCACACATATATTGTATCCAAGATCTACTGTAATATATTTAACATGTATAGGACTGCTTGCCATTTTTGGGGAGAGGGTGCAGGGAGGGAAAGGAAAAATCAGAACAGAAGTGAGTGCAAGGGATAATGTTGTAAAAAATTACCCTGGCATAGGTTCTGTCAATAAAAAGTTATTTAATTTAAAAAAAAAGAAAAAGAAAAAGAAAAACCCTTTACAATACAAAAAAGTGCTTGAAATAATTAACAATTTTAACAAAATTTTAGTTTATAAAATAAGCCCATGTAAATTAGCATTTCTTTATATGAACAAGCCCAGTAGCAGAAGATAGCAAGAGAAATTCCATTTAAAATTACTATAAGCAACCTAAAATACTTGGGAATTTACCTACCAAGACTTACTCAGGAATTATATGAACACAATTATGAAAGATTTTTTAACACAAATAAAGTGAGATGTAAACAATTGGAAAAATGTCAATTGCTTATGGGTAGGTTAAATCAATATAATAAAAATGCCTAAACTAATTTGCTTATTCACTGGTATACCAATTAGACAGCAAAAATTGATAGTATTACAAAAAATAACAACAAAATTTATTTGGAAGAACAAAAAAACCTAGAATATCAAGGTAATTGATGAAAAGAAATATAGCAGAAGTTGGCTTAACAATATTGCTTTATAATGTAATTTGAGATCTGGTAATTATTAAAACTATCTGAAACTGGCTAAGAAATAGAGTGGAGGATCAATGGAATAGATTTGGGTATACGAGATACAGTATTCAATGACCATAGTAACATAGCCATTTGACAAACCCAAAGACCCTATCCTCTGGGAAAAGAGATCACCATTTGACAAAAACGTGTAGTAAAAGTGGAAAACAATCAGTTGCAAACTAGATATAGACCAACATTTCATATGATATACCAAGATAAAAACAAAATGGGTACATAATTTAGACATACATGTTGACACAATAAGCAAATTAGAACAGCAAGAAATAATCTGCCTTTCAAATCTATGAGGAAGGGAAAATTCAATACCAAGTAAGCTATAGATCGGATTACAAATGTAAAATAGATGATTTTTGAATATATTAAATTAAAAAGCTTTTGTACAAACAAACTTTTTGTACTAAGCAAGATTAGAATGAAAGCAGAATGCTGGAAAACAATCTTTATAGCAAAATCTATGATAAAAGCCTCATTTCTCAAACATATAGAGAACTGAAATAAATTTATAAGAAAATAAATCATTCCCCCCACTGATAAATGGTCAAAGGATATCACCAGGTAGTTTTCAGATGAAGAAATCAAAGCTATCTCTAGGCATTTGAAGTAGTGCTCCAAATCACCTTTGATTTGAGAAATGTAAATTAAAACTACACTGAAGTACTATCTCACACTAATGAGATTGGTTAATATGACAAAAAAGGAAAGAGATAAATTTTAAAGTGAATGTAGAAAAATTGGGGCAATTATACACTACTGGAAGAGTTGTGAACTGAATCAACTATACTGAAGAGCAATGCAGAATTATGCTCAAAGGTCAATCAAATTTTACATACTCTTTGATATAGCAATGCCAAGACTAGGTCTGTATCGTGAAGAAATTTTAAAAAGGAGAAGAAAATATACAAAATATTTATAGTAGCCCTTTTCATGGTGGCAAGATTTTGGAAATAGAGGGAATGCCTATTAATTTGGGAATGGCAGAACAATTTGTGGCATATAAGCCTAATGTAATACTATCATCCAGTAAGAAATGATGAATAAACAGATTTCAGAAAATCCTGGAGAGACTTGTATAAACTGATGCAAAATGAAATGAGCAGAATACAGAAACCGTTCCACTCATTTTCAAGATTATTACTGTGATAGTCAACTCTGACTCTGCTTTTCTCTGCAAAAATTATTCAAAACAAATACAAAACTCTCACAAAAGAAAATGCTATTCATTTCCACTTAAAGAATTGATGGACTCTGAATGTAAATTGAAGTATTTTTTTCTATTTATATTATTGTTTTTAATTTTTTTCTTTTAATCTTGTTTCTTCTTTCACAACTGTGACTAATATGGAAATATGTTTCACATGATAGCACATGTATGACCTATATCAAATTGCCTACCAGGCAAAGGGAGGAAAAACAATTTGGAACTCTAAATCTTGTAAAAATGAATGCTAAAAAATTGTCTTAACATGGAATTGGGAAAAAATTAAAATAGATTAAAAATAAAATAAACTTTAAAAAAAAGTTTTTTGAAGAAAAAATTAATTTACAGCCCCAAGGGAACTACTGAAAAACATATGAACACAGATGGTATGATATTTTCTGAGCTTTAGAATTGTTTAAGAAAAAAAAAAGTAGATCAACAAGAGATGAAAGAAGCAAAGCATTTTTTTTTGAAAAAGGGTCCAACAATCACTATAACCAAGAAGAAAAATTACTCATGAAAAGATTATCTTTTTAAAAAGAAATGATATGAAAAGCAGAAGGAATTTGGCAAAAAATATAGGTTTGGTCAGCATATTACACCAAAATTATAATAAGGTAAAACTGGACACATGACTTGAATAAAATGTAAAATCATTTTTAAAAATTAGAATAAAATGAAAGAAGGTAATGGGTAAGTGAAGAATTCTAAATTAAGTTGGAGAAAGGAGATAAAAAACACAAACGAGACAATGCTACACAATTTTTAAAAATATTTATAAGAATTTAATTAATGAAAAAAAGAGTAAGAAAAGTAGTCATCAGGCCAGTTCGAATATATTGTGGTGAAGAAAGCAATCTATCTACACTCAGAGAGAAAGCTGTGGGAACTGAGTGTGGATCACAACATAGCATTTTCACTCTTTTTGTTGTTGTTTGCTTGTATTTTGTTTTCTTTTGCATTTTTTCCTTTTTGATATGATTTTTCTCATGCAGCAAGATAATTGTATAAATATTTATGCATATATTAAATTTAAAATATATTTTTACCATGTTTAACATATATTGAATTACCTGTTATCTAGGAGGGGTTTAGAGGAAAGAAGGAGAAAAGTTGGAACATAAGATTTTGCAAGGTCAGTCTTCAAAAATTATCCATGCATATGTTTTGAAAATAAAAAAAGTTTTAATAAAAGAAAAAAAATCTATTATTTTAAAGAAGGAAAGAAATCACAGTGGAAAATGGTTACATCAATTATCATTGATAAAAATCTAATACCAAAATAATTAGGAAATTGTTAAAGTATATATTTTATATCAATAAATATTTTATATTATTATATATTAAATATATTTATATTATTTTATATCAATAGATATTCCTTAACAAATAATCAAATTAGAATTCCTGCTCAAAAAGAAAGAAAAGAATAAGAATTTATTAAGAATCTATGATTGAGCAATTTTGCAGTACAGTGGATAGTGTGTCAGGACTAGAACAAGGAAGGATTATCTTCCTGAGTTCAAATCTGATCTCAGATGCTTACTAGCTAGGTGATCCAGGGCAAGTCACTTTAATCCTGTTTGCTTCAGTTTTTCATTTGTAAAAGAAGCTGGAGAAGAAAATGCCAAATCTTTTCATTAGCTTTGTCAAGAAAACCCCAAACTCACACATGTGCACATACACACACACACACCTACCACACATCCATTTTTAAATGAATATAGCCAATGTTGCAGGAGGTCTGAGATTACAGAAACATCAATACACTAATGGTAGAGCTATGAATTGGTCTATCTATGCTGACGAAAAAAATTTAAGAAGTGTTAAGATTTTGACCCATTTGACTCAGACTTATTAATGCCATTATTGTTCAATATATACCAAAATATTCACAGTAACATTTTGAAGGAGTAAAGAATTGGAAACAAAATAGGCATTCATATCTTGAGAAATATCTTAAAAATTGATATAAGAATATAAATCAAATACTGTATTATAGTAAGAAAAATGAGGAATTCATAGGAATGGTTTTAAAGAACAGTTGCAGAGTAAAATAAGTAGAAACCTAACAATATACAAATTTATTGCAATAATGAAAAATCATTAGCAGCAAGTTAAATCTTGAATATTGTTTTAAAGATCCCAGAGAACATATAATGATCTATATCTCACTCTTCAGAGCAGAGAGTCAACTACTAGGGTACAATGTTTTATGCATGATCAGATTTGGTTAGTGTATCAAATGTTTGCGCTTTTGATACTTATTTTTCTGTTGGGAAGTGATGCTACAGAAATGACTATGATATAAAATGTAAAAAAGCATTAATACCACATAGAAAAATGGTATATTCAGAGCAATGGAGCTGTTATAGTTATCTTTTAAGTAAAAATGGCCTTCCCTTTAGAGGAACAGAGTAGCATAGCACAATGAGTTTCTTCTCAAATTTCCTTCCATTTTTTTTCTAGAAGTTCAGAGGTAGGTCATCCTTCTGGATGGACAAATAGCAAGCCAATTCTTCCACTAAATTTTAAGATGATTAGTTATTGTGAAAAGATTCTTCACAAAAACTAAAATTAGAATTTTTGCTCCACTATAAGTCAAAGAAAGAAAGAAAGGAGGGAGGGGACAAGCATTTATTAAGTATCTGCTATATGTCAGGCACTGTACTAAATGATCCCTTTACAATAATATTTCATTTGATCCTCACAACAACCTGTAAGGTAGATTCTATTAAGGACCCTAAAATACAGTTGGAAAAATCAAGTTAGACAGAGGTTCAATAATGTGCATATGTATACATAATTAATTAGTGTCTAAGGCCAGCTTTGATATCATATCTTCTTGACTCCAGGCCTAGAAGTCTATCTAATACAACATTTAACATGACCATGGCTGAAAAACGTATTGTAAAGTGGCTGACCATTTGTTAATAATTATATTTGCACATAATTGGGCTAGTGCTCAGAAAATAGACCCAGCCTATTTCCTACATGGCACTCAAATTTTTAGAGGAAGCTAGGGATTCCAGCAAGTACAAGTGAGGTAGAAAAGCATTGTAGGTGTGGGGAACAGCCAGCAAAACAGATTATAGTCAAGAAATTCTATCCTATGTGAAGAGCAGCAAAAAAGGCTGAAACAAGGATGATGGTACGAATTCTCTCAAAGGACCCTCCCTTCCAAGTACTATGGAGTTCTTAAAAGCTGCCTGAGTTTCATATATTTTATTATAGCATCTGTGATTAACACCATTTGACAGAGGAGGAGCAATAAAGAACAGAAGAGTTCAGGGATTTTCCAAAGTCATGGATCCCTAGTCAGCTTTGGAACTGGGGATAGAACTCAAATCAGCACCTGGCTGCCAAACCCTTTCTTTTTTTTTTACCTCTATTATTTGTACAGATCTGATTGGACATACTATTTGTTTTTCTGATAACATTATACAAGGCAAGAGACTTCTCAGAATTTTCAATTCAATAAGGGAGTCAATAAATAAGTATTAAACACATATAACATGCCAGTCACTGTGCTAAGCACAAGGGGTGTAAAAAAAAAAAGGTAAAAAAAACAAAATAAACACAGTCCCTGATCTCAAAGAATTCATACTCTAAAGGAGAGAAACAATATACAAAAACTATGGCTAACCAAGATATAAACAAGATAAATTGGAGTAATCTCAAAAAGAAGGCAGTAAGATTAAGGAGATCTAGGAAAGGCTTTTTGCAGGAGGGTAAATTTTAACTGAGACTTGAAGGAACCTATGGATACTATGAAATGGAGAGAGAGTGGTATACTGGAGCTGGCTCATACTGTCTTTCCAGAAAGCTGATTGTTAAGTGTTATACATCTATTATAAATCAGAGCTTAGTTTATTGTTTTTTTTTAATTGTCTAGACTTAAGACATGATGCAGAAAATGTAAATAATGCAAATTAATACTAAAAGCCTGTCCTATGTAGTGTATGTATGCAAACATTATATCATATCATATCACATCATATGCTATGTTATTACATCACATCATATTATATTTATCTTTATTTCCAGAAATTTGAACCAATGTCATTGAATCACAGAATACTGGAGGGAAATAAGGTATCAGAAGACTGGAAGAGTAGGAAGGGGACAAGTGATGAAGGGTTTTAAAAAATAAACAGAAGATTTTCTGAGTGATACTATGCTAGGTTCTATAAGTATGATCATAGAGAAACTAGTTCTGAAATGCTTGATTTAACTCCATATGTTCATTTTCACTGAATGCATAACAATTCACCAAAGGCAGTCATTTTATTGGCTGGATAGAGTGGAATCTAGAGAATTGAAAAGGAAGTTTATTCTGAAAAAATTCCTCTTTTCCTTTAAAAATAATTTCAATAGGGAAGCAAAGGAAAAAAAAATAACTTACAATGCCTTCTCCCTTCCCACCCCATCCCAGTTTTTTTATTGTTGTTTCTGGGTTTTTTTTAATGGGGCCTTCAAGAATACAAGAGCTTTTCATGACCTTGGAGCCTTTACCTACCCAGTGTACCAAAGTCAAAACACAGTTGGGTCTAGCAATACACTACTGACCTATGGTTTCTGGGAGTTGGGAGGAGTCATTAATTTGGGTAAGACAATTTTTATTTCATGACAGCCTGAGGTCTTTCAAACTCACTACTAAAGATGTCAAGTTATTGAGTCCAAAGGAAAAACAACAGGCAAGAGCAGGCTCTGACCACAGCATATAACATTTGATGCAGGACAAACCAAAGAAATACCAAAGGGGGGAAAATCTCCTTTGTAATGGGAAAGAAATGAAGCAGGAGAGGAGAGAGCTGGGGAAAAAAGTGCCATGGGACTGGCTTTAGTGTAGCATCCTGTGCTGCATTTAGCTTTCTCTGCCATGAACATCATATTTCTTCATGGACTCTGGCCCCCATATTACACATCCTCCCAGGAGTCCAATGGCCCTTCCCATTCGTGTACAAGTGGCACAGGAAGCATGGCAACTTCAAAACATTAAAGGGGAAAAAGAGTCTACCTCCCCACCATCATCATTTTTAAAAAAGGCAATTGATGTCGCCTGAAGCGGTGGTTCAGAAGCCCAATTATACCACATTTCATTCAAGTGTCAACAATTGGAATAATGGTACCCAACAATGAGAAGGGCCCTACATGAAATGATCCTACTGTATTATTTTGTTTGGGATGAACGTTTTCATAAATTCAGGCTGGGAGCACAGCCAGTGACTTTTCCCTGATTTCCCCCTACCTATTTTTGATGCTAGCTAACTAATAATAATAATAACAATAATAACTAACATTTATATAGCTCTTTAAGGTTTTCACAACACTCTACATATGTCACCACATTTAATCCTCGTGTTAGAAGCCATTTTTAGCATTGTTACAGAAAAGAAAACTGAGACTGAGAGGTTTAGTGGCTTGCCCATAATCAGTCTGCTAATAAATGTCTGTGGTAGTATTCAAATTCAGGTCTTCCTAAGTCCAAGTCCTATACTCTATTCATAATGTCAATAAGCAAATTTCTCCTTTCCTTTCCTTTAAAGATTCCCATCTAGTCTTCTTTTAAGTGGCTTTAGCTAATTTCAGTGATATCAGCTGTTGTCTGGATCAAGATTCAAATGCAAGGCCTATTCCAAATATAGGTCTAAGTGTTTCATGCCCTTGTTCTTGAACATATGAGGCAATGAAGAGCCTTTTGGATTTTCTGATGGGAATCCACTAAAAATCATATCAACAACCCATTTGTCATACCTAATAATTCAATACTTAATGAATTCCGATTTCATCAGTGTTAATATTCCCTCCATGCCTGGATAGATGCCTTTACATATTGCTATACCACAGAAAAATCATCAGTTCCTTCAGTTCTTACTAGATTTGATAAAAGGCATTCATTTTATTTTTTTGTTGGGATGATGCTCAAAGTCTTTCCAGCTTAGCAATCTTTTTAAACACATATTTTCTGATGGCATACCCTTGAGGGTCCAGGATCAGGTGATCGTCAAATGAAGATTTTATGAGGTTACCTACAAGCTTTTGAGGGGTGGGCAGGTGGAGAATCATTTTATTTGAATTATTAGCAATAACTTTAAATTCTCTTTTTTAAGTTAGTTATGCAATGGTTTATTTTGATAAAATCACACAAGGATTTCTCAAGTCTCAATATCTTATATTATCTCACAAATCTTTAAACTGGGACCACCTGCTTCTCAAGTAGTTCTGAAATGAAAAACTACTAGTCATTCAGTCAACAATTATTTATTAAACATTTATTATGTGTCAGGCACTGTGTTTAGTGCTGGGAGTACAAAATATTGCAAAAGCATAATGTCCCTGCACTCAAAATCACATTCTAACGGGGGAAAGCAACATAAAGCCAAATATGTTCATACAAAAGATATACAGGGTTAGAGTTAATCTTGGAAAGAAAGCACTAGCACTGAGGAGGGCCAGGAAAAGTCTTTTTTTTTTTAATTTAATAGCCTTTTATTTACAGGATGTATACATGGGTAACTTTACAGCATTAACAATTGCCAAACCTCTTGTTCCAATTTTTCACCTCTTACCCCCCCCACCCCCTCCCCTAGATGGCAGGATGACCAGTAGATGTTAAATATATTAAAATATAACTTAGATACACAATAAGTATACATGACCAAAACGTTATTTTGCTGTAGAAAAAGAATCAGACTCTGAAATATTGTACAATTAGCTTGTGAAGGAAATAAAAAATGCAGGTGTGCATAAATATAGGGATTGGGAATTCAATGTAATGGTTTTTAGTCATCTCCCAGAGTTCTTTTTCTGGGCATAGCTAGTTCAGTTCATTACTGCTCCATTAGAAATGATTTGGTTGATCTCGTTGCTGAGGATGGCATGATCCATCAGAACTGGTCATCATATAGTATTGTTGTTGAAGTATATAATGATCTCCTGGTCCTGCTCATTTCACTCAGCATCAGTTCGTGTAAGTCTCTCCAGGCCTTTCTGAAATCATCCTGTTGGTCATTTCTTACAGAACAGTAATATTCCATAATATTCATATACCACAATTTATTCAGCCATTCTCCAACTGATGGACATCCATTCAGTTTCCAGTTTCTAGCCACTACAAAAAGGGCTGCCACAAACATTCGTGCACATACAGGTCCCTTTCCCTTCTTTATAATCTCTTTGGGATATAATCCCAGTAGTAACACTGCTGGATCAAAGGGTATGCACAGTTTGATAACTTTTTGAGCATAGTTCCAAACTACTCTCCAAAATGGTTGGATTCGTTCACAACTCCACCAACAATGCATCAATGTCCCAGTTTTCCCACATCCCCTCCAACAATCATCATTATTTTTTCCTGTCATCTTAGCCAATCTGACAGGTGTGTAGTGGTATCTTAGAGTTGTCTTAATTTGCATTTCTCTGATTAATAATGACTTGGAGCATCTTTTCATATGACTAGAAATAGTTTCAATTTCTTCATCTGAGAATTGTCTGTTCATATCCTTTGACCATTTTTCAATTGGAGAATGGCTTGATTTTTTATAAATTAGAGTTAATTCTCTATATATTTTGGAAATGAGGCCTTTATCAGAACCTTTGACTGTAAAAATATTTTCCCAGTTTATTGCTTCCCTTCTAATCTTGTCTGCATTAGTTTTGTTTGTACAAAAACTTTTCAGTTTGGTATAATCGAAATTTTCTATTTTGTGATCAGTAATGATCTCTAGTTCTGCTTTGGTCATAAAGACCTTCCCCTTCCACAGGTCTGAGAGGTAAACTATCCTGTGTTCCTCTAATTTATTAATAATTTCATTCTTTATGCCTAGGTCATGAACCCATTTTGACCTTATCTTGGTGTACGGCGTTAAGTATGGATCAATGCCTAGTTTCTGCCATATTAGTTTCCAATTTTCCCAGCAATTTTTATCAAACAGTAAGTTCTTATCCCAAAAGCTGGGGTCTTTGGGTTTGTCAAAGACTAGGTTGCTATATTTGTTGACTGCTTTATCCCTTGAACCTAATCTATTCCACTGATCAACTAATCTATTCCTTAGCCAATACCAAATAGTTTTGGTAACTGCTGCTCTATAATATAATTTTAGATCTGGTACAGCTAAGCCACCTTCATTTTGATTTTTTTTTTCATTAATTCCCTTGAAATTCTTGACCTTTTGTTTTTCCATATGAACTTTGTTGTTATTTTTTCTAGGTCATTAAAATAGTTTTTTGGGAGTCTGATTGGTATAAGGAAAAGTCTTTTGAAAGGGGTAACTAATGACAAAAAGTCACTGCTGCTAAGTTTACAAAGAAATTATAGTGTCAATCATCTTCACATTTTACTATCACTCTCAGTAAATCCCTCCTCCACCCTTAGATCATACTAATTCTAGGCATTCTTTAAGAATTATTTCATCTTGTGATGGAAGCCAAGTAACTTCTGCTGATTGCTGCTGATATGTTAACTGGGCTCTTTGGGTTTCTTGGTGAGGGATACCAGGCATTGTAGGTTCAGCAGTATTTCAGTTCACCAGTATTCCCTCAGTAATAACATGATCAAAAGTATGTCCAACAGCTGAACACAGTGCTACTTGTACTGTGGTTATGATTATTTGGACATTGTACCTAGCCCTCTTGGGGGAAATGCATGGGTTTTAGCTGCAGATAATGTGTGAACTAAAGAGCCATTACAGCACCATACTAAGTACTAAGTATATATGTGAACTAGAAAATCATTATCTCATCAATTCCACTGAGTTAACACCTTGTTTCAAGTATACTTCTTCAGAGTTCAGGCCCTCTACAGCCTATGTCTACCTTTCATCATTACAGATTATGGTCTTTCCATGACTTGGTAGATAGAATTCTTGAGTTTCTATGGCTGCTAAAATCATTGCCCTGAAGCTAACCTAGGGATAAGCCTCTCTAAAATACATAGGCTGGCCTGCTAATTATCAGCATATAAACCATAAGTATTTTCATAGTCAAAGCTTTTCTAGGCTAAAAAGACATACTCATATTTATACTCTTCTTACAAAAAGACATACTCATATTTATACTCTTCTTAAAAAGCTTTGGGAACCCAGCATCATCTCTGTCAGAATTAAACATTAAGCAAACACTTAATTAGATATTTAAAATTGTTATGGTAATGGGCAGGATTAGAAGGAACTCTCAACACTAAAAATTTATTCCCCAAATGGAAATAAACATGTATGCAAATTATAGTCTTTGTGAGATTGCCAAAGTCATTCAGTGATTAAGTGATTTACCCACTGTCCTATAGTATGTATCAGAAGCAAAATATGTCTAAGTTTACTAGGGCTGGCTTTCTAAGTATTACTCATGCTGCATATAATGACATTAATAAATAAACTCATATTTCTCTGATACTTACAAAGTTTAAAAAGAAACTTTGACCATCTGGGGAGCTGTGTTACTTTCTGGTTTCTGATATACCTAGTAATTTTTTTTTCTCTTTACTCATACCAAGGAAACGATTAAAGGTCAGAGAAGAAGGAAACTAATCTTCTAATAATGGTTATGACCTTGTTGTATAGTTCATTTAGATAATTTTTTAGGCATAGATTCCTGCTATTATCTCACAATCAGATTTTCAATCATCTTCCTGATACGTGTGGTCAGTCTCTCCATAAGAACTAATTTACTGGTCATAAATATTAAAAAATACCATACATAAAAATCTAAGTCCACTCTTTGTCTTGGCTCCTCCTGGGTGGTTCTGCCCTAGTACCTCCTAACACATTATGTTAAATCTCTCTGTCTGATTTAATTTAAATCCCCCAATCCCAAATAAGGTCCCCATTGAAACCATGGTCATAACTTAAGGAATCTAGTGACACACTGGAAAGAATGCTTGGCTTGAGGTTATGTTCAAATCCTACTCAAAGATATTAATATATGATCCTAAGCAAATCACTAAACCATTATATGATTTTTAAAACTAAGATAATATTAGCACCTTTGTCATAAAATTATTGTGAGAGTAAAATAAAATGTATATAGTAATTTTCAAACCTTAAATGTCTACACAAATGCTATCATAGTATTTGTTCTAATTGTTGTTATTGTTAAATTCCTCCTTCCTCCCTCTCTCTCTGCCTTTCTCCCTCTTGCCCTTCCTTCCTTCCTTCATTCGTTTTCTCTCCTCCCCCTCTGTCTACTTAGGGAATATTTCTCTTACCTGTGGGCACTCTTACAAAAGTTATATAAATTTTGATTGCTAAAACCTTACAAGATATTAATTGGAGGCTACATTTCTTTTTTCCCCTTCTTTCCTACATATTTATTCTATCAGAAAATACACAAACAAAAACTCTGGCACAATTAACTTTTTTACCCAAGTAGATTTATTTATGATTTCTTGAAATATGGTATCGGAAAGCTAGGTTTTGATAAAAACTCATTCGGATTCAAAACAAACTACACCACCAAGCCTTAAACTCCAAGTCACTCTGGCTCTCATTGATTGGCCAACAATCGGTCCCAGCCCAAGCTTCAGAGAGAGTGTAAAAAGCAATTGTTTTTGTTTTCACCAGAAACTCTGAAGGTCTTCCCCTCCCAGATTGCCTTTTCCTTTTTTTTGATTGAGTAAAAGAGTCCATTTTTCACTTCACTTTTTTACCTATCCTTAATTATTGAATGGGGATTTCCTCAGACAAATGGAAAAGATCAGGGTCTCCTCTTGCCTTTAGGACCATTTCCTCAGTCATCCTGATCTGTATCTTGCCAATGAACTCAGGATCCAGGTGGATGAAGCTGTTGACTTAATATAGCCCACCCTCACTTAAATCCAATTCACTTGCAAGTCAAGACATCACCTTCCTGGTCCTCTTTGAAAGTAAAGGGCAAACGACTAATGACCCAGACTACTAAACATAGCATGTTTATCATTCACTCTGGTCTACTTTCCTCAATTCACATTCACATTGGTGAAAAAAGTCCCCAGAAAGCAGTTCGTTACTTCTCCCCTCAGGGTTCTAAGTACAAAGTACTAACTAGTCATTGAAGATGGTTTTCCAATAATAGTATTGAAGAGACTGATATCTGGCTTGGTCCTTAATATCAATTAGCTAGTTGATATGTATTAGTTTTCATAAAAGGATATTTACTGAAATAGTATAATAATAAGATGTCATACAAAAACAATTCCCTCACCCTTTAATGTTCAGAATAAACTTTCCTACAAGTACATAGTGAGTCTAAGGGAAAGTGGGCTCAAGATTAGCAAAGATGTGGCAAATGGTTAATTCACAGTTCCTTGCTGTAGTCATCATGAATTTCCCCTACAATGTGAGTATTTCTCAACAAGTTTGAAAATTAAGGTCCTTGTGGAATCATGAAGTTGCATTGCTTTCACCTCAATGGGATCACAATTTCTGAAGTTATGTTTTCTTGTACCTGATTTTATCCTCTCAGAATCCAACTGAATTCTGCATTTTGTAACTGACCCATTCTCTTCAATGACTTGATCAAAAGTAGGAGAGGTCTAATATGACTTTTAAGCTCATTATTCCCTCTTCTAGCTGCCCACTGACATGAGTGGTCTGCTTTTCAAAGTGCTTTCAGAGGTAGACTGCCAAAATATTTGTTGAAATGTTCCTATTGTAATCTTGTCTGATATCTATAGGCCAAAATGTGTGGTTGATTCTTTCAAGAAATTGAACCCCATTTAATCATCACTCCTAATTTATATTTTTGGTTTGTGGTTGCAAAGTGTATCTTGAATTTAACACTTTTGGTAAGTTGATTCTGAAATAAATATGCATTCTAACTTCATAAAAGTATCAAAGTGTGGACCATATTGTTAATTACATTAATAGGGTTGGGTAAAGGATTGGGTAAAGGAATATGAAACACTTTTTAAATACACAAATGGATTTCTATATGTACAAACCAATTACTTCATCCACAAATTCTATTTTTATCTCTTTCCAGTTCTAAAAACACATGAAATAGATAGAAGCAGGTATTAGGCATTAAAATATTTTTTTGTATGTGAGTGAGAAAATTAAGACACTTCATTAGTCTCAGAAAAAAAGAACTCAAGACGGTTTACTATATCTATGTTCTAGGAAAACAGTTTTCTTTTGGGACTATTGTATATTTTAAAGGTTTATGTATAGTAGAAAAAGGACAAGGGTACATCCTTGCTTTCTAAGATCACTATGGAAATCATCTTATGATGAGTAGTTGTCTCAGGCTTCACTGACTTAGAACATTACTAAGAGTTTCAGTCTAAGTCTTTCCCCTTCATTAGTAGAGTAAGTAGTTGCAAACAAGGGAAAGGACATAATTCTTGATAAATCATGTGTGAATGATAACCATTTCACTAAACATCGAATGTGCAAATGTAAATGACAATCAGAAATTCTATTGTGTGAAATGTATATGAGGAATCAAGGTTAACCTTTATAGCAACCACAATTATTCTTTAGAAAAAAAATGAATTTGTAATATATCCTAAAACTGGAAATTCCCAACAAAGACAATTGGAAGAACATGGTAAAATAAGAAAACCTTAATAATAGTTCATGGATTTGAATTCTGAGGCATTACAGAATCACAGTAGCACAACATCTCAGAGATCAAAGAGACTTTAGAGTATAAGTAAACCAACCAACACTCATATAATTCTTTCTACAAAATAGCTGATAAGCCTTTATTTGAGCAACTCTGGTGTAAAGAAATTCACTGCCTCCCAAAGTAGCACTTTCTCTTTTAGGGTACCTCTAATTATTATGAAGTTGTTCCTTCTATGGAAATTAAATCTGCCTCTCTGCAGATCCCACTTATTCCTCCTACAAATATCTAAATACACTCACTATCCTCATGTGCATAGGATATTCTTATGTTTCCAATAGATCAAATTCTAATGGTGCTATACTAATTTTTAAATACATAACTCAAAAGCAAACTATTAGGAGAGACACTTAGAAATTCTCTCTTTGGAGTTGATATTATTTTCCACTCAGAAAACATGGGGAGAGAGGTGAGATTCAAAATTTTCATGTGAACTTATAAGACGATAAGCTCATTGAAAACAGAAATAATTTTTGATTCATATTGTTTTTATTGTTGTTCAGTTATTTCAGTCGTGCCCACCTCTTCAATACCCTATGTGGGGTTTTCTTGGCAAAGATACTGGAGTGATTTGCCATTTCTTTCTCCATCTCCTTTTACAAACAAAGAAACTGAGCTAGACAGGGTTAAATGACTTGCTCAGGGTCACACAGCTAGTGTCTAAATTTTATATTCCAGTCCAATGCCTAGTGCTTTGAAAACAGTAGGAATAATAGATATATGTTAAATTAAATTTCATTTTGAATACACATGCACTTAAAGATCTCATGGCTTTTACATTTACATGTTAATTTTCAGATGAGGGGGAAAGGAAGAGATGTGAAAGGCAGCTATTATAAGCTTTTGAAAACATGACATCATTTAAACTATTGATTTTAAATGAGTTACTGTCTCACCAGTTATGCCTAGTGAAATGCTATTCTGCTGACAGTCACACGTCACTTCTGAAGCCACTAGCTTCAGTATATAAAAAACTAATAGCAATACTTTTCCCTGACTCAGGATCCAGGATCAGAAAAAAATTTAAAGCAGCACAATGAAATACTTAATACTTGAAAACAGTAATATAAAGAATCAAAGTGGACCAGTCAGATTATACACTAAATAAAAGGCAGTGAATGAGCACTGAGTGAATTTTTATATGTTTGCATTACACCAAACCAGTCAAAGATTCTGACCCCTGGCACTGCAGAAATGATGCAGCCATCTTCCTCATTCTGATACTTTCAATAAAATCATTCCCAAGAGGACTGAAGAAGAATTCTTTCTCTCAATAAAATGTGAAACCGTCTGTATTATGAAAAAGCATACTAATAATTTGATAGTGTTCTGAAGTCACTTTCATAAAGCCTCTTCTTTTTTTCTTCCTCTGGTTTTAATATTGCCCTTAAAGTCCATCTGATTGCTAAGGCTTTGTTGGTGACAGAAAGGTACAGCTCGGATTTGTGCTCCTCACTGGTGTGGGTCAACAATTCATATCTCAATAGAGACAACACTGAAGATAACACACTTCCCATTCCCTGATACAGAGGACTTTAATGAAGAGACAACTCAACATAGTCTAATTTTAATAAAGGACCATGGCTCTGCCCTCTCCCCAGTAGCAACAATCAACTCCACATTGAATAGATGTCTTTTCCTCTCATGTAGCTCTGCCATGTGTTCCTATTTGCTGAAGGACTTCACAGAGCCGGTTTGAGGGAAGGAGAGATTCCAGAAGTGGCAGGATTTGTTGGTAGCAAGCACATTCAAAATTCAATGGGCGTGTGGCATGGGGCTAGGGAGCTAAAGGCAAGGGAGAAGTTGGCACCTAGCAGCATCCAAAATTGAATGAATACATGCAGTCAAAACAACTCATTTCAGTTGGCAAGGTCTTGAGGGAATGTGTCAGCAGAGGGAGTCTACATATGGTACCCCTTTTACACTTTTTTGAAGTGGGGAGAAGAGTGGGAGGAGAAGGGGAATGTTGACATAAACATCCAAGGTGGGAAGGTGAAAAATGTGCTTAAAGTAAGTAAAGCAAAGCCCTTTTATAATAACAACTGGCAAATACATAGGGCCTTAAGGTTTACAAATTATTTTACATGTTATCTCAGTTTACCCTCAAAACCACCTGCAGAAATGTTATCATGTCACACTGTTGACTGGTCTTGAGATCCACAAAAATTTCCAAATCTTTTCTAGACAAATGGCTGTCTAGCTGTACTTTGCCCATCTTATACTTGGGATATGAGTGTTTTGAGCTCATGCATAGAACTTTAGATTATTCCTATTAAATTTCATTATCTTTAATTCAAACTAATGATCTTCTTTGAGGCTTTTATATTTGCTACTAATTACATAAGCTATCATTTCTAGCTTTATATCATCTGAAAGTTTGACAAGTTCTTCTCTGCTGAGGGATGGTCCCACATCATCTGGATCTAGGGACACTTCAGATTGGCATTTGAAACTTAATATAGCCAAAACAAAACTCATTATCTTCACACACACACACACACACACACACACACACACACTCAACCAGACCAAACTCCTGAAATTTCCTGAGATCTACAAGTCTTTTATATTATTTTTTCCCTTTATTTCTCCTATATTAAATATTTTAACACCATCCTCAGTTCTTCATGTTCTTTTAATCTACATATCCAATCACTTGATAAATCTCCTCTTTTCAATTATTACAGCACTCTTCAATTCTGACTCCTTCTTTCTAATTCACACAAATAACAATTTTGTTCAGGTCCTCATCACCTTTTGCATGCACTATTGAAATGGTCTTCTATTAGAGATTCTCTTTGCCTCAAATTATCCCCCATATGGCAACCAAAGAGATTCTCCAAAACTCCAAGTCTCTCCCTATAAACCCTAAGGGAAATTTTGAATAGAATCCTATTATCTTTAGGCTCAAATATAAACTCTTCTATTGTATATTTAAAGGTAATAAACCTTTTCTGATTTATTAAATAGTACCCCTATAGACAATCTCTAGTATCCAGCCAAACTAAGATCCCAGTTTTTGCTCCATGATACCCTTGGTGCCATCCCTGTGGTGCTGTCCCATTTTTTTGTATACACCATTAAATGTACACGAGACATCTAAACAGATTATAGTGCTAGGCTTAGACTCAGGAAAATGTGAGAATAAATAAATCCAACCTCAGACACTAGTTGTGTGACCATAGGCAAATCACTTCTTTTTGCCTCAGTGCACAGGAGAAGGAAATAACAAAACACTCCAGTATATTTTCCAAGAAAACCTCATGGGCAGTGTTGATGTGCTATTGTCTGTGGCATCACAAAGAGTTGGACATGACTGAATAGAAACAACAAATAAGTGTATATGTTGTGTCTTCCATCAGAATTAAGTTCCTTAAGAATGGTGATTTTTTTTTTACTTGTATCCCCATGCCTAGGACACCATGCAAACATAGAAAACACTTAATATTTGTGGCTTGATTTTTTTAATCAATGTTACTTTAGATGTCATTGATGACATGAATTAGGAGCTAAATTATAATCCCTGGAATTCTCTACTTTAGAACTCTGTCCAAGAAGTCATTAATGATTAACTTGTATTGGGTCTAATCTATCTTTGCTATTACATTTTTCCATATCTCTTTTGAAAAAAAAATGATTGAGTCAGTTTGCTTTGATGAAAACTAGGTAAACTTAATCTACATTGTTTCTCTGATAATAGCCTAATAACATTTAAAAAATGAAGTTAATCTGGCAAGATTGGTTTTTAAAGAAACCACATTGGCTCTATTTAGTACTGTTTCCTTTTGTAGGTACTCACAAGCTATACTTTTAATAATACAGTTGGGAATTTTCTCAGGAATCAAGGGCTATGCCTTATGCTATATCTGTAAGATTTGAACCTAGAACAGCATTGGGTACACAGCAGATGCTTAATACTATTTAACTTCATCTCCTTTAGTCAGGACTCTACTTCTCTCAACCATACTGTTTATATGAGTAAAAATCAAATCAAAATAAGCTTATTTTTAAAAGTGCAAGTTTCCTTCACTAAGTAATTTGTAGCTACTTCATCAATTTTCACAGTAATGTGGGTCTTGGATCAATTTCCCCAGTAAACTTTACCTGAAGAATGACTGTTGGTGATATACATGGTGATTATTTCACTTTACCATTCAGATATTCTGGGGAAATAAAATTGGGAGATTTCAAGCATTTCACAGTATCACAGAATATTTTATTTTAAAGAAACCTTAGCTTCTAGTTCATCAGATCTAGACCTAAAACAAAGAGAAATTAAGAAAATAAACTCTCCAAGAGGCAACTAAGTGATGCTGTGGAGCTTTGGTCTCAGAATAAGTAAAACTTGAATTCAAATTTGGATCAAATACTTACTGTATAAATTTGGACAAGTCATTTCTCTTTTAGTTTCCTCATCTGTAAAACAGAGATAAAATAAGATATGCCTATCAGACTATTTATGAGGATAAAATGAGATGGAATTTGTAAAACACTTTGTAAACAAAGCCCCATAGGAATATTATCTATCTCCCTATGTAAGAAATTATCCAGACTTTGTTTGATGACCTCTAATGAAGTCCCGCCCAATAATTTTCATGTCAAGAATGTTTTTCCTTATATCAACCCCAAATTTGACTATTTTGCAACTTCCTTCTACTGGTTCTAATGTTGCCATCTGGCACCAAACAGAACAAGAGCGATTCCTCAAATCTACCAGATAAGTAGCTTTGTCTAAAAATAAAATAAATTTATTTTGGAATAAAGTTCTAATGATAAAGCCATAAAACCATAGATAGAGAAATGGACATGGAGAGAAAAAAATCTAGCTTCAAATATTACTTCCAACATTTATTAAAGGTCATTTAACTTCTATCAGTTTGTAAAATATGGATAATAATAGAACTTACCTTTCACAGGGTTGTTCTATATTCAAAACATAAAATTCCAGTGATGCATGCATATACATATACACATATTCATAGATACCCTTATATGTACAAACATATAGGTACACATGCATATATAATATATATATATATATATATACTTGAAACAAATATTCATGGGTATATATCATACTTGGCAAGTATTAAAGAAGCTACTGATATTTTCCCCAGGATCACAGATTGAGAATCCTGGATTCTCTTAGGAATGGATTTCAGAGGTCTTTTCTCTAATTTAATCCTCACATTTCATAGATGAGGAAACTTAAAGTAACATTAAGTGACTTACTTAAGCTTACACAGGCAATAAGTGATTGAGTCAGTAGTTAAAGTCACATTCTATGGCTTTATCCAGGGGTCTTTCCTCTGCATGACCATTCTGCTGCTAATCTTGGGACCAAGAGTCCCTTTTCTAGTTATTTAGGAATCATCACTTTTAATAACCACTAGGTTCCCCAGAGAAAACTGAGGATGGCAGTAATTGCAAAGGCCTAAAGCACAGACCATTTCTATCTCTGTTTTTGTCCACTGAACCACCACATATGGAATGGTGACCCAATGTACTAACAGTTATGGTAATGTTGGCAAACCACAAGGGTGCCAGACGGGCCGTTCTTTATTGCTCTTTTATTTTCAAATGTAATCATGTATGCTTTTGTTATTCTAGGTATTCTGCTTAGCATTGAGCATCCTAGTTTACCCATTTGTTTCTGCTACTTGCAACACAAGAAATATCTACCTATTCTTCTTCCTTCCAAGTACCAAGGAGTTTCTGGTGCTAGCGAAATTTGTCAGGCTTGACATATAAAATTTGTCTCAGGCTGAGTTAATGAGAGTCTTTCTAGAAGGACCCCATGCCCCATTTTTTTCACTTACAAAAGAAAGCTAAGTTAGCAAAGTTATTAAATTACTGAATAAGATCTGGTAATATTTGGTTCTATATATTTCTGCTCTTATTAGCCAATCAATAAGCATTTTTAGGTACCCACTATGTGTCAGACACTGCAGTAAGCACTTAGGATTGTGAAGAAAGGCAAAACATGATCCTAACTCTCAAATTATTCCCATTCTAATGAGAGGAACAATATTCTAATAAATACATATGCAAAAAATAGACATATACAATATACATTGCAAATGACCAATAGATAGAAGACACTAGCATTTAGAGACATCAGGAAAAACTTTTCAAAGGAGAAGGAATTTTTATATGGGATTCGGAGAAAGCCAGAAAAGCCAGGAGGTAGAGATAAGAAAAGGAAATATTCATGGAGAACAGTTCCTGGAAAAGCTAATTCTGGAGATGGAGAATACTTTACAAGGAACAGCACTGGATTACAAAGTATGTGGGGAAAATAAGGTATAAAAAGTCTGGCAAAGTAGTGTAATGGGCTGAGGCTTGAGTTGATGCACTGAGGTCCCAAGCAGGTGAGGCTAAATCGTAATTGGACTATATTAATATATATGCTTGGAGAAAGAATAGCCCCTGCCCACTCTCTGTGCAAGTCCTGATGTGTTGTATAGGAAATGACGATTTTGGTGGGTGGAGGCAGCGAGACAGGAAGAGAGGTGGAGAGAGATTGCTGGTTGGGTTCTGTTCTGGTGGCTGCTGGTCTCGTGGCTTCTGGTCTGGCTAGCTTTTTGACTCAGATGCACAAATTGCTATTGCCGATTCCCTTCTACCTCCAATCTTTCTTCTTCTCTACTGAGAATAAAAGATTGAAGATTTTCCCCTAACCTGAATTCCTGACTCCGGCTGATTTTAAAATATGCGGTCTTCACAAAGTAGGAGGAAAAATTGTGAAGGACTGAATAGAAACAGTATTTGATATTTAATCCTAGAGATGATAAAGAGCCATTATTGAATAGTTTATTGAATAGTTTGATACCATGGTCCAATCTACACTTTAAGAAGATTAATTTGACAGCTGAATGGAGGATAGACTGGAGTGGAGTGAGGAATGATTCCAATCAATGAACTAGTATCAGTGAAGTCCTTTCTATCCCTACTTCAGTGGTCTTTCTAACTTCATTTAATCTATTTTCTTCCTTGCCTTATTGCTCTTTCCATGTTATTTAGGAACAATGTTAAAGTCAGCATTATGTTAGTTCTAGCTTGATGCTGAAAAAAAATGAGTCACCATAAGTCACTGAATAGTTAACAAGAGGAGATTTACTTAACCATAACATAGTAAGGATATTAAATGAGCATAGAGCGGCATTTACATCCTAGAGATAGCAACCCACTTCAAATCTGCACAGAGATCTATTCAGCATAATATAGTGATCCCTGTGGTTTTCAAACATAAACTAAGTTGCAGACACTCAGATTCAAATGGGGCAGGACTTTTTAATGCTGCTTCAGGTGATCAGGAAGCTGCCATCAAAAGAGAAAGAGGCCATTTGGGTCCCAAAGACAGATTTATCACCTTTTAGGAAAAACTAATTACTGTTGAGAGGCAGAGGAAGGAAGAAACCTGGTAGATATTGTTCCTATAACACCTTCCAAAATTAAAAATAAATATAAATGAGAGGAAAGAAGAGAGGGGGAAGGAGGGAAGGAAGAAGGGAAGGAAAGAAGAGAGGGAGTGTGTGTTGATAGTGAAGTTAGGTAACTTAGAAACAGGTAGAATAACCCAATTCAAGTAGTAGTCATTAAGGTCTTGATATCAACTGGAAATAAAGTCTCAAATAGTATAGCCTAGATATCTGTTTGTTTAATGTTTTTATCAATGGCATGTATAGTAGCACAGATCAATCAGCAAATATTTGATAAGCATTACATGCTTGACACTGTCTTTTAAATCTATCTATCTATATCTATCTATCTATCTATCTATCTATATAGATAGATAGATAGATAGATATAGGGAGAGAGAGAGAGAGAGAGAGAGAGAGAGAGAGAGAAAACATATAGGATGTTCCAAAAACTTTAGTATAGTTTTGATCTACTAAAGCTGTTAAAATGTGTTTATTGATATACACCCACACTCACACCCACCCCCAAATTAGTGAAAATGATAAAACCCCTTTTTCTAAATTTGAATTTGAATTTGTACTATATCTTTCCAGTGAGCTGTGAAAATTACCAAATTTTATGTTATTATAAATTCTAGTGGTGTGCATTTGAATACATGCAACCACTTCAGGGTTATCCACATTAGTTGGTACCTAGATGTTATTATATTAGTATATGCAAATATGTATAATACATGTTATATGTGTGTACATGTGTGTGTATTCTCTTAAAATTCAAAATGAAATATTAATCACATGTTATACTGAAGGAGATAAATGAGATCTAATCTTTTTTGCCAGGAAAAAGATAAATTTGAATATTTGTCTATCCTCCAAAGGAGTTGTATTTTATCTATCTGGTAAGAACAGTCTGTGTGTGGATGCTTAGAACATAATGATCTTCTTCTTCAGTACTCCCCTGTAAATCCTCATGAAATTTTCCATTTTTTCCAAAGTCTCCCTCAAGAGAATAAGTGGCAATTTTATGACCTAATTCACCTCTCTCAAAGTGCCCATCCACTGTAATATTACAGAGGATAAACTGGAAACTGAAGAAAATGACCACCAGCATTTCCTTCAGGAAGCCTGATGGGGAATAAGGTGAATACATCAACTCCTGCCCATCCTAAACAAGAGACATCATAGTATAGTGGAATGGGTTGAGCAGCCCTGGTTTCAAAGCCATTTCCACTATTGAAGCACCTAAGGCTAGTTTTTTAAAAGCATTCTGGACCAGAGATTCTTAAACTTTAAAAAAAAAAAAAGAAATTGAATTGAATGATCTTAGATACTTTTCAGTTTTAGTATTTTATTATCCTAATGCAGTTTTTAGGTCCATTATATTCACATAAAGGTTACAAGTTGTCCTTTGTTTTAGGGAGATGATGGAAAAAGAACAATGCTTTTATATGATCAGATCCTTCACAATAAAAAATGAATTTCTTTTCATTATTCCAAATCACAAACCAGGGAGTGAAGCTATTTTGGAAGATTCAGAACAAAAGCCCATTTTGTCCAATGTCCATAGGTGGACACTAAGGCTTATGAAGGCACAATGGATACAATATTGGGCCTGGACTTAAGGCAACCTAAGTTTATATGTAGTCTCAGGCATTTATTAACTAGGTGATCCCAGGGAAATAGAGGGTTAGTAAAATGGAGATAATAACAATACCTGCCTTTTGGGATTGTTATAAGAGTCAAATGAAATAATATTTGTAAAAAAAACCTATCATTTCCACATACCCCTCTCTCATTTTAAAATATAGCTGATATCTTAAATGGAGAAGAATGAAGAGGAGAAAGAAAAGTAAGAGAAAGGAGAGGGGAGAAGAGGAGAAAAAGACAAATGGAGGAAGAAAAAAATAGGAAAAAGAGAAGAAAAGAGGGAAGAAGGCAGAGAAAGAGTAACAACAAAAATTTTAAAACATAACAAAAAATAAGCAGGTTCTTTTTTGGCATGAGATTCAGCACTGGAGTAGAAGTTCTCTTGAATCAAAGATTGTGATTTGGAAAGCAGATAATGTATGTTAAATACTGAACCAAGCAATCACTTTAACTTGTTTTTTAATCAAATTGACCAGTAGTTAGAATGAAATAATTGATGAATTTATTCAAAATGGTTCAACTGTTGAGAAAACTTTCTCCAGTGAAATAATCAATCAACAAGAATTTATTAAGCACCTATCATATTCTATCAAACAAGGGACCTTAACGAGGTGAAGGTAAAAAGGCAGTTCATTCCAGACACTGAAACAAGGCAGTGGGAATGCAAAGACCAGAATGAACCAGACTCCATCTTCAAAGACTTCATATTCTATTATAGAATAACACAGGGACAAATTTTAAATATTATTTGCTAAGGATAGGGAACAAGCCTGTCTTTTTATTGTTATAGAGAACTCTTGAGTAAGGTAACTCCTTCACCCAATGTAGAACGTTAACTTCTCTGCAACTGTGATTTATAGAGCTTTTTTGAGGTCAAGGATACGAACTTTTTGCATCCAGTGTGTAACCTGACCCCAGGTTACCTTGGCTTAGGGACCACTTCTCTATTTACTATACCATGCTGTCCCTCATAAACAATGAAAAAAAATAAATGTAGAGAAGAATCAAATTTTGTCATCTGAACAAAGTTTTGAAGGAAACAGGAAACTCTAGGAGATAAAGGTGAGGAAGCAACTCATGCAGATCCAGGATACAAACTGTACAAAGACACAGACATAGAAAATAATGTTCTGTGTGAAGAACTAAGGGAGTTCACCATAGGGAGGCAGAGTTAAATGGCATTATAATAAAGAGATGTGAGCTCTCTTAGGAATTAACAGGAACAGAGGAGGAAAGGATCCTTCTCTCTTTCCAAATCCAGAAAAGCAGTAAAAGATAGAAAATTTGAGAGAAATCTGAATTATTTTATCATCATCCTCATCATCACAGTCCTTATGCTCTTTATTTTAAAAGAAGAAACTCTGAGACAGAGAGATAGCCAGGTGACAAGAAGCAATGGCCAAAAGGAGATGCGAATTTCAATATTCAAGTTTTAGTATTTATATTCCTCTCTGTATATTCCTTACTCCTCTCTCTCTCCCTCCCCCTCTCTCTATCCTTTCTCCTCTCTCCCTTTTCCTCTCCCTCTCCCTTTTTCTCCCTACCCCCCTCACTCTGTTACATAAATATACACATCCCTTCTAGCTTTCCCCCATATTTTCCCTTCTTTTCTTTTCTCTCATGTTTTGTCTTTATTTTTCTCCTTTTATTTTCACTTAAGGTGTTATTTTCTCCCTATTTTTTATACTTTTTTTCTCATGTTCTTTTTTCTCTTTTTGCTCCTTTTTCTCCCAGTCTCACTTTCTCTTTTTTGAGCCTTTGCTTTTTTCTCTCACTCATTTTCTAGAGGAAACTTATAATGAATAGCAAGAGATACTTTTGTAGATCCATTAAAAATACCAAAAATTTATTGTATATGGGTACAAATACAATGCATGTAAATATACACATTGCATACTTGCCCATGAGAAAATCAGTCATTGAATAATGATGACTGGCTAGATAACCTCAAAAACTATTTCCCCAAAGGATAAGCCTTCTGGGGAGCCACCCCAGAAAATCTTCTCATTCCTCTGTTACCTGTGTATGTCCAGGCATCAGGAGATCACAGTAGAAAGTTGATTTCCACTGACAATAAGAAGCTAAAACCCAAGTCCAGTCAGGTTCAATAAGTAGATAATTCTTTTTTAAGGAAGAGGGCCTAACAAGCAAGCTAACAAAATCATCTCTTTTAATTCCTGAATTCGATTTGGATGTTTCTAAGAAGTTGGATCGCTGGAGTTGATAGATCCTGCTCTCCATCACAATTTTTCAAATAATAATAATAATAAAAATTGGAAATTATGATAATTACATGTTCTAGGCCCTTGATAGGGGCAGGCTACATTGAGGCATATTTTCTAGGGTAATTAAGGCTTTCAGCTGATCCCTCCCTACTCCAATTGTTATTTCAAAAGTGAATTAATAAATCATTTTCAGCCTGTTCAGAATTAAAATTGGTCTCAGGTCTTCTTTTGCAACCTGTAAACTCAGATTCTGAGCAGAACACCATCTTGGGAAATCCCTCCACCAGAGTGTACCTTGCCTTGTTCCATGCTTTCAAGGCCTTGGGCAAACTATTTGCTGAAGGAAGTTCTGAGCTCAGTGCATCTGGAAGCATTTTTCTAGTCTTATTGCAAGCAATATGCAAATGGTCTTTCCCCTACTTTCACTCATGACTGGCTCCCAATACTAAATGCAAGCTGAATAATGCTAACTCCAGGATACTCCAGGGATTCTGATCTCCTGTGGTATACATAGAGCACTTTAGCTATCATGGTGAATTAGTGTTAGTCCTAGTAATGTACCTTTAAGTATGTGAGGCCTTTAAAGGCACTCAGAGGTCAGGCTTGTGGCTATATAAAGTACAACCTCTGGAACATTTATTTTCCCTTGGCAGTCCAGAGACTTGGATAAAAGACAAAGACAGTATTTAATTGCATCCCAAACCCTGGAATTCCAACTGGTCAGTCACCAATTGGCATTGCTGGCCAACCAAAGTTCCAGGCTTAGGATAAAGCGGTAAATATTTAGCTTGAAAGAATTGGCTGGAACATTATGATTGTGTGGTAAGAGAACAATTTGTCACCTCTCAAGAAAGACACCATTTTCTCTTTTATTTAAATAGGAGGAATGAGGCTAAGGGGAAAGAGCTTTTGGATGTTGGTACATCATCACCATGCCTCAGTGGCTGACAATTTGAATAAACTCCAGGTGATCTTCCTTTGTAAAGAAGCCCTTGGCTTAATTTCCTATTAAATTCAATGAACTCTTTAACCAATGTTGTTTATACACTGGGGTGACATAACGGAAAAGTGCTAAAGCTAGGACATCTGGATTCTCTTGCCAATCCTCCCACTGTTTGTGTTACCTAGAGCAATTTCATGAACCAAATTAAGTCTCAGTTTCCTTTTATGTAAAATGAAGAATTTGGATTATATGATCTCTAAAGTAGATAACCCACTGTAGATAGAACCAATTAATCAATCAACATTTATTAAGTGCCCATCATGTGCCAGGCAATTATTCAGGAAGGCCTGATCAAATTCAACCTTCTATAATTACTAGCTACTCAACAATTACGTTTTTCAGCTTCACATTCATCGTCTATAAAATAGGGATCATAATTGTACCTACCTCCCAAAGTTGTTATAGGGACAAAATGCCAAATGTCTCATAAAACTTCAAGTGTTTTACAAATGATAATAATAATAATGGTAATTATTATTATTAATTAAATGACTGATACCTAAAGTCAGGAAAAATCAGGCCCTGGACAGTAGTAATAAGAGCAACAACCTTCCCAGAAAAAGAAACTCATTTATCAAGATATGCCTGAGCATGAACAATTGAAAGTATCAGGTACATAAGAGAGAACAAGGAAGCAATTTTGGATTAAGGCTGGCAAATAGCAATTGTTAAAAAGATGATATAATGAGTGGTTGTCATAAATACTTACACATATTCTAACAAGGTGTTTTTTCTTAAAATCTTGTTTTAAATTAGTTTATCATTTCATATAACCATTTTGTACAGTACATGTTTTTAAAAATATCTCTAATGCTTAGTTAAAATAAATAATTCAGTTGAACACATATTTGTTAAACGTCAAGAATAGCTGCTTTGAGTGAATAGTGGGATTTTAGTAATTGATGCCTCGAGAGAAAATATCTATAATGTCCATATGAATCTTAAGTCAATAGCACCACAGAATGTTGCCTGCCCTAAACTACACTTTAAAGCTCCCAGGAATCCTAACACACCTCTGAGAGACATGTTTACTACAAAAATATGTAACTGCCTCATGTGAAAAATCAAGTTGAATTCTCCTACAGCATTGACTGTAGTCCACCTTAGAGGAGTTTTGTTACTCTGAAGGATATGCAAAAGTCCATTGTCTAGTTTCTTTTGGATTTACATTAGTCATATCTATAAGTATAAAGCAATCAAGGTAGTAATCTTTGAAAAAAATTCTATTTATAAAACAAATTGCCCTTTAGATCTGGACACATGATATATTCTTATACAGTTATTGCAGGATGCCTGCTTTATTCCTGCAAAAGTGTTTCCTACCATCACTCTCCTAATCTGCTACTTTGACTCTAAAATAATGCACCTTATCCATTTTACGTTTTCTCAAATCACAGTTACTAAAATTGTATGATTTTATGACATAAATCAGAGGGTATTTCATGTGATAACAATAAAAAGATTAATTTGGACCAACCAGAATCCAAGGGAGAGTTGGATGAAAATAGCTTTGAGCTATTCAATGAACTTTAACTTATAGTAAACTTAAGATTTGAGGAATATTGAAAATATCAATAAAACATCTCAATTATGCATATGACTTTCTGTTTTTGTTTGTGTAAAGCTGACTAATTTAGAACTTTGAGTCATTTAATGTAGCATCATTCACATTGAACTTGGGAACAGTATGAAACAGTGTTTACAATTATAGTTTTGTAAATGAAATAACTACTTATTAAAGATAAGACTTTAAAAAAAACTAATACTCTTTTAAAAATATTTCTGGAACATTCAATTTTAGTCATTTCCCTATATAAATGGGGACCTACAGCTATGCAATCCTGAATGAATTAAATCAATCTGATCAACAAGCATTTATAATGAATCTCCAAAGAGGTTTTGCCATCAAGGAGTTCATATTTTATGAAGGGAAAGAAAATATATATGGATAGGTAAATATATTAGACATGAAAAACAGAGATAAAATAACCTTGGAGGGGAATGAGAGAGGAATGTTGGGAGGAAAGGAGGCTCCTATCAAAGATGGCACTTAAGTTGAACTTCAAAGATGACCAAGGATTCTGAGAAGCAATGTCAAGGAGGAAGAGATTTTTAATCATTGAGGATAATAAATACAGAGGCATGGAGACAGGAGATGGTGTACAATGGTTGAGGAATGGCAAATAGGACAATACAATTAGATTAGAAAGGTCAAATGAGACTAGTCAGTGACAATATTTAAATGACAAATAGAAGAGTTTCTATATTTTCCTAGATGTTATAAGAATATAATTGTGTTTGTTGCATGAAGGAGTGACATAGATCTGAACCTTAGGAAAATCACTTTTACAGCATGGTGGAGGATAGATTTAAGTGAGAAGAGTCACTTAAGGCAGGGAGACTAAGAGGTCACTAGAATTTTCTAGGTGAAAGAAAATGAAGGCATTAGTTAAGGTGGTGGCTGTCTGAGTGAAGAAAAAGGGGAAGACTGAAGAGATAAGTGTCTTTTACCATTTTTCCCCTATAAAAATTATTTCTCCATTGTCCAGAGAAGTAACACCAATGGAGATGAACTTCTAGGAGATCCTTCTGGTAATAGAGTAGCTCCCACCTCATTAGAAAGTATAGTTGCTTGTAAACCTTAGAAAAATATTATTTTTTTTAATTTTTTGTTTGTATTTTCCCCAGTACAGTCTTTTGAATTATCAAATGGTTCGGCATTAGAAGCAGAAATTGTTTAAGAAATTGGAATTATACTGAAAATGATACATTTGTGTATCAGACATAAACAATTGAACTAACCTAGATTACTTAAAATTGGAACTCTTGGATTTTAACATTTCTTTTTACCAATTATCCCTAAGAATCAATAAGATTTATCATATTAAATTGTATTGTCATTTCCAAAACCCTAGGCACTGCCATCTCCCTTTTGACTATTGAATATTAATCTCTGTTCTACCATAATACTATAAGAATTATCAGGCTTTTTTGAAGGAGCTGGTACCAATTCTTTTAGAATATAGTATAGACATTTTGAAGTTGAATAAACATCAAGAAAACCAGTAGAAAAATAGCCACCAATCATCAGAATGAAATATTTATTATGGGAAACACAATAGAAAAAATTAGAAGTATTACATATTGGAAGAAGATAATTTTTTATTAGCAAAACTCATTTTTATTCAAGAATATACCAAAAACATTGTTAGAATAGGTGAGCCTATAAGATCTAGTCAGCTTACATCAACTTATCACATTAATCAAAAATAATTTAGAGTTTATTTTTTAACTTTAAGTGAACCTGAAAAGTCTTGTTCTCATTGAGGGAATTATGAATGCTGATGAATATATCGATATCCTGACAAGTAGAATTGTTCCAGATTTATAAGAACTTCCAATTGGAGATGGAACACGGGAACATGCCCCTCTATCATGTTATATGTCACAAAAATGAAGAAATATCTCTAGGATAGATTTCATAAAATAATTCAGAAAATAAATATGTTTCAACGGGCTAGCAACTTGCCTAATGTAACAGAATGACTATGTGTTACAATCAAGACCAGATTTGGGAAAATGAAAGATTAAGTCAATAGTAGCTTTAATATTTATGTAATAAAAGCATGTTTTGTGATGATTAAAGAATATATGTCAACATTTTCAGTACTCAGAGTGAAATTTTTTAAGGATTATCTCAGAGATAATGCATTAAGTGATACTTTAAAGATATAAAAAGTTACAAAATATATATGTCAATAAAATTAGTTTTCTTCAGTTAATTTGTACAATGTTCTAGTACCTTCCCATCTTTTCTCAAAACTTCCAATTATTTTGTTATTAATCTTATCTGTATTATTCCATTTAGAAATTTTAATCTAACATTTTTTTTTCTGGGCAACTGATGATAACTTCACATTTTCCTTCCAAGTTAGTGTTTGGCTTATATAAAATTCATAGGTTCAAAGTTACTATTTTTTATTTCTCTTCAACCTCTATATTTATGAGTTTCAATTCTGCCATTTGCTTTTTTTCAACACTTTTAATTTTTGGAGGGATTTTCAATGGAAATCTGCACAATCTATTTTCTTTCTCCTTTTTCTTTTTTTTTTTTTTGATTCACATTAATTTGTGCATAAAACTTATGTTGAAATATTTTAAAAAACGTCTTTTCATTTTTCTTTCTGTTGTTATAATTTGTTAGTTTATTTTCTTGAGAACTATGTTTATGTCTATTTTGGATCTCTTACCTTTTTTTTTTTTTTTTTTTGCTTTCAATATTTTTTTTTATTTCCAGAAGTTTTTTTTAATTACTTTTTCTCCTATTAGCTTTCTCTTCTTCCACTATATAAGAATTACATATTTTTTCCCTGTATCAAACCCTGAAATTAGATGGCTTATGCATTTCCTCTTTGATGTGGAGGATATAGGGATTTAAGTGTGTCTCTGCCTTGTTGGAGAGGACTTGGTATTGCTACTTTTTAAAATCACCTTTCCCTTTAACATAAAAGCACCTTCCCTTTTAGTGTGAGCTTTGTATCAATATAAAAATGTGTGTGTAAGTATGTGTGTGTGTGTATATCTTTCATTTCTCCATTTCTGCAGAAATATCCAAGTGTCGATGTTTCCCACTTATTATGTAGGGTTGGTAACACAAACTAAGTCATGGATATCAAGAGACAAAATAGTGGTTACAATTAAAGGGCAGCTTTTTTTTTTTTTTTTGGTCTGTTTTCATTCATTCATTCTAGATTTTGTTGGAGGTTGCAAGGATAACTGGGAGATTTGTAAAAGTCATTCAATTCTTTACTGTCATTCTGGGATTGAAATAATTTCTGTTTTCTATTATTGATGGAATTATAGATATTATTATCTGATATATTATTCCTTGTTTTGTGGATGTCATGCCAGAAAAATGAATCAGAAAGAATTATACCATCTCACTATATTGCCAATCATGACACTATGATTTTAAATTCTATATTATCAGTTAAACATCTTTTTCCCCCTTTCTAGAGCTGTAGATACATTTCATTTATTCATCCATAGTTTCTTTGTGATTATTTGTTTTAGACCAATAAGCTAGCTAGGATAAGTGTTGCAGTTCATGGATTTGTAACCGTTCCATTTGGCACAGTTAATTGACCCAATGAAGGGATTTAAGTCCTTTGGCATCATTAGACCTAGGTTCCTTAGCTATGGAGCTAAGAATTTCAGAAAACTAATGTTCAATGACTTAGATGCTTCATTGCCTTTGATGGTAAGAACAATAAGAAGGATTGATGAATAGTGGTTGTGTTAGTGGATATCTTGATTCCATTGACCCAATTACCTATTTACACCTCCCACACAAGTCTATATACTTCTCTCTTTTCAAATAAAGGAACAAAGAATCTAAGTAATGTAATAATAATAATTATTATTAAGTAATAATAAAGAATATCTAAAATGAGTAGACTGGAGATAGCAAAGACTATCTCTTCTATCCATTTCATTATGTTTATGTTACTTAACTATCATACAAAGTAACTTCACTAATATTTGTGGTCCTTCTGTGCTCTTTATCATACTTCTTTATCTTCCAGTCTCTACTCCTTGCCCACATCTTTTTCTCAATGACAAACTTATGCATATTTGTGACTTCCAAAAGGATTATAGGATTATAGATTTAGATTTGGAAGAGACCATAAAGGTCATAAGGATTAACCCTTCATTTTACAAATAAGAAAACTAAGGCTTTCATTTCTAGTCATTTGAAAAAAATGCTCTAAATCACTATAAATTAGAGAAATGCTTTGAGGTGCCACTTCACACCTCTCAGATTAACTAAGATAACAAATAATAATAATAATAATAACAATAATAATAATAATAATAAATACTGAAGGACATGTGGAAAAACTGGGACACTACTACATTGTTGGTGGAGCTGTGAACTGATCCAACTATTCTGGAGACCAATTTGGAACTATACCCAAAAGGCTATCAAACTGTGTATACCCTTTGATCCAACAGTGTCTCTATTGGATCTGTGTCTCAAAGAGATCATAAAAAAGTAAAAGAACCCACATGTGCAAATATGTTTATAGCAGTTATTTCTTATACTATTAAGAAACTGGAAACTGGAGATTGGATGAATTAAGTTATGATATATGAATGAAATGAATGAAAATGATTATTATTATTCTATATGAAATGAAAACCTAGAAAAACATACATGAACTAAAGCTAAGTGAGATGACTAGAACCAAGAGAACATTGTACATAGCAACAACAAGATTATGTGATGATTAACTGTAACAGACTTGGCTCTTCTCAATGAGATGATTTAAGGCATTTCCAATAGACTTGTTCATCCATCCATATTCAAAGAGAAGATTATGAAGACTGAATGTTGATCACTGCATAGTATTTTCACCTTTTTTATTGTTTTTTGCTTGTTTTTATCTTTCTTGTTTCCCCCATTTAATCTGATTTTTCTTGTGCAGCATAATAAATGTGAAAATATGTTTAGAAGAATTGCATATGTTTAATCTATTTACTTGCTGTCTGAGAAGTTGAGAAAGAAAAATTTGGAACACTAGGTTTTGTAAAAGTAAATGTTGAAAACTATCTTTACATGTATTTTGAAAAATGAAAAGCTACTATTATTAACAGTAAATTGATTAACTTTTCTTTTTTTAAAGAAGAAAATGAAGGTTAAAGTGATTTATACAAACTCACATGGAAATTAAGTGATAAAGTGAGCATTTGAATATAGGATCCCATGGCATCATGGGGGCATGAATATCCCCCATACCAAATTAAAGAGGAATAATTTATTTCACGTTGAAAAGATCTAGAAAAGTAATAATGTAAATGAGATGAGATGGGGACACAGAGGGGAAAAAAACTACTTACCTACACATGTAATTTGCAATGTCTAAAATCAAGGTTGAAAAATATTTGTGTTATTAGAATTAGTTTTCAAATATTTATGTTATTAGAATCAATTTTAAAATATTTGTATTTTGAGAATTAATTTTAATTAAATTCAATAAACATTTTTAAACATACTGTGTACCACAAACTGTTCTAAATCGCAGGGATATCAATAAGAAAAAGAGACGTTCCTTATCTTCAAAGAATTTATAATCTAATAGGGGAGAAGACAAAAGAAAGATGAAAAGGGGGACAGTAGCGTGTACCTGTTGGGGACATGCTATTCCATGGAGTAAAAGCCAAGGATAGAAACTGATAGAAAATGAAGTTAATAGGAAGGTTGTAAGCCCTCTAAAAAGAAAAGGATTTGGGAGTTTTGTGCTCTATCCTCTAGTCCTTCAACTTTAAGGAAATGCAACTGATGATGAATTGGAAAAGCGTAGAGTATCAAAACTAGAGTCCTCTTTTGAGATGATAAGATTTCAGGTGATCTGACTCTCTTGGAGTAGGGGGAGGAAATATTCATCTTCCTTTCCACTATTCTATTGAGAATTGTCCAGTTAGTTCTCCAACTATAAGCTAGATCTGGTTAACTAGTAGGTCATTTGTTTAGTGATTTATTATATACCTAGTATTTTCTACAATCTTGAAAAGAAAGATGAGGAACAAGTCTGATACTTCTAAATCGACTCAGGTTATTTCGTGGAGGTTGTACAATGCTGAAGAGAGCATTTACAAATAGAAAAGATGGAGTTGGATTTACCCAACACTTCAAGTCACCCAGGAGATCCTTGGCTCAGATACTTTTCAAACCTAAACTATTGTGTTTGATCCAATCAAGCTTCCCACAGCCAAGCTCTACTATGTCATCTGAGCCAGGGCCAAGATGACAAGGATTCTGAGGCTGGAAGGAGTTTCTGGCCAGCCATGGCGATGAGAGCTAAACCCAGGGTGGAATGTGAGCCTTGCCAATCTGTCCTGCCATTGTCTTCAGGTCAGGAGGCATTTCCAGGTTGGTCCCAATGGATAAAGACCAGGTCCCACATGGAAATGTGCTATATCTAAACCCAGGACAGAAAGAAAGGGGGGAAATATAATGCAGCATAAAACAAGTCTATTTTCTAGAGCTGATAAGAGATGGAATAAAAATTTGGTGCCAACATGCTCTAAATAGAATGGAGTATAGCAGTTGTCCATGCTGAAATGCACAGTTTATAGTCAGAAAAATCCCTGGCTTCTGGAAGAAGGACTATCTCTGTTTGGATGAGATACATCCTCTGTCAGGATACAGATCATAAAGCTACTGACCTTTACAGCAGAACTCCTTAAGAGATAAGGTTGGCTAATGTCATGGCTCTCCTGGGTGACAGCATGCAAATCAGAAGGTGACCAAGTGAGTTTAGGAGTCTATAGAGTGACCTGATATACCAAAGAAAGTAGGCAGGTATCTCAATATTTTAGCTTCCTTGTGTCTGGAATGCAACAGCAACTTTTCCCAGTTCTCTCCCATTAGTCATAATTTCGGGGGCGGGGGGAGGGGGAAGTCTGAGAATCACATTGCTTTAGAATGAGTGAGTCATGCCTTGATGGAGACATTAACTATATACAGAAATGGGGAAGAGGGCTGATAAAATTTGACAATGACACTTCAGTGGTCAGAAAGAATTAAGATAGCTTACCAACCTGGGGGTAGCTTAGGCAATGGGTGAATGTGACACATCATGCCTTAGAATGTCAATGCATCAAGTAACTGTCAGTATTAATATGTGATCCATATATATATATATGCATATATATTTAAATATAATTTGTGTTCTATCTATCTATCTGTCATCTATCTATCAAATCCCATCTATAACTTATAGGCTCAGAGAGGTCAGAGAATTCAGTTATAGTCACACAACCACTAAGTGTTGTGGAGATGATTTGAAACTAAGTTTCCTATCTCCAAGTCTAGCTGCACTTAGCACTAGTTATATTTTTCAGCAATTTTGATTGCAACATTTTATTTAGGAAAGATGTTAATAAAATAAAAAAAGTACTTAGAATTTTGCTGAGCTTTTTGTCTCATCTACTTTTTAGAATTTTTTTTTTCTTTATTTAACAAAGGTTAGCTTTCTAGAAGGGATACAGAAGTTAATACAGTATGTAGAAACAAATATCAATAAAATATATTTAAAAATACCCATTCTATTAAACATATCTCAAAGAGAGCAACTGGGATGGAGATCGTTTTTGCCATATAATACTTGTTTAAAGGTACCAAGAATATTTAGTCTGCAAATGAGAAGACATGGAAGGAGAAAGGAAGATGATAGTTGATAATTGAAGAAGAGCCACATGGAAGTGGGACTAGAGTCAAGAGGCTTACCTAGCATCATGGAAGTAATACTTGGAACATCTTTAAACCATGTATTCCTGAATTCAAGACAAGCATTTGATCCATTACATTCATTGCTTTTCAACTTTTTGGATTTGACTTTATGTCTCTAAGAGTTAAGAACTTTAGATTTATTTTTATTAACTTTAATTCATTAAATCATTTCCAGTATTTTTACTCTGCTGATATCTTTTTAAATTTTGACAGTCATTTTATAAAAATGAGAATAATTGTAAAGAGTTTAAACCCACTCCCCCAATCTTTTGAATGTAATTAATATAAAAATATATAAACTAATTATAAACATATAATAAGTACATATACTACTAAATTCCATATAATATCCTCTTTCTATGCCACATTGAAACACGAATATGACTCTGGGGTGTGGAGAGTTTTCCACAAGAATTCTTTCAAATCCTATAATATTGGAAAATATTAAAGAACAGTCTTGTCAATCATTCTAGAGAACAACCTATGACATTATCACAAGTTTCATCACCAGTAGCCTGGACATTTGTTGATACATTCATTGGCCATGTCTACCCTTGAAACAAAGGAAAAAAAATATGAAATGGGCTTTAATTCTATTTATTTTCTATATGACTCTGTAATTACTAGAAGAGGGGGCTTGAAACTCTAAGAAAAAACAATTGTTAGGTTACACAGAAGTGATCTAGGGGAAAGTTCCCAGGATATTCAGTGCATCTCCTTTGTAGGATTTATGGGAAGCCCTGATAAAGAGTCACCCAGATTGTGAAGCCATGTTATGATTGCAATTTGTACCATTTATGAAAGTGTCCAAAAAGATGAATATATACCCATTGAAGCAATGAAATACCTACTGTGTACCAAGTTCAATGTACAATGCTATGTAGAATACAGAAGAAGCAGACAATATTGTCCTTGTTCTTAAGAAGCTTGAAAATCTAGCTAAACTTGTTTAAAATTTATTTCTTTTAATGAAGCATTATAAAGCTTTGTGAACTAATAATACATTATGTGTTATACATAGATTTTAAGTGTTCTACATATTCAGATGAGTAGGATATTGAGGAAATCCGGGGGAGCCAAGTAACAAAGTTGTAATGAGATCTGGGCTCAGTTTTGAAAGATGGATAGATTCTGAAGAGACAGAGGAGAAGAAGTTCCAGGTACAGAGAATAACATGATTAAAGGGATAGAGGCAGAAATTAATATGTCTGAATGGAACACAGGAAGTCTTTGGGGAGCATAGCAGGAAATAAAGGGTCAGATTATGAAGAGATTTGAAGACAAATGGGGGAGTTTAGATTTGCTGTTAGGGAAGATATAGTCAATGAAGGAAAAAAGTGACATAGATTCATGGATTCCTAGGCCTGGAGGAAACTTTCCCCATGATCTCATCCAATCCTTTCATTTTATACATGAGAAAACTAAATGGCATGGCTAAGTATGATGGGGCTGGGACAATAAATCAAATCTGCTGATTTTTTCCCATTATATTCATGTATTTTCTTCTACTACATCCCTGATGAAAACAACATTTAAAGGGAAGTAATTTTGGTGACTATGTACAAAATAATCTGGACAGGGGAGAAAACAGAACTGGGGATGGCAGCAAGGAACCTATTACATTAACACAAGTGAATTCAACTCATATGTTCACCAGCATCCCCAGGAAACATGGAAAGCTGAAAACTGCATCTCCCCCAAATGTAGCCAGTGAACCATTTAAAAAAAAATCCCTTAGAGTTATTGATAGCTAAAAAGCTATGTGATTTCCTGTTCCTGTATTTTGATGGAAGAAGGCAGGGCTGAAGAACTCAAGCAGTCCAGGGTATCAGACATGTTGGGATTCTAGATGCCTTGTTTAATACATTACATTAAAACTGTCATTCTTTCTTCTTTAATCCTCCCCCTCCTCTGCTTCTTTACATTTCTTCATTTCTTTTAACGTTATTTTATTGCATCTCATGACCAAAGAGACCCAAACATCATCCACCAAGAAAATATTAATTCCTTTTCTGTTTCATCTAAAAGCTAAGATGATGGATCTCTGTGCCATGCCGCATTATATGGGAATAAAGGAACAAAGGGGTGAAGGACAGTGGCTGCATGGCGTCTTAATAAGATGCAGATCAGCCCAAGAGCATCAGACCATCAAATCCCCACTCTGCTGCAATTGTACACCTTTAGTCAGGCCCTGAATGGGCTGAGATAGATTCTAGGCTTTATTGAAAGATCATACAGGATGACTGCAAAATCCCATTACTTGTTGATTAAGTATTGATTGCCTCAGTATTAACAAGCCAGCTAATATGAAGTGACCTCTGAGGCCAGTGGTTTGGGGGGAGAGGGGGAAGACAATTTACTAAAACAGGCAGGCAGATGAATAAGAAGGCTAGATTTGCTCTTGGCTTTTAGCTTCGGTTAAAATGTCACACTCGATAGTGCAGATCAATGCCCACTTTATTTCCTCACAGCCGTCTTATTACCATCATGAGGCTGCCTCCTTTGATGCTTTCTAATGACCCTCTGAACCGCGTGCTCTGCTTACCCACTGCCTTTGACTAAAAGGGAAGCACTCTATCCTGCCCTCTTTCTCTCCCTTGCTGGTGATGAAGTCGCCACAAGCTGAACTTTGTGCTTGGGGAACCAGAGCCATGCAACTTCTTGGATCAGTGGTGCTACGGGCTGGCTGTGTACTCCTTCTTAGTCCTTTGCTTTTCTTTGTAAATTTTCAATTTCAAAGCCTCACTCCCAATATTATACTTAAATTGTTGGGAGGTGCTAAGGAAGAATCTCCTGTAAACTTCTATCTAATGTCATCAAACTGGTTTGGAAGGGGCAGCAAAGGAGTCCTTGACTTGCTTCAATAGAAAGGGGCATTGACCCATGATTCCAATTGTGGGACCAGATGCCAATAATATTAAAGAGTTTCTAGAGAAGGATAGGGACAAATGTATAGAAGCATCCTACAAGGAAAATTGTTCTTTCTTCATTCAAAAGCATTATACGTGATGAGGATAAAAGGACACTGAATTTCTATACTGTACATAAGTCATGGTCATAATGAGCAAACCCATACAATGGAAATAATAATTTCCCATTTCCCATAAGATATTAAAAATAGCTTTAGTAAATATTCACAACAATTTTTTCCAGGTAATTGTATGGGTCCCACACTGTAGAAGACCCAACTGATGACTTACTCCAATTTTTTACACCTATAAATATTTTATGGGCTGTGCAGAACAGAGATCCTTCCATTTTTCCTATTGGCCATAGCTTTGTTTTAAACTTTCTGAGTCAGGGAGAAAATAGAGATGTGAGTCTAGAGAAATGCTTTCTTCCTGGCAAACACACTCATTTGGTCTCCTAAATAAAAAGGTTTCCAACCAAAGGCTTGAGGGAGGAAGAGAACTCAAAGAGGAAACATCAAAATATATGAGTAGAATTCAAAGTCAATGTCAACCTAAAGCTGAAGAGGACATTAATTTCTTTGGGGCTTAGTCACCTCAAAGGTATGTTTTATAACTCTAAAATGAATAATTTAGTGGCATAGCCCCACCTAATCTACCTTTAGTACTGTGGTTTGAATTCTTTTCTGGCCATCCCTTTGATCTACATAATTTCCTTTAAGCTGAATATAACAATGGCTTCACACCAGGTCTAATATCATAGGATAATATAATGTAGAGCTCTAAGCAACCTTAAAGATCATTGAATCCAGCTTCCTCAATCTACATATGAGGAAATTGAGACCCAGAGATGTTCAACAGTTTGCTAGAGATTACATGCCTAGTCTGTGGCAGAGACAGAAATGGAACTGAAACCTGACTGCTGGCCATAGCTGATTATATTTCATCATGATACATCCATTTTTCTCCTCTTTCAAATCCTTAACCAGGCTCCCCCCATCTGCTTGTCCAGAGTTATACTCTGCTTCTATTTCTCAAGAAATTTCTTCTCTCCCTCCAGTAAAGTAGAAAAGTGTCCTTTTCTGGATCAGACCATTCAATTAATAATTAATAACTCAAGGTCACAATATGTTTCTACAATTTCTGCCTCAGAATGTTCTCCCAAATAGTACCATTAGCCTGGAATGCTATACTTCTTAATAAGTTTTTCCTTCTCATATCCATGCAGCTCATAAAGCCTCATCTCTTTTACGAAGCCATCTCTAAGAAAGAACCATTTCAACCATATTTTGTTTAATCTATACATGCTATCATGTGACCATTTCTTACTCCCATAGCTTTTTCTTTTTGACATAATGTTGCATTCACAAAAAAGACCTAAGAAAAAATAATTAATAAATTCCTAACTGATTCTGATTTTGAGGAATATTGTTTGTTTTGCTTTGATAATATAGGATCTTAATTAACCAAATATTTATCATTTGCCTCTAGGCTGTACTGCAGATTTCTTTTACCATCCTGAAGTCTCATTATGCCCCTTTTCATCCTGCAACTTCATTCTAACCCTGCAACTCATGTATCCTCTGCTCTTCCAGTTTCTCTGTATGATTGGATGTCTCCATCCAGAAATTTCTGCCATGTCTCATTCTCTCTAGACTGTATTTCTTATCTTCTTTACCATGCTTAGACCAAAAATCACTATTCCTCTCCCCATCTATTTCAGTTCCTGTTCATGTGTTGTCTTTCCCCATTAAAGGCAGTATTATCTTTCCACTCGTATTCATATTCCTATTGCTTAATTTAGTTCTTGTCAAATCATAAGTCTTATTGAATGATTGTGTTAATATATACTAGTCATTTACAATAAAATTGTAACCAGAAATCTAACATTTAATTTTCTGACTGGTACCTGTTGATAAGTTTTAGTTTTGAACTATAATGCTATTAATTACTTAACTCATCAAAAAAAACCATAGGATTTAGAGCCTAAATGAAAATTATTGGTCATATAATCCAATCTCTCAATCCATACAGATGAGGAAATTGATGTGTAGAGAAGCTGAATTGTCTAAGTTCATACAGGTGATAAGTAGCACCATGAGGCTTCATACTCAGGTTCTCCACACCCAGCTTCAAGGTTCTCTTCACAGTACCATAGGCTTATAAATCTAGAGCTGAAAGGGCTGGTTGTGTGACTTTTTTATTCTTGAATGACTTTTTTTTTAATATACTACTTCCTATCCCTCACTCTAATTACACCATGTTCTGAACTGGGCCATTACTTTCATAGTTGAAGTTCAATATTGGAACAAAATTAAAGACTTTTATCCCTTTCACCATTCAGTGGTGAACTAAAGGATAAGAGAAGGATATTCAACCAGGATATGCAATGAGGACAACATAAAATATTCAGGCTGAGTGAAACTCCCCTATCTCTGACTTTGTCATTGTGGTCTACCATTCTAACTTTGGAGAGCAACTTGAGTGCTTAATGTCTATTTGTATTCAGACAAGCACTGAAGCTAATAACCCAAGCCTTAGTTCACCTAAGTCTGTAGCTTCCCACACACATACCCTTAAAGCCAATTAAGTCTCAAAATTGGTTTAAATACTTTTAAAATGAAAAATTAGCCCAACTTACGTGGGGGCTTCCACTATGTGTTTTATAGAATAATAAACATGCCACATAGTCCATGAAATCTTCCTGAATTCTTCTTGATTTCCTAGGCTCACCCTCCCTTTACTCTGAATTCCTAATATATTTTGAATTTATAATACACAATTTGACGATGGTAGCATATTATATTATATAGATTCTTGTTTCATGTGTGTTCATTTCATCATTAATTGGATTAAGAGCTTTTTGATGGAAGGATCATCTTTTCTATGTCTGTTTCCCCCATTACATAGTATAGTGCTAGATGAACATTAGAATCAATAAATATTTTAATTGATTTATTTTCTGCTAATTCTTTCTGGCTAGTAGGAAAATAAGTATTGGGTTCAAGAGTTCATGTAACCTAGGTACTAATTCTAGTACTTTTATCATAATAAGTAAACACTAGAAGTTGCTAAAGAAATATAAGGAGGGGCAATTAAGTGGATCAGTGGATAGAGTACCAGCCCTGAAGTCAGGAAGACCCAAGTTCAAATGTGGTCTCAGACACTTAAGACTTCCTACCTGTGTGACCTTGGGGAAGTCACTTAATTGCAATTGCCTCAGAAAAAAAAAAAAAAAAAAAAAAAAAAAAAAAAAGGAGATAAAGTGAAAAAACACCTTTTTTAAAAAATTCTTTTTCATACATTAGAATCACTAAATTTCTAGTAAAGGCACAATAGTAAAATAAGCATTTATTTATTTCTTAGGAAGATTGTTTTGAATAGGGAAATTAGCCTTAGGGCACTTTGTAATATTGAGCCAATATGGTAATTGTCTTTCTGAAGACCACGGAACTCATCATTTATCAAAGATTTCTTAAAGGAAACAAAATTTTTTTTCATAAATTTGTAACCTTCATACCAGAGGATTTTGGAAGGTTTCTCACAATCCCAACTCTTTCAATTCATCCATGGAAACTTCAGGATGTAATATGAGACAATGAATGATCACTGAGTCTCCTTCCAAGTTCATAGTTCACAAAACTTAAAGAAATTTATTTACAGGTCAAAGAAATGAAGAGAACTCACATCAGCATTCATGGAAAATAATGCCATCTGTCCATGAACAAAGATTTGGACAGCTCAGTCCCTTACAGCAAGGTTCTAGTTCATGCTCTCAAGAGTCATTGCCTTCTCACAGTTCCTCCATGCATTTTGCCGGATGCTGCTTTGCACATCTCAAAGCAGGTGGTGCCTATCATTGGGCCTCTTGTAGTTCTCTGTAACTCCCAACAGGTGATGCAGGTAATTGCTCTTCCTGATGTTCTCCACAGCAGGCAATGTAGATTATTGGAGCCAGTAGTCATTCCCTGGTCTCAACTTCTCCATCTGTTCTCCAGATACTTGCTGCCTCATAGCTCTTCCACGTTGCTCTGCCTGCATTTCTATGAAGTTCTTTGCAGGCATAATTGCCATCCCTTTTTTTCCTAAGGAAAAAAAGTTACTCTCTTGTGAATTCCATAGCAATATAATTGAGAAGAGTTTTCCTGTCCTTTCTGAAGTAGACTTGTGGACCAAAGGGATTCCACCCTGATGCTTCACTATTAATCCATAGTCCTTTCAAATCTCACCCCATGTTTTAAAGTTAGCCTAAAAGTCAGGAAGCTTTCAGACTTTCATGTGCATGAAATGGTCTCTATAATGGACAATAACTTGTGACAGTGTAACAAACTTTCAGCACTGTGTTTCTAGCCTACATAAGCAGTTCTTGTGCTTAAAAGCTTGACAAAGCACCCTAAATTTTCCCCATTTGACTCTCAAGCCCCATGAGTCGTTCACAGGAGCAAATTAGTGAAGCTTATTCAGATTACCCTGGAATGCTTCCCACAACTTCTCATAGAGGATATGGGAGGAAACAAGCACTCCCTAGTGTTATGTGCTGAAAGAATGGAGGAAAAGGGAAGAAATCAATTCTCTGAAAATCATGAGATCCAGCAAAGAGTTATGCAAACAAGGAGACCCATGAACTATACCAAAATGAAAAAAAAACTATTTTCTGCTGACCAGAGATCTTTTAAAGACTTCTAGCTTTAAAAGATCCGATTTCCTATATTCAACACTCTCAATTTAGCAAATTTATTTCTTATTTCTTTGCATGATTTTTTTTACCTTAAAGGAGAATCTTTGTATTTGCTCTATCTTCTTTAAAAGAAAATGGCCCCATTGTTGCTTAGCTCTATAATATTTATAGCTAGTTCTTTAACCAACAGGTAATTAGCTTATAGAACTTTTTACCCCAAGAGGTAGCACAGGTCAAGAACATAATTAGGTTCAAAATGGTTTAGAAAAATTCATAAGTGATATATCTGTAGCAGATCATTAAGGGAAATTATATATTAAAGAAACAAAGATTCTTAGATGTTTAAAGAACTTCAAAGGTCACCCAATCCTCTGCCCAAAATATGAATCCCTCTACAAATTCCCCAACAAATAATGGTATAAAACTCCATCTGAAGTTTATTCATAATGAGATACCTATAGGAAAGGCATTTATAACCTTCTGAGGCAGATGCCATAGAGAACAATTATGACTTCCCATACAGCAGCTTTGGAATACTTTGTCAGAAAGAGAATTATAAACTGGACAGACCATGTGTGTGATTTATGATGATATTCCTTATGTTCTTAAAACTAAATTCTTCATGAAGAAGTTAACACTTTTCTTTCTTGTAATTGGGGTTTAGTGACTTACTCAGAGTAGTGTAGCTAATAGGTACTAGTTGTCTGAGTTTAGATTTGAACTCAAATCTTCCTGACTCCAGGGCCAATGCTCTATGCACTATACCATCTAGCTGCCCCCACAGGCTAACTCTTAATTCTGCTCTAGTCTCCCTAAAGAAGGAAAGTAACTGGCCTATCTTCTTCAATATGCCTAATTTTGGTGACCTAGCTTTCCTTTAAATTATTCCAATAATCTTTAGAAATTGAAAATATTCTTCATAGGAAAAAAAGGCTACAGAGCTAAAAATAACACAATTAAGGATCAGTGTTAATATCTTTATTCAGTCTTCAGGAAGGCTTTACCTAAATCATTCTATGCAGATGGATAATCTTTTAGACTTGTAAATTTCTCCAAGAAGAATGAAACCAGTCTTAGTCAGTGAACCACTAAGGAAACTATTACCACCAGCAACAACAACAATAATAAAAATTCCTTTCTGTGCTCCTGTGCAAGATAAAAGGCTTTTAATTCTAGAGAGCTAGTTCCCAATATGAGAAAGGTAGAGGAAGAGAGAGAGGAAGGAGGAGAGAAGGGAAGGAAGGAAGGAAGGAAGGAAGGAAGGAAGGAAGGAAGGAAGGAAGGAAGGAAGGAAGGAAGGAAGGAAGGAAGACAAGAAAGTAGGAAGGGAAGAGGAAAAGGGGTGGGAAAATGACAGAGACAGACAGATGGCATAGTAGCTGGAGTGCTGGACTAGGAATCAGGAAATTCTGAATTCAAATCCTGCTTCAGATAGTTACTAGATGTATGACACTGAGAAAGTCACTTAACCTTTCTTAGTTGTCACTCACAGAGTGTCGGGCAGAAAATTGGTTTGGTGAGTTGCTAGATATACAGTGAAGTTGATTGTTTTGTCCAGGAAAGTATTCCGTTAAAGCCAACATGATCCTAATACAGTGGCTACAATGCTAGACTCCAGCAACAAATAGACATATCTACCCGGCTACGTTGTTTTATGATCATGAACAAATCACATTTCCTTTCTTATCCTCAGTTTCCTCATCTATAAAATGTAGGAGTGACTTCTCAGATCTCTTCCAACTCTAAATGCATAATTTTATGATATAAGGATAACCCACCAAGTCTCAGTTTTCTTTTCTATAAAGTAGGGTACAATAATATTTATATAACTGATTTCATTTTTAAAACTAAGGCTCAAACAAGATAATTTATGTAAAGTGCTTTGTTAATTGCAAAACTCTCCAAATATGCAAGAATATATATATGCCATATGGCAAAAATGGCCAAATAATCTAAGGTCTAAGGGGTAGCCACACAGGCTGATGAAGTGAAGCTAGAGATGCAGAATCAAAGTGGATGAGCAATGATGTGGCTGAGAACTGTAACACATCTCTGTCTATACACAGGGGTTTTAATGAATCAAAGTGCAAATTTGGAATGGCGGGTTTGAGTACAAGTTTTTGCACAGCATTCCCAAGAAGAAATAATACACTTGTTATGCATTGCAGTCTGTGCTCAAAATGCTATTTCAGCATTCTGGGTATTAAAAAAAAGAACCTTATGTGGTCTTGTGGTGAACGACTGTGAAGGATTATTTAAAGTAAACTGTAGGGAAATATAAAACAAACCCAGCTAATTTATCACAACAGTGAAGATGCATAAATAAGATGTTTATGAATAACAAGGACAGCTTACCTATTATTTCAAAAAATTCTCATTTTCCCTGGTAAAATCCTGGATCTTCTTTAAAGGAGAATGACCCCAATTTTTACACAGCTCCACACTCTATATGCTCAGGCTGTTCAGCCACATGTGTTATTATGAATGCTGGATTCAAAAGACTCTAGAAACATTTTAATTATGTGATGGACTTTTGGGCAGTTTAGAAGGAAATTATATTTCCACCTAGCCCTCTTGCTTTGAAGAATAATGCTGGAATAGCGTTAGGTTGTTTTCAAACTCAGTATGGGGTATAAGAAAGGGAGTTGTCAACCAGTTTTTCTTTAAAAAAAAAATATGGCTGATAAGGGAGAAAGCAAGACACTTCAGAAATATAGCATGATGCTTTCATTAACATAATAATTATATAACAAAATAATTAGCATTTCAAAGACTTAGTGCTCATATCTATAGGGCAAAGTGGAGCCAAAGGCCAATAACTATCTGTGATTTCCCCTGAGAATAAAGAACCATAGACCTCTATCCTTAAGTTTTCTTTTCCTTAGAGTTTTAAAACCAACATCTTGACTCAACTGAACATAATTCTTTTGTTTTCCTATGGCACTCCTCAGTCAAAGCCTTGAAACAATCATATCTCAGTGACCAACAAAGAAAGAAGATATTGAGTAGTTTCAAGGGGGAGACAAAGCAAAATTTGTATTTTTAGGAATGGAACTGTCAGTATCTTAAACAGAAGGGATGGAAGGTAGGAATAGTAGAGTCATGTATATACCAGTGTACTAACTGAATTGATGTCAGAGAAATCTGGATTACTCAAACATAATGCTTGAAAACAATGACTCATGGCAACCAAATGCAATTGGTTCAGAAATAGAGGTGTGCCTTAGACAAATTGATCTGAGAGCCATGGATCATTTCCTGATGCCTTCTAGAGAAAAATACACTTTTTGCTTACAAAACCTCTCCCCCATATTCACACCACCATAAATTCCCCAGTGGCCCAGTATGAGAATTTGTTCATCCCTATTTTAATCAGATTGGCCAGCCTGCTATATATCAGACCCTATGCACAACACCATAAGACATCCCCAGCGACTTTCAAGCAGGTAGAGACATAGTGTTAACCTTTTACAGAGTCAGGATCAGCCAATACAGCTCTAGCTCCTTTAAGTTGGGCCAACAATGACAGGGAATAGAAAGTGACAGTCTACAAGATTGCGGTTAAATACAACCATTGTTCACCTTCTGTTGTAAAGGTCACCTGAATGAAAACTCTCTCCTTCCCTTTTACATATCCATTAAAAATCCCCATTGGCTTATGAGAGGGAACCTTCAGTTAAGAGGCTGTATGTGAAAACTCATGGAAAGGAAAGGCTTCAATATATCACTTTAAGAAGTGATGCTCTTGGAGGTTTACACTGCTGCTCTTTTACAAAATCTTTGATTTGCTTTTGATATGCATTTTCACCCTTTCAAATGCAGCCAGATCTCAGTACATATCACATTTTTAATAAGAGAAGAAACAAGCAGGTGTTGATATGTGGTATATAACTGCAATAATTCCAACTACATTTGTCTAATGGGTATGAAGATCACTTTTCAACAACATATACACCAAGGAATAATGAAAAATAGAGCTGAGATCCATCCCTGGATGGGAAACTTAGATAGGATACATTTAAGTGGGACCTTCCATTTATTATAGTAGAGTGCTGAAAAGTAACAACATTTGGAAGTGACTGAGCAGACACTGATGTGAATCAAGCAGACACTATTAATAACCTGGATATTACTTAATAACCCATGCTTTCCCTTTGAAGACATCTACTGTTATGAATCATTTACCCCCCCCAAAAAACATTACTGATGTACATTTCTGGTACTAGAATCAGGACCTACAAAAGTGATGCATTACCTGGGGTACAAATCACAACTTTTAAATCAGAAAACATGCATTAAAAATGTCTTCAACTCATACCCTATTACAGTATTTATGGTAAAAGGTGGCACTGTTTGAATACACAAAGGATTTGTGATTTTTGTCAGTGTGAGGAGTGCTCTGAATAGAAACTCTCTCCACTAAGGCAGATTGTAACCCCTCTATAATTTAAGAGATGAGTTTTAGGGGCTGCCCTGAGGCACATAAGAGTTTAAAGGACTTTGCCCAGACTCCTATAGCTAATAAGTGTCAGAAACAGGATTTCAAGCCTAGTCTTCCTGACATTAAGCTCCACAAACTTGTGTTCTTAATGCCTTCTGTTTTAAGTCATTAGGAAAACTAAATCTTACTCCATTAACCAACCAATATGTCTTTAATATAGTTAGGGCAGCTGATTCTTTAATTTTGCACTACTCTGGATTATCGTTATTGCTGCCAAGACAGAACTGGGGTTCTTAACCTTTTTTGTGTCATTGATTTTTGGCATAATGATGAATCCCCTTCTCAGAGTGTTTTTAAATTCATCAAATGAAAAATATAGAATTATAAAGGAAAGCAATTACATTTAAAAAGAGTTATAAAAATAAAAGGAAAAAAATAATATATCCCAACTTAAGAGCCCTTGCATAGAACAAAATAATTATAATCAACAATTTTGAGTACCTACTATATGTGATGTATTGCGCTGCATAGCAGAATTTTTTTTAAAAAAAAGGCTTTAAAATATCCTATCATCTAGGGACTTACAGTATAGTTGGAAAGACTGAATGAATAAAATAGAAGACATGAATAAAATAAGTAACAATACAAGGTAGTATATGCATACTACCATTAATGTCAAAACTGGAACCCATGGCTAGAATGACCTATTTTTCAATGTCCTACCTTTCCCATGAATCCTTCCTGGGTCACTGGAGTACAAATTTATTCTTAAAGTCCTCTGGCACTCTTAGTCCCATACAACTGACAATTTAATGATTCATCCATTTATTTTGAGGAGATTAGTTTTATTTCCCCAACTAATTTATGACCTTGATGAGTCCCAGAATGGTTATTTTACACTTTTTTAAAAAAAAAATTCTTTCCAGAACTTATAATAATGATACTGGATAAGAAGTTGAATGGGCAGCTACATGTTACAGTGGATAAGACACCAGGCCTAGTCTGAGGAAAAAATGAGTTCAAATCTATCTTCAGACACTTACTAGCTCCATGGAATTTCATTTAACTCTGTTTCCTCATTTGTAATATGAGCTGGAAAAAGAAATATCAAATCAATATCTTTGCCAAGAAAGCCTCCAATTTAGTCATAAGGAGTGAGATAACAACGATGTTGTATCACCAATTCAGAATTGGTGGCTGGAGAGAAAGATACTCAATGGCAGATACATGCAAAGGCATGTGACCCCAGATATGTAGGTATATAAAAGAGGCATGCAGATCAAACATTTATCTTTTATAATAATATTATAATAAATAATAATAACAAATAATATATAAAATCACATATATCATATATTTTATATAATCATAATATTATAATAAATAATAAATCATATATATATATAAATCATAATTTCACAACCCTTATGTTCAGTTACAAGATCCCACATGGGATCTTGAACCACAGTTTAAGAAGTTTTGCTCTATGGAAGAGAGTGTAAATGTAAATGACAATGAAAATAAATAGGCGTCCAGGTAATCCTTAAACATTTCATGGTTTACCTTGGTGGAGTCTTTATTATAACCAGATAATTCAGTATTGAGAGCTATTTTCAGTTTGTTGGGCTAAGATGGTAAAGTAAAGAATAGGACTCATCTGAGCTCTCCCAAATTCCCTCAAAATAACTTTAAAATAATGCCTCAAATTAAATTCTAGAAAAGTAGAATTAACAAAAGGTTAGGGGGAAACAATTTCCTACTCCAGGATAATTTAGAAGATCAAAAGGAGTCATCTTCAGCAACATGGTTGTCAGAATGGGAGCACGGGGGAGAAAACTCAGTTCAGGTTTTGGATCCAGTTCAGCAATAGTAACAACAATAAGCAGATGATAAGGAGGTCAGACAACTGGTCAAAAAAATATTATAGGGGACCCTCTGCTGGGTTCAGGATTCTATCACATTTTTCCATAAACAGTTCTGGGTTGTAGTCCCAGGGCAAAAAGTAGTAGTACCTATAACCACAGAAGTGCAAGAGACCCTGATTGCAATTCTAAGTTTGAGAAGAGTGATTGGGGTCACTCACAGACCAGAATACAGACTAAGAGAGTAGTAATCACACCTTTGATCATACCACCTTTGAAGAAATTTGAACATTACAGACACCAACAACTAGTTCTGAAAATAGCAGCACAAAACTCTTGAAACTTGAGATAATTGCTCCTTCACCCCAGAAGCAGAGTTCAGCTTTAACATAAAACTTTAAGTTAAGATATAGACTGGAAATGAGCAAGCAAGCAACAACAACTACAACCAGAAAACCTTTGACCATAGAAAGTTATTATGGGAAAAGGACAATCAAGAAAAAAATTAGAAGACAACAAAGTCAAAACTTCTGTAAATTAAGCTTCAAAGAAAAATATAAATTGGTTAGAAGTCCAAAATATTTTTGAAAAGCTAAAAATATTTTGAAATTCAAATAAGAGAAGTGAAACATAGAAAAATAAGCTAGGGTCATGCAAGAAAATCATGAAAATAGAGTCAACATCTTGGTGAAGGAGACACAAAAAATTTACTGAAGAAAATAATATCTTGAAAACCAAACTAGGGAAAAGGGTATAAAGAAGCATGAAAATCTACTGAAGGAAAAAAAAAACCTCATTCAAAAGCAGAATTGGTCAAGTGGAAAAAAATGATGTGCAAAAATTCACTGAAGAGAACAGCTTGAAAAGTAGAATTGTTTAAATGGATAGGGAGGAACTCCTCTCACTGAAGTAAACAATTCCTTAAAAATTAGATTTGGGCAAGTAGGAAGCTGTCCATGAGACACCAAGAAACAATAAAACAAAATCAAAAGCATGAAAACTAAAATAAAATGTGAAATATCCCATTGGGAAAAATGACTGGCCTGAAAAATGAAATGAACAGATAATTTAAGAATTATTGTATTACCTGAAATCCATGATTAAAAAAAAAGACACTGCAATGGAATACTTGTGTGCTATCAGAAATGATAAACCAGATACTTTCAGAAAAACTTGGAAAGACATATAATCAGATGCAAAGTGATCAGAACAATAGAATATTATAGCAATATTGCATGATAGTCAACTATGAATGACTTAGCTATTTTCAGGAATACAATCCAAAACAATTGTATAAAGGTTATGGTGAAAAATATTATCTACCTCCAGAGAAAGGACTCATAAAGTCTGAATACAGAATAAAGCATACTTTTAAAAAAATCTTTATTTTTCTTGGGGGCTTTAGAGGTAAGGTGGGGGGGAAATCTACATTTTCTTTTACAACATGGCTAATATGGAAACATGTTCTGTATGGCTACACATATCAAATTCCTTGTCTTCTCAAGGATAAAGGAGGGGCAGGAGAGAAGAACAAAATTTGGGACTCAAAATTTGTTTTGAAACTTTAAACTTGTCTACATGTAACTGTAAAATAAAATCTTAATAAATGACAGACAAAAAAAAAGAGTAGTATTCTTTCCAACTAAGGAGAAGCCCATGATGCTGCCCATTTGTTCTGTGGCTCACAAAAATATATATTCATACATTGTTGAATATCTCCATTATGAGACCAAACTCCATGAGCTCATTTATTTTAATCAGATTAAAGGCCTTACTAGTAAGAAAAACCATTCATATTTAAGCTTCAATAGACAATTAGTTAAAAAAAATCAAAGAAACAGGTCCCATAGAAAACAATTAAGAGCATCCGAGGCTTTTACTGTCGATCTCCAAATGTCAAAATGTCTTAATAGGTTGCTATGAATCAATCATGCTTATTAAAGAAGTCATTTGACAATTTAAGATATATCCACACAAAGGATATAGACCTCTATTAAGAGCAGTCATGGAAAAAAAAAGAATTAACTTCAAATAACCATACAGATAATGTTAGAATAAATGCCCTATTAGTAAAGAAACATAGTTTGTCCATCATGCAGATGAATAGCAAGAGTTCCATGCCTCTTTAGTGGCCATCAAATCTACCCCTCTCACTTTGGTGACTTGTCTAAGTTCTTGCAGACAGTACACATCAAAGCTGCAACTTCAACCCATTTCCTCTGATTCCAGAGTAGAGTTTTATTCTACAGTAACATGCTGGTTTTAAAGGGGTTTTGATCTGTGTTATTCTAAAGAGTATTCACGTAAAGGAAATCATAAGTCCTTGAATCCATTGAGTTCATCTTTGTGGTAAATAAAATATATCCCTGCCCTTGAAAAACTTACAGCCTAAAAGAGGTATTATCACTATGGTGGACAGACATAAGAAAACAGACACCATTTGGCAAAAAAAAAATTCTGGATCAAGTAACAAATGAATGAAAGGAGCATTATGTTTTGTTTTAAAGAAACTGGCAGATGCATTCCAGTAGAAGACTATGTTCATCAATCTGATCATGACATCCCAAAATACTATATATAAACTTTTATAATATAGAGGCAAACTTAGGTAAAATCAGCAGGAACAAGGTTATGGAAACTCATTCAGATTCATGAACAAAACTATACTCTAATTGTATATTCCATTATCCCTCTAAGAAAAAGCAACATGGAAAATTCTGAATCAGAGGAATGCTAGGACTCTCATAGAAAGTGAACAATAGGAAGTCAATGCAATTCAATTTTAGATTCATTTATTTAGAAATATTAGGTGTAAAATACCATATTAGATATTTGAGATTCTATGCCAAAAACAGTCGCTGTATGAGAACTTCCATTCTACTGGAGTATTAGAATATTTACATAGATAAGTAAATATAATTTAATTTGAGGAGCAGAGTTACAACTAGGATTGGATAATATGGGCTCTTACTCTCAGCTAAAATTGAGGGGATATTTAGCATTATCCTGGGGTCTGCTTCCTCCCCTTGGTCCCTCACTTCATCTCTGTCACACACATCCTCACCAACTGGCAATCTGAGAAATGTTTGGAATATTCTTCTTTTTCCATCAAGCCACTTCCCAGATGAGCTCTCCTGTTTCATCCCATGTTGCTCCAGGCACAAAAATTGCCAGCCAAGATTCTTTTGAAGAGGGTAAAAACACTAATAATTAGCACAAATAATGAGGAACGTATGAACTCTGATAGGGGAGGGGAAGCACTTTTCATTTGTGGAGAAGAATTCACAAAGGGACATCTATATTAGATATTTGCTTGACTTGTCTTTCATTTGCCTTGTTCTTTGGTCATCTAAATGCTACCCATTCACAAAGACCCAACTCCAATTTTACTTTATCTGTAAAGCTTTTCTTCCCCCTCCAGACTAAATTATTTTGCTTTCTTTTGAATTCTGGAAACAATTGTCATTTCTGCTATTTACTTGTCAATTAATAATGCTTAAAAACATCTCCTTTACATTTATTTTGTTTACTCAGCCAAAGTATAAGTACCTTGAGAGTAAAAATTCTATCTTTATCCTGACACTTTTATGGTACCCAGTATAGTTCCTGACATGTCATAGGTGTTCTATACATGTAAGATGACTTGATTTTGAGTTAGTCAATTAAAGGTAAAAAGACTCCAATGCATTTTGCTTAGATGGCTAAGATTTCAAACTATTATCCCTGGAATGATTGTGGAATGTACAATGGCAAAAATATTATAGCTGGAATCTGAGGTCCTAGGATTGAATCCTAACTCTACTTATTATCTATGTTACCTTAGATTTCTCATTTGTAAAAAGGACTAGAACACTTCCAGTTTTATATTCCACTTTCCTATAAGAATTTTATTTCTATCCCTTTCCCTTCTCAAGGAATTTGGGTAAAATAAATTAAAAATACTCAAAAGGCAGGAAACAGAACTCAAATTTAAATATTTGACCTATGTCTTGATTTTATATTCTCTGAATTGACTGAATACTTTCTGTATAGACACAGATTTATCTCAGTACAATAGTGTTCCTTTGTGTGTGTCTGCTCTCTTTGCTCCTAAACATCAGGCTAAACCAGTCTCTAATTTGTGGTATGGGGGTAACTCCTTGTTTTGTCTCTGTCTCTTGGAGGGTTAAGAGAAAAGTCATATTGAAAAACCTATGACTTAAATCCAGCAAATTCTTACATATTTCATTAGGGTGTCTAGCCTATGTGATTCCTAGCAATAAGGTCTCAGTTGTTTATATAAGGGAAAGCAGAAAGATGGGAGCTGCTGTCTTTCCATCCAATGTAAGCATTGTTGACAATGTTAACCTGACTCTTGGCTGCACATTGGGAACTGGAGATACTCAGTTTTGTGTGTGCCATGGAGTTGTGCCTAGGTGAACTGGACTGAAGAACATGAGAAACAGGGGGTGCACAGTTCAACTTGGAAAGCTGTTAACTAAGAAAAAGAAAAAAAGAAAACCTTACTCTGAATTCCATGTATATCACAGAGGTAAAACACAGAGTAGAGTGTTTTTATCACTCTAAGGTGAAGAATGCTGAGAGAAGCAGAGCACAGGTAGGATTTCCTTTTTTGATACTCCATCAGAAAGCAATGCTGATTTATGTTCTCTCTTCTATTTTTTATTGGTTTCATATGTAGAAATCATGTAACTCAGTCATAATATACTTCTGAAAAGAAGATTCTCATCTTCAACATCTTTTGCATCTTATAATACCTAGTTCAGAGCTAATGGTTTTAGCCACAAAATGGTTTAGCCATGTTTATTTACCGAATTTTCTCTATGGAAGGGTCTATTTCCTTCCATATCTATTGAATTTTCTCTATGGAAGGGTCTATTTCCTTCCATATCTCCCTGAAAATAAATGATATAGTACAGGAGAGAGGGAATCTCTGTTTCTGTCTGAATGTTTGTCAGTCTCTGTCTCTCTTCTCTCTGTGTCTCCTTTTTTCTTTTTGTCTCTATCTTTCTCTCTGTTTCTGTTTCCATGTCTCTTATATGTCTATTTTTCTCTGTATCTGTGTATCTGTGTCTCATTCCCTCAGGAGAGACAATCCCTTCCTTCTCATTCTTTTCTTTATTAACTTGATTTAATCTCTATACTTTGTCCCTTTTACTCTCTTTTCTCACATATACTTTTCCAAAGTATCATTTTATTTCTTCCTTTTCTCTTACTTATGTTTAACCTCTTATATACAAGATAAGCTCAACAAAAGATTGTTTTTGATTGTATTAAATTATATTAAAAACCTACTCCAATGAGGCAAAATAGTATCATAGACTGGACATAGGACTTCAAATCAGGAAAACCCGAATTTGAGATGCACTCTAAATATTTCCTAGCTACAGGACTCTATATAAGTCACCTAATTTCTCTGTCTTCATTTATAAAATAATGAAAAGGAGTTTGAACCTGACACTCTCAAAGGTTCTTTCTACAACTAAACTATGATCTTACAATCTTCAGAAAATAATAGGAACATTTAGAAAATAGAAAGAATTCTTTCTTCTAAATCTCATGAATTTTCACAGGTTGCATCAGTATCGTTATGCAGATGGCTACCAGATCTATATATGCAATCAATCTCTCTCACCTCAGTTCTACTGTCTATAGGATTTCCCCAGTTGCATGTCCCATAGGCAAACTCAACATTCAAATAATGGAGCTCATCTTTTCCCCTAGCAATACTCCTCTTACAAACTTCACTGTTTCTGTTGAAGGATCAAAATATCAACAGCCTTAGAGATAGAAGGAACCTTAGATGCCACATAGTTTAATTCTTTTAATTTACAGATGATGAAAAAAGTTATTTCACACTATGACCACTTGTATACTCCTTATTTCAGTCAAACTAGCCTATTTTCTGCTTCTTAAATTAAAAATTTCATTCTCTGCCTTCTAATTTTTGCATAAACTGCAAAATTTTCATTTCTCTGCCTGGAATGCACTTTCTCCTTATCTCAATAAGTTATTTCAAGACTCAGTTCATATACCACCTTCTAAAGAAAGCCTTAAGAGACTGGTGAATGGGCTCTTTCCCTATTCAAATTATTGCACATTTTTCTCTGCTTAAATATATCCCTCTAGACCTGATTTCAAATCCAGTCTTAGACACTTAATACTTACTAGCTGTATGACTTTGAACTTAACCCCAATCAAAAAAAAAAAAGCAAATGCTAAAACAAACAACTATGTTATTTGTATGTGTGTCTGTGTGTGTGTGTGTGTGTGTGTGTGTGTGTGTGTGTGTATGTCCTTCTAGTTGAATGCAATTTTCTTGAGGATAGGGCTGTTTTTTTTTGTTTGTTTGTTTGTTTTGACTTTATATCCTGAGGGGGTTAATATAATACTATGTATTAGTCTTAATGTCTGTTACATTGGATTTATTTTATGATCTGTGGAATGATTTCTGCTATGCATTTCAGCAATGACTTTGTGCATCATATAAATATCACCTTCAGCATAAACATTGAACACCTTTTCCCATCAGTTTCATTGGAGGCCATGCCATCCTGACACAGATATACCTGATTTTTAATAAGTCAGATAGAAAGAACCTTGAATTAGCAGACAGAAAAAGAAGGGATGTCAGAAGAAGAGGAACTAAACTAACCTGTTATCATTGTTTTGAAGTCATAAAAGAAAGGAAAAGAAACTCTTCCAATTCAAAAAATGACAGTGGGAAAATTTTGCTTACTGATAAAAATAAAGGATTTATTTGTGTGTGATTTGAAAAGGGAAAAGGAGGGGAATCAGCTTCCTAAATGCTCCCTTTTCACCATTCCCCAATCTCAAATTCTCAAGGAGCAACTTGATGTTTAGGACTAGTATCTGACCCTGATATGAAGTTCATTGTTTCCCTCTTCATAATCTGAAAAAAAGAAATTCCAACCCAAGCTTCCCTTGGGGAGAAAAAATACTTACTGAAAATAATAATCCAAATTCCCATTCTCCACTTGGAGTTAATTGTCCCCTTGATGGAATTTTTAAAAGATCAGTTATGTGGCATCTTTCCATATTCCTAGGACTCCTAAAAAGATGAGATGAGGAAGAGGATGGAAATCGCATGTCTGAACTTTCTCTTCCCCTTTTCTCTTAGTTATGTCTTTTATTATTCTAGAAAAAAGTCTTTTCTCTTTTTATTTCAGTCTACAAACTCAGAGTAGATAGGTGAGATGGTTTCCAATCTTAGGCCCAAGCTCCCAAATGCTGATATAGTTTCCACCAGAGGCAATTTGAATAGTCTTATTTTAACCTCTTTCTCCTAGATCTTTTCTTGTGTTTGAACATGAGCTCAAACGTTAAAAAGATACAGCAAAGGTCAGGAAAATATGAAACTTCTCCCCTCATATTACTGTTTTGCTTCCACTGATATTGGGAGTACTTAGACATATGAAGGCTACTACATACACATCTAAGGATTCCTTGAATAACCTAAATCCAGCATTGATAATAAGCACAGATCCAAGTACCCATGGCTAAAGAGAAATTAAAGTGAACATGATGAGAATTCAAAAGGTGTTCTAATGAGATGTCATCTTTTCTTAGTATTTTTTTTTTCTGCTTTGGGAAAGAAATACATACCCAAATGAACAGAAATATCTGAAAAACCGCTCTCCTTAAAGATAAATTAGGAAGTGATTATTCATACTACAGAAGCATTCTTCACTTCACAAAGAGATTCTGTTAATTTTTCAATATGTAATTATCTGAAGGCACTAATAGCAACACCATAGAGATAACATTATGCTTTGCACATAGTAGGTGTCAGATAATTGGGAAAATGAATTGGCTCTGAATTCATGTGTAGATGCCATTATGCATCTGTTTACAAATTCTTTCCTAGTTGACAGACAAGTTAATGTTAGGAGATGGAGGAAGATCAGGAACGGCATAAAAATAAATTTTCAGGAGCTACTTGCTACAAAAAGAATCAAGGATACAGTTGAGTAGCACCAATTTTTCATTATATTGCCATGAGGAATAAACATGGAGTATTTTGCCAAACTTAAAATCCTCTGTAAATGTGATAATAATCATATGAAATAGAAAAAGAATTGTTCTCCTATTTGATGGAATTCTGCTAGAAATAATCCCAAAATAAATCACCATCTTGCTATCATTCTTGAACATTTCATATTCATTAAAATATTTGCCCAGCTGGATAAAATAACTCATTTTTGTGCTTGATTATAAGTATTCAGATATAAGCTCATTTTTCTGGGTTCAATGAATAAATTGTCAGTCTAAGTGCAGTGGCTGACAGAATGACAAGGATCATCATATGGTCTGTATCTGCTATGTGGTTATTTTGATTTTTTCTCCGGAGTCTCTGCATTGAAAAGTCTTTCATTTCCTATAGCTTAGAGTATGTCTTTGGTATGGCAATAGCTGCTAAAAAATATTCTGAAGTTTTTGTGGATCCATCTTATGCACAGGTGACAATGGACAACAGTTTAGTCTTTAAAGATGATTTAGTTCTACCACAGTTTCTTGGCTCAATTCTCAAGGTTATTTTGAGGAGTGACAATATAATTTGGGACTTGGCTTTCTGTCAATCCATAAAAGACATCGAACTTCTGATGCAGATTATTATTATCAGCTCTGAAATAGTAATGACACTGTCAAAATAGGATCCAATTTACAGAAATTCAAGCTACATATATTTTAGGTCTTAGTCTACTATGAGTAGTCTACTTAGTCACTGCAACCAAAGAAAAATGTTTTTGTTTTCTTAGCTTGGTGACATGGGAATGGCCAGGAAGATTGGAAAAGAATCAAGAAAGGAGATGGGATTTATGTGAATTAAGAAGGTCAAAATGAAAGCTTTCAGTTCTTGATTCTTTTCGGAACTTTGCAAAATGGTTATAGGAAAAACTGACAAATTAATATAGACTCATTTCTTTCCATTATAGCCCGATCTAAGACAAAAGGCTCTTGAATGAGTTATTTTTCAGTTTCTAGAACAGAAGTAAAAGTGATACAATGAAACAAAAAATGCTACTGTTCCAACATTCAGAAAAAATAATGGAATATGAGATTGTACCTTTCCTATCATATACGTGATTAACAGAACATTTGTGTATATATATATTTACATATATTTTACATATGTGTGTATATATGTTAATATTATTATCATCAAAACTCATTTATAGAAGACCTGTCATATATGAAACACTATGATAAGTGCTCAGGAATTGAAATAAAAAATAGTCCCTGATTTCGTGAAGCTTTCACTCTAATTGGGGGCAATGTATATATACATGTATACATATGCTTATATATATACATATATATGTATATATATATATATATATATCAATAGGTAATATATGTATACACATATTATATATAGCGTTAATCCTCCACATGCCTATGTTTAACTTTTTAGACTTCAAGCATTCCCATGGCTTTATTAATAACCTCATTTTCACTTTCAGTTGGCAACCATTTACATTTGAGATTATGAGAGGCAGGAGCCATACAAATTTGTGGAATGACTGATATCCTACTGGGTACTTCAATGGTCTTGTTCACCCTACTATTATAGGGTTAAGAGATTTCTAAGCATTTGTTGCATATTTTCAGATTGCCCCTAAAACTTAAATTTTGTATAGCAATTATGCCCCCAAAACAGGGTCACCTTGTAGCTACTCCCTGGCTAGTTGAGTGAACATCCAAGGCAGGATCCACTAGGGTTAGATATTAATGGTTTGACTCCCTTCTTCTTCCCCAGGAAGTGAGGCAGATGCAGAAAGACTCAGAAGAGAAAAAGGAATGGTACCTAGTCTTTCTGGAAAACTGGGAAGGGAAAGGGTATCTCCTAAGGTTTTTTTTTTTTTTGTTTTGTTTGTTTGTTTGTTTTTGTTTTTTGCACTCTAGTCTGCCCTCTTGTGCCCAGAAGCCTCTGTTTCAAAAGCTGGGGTGGGACACAGAGACACACAAGAACAGCTGGACTTTTCTGCATATAATTCTTTATGACAAAGCATAATTTAGACAATATCCACTTTTTCTAACACAGTAATCATACAACAACCCATAAAACATGATACACAAAATAAAATTGGTAACATGGAAAACATTTTTTTCTCACTAGTAATATATTAATCTCTACCAAAAATTGTAAGTTTTGGTCATTGTGGTAATCTAACCCCCCTTTCCCATAGGTTCAATATATCAACATATGCATTTTTAGTGTCTGCCATTTTCTAGGAATATTACCCATGCAAAAGTTGAGTATTGATTATACATATGAGTATGTATGTTTATATAGCCATCTATAAAAAGATGCAGATTTTATGTACATATATTTATATATAACTATGTATTTAACATCTATGTGCCCATATATGCAAATATCTATACAGTGTTAAACAGAGACATAGCAATATGTGGCAAGTGTCAAATGGGTAGTTTAGGTCAAAGTTATGAAATTCAAATAGAAATGGATGATACTAATCAGTACAGGAGGATTTCTGTGAGCTTTATATTGATTTTTAAAATGTAATACTATTTAAGCTTTATTGCATCTTAAAATATTTTTCAGCTATACTTGAAAATTTTTAGGTCTCACCTAAGAATGTTACAGGAAGCATTTTGAACACCTCTGGTTTAGACAATAAACCAAATAATAAAAGTTTCAAAGAAGTTGTGATCACAGTGAATTGGGGACAGGGTTGTTGGAGTCAAGAAAAGTTTGATAAAAGAGGCAAAACCTTGAAGTCAGAGCTAGATAAGTGTCAAGGAAAAAGAATAATAACCTAGGGACTGATCAAAGCATATAAGACATCTAGAAGGAGGCAAGCATCTGGCCATCGTTCTCTTAGCTGAATTTTATCTGTTCATTCTGAAACACCAAACAGCTTCTTTCATCAGAAGAATCAGTAACCAGAACAGCATTCACTGATAACAAAAAAAAAATGGAACTTTTTATTTTTTTATTTTTTTAATAACTTTTTATTGACAGAACCCATGCCAGGGTAATTTTTTACAACATTATCCCTTGCACTCACTTCTGTTCCGATTTTTCCCCTCCCTCCCTCCACCCTCTCCCCTAGATGGCAAGCAGTCCTATACACGTTAAATAGATTACAGTAGATCTTGGATACAATATATGTGTGCAGAACCGAACAGTTTTCTTGTTGCTCAGGGAGAATTGGGTTTAGAAGGTATAAATAATCTGGGAAGAAGAACAAAAATGCAAGCAGTTTACATTCATTTCCTAGTGTTCTTTCTTTGGGTATAGCTGCTTCTGTCCACCCTTGATCAATTGAAACTAAGTTAGATCTTGTCTTTGTTGAAGAAATCTACTTCCATCAGAATACATCCTCATACAATATCATCGTTGAGGTATATAATGATTTCCTGGTTCTGCTCATTTCACTCAGCATCAGTTCATGTAAGTCTCACCAATCCTCTCTGTATTCGTCCTGCTGGTCATTTCTTACAAAACAATAATATTCCATAACATTCATATACCACAATTTACTCAACCATTCTCCAATTGATGGGCATCCATTCATTTTCCAGCTTCTAGCCACTACAAACAGGGCTGCCACAAACATTTTGGCACATACAGGTCCCTTTCCCTTTTTTTAGTATCTCTTTGGGGTATAAGCCCAGTAGAGACACTGCTGGATCAAAGGGTATATACAGTTTGATAACTTTTTGAGCATAGTTCCAAATCACTCTCCAGAATGGCTGGATGTATTCACAATTCCACCAACAATGTATCAGTGTCCCTGTTTTCCCACATCCCCTCCAACATTCTGCATTATCTTTCCCTGTCCTTCTGGCCAATCTGACAGGTGTATAGTGGTATCTCAGAGTTGCCTTAATTTGCATTTCTCTGATCAATAGTGATTTGGAACACTCTTTCATATGAGTAGTAACAGTTTTAATTTCATCATCTGAAAATTGTCTGTTCATATCCTTTGACCATTTATCAATTGGAGAATGGCTTGATTTCTTATAAATTAGAGTCAATTCTCTATATATTTTGGAGATGAGTCCTTTATCAGAACCTTTGACTGTAAAAATGTTTTCCCAGTTTATTGTTTCCCTTCTAATCTTGCCTGCATTAGTTTTGTTTGTACAAAAACTTTTCAATTTGATATAATCAAAATTTTCAATTTTGTAGTCAATAGTGATCTCTAGTTCTTCTTTGGTCATAAATTCCTTCGTCTTCCACAGGTCTGAGAGGTAAACTATCCTGTGCTCTTCCAATTTATTTATGATCTCATTCTTTATGCCTAGATTATGAATCCATTTTGACCTTATCTTGGTGTACAGTGTTAAGTGTGGGTCAATGCCTAGTTTCTGCCATACTAATTTCCAATTTTCCCAGCAATTTTTGTCAAATAATGCACTTATCCCAAAAACTGGGGTCTTTGGGTTTGTCAAACACTAGATAATTAAAGTTATTGGCTGTTTTATCCTTTGAACCTAACCTATTCCATTGATCAACTAGTGTATTTCTTAGCCAATACCAGATAATTTTAGTAACCGCTGCCTTATAATATAATTTTAGATCTGGTACAGCTAGGCCACCTTCATTTGAAAAAATGGAACTTTTTAAAAGCACCAATGAGCTTCCATTTCTTCAGAAATCAATGCCTCCTGTTAGGTTCTTCCCCCATCCCCAAGATTTTGTGTCATATGTCCAGAAACCTGTATTTTTAGGTGGTTGAGAGAATACTATTTGGCCTCTTGCATTGGCCAGTGTGATTTCTTCATTCACGGTGAAGTAGAAATTTCCTCCAGCAGCCCAGGAAACAGGGGAAAAGCCCCTCCTGATGGCATGGCAGACAGAGTCTTGACAGGAGAAGGGATTGGCTTTCCAATGCAGTTGGACAAGAGATGGGAGGCAGCTCCAAGGTAGAATGAATTCACAACAATGCAAGAGAATAATTATTCCATTATTCTATATATTCTGCTGCCACTCATTAGAAGAGACAGACATTTTCCTGAGGGAAGTTTCGTCTTGAACATTCTATAAATAACCTCCCTTGCTCTACAGGGTTCAATTAGTACAAGCCAGTGAATCAGATTTTCAAATTGTCATTACTATTGTTATTTTTAATTTTCTATTTCTTGTGTCCACATGAATGGAATAAACTGTAAATTGAGTGTTATAGTATTATGGTTTGGTAAGATGCTGCAATGGCTTAGAATATAGCTCCAGTTGTTATGAGATAATAGCAGCTTTGCCTTGTTGTGACAGTTGCAATAAAATAAAATTGCCACAATATAAAATGTGGCAACCACCCCAAACTACTCCTAACAAAACAACCAATCAATGGTTCTCCCCAACTCTGTGAGAGTTTTAAATGCAAAAAATAAACCTGTCCTTGAACATGTATTCACATGGTATCATCTCAAATATCATATAGTCTCAATCAAGGGTCATATAATGTCCTCTGAACCTCCAAAACTGTGCATAAGAAAATGGACCTCACAGAGTTACCACATAATTTCTCTGTTATTCTGTCCTTTACAGATGGATTCTAAAAGGATGTATAAAGCCTTAGCATGTCGTTTCTTACTATGGATAATTGGGGATAGTTACTGGTATATCCCTCCTTTTTGCAGGGGTCAAATGGAAAATACACATTAATTCCCTGGGGGCATTAGTTGCTCCCTTCTAAAACTAGTGTGTAAAAGGAAACCAAGAGTATGTGAATAATGTAAATCTCAAAAACTTTCAATGATTTCCCATTTCCTACTGAGTACATCCAAACTTCTAAACTAAAGCCTTCTGCAATCTGGGTCCAATTCCCAGTTTACTATAGTAGTCAGAATGCAAAACTTTGTATCAAAAAGATCTGAATTAAAATCTTATATCACACATTTATTTGCTATGTGATGTTGAGCAAGCCACTTAACCTCTCTCAGTCTCAGTTTCTTTATCTGAAAAAAATATATAATAATACTAGCTACCTTATAAGATTCTTGTGAGGATTAAATAAGATTGTGTGCCAAGTACTTTAAAAATGCTAAATGATATAGAAATATTATAATATTATTATTGTTCTTGTTAATTCTATGTTCCTTCAACTTGTAAGAACACAGGATTATAGTCTTAGCAATGAAGCAATCTTTTAGGTGATTTAGATCCTTCCTAGTCTTCAAAGAGTAATATTAATTGATTTTAAACCCAAAGAGGCTTCTTGGAAGTGCTCATAAAAGACTTTAAAAAGTAAATAAGAGAGGTAGAAGAAAAAAAGTAAGCAAGGAAATGAGAGATGTATAAGAGAGTAAACAGCTTGGAAAAGGAAAAAAAATGTCTAAAAAAAAAAACAACTCCTTAAACAGCAGAATTAACCAAATGGAAAAAGAGATGCAAAAACTAACTTAAGAAAACCACATATTAAAAACTAGAACAGAACAAATGGAAGCAAATTACTTTGTGAGACAGCAAGAAGCCATCAAACAAACTAAAAAAAAAAAAAAAAAAAAAAAGGAAGAAAATTTGAAATACCTCATTGGAAAAATAGCCGACCTGGAAAATAGATTTAGAAGAGATAATTTAGAAATTATTGGCCTACTTGAAGGCTTTGACCAAAAAAAATAGCCTTCTACATTAAGGAAAATTGACCAATATTCTAGAAACAGAGAAGGAAATAATGATTGAAAGAATTAATAGATCACCTTTGGAAATAGATCCCACAAGGAAAACTCCAAGGAATATTGTTGCAAAACTTCAAAACTACAATCTCAAGGAAAAAATACTGTAAGCTGTCAGACAAAAACAATTCAAATATCAAAGAACGACAGTTAGGATTACCCAGGATCTGGCAGCTTCTACAGAAAAGTACAGAGGTCCTGGAATACCATATTTCAGAAGACAAAGGACCTAGGGTTACAGCCAAGTATTAACTTCCCAGCAAGATTCATCAGTATCTTTCAGAGGAAGAGATGGATCTTCAATGAAGTAAGAGACTTTCAATCATTTCTATTGAAAATAAAAAAAAGAACTAAACAGAAAATTTCATCTACAAACACAGTACTCAAGAGAAGCATACAAAGATAAACAGAGGGAAATATATGTTATTTAAAGGTTAAACTGTTTACATCCCTAGATGGGACAGACAGAGTGGGTGATCATATGGACTGAGAATATGGTTGTGATTGGACTCTGATGTGATGACATCAAAGAAAAAGACATTAAAATATGGGAAAAGATCTGTACTAGAAAAGGAGGAAAGGGGAGATATAATGACAAAATTAGTTTACATGAAGAAATGCAAAAGACATTGCAATTAAGGGGAAAGAAGGGAGGGAGATGAGTGTTGTCTGAAGCTTGATCTCATCTGTTTTGGCTCTAAGAGGGAATAACTTAATCATTCAGTTGAGTATGGAAATTTATCTAATCCTATAAAGAAGGAGGAGGAGAAAGAGGAAAAAAAAGGGAAAAACAAGATAGAAGAAAGGGCAGAAACTATAGAGAAATAGGTAAAAGAAGGTGGAAAAGGTGGTAGAAGACAAGGTAGTGGATGGATTGAGTTAAAAAACCACTAGTAAGAGATGGGGAAGGTGTGATAGGAGATAAAGGAATGAGTAAAAATTACTACTAAGGGGTTGGTGGAAAGAGAAAACAAAAATATAAACAGGGAGAAAATAGGATGGAGGGAAATACAGAGCTTATAATCATAACTGTGAATGTGAGTGGGAAAAATTCTCCTGTAAAACAGAAGCAAATAGCATAATGAATTAAAAAAAACAAAATTCTATAATATGTTGTTTACAATAAACACATTTGACACAAGGAGACCCATATAGAATGAAGGTAAAAGACTGAAAAAGAATTTTTTATGCTTCAGCTGAAGTTAAAAGAGCAGGGGCGTGGGAGAGAGAAAGAGAGAGAGAGAGAGAAAGAGAGAGAGAAAGAGAGAGAAAGAGAGAGAGAGGGGGAGAGGGAGAGAGAGAGAGAGAGAGAGAGAGAGAGAGAGAGAGAGAGAGAATCTGTTAATCTGTTGTCTCTTTCTCCTATTCCCCCCACCCCATTCCACTGGAGAAAAAAGAAAATAAAATGGAAAAAATGTTATGTTATATCAGTCAAGTAAAACAAATTCCTACCAATGGCAGCACACACAAAAAAAAAAATCTATCTTTCTCATTACTCACCCTAAATTCATCACCTGTCTATAATGGAAACCATGTTTCATCTTCAGTTCTAACTGACAAATTAAGTGACTTATCCGAGGTCACATAGACAGTAAGTGGCAGAGTCAAGATTCAAACAGTATCTCTCAAATTGTGTCTTCAAATTCCAAGTCCAGTGGTTTCCCCACTATCTGTTCTTTCACACTTTCTTGTCTTTGTTCATGATACTTATATGAAATCAAGAATATATTCCCCATATTTTCCCATGTCAATTCTCAGAGCCAGAAACAACATGCATCTGTAAATCTCAAAATATTTTCTTGTTCCTCTCCTATACCCCTATTTTCATTCTTCTTTTTCTGTATCTCTGTCTTACATCATGAACTAGATAGTAAATTTCTCACAAGTCTGCAAAAGCTTTTATTTTTTTATTTTTTTTTATTGTATATATCCTCAGTTCCAATTATTCTACCTTATCCACAGCAGGTGCTTCATACAAAATTCTTCTTACACCTAAAAATAATTAATCAAATTTTATTTAGTCATTAATTTCATATTGCCCTTCTGACCTAATTTTTTAGTTTTTGATCATTTTATTGACATATTTTTATCATCTATTTTTTACAGTATATAATTTATTTTATAAGAATAAAAAGAGGGAAAAAATGATTCAGCAAACTAGCTAACACATCAACCAAATCTGATTGGCCTAGGCCATGTTCCATTACTAGAGTCAATACCCTTTGCAAAGAAGCACCTTGTGACATCTCTTCTTTGAGGTTAAACTTGGGAGTTAAAATTTCACAACATTCAGTTCTAATTGTTTTGATGTTAGTTTTCTTTCCATTTACATTACTGAACTGACCTAACCTTTCCCTGGAGACTTCTTACTGACAACAAACCTTGCATGTTCAATATTCATCTCCTTTCCCATCTGTGCCAATGTTAGGGGGAACTTTTTAGACAATGACTGGAAGATGAGTGGATACCAAGTGAAATTGAAACAAAGCCCATTCTGCTCCAAAGATTGGGGAATTTTCTGCTAAATATATAGGAACTTCAGTCCTTACAACCTGATGGTAATATTGCAGAGGAATTAGGGAATGCTACTTTCTTTGGTGATTCACATCAATCCCTCTGAGTTAAGGATTAGTAATGAAAAAAAGAGCAATTATATGGGGGGGGAGAGAAAGGAAATAGGGAAGAAAAGTTTCATGTGTGAGACTAGAGGGGCCCCATTTCTCATCTATATTGAAAAGGTTCTCATTCCCTAACCACTCTGTCTATAAAATTCTGAAATGACATTTTTCTGCCATACTATTTTCTGGGTTTCTAAGATACTCATTTGTAATGTAAAAAATCTGTACCATTAAAATTAGAATTATTAAATAACCTGCATAAAAATATACAGCAATGCTCTTCTTAAAAGACATGTCCTCACAAGAAAAATTCCCATTGTATAGTTAGGTTTCAGTTTAATTTGCGGAGTAAGGGCTACAGCTCAAAGACATTCATTAGGGGTCCAGAAAAAATAAATACCATGCCTTATCTACAAAGTTCCCCTCCCCAACTCTGATCCCTTAACTCTCCAACTAGCCTTAATGTAAACCTTTCTTTCAACTGACCTTGGAAAAGCTTTTCTAATGGGGACAGTGGCATCTAGTGCAGGGCAAGAAAGCCCCTCAGACAAACAGAATTTAGTCCAGATGGGGTCAACTCTGTTTATAGACTTGCTGAAGTTTTTTGGTTGGTTAAAAAGCTGACAGGCTGTATTACAGCTAACATTCTCATATTGATTATACCATTTCAGAGTCTGGCCTCTCAGTGACAGGAGTGGCGTAATTAGTTTTTTCCTTGTTAAATATTTGTAAATCATTCGTACTTTTATGGGTTACATAACCTGGCTGTTACCCTTCAAATAATCTTCTTGTAACTTGTTTAAACAAGAAATATTTCCTGGAGAGCAGTGTCACTTCTGTCCTTCAGTGAGAATACAACATGAGGACTTCTCATGCTGTAGGAAGAAAAAAAAAAAAGGGAGGGGGGGGCATCAATGCTACAGTTACATAAAATAAATCTGTAATAGACTTTATCCAAAGGGACCCAAGAACATCCGTGGCTGCCTAATTGCTTGGCTAGCACTGCAGCTCCCTGGCAGCTGGAATGGGTAACAATATTTTTAAGAGCTACGGTGTTAAAGGCTGTCAACAGTCTCACAATTGTTACAAGTGCTGGTGATGAGCTCATAATGAAAAAAAATAAATAAATAAATAACACCACCTTTGTTTTTCATCACCCAACAAAATAAAAGATCATTTCTAACCCAAGCTTTCTATGAGGTGTGACTATAAATTAATGTGACTGATTTTTTTAAAAATAATTTTAAACACACATATCTGAACTTAAACATACATATAACTTTGTCCTTTTCACAATAGTTACTAGAATACAAGGGAGATGACTTCAGAGTCAGGGACACATGAGCAGATGCAAATCTTTGTTATTTAAGAGTGGTTTGGATTTTTAGAAGGAACACAAGATAGTATGAAGCCAAGAATGGTAAATGCTGCTAAAATGTTAGTAATTAATAAAAATTAATTTAAAATTGATAAAATTGGTAAATAATGATTAAGTTGGTTAGTGAAATTCTTGATCAAAATTACAGCATATAGGAAATGAAGTTTCTTCCCAGATTCTTAAAATGTCTTTGAAGTCATACCAAGAAAGAATCCCAAAAATGTTTGATGTAATAATAGCATGAGCATATGAAATCCCAATACGAACACTTTGAAAGACAGGTGTCATGTAAATGGATAATTTCTGATCTATTTGCTAAAAGAAAAAAAATTATCTGAGATTTGCCATTATGAAACCCATAATACTAACCTCCAAGCCCTCTCATCCAGTACACACAAATCCCTGTGGTTAACACTTCAATTCAAGACTCTTCCTTTTTGCCCTCCTTCTATATTGTGATATATAGGATTCAAATAATCCTAGAACTTCAGTGTTGAAAGGAATCTTAGAGATCAACTCATTTATTTTAATAGTGTAGAAACTGAGGGCCAGAAAAGTTAAATGAATGATCTGGTTAAGGTCATTGAGACAATTAGCTACTGAACGGGCAATAGAATATAGCTAGTTTAATGCTCTCCAGCAGTTTCCTCAGGAAGAGAAAAAGGAAATTAATAAAATATTTCCTCCCTCAGTTTCCTTCAGGATTACATTCAAATAGAGATATACATATATGTGTCCGTACATATACATATATATATATATATATATATAAATATATGTACATAAATATATGCGCATATATATTCATATATGTATACATGCATGTGTACATATATACTATTATAGATAAAATAATTATGTTTATATCACAGATATTATGTTTTATTAGGATTTCTGCAAATAACTGAAACATAAAATTTTATTCTATTCTATTATAATGTATGAATGAGAAATTAAAATATTTTTTTCCAAGGTAGCATCTTCTCATACTAAAGGGAAAAAGAAAAGAGGATTAGAGACTAGCAAGGGGCATTCCCATTCTTTTGTTATATGCTATTCAGAAAATCAACAATAGTTAATATGCTTGCAGTAAGAGAAATCTAAGACAGTTTTCATCATTGTTTTTATGAATTAACATATCCTAAATACATATATAAACTATATATGTACACACACATATACATATTACATATAAATATATATATAAAACAATCACAAAGAAAATCTTTTGCATCTATATATTCATGTCATAAATATGCTCTCTTTACTGATTCAAATGGACCACAAGCCATCAAAAAGAAGTCAGTTAAGAGAACATGCTTGCTGAAGTTAATTATACAAAATTCCACAAAACATTATATAGAGTAAACCTATTGCTTCTGTCCTCTTAATGTTACAGGTTTCCCTGCAGAAATGTTCATTCCAATCTCTCCCCATATGGCAATCAAGACCTCTTGAAAATAAAGACTAATGGGACCAAAGCCAATTAAGTGTTTAATCCTCTGAGCTAGAGAGTTCAATGCTGTAGAAATTCTAGTCTTTGGATGGAATAATTGGGCAAGACATGAATGAAAAATGTGAATAAATTTGAGAGCCATTGGGTACAGTGAGGCAGGATTTTTCAAGTACAAAAGAGGAAATAATGGTTTTATATTGAAGACTTTCTGAGCATTATACATTTTGCTCTTCACTGATTACTAGAGTTCTCTGGATTCCCATTGTATGTCATCAACTTGAAGTATGTTCCCACTTTCCTCCTCTGAAATAACAATAAGGCTTTAAATAGCAGAAAAGATTTGTGAATATATAAACTCCTTTAGATCAAGGACGATATCTTATTTATCTTTTTATTTTCTACCAGTTTTTAATACAATCCATTGAAATTCACATCAATGAACTAATTTTAAATATTATTAAATGTTTGCTAAATAAGTTAATGTATAAATGAGTGAATGAACCTATATTCAATGTGACATAGTAGAATATATACTAGAAATATTATTGGTAAATATTAAATATTACTTAACATTAAAATTATTAATATTAATATACTAAGAGCTATTAAGCATTTGCTACATGATTATGTGAATGAAGGACTGAACACTTATGTAGCATAGTGTAGTGAAATGAGTACTAGGTTTATAGTCATCATTATTATCATATCACAACTCAAATATAAATGGTGATTTATAGTTATAATATTCTAATGTCTTTCACCTCACTTAAGCTTCACAAAACCCTATGAGTTAGGAATTACATATATGACTATCCTCATTTAACAAATGAAGAAATTGAGGAGTAATGAGAAAAATGAGTTGCGCCCTTGGGGCAAGAAGTTGTGAAAACAAATCTGCAACCTAGAACTTTTGAAACAAAGTTCTTTGTTCTTGCAGTATATCATGCCATCTCTCCTACCTATTAAGAGAGTAATTGAATAAAAGATATACTACATAAATCATGGAGAATGGCTTCTAACAACCCAGCAGGCCAGAATATTATTAGAAAACAAGAGGATCAGCTAGATTTGTCTTTTATAGATCCTGAAGAACTAGGAAACTTTTGAAGCAAAAACTTTAATCTAAATATAGGTTTGAGAAGCAAAGTAGCCAGAAGCAACAAAGGCTGGCAGTCAATGATCAGATTTTACATGCATTCCCTCTTACATGGATTTATTATGCTTTTCAGTGCATACAGCAATCCTCACCAGCAGTATTATCTACTGATAACTAAGAAAGTAGATCTATAGGTTAGTGCACATATATACAAACATGCATATATGTATGTATTGTATATTTACATATGTTCATAAGTGTAATGTAAACACTTCTTGCATATCTTAGTCTATTTTTAATAAATGTACTATAAAAATGATAAATTCAAGAATTCTGCTTAAATGCAATTCATTGATTTTTAAAGTTTTTTTGTAATTTTTCCAAAACTGCTAAGTGTGAAGAATCAAGTCATTTACATTTTGACATGATTACATATTCAGGTTTTCAAATTAGTTGGCTGAAAATGTATATATATATATATACATATTCACACATATATGTATATATACACATGCATATTTGTATGCATGATATGTGTGCATATATATATGCATGCATGTATGTATATATACACAGATGGATAGATAAACAGATATAGACATATAACCGGTATGGTTAAGGGAGAAGGACAAAACCATATATTTGATTTAGAGAAAGAAAAATTAATCTGATCTATCATGGCTTAAGGGGAAAGACCTGCAGTCCATTTCCTATACACATTAACCACTTTTTTTAATGAAGATATGACATCACAGTCTCTCTGTTGAAGGAAGGAGGTATATATTGAGAAACAATTCCTCTTTTTCATCCAATAACCTCCTTCAGTGACTGCTTTCAAAAATGACGTTTCAACTGGAATCCAATTCACTAACTTGACTACATTTCTATTTTGTATGCTTTCATTTTCTCTCCCTTTTCTATATGTAAATGTATACATGTGATATATGTTCCAAATGACTAAATTATATCCAACCTATTGGTTTTCTTATGATGCTACAGGGGATCCCACTATGTTATTATATATTCAATATTTTCCCAGGGTTCAGCAAATGAATATCAAAGAGTAAAATGATTTTAACAATATACACTAAGAATTCATATGTCATTAATTTAAATTCAATCAGCATTTTAAACTTGAAAAGGGTAGTGAAGTGTTTTATGTAGTGTTTGCATTTTGTGAGTCCAAAGAACTGATGATTTTTTTAGAGCTGTTTTGTCCCCTTCTGCTGTCAGGCCTTCAAAGATTTATCCTTGTTCCCCATGCTATACTCCTGGTTTCATAGGGCACAGAAAGGATGGCACCAATTTGTTTACCCATGAATGCTTTTTTGAGAGGAGAGAGGCCCCTCGATACTTTACATTTCTTTCCCCTCTGGACAGAAAGTGGGAAAAAGAAAGTCCTTTGTATTTTGTATTGTTTATACTGAGCTTTCTGACCAGCTGCTTGCAAAGATTCTTTTGCTTCCTTCTGAACAGAAAACCTGAAAGATGAGCATGTCTCCTAATTCTCACTCATTATTTGCCCAGACAAATCTTCTGATTATCTAAGAGACTCCTAATGGAAAAGACACAGGCCTTTTCATTCAGTTGACTGGTGAATTCATTCAGACAATTGGAGGCCCAGGACAGATTTAGCTCATGTCTCCTCTTGGTAAATTAAGGCTAGTTCTCTGGGCTAGTCCAAAGTTCCTTTCTTTTGGATCTCCTGAGAAATACCATGAATTTCACATTTTTAGCTTATAGGAAAGGGAATTTGGGGTCATCATATTAAGTCTACTGAAATTGCTGTAGTGACTTTCTAAATTGTTTTCTTATATAGCAGGGAACTTTCTGTTTGAGCATCATTAAGACCACAAATCAACTTTGTAGGATTAGATTAGTCCCATGTCAGATTTATTCATGTAGTTGAAACTGAGTCAGGTTCAATATAATATGGGTTTAGAATTCAGAGAAGTAGAAACAAATGAGCAAAATCAAAATATATCATATATGTAACTATGTTTTATAAATAAAAACAGACATACTAATATAATATATGTGTAAATATTCATGTGTATATATGTATATATATATATATATATATATATATATATATCCATATAGGTAATAATCAGAATCTGAATTTGACTTCTAACCCTGCTGCTTTTTAACTGGACATTTGGGTCAGTCACTTAACCTCTGTCAGACTCATTTTTCTCTCCTTTAACATGCAAATGTTGATTAGATTAACTCTATGGTCTCTTCTTGCTCTAAATCTTATGGAAGAAATGAACTTGAAACCAAAAATCCAAATTTTCATCCATCTCCAGTCTCATACTTCCTGTCTACCTCTACATAGCCTTTCAGCTATTGCTGCCACATATGTGAAATGATATCAGTTGAAATGAGCTATCATAGAGAGACAATGGGGGAAATCATCAAAGATGGTGAAAAAATGAAAAAAAAAGAAAGTTTAACAAAAATCAAGTAAGCCAAGGGCTAGGAGAAGACAAAGAGGAGAAGAGACCTGAAGGAAGATTAATGTTGACATACAAAGAAGAGGAAAATTAATGTCATTGGCAAGGCTGTCCTGAGGTAGAATTGTCAGTCTGCAAAGTTTGTTTCTGGAACCCCTACCTCTCCTTTCTGCACCCTTTTTCCACCGGCTTCCCTCAGGCACCTAGTTCTCTCAGACTGCCTGTCAGAACACTGATCTAGTAAACTCATTCACATGGAGCTGTTAGTGACATAATATATTATCCCTTGGAAGATTCATTTTAAAATAAAACAGAAAGAGGGGAAGGATAAATATTCACTTTTATACTCTGTCTACAGGTTTACAAATAATTTTGCCAAAGGAATGACTATCTAATAGTAAATGCCTTGAAAAGAGAAGGTAATTGATAAATGTTTGTCAAATTGAATTAACAATTCAATTGCCCGGTGGCAGCAGGGTGGGGATCACTCTTTTGGTCAGAGGACTTATGTGAAGCACTTCAACTCTTGAATTAGCCAGGTAGAGTACCCACATTGATGAGATCATAAATCACCAAAAGTTTGAAGTTTGTCCTAGATTAAAAAGTAGGTAGCCCCAGGCCCAGGAGATATAACAAAAAGCAAAACAAGCCCTGCCCACAAAGAGCATACATTTACTGGCACTATCCTCCCCTATGTCTCTCCCCCAGAGACAGTTATTTTTTACCTTATATACAATTTCTGATCATTTTGAAAAGGTCTAAGCTGAATCTTTTCTAAAAGAAAAGATGATTTCTCCTTTCTTTCATAAAAGACAGGAAGCTACAAGCTTGATATTTGTGGTAGTAAGGTTTGGGGATATTTTTGTTTGTTTGTTTGTTTTCTTTTTTTTTCTGAAAGAAAATTGGAATTCAGCCACTATGAATCTCAACAACTCCACTCTCTTCTCCTGTCCTCCATGTATTGTATTTCAATAAAATCTTAATAAACAGAATATTAAAGATTTGAGAAATTATACAAAATATTAAATTTCTAACCCTACCATTTATTTTATTTTTTATGAGATATCAGGACCAGTTTAATAAGTATAATAAACATAAACCCTGGCATTTATAACACTATTCACCAGATTAATAACAGATAATATTTTCTAAAAGTGCCATTTTAATAGGAATAAATGGATGAATAGATATTTCTTATACTTACTCTACCAAGACTGCAGGAACCCAATCCTTGAAAGAAAATTAAGAGCCAAAAATCAATATTTTTCCCATTAATTTCATATTCACAGAAAGCATATTACTAGTACAAGAAAGTAAAGATGTGCTTGTATTGGAACATCCAATGTTGTGCCTTCTATATTTTAAAAATATTCATACTTCTTTAGTCTAAATGACCCCAGTGCCCTCAGATTACTACTACAGATTTCTTTACAATAATTGACCACTCAAAATGCAACTGAGAATACAGCTGAAGATTACTATTAGGAAATTCCTTTAAGATCAAGAGAGGAAATAGATAATTTTGTTATATTCTAAATATGCCTGATCAATTAATTTATGCCTTTACTGCTATTATCTCCTCTTCACTATTTCCAAAGCTAACAAAGACATTAAGAAGGAAGAAGGAATGGGGGGGAAATGCTAAAATACTCAATCTTCTTTAAACTTCAGAGAAACTGAGGAAGGAACCCACATAATTTTGAGTGGCTCAGAATTTTCTGAGGAGTTTTAAGGCTTATGAAGTATATAGATTCCCCACATCTCATCAAACTTCAGAGTGCTAAATGTTCAAAAATCACCCTCATTTGTTTTTTTTTATCCTTTCAGTAAACATGGATCAATTATTCATTGTATTCAGAATAATATTTTAAGCAACAGGAAATTATAGATTAGGAAGTATATAATTTCTGCTCTCATGTAACATATAGTTGTATAAAAAAGACTAAAAGGAAAATCACTATTATATAATATTACAACATGTTAAGAATCACAAATTGTCATGGGGAACTTGCACTGAGATAATCAGAATTTCTCTGCAACTTATACTCTTAGAAATTTGCCTGAAACATTTGAGAGATTAAGTGATTTGTGGAGAGTCACAAGCTGGGAGTGTCCAAAGGCATGATTTGAGAACAGGATGATGTAAAAAAAGGGAAAGGGACTGACATGTACAAAAATATTTATAGCAGCTCTTTTTGTGATAACGAAGAATTGGAAAGTGAGGGAATGCTCATCATTTGGGGAATGGCTGAACAAGCTGTGGGATATGAATGTGTAGAGGGCTGAAACTACTGAATCGATGCACTGAGGTCAGGACTGCTGAGCACTTGAGGCTAACTACTGATTGGACAAATACTCTATGGGCATATGCTTGGAAAACGGTCCTTTCCACTATCCGTACTGGCTCAATGATTGGTGTATAGAGGATTGTAGGAGGGACTAGGGGGTGGAGTAAGACAAACAAGGGACACACTCTCAGAGGTAGAGGAGGGAGAAGGCGCTTGTGGAGATTCTCTTCCATTCCCTTCATTTCTACCCCTAAAGATGAAGAATAAAGATGGACTTTTGCTTATCCTGACTCCGGTTGATTCTGGGGTGTCCTGAGTGCTAGTGCGGTCGTTACATGAATGTAATGAAATACTATTGAGCTGTAAGAAATGATGAGTGATTGGATTTCAGAAAAAATGTGGAAAGACTTATATGAACTGATGCTGAGTGAGGTGAATAGAATCAGGAGAACATTGTACATATTAACATCAACATTGTGTGATGATCAATTATGACAGACTTCTTTATCTTTTCTCAGCAATAAAATGATTCAAGACAATTCCAAAAGATTCATGGTGGAAAATGCTATCCATATCCAGAGAAAGAATTATGGAGTCTGAAGTCAAATCAAAGCATATTATTTTCATTTTTTTTTGTTATTTAGGGTTTTTCCTTTTTGTGCTTATTCTTCTTTCACAATATGAGTAATGTCAAAATATATTTAATATGATTGTATATATGGAACATATCAGATTGCTGGCTCTCTGGAGGAGGGGAGAGAGAAGGAAGGAAGGAACAGAATTTGAAACTCAAAACATTATAAAATGAATGTTGAGAATTCTTTACATGAATTGTGAGGAAAATACTACTATATGGAAAAGATAAAATCAAAAAATTAAACAATAGGATGATAATGAAGATGACAATGATGACTATAACAACAACAATAATGATGATGATAAGAACTGACTTTTATATAGTCTTTAAAGTTTACAAAATACTATGCATATCTTGTCTCATTTCATTTTCTAATAGCAAGGCCAGATTTTTTAATCATAAGGGCTATAGAGGGGCAAATCAAAGTGTTATGAGAAATCAGAGAAAAGGATCATGTCATAGGAGGGAGGAGAGACAGACAGACAGACAGACAGGGACAGAGAGAGAGAGAGAGAGAGAGAGAGAGAGACTGATTTAAGTTTTCATGGAAGGAGTGGCATTTGAATGGGGTTTGAAAGAATGGGTAGAAATTCAATTGGTAAACATGGAATATTTAGCTAAGAGAAGGAAAACCCAGTGGGACTTTGACAGCTGTCTTCAAAACAAAGAATAGAAGCAATAAATAGAAGAATCAAAGAAGCACATTTAGACTTAATCTCAGGAAAAGCTTCCTAAAATTAGAGCTAACCAATAATTGGATGGGATACCTCAAAGAGGTTCTGGACAATCATTTGATAGAGGTCTTCCAGCAGGGACTGGAAGATCACTTGTCTATTAGGTTATATTGAGTATTTCCTTTGTTTGGGAGTTGGACTAGATAGCTGCTGAATTTCCTTCCAAATCTGAAATTATGTTATTCTGTGATTCTATAAGAATGAAGGACAGATAATCTGGGAATTTAAAACAATGTGAGCAGCAGGGGATAGTACATATTTGTGGAAAAGAGTAGTTCTGTTTTGCTAAAGTAAAAAGTGATTGGAAGGGAGTAATGAGACAAGGTTGGCAAGTTAAGGTGATGTTCTATTGTAGCATGCGTGAAAGGAACTCAGGAGGCAATGAGGAGCCAATGAGGAGCCTTTTAAGAAGAGAAAGGCTAGCTGTGTGACCCTGGGCAAGTCATTTAACCCCAACTGCCTCAGCAAAAAAGACAGAGAAAGAGAGAGAGAGAGAGAGAGAGAGAGAGAGAGAGAGAGAGAGAGAGAGGACTAGACCAAATTTCTGCACAAGAAAAATTAATCTAAGAAAAAGTTTATAATTGAAATGACCAGCAAGTAAATGTCAGATAAGTTAGGGAAATATTATAATGTTCTAGACAAGTAGAAATCAATACCTAGACTAATATGACAGCAGTAGAAATAGAGAAAAGGGTAAACGTGCAGGAAATATGGAGGAAGTAAAATATATAGGAATTGATAATTAATTGGATAATAAATGAGGGAGGAATACTGGGTAAATGGCAAAGCATTAGGCCCTATCAAAGCTTTGATGTGTTGAATCAGTTTGCTTTATTAAAGAAAATATTTAGTTAACTAGGTGCTAAGGTGGATTTTCTAAATGCTTTTGTGGCGAGTTCTTCTCAGGCCCTCAGTTTCCCCATCTAAAAACCTGAAAAAGAAAACAATGCCCATCTATACAAGAATGGAGGAAAACAAACAACCACTAACCAAACATTTCTATCTCAGATTCTACAAATAATATGTTAGACTTGCTATGATGTTATCAATAGGATCTCATATCATAGCATTATGTTTACAAGTGAGACTCTCTTAATAATAGAAGTCCTTTGGAAGTTCCCAAAGAGTATGTGTGGATATGTCTGTTTTTCTACTCAAAAAAAGTAGCCATTCACAGTCAGTCTAAAACAATATCAATGTGGATAAAGAATCTCTCTCTCTAATGTTGCATTCTGGGTGCAGCTCTTATCTAGGCCTCTGTGGGTTCCACTTTCTCAGGCAGCCACCTACCTCTCAAGTCCACTATTCAACCAGTCAAGGGTAAACTGAGCCACTTTAGAAAACTGAAACTATCCATCATGGAAGAGGCCCAAGAATATTTGGAGGTGGACCCTTTAGAATTTTCATTTTGTGGAAAACTCTAAAGTCTGCCTGTTGGAAACAGTGGACATTCCACATATCACAATCCTAGTGAGATCCTCTGGCTTTGGATGCAGTCACCACCCTCTGATAACCAAAGGGGTCTCTACTCATTTTGAGCAATGATCACCCTTCAGATATTCAGCCACAGTTAATAAATGACAGAAGTAACATTTCTCTAGGGTCATAACTCACCAGTTGTCAGATGGAATATAAAAGAATGCTAGCTCTAATTTAAAATTATCCAATCCAATTAATCCATCCAGTCCAATCAAAAAGGAGTGGGTAAGTACCTACTATGTGTCAGATACTTTGTTAGGTTATTGGAATACAAAGAAATTTTTGCTTTTAAGGAGCTAAAAAAAATCTTCAGGAAACTGACATACATATAAAGATTAGTATAAATTAATCAAATATCCACCAATAATCATGGATGTACATGGATTGTACAATGCATTTTTGCCATTTTGGGACATTTACAACCCTTATCAAGTTCTTTTGAACTTACAATCCTTATCAAGTTAATTTACAACCCTTATCAAGATCACCAAAGTGAATATTCCCTAATCAAATGGACTATTAACAAAGTATAGTAGATGCTCTTTGAAGATGCTATCATAAGGACAAATATGTAGGCAAATCAAAGCTCCTGAGAATCCTCAATTGGCTTAACTGAGGATATAGAATTGCCTCTGACTTTTTTGAATTGATCTTTTGAGTCACCTGAAGCAGAGTTCTTTCCCTATCTGTTGTATTTAGAAATCTTCTGGCAGTATTCCTGATTAAACAATAGTGATAAGACCCCTTGTTCCTCTGCCATTTTCCCTCCCTAAGGCTTATGGCAGATGCAGTGATAAAGGGAAGTTCTAGTACACCTGGTTTAGGCCTTCATACTAGCTAAACCTGAGGTGCACATCTGTACTGAATATGAGCCTTGTGATCTTCAATGAGAACAACAGGGAGTAACTGGCAAGGAGCACAGGTAAACAAATGTAGTGTGAATATATATATACATATGATGATATGTGTATATACATATATATATATGATATTGCTCAAAGTCTGCAGCAAGATATTAAGAAAATATGAGCTCTAGAAATCCATAGACCATAATTTCCCAGTTCTTTCTAGTAGAACCTGAAACACCACTTTTTAAAAATATTTAGGTTAATCATGCGCCTATGATTAAACCATACTATTCCTGGCTTTTCAGTTCAAACAATATATAAATCATATCATTTTTTCTATTTTCTGCACACATCTAACACTATGAGTTTATACAGACATGCAATAAATGTATATACAAAGTGGACATTGGACCGTGTATCCCTGTAATATTTTCCCACAAAGCAGGCATCAACTCATCAGTACTTCTATTAGATTTTGTTGCTGATATCTAATTGTATTTTGGTCATGTTCAACTCCTCATGATCATATTTGAGGTTTTCATGGCAAAGATATTCAAGTTTTCTCTAGCTCATTTACAAATGAGGAAACTGAGGAAAATGAGTAAATTGATTTGCTCAAGGTCACACAGTTAGTAAATATCTGAGACCAGATTTGAACTCCAGAAGATGAGTTTTCCTGACTCTGGGCCTAGTGTTGTATGCATTGTGCAACATACTTGCTCTCTCATCAGTTTTAAGATGCTACTATTTTTCCTTAATTCCCCAGAGTTCCCTACTTTCCTTCCAAGGCTGCTAATGGTTAAGGGACTAGAATTCTAGGTTAGATTTCCTGAGTCCAAATATCACTTTAGTAGGATGACCATAGACATTTTGTCTCTGTTTCCTCAACTCTAGAAAGGGAAGCAGGTATTGTTAAGAGTCATATGAAAAAAATATTTGTAACAGTGCTTATATACAATAGTCATGATATAAATATTTATTCCCCTTCTTTATTTCTTGTAGAGGATAATTTAGGGTTGTCTCCATATCACCCTTTATATTACACATCAACCTATCATATTTAGGAATTTTTTTGTGAAAGCAATACATTAAAGGGGGTGAGACAAGAGAGTTTATAGCATATGATAACAGAATAAAATGGAATTAGTAGATAATTTATAAAGATTTTTATAGTTTAATTGAGTCTACCAAGTGAAGGAGCATAGGTATGTATATATGTATACATTTATATAAGTCTTGTTAAATTTAAGATATCTACTGAATATTCAATTCAAGAAGTCTGAAAGACAGTTGGAGATAAGATACTGAAAAGACTAAGACAAGATAGGTAAATTTAAGAATCATCAGCATAGGGATGGTAATTAAATCCATGGGAGCTGATGAAATCATCAAATGAAGTAGTATAGAGGGAGAAATAAAGAAGACCCAGAACAGAGTAATGTGGAACACCTATGGTTTATAAATTTGATTGGGAAGAGTTACAAAAAGAATGAGAAAGAATGGGAAGGTATCTATTGTGAACCATCTTTTAAGAAATTAGGATAGAAGAAATATAAAATGCTATCTGGAATAGAAGGATCGGCGGGAAGTAAAGATGTGAAAGATACATGCATCTTTATAGGCAATAAGGAATGAGTCAGTAAACAAATAGAGTTAAGATAACTGATGCCACAGGAAATGACAGAAAGGGTAATATATTAAAGAGGAATGGATTGGACGGGATCATTTTTATGCATAAAGGGTTTGCTTTGGGAAGGAGTAAAACACATCTTCATGTGAAATGGGGTGAAGAAGAAAGTTGAATGAGTGATATGAGTTAAGGGAGAAGAGAATATTCATGGTAAATAACCTCAAAAAATATTTTTAAAGCGGCAGAGCCAAGATGGTAGAGTAATGGCAGAAATTTGCCCAACCTTTCCCCCAAACTGCTCCAAATTTCTTTAAATAATGATTCTAAACAAATTTTAGAGCATCAGAAAACCCAAAAAGATGGAGCAGGACATTTCCCAACAGAAGGCAAGGGGAATCCAGCATGCAATACCAGTACAAGCCATGCCTACACAGTCTCAGATCCATATCTGGCCCCAGCCCGGATTTCAGTACCATTTGCTTCCAGACCTCTCAGCTCAGGGATGCCAAAGCAGACTTGGAAGGTCAGCAAAAAAGGTCTGTGAAGCCAGTATGGGAGCCCAGCACATAATCTCAATGCCGGCCTGGTCAGTATACCCACCCAAGACAGCACACCAGATCTTATAGCAACAATGGGGAGGGGATACTTTTAACAACTCCAGAGCAGAAAATAATGCTTTTGGTCAGGTTCCTAGAAGGAGCTCTGAAAGCAGTTGCATAAAACCCTTGAAATTTGGAACAATGCATCCTCCACTATGGAAACAGAGCCCTACTTCAAGAAAGAGTTAAAAGTCTAGTAATAAACTGAAAATGAGCAGAAAACCAAAAATATTTCTTATTGTTGAAAGTTATTATGGTGACAAGGAAGATCAAAACACAAACTCAGAAGATGGTAACAAAGTCAAAGCTCCTACATCCAAAGCCTCCAAGAAAAATAAGAATTAGGCTCAGGCCACAGAAAAGTTCAAAAGGAGTTTTGATAATTAATATGAGAGATAGAGGGAAAATTAGGAAAATAATTGAGAGTTGTGCAAAAGAAAATGCAAAAAGCTAATGAGGAGAATGCCTTAAAAAGCAAAATTGGTCAATTGGTAAAGGAGTTACAAAAACTCATTGAGAAAAATAATTCTTTAAAAAATAGAATTAAACAAATGGAAGCTAATGATTTTAAAAGAAATCAAGATACAATAAAGCAAAACTGAAAAAAATGAAAAAAATAGAAGAAAATGTAAAGTATCTCATTGGAAAAACAACTGACTTGGAAACTATATCGATGAGCGATAATTTAAAGATTACTGGTCTACCTGAAAGTCGTAATTAAAAAAAAAAATGCCTGGACATCATCTTTCAAGAAATTTTCAAGGAAAACTGTGATATTCTAGAACCAGACAGTAAAATAGAAATTGAAAGAATCTATTGGTCACTTCCTGAAAGAGCTCCCCAAATGAAAATTTCCAGGAATAATATAGCCAAATTTCAGAACTCCCAGGTCAAGGAGAATATTTGCAAGCACACAGAAAGAAACAATTCAAGCATAATGGTGTAGCCACAGTCAGGATAAGACAAGATTTAGCAACTTCTACATTAAAGGGTAGGAGTGCTTGGAATATAATATTCTGGAGAAAAATGGATCTAAGATTATAACCAAGAATCACCTATCCAGCCTGACTCAATATAATCCTTCAGACCAGCTTCAGAAAAGCTGGTCATTCAGTGAAATAGAGGATTTTCAAACATTTGTGATGAAAAGACCAGAGCTGAATGAAAAATTTGATTTTCAAATATAGAAATCTGGAGAAGAATAAAGAAGTAATCAGAAAAGTGATATCACAAGGTGTTATATCATAAGTGATAATCATATAATAATGTTTATCTCTTCCTACATGGGAGAATGATACTTATAATTCACTAGAACTTTCTCATTATTATGACACTTAGTAAGTATATAGAGACAGAAAATATGAAATGACAACATCTTTTTTAAAAAAAATAATGAAATTAAGGGATAAGAGAAGAATGTACCTTTGTGAATTTTATGTATTTAAAAAATACTCCTGGCAATTCTCTTCTCAGGACAAAAAAAAATGGAAATCAAGGGGATTCCATAAATTGGTGAATGGATCAAGAAACTGTGGTGTGTGTTTGTGATAGAATATTATTGTTTGATGGGAAATGATGATTTTCCCCACAACTTGACTTTTATGGAAATGTTTTGTATAATTTCACAAGTGTTTTGTTTTTAATTGTGGGCAAGGATAAGGGGGAGAACCTAGAATTTAAAAAAAAATTAAATCAAATGTAAAAAAAAAAGTTTCAAATATAACTGGAGAAAATATTAAATAAATAAATTAAAAATGTTTTAAATACGAGAGGCATTTGTCATTAGGAAGGTCAGGGAAAGAGAATCCATGGGAGGATTGACAACAGATATAAAGGCCCATTTGTGGCTGAGATGGGGTAAGAAGAGTAGATCATGAAATGTGAAAAGTTTGAGGACCTAAGTAATTAGAGTGTTTCCAGCAAAGTTACTATGCATATTGAAGAATCCTATAGTAATTGGGAAGGAGAAAAAAATTATGAACCAGGTTTTGTATTCATTGATGAAGAAAGAGACTAACTTGGATTTGTAGTCAACACTTACCAGAAATTTGATTAGGTGGTTAAATGTAGATTGTGAGAACCTCAAAGTAGATATTATTGAGTAATGGAAGTAGGGAAAAAGTCTGGAAGTAGTAATGGGGAGCAAGGAGTATTCCAACTCCCCATTTTGACTAGTCTTCACCAAGAAGAATGAGTGAAAATGTGCCCAGTACTGGAAAGGATGGCTAGGGAGACATTATCATCTGTGGGGAGTCAGGTCACAGTGACTGTTAGCAGATGGAAGAAGTGGGAGAGCAAAACTTTTAGGATGAAAGTAAGCTTATTACCTATGAAATGAACATTCTAATGGGCAAAATTGAAAGGATACATTGTGTTTTTGAAATTTGAGCGGGGGTGGGGGTGAAGATAATCATCTTTATCTCAAATATAATTAGAGCTCAGCTGTCAATAATAACAAGAATGAATAATATTAATGTTGTTGACTGACCATAAATAAAATATTTCTCAAATAATATATATATATATATATATATATCCTGTTTATTCAGTATCTCAAATAAATGGCAATGTAGAGATGCTAGAAGTAGCAAAAGTTGAGTTTCATTCATATTTTGCTCACATATCTGTTCTTTTTCTTTGTAGAAAATTATAGAAACATCATCATCATCATCATATTTACTTAACATTTAAGTTTTACAAAACACTTTACAAATATTATTTCACTTTATCCTCACAAAACACTGGGAAACAGATGTTATTGTTGAATCTATTATACTGATGAAGAAACTGAGGTAGGCAGAAGTTAAAGGATTTGGAATCACACAGTCAGTAAATGTCTGAAACTAGATTTTTAGCCAACCATCCCTGGCTCCCTGTCCAGTGCTATATCCCTGGTGCCACCTAGATATTTCTGCATACCACAACCCAGAAAAATCAATAGATAGTGATTTCATATATATATATATATGCTTAATTGTACTAAAACTGATTGTTCTGTAAATATATGTAAGTAAAAATACTGCTGAGCACTTCTTTCAAATTTGCTCTGAAATCCAAAATACCTAAACTAATTTAATACATTTTATTAGCTTTATTAAAATGAGCTTTGTAACTTAAAAAAAATAAAACAACCTTGCACATGATACTTTCATCAGAGTAAAATTAATATTGCAGATACAATGAAATTCTGAAGTGGGTTAAATAATGAAAATTTCAATACATCCCTTAAGTGCTGCCAAAATAATCAGGAAGTGACTTTTCCTCCTGGCAGTCAGGTTTTTCTTCTGTCTGCAAACAGAACAAAATTCAGGACATTTCACTACTGGAGAATCTCTAATGAGTGGGTAGTAAAATACCCACCTTTCTGACTGCCACTGGATATCAAAAAATTACTCACTTCTGACTCAGTAATTACCCACCAAAAATTTAGATCAAGTGGTCGGCACGTCACACAAATTAGTACCTGACAAGGAGTGTTTTTGGCAAGGTTGGCAGCTGAGAAACAGGAAGTGAGTTGCAAAACATTATTAAAAACTTGAAAATAACAGCCTTAGAGGTATGTGATCTACCATTCAAATACACAAAAACTACTAGTATGGGGGGAAAATCCCCAGCACCCGGACAAATGGAAGAAGCCAAGAAAGATGAGAGAAGAAAGAAAAGGAGAAGAAATCTCACTCTATCTCTGTTCATTTTTTTACCCCCCTAATCAATTCTTGGTATATGCATGACTCACCAATAAGCCATCAAAATTACTTGTATAAATGAGCCCAGATCTCTTAAAATATTTTGAGGTGGCTTGTTTAGTTTGCTCAGCAGGCCACAATTGTACTTTGTCCAATCTCTTGCCAAGTCTTGGGCAGAAAAGTCAGTTGACTTCCTGAGCTATATAATAGAAGCTTTTAAGTCCAAAAATCTGATTCATTCCTTTGCCTTGAGAAATGATTCACCCTGCCTGCCCTACCTGCAGGACTGTGGGCTCACAAAAGAGCCTGACCAGTCCTCTTTATTTAATTCACCTATTTCTCCTTTAAATTAAGAGACTTTGAATAAAACAAATCTCTGTGATGGGCTAGCTATTTAAACCTAGAAAACATTTGAAAAATAGGAAATAGTTCTGTCTAATAAGAAAATGATTTCTCAAGAACCTAAAGACTTTGATTTTAAGTTAACCCATTTGAATTCCTGGAATTCATAAGTTTAGGCTCTTCATGGTTTTGTTGGTTAACAAACATATTGGTTTGTTTTACATTAGCACTTTGTTTTATGTGTTTTAAGACTGAGATTTCACAGCTCAGTTTCTAAGAAACTCCTTCTTACCTACAGCTTTTTTGAATTTCCTCTTTGTTCTCCTCCTAAATTTGCCAAATATATGATTAAAAGTTCATGGATGAAATCTCTACCTTATGATACAAATTCCTCAAGGAAAGTTTTTTTTTAAATTTTTTTCTTTATAGATACGATCTTCTGCAAGAAGTATTTCCCCATGCCTTCTAAGTCTAGAGCCTTTTCTCCAGTTGTTGTTTTCAATCTATCTTGCATATATCTTATTTGTACACATTCTTCTTGAGTCATTTTTCAGTTGTGTCTAACTTTCCATGCTTCCATTTGGGGATTTTTTGGCAAAAATACTGGAATAGTTTCTTTCTCTCATTCATTTTACATATGAGGTAAACTGGGTTAAATGACTTTCTTGGAGTCATACAGCTAATAAGCATCTGAGACCAGATTTTAACTCAGAAAAACTCTTAGCTCAGCCCTCTATTCAATGTACTGACTGCTATTTGTACATAGTTGTTTGCATAGTTCTTCCTGAGAGCAGGAACTGTTTTGTGTTGTTTTGTTTTTCTTTCTTTGCATGTGTGTTATAATATTTATAGAATGTTTTTCAAACTGTAATGTTACTATATACACAGTAGTGCCTAAGGTCACACATGTACTAGTTTATGAGGTAGCTAGATGATTCACTAGATAGCACTATGCCCAGAGCCAAGAAAGCCTAAGTTCAAATCCAGCTTTAGACACCAGCTTTATGATGTTGGCCAAGTTACTCAGCCTGATTGATTCAATTTCCTAAACTAAAATATAAGGATACTAATAGCATCAACCTTTCAGGGCTGTAGCAAGGCTCAAATGAAATAATATTTATAAAGTGCTTCATGCAATGCCTGGCACCTAATAAAAATGTTAGCAATCAGAAGCATCACCAGCAGTTTCATCTTCATCTTCATCACTTTTACCTAAGGTCACACATTTAAATAAGTATCAGAAACTAGGAAATGAAATCACATCTAGACCCCAGAGGCAGTTATTTTTACATGTTAACAAGCTGCCTCCTTATTTTTTTGAAGTAAAACTATCTAAATGGAGGCTAATTATCTTAGAATTTGCTCTTGGAAAAGATTACTCAAATCAAATAAGTGGCAAATAGGAAGTTTATATATTGCTCTATACCATCAGATTCAGTTTTATCAAGCTGTTAATGATCATTTCCTATATTGGAAATTACTTAATATTTCCAAACTTAATTCCTTAATAGTATCCAACTCAGGACAAGCAGACCTTTAAACTAGACTTCAAACAGAAAACTTTGGGTTGAAGGCATCTTAGTTCAAAAACTGATCTGCAATATTGTCTAACCAATCATATTAGATTTATTTTGTGACAGAAAGAGACAACTCTCCTGAAAAATCTGTCCTAGTAGGACTTATACATAGCACTGGGATGAGTATTATCATGAACTACAAAGTTTGGGATGGATCTTTAGAAAAAAGAGACCACTATGAGCTGTGAAGAAAGTGTGCTTTCATCATTCTCTAGAGTTCATGTTCTAAAGGCAAAGAATTTCATCTTGTTCTTGATGTGAAAGTTAGGTCTTCTCCCCAGTCCATCATTTGGTTCCTTCATGATTGAGTGATTCTCTTCACCACAAATGTAGCTAGTGACATACTTATTTGAGAATTGCAGCAATCTTGGCTCCCAAGGCCATGGTAAGATGGCTTCATTGCATTCTTGACCTTGGGCAAGTAAGTTAGACACAGTTTCCTTAAATGTAAAATAAGGGAATTGGACAAGATGTACTCCAAGATCCTTTCTAGTTCTAGACCTATAAGCCTGTGATGCTAAGAATTTAGGAGACAAAAATTAACCCATAGTCTGTCCCAGGAAACCACATGCTTTCTCTGGCTCCATAGCTAAGGAATTGTCTGAGGAGTGCCCAGAGCCTGATGCAAGTATTAATATGAAAACACAATGTGAATGGTGCCTCTTTTGTGCTGATCGCCAAGACACAATCTGGCACAACAGTTTTGTTTGATAGACAGCACTGGCCTGTGCTTGTCAACTAGCCAATGTGAAATAACATTATTACTGTATAATGTGGAGTTCGGTGGCATAATATTTCAATTGTATGACACACATGATGAAAAGATTTTAGAGTTCTCAGCTGTTTACATAATTAGCACTGCATATTTGTGAAATTAAGGTATCACTATCACCTTTATTACCATATTTTCTTCTTCTTTCCTGGGTACTTGATACGTGTGTCTATATGCTAACTTTTCAGAGCCAACAGAGGAAAATCCTGTATTTCTTTCCTGTGCCATCCAAGGAGGAGGCAAAATCCCCAACATTGCCTGATTTTCTTGCCAAATTTCTATCTATCTAATCTATTTATCTATTTATCCATCTATCCATCCATCATCCATCTAACTACTTACCTCTCTATATGAATAGGTATATCTGAGTCTAGATCTATGTACTTGTAGAATTTATGTACCTATATATTTGTATTTATCATTTATTCATATATATAGATATATCCATGTACACATATAAACATTTATAATCTGTTGTTTATCCATATCACTCATTCATCTGTCTGATTGTGTGGCTGTTTTTCTGCCTACATATTTATCTCTATTTATGTGACCGTCTTTCTCTGTCTCTCTGTCTTTTTGGTCTTTCTTGGTCTTTCTCTTTCTCTTAATTCATGTCAGCACCAAGTCAAGAGAATGAAGGAAGGTCAAAGGGAAATTTGCCTTAAAGATATGACTTGGTATACTGAATCCTTCTAAAATTGGAAGCTTTAAGCAGCCACAGACTCTCTATTCCTTGAAAGATAGTTCCAAGTTGCCCTTCTATGTCATTGATCATCCTCCTCACAACCTGCACATTTAATTCTGCTATGCTTCCTGGTTAATTCCTTCTTAATATGGCCTATTGTCTGTCATCAGTCATGGATTCCCTATGGCATTTCAAGTAGCCTAACCCTACTTGAATGCCATTATACAAATTCATTTTTAAATGTGGTCTCATAGTCACGGGAAAAGCTCTATAAGGGAAGTTGAAGTGGGAAGCATTTTCTCTTAAAAAAAAAAAAAAAAAAGCTTAACCAAATAGGTGAAATCATTATTCATGGAACAAATTTTTCTTTCTTTGAAAAATCCTTGCCCCGGAAGTCAGGAAAGGCAAAAATTCAAATCCTACCCCTACCTCTCAGAATGTAGAATAATATGTTTGAAACTGGAAAGGACAATTAAAGCCATTTAAGATTTGCAAAATTTATAATTTTTTTATATTTTATATTTATATTTATAAATTGTTTTATAATTTATTATCTCATTTTATCCTTATGATCACTATAAGACTCAGACACTATTATTATCCCCATTTTACAAATGAAAAAACTAAGGCAGGCAGACATTAAGCAATTTGCTCAAAGTCAGTGTGTCTGTGAGGTCATATTTGAACTCAGATCTTCCTGACCCCAGGTCCATGGAGAATAGCATCCAATGAGCCAACCAAATGCCTGAATTTTTAACTCTTTATCCTATAGACAAAGAAAATGAGTTCCAAAAAGATTATGTTTTTGTATCGGGTAATTCCCTCTGAGGAGTATATTAGCAGAGGTAACATTTGAATTAGTATTCATGCATTCCATGCATGAATTTCGTCCACTTTAAGAGAAAAGATACTCATTTTCAGATGCAAGTCACAGAAGAGAGAAAAAGACTCTGGGAAGAAGATTAAATGTGCAGGAGTTGCCATCTTCATCATGTCTCTGTTTTCTGCTTGTTACAGTAGAAACTCCAGGGAACTTTATGGGATAAGTTATGACACTCTCTCTACTGAGCTGAATTACCTTGCTCCAAAGGAGAAAGTTCATTCACTTTGTTGACTGTTTGATATACCCTCTTCTGGAGATCTTCTCTAATTTCTGTTTGTTATCACCTTGAATAAATAATCTTAATTGTGATTTTTTAATGTGTATTCATTGTGAAACTGGCATTTGGTGGGAATCGAGTCAAGCACTGTTTCTTCAGTGATAGCAATCAGGAGCTTAGTTGTAATCTAAAAAATTCTCTCTCCTAGATTAACAATATTTAACACTGGTCTCCCTTCTGTTCCTTGTACAAGACAGTCTATCTCCTGAAATTGGATGTTTTCACTAGATTTCCTCCATGTCTGAAATAATCTCCTTCCTTAACTTTGCCTCCTGCTTCTTTCAAGCCATTAGCTAGAATCTCATTTTCCACAAGAAATCACTGTTGATGATAGTGCATTTTCTCAATTGATTATGTCTAATTTATTCTTTATATTCTTTGAGATAATACATTTAAAATACTTTGGAAATATTAAAATACCTACTTTTCTTAATGGCTAATATTATCATAAGGAAATATCTTCCTTTAAAAAAAATAATCCTAATTTGTGTCATTAGAGATTATATATTTAGAGCTGGAAGAAATTGTAGATACCATAATGAAACCAAGGTGGAGGAAAGTTTAGTGATTTGCCAAGGTCATACAAAAAGTTATGGGAATAACCAGATATTAAAACCCTTCAGGATTCATATTCTTTCAACTGAGCCATGGATACTATCTATTGGTGAGGAAGTGCTGACACAAACCAATGGACATACCATCCCACTTCCTCATTTCCATAGCATTTCACTTTGATATTTCTCCCCTATTTTACTTGCATATAAGTAAACTATATGCTTTATATATTGAACTATAGCTGGATCACTCCCTTGTCATGGTACAGGGACTTGTGTAGCTCAATGAAACCATGAGCTAATCCATGCATGGTGAACAAAGACAAACAGTCATAGTGGAGAGTAGAAAATTCCATGACCAGTATTATAATAATGAACATATAATACTACTTGTGGAAGAGTGGAGGACACCTCAAGTAGAAAAGAATAATGAAGAAGTTGGGCCAAAGCCAAAAGGAAGCTCAGATGTGGATGCAATTGAAGAAACCAAGAATGATCAAGTCTCTGAAAATCCACAGCTTCTAGAAATAACATAAAAAGTCACATTCATCACAGGGGGTTGGAATGCTAAAGTAGGAAATCAAAAGATAATTTAAATAACAGGCAAATTTAGCCTTGAAGTACAAAAGAAAGTGAGACAAACACTGATAATCTTGTCAAGATAATTCAGTTGTCACAGAAAGCACCCTATAGCAACCCAAAAGGCAATTCTGTAGATGGACATCATCAGATTGTTAATATAGAAATCATGTATTACTTTGTTACCAGAGGTAGAGAAACTCAGTTAAAGTCAGTTAAAACAAGACCTAGCGTGAACTGTGGTTCAGATCATGAAATTCTTATGGTAAAATTCACACAAATTGAATAAGGTAGGAAAAACCATCAAACTGTATAAGAGAGAATGACTGAATAACTATGGACAGAGGTTCACAATACCATATAGAAGGCAGTAACAAAACAAAACAACCCAAAGAAGAAAAAAGAGTAAGAAAGCAAAATGGCTATAAGATGTGACTTTATAAATAGCTGAGAAAAGACGGAAAAGTAAGGGAAAAGAGAAAGGGAAAAATATACCTATCTGAATGTAGAATCCCAGAGAACAGTAAAGAAAAGAAATGAAAGAAAACAATGATATGGGAAAGATATCTGTTTCAGAAAATTAGAGATATCAAAGAATTGTTACATGCAAAAATAGGCATGATAAAGAAAAAAATTATAGGAATTTAATAGAAGTCAAAGAGATTAAGAAGACATGACAAGGATACACAAAAGAACTATACAAAAAAAACAAAAGCTTAACATCAGAGATAACTGCTGTAGTGTGGTTATTGATCTAGAACCATATACCCTAGAGAATGAAGTCAAGTGGGCCTTAGGAAGTATTGCTAATAATAAGTCTAGTGGAAGTGACAGAATTCCAACTTAGCTATATAAAATCCAAAAAGATGAGCTGTTAAAATGCTGCATTCAATATGCTAGCAGATTTGGAAAACCTAACACTGGCTACTAGATTGGAAAAAAAAAAAACAGTTTACATTCCAGGCCTTAAGAATGGCAATGCCAAAGAATGTTCAAATTACCAAACAATTGTGCTTATTTCATATACAAGCAAAATTATGCTTAAGATTATTCAAACTAGGTTTCAGCAATATGTTGAATAGGCTTCCCCCTTTTTTTTTCTTTAAATAGCATTTATTTCCCCCAATTATATGTCAAAACAATTTCTGGCATTCATTTTTACAAGATTTGGGCTCCTAAATTTTTCTTTCCTCTTCCTTGCCTCCCCTCTTTCTGAAATGGTAGGCAATTTGATATAGGTTATATTTCTATTTTAGTCATAGTTGTAAAAGAAGAAACAGATCAAATGGGGAAAAAACACAAAAATAAGAAAAATTGTGTTTCAATCTGCATTCAGAGTCCATCAGTTCTTTATTTGGTTGTGGATAACATTTTCCTTCCTGAATCCTTTGTACTTGTCTTAGATCATTGTTTTAGAGAGAAAAGCTGTCATTCATAGATGATCATGACACAATGTCGCTAATACTGTGTATGATATTTTCTTGGTTTGACTCATTTAATTTTGCTTCAATTCATAAAAGTCTTTTCAGGCTTTTCCTAAATCTGAACAGATTGATTTTTGAAGAGGCGGAGAAACTGTAGACCAACACTAGCAAGGAATTTACTGAAAAATATCTATTTCTGCTTCATTGACTATACATGTATATGTATATATGTACATATGCATATACAGTATACATATTCTATATCACCATTAAATGTAGCAAGTCCTAAAAAGATGGGAATATGAGATCATCTCACTTGTCTCCTAAGGAACCTGTATTTGAGCCAAAAAGTAAATTAGAACCAAACATTAAATAGCTGATTGGTTTAAATTGGGAAAGCAGTACGACAAAGTTGAATATTGTCACCTTATTTACTTAACTTGTATGCAGAGTACCTCCTGTGAAATGCCAAGTTACATGATTCAAAATGTGAAGATTAGAGTTGCTGGAATGATATCATCACTCTCATATATGCAAATGATACCATTCTGATGGTAGTAAATGAAGAAGAATTAATAAGCCTCTTGATGAGGTTGAAAGAAGATAGTATTGAAGATACCTTGAAGTTTAATGTCCAAAAAACAAAGATCATAACAACTGATCTTATCATTTTCTGGCAAATAAGATAAGAAATGAAAACAAGATCAGATTTTATATTCTTGGGCTCAAAGATCATTGTAAATGGTGACTACATATATAAAATTAAGAGATGCTTATTCCTTGGAAGGAAACATATGGCATATCTGGAGAACATTTCCTTAAGAACAAAGGTCTGTCTAGTCAAAGCTATGGTTTTTCCAGAAGCAATGTATAACTGTGAGAACTGAACTATAAGGAAAATGGAGTACCACAGAATCAAAGCTTTTAAATTGTGGTCCTAATAAAGATTTTTTTAGAGTCCTCTGCACAAAAAGGAGATCAAATCAGTCAATACTTAAAGAAATTAATTCAGAGTACTCATTGGAAAGAAAAAGACTGAAGCTGAAATTTAGTGTTCTAGCCACAAACAAACCATGATTTGGGGAAATATTGAAAAAAAGGGAATGGCAGCAGATAAGATGGATAGAGAGTGTCATGGAAGCAATGAAGATGCTTTTAGATAGATTTCAGGAAATAGTGTTGGATAGAATGGCCTGCTGTGCTATAGTGCATGGGGTCACAAAGATGCAAACATGACTGAACAAATGAATAACCAGAAGAAAACAAAACAAGAGCTTTGCTTTTATGAGTCATCATGGCTAAGCTTTGGTCCAATGTTGTCTCATTCTTCAGTATCTTCACTTTCTGATTTAATTCTCATTCCAACAATAAAGACACCTTCCTTTATTTATGTTTTCATAAACAATGCCTGCAACAATGCACACTCAGGGCTCTGTTTGTGAGCCTTGATTTTATATTATCCTTATACAGCTATATATTTACATTTCTATAAACAGCTATACTTTAAAAAAAAGGGGGGGATTACTTGTAAGATGTGGTCAAACCTGTTCCCTCTAACTTATCCCATCAAGAAATGAGCTAGATAGAAATGTTTTCAGGCTATTGGCTTTGAAAACTCACATAAACTCCTTATCACAAAATATTATATTTCCTTGAAAGATTAACTGTTTTGTCAGTTGTTCAAGTCATGTGAAATTCCTTTTTGCCATGACAGGTCTCTGCACAGAAGGTGATAGCCTACTGCTGCCTCTCTTAGGGTCTTCCAGGGCTTTATAGACTTCCTCAGAGATGTGGCTCCTCTTGGATGACTTCAAACACATGACTTCAATTCTTTTGCTTTTTTGTTCTTTTTTTTTTTTAATGAGGTATCAAATGGTCTTGTAGAAATAGTCCTCTTCTGTTTCCATGATCAATTGCTCAAGGATTGGCCAATCAAGTTGGGAGGGATCCATTCTCATATCTATACTTCTGAACCTCAGTTGCTCATCAGAACAACACAATCTAGTAAGGAAAAAAGCACTCTGTTATAACACGACTTTATATTTTTTTATTGTTATATTTTTGGAGGGGCAAACAGCAAAGCTCCATAGTCTGAAGATTTGCAGGATTCAAAACTAAGTTTTCTCCATTTTGAGGTCTATGCTCAAACAAACAAATAAAAAATCTTGAGTTTCTTTTGTATTTATCATATTTGTATGTGTACATTATGGATACATATACATATATATATACTTATCTATGTAAATATGTTTTTTTCTGATTCAAATATAAGCTCCTATAGAGCAAAGACTTTCATTTTTGACTTTCTACCTTCTGTTTTGATGATTATAGCAGACCTGTAGCATCACAATCTTGGTAACTCTCACTGATTCCTTTTATTCTAAAAGTTTTCATTGGTTAAAAAAAAAAAAAAAAAAAACTAGTTTCTAGTTAGAATTTCATGTGGCTCATGTTCAAGATACAGTAGGAACTTTCTGATTTATTTTGCACAAATTGTATCTGGCCAACTTTTCTAAGAAGAAGAGCTATCAATTGGATTAATTTTCACTTTCTCTCTGGTGATATTATAATGACTAGCATTCATATTACTAAAATAACTTTTTTCTAATCTATTAAAACAGAATTTTTTCACAATTATTTCACCTCTCCCAGCTTAATAAGCAACTAAATTTATTAAGTAACACAAAAAAAAATAAATGCTTTAATCAAGAACTTTGGCTCCCCCAACCATTTCTTAGAGTCTCTTTTCTAACTATCCACTCAAATTTATGAGGACACCTCCCCCCCCAAATCATCTTGGAAAGAAAGCATAAAAATAATCCTGTGATCCTCAAAGATTATGCCAAAAGGATACAGGCTCTGATAAGTTTTTATTCAAAGTGGCAAGATGACTTTCAGAACCACTATTCCAGAAAAAGCTTCAGACGCATTTTACTTCACTCCTGACTTTCCAAAAATCTCCTTCCTACTAGCCACCTTCTCCAAGTTCAAGAGGCTCTTTGACTCAGGATCAAATAAGTTCTGTCAAAGCTCCTGGAATAAGTGTGTTAGTATACTCTCCAGAAGCACAATTACTATCCCAGTAAATTTCCCAACCAGAGTCCCTTCCAGGTTAGACTTGTGTGTAGTCTTCATCAACTCCTCCTTCCCTGCCATTGTTTATTTTCCACTGCTATCCCAACTTCTGCTACAAGTCTTTTGAGATCCTCATTGTAACTTAGATCTATAGAGATTGATTATCTCCAAGTTTTTACTATGTGCTTTTTCTTTGTAATAGCTATTTTCTTGCTGTCTATCATATTAGATTATAAGCTCATTGATGACAAGGACTATTTTTGCTTCTCATTGTATATCCAACACATGTTATGAGCTTAATATATATTTGATTTGACTTGGCTATAAGCACAAGATTGTCAAAGACTCATCTACCAAAATTTAGAGATTCTTATCACCAATTTATTTGCCTTTTGTTAAAAGCTTTTGTCACAGCAATCCTTAAAGACTGTCTACTAAATAGTGCTAAAGATGGGGTGCATTAATCTGCTTAAGGAGAGAACACACAGATGGTAAATAAAATATTGCAGTGCTATATAGGAAATTTTTTTTTTCTGTGTCCCATCCCCAATAAAAATACTGTCGTACAATATCTCAGTGAGTCACTGGCTATAAAGTGACAAATCCAGTTATTCATCCTTAATGTCCCTCAGCTTTCTAAGAATGGGGATTGCCCTTTCTCTTTGTATCTGTAGCTTTAGTACTGTGCCTGGATCATAATGGATACTTAATAAATACTGATTGGCTAACTGACTACAAGAGGCTAAACTATTGGTTAGACATTTTCTCTGAGCTGACCAAATTAAATGAATCTTGTGGTATCTCAGAAAACCCCTGGGCTCTGGGTTATTCAGAACTCCCACATAGTTGGGAGACAGTCAACTCCAAATTTTGGCAGGCTGGCATTTTCTTGCTGTCTTTTGCATGTTTGTAGACTGTCATCCCCTAAAATAATTCCTTTTTGCTAATTGCTTTGTCACCTGATGATATAGCTGAGAAGCTGTACTGCTAGAAAGAGCCCAGGATAGTGTTTGAGAGGAAAGGGGCTTCAGCTAACCTTAATTCCCTGGAACAACAGCTACTAGGTTTAGTCATTCCATGGTTAACCTCAGGTCCTATTCTGAGCCAGTTACTAATCACCTCTATTATCAGCCCCAGTGTCCAGTGTTAGGCAGGAATTTAAGTCACTAGCACAGAACACTGCTATTTCAAGCCAAAAATAGTCCAAAGCTTCTATTCAGAAATAGGAAGTAGCAATTGAAGCATACAACTCATTCCTCCCCAGTGGATAGTCTTTGAATTCTCTCCAAATCTTATTTCCTTTTCCTAAATGTGGGAAATACTTCCTGTCTGTACATGATCACAATTCAAATGCCAACAAATACACACTTGCACAAAAGAACACCTTTGTTCTGAGAAGAAATTGGATCAAACCCATTTAAGACCAGCCAGGAACACAAATTGAAAGCAAGTTTTGAGGGCATTTATGCATTCCCTGTGGTAGACAAATTGTCACCAACATATGTTAAGTAATAAAGTTCTAAAACTTCCCCCCACTTTATTTCTTTCCTTTCCTTTCCTTTTTTTCCCTGTCGGTTTGTCTATGGTATTTGCAGCACAAAAATCCTCAAGACATTTTCATCAGAATTTGACTATTTCTGGATGTCCATGAATAAACAAATAATTAAGATAATTTAAGTTTTTCATGATCAAACATATTAATTCTCTCTTCTTATTACCTTCATGTTCTGGCCAAGTTAAATATTTTTTAAACCTTCAAATAAAAAAATTAATGAATGAAGCATTAAAAAATTCAATTCAGCTTCATTCAATAAGTATTTATTAAGTATCCCTATGCCTCAGTTTGCTGATTTGTAAAATAATATGGAACTTAGTAGATAGTTTCAGAGATCTAGGCTATTGGGTGACAAGCCCTGTAATTATTGGGCATACACGGACAAAAATGTAAACAGTTCCTTATTTGAAATTCTACAGGAAGAAAAAGGAAATTCTGAACCAAGACATCCATCTAACATGGATTCATATGAAATGTGCTTAGGTATTTGTGAAAGTATTATACAAATGTAAGGTTATATTATAATTATGAGTATTCCCATTATTGTAACTTACTGAAAAATTACTTTTTGGATTTCCATGCTGACTGCATTATCATTGTCATCATCATCATCATCATCATAGTTGTCATTGTCATAGTCATTGTCATTGTCATCATCAGTAGCAAGTTTATAAAGCAACTCTCCTTAGAGCCTTACAACAACTCTGTGATACTAGAGGCATTATTATTCCTAATTCATAGAGAATGATGGTGCAGCTACAACTGTCCTAAATGAATAGAGTATTGAGCTTAGATTCAGAAAGACTCATCTTCTGGAGTTCAAATCCAATCTCAGATACTCACTAGAGTGGCCTGGACAAGTCATTTAATCCTGTTTGCCTCAATTTCTCAAGTGTATAAATGAGCTGAAGGAGGAAATGGAAAATCTCTCCAATATCTTTGCCAAGAAAACCCCAAATGGGATCATGAAAAGTTGAACTGAACAAGAAACAGCTAACAACAATAGCTAGTGTTTACATGATATCTGCTAAGTACCAGCCACAATGTAAGTGCTTTATAAATATCATCTCATGTGATCCTCACAACAACCCTGGAAACATAGTTCTCCAATTTACAGTTGAAAAAACTGAGATACACAAAGATTAAATTGTAGCTAGGTAACATAATGGTTACACCATTGAATCTGGAATGACGAAGTGAGTCTAAATCTTTGTTCAGATTCTTACTAGATATGAGATCCAGAGAAGTCACAATCTCAATTTCTTCATCTGTAAACTGACAAAGTTGGACTGGAGAGTTTCTAAGGTCCCTTATATAGTCCTAAAACTATGAATTTATGATATACCTATGATGATGCAGCAAATAATGTTAGAGAAAGAACTAAATTCTAAGAGCACCTGTTTCCAAACCCAGCACTCTGCATCCTGTGTCAAGAGGTTTATATTGCTCTTCACTAACTTTAGCCTAGCATCTAGAAGCTTTCTGCCACTGAAGAGTCTGAGATCTTTAAAGCAAGCCTTTTTTCAAATTGACAATTTTCAAAGTCCATCCACCAAAGTTACCATATGTAGCTTCTGTTCCGTATATCACTGAGAAATCATACATCTTTACAATATAAAACAACCATTATAATAAATGTCTGCTTAATTAATACATTAGAACATAAAGCAATTTATTATCCTCTTATTTGCTATCATTCTTCCCATTCAAATTTAATAAAGCAAAAAGGTTGCTCAGATGCCAACCCGTGGAAATAATAAAAATATATTCATCATGGATATTGAACACAGACATGCCCAGCAGTACTGATGACAAAGAGAAAGCTAGTAACAGCCCAGAGGGAAGTTGGGGGGATGTTTTCTTCAAATCTGTTCATAATAAGGTTTACAAGTCAAAAAGAGAAGCCCCAAGATTCCATGACATTTTAACAAAAAAAAAGTGGGGGCTTAGAAGAGCTACCATTTATAAAATATATATTGTGTGTATATATGTAAATATATAAATATATATGTGTGTATGTATATATATATTTATATACACATATTTAAAGAAAGAAAGAGAGGTAGGATGAGCGGCTTTTTCAAGTCAGTTAAATTCATGAGGACTACAGAGGCTCAAATTGAAATTATCTCACTCTGGGCTGATAAATAAAGTAGGTCTGGTACCTAAATCATGACACTAACTATACGTTTCGATTTTTTTAAGTAGTGATTAGGTGGATACTCAGGGGAACCTACCAGCCTTCACAGAGATAACAGACTCAACTTAATATCAACTTAAAAAGAGACTTGAATTCTAACCAATCTCATGTAATGAATTGAAATTCTATAGCTTTCGGGGGGAGGGTGGGGGGAAGATAAAAAAAAAAAAAAGCAATGCAGCTCCATTCTCTAACTTGCTGTCAGGAAATATAATTTGTGCTCTCGGTGATTCACCTAGCTCATATGCAGCATGCAAATTTATTTCCCTAATAATCAGACCTGGAGATTGCCCAAGAGGATTAATAGCATCATTCCTTATGACCGCCAGGATATTATGCACCTCTGACATGGAAAAATTGTGTTAGTTCTACAGAGAAAACGCAAGGATATTTGTCCTGCTAGACAATATAATAGGCTGGTGCATCATCAGATTACAATGTCATTTCAAAAACCTTGAATACAAATAATGTACAGTGGGGGAAATGTTGGAACAGCCTTCCTTAATTCAGTAGCCTTGAATTCACATGTATTTTTGTCTATGTGCTATATGTGTATATATGTGTGTATGTATGTATATATACACATATATATGAGTATATTATTATTATTTAGTGCTATCTGACAACATGCCTTTTGGCATGCAAAAAGGGCCAAAAGTATTCTTTATTCAACCATAACCTGTCATTGTTTGAATGTTTTTTATTTCTTAGAAAACAGAAAATAAGGACTTTAAAGAGAGTGCTTTCTGTTTTTCAGGAATGTTGCTGATAATACCATTCATGAATACACCTTACCTGGCTATACACAGATCTGATTGTGTGCATGTCAATACCATCCATGCTTCTCATGTGCCTGTGGTTATATGTACAACTGTCTGTGACTACACATATAGCTCACATATGTATCTATATGCAAATATGTGAAGCCATTTACACCCCCAATTGCTTAATGTTTGATACACTAGGCAAAGCAATATATTTTGCAATCATTGGTTGGAACTTTTTTTTTTTTAATCTTTTAAAATGAGTTGGTCAGGAATCCTCTAAAACAGAAATGTTTCCAGCTGTACTTTAGACCAAAGAAGGCTGCCTTAGAGACAAGACCAAATTTCATTATTATGCGCATGGGAGCAATAAGATTAGCTCCTATTGCTGCCCCTAAGGTGGAGCAGCAGGAGGAACCAATGAGATGATGCTAATGTGCATGTTAATAGTATTCTGCAAGAAGAAGTTGGGATAATTAAACATGTACCGTCTCTTTAAGACAGAACTGCACACATTTTCTTCGGATGGGTGTTTACAAGAATTCCAATTTCAGGTCATAGCCATTTCTGAGATTGCTTAAGAAAGAGATGGGAATAACTTATCTTATTCATGTATTCAAGGAACCTTATAAAATGTGCAAAACATAACAGTTTTAAGGGGCAAAACATGCATCTTGTCCTGACACAGCTGCTTTATTATGTGTAGTGCTGTATACTGACCTAATATATTGAACATTTTTAGCTAATATACCTTGCAGGAAACCAGCCTTTAATGTGATGGATTTTATAGTATCTCATTAGGGTGTGTTTATATAACCTGATACTAAACACGTTTTCAGATTCATGTTCCTTATTAAAATTGTGAGCCGCATTGATTTTTACTTGGAGCTGTGACATAGTCATTTTTACCATGAAGAAAGGTAGCTCTGAAGTTGTTCTCACAGATCACAACTGCTATGGGACAAAACCAGGGACCTCCCCATTTAGAGCATCAATTACCAGGATACTGATGGGTTTACTCATTGGCCTCCCCATCGGTTAGGGGTCCCTATCCAATTATTTAGAATTCTGAGAGATATTTTTATTTCACAAAAGGGGCCATTTTAGAAATGAAAATCCTCCATAAGCCACTTTCCCTCAGTAACCCTCTTTGCCCTTACAACTCTTCACCTCCAAATAGTATTGATGTCTTGGCCCTCTCAAAGCATTTTTAAAAAATTCGAAGGTCTTTCACATGTATATATCTAGCGTTTTCATAACAAACTCAAAGTCATCCTTAATGCAGGTGGAAAACTTAAGGAAAAAACAAAACAAAACAAACTCTTAGAGTACAAGTTGTTTTAAACAAAATAATGACTTTCATATGTGAATGTCTCTGTTTTGTAAATTGAGTCTGTGAGGTATATGAGAAATTATCAGTAAAGAGAAAGCCCCAGTGTTTCTCCATAGAGTCCAGGGAAATAATGACCTGAGAGATGCTAAAAATATTTCAAATTATCAGAAGGTCTTCTATTATAGTAAAGAGAAAGGAGACAAAATGTTTCCCATCTCTTGTGGCATAAGTACCTTTTGGAGGCAAACCAAATTCAGAATACAAATATTTAGAAAGAAAAAGACTTGGTTTTGAGAAAAACAAAAAGTGTATCTTTCCTTTTGGGCTACATATAAGGAATCTGATGATAGAATCTAACAAATAAGAAAATAAGCCATGAAGACTGAAGAATCATTCAGCATACATCTATGGTATTTTTCCACATTTGTTCAGTTCAGAAGTCTCCAATAGGGAGGACAGAGAAAGAAAATTTAAATGGCAATATATGAAAACCACCAGATTGAAAGCTACTACTTATGTGGTTTTAAAATGAATGTACTCACTTTTGCTGGGGATGAAGTTCCATGAAGACTGAATAATTGTTATACTTGTCCTAAAAAAATTAAGTCAGAATTAGTTCTAAAAAAAAGCAAAGTATTCATATATGTGTATATGTGTGTGTATATATATATATGTATACACATATATATGTACATAATGTATATGTATATATATAAACATATAGATATATGTGCATTTCCTTTTATTTTTCTCCTAGCATATCATTCAGTATTAAATATTAAAGTTGTGTCAATTACATCTATAGTTGATTATTATCCTGGTTGCTCTACCAGCTAATCAAGTGCTCTTAAAGACAGGTTGAGCAATGACTCCAAATTAATGTGCAGAATATAATTATTTGCACAAATTTCTTTTTTTTTTTTGGAAACCACACATTGATTAATTATTTTCATTTGCACAAGCATCCCTCACCTCTTTTCTTTCCCCATCCTACTGCCATTAAAAAAAAACGAATGCCTTGATTTACCAATTTATTTTTAATTAATGTTAGGCTTAACTTTTAAAGTTTTTTTTTTATTAAATGTAAGATACAGATCCAGAAAGACTCATTGATTTGATATACTTATTTAAAATTGGGATGAATCTAGCCTTCCCATGAACAACTATGCTGTTAGTATTAACAGCTTCACAGTTATTCTGCTTGAGGTATAATTATTTTACCATTATTACATACAAGGCTTTTAACAAAACAGTCGCTCCCTCCATTTAAGCCATGAGTTTTATAATTTATTACATCTCTTTGGTCATCAACCCACTATACAAACAGTTGGCCACCAGTGACCAATTACATTAAGGTTAAGCAACATAACTTTAAATTAGAAATAAGCTAATGTATCTTCATCAAGGGCCTGCTGTGTTTTCACTGCTGTTTATGAGATGATACTAAATGCAGATATAGAGCACGCTCACTGGGACCAATTCCTTTCGGCCTGAATATGGGAAAGTCTCGAGTGTACCAGGGTCCAGAGCTAATTAATGGGATAACATCTGCTTTAAGCATTCTGCTGGAGCAATTTCTATCAACTTCCCATGGAAGGTTCATGGGGAAACTGTCAGAGATCTAAGTATCTATCATGAGTCATATTAATCGCTGGCATGATTGAAAAAAAAAGGTGATTTTCAGTCTTGGTATCAGCTCTGTTTGAGATGCTACTGTTCCTAAACAAGTCTTCTTTTCCCTCTCCCGCACTTCAAATACTATCATGAGAGTTGAATTTCTAGATACTAAAGAACCATCTCTTTTTTTTTTTTCCAAAATCCAACTTGGAGGAAGACAAGCATGTTCCTTCTGTAAAACTAAGTTTTAACCACAAAAACATTTATGTTGTTGTATCATGTCTCAAGAAAAACACAGTATGTATCATGCTGTGAAACAAATTTCAGAAGGGATAAGCCCACTTGTTTTGTTATCAATTCCTGTTCACCATCTACTTATTCTGATTCATTGTGAATCAATAAATAAACCTGTCCTCAGTTGTGATTAAGATGAATCTATATTGAATCAGAAAGAAGGAATAGAATAATAATGATCATTTTTTAAAATGAATATTTTTAGAAGCAATTAGATACCATAATCCTAGCAGTGGTTCTTTCCCCTTAAGACATCAGAGAGATCACAGTTGATATGCTCCAACACTATCAATTCAACAAATTTTCATTAAAGACCTTTCAAGTGCATAATACTGAAGATCGAAAGGAAGCTGTCTTGTAAAGCAACTTGTCTTATAAGCTTTATGTGGCTTTGATTGCTGGCATTCCTTATTTGGAGTATCCATCTAGGGGTCATTCCAGACCATAACTCTACATTTTGGTCATTCTACTCTTCTTCCTTCCACCCATTTTGAATCATGGTATATATTCCAAATCCTTCTTCTCTGCTATTTACCATCAGAGTGACCTTCAATAAGACATTTAGTCTCTCTGATCCTTACTTTCCTTATCTATAAAACAAATAGGCTTAGAATAGATTATTTCTAAGGTTCCTTATAAATCCTATGAGCCTATTCCTTTGGCTTTGGCATTTCTAGCTTCCTCTCTCCTCTTCTCATCTCTGCATTTTTGTGAGTACAGATCCTGAACCTAAAACAAAACAAAAAAAAACAAACAAACAAAAAAACAAAACAAAACCTAGGTCTTCGGTAAGTACCTGGCCATTGGTTCTCTATCTTCTTTTACAGTAGAGTATGACAAATAATATTTCTTTCAGTTGAGGTTTCTCTCTGATTTTTGGAAATTGGAAAAAAATGGAGTGAATACATTAATTTTAGAAAATAACTCAGCATGACATTTAAAATTATGGTCTTCCATATTTTTATGAAGTACACCGATGAATTTATAAACTTAGAAGGAAGGTTTTTTATATTATATAGTCAAGCAAACAAGTATTGAAAACTATCTCTATGTCTGAAGTGGTCAATAGGAAAAGAAAAATGTATTTTTTTAAAGTTCAATTAAATTCCTCAAATGTCATCCTTTAGCCCTAATTGATACAATTGGTAGCATATTACATGTGACCAGTCCTTTGATAAGAAAATTACATTAATAACTATTTAGTTTTATCTGAGAGGTGATTAAGTAAAATATCAAATTTCTGAAACATTTTTTTCACAATTAGCTCCACACTGTGCCCATTTGCTAACAAGTATTAAAGCATTCTAGTTATGGGAAAACAAAATGTATATGGCTAAAGGTGCTACTCTAGGAAATCATAACAAAAAAAGGCTAATAGTAACATATATTTATGAGGATATTGTAGTGAAAAGAGTAGGGTTTTTTTTAAATAAGATGAACAATTCAGTATTTACTTGACTTAGTGATCTTAAGTAAGTGATTATACCAAGCTTGAAGAATATTACAAGGTTTTGTTTTGTTTTGCTTTTTATTTCTAGATCTTTAATTTCACTACTATAAGGAACTTCCCAAGATAGAAGCTCCCCTTCAGTAATGTGGATTAAGAACTAAGCAGCAAGTTATAGTCTTACTAAACTATTTAAAGGGTTAAAAGACTTGTCCAGGATTACACAGACTGAAGCACCACATCTTCATTCTCTAAGATTGGTCCCCTCTTTGCCTTGTCAAATCGACTCCCCAGTTGTCTAAGATGCTAAACTGAAATTGTGTTTCTCTCACCCCCCGCAAAAATGTGATGTGATAGGCTAGGCTGGTATTCATAACATTGTACAAACCCATTTTATTTAGACAATTATGCGTGCACTTTTATAGTAGAATATATAGTATATTATGGCAGCCAGGTGGTACAGTGGATAGAGTGTCTGGCATGGAGTCAGGAAGACTGAGTTCAAATTTGGCCTCTGATTATGTACCAACTGTTAGACCCTGGGCTTAGCTATGTTTACCTCAGTTTACCCACCTATAAAATGAACTGGAGAAGGAAATTGCAAACCATTCCAATATCTTTGCCAAGAGAACTCTAAAAAGGGTCAACAAAGAGTGGGACATGACTGAAACAAATGAATCACAACATAATATAATACAGTATAAAATAGCACACTATTCTATAAAAGCATGACCTTTAACATGTTATACAATTATAGCTACATACACAGAAAACAAAACTAAACCAGCAAATAACTACCCAGATAATACGGAATAAACATCTCATCTTAGCCACAACTACAAGCTGGCAGGCCAGAAAATACATTTGGTAACTAATCTACATAAGCACAGAGATATGGCCAGACTCATTACAGTAATAAAGCTGTGATTTGCCAGCAGGATCAGTAGAAACCCACTTGAAACAGCCTGTCCCTTCCACTAGCTCATGTGCCATAAAGCAGTAAGGTTGTAACAAGGGTGAGTCCTCAATTCAGTCGGGCTACCTTGTCAGGGTTATTTGAGCCCCTATTTGCCTTAAGGGGCCCATTTACTTTTCCTAATGTGTACACAGTGATAATGTAGTCATTTACGCAATAAGGGAGATCTACAAAACAGTAGTCTGCTCGCCTGCTAATAATGTAGAGTGGCAAAATAGTGTGGAACCTGGCGACTGTTTGTCCAATTACATAACTCCACCGAGGCAGTTTCCAATGCAGGGATGAGAAGAGGTGGCTTTTTAAGACATGTCAGAGTGAGAAGGAGACTGGACAAGAAATAAGGCCAAATGGATTTCTTTTTAGTGCTTTGATTAAATTAGCAGCAGGTTGATGAAAGAAAATGCCTTGGGTCCTCTGCTTGAAGTTTTCATATTACATAAAATGCTCTTGAAAATGACGGGTTTTGCACTGGGGAGTAGGTAAGTGATGACTGAAGGGAGACATTCCTAGGAGGCTGGAGGATGCTCAAGAAGCCTGTCTCTGGGGGGTCAATGATTTCTGGCAGGTGCTCATTGAAATAACAAGAGAGTTTAGAGCTAGAAGGAGGTTTAGAAATCACTAGGTCATAGATCTAAGATTGGAACAGATTTCAAGAATCTTAACCAAAGGCCATATAAATAGTATTTAATAGAAGTAGGATTTGAATCTATTTCCTCGTGCTAGTGCTCTTTCCAGTATCCCAAGGTGCTTCCCAGCATCTACTGCAAATCACAGATGGATATGCTGAGGCTAAGAGAGGTGAGAGAACCTGCTCAAGATTTCTCAACTAATCAAAGTGGCTGACATGACAGAAAAGGATAATGTCAAATGCTGGAAGGAAATGCTGACCCTGTTTCAGAGTCAGAAAAATTCGTCTCCATGGGTTCAAATCTGGCCTCAGACACCTAATGCCTATGGGACTCTGGGCAAGCCACTTTACCCTGTTTGACTCAGTTTCCTCAGCTATAAAATTAGTTGGAGAAGGAAATGACAAACCATTCCAGTATCTTTGCCAAGAAAACCCCAAATGGAGTCATAAAGATTTGGATATGACTAAAAATGAACAAGAACAAAAACTCCTCAGGGGTAGGAACCATCTATAAAGACTATGTACCAGTTTTGGTTGTCATTCAATCATATCCATCTTTTCATGACCCCATGTACCATTACTGTCCCTGGGGATTTCTTGGCAAAGATACTTGAATGGTTGACCATTCCCGACTCTGGTGAATTAAAGCAAACAGAGTGTCTGAGGCCAGATTTGAATTCAGGTTTATGGGCAGCTAATGGCAGAGCAGATACAGCTCTAATCCCTGGGTCAGGTGGACCTGAGTTCAAAGCCAGCCTCAGACACTTACTAGTTATGTGGACCTAGCTAGGCAAGGCACTTAACTCAGGTCCTCATTTATAAAATGATCTGGAGGAGAAAATGACAAACTCCAAAAATCCCCAAATGAGGTCACTGAGAGTTGGACATGACTGAAATGAGAACAATAACTTCCTGACCCCAGACTAGCTTTCTATCCACTTAACTGCCTTACTTATGTACCAGACACTATATTAAGGATACAAATATGTACAAAAAGAAAGACAACTTCTGCCTTCAAGAAGCATACATTATTATGGAGAAAGACCACACTTAAAAGGGAATTGAAATAGCTGGGGAAGAAGGTGATCTTTCCAAAGCCTGATGAAGCAACCCTGAGATTCAGAAGCAAAACTGAGAGTTATGTGAAGAGTGAGCATCATTGGCTTGGCTTCTGGTCAGAGGAGATAGGAATGATCTTCCAGGATGAGAAGACTAATGGGACATGATGGAGAAGTGTGAAGAATTAGAAGCAAAGGTAGAAAAGGAGGGAAGGAATGAACCTAGGTTGAATGGGGATATTTTATATGCTCTGTATACTTCACAGTTTCTATCTACTGACCATTTGAAAGGTCTTTGACTCTCCTATCAGTATTCACAATCAGAGGTTACTTGTCACAGAAAATTGAGAATCTTCAATCAATTTGATGTTTAAAAAACTCCTAAAAACCATGATGTCATTAGAACATTTAACTTAATGAACATACATGGTAACTTCAGCAAGTTTCAGGTGCCAAGTGCCAAGTTCTCACACATATCTGAAATCTATCAATTTAGAAACACAAAGTAAATGTCAACTATATGCATTGCAATTGGTGTTAATGGTATAAAAAACAAAAATGAAACAATTCCATAGTCTCTCCAGGACCATATATTCAATAGGGGAAACAATAAATATATACACATACATAGAATAAATACAAGGTGAAAGAAGCCACTAACTTCTGCAAAGAGGAATCAAAGAATACCTCCTTCAAAAGGTAAGACTGCAAGTGGACTTTGAAGGAGAGATTCTAAAAGGCAGGAGGGAGGTAGAATTGTATTCCAGTCATGACTATTGACTTATGTATAGGCTAAGAGAGAAGAGATGGAGTGTTGTAGGTGAGGAAAACAACAGAAGTCCAATGTGAGTAAAGTGTATTTGAATATAAACTCCTAGAGGGCAGGGGATGTATTTTCTTTTGTTTATATCATCACTTAAAAAATGCCAGGCACACAGTAAATGTTATTGAATGATTGTTTATAGGAGGGTAATGTAAAGTAAAGTTTAGTAAGTAAAGTGAAGTAAAGTAAAACTGGAAAATGATGTCTGCAGTAAGAGTATGAAGGACTTTAAATGTCAAAACAGAGCATGTATTTCATACTAGAGGATGAAAATTGGAGGAAAAGGAACACTGGGGTTTATTGAGGAGAGTGAGATGTCAAACCTGTGCTTTAGGTAAATCATTGTGGAGGATAGATTAGATAGGAGAGTTTCTTGAAGGAGAAAACACAATTAGAAAACTATTGTGATAATGTCAATGAGAAGGAAGACTTAAAATAGGGAGAAATTGTGTGACTGGAGTGAGGGGAATATGGTATGGAGGAATAATTGAAAAGTCTTTACTAATGATTGGATATGTGGGTCAAGGAGTATTAGAGAATCAAGAATGTGAATGTGCATGACTAGAATGATGATGGTAGGTACCTCCATAGAAGTGGAGAGATTTGAAACAAGGAGGGAGTTGAGAAGAAAGAATATTGAGTTTAAGATGTCTATAAGAAAACCAGTTTGAAATATCCCAACATAGTTGATGTTGAAGGACTGCAATTCAGGAGACAGACTATGGCTGAACATGTAAATGTGAGAACCATGTTCATTGAGATGGAAGCTGAAGAAGTTGCCAAGAACTGGAATGTAGACTGAAAAGTCTTGGAGTACATCCTCTGAAGGAAAGTCCTCCTTTATATCAGCTGTAGCTTGATTCTACAAATGGCATATTTTTGTCCTTTTCTCCTTATGGAAGAACTGGATCTTATAGAAATTGAGTAACTTATAGGAAATAATTTCTTATTGTTATTAATATTTTTAGCATCTACCTGGTCAGTCTGAAAAGTATCCCTTGTCAGAATGTATTACTCAAAGCAAGAACTAAGCAAGGAAATGATAGGTTATCAGCTCCAAAAGTGCAACTTGTGTTTTGGATCAGAACTGTGATTTCATTATTTGAAGAAATACTCTTCACTAATGCAAATCAAGACTGACTACTCTACAATTTGTTGTCTTAGAGAGTTTTCTGAGATCACGAGAGATTATGTAACTTAGCCAATATAATGAATAACAATAAGACTAGCAGCTAATATTAATAAAGTTTCAACTATGTAAATATGAATGGATATTTACAACAATGCTAATAGGTGCTTTTATCTACTTATTTTACAGTTAAGGAAACTGAGGCAAGAAAGTAAGTTTCCCAGAGTCTCATAATTAGTATATCAGGCTGAATTTAAACCCAGGTGTTTTTTACTCCAGATCCAGAATTTTGGAATCCATTTACTGCACCACCTAACTGCCAGTATATGTCTGAGAAAAAATTGAATGCAGATTTTCCTTAATATTAGTCCAGTTTCCTATCAATACACTATTTTACTTTTTCAAATCAAACTCTTTAGCACATGTCACATTTTCCTTGATGGACATGTTTGTAGGATGATTTCAGGGACCACATCAGTTTTCTGATGCCACATTTTTCTCTCTGCTTACTAGTGACTGAACTTTCTTTCAGGGAGGACAAAATATATGATTTCATTGTTAGAGATAAAGTTGAAAATGACAATACCCCTGGGAGAATCAAATTAGTCATTAAAAAGGATAATAATAATTATAACATGAATTTACATATCACTTTAAGATTTGCAAAGCAATTTACATAGATTATGTTACTTGAGCCTAAGAAGTAGCCTGTAAGGAACATCCTATAAGTACTATTTTTAAGCCATTGAGAAACATATCCTGAAACTCATTCAGATTGAAATATAAATGAATGATTTCAAACCTCTTTCTGAGACCAGCCGAAGGTGGAAAAGAGCTAAAACCCATTGGAACATCTGAAAGAGGAGAATGAAGATCACTAGAGAGTATATGTGTCAGAATTAAGGGGAGGATGCTGGAGTGGGACATTGATGACACTATTAAAAATAGAAATTTTTTTCTTAAGACCAACTTTGTCCCCAGCTTATGTTTTTCTTTTTAAACTTTTAACACTTTGACATTGGACATAGCAATCCAGAAAATGCTGCAGTGATGTTCCTAGAGATTTGATGGTGGATAATCAATAGCTCATTTTCCCCTAAGGTATAATTTGGCAGGAGGGAAAAGAGTTTTCTTTTCCAGTTTTGTTATCTGTGAATGATCCAATCTAAAGTACAATCAGTTAGTTTGCACCTCATCCAAAATCCCTGAAATCTGTACAAGTAAGCCTTAGAATAGTGATGGACATGGCAATCATTAGAGTGCTTCCTTGGGGCTGAGGACTTGTCTCTAGAAATAACCTATTTAAATATCACTGGTACTATGGTGCCAGTGAGATATAAAGCATTTTCAACCAATGACATTGTATAGTTTTGAGTTATGGAACACTATAGTCTCTTAATTGAAGTTGAGCATCACCCAGTGAAGATGTATATGGTGGGTATGAACAAAGTACAGCATCTTAGAAAAAAAAGGAATTATGAAGAAGTGAAAAAATAGTATCTAATCAATGAAAAAGAATTATGTGTTTTGGTCAAATAATGGAAGAGAAAGACAGCTAATTAACAATTCATATGATGTCAAAAGAACACAAGGAATGTGCCCAGTACATTGAGAAGTCTGCCTGTGGCAAACCTGTGGGAGGACATGAGTAAGAGTTGTATAGGATTGATATGTATAGATGAATTGTGATTGACATTGTAGGAAATAATATCTACGTCCATGATATCACAGTATTTCAATATTGAGTATTGACTATGCATTATATTTTCAGCTTATTTAGATTAGTGAAAGGAAGGTTGATGAGAATGAAAAATAGGGGGAAATTTTTTCATGGGAAGGAAAATGGGTAGGTGGGGCAGAAAAGTTAGGACATTTCACTCTGCTGGAATCTATCAATCAAAAGACACTTATTAAATGCCTATTATATTCTAGACACTGTATTAAGTTCTGGGAATACAAAAAGAAATAAAAGACAATTCCTAACCTTAAGGAGCTTTCACCAGTAGAAGACTTTATAACATGATGGGGGAACTTATAACCTAATGGAAGAGAGCAGATCTAAATGAGAGATTATAAAGTGGGTGGCTGGTGAGCTAGAATTGATGATGGAAGCGTTATGTATTTGGTAATAAGGTTGACCAAGAGAAAATAAAATCAACAAATACATATGTAAGATTTGATTTATGTATGGCATATGTTAGGGACTATAAGACAAAAGAATTGAAGATGAGGTCTCCAGCTTCAAAGGGTAGAGACTGAACAACTAGTAAAAATTTTAGTGATTATAGAATTAAGAGAATAATTTGTTTGAATGCAAGAACTATCACCATGCCATTATAGGATTAATTATCAAGTAAATGATAAAGATTAGAAGAAAAACATGCTTCAGGAATTGAGCTATTTGTAAATCATTTAAGATTAGAGTAGTAAGAAAATTTCCTAAAGTCAAACTTGGTGTGCCTCAAAATTTTCCTTAGAGCTGAGTCTAAAGCTAAAGGAATAATTTCAAGATGCAGATTATATCCTATAGGAAGTCAAGAGTTGACTCTGTGCACTAAAATAAAAAGTAAAGCATTATAAAATGTCCATTTCTATTGACCCAATGACTTTTCCTCCTACTTCTGATAAGTTGGGGCACACTGGGGAAAACTTAAATTCTGATCAACTACCTATCTTGAGGGTTTTTAGTCTAAAGGTATTTTCCAGTAAGCTGACTTCTCTCCTTTATTTTTGTTTCTTTCTCCTCCTGACATCTCTTTGGATAGGAGTCTGTAGTACAGGGGTTGTTTGAATTCTTTTGAAGAGATCTTTATCATTCTAAGTTATATAGAAATTCCAGAGGCCAAGCTATTGCTCCCAAACCACTATAAAGTCCACATTGTGTATGGCAATAAAAATTAATTGCCCAAGTGTGAACAACACCAGAGATCCAAATGGAAAAGAAAAAAGAAGTAGAATGACTTTGACACTTTATTAGTGGACATTAGTAAACATTTTAAAACAGAAGATATACATTTATAAATACTGCATTATCAATTTTATGGCTAAATTCACATATTTTACAGAAATTTTAAACATTTTAATTGCAAATGAGAAGGAAACATTTTTTTTAAATGGAGCAACAAGGCATAATTCCATATTCTCTTTAGTTCGCAATCCCCAGTATATACACATCTAGATTAAACTTTCACAATGCTGTTTTTACCCTTTAGTTTAAAATTAGATATAATTTAATACTCACACATGCTCGATATGAGCAGCAGAAGAGCTAATTTTATTTTCCAAGCATCTTTCTGTGATTGAGAAGGGACTTTTGATATTCTCAGATATATGATAAGGAAGGCAAACCCCAGAGGACTGGGTACATTTCCAAGGAAATGATGCCATGCTTAAAGAGCAGGTGGTACCTGAGAAGGAGTCCCTAGGATTAAAAAACCTGGCTCCAATGGGGAGTAGAGAATATGTTTCAAACAAGACATTCTCACTTTGGGATAGGATTGAAAGCTTATGTATAATTCATTTTTCTCTCTCATTTGGGTCCTTTTGAATATGAAAAATTTAAAGGAAAACAAAACAAAACTTAAACCATTCTATACCAAATGAGTTTTAGGTTAGTTAACTGGGTTTGTATAAGAGTGTGGGAGGTGGGGAGGGTAAGAAAGGACAATGGAGTAAGTATCAAAAGATTTGGCTTTTAATCCAGACTCTACAAATTTATTAGTTAAATGACTTTGAGTTATAACCTCTCTCTACCTAAGTTTCCTAAAAGTCATAGGTAAAATGGGGATAAGAAAACCTGTTCTACCCTTTTCACAAGATAATTATGAGATTCAAATGAGAAAATCTTACATGGAAAAACATGTTCTATAGTATTCAGAAATAAGGTATTCTCAAAATAGGGTTGGGGGGGACTACAAAGTATTATGAAATTTATACTTTTCCCATAGGAAATATTTATTACATCTAAACTATGACAGATGACATTTTTTTCTTATTTGAAAACCTCAAAAATGCCCAACAACAAAATCTTAATATCAACTAAAAAACAATATCAAGTTCTAATCCTGCCATTCCTCGTGTTTCATAGTTCATAGATCAAAGAATGATAGACCTAGAAAAAACATTGCCCAAGGTATTATACAATTTGCTTTAGTTTACCATATTTAGGTGGCCTTAATGTTTCACATCCTCTCCAGCTACTTATTAGAATAATAGGATCCACCCTCCATTTTGCCCTATTATTATACATTTCCTTTCCTCACACCACTTCCACCTCTTCCACATCACTCTTTCTTGTTATTGCTCTTACAACAACAAATAAATGAAAACATTATCATTCATTGCTACTGAAAAAAACATTCTACTTCTCTATGGTCCCAGACACAAATCTTGTCATGCTCTAGACCAAAACTCCTTTTCCTAGTCATTAGTCTCATATGTAATGTATGTGTATATATACATACATTATACACATACATCTATATAATATGTACACATATATACACACATACACATATGTGTTCATAAATTTATATAGATGTATGTGTATACATGCGTGTGCATACATAATTGTATATTATATATAAATATTACATGTTAGATATTATTTTAATATATTATATCATTTATCTTCATTTGAATGTAAGTTCCTTGAGGAGAGAGATTATTCCATTTTTAAATTAGCATCTGGCAAATAATAAATGTTTCACAAATGTTTGTTGATTGATTGATTAGTAGCAGAGCCAGGACTAGAAGCCAAAAGTATGCTCTGGGCAGCCAGGCCTCTTTCCATTTCCTTCTAACATTCCTCAAACCACTGAGCTCAAAGGACACAAGCTGAACTATGTAAAAGAGGAGAAAAAGGAGAGGCCAAGTCTGTAATACTTCTCATTAGGCCCATTGCCTAATATTCATTAGGCCTGCTTTGACTAATTTGGGTTTAGGAGCAGCTGGTCCTTTGCTTATTTTTTATGAGGAAAATAAACCCTTTAAATTTTTCTCTCCATATGGATTTTAGTTTTAATTTGCAGACAAATTGTTTTTTCTTCTTCCCTGAATGTGTTGATCCCTTGACATCTTCTCCAGTGAAGTTACCCTTTCTCCTATGTTTCCTGACCATCAGGGAGGAAAGTTCATATTTCCTTTTTCTCCATTGCCACGTCCTATCTGCCACCATTACTCAGCAATCTCTCTTCCTTAAATTCATGCTCTCCTTTTATATCTTCTACATCAGACCTTTGATAATGCTATGTACTTCCCTCCAGGTGATTCTACCTCCATCTTAACGAAGTCAGTACCTGTATGACTTACAATGTTCCTCTCTACCACAGCCTTGCCATCATATTTGGTAACTTCAATATTCTCAGCTGTGGAATTCCTTGATTTCCTCAAAGTGATCTCCATGATCTCCGTCTCCATTCAAATTATCCATCTACAGAAATAATCATACCTCAAACTTTACCGTTGTTTCATACCCTTCTAATTTTAGCATCTTATATTCTGGAAACTTTTCTCTGATCACAACTTTATGTCCTTCCACCTCTTTTATTGTTCCAGTTCTCCTAAACCATCATTCTTTCTGAAATCAATGTATCTCTAAATTTTTCTTTTTTCAGTCCACTACCCTGTTTTGATCTTTCTTTCTTCTTTCAGAGTCAAGTAAGTGGTACAGTTGTGGCCAGAATAAAGAAGACTTTGATTTCAAATTTAGCCTCAAAATCTAACTAGCTGTGTGATTCTGAACAAGTACCTTAAAAACAAACAAAAAAACCCATTTGTTCGCCTCAGTTTTCTCAACTGTAAAAAGAAGATAATAATAGTACAAGGATTATGATGAGGATATGAGGTAATATTTACAAAGTGTTTAAAATAATACTGTAACTTAGTAGGTGCTTAATCAATGCCTGTTCTGTCCTCCTCTTTCTACAATTATGACCCAAATTGAAAACTACTGATAAAATGACTTGAATCTTTTGCCTATTTGTTTTTTTGTTATCTATGTGGTACTAGAAGTGTCAAACTCATATGAGCCTGAATCAGATTGAGAAATGTTTGATAAAATAATAAAAATATAACAAAACATAGATGATATCAATTTCTGGTTTTCTAAATCAGTATGTCATCTGAAGAGACTGATTTCTAATTGGAGTTTGATATCATTTACCTACACTACCTCGAATATATGTTCTTCCCACAAGTAGATGAAGACATTATCTGATGCCAAGAAATTAGAACAGTTAAATACACTACTGATTTATGCTATTCAACCTTGAATGAATTCTCACTGCCTAATGATTATTATTATTATTTTATCTCCAACTTATTTCCTTGTCTACTTTCTACAGCATGGGTATAATTGTTATAGAGATTAGTATGGTGAATCTGAATTCAGAAAAAATGGAACTCAAATCTGACTTCAGACACTTAATAGCTGTGTGAAACAGACATTTAAAAGGTGTTTATTAATATATGACCCCAGGCATATTACTTAATATCTTTGAACCTTGGTATCCCCATCTATAAAATATAGATGATAACTATCTCATAGGTTTATTATAGTATCAAATGAGATAATATATGTAAAGCAGTTTATAAACTTTAAAACACTATATAAATGTGATTTATTATTATTTATCATGTATTTTATTTTATATTGTTGTTATATTATTAATTTTAATATAGTTGTATTTTTATATGTTAATAATATTATATATAATTTTCTTTCTCTTGTAGAATACTCAGAACATTTCTAATCTAATCTTCCTCCCATCTTTTAGAAAAGGAAACTGAATTTGAGAGAGATTAAGTTGTTCACATAAGACCACACATCTTATTTGTCTTAGATGAGGGAATAGGATATAAACCTTCTGAATGACAGGTCTTTGGTCTTTTCAGAATAGTAAAATTTTCCCAACCCTTGCATTTATCACCTTTCTTAAGCTATGACTACATTTCCTCTGCTCTATATATTCTTCCCATCCTTCATTTCTTTTCATTTTATCCTTTATTTTAAATGAGGCTGTCTGTCCTACTTCTGTAATCTTACACATTTTATAATTTCTTTGCTATCCTCATGCTATCTTCTACATGTAGAGTTTGCTGACTCTGGGCTCAGAAGACTTGGTTTGAAATTCAGCTTCAAACTAACTGAGCCTGGATAAATCCCTTAATCTCAATCTCTTTCTTAGTTTCCTCAGGAATAAAATGAGACAATAATAATGTATCCCAGAATTGTTTTATGGATCAAAAGAGTTAATATTTCTAAAGTTCTTAGCACACTTACTTAGTAAATGTATGTTCCCTTCTCTCCCTTCCCCTTCCTCTGCATTCTCTACCAGCTACTGATCCATTGAAAGAGAATCAATATCTTGCTTCATTATTGTTGAAGTTTAATACAAAAGTTCCTTATTTATCAGCAATCAACACCAGGATTTTGTATTAGAAATAGCAATCCAACTTCTTCACTTTATAGATGAAGAAACTGAGACCTGGAGAATTTATGAGAATTATTTAAAATTATGCCTCTAATTAGTGGCAAAATAAGAACCAAAATCTAGGTCTTTTAGACTTCTAGCTCATTTCAACATGACGACATGCTCTGAATGAGATGATTTTCTCAAACAACTCAATTTCCTGTACATACCAAGTGTCTTTTAAACTATGGAGATGTTTCTAAAATGTACTACATACTTCCCTACTTCAGAAAATGGACTACAGTGAACATAATTTAAACTTATATTCGTGCCTCAAGGGTCATTATTATGAAAAACAATTACCAACTTGTATCATTATACAGCAATACTTTCATGGGCTATTTAAGTGAAAGGGCACTTTCTTCTTATACCAAACATCTGTAAACTGCATGCCTTTGTATTGATTTTTTTTTTCTATTTCCTTTATTGAAATTATCTGTCACTTCCTACTGCTTTTTGTGGCCAAAAATAAATAGGTAATCGTTGTTTTGTTTTGTTTTTTTTTGTTTGTTTTTATCAGGGATCTTCATTTCACATGATATTCCATAGTCAGTAAATCTGGGGTTTAGATTTAGAAAAGTATTCCTAGAAACCATCTAGTCTAATGCTGCCATTTTATAAATGATACCTACAGAGTTTCCCATGCACACACTGATAAGCAACAGATATGAAGTTTGAACATGAGCTGGTTTTCTGACTCAGTCTCATTGGTATTTTATTATTCCACCTCATCTTTGTAATGATCATAGATTTAGAGCTTACAGAGATCTTGGGGGGTCATCTGATCTAACACCCACCCCTTATTTTACAGAGGTGGACACTGAGTCCAGAAAATGTTAAGCAATTGGGCAAGAAACTAAGAAGTTGGTGCAATAGAAAAAATGGAGGCAAAAAAGCTTATACTAAAATCCTAACTTTGGAAGGTGACTAAATCAAGACACTGTTTATTTAGTTTCCTACAGGGCACCATAGCGCACAGAAAGCTGGACCTGGAGTTAGGAAGACTCATCTTTCTGAGTTCAAATGTGGCCTCAGATAGCTTGGGTGATCCTGGGCAAGTCACTTAATCCTGTTTGCCTCAGTTTCCTCATCTGTAAAGTGAACTGGAGAAAGAAATAGCAAATCATTCCAGTGTCTTTGTCAAGAAAACCCCAAATGGGGTCACAAATAGTCAGACATGACAGAAATGACTGAACAGCAACAACACTTAATGTCTTCATCTGTAAAATGGAGATGATAATAACAGTCATTTCTCAGGGTTGTTGTGAGAATCAAATGAGACATTCATAAGGCACTTTGCAAGCTTAAAGTATAATATGAATACTAGAAATCATCATTATTCTTGTTTAAATTAACATGGATTTCAAATCAAGTCAAGAAGTATTTGTTAAGTGCCTGCTGTATCCCAGGTACTGGGCTAAGTGCTGGGGATACTTCAGAGGAAAGAAAAAACTGATCTATTCCCCCCAAGGAGTTCACATTCTAATGGGAGAGAGAGTATGCAAGCAACTAGGTGCAAACAAGATACATGCTGGATAAAATTGAGATAATCTTGCAGGGTGACAAAATGGGAAAACTAGGTTTTGAACCCAAATCCTTCCATTCTAAATTCCTTTTCTTCTATGAAGTAAAAAGAAAGGGGTTTGTGGGAGCTCTTTCTCTTGCTTTCAGAGAGTTTTTGTTCTTTTTTTTCCCCTAAAAAAATTCTAGTTTTTTGGTTCTTTTCTAGGTAGTTGAGTTTGCTATGAATCTCATTATTTAGGTTAGTGTATTTTTACTACATCTAATGTGATCTGAGGTCCAGAGGTGGGAAGCAAATATTCTTAAGATCCTATATATTGCAAACTGTAAAGTTACCAGGATGAGGCAATAATAATAATAATAATAATAATAATAATGATGATGATGATGATGATAATGAGGAAAATAATAAATGATCAGAATTACAATGGCCTGTATTTGAGTCTTCTGAGAAATAGAAAAATTTCCCAGCTTAGTTTGAACTATTTCCACATCCTGTTCCTAGAATCATCCCTAATCTGTGCTAATACGACATACTTGTAACTTTGTTATTACAAAAAATTATGGTTATTTCTTGTACCTTTTTTTGTGGCAAAGGTAATTAGGCCATAAACAGAGGTCTGACAACTAATTTTATTCAAGACAAAATTAATAGAGAAGCAAGCAGATAATTTTAGCCAAGTGAAATTAAAATATATATTTTTAATGACATTTGAAAAAACCCAAATCTCATTTATTTTTGTTCTCCCCCTCCTTCCAGTGTTCTCTCAGCCTTTCCTGCATCAGTGTGTACAATGACCCTCACTGATTTAGGTGAGCTAATGGCTTGCCTGAGAGCGCTTTCTTGATTGCTCACTTCTACCTGGCCCGACTATTGATCTGTAGACACACAGCTGCATTTTCCCCTTGCTGTCTCCTGTCCTCCTGCTCCTTGCAAAAACCAGATGATCTGAGGAAAAGGCATTCACTATCCTCCCCCTTAAATTTTCGAAATTGCATTGACATTAATAGGAGTCAGGTGGTTAAATCCACTCAGGCAGCTTTGAGAATTTAAAGGTTAGAGGCATTTGGTTCTTTTTGTGTGTGTGTGAGTTGTTGTTGTTTTCTCCTATCTTTATCTTCCCCACCCCCAAGATTCATACATTGCTATAGTTGTCATACCAGAAAGATATTAAATATGCAACTCAACAATGTCAGCAGAGCCTTGAGAGTTTATCTCCAAAATTATCACCTGCCTCCTGAAAACCATAACCCTAAAAATATTGATTGGTTAAAAGGTAGGAGCTGAAGGAATGAGTCAGCGGTCTCCATGGATTACCCTAATCAAATAAGGGGAGTATTAACTGGGGTACTCACCGATTTGACAAGGTTTGGTTTGAAATGTAGACATCTCAACTAAAGTTATGTGTTTCATTCTTTTGAATATTTCTCCCAGACATTTAAATACATTACTACTAAGTAAGAAATGAGGAAAACATAAAAAGCATTTTAGGGAATAAATTCAGCAAGTTTCCATTTGTACCAGACAGTAAAATTGTTGACATGCATTACAGTGGGTGTGCATTTCTCAGAATGCCAAGACCTATTCCCACACTCAATGAAATATTGAGCTGTCAGAGGTCACCTAGAAAAGGGACACTGACCATAGGAGAAAGAGTGGCAGTGATGGTGATGTTTCTGGAGTAGCGTTGGTCCACCCTCCCCTATTTGGGATAACAATTTAGGTCTGTACTAAGAAATGATGATGTGTTTTATTTTACTATGTATAATTTCAGCAAAGGCAAGCAAAGCTTAGGAGAGAGATGGAGAGATAGAGAAAGGCAGACGAGACAGAAAGAGATGAGGCAGAGAGATGGGGAGGAGGGCACATGAGGGGGGCAGGCTAATTAACATGCCATAATTCACAAGAGCACAATTATATTTTTATCTATGCAGGTGTTGAGTTGAAGGTATATTCTATAACCAAACAATCTAGGAGTTTATGAAGCACATCTTAGAATATTAAATAGTTAAGAACAATTCAATTTAATTCAACAAACACTGTGTGCTAAGTGCTGAAAATACAAAGATATAAGCAAAAAAGTCCCTGACCTCAAGGAGCTTACTTGGCAGAGATGGGAAGGGAGTAAGGGTTACATTTGCATATGTAAGTACATATAAAATAGGGAATAATAGTGTTAAAGGAATAAGTCAGGAAAAGTACTCTATGTATGAGGAAGGAGGGAATATTGTAAGCTCACTGGAGAGTATTGAGGGGAAATGGAGAGACTGCTTAAAGGGCTTTGTTGAGCTCAGATTTGAAAAGAAGGTAAGGATTCTGAGAGGCAGACATGAGGCAGAGAGTTCATCCCAGGCATAGTAGAATCCCAGTCTCTACAAAAACACAAGAACAAGTGGAATCAAATATTAAGTTAGGGAAACAAGCAATAATCATGTAAGGGATCATATTAGGGAAGTTCTTAAATGACAGGCTTAGGAGTTTGCATTCTATCCTTGGGAAAGAATTTTGAACAAGAAAGGTCCTCAGTCTTAGGGAATTGTTACTTTGTCAGCCTTTTTAATAAGGCTCTATTAGAAATTAAAAAAAAAAACTGGAAGCAGGGTCATCACTGTAGCAGCTCAGATGATGATGACTCCCTGGACTAACACTGAATCTGAATGACTGAAAATTAATAGTGACATCAACAGGATATAATTTAGAAAGACAAATAAAATTTGGTCATAAAATGATAAATCCAAGTTTGAATATATTGTTTGCTAAAGCTACAGGACATTAAGGTGAAAATGTCCTGCAGGAATATGGAGGTGTGGGATAAGATTTAGATTAGATTTCTGGGCAAAATTAAGCTCAATGTATTAGGACCACCTAGGCTGCACAGTAGGTAGAATGCTAAGTCTGGAGTCAGTAAGACTCATCTTCCTAAGTTCAAATGACACTCACCAGCTAGGAGATCTTAGGCAAGTCTCTTAACCCTGTCTGCTTAAGAGTTCTGATCTATAAAATTATGTGGAGAAGGAAAAGAAAAACTAGCCCATCATCTTTTATCTTTTTACTGGAAGGGGGGAGAGAGAGAGAGAGAGAGAGAGAGAGAGAGAGAGAGAGAGAGAGAGAGAGAGAGAGACAATACAGAGACGATACAGAGACAGACATAGAGACAGAGAGACAAAGAGAGATGGGGGGGGAAAGGAGGGAGAGAGGAGGGGGAGAGAAGGAGGGAGACAGATACAGACACAGAGAGACACAGAGACAGACAGACAGAGACAGAGACAGATTGAGTTTGGGAAAGAATTGGATGGTAAATAAGAGGAGCTGGTGGAGGCTTACTGTATAAGTTGGGATTTTAATTGCATCTTAAAAATAGCCAGGGAAGTCAATAGTCAGAGATGAGAAAGGAGCACATTTCAGGTTTGAGAAACAGTCAGAGAACATGTCCAGAGCTGAGGAATGGAGTGTTGTTTTGTGGAAAAACCAGGATTGAATAGTACATGTCATGGAAGAAGGCGTAAGAAGATTTAAAAAAGTAAGAGAGAGTTAGGTTGAATGCCCAACAGAGAAATTTGGATTTGTTCCTGGAGGCAATAAGAAACCACTGGGTTTTATTGAATAAGGTGGGGGTGGGGGAGAAGGTATGGCATGAAGAGACTTATATTTTAGGAAAATCACTTTAGAAGCTGAATGGAAGATGTATTAGAATTAATGCATGCACACCCACCTGCAGGTTATAAGTCTTGATATGAAATGATGAAAGCCATACCATGGGAAGGGAGGGGGGTTATTACAGAGAAAGTGAGGAATCCAGGACAATTTCTAAGTTGTGAGCCAGAAAGATTAAGAGGACTGTATGATAATAAGGAAAGTGGGAGGAAAGAGAGAATTTAAAGGGAAAAGGTAATGAATTGTTTTGGTCATATTGGGTTTAAAAATGTCTATTAGACATCTACTTTGAAATCAAGAGCCACTCTTACTAAGAGTTAAACAGTGAAAGGGAAGAAAGTTTGAGGCAATTGCTGGATTAAAGACAACTGTTTTATGAATCGGAAAAACAAAAATGTTGATAGATAATGGGATAGTAATGGGTAGATAGAGAAAAAGTGAAGATGAGAAAGAATGTAAATCATCATTAGAGCTATCTCCCAAAAGAGATGAATATGTGATTAACTATACAAAGAGATGAGTTAGCCTAAAAAAAGAGATGTATATCTCATCCTCTGAAATGGTCAATGTAAAACAAAATTGGTCATTGTGTCATAGCATAGAAAAATTTTGATGTGAGGTAGGGGAATTCACAAAGGATGGCATTAACTTTCTCTGCCAAGTTGGAGATATAATATACTTTACTTTAAAGTATCAGAGCTCTTGTGATTTTGGTCAGAGGGATTGTAAATTACTTCCTCCATTATTTTATGGATGAATCAAATATTGAGCTGGCATTCTTTCCACTCAAATTGGCAAGATGTTGTCATTTAAAGGTTAAATTCATATGCTATCTGTTAAGCCAATGATGTTTCCAATAGATCTCCAAAGAAAGGGTCAGCTTAATCAGAGAGCACCCATAAAGCCCCATCCCATGACCAAATGAGAAACCCATACTGAGCTCATCTCAGCTGGAGGGGCTTTTCCAGCTCCTCCTCTGGATCATTGCCAAGAAGATCTGTCCAGCTGTAAGACTGATTTTTTTATAGTTATTTTCATTTATTTTTTATTTTGCAAGATGTAAACGAATCTGTTTAGCTAGGAAATCACGTCCCCTGAAAGTGATTATAACCTAATTTGACATGCAGTATTTGTATACTTATTCTGATGTTATGATGCACTTACAGTGTTTACATAAATAAAGATTCCTCTATAATTATTCCATGAAAATCTTAGTAAAGAGTTAATCACATGACCCCAACAAAAATATTCATTTAGGTAAGAATTTTTAAATTTGTGAAGAAATTTTCTTTGGAAGAAAAATACACATTTTCAGAAGGCTCCATGAAACTTCTAGGAGAACCTGAGGATTCAAAACCTCTACTTGGGAGGGAAAACCACAAAAGAAGGATCTATTTTAAGTTTTTGTTGCTTTTTCTGTGATAATGCCTCAACAAAAGTATCATTTTAGAGAAATAGGAGAAGAATTTTCATTGAAAGAAATGTGGAGGAAAATAAAAATAATGCTATTTAAAAGGAATCCCTGAAAATATTTTTGAGGTCTTCACATTTATATTTCATGTTTCTGTTGAAAGCACTATCATTCCTCCAGTCAAGAGTCATCTTTGACTTTTCACTAACATTCTTCCACAGCCAATCAGTTGTTAATTCTTGTCAATGACTTATCCATATTTCTTGAAGTTCTTTCGTTCTCCAGTTTTTGTAAAGCACTGAACACAGGTTACAACACATAGTAGATATTTATAATTTTGGGTTTTTTTCCTCTATTCTTACTCTCAGTTCACACTATGTCTTACCAAGATTAGGACAACAATTTCTAATTTATATCTCTGAATCAAGGCTCAGACCCATTCTTTACACAGATGCCAAATTGATATCCCTAAAGCACAGATTTGATAGTGATATCCATTGTTCAAGAAGCTTCAATGGTTCCACATTGGCTTTAGCTTAAATAAAAATTCTTTTTCTAAAACATTTAAAGGCCAGTAATTAGACTCCAGTCTTTCTTAAAAAGCCAATTGCACATTACTTCTCTCTCACACTCTTCACACTATACAGCAAAACCCACTTTTTTGTTCAACTAAAAAATATTTTACTTCCTGTAAATTTACTTTTTAAAGCCTATGTTCCATGCCCTAATCACCTATGCTTTTTTGAAATTCACAGATCTCTTCAAGGTTCAATCCATCTCTTTGAAAAGGCCTTACTAATACCTCCAATGGTTAGCTTGCCTGCCCCTCAAGTCTGAATCACTTTATAATTATTGTGTATGTGTATTTACTTCTCTGTAGCAGCTAGATGGAACAGTAAGTGTCTGAGGTGGCCAGATAGGTGCCACAGTAAATGTCTGAAGCCTCAGATCCATACTGGCTGATCCCCAACAAATTACTTTAACCTTGTTTGATTCAATTCCTCATCTATAAAATGAACTGGAAAAGGAAATTGCAAATGATTCCAGTATCTTTGCCAAGAAAATCCCAAATGAAAGCACACAGATTAGGAAGTTACTGAAAAATGACTGAACAACAGAAACAATAACAAAATATAGCTCCCTCCTATAGAAAGTAAGCTTCTTGAGGACAGGGACTGTCTTTCTTATGTGTTTGTACTAGCATACTAGCATAGAGTGGCAAATAGTAGATATTTAATAAATGTTTGCTGATGGATTATTAGTAAAAGAAAATATTTCTTGGAATTCAGACATTTTTGTAATACTTTGGAGGGCTTCCTGACACAGAGAACCATTCAAGAGTAGAATGCTCACATGTCAGCCTAAGAAAGACATTTCTATCCTTAGGATAAAATCCTTTAAGACATTCTCAAAAGTAGGGATATAGGGACATGATAGCCATATCAGAGGGTTATCTTTTGGAAGAAGAATAAGACTTTTTCTATTGAGCCCCAAAAGGCAGGGTTGCAAATGGTGTCAAAGTTATATAGAGAGGTAGATTTAGATCTGATGTGAGGATAAGCTTATAAACTCTTAAAGTTACCCAAAGGAGATAGTGGGTTTCCTCCTCACTGGAGCTCTTCAGAAAAAATCTGGATAAGCACTTGTTGAATTCTTCCAAAGGTATAGGTTGTACTCGCTAGACTTTGAAGTCCCTTACATTTACAACTGTGAATTTTGTGATTCTATGATTCATTTATCAGTTTAGTACCACTTACCATAATCCCAGATCTGCAATCAACTCTGTGGGTAATACAAAAGTAATAAAAGTTCTGCCACTGAGGGACTTCCTGTGGGGTTCTAATAAGTTTCAAGAAGAAACACAATTTACATGATCAATACTGAAGAATTGACGTAGCTGAGTAATTTCTGGACTATTTTCCTTGTTTCCTTGTTTACTATTATACTTGATATTGGAAAGGACGTAACCATTTTAGGTAAAAAAGAATCTCCAATTTTTCTCAGGAAGCTTTCTTTGAGGACCAACATTTTATTACTCCTACAATATTGTCATGTCTTTCTTTTGGTTATAGAAATGTTACATGTGAAAATAAAGAAGAGGTGTATCTAAAGCTAAGGATGAGATAAAATAATACCTCAGAATATATTGCAGAGAAATGGATATTCATTCCCGTCCTCACCCAAGATTTTCAGAACAGGTCTCAAAAACAGAAGAGTTAATCTAGGGTGTGCCTATGATCTGAAAAAAATTATAATTTAGTTTTACAAATTTTTTATTTGATAAATTTTATTTTACATTATTTTCAAACTTGGAACATACAACTCTCTTCTGTTTTAATATGTAAACATTACTTTTAGTCCTTCCTCTCCCTAGTATCCACCCCTTATACAAACAAAAGCATTCTAGAGTAAGTTATATTTCATATTACTCTACCAAGGACAAGAACAATAACATATCACTGGAGATTTGGGCTATATGCCTATATACTGTTGACTAAACATCCCATTTATTTTCTGTCTACAGTGAATACAACCCTAATCAATGGGCTGGGGAAGCTTTTTTTTTTTTTTTTAATAAATACCCACAGAGATTTACAAATACATTCATGCAAAATCATTCAAAGAATAATGATATACTTTTAACTATTTGCTTGTCCTATCTTCATATTGTGTTTTAGATTTGACCTTGCCAAACACCATTTGAGTCAATACCATTATAATTATATCTCTGATTATATTTTGGGTTTTAAATTTCTACACTAGAAGCAGCACTATAAAAGTGGATCTATTCCAATTCCTTGTAGTAAAGTAGAACTTGGTTCAAGTTCTCCCTCTGAAACATTCTAGGTGGTCATGGATAAGTCATACATAGTGTCATAGCTTTCAATATGGAAAGGATCTCAGAGGTCATCAATTCTTATTTCCTTTTCTTACAGAGGAGCTAGAGAATTTGAATTGCCTAATGTCTCCCAAGTAGTAAAAGGCAGAGCAAGCATATAACCTCTATGTCTTTTAATAAAACTTATTTTCTGGACAAGTTCAGATCTGTACTGGATGAAAGGTTGGGGCATTCTCTATTTAAAGGGATTCACAGATCCTTTGGGAACTTGTATTACTATATAATATTTGTCTATTATATAATATTGTCTATGGGTAACAGAAATGATTACATATTTTCCATTAATGCTATTATATGTTAGTATTTCAAAAGTAAAAATATTGGAACAAGGTTATCCTTTTTTAGTCCATAGGACAGCAAACTGAATAATAAGAAATGGGAAAAGTCCTTTTTATCATTTACTGACCACTTTTTCCTACTTGGCCTACTTTCCATCAAATTGACCCTTCTTTCTTGCCCTCATATTTCAGAAAGTGTGCTCTTGTGCAACAAAGAATTTCCCAAGCTCAACCTCCCATTCCAGCCAGCCTTCAATCAGCACTTATTAAAATCCTAGTCTCCCCGACTAAGAGAAGTTTACCTTTTTTTTTTTTTTTTTTTTTTTTTTGGATGTGAGTTTTTGGTTAGTGATAAGGATAATCTCCTTAGGAATCAAAAGTGATTTCTTCTCTATCTGGTACATTTCCATAATGTCATCTCAAAGCAGACTTGGCAAAATATTAAAAAGAAGGAAAAGCAAGGAAAAATATGCTTCTGATGAGTGTGTTCTATGAGGCAGAATAGTTAGAACACTAAATGCCCCAATTTGGAAGTGACTGCCCCAGTTTTCAGATGCCGTCTCTCCTGCTTTTGGGCAGCAGATCTAATGTTCTCTATCCTTCCGTCCCTGTTGATTGCCTGAACTGTGATAGCGCTGAGTAAAATGACAAGGGAATGGACCAGAAGTGGAGGTAGCCAAATCAAAAACATTTCAGAAGAGACCCAGAATCCAATAATAGACATTCTTCAAGAGATCCCAGGAGGGGTTTTGGTTTTTCAGCAGAATATTACTTGGTTACTTAACATACTCTATTGTCTTCTCTTAAAAGCTTCAATTTCTGGCAGCTTTACTTAACTAAAGCAGATTCTTAGAAAATGAAATCCTTCTTACTCTATGTTGGTAGGACCCAGGGAAAGAAATCAATACTGTTATAACAAGTCTCCCTGTACTGCTCTCTCTCACCCCCGCTCCACCCCAAAGAGTTGTAGAAGAAAAGAGTTTCTCTTTATGTATTCAACACCTCTGGGTTTACTCCCCAAATCCCACTTACTTTGGTTGACAGCATTTGCAGAGAGGGATTGTCTCTTATTTCCCTCAAAGGTCTGTGCATGATTCTGAAGGAAATGGACATGAGGGGATCCCATACAATTATAGACTCATAAATTCTCCCATTCATCTTTTTCATTTGAGGAATATCAAGTGTGAATGATTCATGCTATCACTTCTTCTATCTATCTTGATATATATTACATTTCTATTAAGTATATTTGGATATGCAACCTGTAAAGCCAACTTGTATTGTATAATTTGTGTGTGTATATATCTATGTAGATAGATTGATAGACAGAAAGATGAGATAGATAGATAGATGGATAGATGGATAACAAGAATCACCTGTAGAGAATTTCTGGGTTAAAAAGAAATAAAAAATAAATAAAATCTCCTATATCCTCTGTAATTTATAGTCTTAGAGTATTGCCTAAGGCAGAAGTAAACATTTCCTAACTACATTTTAATCTAGTTCTTATTCTGCGGTGGAGTTTTGAAGGCTACATACTAGGTTGACACACCTTTAGCCTAAAGCACTAAAAGGTTAAGTGTCTTAGTAGAATTGTATAGTCAATATGTATTAAAGGTTGAGTTTAAATCTAGGTTTTCCTGGCTTAAAAGAATCTATTAGCTATATTGCATTATACACACACACACACACACACACACACACACTTGTATACAAATAGTGTATATGTATATACATATACTTATATCTGCATATGCATATTATATTGCTTACAGACATCTATATATTATATATGTATATATGTATATATTTATATGCACATATGTATGCTATTCCCTGGGGCACAGTAAATGGAATACCAAGTCTAAAGTTTGGGACACTTATCTTCCTGAGTTTAAATCTGTCCTCAAACACTTACTACCTGTGTGACTATAGGCAAGTCACTTAAACTTTGCCTTTCTCATATATAAAATAAACTGGAAAAAAATATGGCAAAGCATTCCAGTATCTCTGTCAAGAAAACTCAAAATGGGGTTATGAAGAATTGGAGCTGATTGAAAAATCACTGAACAACATCAACAGTATATAAACATATAAATATAAGGATGTATTATATTTGCAAATGACTATGCGTTCATGCTTGTATGCACATATGTAACAACTCCTTTGGACCTACTCCCCAACTCCCACTCACATTGGTTAACAGGGTTCCTAGAGGATGGCTGACTGCAATTCCCCTCACAAGTTTCTACATAACTGAAGGGAATAAACACTGTTTAGTCCCATTAGTCATGAACCTCCACTGACCTGTCTCTCACTGATTACCAGCCATAATTATTAAACCAAGAAAGCATAAGCCATGATTATAGAAACAACCCAGAGGTGTGAAGACTTCTAGATTCATAAAGTCTAAAAGGAAATTGGACACACACATAGAGAACACATGTGGCTGAAGTATAAACAGAGAAACTGGGTACCAGAAGTCATTTATTTCCTTTGTGGAGTCCTCTTGAAATTTCACTGAAATATAGCTCTCTACTAGTTCTAAGACTTAGTCCCTTGAAGAGCTGTGAAGTTCAATTTTCCTTCATTTCCAATTTGTTCTCCTTATACATATGACAGCTGTCCTCTACCACTATTACCCTAAAGGTCCCTGCTCTCGATGCTGGGTAGATACTATAGATCTTTAAAAGTTCACAAGATTGTCTGTCACTTGGCCAATGCAAAAGGATGGAGACAGACAGATGGACACAGAGACAGAAACTGAAAAAGACAGATTGACAGAGGCAGAAAGATGAATGGGTGAGAGAAAATTCCTTCCTCCCCCTTCTCAGGAGTCCTTTATAGAATAAACACACACACACACACACACACACACACACACACACACACACACACATACTCTTCCCCCCCTCTCTTTTTCTTTCTCTTCATTTTTATGTATATGTTTTTATATGTACTATTTTGCACATATTTATGCATATAAATGGGTAAGTATATCCTACACATATCTAAACCTATAGGGTTAATAGTAAAAAGCTCACATTTATACAGCATTATAAGATTCACAATGAAATATATATGTGTATGTATTCATATATGCACTATGTATATATGTATCTATACACATGTGTCCATATATGTATATGTGTTTGTAAATACAACTATAAGTTTCCTTTTACAGATGACTAAGGGAGAAATCAAATCAAGCAAGTGCTCCAGGGAATAGCTAGCTGGACTCAGATATAAGCTGATCTGAGTTTGAATCCCAAATCAGACATATACCAACCATATGGAGTGGGGCAACTCACTTAACCCCTTTCAGCCTCAATTTTCTCATTTTTCAAACAGAGATAATAGTATCTCAAGGTTGTGGTGAAAATCAAATAAAATAATATGTGTTTTTAAAGTACAATTGGAATTCTAGCTACAAATGCACATATATATATATATACACTTTATGCACATCTATTTCATATATAAAATATATTTATGTATATGTAAAATGTATTGCATATACATAGACACTTGTATTATGCAGTATGACAGACCTTATACAATGAGATAGGCCAAGAACTAAACAAGAAGAGGAAAGCAGCTTGAGAATTTTCCTGGGCTTTTAATTATATAAAACTTTTTCTTGAATCAAAGGCTCATCTCTATAATAGCAATATTTTCCAAATGATGTTTTATGCTTGCAAGTCACAGAATATGGGAATCTGAACAAATGAAGTTCACAATCACCCAAAGGATAATAGAGAAATACTTGGTGATTCTGAGCAGACTGCTACATGTTATAAATGAAGAATAATATGAGTTATATAAGAAACACATCAGAAAATATAACAGGAAAAAAATATGGGTTATGGATCATGAGGAAGGGAACAATTTGATTGGTTAAGTGAAATATATACAATGTCACATGAATTAAAGGAAGGAGTCCAGCATGTTGGATAGGCCCTCTGCAATAAAATGTTTTAAGGACATAGAAGAGAATTATTCAGGATGATTTGGCATCTGTAAACTTCATGGTAGAAAGGATCCCTATATCAATGACATCATAGATTTCTTAGGGCATTGCATTAGTAGTGTTTGGGGATTGTTTTGTCTTTATTTTTACTTTGTTCAAATTCATAGACACAATATTTTGTATTCAAGAAACAAATGAGAAAATAAAAATGACATAAATTTTTAAACCACCACAAAGACAATTTCAAAGCACTTAGGTCAGAGCATGTGACAAAATGTAACAACATTTTGCTATCTCTACTTACATTAGTTTATGTCCCTTTTGGGGGGCATCCCCAAGATTTGTTAATGTTGTACTTCTGTGTTTTTTCCCCCTGATGCAATTGGGGTTAAGTGACTTGCCCAGGGTCACACAGCCAGAAAGTTTTAAGTGTCTGAGACCAGATTTGAATTCAGGTCCTCCTGACTTCAGGGCTGGCACTCTATCCACTCTCTCAACTATTATAGCTGTCCCATCCTATGCTTTTTTTAAGGCTAAAATATAATAAGTAAATATCAATAAGACAAATGATAGATTTCAAGGAAATTGCTGTTATCAATAAATAATGTATTATTGGGAGGGGAAGACATTAAGTGAAATCATACTTTTTAGTCTTTTCCCAAAGATCTAAATCAATTGTTTTTGCACAGTTAATGCTTTTGTTTAGTTTTGTTCCCATTGTTTGTAGAGGAACTTGTAAGAAAATGCACACACACACACATACACACACACACACACACACACACACACACACATCATTTGCCAAAGAGATAGAATTACCTACTATCAGGCAGTCAAAAACTTCCCATACTGGAAGGCCAAATAAAAGAATTGGATGCTACATCTTGGGGTTTGAGTGGGCACTTGAATGGGAAATGTGGCTATTTAATCACTCACCAGCTATAAACACTTTCAATGTGGGACTAAGGCTATCTTGGTGAAAATTTCAACTAGGCCCTTGATGGCCATTTTACAGATTGCCTTTCTAAATTTTAGTGAACAACTTGGACTACAATCAACCTGTGTAACAAGCTGTTAGGCAGGGTCTCTCCTCTAAGATCTCAATGAACCTTATAAAGACCTAAGTTCTAAGCCCTGCTTAATCACCAATTGTGCTCAATCACTAAATAGCTTTATTATGTTGGAAAAAGTATCTTATCTCTCTGCCTCAATGTTCCTTCTGTCAAATGGAGGTAGCTATATATGTTCTTGTGAAAATGAAATAGGGATAACCAAGGAGAGTCTTTTTATAATTATAATCAATTTAGTTATAATAAAATATCTATAACTTCTACACATTTATGATTTATCTTAAGAACCGATGACTTATTCATGGTCACATAGCTAGTAAATATCAGTGGCAAGATTTAAGCCTGGCTCCTTCTTACTCCCAAATTCAACATTTTATTCTCTATGGCAGTAGTGTCAAATTAAAATAGAAATAGAGACCCTAAACCAAACATAAGGATCCCTACTGGCTACATATTGATTTAGAAAAATACATATCAACATTGTCCATGTTCTATTGTAATTTTTAAAAATTGTTAAATGTTTCATTTTAATCTTATTGAGCTACCCTGGAAGTGTCACCATCTTTTCTATTATTTCTATGTGACAAGAAAGGAAAGGTAAAAGATATGTATTTTCTAGTACCTATTATGTGCCAGATACTGTGCTATCTGCTTTCTAAATGTATCTCATGAAGAAAGGAGGGTGATAAGAAAGGATGTGCCTACTTATTTATGTTTAGAGCAAATGTGAGGAAAAACAGAAGTCATAATATGCTCATTTCCTATCCTACTGTTATTCCATGAATTCAAGTATTCTCAAGCTATGTATGATCATTGCTACCCTTTATATAGTACTTTAGATATGTTATCTCTCATTAAAACCTCACAACAACTCTGTAATATAGGTATAGCAAGTTTTACCTACTCATTTTACAGAATGGAAAATGAAAATTGGAGAGCTACATACATAGTGTCTCTAGACTTGATATATTGATAGTTTAGTTTTTGCTTGAGCTGATATTATCTTATACTGAACTAATATTATTGCATACATTTAGAAAAATGAACTTTTATTTCTAAGTGAACAGGATTAGCAGGTTGCTTTGGAGGATAGAGTAGAATCACATATTCCATCAACTTTCCTTTTGTCTTATTTGTCATGTCTCAGAAATGATTCCATTGCTTTCATCATGGAAGTATTGAATTTTACTTAATAAGCATTTTCCAATTCCCATTTTGCATATTTGATGTGTTCTAGAAATGCAATCAATAGCAACAAGACAAGAAAAAGCAATTAAAGTCAGAAGGATATGTAAGGAATAAATAAAACTGTCCCTATTTGCTTATAGTATGAAGATTCATTGGGAAAATCATAGGAAATAAAAAAGATACTAATTGAAATAATAGCTTTAGGGAAATCTTCAAATAAGTACAAAATTTATAAAAAAAATATCTGGGGACCAATCTACCAAAGCACAGGAAATATTTATATAAATTCAATTACAAAGTGTTAAAGAAATTAAGAGAAAAAAAAACCTTAAATAACAAAAGAATATTTAGTTCAGTGCTCATGGCTGGGCCTTATCAATATAGCAAAATGACAATACTACTAAGAGTAATTTACACTTTCAATGTTATACCAATCAAATTACAAGGAAATACTTTATAGAATGATAAAATAATAAGAAAATTAATTTGGAAAAACAAAAAATCTAAAATATAAGGAAATGTTTAAAAGAAATAAGGATGAAGGAGGAATAGCCCTTTTAGACTTCAGACTATATTATAAACAGTAGTCAGTAAAAACCATCTGGTATTGCTTTAAAAAATAGAACAATAGAACACAATAGGGAAAATTTAAAAAGAAAACAGCTTATAAAAGCATTTGATAAAGTGAAAAATATAAATTACCTAAGAAAAAGCTCCTTATTTGGTAAAAAAATAAAATAAAAAAAAAAACTCCTGGGAAATATATGACTGGCAGAAATTATGTTTTGACCAACATAATGCATCGTATTCCATAATATATTCTAAATAAATATTAAAGATCATACTATGAGAATGAGAAGAGAATCCTATTTCTCACAGAGCACATATACCTTTTACAGTTGTGGGTAAAATATATTTTCTTAACAAAACAAGGGATAGAGGCAATTACACAAGATAAAATAGCATTGATTACATGCCACTAAAAAGCTTTTGCATGGACAAAATCAATTCATCTATAATAAAAACAGAAGCAATCAAATGGGAAAAATATTTTGTATCTAATTTCTATGATAAGGGTTTTGTATGCAAGATGCATAAACATTTAATAAATATGTGTGATGAATAGCAATTCCTGAATAGATAAGTGGTCAAATGATATGAACAAATAGTTTTCAAAGGAAAAGTTACAAAGTATTCATAATCACACGAAAGAAGAGGAAGGGATAGTGGAAGGGAGAAGGGAAGTGAATAAACTTTTATATAATACCTATTAAGTGCCAAACACTGTGCTAAGCAGTTTAAATATATTATCTCAAGAATATCCCCAAATTATTAATAAGAGAAATGAAAATCAGCACAATAAGTGGTTATTAAGCACCTACTAAGTGGAAAATCTGTGCCAGAAGTTGGGGTACAAAGAAAATAAGACAAAGAAATATTATTTTAAAAGTTTTTATTTTGCTTAAAATGTTGATATTCAAGGTTTCTTAAAAAGACATCTTTCATGAGCTACAATTGAGCTCTTTAACAATTATAATGGAGATAAGAATACTTCTGGTAAGAATCACCATAGTATTAATTGTAATTCATGTTTGTCTAGAACTTTGAGAATTTCAAAAGGTTCTCCTCAAAGAAGGTAGAATATACAATAATATTTCTTGAAATCTATTTTCTTAGGAACTCAAAAAAAGCCATTACTTATTCTAAGTCCTTCAGAAGTAATATCCCTATAAAACTTCATAGTAGATAAACAAATATGAGTATATGGTCCCATGAATATAATTGTCACCATCAGAGTTAATGCTTCTCTCTCTATCTCTGTCTATCTCTGTCTCTCTCTCACAACTTAAATTTAATAAAAATAGGCTAATTTGAAATTAATATTTAATAATCTGTGTATAGTGAATGTCTTTTTAGGGAAAAATAAAGAACTTTTTAAAGATAAATCTGTGCTCATAGATACCCAGAGTTTGGGCTTGGTATATTTAGGTGTACTAGCATACCATAGAGATAAATGTTTCTATTGATCCCCTTATTAGTTTTAAAATCTCCTTCCTCTCTAGGGAAAGGTCATCACTAATGCTAACCAGGATATGCTGGAACAGCTTTTGTGTATACCTATCTGTGTTTTTGTACATGTGGTTCATGAAGTGTAGATTGTTCCAGGAGGATTAGAATCTCTAGTGTGATGGGTTGCTGAGCCCCTTTTCAAGTCTTCTCAACCCTCTTTCACTCAATTTTTCTGGCTCTAAGAAATTGTAGCATGCACAGGAGCCATCTCCTACCCAAGTAAACCATCTCATTATAGAGGCAAAACCCAGATAAGGGTAATCAAGAAGGTCTCAGACCTGTGGGGTGCTCAGAGCTCAGTCAGGCATTGAAGATGCCCACTATTTTCCAGCCACTGCCAGTCGTCCTGACAACAGAATTTTGATGATTCAAGGAGAGTGAAAGTGATGACTTTGCACAACTCTCTCCTTACTTAAATCCAATTTACTTGTAAGTCAACACTACATGATGTTACTGATCTTCTTTGAAAACAAAGGACAAACAACAGCTGAATTTGGTTTATGCTTTGTAACCGAAGATAGCTAAGAGAGATGGAAAGAGACTCATATGAAGAAACTGGGTAGAATGGATAGAATGCTGGACCTGAATACTTACAAATTGGGTCTTAGACACATACTGATTGTGACATTGGATCGTCAGTTGATGCTGTTTGCCTCAGTTTCTCATCCATAAAATGGTCTGGAGAAGGAAATGATAAACCAACTCCAGTATCATTGCCAAGAAAATCACTAAAGGAGTTGCAGAATCAGACGTGACTGAAGTGACTAAACAATTATTACAAAAACATGAATTTTCAAAGCCTGGGATTCCACTGTTCTAGGAAGATAATGAAATAAACATTTAACTCCAAAGAGAACTACAGCTAAGACTTTTTGATGCTTTTCAATTCAACTGGATGCAATTCAACTCAATTCAATCTATGACTCATCTACTTTCTCTCTTGGGTAAGGTACAGATTTAATCATTCCCATGGTAATTAAGTGAATGTACATACATAAATACATATATATATATAATATATACATATCAAAATATAAATATATATATTTATCCATGTACATATATATGTACCATTATACTAGGAATTTATTATAAAAATTATTCAGCTAAGAAACATTTATTAAATGCCTACTATGTTACTAATCATTGAAAGTTGTTCTCATCTTCCTCACTTTTCCAAAGCCAACCCATCTTTCAGAACCTATGTCATGTTCTGCCCCCGAATGTGATTTCTTTTACTTCACCACCCTCATAGAAATCTCTACGATTCTTCTTATCCATAAAACTCACTTGTAGGCATATTCTCTAGTGATATTATGTCACTGATTAAACTGTTAATGAATTTGGAATCTAAGAATGCAGGCTTGAATGCTAGGTCTTCTATTTACTTATTAGCTGGATATTCTGTGCAGGTTACTGAACCTCTGCTATGGCAAAATTCACTTCTCCCTTAATGCTGTTCACATAATAGGCACTTGGTAAATAACCACATACATATGAAAGTCAGACATCCTCCTGATGCTACCACCGAGGGAACACCTTCTCTATGTTGAGCAGCTTGGTGTCATTTCTAGAGCTTGTCTGCTTTTATCAATATATTCCAAGTAACAAATGCCTTTGTCATGCTACCTAATTTATGATGCTTGGCATATAGAAAAGCTTTAGTTAGTCACAAAAGGACTATTATTATCATTTGTATTGGGGAACCATTTTTAATCTTGTATTAACCTAATTTACTCCTCAGGTTCCAAGTACACAGTGTCTTCCATTTTCATTATACTTTTTTGCATTCACAGTAACATTCAAAAGCATCTCATATATTGGAAAATACAAATGCAAATGACTCGATCAAGATGCCATTACCATTTCAAATCCACATCTCTCAATTCAATCAAATAAAAGTAGATATTAAAGTAGTAGAGTTACTATATAGTATACTATACTATATATAATAATATATATTTTACTATATATCCTATATGGTGCTTAGGTTTAGGGGCTACAAAGATAAAAAACAAAAATAAAACAGTTCTTGCCTTCCAGGAGCATATGTTTTACCAGAGAGATACAAGTGAACAAATCAGTATATTATAAGAATAATTGAGGGTATAGAGAGTATTAGTAGCTAGGGGGGTTCACTAGAGAAGACACTTGAACTGAGCTTTAATGAAGAAAAGAGATTCTTGCAATAGAGATAGAGAGAAGATACTTTCCAGATGTAGAAAACAGCCAGTGATAAAATTTAGTGATAGGAGATAGGGTACAGATCATGGGGTAGCTACTTGGCCAGCTTAGCTGATGGGGATTAGGATAAAAAGAGATTGAAAAAAAAATGGAAGACAGATTGCAGAAGTCCTCATGCTAGGGCTTAGAGTTTGTATCATATCCTGTCATCAGTGGTAGGACATTAAAGATTTTTAGGAAGGAAATACAAACCTGTATTGTAGAAAGATGGTTTCAACACTTAATTGGAGGAATTGGTTAGAGAGGGGATATTCAAGGTCTCTTATTTTTAGATTAAAGACTTTCCCTTGTTGAGTCTGTCTTCTGCCCTCCCTAGATTATGGTAAGGATGGCATTCAGTGATTTTGTGCCACCTCTGAGACTGAATATTACCCTCACCATGATCCACTGCAGACAGATTGTTTAAGTTTCAGAATCGAATGGAAGAGAGACAAAGCTTATTTTGTTTGTCCCTGGTCCTTAGGACCACTGGATCTTGACAAGGTTGTTGGGAGGATCAAATGAAAATCTTTTAAAAGATCTTCCCAGAATAGCCATTTAAGGAAACATTGAGTCAAACCATCTTTCCATTTCCCATAAGGATTTACTTCTCTTGATTTTTCCACATCATGCCTCATAGACCTATTCATCCTGGAAGATCATGGATCTCATGAACATTAAAAGTTCTTTCTGCCCTTGTGGCCCATCTCTTAGTTTGGAGAATTCCCCCAAGACCTCTATTTAAAGGAAGGTGTCCAGACCAGCCAATTCTTCATTCTTTACTAAAATGTACTCCTTTGTAGTTTTCCATTATACCTCTATGTGAAATATCTTCCCTCCCCATCCTACTTTTGCCTCCCCTTTATGTGTGCGTGTGTGCGCTTTAGCTCCTTCAGGATAAGTTTTATTTCCATTTGTTTTTGTATTCCCTGTATTCAGCACCTGTGCTTAGCACCTGGCACATAGTAAGTGCTTACTACATATTTCTTGACTAACTGATATGTAAATTACTTTGCAAACCTTAAATTGTTAAATAAATGCTAATTGATATAAATATAACCATTCATATTGTGGGACACAACATACAGAATATATGTCTTCATAACAAATAGAAAAGTCTCAGAGTTTAATGGGGTCCCTTGGCAGTTAGTGTACCTCTGTGTATCTCTGGAGGCCTTCATGAAGAGTCTGACTATCACTTGCTATGGGTGTTATGGAAAGGATTATATTTTTAAGTAAAGGTTGGATTAAATGCTATTTGGTGTACCAGCAACAACAACAACAAAATCTTTGAATCTTCCAGGGCCAGAAACAATCTTGGAGGAAATATTCTGCAATGTAAAAGGCTCTTAGCCCAGATATTTCATTACATAGATGTGAAATATGGGGCAAATCAATTAATCTCTTTATATCTCACTTTCTCAAGTGTAAAATGAGGCAAATGAAACAGGATGCCTTCATCCTCTCTCCCAACTATACTGCTGGTTCATCCCATCCAAACCTTTTTTAATTTATCTGGAAACTCATCCCACCATTGGTTTATACATTGGAACTTCTCTCTCCTCCTGGACCTTTGATTAGCTAGTTGTTTCCTAGAACTTTAAATTTAATGAGGAGGTTCCCATCAAAGATTCTTCATCCTTTTCTAGGCTGTATTTCTGAGTCTTTTGCACAGGACTCCTTTCACCATAGATATAAGTATCTTCTCTCCTCCCTTTCTCTTTTGAGTTTCTGTTTATTTTCTTCTTTACTTTCAGTAGAATGCAAGATCTACAAGAGTCAGGGGAGTGTTTTCTTTTCTGCTTTTTTTTGTATTCATAGCCCTTCTGACAGTGGCTGAGATTTTGTGAACACTTAATAAATGATTGTTGATTACTAAATGACCTTTAAAGTTTCACTGGTTTTGGGGCTATGAAAAACTATAGAGGTCACTCAGTTAAAAACCCCTTTATATTAAAGAAGAGGAAAGAATAAGTGATTTGCCCCCAAGGTCACTTAAAGAGCAAAAAAATGAAACCAAGATTTAAACATATGTCCTCTGGATCTAAATGAAATACAATAGCTCTAAATATATCACTGTCACATAATGCAGTTCAGTGACCCTTGAACTCAAAGTCTTAATTGCATCTGAGCAAATTACAGGTCAGCTAGATGGGGTAAATTGCTATGCCTCGGGTCAGGCATATGAGTTCAAATTTTCCTTCAGACGCTTACTAGCTGTGTGACCTTAGGAAAGTCACTTAAGATCTTTCTAAGTTTTCTTATCTGGGGATGAAAAATGATTAATTATCAATTAATATTAATATATCAATATTAATTATTATTAACCTTTTTTCTCAAGGAGTTTATAGATAAGTAGGTGATAGATATAGATAGAAAGATAATCTCATAAACTTTAAAGAATTATTTTTAGTACAGCTACTATTATGATTCCTTAGGCTTTTCCAATGCTAGAGCCTCCCCTCTGATATTACTTTCCACCTATCCTATCTACATATATTGAACATACATAGTTCTTTGTAAGTTGTCTTCAACATTAGAATGAAATTTCCTTGAATTCAAAAATTGTGTTTTTTACCTTTCTTTTCATTCCAAGAATGTGGTACAATTTCTGGCACATAACAAATGCTTAATCATTGCTCAGTGACTGAATGATTTCCCATGCATCATTAGATTGTACTCAATGACTATTTGTTGAATAGGTTACTGTATGTTCTGCCCTATACCAAATGCTTCAAAGGAAAAGGCAGATAAGAGACATAATTCCTGCCTGCCCTCAGGTCTCTTACAATATAATTGGGGTGATTAAATGTAGGTAACAATTACAGAATCAAACAAGATTGATGAATTTAATATAATTAAGGTTGATGAGAAGAATAAATATTTATTTGGCACCTACTCCCCGTCAAGAATTGTGCTAATTTCTAGAATCTCATTTAATCCCTGGAAAAACTATGACAACATAGTAGATGCTATTATTGTCCCTATTTTATAATGGAGGAAAATAAGACAAACAGAGGTTTAATGATTTATTCAGAGTCACATAGCTAATAAATATCTGAAACCAAATTCAAACTCTGCTATTCCTAACTTCAGGCCCAATGCCAGCTTAGTTGCCTCAGTTATATAGTAAAGGCAGGAAGCTTCCTAGGCAGTCTAAAATAGAATAGAATCATTAGATTATTAGATTAATTAGATTAATCATTAGATTAGATAATCATTATTATCTAATCATTAGAAAAGAATCATTATGGGTTGGAATATGAAGAATTGTTAAGATAAGTAAATGGATACAAAATTCCAGGAAAAGATTCAGCCTCATAAAAGATAAAAAAACTGAGAATATGGAAATCAAATGGGAGAAGAAATAAAGAGATTATTATGCCTGTAAAAGAGGCATTGGATAATTTTTAAAATTTTATTTTATCATCACATGGTATATTCCTCAGAAATAACCAGAAACTTGAACTCTTATTGGCTGCGAGCCAAGTGGTTTACCTGTTCTGTGACTCAATGTCTCCATCTTCTAACAGAGCATTATCTCATTGGCTCCTACTTAGCTCACAGAGGTATTCTGTATTAATGAGTTTAATGCTTGAGGCATGCTTAGAGCTCTCTGAAAGAGAGGAGCCAATTATTATTACTATAATCATCACTTACCACACGCCTGCTTTACTTGAACCCATTACTCACGCTTCCCTCTCCCAGGAGGGACCCTCTGCATCTCTCAGGGTTCATATGTATGCCCTTTAGGGGATGAACTTAGCAAGTTCTAAATTTGGAAATGAACACTTGGAAATGTTTGAGGAATTGGCAAAAAACTGTAAAGCTTGGATTTTTTGGAAGATTTGTTCTAGGCAATGGAGAAAGGAAAGAGGATTGCCCAAATCTTTAACACAGTAACAAATTCCTCCAAGTACAGAGTCGCCTACATTTTGTTTTCTTCGCTATAACCCTGGTTTACAATGACAATTCAGATATGGAGTTCACATTTCTCAAGGAAGGAGGACTGCCAAGGTTTTTAATCTTATGCATATGTAATGTTATTCTGATTGTGTTGTGATATGGCTTCTTAAAAGCAAATTTAAGGTGGGGGGAGAAAGGGAGAGGGAAAAAAAGTAAAAAAAAAAAAAAACAAATATTCACCAACCCATATGGTCAATAATTGCTGTTTAATAGTCCTCCTATTACAAACCTAAGAAGCAGCAGTCAGAATTACCAGTAGAGGATTAATAAACAGGAATGAGTTAATAGTGCATAAAGACCTTCTAGTGGAACAGTGGGGGAGTTGAATATTCTTTTCTTAAGTCAGCTGTAAGTAATTACTACATGGTGTGCTTCTGACTATTACCATAACAGAGCAATTGGACGTGAAGAATGGATAATATTATGGACATGGAGGTATTTTTAGAATGTCAGCACTGAAGCAGGTAACTGGTCTACCACAGCACAAACCTTTAAATAAGTTTAGAAGACTTTTTTTTTTTCCTTTTTCCTCTCTTTCCCAATGACATTTAGCCCTGGAAGAATTTTTAAAAGATCAATCTAATAAATTATTTAAAATAACTTTACAAAGAGGAGGCCTGTGATATGTAAATAAGAAGGCAAGGCGAGAAGATGGGTGCGGGAGGAAGCAAAGGCCCAAAAAGCCCAGGTGTACAGAAGCATCCAGCCGCTGTTTCAGTAACTACATAATCACAGGTTCCTTCCTGTCCCTTTGAGAGCACTGCCTTCATCTGCCTGAATGCAGAGCCTGCTTGACTGGCTTTTGCTGGCTGTTCAGGTGAAAGCGAAAATATTCAAATAAGAGCTGTAACTGTGATTGCTGGAGTTGTGGGTTTTCTAAAATTGAGTTAGTCATCCTCAGTGATTTAATGATGCATATCATTTATTTTAAAATATTATTACAGGGGCATTGACTGAGATGCAGCGCCTTCTTTGCAGGACTGTCCATTATGCTATGCAGGGTTTTTCATGGACGGCTACAGGCTGAGATATTGTCTAACGGCACAACATATGTTCTCAGATAAAAACAGCTTGAGACTTTTGATTCAGAGAGTAGTAATTTTGCAAATGCACACAAATATCATTTAAGGAATATTTTGAATTTTTCAGGCTATAGGTCCTTCTTCGGCTTCCTCGCTGCACAGGGCCGATGTTGATTTTTCAATTTGCAGGTTTGTTAAGCATCATGGAATGTTTTGGTTCTCAATCAAGAATATTCTTCCCAAGTGGTTCCAAAGTCCTATGCTTGAAAATAAATGTGTGTCCTCTTTGTCTCCTAGCAGCATGTGTCCCAATGCACAATAGCAGGACAAGACAGAGAAACTCGATACCTTTGATTGTGCCATCCTATATGTTTTTAATCTGTCAGCTTAGTGGGCTGGAAGCTCTCTTCTGTCTGGGAAGCTTTCTCTCTTCTTCAGGAGGTGCTAGTGTTTGGAGTCAGGGGGGTGGGGGGCACATCGGGGAATGGTTAGCAACTGGGACTCAGGTCTTCTACCCAGCAGGGCTCCTTCTCCACGTTTTGAAATGGGAGCAGAACACAAGATAAGCCACTTCAGTGCCAGTGACCTCAGTTTCCCACCTGAGAAAAAGAAGAGATGAAGGCTATGGGTGACATGGTTATGCTTAAAGTGAACTTTGGGCAGTGCTTTGAAATCCTCAGATAAAAGATAGAGGGAAAGTGCCTTGTGGCATTTTTTTCCCCTGAACATCACATGATTAGGCTGAGTTCCATCCTTTGGCCTATTCTGATTCACCAGGAGACAAATTCCATTGTTGCAGAAAGGTGTTGCAGCTTCACATGACTGAGTGTTCTTAACACACAATAATAAGGCGAGATCAAATTATATGATATCTTGGATGATACCTCTGTTTAGTCAGGGAAGTTTAACAGAATCTAAGGGACTAGGGGAAGGAGATGCAAGGGAGAAAGGAAATTTGTGCGAAAGTTAAATGTGAAGATAGAAGAATATGTGGAGAGCAGATCCTATTTCTAGAGCATATTCTTTAAAAGGAGAATACCTGTCTTTATATGAGCATTCTTTCCCATAGTACCAAAAAAACAATGGGGAAAAGCAGGGCTAATGAACTATAATTTTACTAACATGTAATGCAAAGAAGGATTCCCCAATATGCTAAAAATCTGCAGTCTAAGATATCTCAACACTTAGCAGATGTTCTAGTCTTATGTTGCTGATTCCATAGAATTCCAAGATGTCAAAATGTCAAATTACACAGTAGTCATTTAAAAATGTATATATATATATATATATAAAATATATATATACATATTCATTTTACTTGCATTCTTACACATAGTCCTCCAGGTTTATTCCATCCCCTCCATTACATCACAAATTCCTTGAAGGCAGGATATCTATTTCCAATGTTTCTCATTTCTCCAAGACAAAAGTGTCATCAAGCAATCCAATTTAAAGAACATTTTAAAGAACAATTTAAAGAACATAAATCCATAAGCCACAAGCAATGTGCTAAGCACTACACACACAAAGGAAAGAAAATAATAAAACTCTTTGACCTCAGGAAGCTTATATTTTATTGGATGGATATGTCAAATATACAAATTAGTAAAAATACAATGAATTTTGAACAGAGGTCACTAATTATTAATAATTTTCTTAGGTTTGTTAGAATGGAGATTCCTTCCTTATATAGCTGGGATCAGTTAGCTGCTGAGGTCCTTCCTAACTCTTAAAATTCTCTTGAGACGAGGGGTAGGAAAGGAGTTTGGGAGATGAGGGAAGTCTTTACAGAGGAAGTGCTACCTGGGATCACCACTGAAAGAAGATATTTTTGAGAACTGATGTAAGGCAGCAGAAAGGAAGGCATCTCAGGAAAGGAAGATATGTTTTCTAAGAATGCTAGAAGGAAGCATATGCAGTTTTAGCTCAAGGAAGAGCTAATAGGTAAATTTATCCACAATCTAAAGTTTATGAAAGGGGATAATAAGAAATAATTGTCAAAAGGTGCTTAGGAACAGAACACAGAGAACCTTAAATGATTTTGCATTTTATTCAATAAGCATATGAAGAACTATTGAAGAAATTTGAGTAAAGCAGGGACCATGCTTTAGATAGACTGTTTGGACAACTTTGTGGAGCATGGTTTGAAGAAAAAAGAGGCTTGGAGTCAATGAGTCAACAGGTATTACAGAAGTTTATACTGTTCCAGGCACTATATTGCTGTAGGGATTCAATAACAGGCAAAAACTAGGCCCTAAACTTGAGGAACTCACATTCGGGGGGTGGGGGTGACAATATATAAACAATTCTATATTAATAATATATATATTATATTATATATATATACATATATACATGTATGCATAAGAATGAGATCAGCACTATAGCTCTATAGATTTTTGGTTTGGTAGTCAGTTTAATATTTCTCCTTTCTTCCATTTTCCTTTATAGAATGCTAAATGCTGAGCAAGCTCTAGCAATGCATATATCAACCTCATTATCAATGTGGACTTTGGTAGTATATTGCCAAAGTAAGTAAACTGATCCATAGCATTCAAAACTTCTCTATTGGTTGTAACTGATAGCTCCACATATGGATGGTAAGGTGCTGGCTGATAAGGGATCTATGTTTTCTTGGTGTTAATAATTAAGCCAAAATTAGCATAAGCAAAAGATTGTATATATGTGTGTTGTTTCTCTCTATATATATGTATGTGTATGTGTATGTGTATGTGTGTATATATGTGTGTGTGTATGTATGTGTGTGTGTGTATATATATATATAGTAATCTCAAAGGGAAGGAATTAACTCCTAAAAGAAATAGGGAAAGCCACATGCAGACAGGATAATGGTCTGCATGTTAAACTGAGGGATAAAGGGGAGGACAGGGAATATTTTAGGAATGATGGACATTCAGTGAAAAATCACATAGTTGCTTTTTGCAAGAAACAGGAAGTGGCCAGTAAAATTGAATCAAAGTTTGGGAAAGAAAATAAAATTTTTAAATTGCTGGAAAGGAAGGGTAATAAATAAAGGTAAAGTTGTAAAGGATCTTAAATACCAAATAGAAGATTCTCTGCTTTATTCTAGTAGTAATATGGAGTCATTAGAATTTGTGAGTAAGAGGATAATTTGGCCAAACCTGTATTTAAGAAAATAATTTTGACAGCTGAATAGAGAATGGACTGGGATCCGGAAAGACTTGGGGCAGGGACACTGTTTGGATGACTACTATACTAATCCAGATGAGAAGTGAAGAAGGCCTGTCTAAATACAGTGGCTATTTGAATAAAAAAAGAGAGAGAGAGAATACATTTTTAATGTGTGAAAATGTGGAGGGCTTTTGAGGACTGGAGCAAGACAGACAAGAGAGTTTATATCAGATAATTCCTTTATTCCTCCTCATGTAGAAGAGCAATGAATTTGATACAACATTCCCCAGATTTGATTATATTATAGATCCTTTGAAAGAAATCTGGGGGACCTGGGAAGAAGAGGTATCCAGCTTGTACTGGAGGAGTAAGTAGAAAGAGGAGAAAAAGAAAACAATGCAGTTTATTTTCTTTTACTATTTTTTTTTTAACTTTCAAAAACATGAGTAGAAATAGTGGTTCAAAATTGTTAAGATTTTGGAAAATATCAGAAGATTATCAGTGGTCAACTTTTTATCCTCGTCTAACATCCTTGAGAGTTAAGTCAAAATTTCCTAGCTATCCTAATTGAAAGATTTTTTTTTAATTGATGAATGTACTTAATATGCTATTATATATCCCAATCTGAGTGTCTATCTTAAATTACTACTATATTGTGTATAGTACTGTGTAACCTGGGCTTAAGTATTATGTAGCAAAATCAAAGAATTTTAGATTTGAAATAGGGCTTAGTGGCCCTTTTGTCCAACCCATGAGAGAATAAAATAAATATCAAAATATCAAATAAATACTACATAAATAAAATACTATATAAGTATTCAACTAACTTCTGCTTAAAAATCTCCACTACAGAGAACTCACTCCCTTCTGAAAAATTTCATTCCACTTTCGTATAACTGTATTTGTTAGGAAACTTGAGGGTTTTTGTTTTTTTCCTAACATCAAGTATAAATTGTTTTGTCACCCAATTGGTCCTCAAACTATACTCGTTCTTTTCTTGAAAAACAACTCCCAGTGGCTTTTATATTTTAGTAAAAGTTATGATAATAGTAATAACAACTGGAATTTTTTATTTTTATTTTTATTTTGTTTTATTTTATTTTACTTTTTTTATTAAATAACTTTTTATTGACAGAACCCATGCCAGGGTAATTTTTTACAACATTATCCCTTGCACTCGCTTCTGTTCTGATTTTTCCCCTCCCTCCCTCCACCCTGTCCCCAAGATGGCAAGCAGTCCTATACATGTTAAATAGATTACAGTAGATCTTGGATACAATATATATGTGCAGAACCGAACAGTTTTCTTGTTGCTCAGGGAGAATTGGATTTAGAAGGTATAAATAACCTGGGAAGAAGAACAAAAATGCAAGCAGTTTACATTCATTTCCTAGTGTTCTTTCTTTGGGTATAGCTGCTTCTGTCCATCCTTGATCAATTGAAACTAAGTTAGATCTTGTCTTGGTTGAAGAAATCCACTTCCTTCAGAATACATCCTCATACAGTATCGTTGTTGAGGTATATAATGATTTCCTGGTTCTGCTCATTTCGCTCAGCATCAGTTAATGTAAATCTCACCAATCCTCTCTGTATTCGTCCTGCTGGTCATTTCTTACAGAACAATAATATTCCATAACATTCATATACCACAATTTACTCAACCATTCTCCAATTGATGGGCATCCATTCATTTTCCAGCTTCTAGCCACTACAAACAGGGCTGCCACAAACATTTTGGCACATACAGGTCCCTTTCCCTTTTTTAGTATCTCTTTGGGGTATAAGCCCAATAGAGACACTGCTGGATCAAAGGGTATGCACAGTTTGATAACTTTTTGAGCATAGTTCCAAATTGCTCTCCAGAATGGCTGGATGTAGTCACAATTCCACCAACAATGCATCAGTGTCCCTGTTTTCCCACATCCCTTCCAATATTCCGTGTTATCATTCCCTGTCATTCTAGCCAATCTGACAGGTGTGTAGTGGTATCTCAGAGTTGTCTTAATTAGCATTTCTCTGATCAATAGTGATTTGGAACACTCTTTCATATGAGTAGTAATAGTTTTAATTTCATCATCTGAAAATTGTCTGTTCATATCCTTTGACCATTTATCAATTGGAGAATGGCTTGATTTCTTATAAATTAGAGTCAATTCTCTATATATTTTGGAAATGAGTCCTTTATCAGAACCTGTGACTGTAAAAATGTTTTCCCAACAACTGGAATTTTTTAGGTTTTTTTTTCTAACATTTATAATGTGCTATAAATGCATTACAGGATATCCCAAAAGTTTGAGTGAGATTTTTAAACTTCAACAAATTGAAAATGTTTTTCCCAATTTATAGTTAAGGAAATTAAAGCTCAGAGAGTATAGAGGAGAACCCTATGATCACATTGTTAGTGATTGTCAGAAGTGGAATCAAACTTCAGTCTATCTTAAGTCCAAAGTCATTCTTTTTGATATTCCTACATCATATTGTTTCCAAATAATTATACAAGCAGCAATAATTATTACATCCTCTGCATCATGATTTGAAATGACCCACTTAGAATTAGAGAAAATCAGAATGGGAAATGCTCTTTTAAGTCATTTTGTATAATCTGTGTGAGGTTTTGACAGGTACTTTTTGGCCCTCCCACTTAAGAACCTTCAGTAATGGGGAATTCACTATGCCTAAGCAGAGAGTTCATTCAACTTTTAGGTAGCCATAATGATTAGGAAGCATTCCCCTTGTGATAAGATGAAAATTCCCCCTAAAATTTCTTTTCATGGCTTCTAGTTATACACACAAACTTTCAGAGGTTTAGGAAAGCTGTCATGAGCCTTTTTTCACCTTCATTCAAGTTTTTTCTTCTTCAATCTTAACATTAGCTCCTTCAAGTCATCTTCAATATTGGTTGGCCAATATGAATATGGATTAAGAGAGATTTGGGAGAAATTGATAGTAGGATCTTTTAAAAATCAATTCTCATTTATTTTTAATATTGTTAATAGCCTTTAGCTATTAAAGTTTTAAGCTTGCAATAAGCTTTAATAACTTAAACCTGAACTATGATTTTTGGGACACCCTTTATAGACTAGTAGCTATATAGTTAACCCAATATAGTGTACATCATGAAAAATAGAACTTACCTGCTAAAGTTAAAGGCATATTCACCACTTTTTTCATTAAAATATTATAAACACTCCAGGAAAGGTGCAAGTAATGAAATCTTGAATTTCACAAAAGATAAAAATATTCTGAATATTGAAATTTCAAGCTGACAGGGATAATTTGGAATAAGAGAAAAATCAACACATACCACTGAACTTCCATATCACTTTATGAAAGTATCCAAAGGTGAGTGTCAATATGGAAAAAAGTATAAGGTGATACATTTAGGAAAAATTTATTTACCTCCACATGTAGGATGACAGGCTCCAAAGCAACACTTATAATGTAGCAAATAAACATAAAGGTCACTCTACAATAAGGATTCTTAAACACTTTTGTATTATAAACTCCTTTGACAGTCTAATGAAGTTTATGTATTTCTACTCAGAATAATGTTTTTAAATAAATAAACTAAAATACATAGTATTACAAAGGCAATTGATTGTATTGAAATATAATTATCAACATAAAAAACAAGTTCACAGACTCACATGAAGAATCTCTGGGTAGAATATTTTCTTTAGACTGGACCAAAGTAGAAAAAAATGGTAGGTCAAATTCTGTTCCAAATCACACCTGGGTAGCTTATAGAAATTTCTTTCCGCATCATTTGTCTCATCTACAAAACAGGGATAGTACCATACTTATTTCATAAGGTTATTGTAAAGAACAAATGACATATTATTTGTAAAAATATTCAGAAACTTATAAAATGCTATTTATAGAGTATTTAAAAATTAATACAATGCTGGACATCATCAGAAATAAGCTGGGCACCAAATAGTAAATATCTTTCACACTCTAACAAAACAGTTTAAAATTTTTGCACATTTCTAGTCACCAGACCCTACGAAAGAAAGAAAAGGGTTGAAAAAAGGATCTTATGAAGGAACTTATGCCTCAAGAAATAATGACAAACAAGGTTTATGATCTAAATCCATTAAACTGAAGGAATTTTGGGGATCTATTTCTAGAATCAAGAAAGTAGAAAGCATTAAGTGTTTTGTTTTGTTTTGTTTTGTTTTTTAATGAAGGATTTCTCCATGAAGTGAGTTCCTTCTCTGGATTCTTCAAAGCAACATGAACCTAAGTTCTCAAAAGCTAAATCAGTGGAACATCAACTATGATAGGTCTTACCCAGCTGGAAGAGCCTGAACTCTGAGATTGGTGGGAGGACGTCTTATTATAGAAGACCAATCTAGGTAAAACTGAAATAATTCAACAGCCCTATCCTAAAAAAAAAAATATAAACCTACAGCTCAAAATGGACTTTGTATCAATAAGTGCAACAACAGGGTCAACCTCTAAAATGATCTGCAGGAGAGGCAAATGTCCATGATACCATATAATCAGCATCTCCATTATAGCAGTGACTATTCTTTTTTTCTCTCTAGAATGAGGCAAGTTTATTTTAATGTCCTCTGAAAAAATCCTATCTAATACATACTATCTCATAAGTGGACTTAGGAGATACATTTTATAAAATGGGGAAACCTTTACTAATAAAGGAAATTCTAAGTAACTGGAATTTGATACTTCCATTCTGATTCATCTATTCATTCAAAAAGAATTTATTTAATTAAGTAACTGTAACATGCTAAGTGCTTGGTTGAGGGAAGAAAATTCAAAGACAAATACAAAAATAATTTAAATAGGAATATTGGAAAGAATATATAAATATAACCAAGGCTAAGGGTCCCCCAAGACTCCAGGCTTAAATGGGCCAAATTTAACCATAGACTGTGGCATTCTTATAGCCATGATCTCGTAGGTCTAGTTTCCTCTACCCGGTATTAGCTGAAGAAAATATTCTAATATACTCATAGCACAACTTGGATTTAGAGTTTCTCAAAAACACGTGATTGATCTCCAACTCTTATAAAGGCAATTAAGGAAGTAATAAAAACGTCACATTTGAGACAGCCTTTATTTTACTTTATTTACTAGAATACAAAAGACACAGAGGAATTTCAGAAGCCCTTCCTTAGAAGGACTTCCAAAAAAGACTTTAAATAGATTCAGTCTACGTAGAAGCACTTAGACCACTACTTTTGTTTCTCTCTTGTTCCTGGAAGACAACAGAACTTGGCATTGCAATTGTTCCAATCCTTTGACATTACACTCAATTTCTATTTCCTATCCAAGATTCATAGCGCTACTTTGGGGGCTTTGATTTACCAGGGAACACAAATATACTTTCAGGATTACTAAATAAGAGCTATCTTTTTCATCAAACCTGCTGACTGAGTAACTTGGCAAAGGGAGATGGGCCAAAGTTCAGATATACTATGTCACTCTGTTCAATATGATGCAGCTTTTATCATTTAGCTGCTACCAGAGTGGCTATAAGATTGATTGGTGTCTTTTCCCAATAAGCATACTCTACAAGTGGTACAAGTAAGTGATGTAATATATAGAGTACTGGGCCTAGAGTAAAGGAGATTCATCTATCTGAGGACAAATCTGATCTTGGACACTAGCTGTATGACCATGGGTAAATCATTTAACCCCCTTTATCTCAGTTTCCTCATCTGTAAAATGAACTGGAGAAGAAATGGCAAACCATTTTAGCATCTTTATCAAGAAAACCCCAAATGTGATTGCAAAGAGTTAAATGATGAAACTAACAACTACAGCAAGAATCTTCTTTTCCAACTAAACTGATCAGTGTTTGGGACAAACTGAGTGGGCTAGTAGGGCTATACAGATGCTAGAGTAGAAGAATTAACACCCATAAGTATCTGCCAATAGTAATAGTTGCCAAAAAATTTTTATTAGGAATTTTCAAGCCAACTTATTGTCACTAATTGAGAGTGGTGCTACCTATGAAACCTTCAGTGCACTAGTCAGCGCTAATGAATTTGAGGATGGCCCAAGTGGTTCCAGAAAAGCTAGAGGGAGTATATTATATCTTAGAGCTAAATTTATTACCTGAGAAATTGAGGAAAGATCACTAATCCAGGGAAATTCCTATACTTAAGACTCATTGGGCTTACTTATCCTTATGAGTATATTTCATCATTGTTCTAATGTCTAATCTAGCGTCTCCAACTGCCTCTTGGATATCTTGAACTATATGTCCTATAAATATCTTAGATTCATTATGTTTAAAAACTGAACTCATTATCTGTGATTTCAAACCTTCCCCTCTTCCTAATTTCCTACCTTCCCTATTATTGTCAAAGGTAACATCATTTTCCTTGCCATCTAGTCTCACAATCTCTCTGTATCTCCTTCTCATATCCAATCAATTGACAAGTCCTGTTGATTCCACTTTCACATCTTTCATATATACATCTTTTCTTCCTCTGATAAAGCCATCACAGGTATTTATCATCCCACACCTGGATTATTGCAGCCTCTGGTTGGTTTTCCTATCTCAAATCTCTCCTCATTCCAGTCTATCCTACAATCTGCTATCAAGCTGAACTTCCTAAAGCATTGGCCTGACAATGTCACCATCAATGTTACTTATTCAATAAACTCCAATGATTCTCTATTACCTCCAAGATAAAATATTAAACCCTCCGTTTGACTTTTAAAGCACTTCATAACTTGTATTCTTCCTACTTTTCCCATCTTCTTATACCTTATTCTTTTCCATTTACTTTGTGATTTAATACACTGGCTGACCTCCTGTCTATCCTTTGCACAAAACTCTCCTTTTCCAAAATCCATTTGTTTTTACTGAGTGTCTCTCATGCCCAGAATTCTCTCCCTTCTCACCTCTATCTCCTGGTTTCCCTGGCTTCTTTCATGTCCCAAATAAAATTCTTCCTTTTGGAAAAAGATTTTCTCAATTAATTACTCTAAACTCTAGTGTCTTTTGTCTATTGATTATTTTCACTTTATCTTATAAATATTTGTCTATACATAGTTGTTTACATGTTGTCTCTCCCACTAGACTTTTTGTACCTTAAGAGTAGGAACTATTTTTACATTCTTTTTATACTCAGCACTTAGCACCCAGAATGGGGGTTTGATAATTGCTTGCTATTATTGTCACTGCAGAATGGATTGGTATAAATCCATAGGATCTCTTTCGTTAGATTTAACAGCCCAGGAACAAAATTCCTTTTGTGTTTTATGAAAACAGATTTTGGGCTAAAGACTTTTGTCCAGGAGTAATAGAAGCAAGCTATTTTACTGAGTCACCATATGGGAATCAGCTGGGGATGAAATAAAGCTTTGAGCTCTGCTAACTCATTGTATACTCAAGACATCGCAGACTGATATTTCCCTTTCATTACTATTGAAGAGAGGAAGTGGTCTTTGACAATAACTTGTAATTCTCTAAATTATATTTATAGAAGTTTTAGCAGACAGGTGTCTAAAGTTCTTCTTGTTTTAAGAATATAAATTCTTATAGACATCACTGAAAATTGATCTGCCAACTCCTGGGTGAATCTTTGACATTATCATTCAGACATTAAACCAATACATATTTGGAAATACTTCAAAGTTAGCCTTAATTCACCCCTAAACCAGACTTTAGCTTAACTATCTCATTACACTAGATAGTGCAGAGCATTTACATCTAAATAACTGAATTATACAAGTTAGTATTAAAAACTAGAAGTCCTTCAGTCTTGCTTAGGGAAAAAGTGGTTAGCCCAGGATTATGAGAGTCCCCTCAATCCTGCTTCCCTCCCTCCACCCCAACACACACATTTACTCCCACTCAGGGGACTGCATTTCATCTGCCATCTATCTAGCTAAGGAGAACTGAGGTTAATTTAAGAAGCTGTTTATGCCTGTCCATATTCAGCCAGAGGGGTCACTCTTGATTGATGCAAGATACTGTCTTCCAAGAGCACTCCAAGCCCCTGCTAGTCCAGGGACTCAAAACCCACAGTAATTCACCCTTTAGTGCCTGTGCATTACTATGCCTTGAGCAAGCTACTTAGGAAATAAACACCAGAGGCAAGGGATGTTGCTTTAGAATACCAATAAATGCCACAGAAAGCCCTTCTACAATGACATATTTCACTTCAGATAGATGCCAGTGTCCAGAAGTTGACACAGGACCACAAAGAGTCCTTAAAGACTCAAAGCAGGTGGTTACTACTGTGAAGGGAAGAGTTATATCATTCCTTTTCTCCTCTCTTAATCAGCCCTGCCCCTCATTTCTTACTTACCATTCATTCACAGAGACAATTGAAATACTTCAGAGAGCTGGTTGGAAAAGATTTAAAGATTCCAGGAAGTTTGGCAGAATTTTAGGGACTCTGGTCATTGTCACTCCCCCCACCAACATCTCCTCTCATTGGAAATGTGCAAGTTAGGAGGTCATTGTAGAGGTTAGCAGGAAAATGCCCATCTGCATCCCACAATCCAAGGAACATTTTCCACAAACATAGCTCATCTTCATCTTTCACTCCATTTCAAAATATGTCTTTTCATTTTTTCATTAGAGAAAAAAATCAAATTCCAGTGATTTCTTTTTCTCTTTCGTATTTTTAAAATTAGAATGTAAACAATTAAGACTAGGGAGCTTTGTAAATAGTGTGGTGGGCATTAGGTGGGAGTAAACTAGAACAATATAGATGGAATATAATAGCTGAATTTTTTTCAAAAAAAATGCTTTTTAAATTGTCCCTATTGCCTTTGGTTTTAGTTTTAGGAATTTCTCAAGTGCTATATGTATGACATTTCATATTTGACAGAGCAAAAAAGCACAATGGACAGGGTACTAGATCTGGAATTGGAAATATGTGAATTTAAATCTGGCTTCAGACTTCAACTATCTGTGTGTTGTAGACAAGGTCTCTGTCAGCCTTGGTTTCCTCCTCTGTAAAAATTATTGCTATTGTTATTTTCGTTTAGCCATTCAGTTATTTCCAACTCTTCATGACCCTATTTGGATTTTTCTTGGCAAAGATACTAGAGTGGTTTGCCATTTCCTCCTCCAGCTCATTTTTACAGATGAGGAAACTGAGGCAAAAAGGGTAAAGTGCTCAGAGTCACACATTTAGTAAGTATCTGAGGACAGATTTGAACTCATTAAGATGAATCTTCCTGACTCCAGGCTCACCACTCTACCCACTATACCTCCAGGCTGCCCTTCTTCTATAAAATGAAGGTTAACAATAGGATCTACCTCCCATGGTTGTTGTGAGGAAATGAGAATTAATAATAGCATCTACCTCCCAAGGTAGTTGTGAGCTTAAGAAGAGATATTTGTAAAGCATTTTGCATACTTTAAATAGTGAAATAAATTCTAGTTATTAGTAATTACTTTTCATTCTTCTACTAGAATTGTCATTGTTTCAAATAAAGAAATGTTGTTTAAAGTATTATACAGAGATCACATGCAAGTACTGAGAAGTCTACGTGGCTACCATCCATAGTGGAGTTACTCTATACCCTGCTGATGTGACTGGCACTAGTCATGGTCTGAGTGGCCAGAGCTGCCATTTGCTCACCTCATCATGTTTCCCTCCTATAGGCATTGAACCATAGCTTGTCATGAACTTTTGACCTTTCTTTAATTTTCCTTGGAGACTCACAAAACATGAACATTAAATACCCAAGATAATTGCTTATCTGTAAGTGTTTGCAGCAAGAAGAACCCTGGGGATATATTCTTGCATTTCCCATTACCGAGTTGCTCTGCAAGCATTTCTGCAGAGTGACAGGGCATCCAGAGACTGCCAATAAAGGCAGGATAGCATCTAATCCCCTTTGGAAAGAAATGGGACCACCATCTGGCTTGGCTGATCCAGGGTTAAAGTTACCAGGCTGGACTCCTCATATTTCCCTATTGGGGTGGGAAAAAAGAATTTACTATGTCTTACATATGTCTAGTGCATTCGTATCATTTGCTTCCCTCTCCCCCTTCTTTCCCCTCCTCCCCCATCCTGCCAACAACACTGAAATGATGCTTGGAGATATAATATTATCTTCATTTTCAGATGAGGAAACTGAGATCTATCCCTGGGGAGTCAAGGAGGAAATAGAGGTTGTGGTTCACAAGCCAAACACCCTACTGACTGGACACTCTGTGAGGCTAGAAGGACAATGGAACTCACCAGCTGACTTGTTAGGAAATGGCCAGGGAAGGTCTGCCAGAAGCTTTACTATGGATGGAGAACCTGACTAGTTGCCAAAAGATAAACTCCAAGTGAGGGGATTTCTGTTGACATTTTTTTTCTTTCTGTGTTTTGTTAGGCTTGTTTTTGTTGGCCTGGAGAACCATCAGCCTGGGACAGCAGGACAACTGTGAGCCAAGGGGCGGTCCATTCACACCCAAGGGATTTGGGTTATTTCACCAAGTTAGCTGTAGCTCAAAAGGACGGCTGCTGAGCCGTCTTGCTCTTTCCGTTTTTGTTTTCCCTGAGATAATAAATAAAGGCTCCCTCCATTCTGTCCAAAAGACCCTTTCAGAAGATCTGCTCCTTCTGGAACTCTTCTGAGACCTCCTCACCAGATTAGAATCAGATGCTTGGCATTTCAAATTAAATTAAAACAAATAAGAAAAGAAAGAGAGAGGGTGGAATGTGAATTTTTAAGAAAAAAAATCCCAGCAAAAATGCTACTTAAATTAACAACTGAGGGACATAGAGTCTGAAAAACTCAACTGATCCTGGGGGATACTCATGTTTATCATCCTGTCTTATACTTTAAAAACCATCAGTTAGCATTTGCAGTGAATGAAGTGTAGTAGGGGGATTAAAATGACTTCTGGCTATTCCTGTTAAGAGCATCTTTTATACATCTGAAAGTATGGACATATCTATTTGAATGAGAGGCTGTCCTCAAAGGACAATGAAGAAATCATCTGATTTTATTCTTCCCCATTCTAATTTTCAAAACATATACCAGATACTTCCTGTCAGTGATGAAGACATTAGTTCTGCCTTTTATTACTGACACTATTTGTATTCGGTCTAATAGGAAGAAACTTGCTAAGTTGCACAGTGAATAGAATGATGATCATCTAATCAAAAGGGTTTGAGTTCATATCCTATCTCAGATACTTACTAGCTGTGTGACTTTGGTTCAGTCAATTAATCTTTCATGGCCTTGGTTTTTCACTTCTATAAAATGGGATTGATTGCCATACTTAATTCAGATGGTCATTGTGAAAATCCAGTGATATGATATATATATAGATAGATATAGATATAAATATGTGGCATTTTGCAAACCTTAAGTGCTTTGAAAATGTTATTGCTATTGTTATTAGCAATTGTCATTCCTGGACAGGAAGAAAAACAACGACACCTGGGTCCTATTTGGTTGGGATAGGGTAATGTGTTCTAAAACTATATTAATCCCTATTCCCTATCCCCTGCTCCCAATTAAGTATTTCTACAACTGTTAGAACACTTTTAAAATCGATCCCATAAAAACTCCCTTTTAAGATGATGGAGCAGAGGTCTCTCTTCTAAGAGAACAAAAAGCTTAAGCCTTTTCTAAATTTATCATTATCGTCGTTGTCATTGTCTTCATCATCATCATCATCCAGGCCTTTGCTTTCAGTTGTGTGAATAAGAAATTTAAAGTTAACAAATTCCCTCCATGTTTATTAATCAGTTTCTATTCTACAACTTTCAATATTAGAGAATTTTCTGGATTCCAAAAAGGTTATTTTTCTTGTCCAAATTTGATACATATTATCAAGATTAAAATTTTCCTAACTCTGTCCACTATACAAAGCTGCCTTTAAGAGTTCCTAAAATTAAAGAGGCAATATTAATATCTCTATTGCCTTAGTTTTATAAAAATGAAAGTGACAGTACACAAGTAAGTCTGTATATAGGTATATTATCAGACACTGAACTCAACAATGATATAGCTCATATTAAGTATAATGTTAATTTCAAGGAGTAATTAAAAAAACCTTAAGAGCTACCCATATCACAAAATTCCTTTGCTACATTAGTGAAATTTGCTGCTCCATTAGGAGTTAAGGAAAAAAAAAACTTTTTGACTAAAACTTCACAACATTTCCCTTCTGTATTTTCTTATCACCTGTTTTCACAACACTAAATACTGCTGGGTCCCAGAACATCATAAAGAAATTTGATAAGACAATCTAACTTCATCGTCTAGGTGCTGAAGGATGTTTACATTTAATGTTCTTTTTCAATACTATTAGCCAAAGTAATATATTGTACGGTAAAATATATTATCTTATTACAGTACTCTCATCATGAAGATACAATGTGCACATAGTAACATCATTCATATTATATTGTCTGTCACTAAGAAGAGAGAGAGCTCTTCAATAAACTAAACCCAATTGCTTCTTTGGATGAAATAAGCTATTAGAGGCTAGAAAGTTCTCTTTTGAACATGACTAGTTGGATCTACTGCATAAAAGTAATTTTTAAACACGAAAAGGAAACCAATGGAATAACAAGTATGAGAACATCTCTCACACTGAATATTCAATCAGTTACCAAGTATGCTGATTATGCCTCCACAGCAACATTTTTTGGCATTGGTCACCTTCTCTCCTCTCACAAAGCTTCTCTCTATTCCCCCCAAACATTTTATTACTTCTAAAGTAGACCAGTGTAATAAAGAGCTAATTGGCTTTTCTGTGTCTAATCTTTCCTCTTTCCAATGCATTTTACAGAATTACCAACATAATCTTCACATGGGGCATGCCTTTGACCATGTAAATTTCTTTTCAAGAAAATCCAATGACTTCCTATTGTCTCTAAGATAAAATACACACCAGTTGGTTTTGAACTTAAAACCCTGAACAATCTTTATTTGCTTTTTTTAGCTATTTTTCATTATTCCCCTTTATACTCTATAGTCTAGCCAAATGGACCTATTTGTTTTTTCCAGCTTATTATAGTTAAACTTCTGTGCCTTTGAATAGGTACCTTTTCCCCCTTAATACCTGCAATGCCCTCTTTCTTTCCTCATCAATACCTTTTAAAATCTCTGGTTTTCATCAAGTATCAGGCACTACCTCCTACAAGATACCATTCCTGATTGCAGCAAAGTACTTTTTATTTTCTGAAATTGGTTTGTCGATCAACAAACATTTATTTAAAAAACATACCAAACATTTTATATCTACTTTATTTTTATTTATTTATGTGCCTGCTATATTCCCTCTCCCTCCTCCGCACAGCCCCTAGACCAGGACTCCTTAATTTTTTTCCACCCACACCCACTTTTCTTCTGAGAAATTTTTATATGACACCAAGTATATAGGTCGATAAAATAGGGAGACTTATCAAACATTTACTGATAATAAATGATAATTTTGAGATCCCCACATTCAGTTACAAGATCCCATATGGGGTTCAAGATTCATGAAATTTAAGCTGGGCTTTAGAATATAAGTTCTTTGAGGAAAAAAGATAATTTATTTTTGTCATTTTCTCACAGTCCAGAAGAATCTTGTAGGTAGTAGACACCAATGCTATCCATTGATTTGACACGAATTAAAATTAGTGATTGCCTTGTAAGATACTTACTTAAATATATCATTAAAAAAACACCTCGTCACCGAGCTCTCCTTTGATATTCCTGCTCATTTTAATATCTACCTAGCTCCAGAAAGCATTGTAAAATCTCCAGAGAAGCCTCTGCTACTGGGTATTTCATCAAAAAAGTGACAACTCTTTTATAAAAAATAATAAAAACATAAGGATTTCAGATATAATCAGTGTGAATGACTCTAAAAGCCATTCTTTTTGCGGGGCTTTGTTGTGACTATTTTCATAGCTTAACCATGAACACATTTTTCTGCATGAATCTGGTCAACTTGTGGCCTTAATTAACTCTCAAATGTTGAAGGCTGTGGTTTACCACTTATTAAATATCCACTATACAAAGTTGCAATTCTGCCTGTCCACATATCACTTAGCTAAGACACCTTCAAGAACCTGCAAAACTGAACCAGTGATTTTCAGAAAATTATTCTTCACCGGATAGAAAACACATACTATTGTGGTGAGTTTAGGGAAGAAAACTGGATAGCTCTTTTTTCCAAGAAGGGCATTATGATCCATGGTGCATTCTCGGCTGTGAAATGAATAATTGAGAAAGAACTGGGCAAACTTGTCCCATTTTGAGATTAGATTGCTTGACCTGTGTAGGTTGACTATGAATTGGTGCCTAGTGAATAGTATTTAAAATTAAATAACAAACAAACAAAAGATGTCCCTTAGAGAAAAAGACATTTTTTTAAAAACTAAAATTGCTCTTCCAATTAATCTGCTCTTAATACATTCTCCAAGTAGACTAACCTAGCTCATTTCACCAAGAATTTTATTCATAAACAAGATGATGCACTTGGAGATTCATTTGAGACAGAATGAGTTTCTGTGATTAGCCAGGTTGAATGGTTAAGGTGTAGCAATAATGATATCATTATTTCCTTTCTCGTACACCCATTTTTGTTTGAGCTTGGAATCTGAATCATCAAATAGGGCTCTCTGTGTTTCCAAGTAATGTATACCTAAGAAGGGGTTGTCTGTGAGTGCATGTGCACACACACGCACACACACACACACACACACACACCCTACATTTACCACCAACTGAAATTCCACCGAGTATAAAATAGGTTTGGAATTGAAGGAAGAAAGAAAAAAAAAAATCTTCCTACAAAGAGAACATGTGAAAAGGCCATGGGAGAGCATAACTGAAAGATATATAAAAATGCAAATGTTCCTAAACTTCAGCTTTGGATGGACTGAAGCATAAGTGAGAACTTCAACAAAGCAATAGAAAAAGATGACAGCTCAGAGTTTCAGAAATTTAAGACAGCAGCAGGATTAGACACTTTGGGTTGTCTTCGCATACATTTCTTATGGGAGTTAATTCCATTTGACATGCAAGACCAAAGCAAGATTACAGAGGCACAGCCCCATGGCGAGGTGTATGCTGTAGCTAAAAGCTGGGATTTGAATAATTGTGCAGGCTTACTCCAAGAATCAGGCGAGAACAGAATGAATGGATTATTACAAGGAACTTTGTACATTTTTAACTGCTGGACTTAATAAAATACCCTCTGTGTAAGACTAGTGTTATGGTCCTCTGCACTTACTGTAGCTGAAGTTTGTAGTAGGATCTATCAAAAATGAGAAAAAACAGGAGCCATTAAAAAAAAAAAAAGTGTAACGAATGACTAGGCTGGCCATGTTCATCTAATTTACAGAGGAAAGTAAAATTTGAAGACTTCTACTTAAATATATTCAAGACCCCCAAAGTAAATGGAATTCATTTCTTGGGCAAGGAAGTTTGAGGAAAAAGAAATAGTAGAATCAGGGACAATGGGCCACTAAAAGATGACTTTTCACTTCATTATTTCAGTTTGTTAGTGAGATCATTGGGTATAAACCCTACATCATCTATATGTGTATGTTTATACATACATCTATTTTGTATACTTATATGTATATAAAATGCATATATGTGTACACATTGGTGTGTATGTATATTCATACACGTGTGTCTGTGTCTACGTATATACTGGGGGATCTCTTTTTTCTTTGTATTTGTGGAAGCACTTTTCTGTAAAAGGAGGTAATAGCTGATTGCTTTTAAGACATGATGCTGTTTTGATTAACTGTCCAAAGAGAATTATTGAAATTCTTTATATACTTCTTATTTAGTACATTGACAGGTACAAATGCTGGACAATGTAATATTCAGACAAGCTTTGAAGAGAGGAAGTTAGTATTGTAATAGCAAAGAATATGAAAGGCTGATCCTTAATAGCAGCCAAGAGACCTTTCCTTTTAAAAGTTGTGGATTCATAACTGAAATTATTTAATTTTCCTTTTTTCCCTTTAAAAAGTTCTTTTATCTCAACAGATCCTTTCTGAGTCTTCCTGCCTGTAGGAAATTGTCTGTTGGTGAGAGAAATAACGTAGAGGGAGAGGTTGGAGTGGGGAGTGGGTAGTAGAGGTGGAGAGAAGTCAGCAAACTTGGACTTGGTGGGGGGGGACTTGTCACTGGATCACTGTGTCCTCTGCTGGAATCCCTGCCCCCAAAAGCCTGGCTCTGGACTCCCAGGGAGAGAAAGCCAAGTCCTAGAGAAGCCAAGGAGAAAACTGGGACTGAGATCTCTATTGATAGTAGCATCTAATCCAAATGACATCCATTTTTTTTCTTCTCCAGGAATACAGATTGGAGCAAGGGGATGAGGTGGTAGGAGTGCTTCATTAACTTGAAACTCAAATGCTGTTCCCCTCACAAAACATGTCCGACAACCTCAGCCTGCCATGTAAAAAGGCAACAGGAATGATGAACACATTACAAATTTGTAGACCCTAAAATTAAACTCCACCTCATTTATTTTCATATTTCCAGCAGTGGCTGAGGACGCCAGACACTGGAGGCTGATGTCTTTCCTGACAAGCTCAGTGGTTTTCTTTCTGGAGAAGTATTTTTTTCTCCATTTCGTGTACTATGACATTAAAGCCTCCCATTGCTTTGCGTCTATTCCTATTGTCTGTGATTAATAAGTGAAAGGGGTTTTCTGCAGGGAAAAAAAATCAGCATAGAACTTGGACTCTAGGGTACTATTTTTAATGTCAATGAAGAATATTTCCATGAAGTCTTGATTATAAGGATGAGGAGATAGCAATGTGGTAGAGTGGAAGGTATGATGATTTTGAAGTCACAGGACCTAGATTTCAGTTTCCTTATCTTAAAAGTAACAGCTTGAACTATATGAGCCCTAGTATTTTTTTTTTTCAAAGTCTAGATTCTGGGATCTAGGTGGATTAAAAGGCATACCGCTTAGGATCATACTTAATCAATTAAAATTCTTGAGTGAGCACTATTTTATGGCAGACACTATGTGAGATACTGGGGCCAGAAAATATAGCTCATACTCTTGGAGCTACTCTACCAATCCCTATTCCAGAAAGTTCTTGAACTAGTGTCTATAAGATATTCAGCTTAGATATGAAACACAGACTTTAGAGTCAGAGAATATGGTTTATAACTCCAGATTCATTACCTTCTCTGCAACAAACTGGAGGAAAATTATTTAATCTCTTTAAACTTCAGTTTCCTCAGATATTAAAAGAACAGGTTGGACTTTATGAGCCCTACGGGTTTTTTTCTAGCTTTAAACTCTGTGATCTAAGAGAATGGAAAGACATACAATTAAGGTTACAAAGGACCTTAGAGCAATCAATTAAAATGATTCTTCTGGGCTCTTTGTAGAACCCTGAATCTGTTCATCCTCATTATATCCAATCTGTCTTCTCTGGATGAATAGTTTCCTGCCATGCTGTCCTAGGGATACAGTTAGGACACTAATGAAAAATTCCAAATCCTCCAATCATCTAAAAGTCACATGGTCTTCCCCAGAACAAGAGATATGATAAAAGAGACCAAGACACTTTCCTTCCTACCCACCTAGATTCAGTACCCAGGGTTTCTTTTTTCAGAACTTGGCTGACAGCTTCCATCATTATATTGTTAGATACCAAATGTTCTTATTCCAAAGTACTTTTCTGTTCTTATATAAACCCTAAAAGATAAAAACAAATCATTTAATCAATCTTAACACACTTCCTGTGCCACCTATTTGTACAGCCTTGATTGAATAACTACCAGGCCTTGTTCATACTTCTGATTGATTCCTTTGAAATATGTTATCACTTGAGAAAGATATCAGAGTATATTGTCTTATTATTTAAGACAAAATATTATATGTGAGGGATGGCAAGAAATTCAATCTAACTAGACTTTGGAATGTAAAAGGAAATGATTTAAAATAAGCTCAGAAAAGGATGCTTGTAGTTGGAAAGGGTTTTGAATGCCAGCAAGAGGAATGCATTTAATCGTAAAGGTAAGAAGTTGCCCCTGGAAATTCTGAGTTCTGTGGAAGGCATATTTGAAAAGGGAGAGATTTGAAATGTTAAGAAAAATAGAGGGTAGAATAATGGACTAAGAACCAGGAGATGAGGAGATGAGGGTTTGAAGCAGAATGAAAACCATTGGAATATAAGGAGGGGATTGATGTGAAAAGTATGGTAGAGTTTGAATCAACAAGACACATCAACTAAATGTATATGTTCGGTAAGGGAAAGGGAGAAGTTACCAATGACTTAAAAGTTGACAGTCTCAGTAATTAGAACGATGGCAGTGCACTGGCAAAAAAGAGAAATGTAAGCAAGAGAAATGGGTTTTTAGGAAGAAGATAATGAGCTCCCTTTTGTCCATTTTAAATTCATTTATTCTAAGTTTTCTTAATGTAGGATCTATAAATGTTTATTCTTTTAAAATATCTGATTAGTTTATTTCCTTTCCAATCCTATGTATTTTATTTTGTGTATTTAAAAAAAACAAAAACATTACTCTAAGAAGTGATTCATATCTGATTGCCAGAGAGGACCAAGGTACAAGAATGTTCAGAATACTTGGTCTATCTAGTCTAATTCCTTCACTTTACAGATGAAGAAACTGAGACTCCAAAAAGTAAAAGAATGATAGAGTTTTGGACATGTTATGCTTAAGAGGTAGGTGGAAGATCCAGCTTGAAATGTTCTTTAGGCTATTGGAGATGTGAGACTTGAGATGAGTAGAGAGATTAGGATTATATAATTAAATCTGAGAATCATTAGCATAGAGATAAATGAATCCAAGGGATCTAAGAAGATCAACAAATGAAATAGTAGAGAGGGAGAAAAGCAACGGCCCAAGATGGGGACCTGTGGGATTCCCATAGTGAATGGGCTCAGGACACAAACCTCTCATTTCCTCTATTATCTACCTGTTATTGCATAAATAAGAAAACTTAGTCCCAGAGGGATTAAAGCTCTCTCATTTACATATTACAGGATTTGAAGTCATGCAGAAATGGATTCAAACCCTGCTCTTAATGAATTCACTAATCTTGTGACCATTGGTAAATCATTTAATTTCTTTCAGCTTCACGTTCCCTCAAAAGGAAATAATGTCTGTAGTACCTATCTCCCAAGGTTGTTTTATGTCTTAAATGAGAAAATGCATTTAAAGTGCTTTACCAATCTTGAAACAATCTATAAATGTCAGTTATTATTATCTTTGCAGCAACTGAAACACAATACCACACATAGACCTGAATACTGCCCATGATGTAAGCCAGGCCTCAGTCCTCCAAGGTCACAGATTTCTGAAGTACATTTTCACCATGACCTTCCAAAACCAACAAGAGAATTTGGTCTCTGAACTCCTAGTGATGTCAGAGTGGGGTTCAATGTAGATAGAATATAAGTTTCTCTTCTTTGTCGATGCACTACTGAAATGGCTTGTTTCAATTTTAGGCCAATTCACATAGAAACAAGCTTCAGATAGTCTTTCTATTCACATTGTGATTGATGAAACACAAGGGAAAAATAAATTGAATTATGTTATGCTCTCCCAGGGAAACATAATTAAGTGCAAAGTGTTCCATGAAGTCTTGAAGTCCTTATATCACTCTAACAGTGACTTCCATAGTGGTATCAATAATAATATTAATTAAAGACAATTATTTTGGTGGGATGGCATCAAGATTTCAGTTGTCACTGCATTTTGAATCTGAAGTAATCAAAAATGGTTTGTGTGATGGATTAGAACTTTTGTGAATCCCAGGAAAGTTTCATTAAATTAGTGATACTTTATATAATTCCTGTGCAACTTCTTTAATTCATTAATGGATAATTCCAGTAGACCACACTTGTTTAGGATCGAAAGTTGAACCATATCTGCCTTTTATGATTTTGTAAGGAAAATAATCCTTTAGGGCAAAAAACAACAAATAAATAAAGTAAATAAGTATGTATACCTACTCTACACCAGGTACTATGCTAAGTTCTGGGCATACAAAGAAAGGCAGAATCAGTTCTTACTTACAAGGGTTCACAATCTAATGGGGGAAACAACGTAAAAAATCATACAGACAAAAATATATGAAGGAGAAATTGGATAAAAAAATAATTAAGAGGGAAGTTATTGACTGGCTAATAATGAAGTCTGTGCTGTCAAGATGAATAGTTTTGCATTGTATTTAGGCTACTTTCAACATGCTCCTCTAAAAGTCTTTTCTCTCCTACCAACCTGATAAAAGTTACAGAAAATCAGGACTCAATGGCAATAATACACAACAGTAACATTAAGTAGAACTGGTAAAGTTTATTTGCAGGAAATAGGATTTTAATTAATTATTGAAGGAAACCAGTGCAGAAAACAGTGAAGGAAAACAGTGAGAAAGGACTGGGTTCCAGTTGTGGAGAAGCCAGCAAATATGTATGAACTTGCATGATAAAATGTTTTCTTTTCCTTTCCTTTCTCTTCTCCTTCCCTTTCCTTTCCCTTTCTCTTTCCCCTTCCTTTTCCCCTTCTCTTTCTTCTTTCCTTTCTCTTCCCTTTTTCCCTTCCCTTTTTTCCTTTCCTTTCCCCCTGTCACTTTCCCTTTTCCCTTTCCCCTTTCCCTTTCTCCTTTCCTTTTTCACTTTCTCCTTTTCTTTTTCACTTTCTTCTTTCCCTTTTCACTTTCCTTTTTCCCCTTTCTCTTTCCTTTCCCCTCTCCCCTCCCCTCTCCTCTTGTTTCCTCTCCTCCCCTTCCTTCTTTTCTTTTCTTCTTTCCTTTCCTTCTTTCTTCTTTCTTTCCCTTCCCTTTCCTTCTCTTCCGTTCCCTTCCTTTCATTTGCTTTCCTTTCCTTTTCCTTCTCTTCTTTTCCCTTCCCTTCCCTTTCCTCCTTCCTTCCTTCCATTATCACATGTGATGACTAACTTTTTTTTAAGCCACAACCTCAGTGTATTACATTCAATCTTCTGAATAAAATCCCAAACTCTTTGGACTGGCAAAATTCTCCTCCACTCTTGCTTCTGTGTGCAGAACTCTCTGATGCTCTCCCAGGAACCCTACACCCATGGCATGCTATATAATGAGAGAAACTGACCCAAAGTTAATAATGCTCAGAAATGCCCATGTGAGCACGTGCCTGAGAGCATTTGACTAACTTTCAAGATGAACACCTAATTGCTTAAATCAGCATGTGTGCACACCTCTGGAAGTGCCTGTGTTCGACCCTGGCAGGGAGACAGGATTCTCAGAGGCTTGCTGTACTTCCTATAGGCTGATTCAATATGCTCATACCTCTAAGAGTGTCATATGCACTGTATGAAATAATAATATCTGACATTTATACAATGATTGGCAAACCTGCTTTGCATAACAACCCTTAGAATCTAAGATTTATCCCTGTTTTAGAAGTGAATAAACTATGTCCCAAAGAAGCTATAAAGCTTATTGTGATCATATAGCTAGTTAGTATCAGAAGGAAGATTGGAATCCAGATCATCCTAACTCCAAATCCAGTCTATTCCATATACCATGTTGGCTCCCTTGTTCAAAAGCACCAGTGAGCACCAAAAGCAGTGATTTTTTTTCCCCTGCTTAAAGAGAAAAAAATCACACTAATGAGTAGAAATCCAAACAGCAACTCAAAATATAATGCACTCAGAAATTTAAGGTCATAAGCATCATAGGTTAATTTGTCATAATGATGTGGATAATTCATTAGGCTACATTGCCATAAAAGAGATAATATGGTTAAAAGCATCAAAACAGAGTGTCAAAGGAGTAAACCTGTCAATTTTGTTTGCTGTTTTGTCAAAGGTAACTTGAAATATCTGAATGTGAATTTCTTAGGGTCTTGGCTTGTATGCCCAGAAGTGGTTTACTCTTTCCTTTTCTTTTAACTTGATTTAAAATCAATACGATGATCATATTAATGATGAACCACCCTAAACACACTACTTCATCCATTCTAGTTACATAACATATCTTGTATTAGGTTCTCAATTTTTTTTAAAAGAATCCTTAGATAGAACTAGGGTAGAATTTAGAGATCAATTACTCATTTTATTCATAAGGATTCATATCCAAGAAGCATGATCAAAGTCACCAAGTTTTTCAATAACAGACATGAAGATTTGCATTCATCATGTATTTCCCAACCCATTGCCTTCTTTATGCCATGTCCTATTTGCCTTACATCTCCCATTCAGTTCCTCTTAATTGTTGTTGGATTCGATTTATGATTTCGTTGATTTAGTAATCTCCTAGTGAGACACTTCCTTCATCACAGTGGACCAGTATCTTCTTTGTAACTTCTAGTATTGGATAGATGATTTAACCAGGATCACAAAGCCAGGATGCATCAAGGGTGAGACTAAAATCAGCTCCTTATCTATAAAATTGTTGCAGTGGATTCCTTCAATATCCTCAATAAAATGATCCTCAAAGTTTAAAAATGTCTCCAATATTCAGGGAAATGATGGAAGATGTATAAAGTAGAATAGTCTTAAACAAAAACTTGGCCCCCCAAGGTGTAAACAACAGTCCAATTAAGGAACCATCTATAATCCAATGCTAAGTACTTTGAGTGGACTTGACTTAAAAGAGGCAAGATTTAGGCCAGTATTCAAATTCAGGGGTTTTCCATTCAGTGAAGATAACTTGAGAACAAAATGATGCAAAAAAAAAAAAGCAGCTTGAGGTTCCTTTGTCTTTCCTAAGGTAAAATCAATTCTGTTATTATCTACAGCTAGGTATAGAATAGCATATGAACTTCAGGAAACTGCAGCACTACTCAGAAGAGTCAGCTACAAGGATAATATTCTATACCCTGATTTACTCAGGACTGTCAAGAGAAAAAGAGAAAGATTCATCTTGGATAGGGAAATTCATTCTAAAGAACTATTAAGATACTCTAACAGACAAGGGAAAGAAAAATCAGGGTAACCTCCTTGGAATTAAGGACTGTAAGATGCCCTCCTCTTCCGCAAGACTTAGAGCAAATGAAGAAGTAGATACTGTCCAGTTTGACTAACCCCTTCCTCTAGGTTGTTTCATAAGGGTGATGTTTACCATGTTTTCCATGTGCATGGGAGGCGAATAGAGTTTTTGCATGTTTTGTGAGAAAAATACCCCCAAAAAGCCTCCAAAAGAAAGTAAGTAGACTTTTGAATGTGTTATTGTGGAATCTATAAAGCAGACCCACAATGATGAAGAGTAAGAAAATGACTTGGTATTTCTTAAAAGTGGAACAATCAGGCAATTGAGCTAACTAATAGGATCCAAGAAAATGTAAATAAGTGGGGTTTTTTTTTATCATTAACAAAGGCATTGAGAAGGCAAATTTCAGCCTGATGAAAGAAGGTAAATAATTTCTCTCCAAAGGCAGAGCCAAGATTTCTCAAATGAGCTTCCTCCCAAAAGAGAGAGAAGTAAAATATATGAAGCAAGATGACATAATGTTCTGTTGCCTAAATGCAGGCAGCGATAGTATCCTATTCTCCAGCCCAAGCTGTGGGTAATTGAATGTAAGACGAAGCAAAAATATAGAAAAGGCCAGGCAGAATCAGAAGAATAAAAATGCAGTGTGTGTAACAGTGCTGAGGAGAGCACAGCTCTGTAGAACTGATTAATAAGGAGAGTGGTGAACGGTATGGAGTGGATTTGCAGAGATTAGAACATAGCAAGCTTTGTCCAGAAGATTGTATAAAGTTCTTTTTGGCCTTGAATTTGAAATAAGTAAAATGTATCTACCATCATTAAATACCCCCTGATCTTTTAATATATCTTACCTGAGCATCTCACCTCTCTCCTAAAGGTCATTAAAATAAATGAACAATAACATCCTCATGTGCAAATCCATCCAACCCAATCCAGAAGCATTTCCTTTAAGGGGGAAGAAGAAGGAAGATACCACATTTATGCTATTGTGGCATGATACAGACAGATCCGTTAAACACATACACACACACACACACACACACACACACGTGCATTTGCGCTCAATTTCACTCAAGACAGCTGGGTGCTGAAAAAACATAAAGCTTGATAAAGCCTTCAAGTCAGGATCCTGGATGAACAAGAACAAGAATCAGAAATGTGAGGTTGTGAGAAGGTGTTAAGAACTTGGGCATTTGTATTTCAAACTCTAATAACTCCACATAGCTGCTTTTTATCTTGGGCTTGGCAGTGACTTCCATAGAGTTTAAGACAACAGAAAGTATTTTTTATGAAGAGGTTTAAAAAAATAAAACCTAAAAACGCTCAGTAATCCAAATATGAAAGTAATATTTTGGAAAGGGAGAACCAGAGATACTGGTGGTTGACTTGGTTGATGACGACAAATACTTTAGGACTTTTTTTTTTCTTTTTTCCTTTTTTTTTTTTCAATTACAAGGAAAGGGGAGAGATTATCAATAATAAGGCAATGGTATGCGATAGGTACGATAGCCAATAGCAGCCCCTGATAGCTTTAAATCTTCTAGAGTTAAGTCCTGGGATTTGATTTACAGAGATTTTACAGATCTTTATCTTGTCAAGTGGGAAGATTCTGTCTCTGCAAATGAGCAGAAGGGGATCTCCAAAAGGGGAAAAATAAATCTAGGACCTTCACTAAGTTAATTAGATAGCTTGTGCTACCAAACACTACCAAAACAGATGCTATAAGAGGAGAAAGAAGCCCAAAGGGAAGTGACCAAAGCTCTTGAAAGATCACAACCATTAGGAAGAACCACTAGGAGGAAAATTATGGAAAGGAATGGAATATAAATGGGAGAAAAGTGTTATTTTGAGGAATGCAAATGCAGAAGGAAATAGGATGATTTGACAAAAACTATTCCAATTCTTTGACTTCCTGCAAAAGGAGAGAGATGGTGATTTCCAAAGAGAAGTCATTTTCAAATCAACCAAAGTTTAAAGGATTTGATCTTCTTTGTTTTCACAGAGGAGAAAACTACATAAATATCTTAGGTAATCATAGACCTCAATTTCTTCTTTTTCAGTCTGTAGATTTGATGAGTTTTTCAAGGGAATTTTCAGTCGACACACACACACATACCCACACACACACACATACACACACACATGCACATAGAGAAATATAGACACATACAGAAATGATTATTATGCATGAGTGCATAAACATGTATGTAGATACATGGTGTATAATATATATTGTGCATTCCCATATATGAATACATATGCATTTATATATATATCCCTCTATTTAAAAACATGTATGTATATATATAGAGAGAGATTTGTACGTGCACAAATCTAAAATATATTTGTGAGTGTGTGCATTTGTGTAGTACGGGTGTGATTACACCTATATATACACATATACATGTATATGTGTGTGTGTGTGTGTATACCTATATATATAGAAACCTCTGTAGAAATTGTTTATACATATGTGCATATACACTTGTATAAGCATATGTGTGTATAAATATACATTGTACATTACCATATATACATTTGCATTTATACATATCTATTTATACCTATATGTATATATATATTGACAGAGCTGTGTGCCTACACAAATATAAAATATATATTTACACACATACACACACATACATATTCTCCCATCTTACTGTACTTAACAAAAAAAAAATAGAAATGAGACAAAAGGAAAAAAAAAAAGGCTTATTTGGAGTTTTCTTTTCCTGCTTGATTTCTTGTTCACCAATGATTCTTCTTATATATAAAGCTGACTGAAGGGAGGGGTGGGTTGAATAACAAATTTATGCGATACAATCACATCATTTACAATCACATAATGGACCATATCCCAATTTTCAAAAGGCATAAAGTATCCTCATTAATACGATAAGTGCAGCAGTCAAATCAGCACTGTGATTTTATCAGGGTTTTTGACTGTACATGAATTAGAATATAAAATGCATACAGAATTTTTAATGGGAAGGCTTTAACATTCACTGAATGTATTTCTTACTGTCATTTGCATTACATTAAAGTGAAATTCTACATAAAAGGATAAAGAGAATATGTCCTAAATTACAGTTTTTCCAGAGTTGTCATGTCCACACACTGAAAATCTGATTCATAAGCTTGAACACGATCCTAAATTTGAAAAAAAAGTCAAGACTATTTCCCCATTTGTTTGTGTGCTTCGTATGGCTGTCAAGTCTTTCTGCTGCTCAGTAAGGTTAGATTATTAGGACAAAGCCAAAAAAGATCAGTTTGGGATGTGAGTGTATTCACTCTGTGGACTGTAACATATTATTCAACACCATCCCTCTATTTTTTCATTCTGTGGTAGAGCTCAAAAAAGTTGCTCTCACTCCTTAAAGATATTTTGTCACTCTATTTATAACTCTCATCTTTAGCTGAGTTCACAGCAATGAGCTTCTTCATTTATATGGATTTAATGTTTTAAAAATCCAATTCTTAATTTTCTCCTGTGAATGAATCAGAATTTATAGTATACCTTAAAATGTATAGGGAATTTTTACTCCGGAATAAACAAATGCATATATATAGTATATACTGAAACATGACCCAGAAGCCAGTGACCTCTACTTGACAGTCTAATCTCCATGCAATGGCAACTGGGATAAGAATGCTTGGCAGCTTCCATCTTGGTGATAAGACTAGTGAAAAGACAGACTGGGCTAAGATTGTCATTTCTCATCAACCCCAGAGCCTACACATGGGGAGGTCACTGATTGGCACACTACAGTTGAATCCAACTCCTTTGACCCCCAGATAGAGTACTTTGCATTAAAGTCTTCACAAATGCTTAGCTTTTTTAGAGTATTGAATTCTGCATATGTGGGTGAATAAGTATGTGTAATGTGTGTTTGCATACACATATGTGTTCTCCTTCACAAGAATCGGTTTCTGCACATATCTACCGGACCACAGTTGATTTGAAAACTTCCTTCTGGATTTATGCCTGAAAATTCCCATTTCTAAGTTAGATAACAATCATTTGTTTCTGAATTAAATAGTATTGGTTAGCCTGATCATATGCCATAAGATTTTTGTTTGCAGATTACTTTTTGAGTATATGAGATATATGATAGACTCTACAAGTGAATTTTATTGTGTATGAAATTTGATATATGTAAGCATTGAATTTAATAATGCCCAACCTGTTTTAATCATGTTAAGGCACACACATATATAAGGTATATACTATATATATACCACATAGTTGACTGAACTACCACATAGTTGACTGAACAACTAAAATTTGTATCATTCACAAAATGATCATTTCAGCAACACTGTAATCCAGTTCATTCTAGAAATCAATTTTCAAGTTTTCTGCAAATATCGATTGAAGTATTTTTTTTTATTTTTAAATGGGAGATCCTTATCTGATGGCAAAGAAGTTAATATACCATAAAAAATAGAATGATATACAAAATGAGATTTTTTTTTCATTGTGTAGCATGGGAAAAGTATCAGATTTGGATTCATGAACTTGAGTTTAAATCTCAGCTTTGTCAATTACTGTGACTGTGGTCGTCACTTAATTCCCTAAACCTAAGTTCCCACATCAGTAAAATGAAGGAAATAGATTAGATTTCTACAACTGCTTCTGACTCTTTATCTATTATTTTGTGATTAAATAGAAGTGTAGATCACAAGTTCCTCTCTGAAAAGTGGATAAAAGTTTTGGTTTGCTGAGTAGATTTCATTGTGTCCAAAGACTATAAGAAGTATCATGGTGCACTTATCATGTTACCTTGTAGGGTTCATGATCAAACAACTACATAGTGCTAATAGTATAGAATCATGGCAAAGATGAACAAATTTGGAAGCAGTTCCTTACTATATCTGTGAAACTTGTTTTAAAAAAAATTAAAAGTCAAGAAAACTACAATGAGACAGTTATATGAGTTGTATTATTATTCAGTCATTTTTTCCCAGTGTCATTTATTTTTCTTTATGACCTCTTTTGTTTGTTTGTTTGTTTTTCTTGGCAAAAATATTAGAGTAATGTGCCATTTTCTTCTCCAGTGAATTTTATGGTAAAGAAACTAAGGAAAATAGGATTAAATGACTTGACCAGGTTCACATAGCGGGGTAATAATCTGGGGCCAAATTCTGAATTAAGGTCTTCCTAACTCCATTCACAGCACTCTTATCTACTGAACTAGTAACTATCCACATGAGTTATAAAAACACTTGAAATTACTGCAAAATTGTTTTGAAATTTTTCTAATGTTTTGAATAATATATCTTTTAATTGTGGAGGAAATATAGAACATGAATCAAAGCTCAGGATGAGTGAATATAAATCTAACTTTCAAGAGCCAGTTGTTCTACTATGTAGTAGCAATAGTCTTAATGTGGCTAGTGATTTGTCTCCTTACTACTGAGCTGAAAGAGAACAAAAAAAAAAATCACAAATAAAATGATGATTAGAATTAGAGTCAAAAGATTAGAAGGGAAGCAATAAACTGGGGGGAAAATTTACATCCAAGGATTCTGATAAAGGCATTGTTTCTAAAATATAGAGAGAATTGACTCATATTTATTGGAATTCAAGTCATTCTCAATTGATAAATGGTCAAAGGATATAAACATGCAATTTTCAGATGAAGAAATTAAAACCATTTAAAATCATATGAAAAAATGCTCTAAATCATTATTGATCAGAGAAATGCAAATTAAGAGATTGACTAAGATGGTAGGAAAAGAATGTTGGAGAGTATGTAGGAAAAACTGGGACACTAATACATTGTTGGTGGAGTTGTGAACTGATCCAACCATTCTGGAGAACATTTTGGTACTGTGCCCAAAGGACTATCAAACTGTGCATACCTTCAATCCGGCAGTATTTTTACTAAGCCTGTATCCCAAAGAGATCATTAAAAGGGAAAAGGACACAAAAATGTTTATAGCAGCCCTTTTTGTAGTGGTAAGAAATAAGAAACTGAGTGCATGGTAACCAGTGGGAGAATAGTTGAATAAATGATGGTACATGAATGTTATGAAATATTATTGTTCTGTATGAAATGATCAGCAGGCTGATTTCAGAGAAGCCTGGAGAGAAATACATGAACTGATGCTAAATGAATTGAATAGAACTAAAAGAACACTGTTCACATCAACAGCAAGATTACACAATAATCAATTCTAACTTATGTGGCTCTTCTCAAGGTGAGGTGATTCAAACCTCATCCAATGGTATTGTGATGGAGAGAGCCATCTGCACCTAGAGAGAGGGCTGGGGGACTGAGTGTGGATCACAACATTGTATTTTCACCTTTTTATACTTGCATTTTGTTTTCTTTCTCATTTTTTTTCCTTTTATATATTATTTTTTTCTTTTGTAATCTGATAATTGTGGAAATATATTTAGAAGAACTGTACATGTTTAATGTATTGGATTATTTGCCATTTAAGGAAGAGGGTAGGAAGAAGAGAAGGAAAAATATTGGGACATAAGGTTTTGCACAAATGAAAGATGAAAATTATCTATGTGTACATTTTGAAAATAAAGTTTTAATGAAAAAAATAATTACCATTGAAAAAAAAACAAAAGAACACCCAAATTTTTTTTTTAAAAAGTTAGAGTCAAAAAATACCGATTGTATTCTCTAGGCAGTATAATTATAACAGGTTCAGATATGATGCATTTTATTTGCTGCTGCTTTGATGTGATGTCAGATTGGTGGAGAGGATAATGATGTTAATGATGACTATCTGTATGCCTGCTCTGAATTCTTTGGAGAGGAGACATATTCATCTTATCTTTAAAAGGGAAAAATTCACATGGTTCCAGAATCTATCTTGGAGGAGAACAGTGGAGAGAGAAAAGGCTTCAGGAAGTGGCAGACAATATGTCCTGATTTCCTACTTTCCTCCCTGGACATCTGGGAATTTCCTTTCAGGTGGATTTGGAAACCCTCTTATTAGAGCTGAATCACTCATATTGGAAAAGCTCATTCATTCTACCTTTCCTAACATATTCTAATGTGAAGGATTTCTCTGAAACCTATTTCTTCTCTGCTTAGCTAAACCTATTTAGCTTTCAATTTACTATTTATGATCTTTTCAGTAACTAGTATTTGGTAGGAAGCGTTCATAGTGATAAGTGTTCACTTAGAGTATAATGAATAGTACACAGAAATTAGTGACTCTCTTGCTTTTGAATGAAGAAAAAAGTTGTGCTCCAAGACAAGCAATATTTAGGGGGCAGATGAATGTCATTTTATTGTGGACACTTCCTTCTCAGAAAAGTGCAGTAGTCTTGTTAGACTTTCTGCTTCTCCCCTTTAGGATGGAGTTAAAATCTCCCTTAAAAAGGGAAAAGCAAAATTTCAAAATGTCTACAAATGCCTCCCTTTCAGTTCACATTTACTAAAACCGTGTGGATAACATATCTTACATGGTTTATATGCATTATCTGAGATTATGTTTTATAATATTTCAATGTTTGAAATACTCAAGATTTTATTAGTATGTATTTTTTCTGCTTGTGAACAATTGCTATCCTTCTATTACTTAATAAATAGCTTTCAAGAATTTCAGCATTTCACAAAAGCCTGGAAAGACTTAGATGAACTGATACTAAGTGAAGTGAGCAAAACCAAAAGATCAGCATACACAGGAACAATAGTTTTATGTGATGATCAACTGTGATGGACTTGGCTCTTCTCAACAATGCAGTGATTCAAGGCATTTCCAGCAGACTTGCGATGGAAAATGCCATCCACATCCAGCAAGAGATATATGGAGACCAAATGTAGATCGAAGGATAGTATTTTCACCTTTTTTGTTTTTCTTTCTCAAGTTTTTTTTTCCACTTTTGGTTTGATTATTTTTTTACACAACCTGACAAATATGGAAACATATTTAAAAGGTCTGCAAATATTTAACCTATATCAGATTGCTTGCTGTCTTGGGGAATAAGGAGGTAAGAAAAGGAGGAAGAAAAATTTGGAAGACAAAGAAAACTATCTTTACATGTGTAAGGGAAAAAAATTTCAGCAACCAAAATATATCTATATACAAAATATATGCAAATAGTGATGATGCTGTGTCTTCAGACTCCTGACACCCAAAAGCAGATGAAGGATGGAACACTTCAGGCTTGAGGGATAACAGCATGCTTTTCCTAACATGTATTATGACTGCATTTATGAACTTCTTTGTGATTACCTAAATTCAGATAAATAAATGAAGTTAATGAAAGAATTAAGAAATAAATAAATAAAATATATGCAAAGAGGATACAGAGTAATTTTTTCAGTCATGGCACTAGAAACTGGGGGATGTAAGGAAAGGGAGATCAAGAGAGGCTTCATGAAGCAAGTTCTACTTGATGCAAGTAGTGAAGAAATGTTGATTTAGGAGAACTCAGCTGATAATTTCACTACTTATATTTCTTTTATTATATTCATTCATTTATTATATTTATTTTTCTGGTTCCTTAACATCAACATGTCTACATACAGTTTCTTTCTAGTCCTAAACCACCACCCAATTTGATTCTTTTTCTCATTCTCTTTCTCTTTCCTCTTCTCTGTTTCCCTTATATACATGCAGAATTACATAATTCTAATCATTTTCAAAAAGATACTATCTACTTATGTATATTTAATAATGACAATTATAAGACATGGTCTCCAGTGCTAGAGAATGGTCACAAACCAGTCACAAACTGTATACAAATTAGTTAAGGAGTCCTTCCTTATTTTTTCTTACCCCCAAATATACAATATTGACCCTATGGATAGTAATGGTTCTTTATGACCTAAAAAAAGGAAGTTATACTTTAGATTTAAAAGGGAAATACAAAAATAATTGCAATACTATATTAAAAGTTCTTTATTCAAGAAAAAGGTGTTAAATTCATTTTATTTACAGACAAATTAAGATTTCTAAGTTCATTATTCAGGTCAGAACTTTTGTAATCTTTAAAAATTTTTGATTGTCTTGTACTGAACTACTTAAGACACAATGGGGCATGTATACTTCCATTTACTTCTTGTATGTGGTATTAATCCATGTTTACTGATGATCTATGTATTTTGATCATAGTAGGCTCTCTAATATTTTGTCTATGCAATTATATTCATTCTGCCTTTAGACAGAATAAATAATCTTTCTATTTCAATAGTCTATGATTTACTATGTAGGCATTCCCACAACAACTACACTAAACAACCTCTAACTATCTTTTCACTATATACAAATATTATTTATGTTATTACATATAATTTTCTGTAGAACAACTAACAATAACATATTTTTGTTATTTTACTCTCACAGACTTACCTCTATTATTTTTATTTTCTTATTAGTCTATTTTAAACTTCAAACAATGCAAAAGTATCATTAATTAATGTGTATATGTAAAATGTCAAGCCATCTAAATTCATAAAATAAAATGAATTGATTTACAAAAAAATAGTAACTCAACAATTGGAGGAAGCCTTATTATTACTTTCTCAGATCTAGACAATATTCATAGAGAAATAAACAGATAAACACAGCAAACATTTAATAAATATATTTTTATTAATTCATTCAACTGAACAAAGTGTTAACAAATTTGAGGTAAAGTTATTTTTATCTGTTTTGATCTTATTATACATTCTTTATTTGTTCTATATTTCTTCTATTTCTCTTATGAGAATAGATTTCTAGAGTATCATATTTACATCTTCCATTACATTTTGATGTTATTATATTTAGGAATGTAATTCTACTCTGTATTTTTTTTTACTATGCCTAATTCCTGGAAATATGAATTTTAAAAGGAAGCTGAATAGAAGAAAAAAAAAACTCTACATATTTTTCAGCATCACAGAGTACCTTTATAAGGCCAGTTCATCCGCTAGGGCATAAAGAAATTACAAATAAAGCTGAAAATAGGACATATTATACATATTGCTTATAGACTATGATACAAAAAAAATCATTAATACTGAGAACAAAATCTTAATTAACACAAATGAACAATTAATAATTACATCCTGAATTATGAATATGTTAGAGAAAAATAATCATAGAAAAATAATAATTATACAAGGATATTTATCAGTATTTTTTTATTTTAAAAGATTTTGTTTTATTTATTTTAATGTTCATTTTATGAAGTGTTGATTTTCTATTTTTTTCTTCCAATCTCTTTCCCACCCATTAAGAAGGCAATTTGAATTTCCTATTCACAATTCCAACAGGGTTTGGCTCACTTTTGTATTTATTTCCTCATTGGTAAATAAATAGCTTGGCAATTAGGAAGCATTTAGCAAATGTCATTCATTCATTTATTCATTCTTCAAATATCTTTTATAACCTACCAAAAAACAACCAACACTACAGAATCCATTGTATCCCATCTGTTATTTCTTTATTCTTTTTAGTCCTCTTTTTAAAATCTTCATTTCAACATCTGTAATGTGATAAAGCTACAGAATGAGACATGGTCAATGTGTGGATTTAGTTTTATTGAAAAAAAATTGTTTTTGCAAGAGAAGAATTTTATCTAGAAGTGATGATTAATGAATAGTAATGTGCAAAAAGATAAAATTAATAAAATATTTTCTTAATTCACAGAAGAAAACAAAAAAGAAACACAAAATCAAATAATTTTATTATGTCATTAAAATGCATTATATTAATTGTATCACATATTTTATGTTATGTCATGTCATATCTGATTATATTATATCATATTCTTTTAAAAATCTTTTTGGCCTCAGACACTTAACACCTCCTAGCTGTATGACTCTGGGCAAGTCATTTAACCCCAATTGCCTCAGCAAAATAAATAAATAAAAATCTTTCAAAATTGTAATGATGAAAATACAAGGTATCTTATTCAATTCTCTATTGTTTTTCTTGGCACATAGAAATATTTGTGCTTGTGGATTATTATTAGATTCACAAAAAAGAAAAAAAACACACATGTGGTATATTACCTTTTCATATTCTTTGAATTTTGATGAAACAATCTTAACAAAAACAATTAACCCAGTCTCCTGAATCTTAGGCCACAGTAATAAACCCACTCAAGCAAGCCCTTCATGGATCTATGCAAGGATGAGAAAATTTGGCTTACCTTCTGCAATAGCAGTAGATGGAAGTTTCCCACCCCTACATCCACTACATCTCCTGGGGACACATTTCTATACCCTACAGATCAGGAAACAGAGAATTACACAAAAAATATGATATATTTATATAATAATTTTCATTCAAATGGATTAAAACCTATTCATGGAATTTTCACAGATTTTTCACAGCATTCTTTTTTTTCTGAAATAGCACACAAAAGCACACACATTTTTTACCACTTTTCTGCAAGAGAAGTAGTCTTTAACAATTAATCTCTCCCTTTCTCCCAGTATCCCCAAAAGTGTTACATAAAGGCAGGGAAAATGGTGAGATTCATCAACTTGGCCAACCTTTAATTTCACAAGATGGAATGAAAGAACCAAAAAAGAAAGTCAGTCTTCCTGATTCGAGGTTTCCTTCTTGATCTTCTGGCTACTTTATCTCTACTGAAACCCATCAGGGATAAAACTTTTAAATGGTATTCAATGTGAGAGTCTCCATTTCCACATGGGGAAAAAGACTAGTATTGTTTGATCTTTTTTTTTTTTTTTTTTTTTTTTTTTGGAGTTCTTGCCCTTTTTAGGATACAAGACTTTCCTTCCCCTTATTGTAGAAGAATATATTTTACTCCATTCCTCCTCCCAATCATGCAAATCATAGTTAATGTACATATGTTTTATTTTCTTTCTTATCTATTCACAAGAGTATCTTTGGCTTAGAAAAACTATAGTTTATTCATTTTAATTTTTCAGGTTTATCTCCAAAGGATTTTTCAATCAGTCAAATTGTTGAATATCCATGTACAGTTACATATTGTTTATCATTATTTGTCCACTTCTTCATCTCTATCATTTGTTCTTTTATTCTGTGTATCCATGCATTACATTGACATAGGCACATTGATGTTCCACTTGTGAGAATTATTCCATCATGTTCAGTTATTTCCACTTAATTGCTACTGCCATTGTTTAGGCAGTTAACCTTGTTACAACACAATTGAGAAAATCACAGAACAACAATTTGATTAATTTTGATTGTTGATTGAGATAGCTTGTCTAATTGGAGACCGCCCACATTATTGGCTTTCAGACTGATGCTGAGCAAACCAAATGTCTTCAAACTCCAACAATTAACCTGGAATTTAGAATGTTCAGTCTTTGAATTTTCTGAGTAACTGACTCTTTTTAAGCCAGGAACAATGCTAAATATTGTCCAATCAATTGTAATAGGTATTTGTGGCTCCTAGTGCTTTTCTTTAGATTAGAGGTTTGAGATATGTCATTTTGATGTCAAAGAATCACAGAATTTCAAAGTTTGAAAGAACCTAAGAAGCCATTTCTTCCAGTCAACATCCAAATAAGAGTTTCCTTCAATACAATTCATTGGACCATAGAATTATAGTTTTTAAGCCTGAAGAGACATGAGAGGTGATATAGTCTAATCCTTTCATTTTATAGATGAAAAAGTTACAATTTCCCCAAACTCTCTCAGGTTGTACATAGAAGAACCAAAATTAAAAACTTTAGTCCTGTGATTTTAAATTTAGAATTATTTTGTTACATCCTGCTTTACCTCTTAGTTGGTAATAATAACCTATATATATATATATTTTTTTTTTTTCCTTTTAGAATCCTAAAATGTCATAAAGATAATGTAACTTGTTTAGGTCTCTTGCTAAGCTTTCTAAAAGTTTTTATTCAACATTTTTCTTCTTACTGGCTTATGTGGAAATACAGATCATAATCATTATCATTCTCATCCACAAGATTTTTACAAATGAATTTATATTGCAAACTGAGATTTCCCTTAGCCATCATATATATTTTCTCTTTGGCAAAGAGATGGTTTTTAGGTTCTTTCATTCTCCTTTATATGGTGACTGATTTATATAAGGAAATCTATTGTAGGAAGTGAAAGTCTACATCCATATCTGTTCTTGTATCCATTTTCCATTTTTAAATACAATTCATTTAAATAGGTCAGATTTAGTTTGGTTTAGTTGCACAAAATATTCTTTTCATTTTTATTTCTTCTTCTAGTTTGTTATAATTTTCCATTTCCTGCTCACCAGTGCTCCAAACATAAATATATGATTTAAAAAAGATCCCTCGTTATTAATTATTTATCATCTATTTATTCAAATAGACATAATAGTCTTAATAGACTTTGGAGGTGATAGTATTCCCCATATTTAATGTTTCATAATGATTTTCTTTTTTATAACTCTTTTCATGAGAAAAATTTGTCAGGCATATAGATGTAAGATTTCCTTATAGTAAAAAATATTTTAGCCTCAAATTTCTGACTTTTAAAATGATTTATAATACTTTTTGTTATGTCCCAATACCTCTAGCCATCACTCTAAGAGCAGCAGTGCAAAGTGGGTGACAGATTTTCTGGCAGTGAATTGCTACAGTGAGTTTCCTCTTTAAGAGTTTTTTATACCAATTAAATGACAAGTCTGGTATCAAAACGTTCTCAAGACAACCATTGCATTACATTTTCTGATTATTAAAAGATATGTGTGTATTTAAATGGGAGAATGCTATTCAGATCTTCATCAAATGTCACAGAATTGTAATTTTGTTTTTAAATTGGAAGGCACTTTAGTTATATAACTTAATATCTATGTAAAAAGAATCCCTGCCATAATGTTCTCCCAAAGTAGAATTTTTCACATCCTTACCATTAATAAATTTAAAAATCACTTAAGTATCTACTATGTGTCACACATAATGCTAACAGCAAATATAGAGACAACAATGCAACATTTTCTATTCTCATGGAACTTTCATTTTACTAGCTTTTGCTTTCTGAAAACTAATATAATATTCAAATAAAAAAAAATAATTTGTTATCAGGCTAGATGGAAAGACTACCAAACCAGAGTGAATTTCATACAGGAAAAATAGGCATCCAAGTTTATCATGTCATCATCTTGACATTATAGATTTAGAGTTAAAAGGAAACTTGATAGCCATCTAATTCAGCAGTTGAGGAAACTGAGACTCAGAGAGGTTAATTGACTTGTCAAATAACTAATATGATTCAGAGCCAGAGCTCAAATCTAGGTCACCCGATTCCCAAAGTCAAAAGGCTTTTGACTAATTTTTAGGAAATAATTTGGTTTTGATGCTTTCTTGGTCTTCAAATTGGGTTTTAGAAGACCTGAGAATTAAGCAAATGAGAACTTACATTTGTACCTGGATTTACTATGGTTTGCTTCATGTACTCATATAAAAAAACCCAAATCCACCTGTTTGCAAATGTTTTGGTAAAGAATAAGTGGATAAATAGTTATGGGCAGTCATTTCCCAATGCAGGATCAGATTCTGCTATATCTAAAAAAATTGTTTTTTATATTTTCTTAGCACAAGGTAAGATGTTTAGCTAAGCTTTATCTTAAACACATGAGTGATTCCCAATAGGCAATAAACAATTATTTTTTAAGTGGCACCTCCCCCCCCAACAAAGAATTTAAGAATCACAATAGCTCCCTTGCCTTCAACTCCATTTCATCTTTAACATTGTCTTTAGCACCGTATCATTACCCATTAGGATAGCAAAGAATGAAAACACTGAGTCAGATACCATTCCTCCACTGGGATTTTCTTTTAAAATTCTTTATACATGCTTCCAAAATCATCAAAAAGAACTGCCCAGAAGTAATAGAACCAGAAGGTAAAGTAGGTGTTGAAAGAATTCATCAAACACTTTCTGAAAAAGACCCTAAAATACAAACTCCACGGAATATTGTGGCCACATTTCATAACTATCAGACTAAAGAAAAGATATTACAAGCAGCCAGGAAAAAATAATTCAAATACCGAGGTGCCACAATAAGGGTCACTCAAGATGTTGCCTCAACATTAAAAGATGGAAGGGCTTTGAATCTGATAATCTGAAAGGGAAAGAACTTAGAATGCAGCTAAGAACAAACTACCCAACTAAGCTGAGCATTTTTTAATGAAACAGAAGAATTCCATTTGTGTCTAAAGACAAAGCCAGAGTTAAACAAAAAATTTGATCTCCAACCATAGGACTCAAGAGAAGCAGAAAAAGGTAAAAGGAACTCTTGAGAACTGCATTTCTGTTGTGATATACAAAAAAATGTATAATTTGATTTTACTGATATAACATAAAAAAGGGAAGTGGAAATGGAAAGGGGATAGTGTCAGAAAAAGGGAAAAGGGGAGATAAAAAGAGGGAAACAACATCCCACGATGAGACAAAGGAAACCTATCAGATCTGAGGGAACTTAGAGAGGGGGAGGAACATTGTATGAATCTTAGTCTCATCAGAATTGGCTCAAAGAGAAAATAATTGACATATTTATTTTACAGAGAATCTTCTCTCACCTCATTAAAAAGTGGGAAAGGAAAATGAAAAAGGAGAAAAGAGTAATAAGGGAAGAGTACAAGAAAGGGTAAGGGATTCAAAGGGAGGAGGGAGGGATCCTAAAGAGGGAGAGCTGCGTGTCACAAGTGGGGCCCATAAGTTTAATACTAGGGAAGGATGTGAGGGGGGAAAGAAAAAGAAAAGTACAATCTGGGGATATTATGATGAAATACAGAATTAGTAATTTTAACTGTAAATATGAATGGGATGAACTCTCCTATAAAGTGGAGGCAAATAGCAGACTGGATCAAAAGTCAGAACCCTACAATATGTTGTTTACAGGAAACACATTTAAAACAGGGAGATACATACAGAGTAAAGGTAAAAGGCTGGAGCAGTATCTACTATGCTTCAGGTGAAGTCAAAAAAGCAGGGGTAGCCATCCTTATCTCAGAGCAAGCAAAAGCAAAAATTGATCTAATTAAGAGATAAGGAAGGAAACTATATCTTGCTAAAGAGTACTATAGACAATGAAGCAATATCAATATTAAACATATATGTTTGTGGTATAGCATGTAACTTCCTAAAGGAGACGTTAAGAGAGTTGCAAGAAGAAATAGATAGCAAAACTATAATAGTGGTATATCTCAATCTTGCACTTTCAGAAAAGATAAATCAAACTACAAAACAAATAAGAAAGAAATTAAAGAGGTAGATAGAATATTAGAAAATTTAGGTATGATAGATCTTTGGGGAAAACTGAATGGTGACAGAAAGGAGTATACTTTCTTCTCAGTAATTCATGGAATCTACACAAAAATTGACCATATATTAGGACAAAAATTAAATGCAAGAAGGAAAAAATAGTAAATGTTTTCTTTTCAGATCATGATGCAATAAAACTATACTCAACAAAAAGTTAAGGGTAAATAGACCAAAAAGTAATTGGAAACTAAATAATCTCATTTTAAAGAATGATTGGGTGAAACAGCAAATTATAGACACAATAATTTCACTAAAGATAATGACAACGATGAGACATCATACCAAAATTTGTGAGATGCAGCCAAAGCAGTAATAAGGGGACATTTTATATCCTTAGAGGCTTACTTGAATAAAATAGAGAAAGAGAAGATCAATGAATTGGGCTTGCAACTTAAAAGTCTAGAAAAAGATCAAATTAACCCCAATAAATTACTAAACTTGAAATTCTAAAATTAAAAGGAGAAATTAATAATATTGAAAGTAAAAAAAAACTATGGAACTAATAAATAAAACTAAGAGTTGGTTTTATGAAAAAACCAATGAAATTGACAAACTTTTGGTAAATCTGATTAGAAAAAGGAATGAGGAAAATCAAATTAGTAGTCTTAAAAATTTAAAGGGAGAACTTTCCACCAATGAAGAGGAAATTAAAGAAATAATAAGGGATTACTTTGCCCAAATTTATGCCAATAAATTTGATAGCCTAAGTGAAATGGATGACTACCTCCAAAAATGTAGACTTCCCAAATTAACAGAAGACGAAGTAAATTGCTTAAATAGTTCCATTTCAGAAAAAGAAATAGGACAAGCTATTAATCAACTCTCTATACATGCTTCCAAATGCAGAATACATACATACATAAATACACATTATACATATACACATATGTATACATATATATATAATACTTATACATATATAATTTTTCCATTGCCTTTAAATGTAAGGAAAAGAAGCAATGTCATTTGATACTTATAGAAAAAATGGTGAAAATGTTAAAACAGAAAGAAGCCAGCAAGCAGTGATGAAAATGGACAGAAGTTCAGGTATAGGGGACAACCAGTGAAAAAGCAATCGGGAAATGGAGCATATTGTGCAAGAAACAGATAAGGGGTCAGTGCCATGATTGCAGAGTATGTGGCAGTGACTAAAATAAAAAAAAGAACCAGATTATGAAGGTCCTTAAAAGCCAAATTTATATTTGAACCTGAAAATAGTAGGAAACAATTAGAGTAACTGAATTCCAGAGATTGACATGATTTGACCTAAACTTTAGAAAGACCATCTTAGATTAGGGTTGCATTTGAATAGAATTTTCACAATGGACTCGAGAAACATTAGACAAGTAGGACTTTAATAGTTGACTCTAATAGAGTTAGACTTGAGACAAGGAGATCAAAGAGAAAGCCAAAAGAAACTGATATAGGACTTGTAACATTTTCCCTCTATTTTCACATTTTCATTATTTTTCCCTAGCTACCTTGAAGTAACCTATTTACAGGTTATCTACCAACTTCAATTATGGGGAATTAGTTCCCATCTAAGCTTCCCATATTTTCTTAATTAATAATCTAATTACTGATTTTGTCTACAACACTTTGAGACTGTTCTTCATAATCTTACAGTATTCATAGTATAAACAGTGAATGTCACCACAACTTTAGTGAATTAATCAAGTTTTGGCAAATTTAGAATTAGAAGATAGTGCTGTGTATCATCTCAACCAACTATTCTTGAAGAGGAGTCAAATTAAAGTGTATCTAACTGTGCCTGATCAGACCAATAAGAGCTTAGAATGGTCTGTCACAGGTCAGGCACAAATAGTCCCTAGGAAGATTGAGGGTGAACAATTTAATTGCTCGCATTTCTTCTGAACTACATCAATTCTACTTTGCTCATAGAGTACAACACCTTCTCTGATAAGGGCACATTATGCTGGGTCCTCCTGTGCTAGTATCTTCCAAATCATGCAATCAATTCTAAAGTTCTTGAGAAAGACCTTGAAAGTGTGTTTGTATCACTTCCACCTTGTGAGTGCTTGCCTTGTGTGTGTTCTCCATAAAATAGTCTCCATAAAATAGAATGCCAAGTGTATATTTGGCATTCAAACAATGTAGCCAGCCCAATGGAGTTGTGCTCTCTGTAATAGAATTAGAATGGTTGGCAGTGTAGTTCAAAAAAGGACTTCAATGTCTGATATTTTATCATGCCAGGTGATCTTCAGAATATTCCATTTGAATTGTCTTAGGACTCTTCTTTTGACCTCACTTAGGAAACATTTCACTTCTCTAGGTTTTTGTTTCCTCATATTTGTAAAATGAAAGGGCTGGACAAAATAAATTCTAAGGACATTTCTTAATTTAAAGTATACTATTCTTCTGCACTTCTTGAAATATTCCATACAAAGATCTAAGAGTATCAGTTATAACACGAGAAAGATTGGAAGTAGAGGGGGAGTATCTTTGAACCACATAGAGTCATAGAAATTTGTCATGTATGTCTATTTCATGTTAAAACAACATGGGAAATCATATTTCCTGGTAATGATTGCTATTATTAGACTATAAAATAACTTCAGAGTGGTTTAGAAAGTTTAAAACTTGAAAAGTATTTCTTTTCTACTCTAATAGGTATCTAGTCTCTGTCCTAAGAAAGAGAGCAAAGACTCAATGACTATTCCACTTATCTTAATCTTGAATAAATAAAACCAAGGTACTCTTGACAGAATGAAAAGTTTGTAACTATCAACAGAGGTTTCAATCATTTGAATGAAATCTGTCTTTAAAGGTTTTATCTAGATTAATTAATTCATTCATTCAAGGCTATTTTTCCCTTCCCCTACTATCTTCTGCAGTAGGTTATCATTCAAAATCACCGTCTGTTAGATAATTTTGAATGTTTGAAGTTCTACTTGTTCCTATATTTATTGTCTATAAAAAAAAATTGTCTTCCAACCCCACCACCAGTTGTCCTATATCTCATCCTCCCTTTCCCCAATGAATTAAAAAATATTTTGCATGCTTATTGTTCCAACTTCCTTTCCTCTTGCTTATTTTTCATTACTCAACTATAATTGTTCTCTCCAAAAATACCAGTGATCTTTAATTACAAAGCTTGATGATGTTTCTCAACTTTCAACTTTCTTGAACCTTCAACAACGTTTTGACAATATTGACCATCCTCTCCTCTTGGATTCTTTTTTATTTTTAATGTCCATTGTTCTCCCTTTGTTCTCTGTCTACTTGTTCTTTCCTTCCTTTTCATTTTCCTTTTCTAGGTTATCATCCATAGTATTCTAATTAAATGCTCTTACCCCAAGTTTTTGTCCTGGACCCTCCTTTCCTGTTTCTCTATTCTCTTTAGTTTGGTTAATATTATCAACTTTTGATGAGTTTACATATATGAAGATAACTCCTAGATCTATATATCTACCCAAATCACATTTCTTGAACTACAGTTGTTTTCATCACCTGAATGTTGAACATTTCAATTGATTTTCTTTTACAGTTGATACAGTTTAGACTACAGAAAGTGTGATTTCAAACACCCCAACAGATATTTTTTCAAAAGCTTTGGCTGTTTGCATTGGATCTTTGGAACACTTATTTTTTTTAAATCAAGGATGATGAGATAAAGAAGGATGAACACCAAAGAAGAGTTGTGCAAAGTCTGCAGATGCTACAATAGATCCTTAAAGGATACAGCATTGAATCCAAAAACCTTTTTTTCAAAGGCTTTTACAATTTTCTTTAATACTATGCTAATTCTATTCAGACAATTCTTTCCATTTCCAAGGTTTGTAACCTTGGCATTTCCCCTCTTCACTCTCCCTTACCCCATAAATTCAATCACTTTGCTAAATTTTGTTTACTTTGCCTTTAAAACTTGTCTTGTACCTGCTTCCTTCTTTCTACTCCCACTCCACATAAGCTCATGCACTAATTTAGGCTTCATCATCGTTTGCCTGTGCTATTCATTCATTAATGCCCATTCAATATTTTTTATTTGGCATTTACTTGGTGAATGTAATAATGGCAAATGCAATATGAAATATGAAGACAAATAGACCATAGCATCTACCATTAATGAATGTAATTCATCCCCAGTATAATTGGGGAAATGCCAGAAAATCATGATAGGAGGCAGAATGTAGTGCAAGAAAAATACAGCACCCTATGGTGATTCAGAGGAAGGAAAGATCATGATTGATAAAGGAGAATGTAGAAGGCCCCCTAAAACAGACATGGGAGCAGGATGTTGAAAGACAGACAGAGTTTCAAGAGAAGAAACAGGGGGACATCATAGTGTGATTATATTTGGCATATGAACAATGGTGAAAAATATCAGGGTGTGATATATGAATTATATAAAATAATTTTTAATAGTGTAGCATGTGCATAGAGAAGTAATAGAAAATAAGAGTGGAAAGATAAGTTGGGTCCACGCCAGAGGACTTTCAATACCAGGTTACTGAGTCAATAATGAGGTATGATGAATCATTTTAATTATCTCAACAAGGAAATGAGAGTATTGCAATATATCCATCACAGATTGTGAAATAACCCTCACTTAATATAATTTTTGACTAGTACATGGAGTAATAAGGATATATATTCAGAACTGGAAGGGACCTGAAGAGGATAATGAATCCCAGTCTCTCATTTTATAGACTAGGATACAGGTGGTAATATCTGAACTTAGCTCATTCTAAGTCAAAGGCATTAATACTCTATCTCCTATACCATGTTTCTTATGAATACAACAATAGGCTATTAATTTTAGCCATTCTTTTGGTAATAGCATTGCACATAATTCATGATGTTCTGTAGCAATATGGCTTAAAAACATCAACAGTATCTCTTGGGTTACATATCCATCAATTATCAATGTTTTTCCCATGGAACATGTCCCATGTTTTTGCATCATATTGCCATACAACATCATAATTTATGTGCAATTCCATCACTAAAAGAATGTGTGAAGTTTTCTAAAAGTACCTAAGTACAGCTCTTGCTTAACTATGCTAGGGCTCTCTTCCCCTTACAAAGTGTGTCAATGAATAATGTTGTTTTCTTCCCAAAGAATACTGATTTCTTGGGTATAAAATCTAAAGTACCTTATGCATGTATAATGTTATGACTTTCAAATTACTATCATGTCACTTAATAAAGCAGGTCTCTGTATTATTTTTATGAATTGATGGACTTGGGGCAGTTCTGTAGTTTCAGTTGGTATATGATTTATTATGTCAACTAATTCTGAGGGGAAAAAATCTATAGTAGGTAAGTAGATAGATTGAAGTTTGTCCAGCAAGACTGGAGGGCATGAAAATTTATATCTATTTGTGGGGGTGGGGGGAGAATAGGCTGTACCATAGATGAAATCACTTATTTGCCAGTTTTGAATGGCTAAGATTAGGAGTTTTCCTTCCTTCCTTCCTTCTCTCCCTCCCTCCCTCTTTCCTTCCTTCCTTCCTTCCTTCCTTTCTTCCTTCCTTCCTTCCTTCCTTCCTTCCTTTCCTTCCTTCCTTCCTTCCTTTCCTTTCCTTCCTTCCTTCCTTCCTTCCTTCCTTCCTTCCTTTCCTTCCTTCCTTCCTTCCTTCCTTTCCTTCCTTCCTTCCTTCCTTCCTTCCTTCCTTCCTTCCTCCTTCCTCCTTCCTTTCCTTCCTTTCTTCCTCCCTTCCTTTCCTTCCTTTCTTCCTCCCTTCCTTTCCTTCCTTTCTTCCTCCCTTCCTTTCCTTCCTTTCTTCCTCTCTTCCTTCCTTCCTTCCTCCCTTCCTCCCTTCCTTCCTTCCTTCCTCCCTTCCTTCCTTCCTTCCTTCCCTCCTTCCTTTCTTCCTTCCTTTCTTTCTCTCTTTCTTTCATTTAATTTATAACTCATATCTGTAGGTCATCTTTGACAATGAATACCCTAAAATGGCCCAGGAATAAGTCTGTTACTTAGAAACTAGGAAACATTTCAAGCAAAGATGTTTTGTTAATAATAAAGTAAGGAGGGGGAAAGAAAGCCATTTGCTTCTTTTACAATGCTGACCCACTCTTGGTCCTGCTAGGCCTGTCTGAGCAACAGCAGAGTTCAGTGGTAATTAAAGCAACAGTGTTGTGAAAAAAGTGTGAATTACTTTTACCAGAAGACTTGGATGTTGCTACTGACTGACAAAGCACAGCAGGGGGACTCTGTTGGATATTAAAGAGTGATGGTAGTCCCCATATTGTAAGGTGGCTTTTTCAGCACAATGCAAAATTGTGACTTTTCACAAGTTGATATCTCTGGAACCATTCAAGTTATCAGCTTAAAATTTAGGGTTTTCCCCCCAACAAGGCTGTCAAACAAAACTGTGTCACTTTTCATGAGATGTAGTTCAAAAGGATTGAAAAAGACATTGTCTAAAGTGCTCCTTTTCCTCCCTTTTCCCTGTATTTTTTATTTAATCATACAATTATTTCAACTATGAAAATTGTTGAAAGCTACAAGAAAAAAAACAATTATAAAGGATTATAAGCTCAATCCTTTCTCATCAAATTATTTCAATGCCAAATGCCTAAAATTTCCACCTTTGTTATTTCAAAGGATCAAACAATGATGGTGACATCAACAACAATCCAAGGATAACTGCAACACCTCAAAATAGCCCACAGTTGAAATTGTACAATGAAAGCAAATTCTACATGTATCAGCACCAGGACCATTCTATAGTAAAAATTTATCATCCCCCTATATGGTATCACCATGAGAAATAGCCAAGGGAAGTTCTGATCTAATCTGTGGAAGCACTTTATCGGGATAAATCTTGTTAAACCAGCTGTTACATGTATAAAAATATAAGGTTACTTTCCTCCCTCTATGAAGATCAAGACTGTGTATAAATGCAAAATGTTGTTTTAACATACTTCTCCAGAAGTAGATCCTAATAATAAATTACTCAGATAGGTTTTTAATTAGTTCATATGATTATATAACCCAGCAGAGTGTATCAATGTGTGAAAATCAGGTTGGTATACAATATAATATACACTATTATCAACAGAATGGGTGGTATATAGAGGGATGGTATAAAATTATCATATATTAATATTTTTGGAATATAATCCAACTTAAAGGAATTTTTTAAAAAAACATACAATGAAGCTTTGAATTTGAAACATACTCTTATTGTCAAGAAGAAATAATGTTGCAACCCACATTTAGCATATTTTAAACCATTATCATATGCAAGAAAATACATCCAGATGAATATTAGAATCTCCACATATAGTTGAGGAAATCAATAATTCTAGGGGGATTGAAGGCAGTGTTGGTGACACATGCATGAAAACTTTGAATTCACCAATTATGTCTACTTTTCTGGATCCCAATTTTCCTTCAAGGTTCATCTCAAATGCCACTGGCTAATTCTATGAAGCCTTCCCATACTTTTTCAGTTGTTAGTTTTCTCTTCCTTTTCAATTTTCCCTGTACTTTATACTTTCTCGTGCATATGTGGTGTGTTTTTTCTGGCTTCCTAAAGTTACCAGGAGATAAGTAAAAGTATAGGTTCTTTGAGGGCAGAAACTAGATTTTTTTGTGTCTGTGTACCTAGATAGTAGGAAGTGCTTGTTGAACTGAATTGAACTAAATTAAATTGAACTGTATTAGGCTAAACAAGCAGAAGATACCTTCTTGATTCTTGCATTTTTTAAACTTTTTATTGATTTATTATTTTGTCTTAGAATTAGATGTCAGGTCCGAAGTAATGAAAGAATGTAGTAGAAGCAATTTTAGTGATTAAGGCTGTGACATCACAAACAATAGAGCATTTAAAGATAAAATATTAATATAAACAGGATAACATAGAGGTGTTTCAAATGGCAATCTCATATACTACTGCAGAGTGTAATTAGTATGTAAATAGTGTACTCATTTACAATTGACATAATGTAACCTCTTTTCATACAAAGCTATCAGGGCTTATGATGCTCAAAATTCCTGACACTAAACGTTTGTTGTAAACTGATCCTTCCACAAAAAAACTTTTTAAAAAAAGCTGAAAAGATGGGAAAAGTGGTAATTGTGCCTTTATAGGCACATCATCTACATTCTTTTTTTCTAGAACAAATTCCAGATTCATGGCTCAGGCAAAATCCTGAGGGAAAGGCACACAATGGTGCAATAGAAAAAGGGATGAGTAATTAAAGGAAAAGATACAAGGGGAGAGAGAGAGAGAGAGAGAGAGAGAGAGAGAGAGAGAGAAGAAAGAGAAGGAAAAGGAGAAGAAGAAGAAGAAGAAGAAGAGCAGGAGGAGGAGGAAAGGAGGGAGGGAGAAGAAGGGAGGGAATAATAGAAAGAAAGAAGGTGGGGAAAGGAAGGGAGACAGAGAGGAAGAGGGAGAAGAGGGAAAGGAAGAGGGAAGGAAGGAGGGAAAGCAGGAGGAGAGAGAGAGAAGGAAGTCAGAAATGGATAGAAGATAGGGAGGGAGAAAGAAGGAGAAGAAGGAAGGGAGAGTGAGAGAAAGAGAGAATCACTTAATCACATCTCTGATTTAATTTTTAGCTACTAGAGTTCTTTTATTTTTATATACTGAAAGGAACAGAAGAATTAATAAGCTCAGAAGCCAATTGGATCATTCAAGCCAAAAGTACATTTTTACTTAATTTCCTTTATTGCTTTTCTTCCCAACCTACCTCTCCAATTATAATCTAGCAACTGTCTTAATTACATTAGTCAACATATTTATGGTGTGGTTTTTTAAAAATGATTAGAGTAAGTATAAAAGTGAAGATGGTAATGAATGGCTGAGATAAAAAGAAAATAATATGCAACTTATAAGATTTTTTCATTGTTAGAATGAGAAAATGAGTCTAAAAAGTCAAGAAATTAGGGTTAAATTAAAGGTAAAACTCAGAAATGAGGTTGGAATATATTTGTTTCTTCCTCCTAGGATTTACATATTAAAATTAATCTCTATGTTTTGGGAATAACTAGGATTAAAGAAGAAGAGTTCTTTTGATTGTTGGTTTTTTAAATTATTTTAAAATAATTTATTGGGTCCCAGTTGAAAAATGTGGAAAGGAAATTTAAATTTTGTGACAGTAAAAATTACCAATTTTATAAACAGGAAAATGTTTAAAATGCATTGATAGCATCAATAAACAATAATACCCGGTAAATTCTTCAGAGGGAGAGAAAGGTAATATTTTAATTGAGATTTAAATCTTAGACAGCTTTACATTAATCTTGAATTGTGAATATGGTGGGATAAATTCAGAAAGCTGCTTGAACTTACCTAGTCTCACTTGAAAACCAAATGAAACCAAGTCTCTGAACAGAGTCTAATTGAAGGAAACCACTCTCCAGAACAAGACATACTGAAAAACCTTCAAGAAAGGTCAATCTCACTGAGGTAAAAAGGGTGTTCAGCCCAGGTCAGATAGACTCTGGGAAAACCAGTGAGAATGTCTCAATCACAGCAAATCATCAACTAAGGTCTTCACTCCTACCTTAGTAGAGAAACAAATCAGTGGGGCAGCTTCTAGTCTCAGCTCAGAAGGCAAACTCAGAAAGCCAGGCTGTTTCCTAAACAGAGAAGGCAAAGCTACACCCCACCAAAAAAGGGGCCCCTATGCTCAAAGCCAAGGCTCTGAACTGCACAGGAAGCTTGGGAAAGCACCCCCTTTACCCAAGAAGCAGAGCTTGACCTTAAAAGTAAAAAACAAAAGAGGAAATATCAAAAGAAAAGGAAAGGAAAGGAGCAAGAAACAGAAAAGAACCTTCACCATGGAAAGGATACTATGATGAAAGAGCAGACCAAAACATAGCCTAAGAAGAGAACAGAATGACCACAGAAAAAATCTCAATGAGTGAAATAAATTTGTCTCAAGCCCAAAGAGACTTCTTGGAAATTCTCATAAAAGACTTCAAAAGGCAAATAAGAGAGGTAGAAGAAAAAATGAGAAAAGAAATGAGATGTATGCATGAGTGAGTTAACAGTTTGGAAAAGGAAGGGGGAAAAAATTATCTGAAGAAAACAACTCCTTAAACAATAGAATAAACCAAATGGAAAAGGAGATGCAAAAGATAACTGAAGAAAATCACACATTAAAACAAAAAAAGGGCAAATGGAAGCTAATGACATTGTGAGAGCAAGAATCAGTCAAACAAACTAAAAAGAAAGAACAAAATGAAAGAAAATGTGATAAACTCATTGGCAAAACAGTAGACCTGGAAAACAGATCCAGAAGAGTTGTGTTTAAATTTTAAAATTTAAGTTTTAATTTAATTTTGAATTTTAAATTTATTTAAAATTTAAAATCATCGGCTTATTTGAAGGCTATGAACAACTACAAAAAAAAAGAACTTGTATAGCATTCTATAAGAGGTCATTAAGGAAAACTCCCCCAAAACTCTAGAAACAGAGAGAGGAATACTTATTTAAAGTAGTAATCATCAATCACCTCAGAAAAGAGATTCCATAAGGAAAACCCTAAGGAAGATTGTTGCAAAACTCAGAAACTATAATCTCAAGGAAAAAGTACTGCAGGCTGTCAGACAAAAACAATTCAGTTACCAAAGAGCAACATAGTCAGGATAACTCAGGATTTGACAGCTGCTACAATTAAGGAAAGGTGGTCCTGGAATACCATATTCCAGAAAGCAAAGGATTTAGGATTACATTTATCAGGGAAGGAGATGGAGCTTCAGTGAAGTAAAAGACTTTCAATCATTTCTATTGAAAAAAACAGAACTAAACAGAAAAAGTAATCTACAAAAAAGGAAGTAAGAGAACCATACAAAGGTAAACAGAGGAAAATACATATTTTAAGATTAAAATATTTACATCCTTAGATGGGGAAACAATATCTGTAATTCTTGAGATGGAAGTCTGTCACTGGGGCAGACAAAGGGGGCATTACATGGACTGAGGGTATGGTTTTGAATGATTCCTGAAGTGATGATATCAAAGATAAAACATTAAGGACTGGGAAAAGGATTGTACTAGAAAAAGAGGAAAAGAGGTATAATGGGACAATTAGTTCATAAGAAGAGGTGCGAAAGACCTATCACAATCTAGGAAAGAAGGGAGGGGATAAGCATTTTTTTAAACTTGATCTCATCAGTTTTGGTTCTAAGAGGAAATAATTTAATCATTCAATTAAGTATAGAAATTTATCTAACCCTATAAAAAAGTAGGAGGAGAAAGAGGAAAAGAAAAGGGAGGGACAGGATAGAAGAGAGTAGAAACACTAGGGGGAAAAGTAAGAGAAGGGGGAATAAAAAAATAAGATAGTGGGTGAGGTAGGTTAAAAAAAAACAACAACACCATACCACTAAGACCAGGATGGAAAAAGAGAACAAAATTATATGGGGGGTGAGGGGGGAGAATAGGATAGAGGGAAATACAGAATCATAATTGTAATCATAACTGTTGAACTGAATGGGATGAACTCTCCAATAATAGGAAACAAATAGCAGAGTGGATTAAAAAAACAGAATCCTACAATATGTTGTTTACAAGAAATACATTTGACACAGAGAGACATAGAAAGAGTAAAGGTAAAAGATTGGAACAGAATTTATTATGCTTTAGTTGAAGTAAAAGAAAAAAAAGCAGGGGTGGCAATTCTCATCTCAGATAAAGCAAAAGTAAAAAATAGATCTTATTAAAAGGAATAAGGAGGGAAAGTACATCTTGATAAAGGATAGTCTAAATAATGAAATAGTAACACTATTAAATGTATATGCACTAAGTGGTAAAGTAGGCAAATTCCTAGAGAAGATTTTAAGCCGGTTAAAGAAGAAACAGAGAGCAAAACTATTCTAGTGGGGGACATCAAATTCCCCTCTCAGAATCAGACAAATCTAACCATAAAATAAACAAGAAAGAAAACTAGAGAGGTAAATAGGATCCTAGAAAACCTAGATATGATAGACCTCTGGAGAAAATTGAATAGGGATAGAAAGGAAAACACCTTTTTTCTTGGCAGTACATGGCATCTACACAAAAATTGATCATGTATTAGGGCATAAAAACCCCACAATCAAATGCAAAAAGGTAGAAATAGCAAATGCTTCCTTTTTCAGGCCACAATGAAAAAAAAATTATATTTAATAAAGTACCAGGAAAAGATAGATTAAAAACTAATGTAAATAAAATTATCTAAGTCTAAAAAATGAGTGGGCCAAACAACAAATCACAGAAACTATACATAATTTTATCCAAGAAAAAGACAATAATGAGACAACATATCAAAACCATTCGGATGCAGTGAAAGCAGTTCTTAGAGGAAATTTTATGTCTAAATAGCTACATAAGTAAAATAGAAAAAGAGGAGACAATGAATTATGAATGCAATTAAAAAGCTGAAAAATAATAAACTAAATAATACCAAATTAGAATTTCTGAAGCTAAAAGTACCAATTAAATACCAAATTAGAAGTTCTGAAGCTAAAAGGAAAGATGAATAAAATAGAAACTAAGTATTGAATTAATAAATAAAACTAAGATTTAGTTTTATGAAAAACTAAGAAATAGATAATCTTTTTGCTAATTTGATCAGAAAAAGGAAAGAAAAAAGAAATCAAATCACCAGCATCAAAAATGAAAGGAGTAAACTTACCACCAATTAAAAAGAAATTAATGTAATAATTAGGACCTATTTTGCCCAACTTTAAGGCAGCAATTCTGACAATCTAACTGAGATGGATGGCTATGTACAAAAATATAAATTGCATAGGTTAACAGAAGAAATAAATTGTTTAATAGTCCCATTTTGGTAAAAGAAATGGAACACTCTAAGAAAAAATCCCCAGAGCCAGGTAGATTCACAAGTAAATTCTACCAAACATTTAAAGAACAATTAATTCTAATACTAGGGAAACATTTGGAAACATAAGTAAAGAAGGAGTACTGCAAAATTCCTTCTATGACACAAATATAGCACTGATACCTAAATCAAGAAGGGCCAAAATAGAGAGAGAAAATTACAGACCAATTGTTTTAATGAATATTGATGCAAAAAATTTAAATAAAATATTAGCAAAGAGATTACAGCAACTTATCAGCAGAATAACACACTATGACCAATTGGAATTTACACCAAGAATGCAGGACTGGTTCAGTATCTGGAAAACTATAATTATAATTGACCATAACAATAACAAAACCAACAGAATATTCTGCATATGATGATATTCTGCATCAATAGATGCAGAAAAAAGTTTTTGACAAAATACAGCACACATTACTATTAAAAACACAAGAGACGACAGGGATAAAGGGAGTTTTCCTTAAAATAATATGTAATATCTATCTAAAACCAACATCAACCATTATTTGTAATGCAGAATTTGAAAGCATTCCCAATAAGATCAGGGGTGAAACAAGGATGCCCATTATTACCACTATTATTCAACACTGTATTAGAAGTTTTGGTTTTGGAAATAAGAAAAGAAAAGGAAATTAAAGGAATTAGAATAGGCAATAAGGAAATAAAACTCTTTGCAAATGATATGATCCTATACTGAGAGAATGCTAGAAAATCATCCAAAATCTACTAGAAACCATTAATAGCTTGAGCAAAATTACAGGATATAAATAATCCCATATAAAATAATCCCACAAATCATCAGCATTTCTATATATTACTAAGAAAGCTCATCAGCGAGAGATAGAAAGAGAAATTCAATTTAAAATGACTATAGACAAAATAAGATACTTGGTGGTCTACCTGCCAAGACAAACCCAAAAAACAATAGGAGCACAATTACAAAACACCTCATACAAATAAAATCAGATCTAAAAAAGTGGGAAATGTATCAATTGTTCATTGCTAGGTGGAGCTAATATAATAAAAAATATAATTCTGCTTAAATTGGTCTACTTGTTCACTACTACATCAATCAAACTGCTAAAACATTATTTTTATAGAACTAGAAAAAAATAACAAAATTCATCTGGAATAAAAAAATAAATAATATCAAGGGAATTATTGGGAAAAAAGTACAAAGGATGGTAGCTTAGCAATACCAAACCTAAAATTATATTATAAAGTAGCAGTAATCAAAATCATTTGATACTGGCTAAGAAACAAAGTGGTGGGTCAGTGGAATAAATTAGATACACATGACACATTAATCAAGGCCAACAATAATCTAGTATTTAATAATCTCTCAAACTCCAGTTTCCAGAATAAGAACTCAGTATTTGACAAAAATTGCTAGGAAAACTGGAAAATATGTCAGAAACTTGGCATAGACCTGCATCTAACACCCATACCAAAATAAAGTCAAAATTCATGTATGATATAGGCTTTATTAAGGATGATAGCTTAAACAAATTAGCAGAACAAAGGATGATTTACCTATCAGATCTTTAAAGAAGGGAGGAATGTATGACCAAAAAAGAACTTGAAATAATTATTAAAATCAAAATTAACAACTTTGATTACATTAAATTAAAAAGGTTTTTATACAAACAAAACTAATAGAAATAAGATTAAAAGGGAAGTACAACACTGGGAAAAAATCTCTACAGCCAGTATTTCTGATAAAGATCTCACTTCTAAAATATATAAATAACTGTGCCAAATCTATAAAAAACATAAGTTATGCCCCAATTGACAAATGGTCAAAGGATGTGAAAAAACAATTTTCAGATGACAAAATTAATGCAATTTATAGTTATATAAAAAATGCTCTAAAGCATTGTTGATTAGAGAAATGCAAATTAAAACAACTGAGGTACCACCTCATACCTCTCAGGTTAACTAAGATGACAGGAAAAGATAACAAAAAATGTTGGAGGGGATGCGGGAAAACTGGGACTAATGCATTGTTGGTGGAGTTGTGAAATGATCTAGTCATTCTGGAGAACAATCTGGAATTATGCCCAAAAGGCTATAAAACTGCCTACTCTTTGACCTAGCAGTGCCATTACTGGGTCTGTATCCCAAGGAAATCATAAAGGAGGAAAAAGTACCCACATGTGCAAAAATGTTTGTAGCAGCTCAGTAGCAGCTACAGAATATTTTTGTAGTTGGAATAACCTAAAAACTCCACTTCAAATACCATCAGATCTGAGCAAGAATACAAATTATGTTCATTATAAGGAAGATACATCTATCAGCACTTATGAAAGTTGAATTTTAGTGGGAAAAAAGATTGGGAGACTGGCAGTAATTCATGTAGGTGATAATAAGGACCTATACGTTAGGATGATAGGAGAAATGGAAGGATTTAGACGATGATAAAATATTCACATACACATATGTGTGTATATATACATATATATGACATACAATGTGTGTCACCTGGTATGCATCACTTAACAATTCAGTGTTCTAGACAACTCAATAAGATTATATACATTGCAGAGAAGGTGCTGATGTATATTTGTCTAAGTAGCTTCGTATTTTATTCATATAATTGTTCCTGTCATTGCTCCTATCCTAGATACTAATCTATGTATCTGTTGCATGGTATGCTAAAATGCAAGCACAACATCAATAACAATTGCAGCTACCAATTATTTAACACTTTATAGTTAATAAAGTTCCTTACAAAAAATATCTCATTTGTTCCTCATAACCTTGACAGGTAAATATTATCATTATCTCCATAACTATATATGATAAAACTAAAAGAATACAAGTTAAGTTATTTACCCAGGATTATACTGCCAGAAAGTATCTGAGACCAGATTTGCATTCAGATCTCATGGTATATCTTTGAACCAATTGTAGAAACTTCTTCATTTTTGTCTTTATATGCCAAGTACCTAACACATAAAAGGCACTGACCCAATGCTTGTTATTTGCCTGGTTGATGATAATTGGGAAGGAAGAAAGAGTCAAAAAGAAAAAACAAGGTTTTACACAGTATGGCAATTAATAGAAACTGTTTATCAGAAAGAGGAACATAGGTAGGGGAAAATCAGTTCTGAACAATTATTACATAAAACCAAAATTTGTGACTTAGTTTCTCTCTTACAAAATCAATTCCTTCAACAAAATCTGATTTTGATATTTAAGAATGAAGACCTAATCAAAGGTACAATTGAGCTCAAACCAACTCAAACAATTTAGAAATTATGATTGAGGGGAATAATCTATATGGAGGAGGGTCTTGCTATCCCTACCACCACCTCTAGAGCCAAATAATTGGCATATGCCCTCAGGTAAATATAAGAGTATAAGAGTACTGGAAATAAGCATTCCCAAAAGCCACAGTCCAAAGAAGCAAACCCTGTGCATATCCTACCTGATGATTACTGTAAAGTGGTTCAATATTAAAAACTGATTTTTTATAAGTGGAAATGAAATTTCAAAAGTTGTATTAATACATGCTTTGCTCTTGTATCCTAAGATTCCAGATAACAATTATTAAAACCTTTTGTATAGGTTGTCTCCCCATAACAGAATGTGAGCTCCTTAAGAATAGTGCTTCTCTTGCTTTTCTATTTATATCTCTAAGACTTAACAGAAATCCCTCAATAAAAATATGATAGAGTTTTAGGTAAGGGAAAGAGAAGAAAAGCATGATATGATAAATCAAGAGCATAGGCAACAAGTATAATGTGTTTTGCTCAGCACCCTCTATTTTATAAAGAATGGTTGGGAAATAAAGGAAAGAAAAAATTTTAAGAGAATATACAATTAACAGTCATAATTGTGAATATGAATGGGATGAACTCACCCTACAATGGAAGAAGATAGAAGAATGGAGTAGAAAGAAGCATGCAACTAGCTCTTATTTACAAGATATATCTATGAAACACAAAAAAATAACAAAATTAAAATATGGATGCTGGATTGAATCTAGTATGCTTCAACTAAAGTCAAAAAAGACTGAAGATGCTAGATAACCAAACACAAAAATAGACTTCTTTAAAAGAAATAAGCAGGAAAATTGTTTTTAGGCTGATAGATTATAATATCAATGCTAAAGCCTAGAGAACTAAAAACTTGATTGAAACAGTAACTTGAGCAAAGTTCAAGTATATAAAATAAAGCTGCATAAATTAATATTATATTTTTGTAGTATTTGAACAAAATCTACCAAAAAAGAAATTGAAAGAGAATTCTCTTTGAAATAGTTACTGAAAGTGTAAAATATGTATATATAAATATATATGTAAACATATATATATACACACACATATATATAAATACAAATAAAACAATAGAATATTCTTCACAAAATATGAAGAAATACTAATTATTCATGGATAGGATAAATCAGTATGACAAAATGATCATAACATAGATTTTTATTTACTTAGTGAGTTACAAATCAAACCACCACAGAAGATTACCTTATAAAACTAGAAAAAAAATTAGCAAAACTCATCTACAAGAGCAAAAGTTCAAAAATTGTAAGAGAAATATTGAAAAGAAAACTCAGAAAGAAGGGAGCATAACAATGCCATTAAAAAAATTATAGTACAAAGCAATAACAAACAAAATTTTTAATCATGGTTACATAAAGAAGTTGATCAATGGAATGGTTTAAGTAAGAAATAAAAAAAAGCAAATAAGGTCAATAGCAAAAAGTTTAATAAAATCTAAGATATCAGCTATTGGATTGATACCTTACTATTTGACAAAAATTGAAAGGAAACTAGCAAGCCTCCTTGTAGGAACTAAGTAGACCAATATTTGACATGCATACCAAGAAAAGCTAGAAAGCTAGAGTACATGGCTTGAACATAAATAATGATATCAGAAAAATAAATAGAGAACAAGACAGAAAATATCATTCAGTCTATGGGTAGAGAAAATCAGAGGATAGAGTGGATCACAGATGATAATGAAAAGAATTAAATTCTTTTGAAATTAGAAGAGAAGCAAGTAGCCTGGGGAAAATATTTTTGCAACAAGATTCTCTGATAAAGGTCTCATTTCTAAAATACTTTTGGAACTGATCAAAATGTATAATAAAACTCATTTCCCAACTAATAAATGGCTATGAAAAGAGCATTTATCAGAAAAAGAAAAAAGGCTATCGATAGCCATATAAATTTTTTCCAAATCACTAATAATTTAAAAAATTAAAATTTTACAATTAAACAACTCTGAGATTCCCCAACTTGCCCATCCAATTTGAAAAGGTGAGAAAAAGAAATATGCTAGAAGGACATGTGAGAAAAGTGGTACATTAATGCTTTCTTGACAGAAGTATAAAAATGTGAACTGTTCTTGTGATTTTGAAGTTAATTTGCAATTGTGACCCAATATTCAACAAACTATTTGTAAAGATTGTTTTTAGCTTTTTTGGTTTGTTTATTTGGCAAGGCAATTGGGGTAGAGTGACTTGCTCAGGGTCACATAGGACTACACAGATAGTAAGTGTGTGAGGCTGAATTTGAACTCATGTCTTCTTGACCCCAGACCTAGTGCTCTATTCACTGTGCCAACTAGCTGCCCTAAAATATTCATACTTGCCCACAGATGCCCAAGATATTACTACTAGGACTACACCCCCAAAGAGATTAAAGAATGAGGGAAAGATGGATAATTACAGAAAATTATAATTTCTCTTTTTCTAGTTGCAAAGAACTGGGAAGTTATTCCTTATGTTATGTGAATAAAAATTTAATATTATTATGCTATAAGAAATGATGAGTCTTTTATACTTATTCATTTATTTTTAGCATTCATTTAAAAAATTAAGTTCCAAGATGTCATACCAAAATGTGTGGGATGTAGCCAAAGTGGTAATAAGGGGAAATGTTATATCTCTAGAGGCCTACTTCTATAAAATAGAAAAAGAGAAAATCAATGAATTAGGCTTGCAACTAAAAAAGCTAGAAAAAGAGCAAATTAAAACCCTCCAGTCAAACACTAAACTTGAAATTCTAAAAATAAAAGGATTAATAAAATTGAAAGTAAAAAAAAAACTATTGAATTAATAAATAAAAGTAAGAGTTGGTTCCATGAAAAAACCAACAAAACAGATAAACACATAGTAAATTTGATTAGAAAAAAGAAAAAGGAAAATCAAATTGTTAGTCTTAAAAATGAAAATGGAGAACTTCCCACTAATGAAGAGGAAATTAGAGCATATTCAGGAATTACTTTGCCCAACTTTATGCCAATAAATTTGATAACTTAAATGAAATATAGCTTTCCCAAATTAACAGAGGAAGAAGTAAATTGTTAAACAGTCCCATTTTAGAAAAAGAAAATAAGCTATTAACCAACTCCCTAAGAAAAATTCCCCAGAACCAGATGGATTTACATGTGAATTCTACCAAACATTTAAAGAACAATTAACTCCAATGCTATATAAAGTACTAGAAAAAATAGGGATTGAAGGAGTCCTACTAAATTCCTTTTATTACACACACATGATACTGATACCTAAACCAGATAGGACAAAAACAGAAAAAGAAAATTATGGACCAATCTCCCTACTGAACATTGATGCAAAAATCTTAAATAAAATACTAGCAAAAAGATTACAAAAAATGATCTCTAGGATAATACATCACAACCAAGTAGGATTTATCTCAGGAATGCAGGGCTGGTTCAATATTAAGAAAACTATTAACATAATTGACTATATCAATAACCAAATTAACAAAAATCATATGATCATCTCAATAGATGCAGAAAAAGCCTTTGATAAAATCCAACACCCATTTCTTAAAAACACTAGAAAGTATAGGAATAAATGGACTATTCCTTAAAATAGTAGCATCTATTTAAAACCATCAGTAAGCATCACATATAATGGTGATAAACTGGAACCATTACCAATAAAATCAGGAGTGAAACAAGGTTGCCCATTATCACCATTACTGTTCAATATTGTATTAGAAATGCTAGCTTCAGCAATAAGAGATGAAAAGGAGATTGAAGGAATTAGAGTAGGTAATGAGGAAACCAAATTATTACTTTTTGCAGATGATATGATGGTATATACTTAGACAATCCCAGAGATTCTACTAAAAAGCTATTAGAAATAATTCACAACTTTAGCAAAGTTGCAGGATACAAAATAAATACACATAAATCCTCAGCCGCATTTTTATACATCACTAACAAAATCCAACAGCAAGAGATACAAAGAGAAATTCCATTTAAAATAACTGTTGATAGTATAAAATATTTGGGAATCTATCTGCCAAGAGAAAGTCATGAACTATATAAGCAAAACCACAAAACATTTTCCAAACAAATAAAGTCAGATCTAAGCAATTGGAAAAATAATAAGTGCTCTTGGAAAGGCCGAACTAATATAATAAAGATGACAATATTCCCTAAATTAATCTGTTTAGTTCTTTACCAATCAGACTCCAAAGAAACTATTTTGATGACCTAGAAAAAATAACAACAAAATTTATATGGAAGAATAAAAGGTCAAGAATTTCAAGGGAACTAATAAAAACAAACAAATAAGCAACAACAAAAAAAAAAAAAAAAAAAAAAAAAATGAAGGTGGCCTAGCTGTACCTGATCTAAAACTATATTATAAAGCAGCAGTCACCAAAGCCATTTGATATTGGCTAAGAAATAGACTAGTTTATCAGTAGAATAGGTTAAGTTCACAGGATAAAATAGTCAATAACTATAGCAATCTAGTGTTTGACAAAGCCAAAGACCCCAACTTTTGGGATAAGAAATCACTATTTGACAAAAACGGCTAGGAAAATTGGAAAATAGTATGCATGGATCCACACTTAATACCGTACACCAAGATAAGTTCAAAATGGGTTCATGATCTAGGCATAAAGAATGAGATTATAAACAAATGAGAAGAACATAGGATAGTTTACCACTCAGACTTGTGGAGAAGGAAGGAATTTGTGGCCAAAGAAGAACTAGAGATCATTATGGATCACAAAATAGAAAAATTTGATTATATCAAGTTAAAAAGCTTTTGTACAAACAAAATGAATGCAAACAAGATTAGAAGGGAAGCAATAAACTGGGAAACCATCTTTACAATTAAAGGTTCTGGTAAAGGCCTCATTTCCAAAATATATAGAGAATCTCTCTAATTTGTAAGAAATCAAACCATTCTCCAATTGATAAATGGTCAAAGCATATGAACAGACAATTTTCAGATGATGAAATTGAAGTTATTTCTACTGATAGGAAAAAGTGTTCCAAATCATTATTGATCAGAGAAATGCAAATTAAGACAACTATGAGATACCACTACACATCTGTCAGATTGGCTAAGATGACAGGAAAAGATAATGATGAATGTTGGAGAGGATGAGGGAAAACTGGGACACTGATGCATTGTTGGTGGAGTTGTGAACAAATCCAACCATTCTGGAGAACAATTTGGAACTATGCTCAAAAAATTATCAAACTGTGCATACCCTTTGATCCAGCAGTGTTACTACTGGGCTTATATCCCAAAGAGATATTAAAGAAGGGAAAGGGACCCATATGTGCAAAAATGTTTATGGCAGCCCTTTTTAAAGTGGCTAGAAACTGGAAATTGAATGGATGCCCATCAATTGGAGAACGGCTGAATAAACCATGGTATATGAATGTTAAGGAATATCATTGTTCTGTAAGAAATTACCATCAGGATGAATACAGAGAGGAGACTTACATGAACTGATGCTAAGTAAAATGAGCAGAACCAGGAGATCATTATACATTTCAACAAAACTATGAGGATCAATTCTGATAGAAGTGGCTATCTTCAGCAACAAGAGGATCCAATTCAGTTCCAGTTGATCAGTGATGAACAAAACCTGCTACACCCAGTGAAAGAACACTGGTAAATGAGTGCGGACTGCTTGTATTTTTGTTTTTCTTCTCAGGTTATTTTTACTTTTCTAATCTGATTTTTCTTGTGCAACAAGAGAACTGTATAAATATGTACACATATATTGTATTTAAAATATACTTGAACATGTTTAACATGTATGAGAGGGAGGGGATGGAGGAAAGAAAGAGAAAAGTTGCAACAGAAGTAATTGCAAGGGTCATTGTTGAAAAATTACCCATGCATATGTTCTGTCAATTAAAAGCTATAATAATAAAAAAATTAAATTCCAAATTTACCTCTCCTTTCTCCCCTTCCACCATCTAATTAGGGTAAGCAATATGATATCAGTTACACATATAAAGTCATGAAAACACATATCCATGTTAATTATAGTGCAAAAAAAAAGTTAAAAGAAAAAAAAAGTATATACATCAATCTGCACTGAGTTCACTAGTTTTCTTTCTGATGGAGAATAGCATTTTTTCATCATTCCAGATCTTTCGAGCTGTCTTAGATGATTGTTGTGGTCAGCCTAGCTAAATCATCCAAAGTTGATCATTCTTCCAATAATGCTGTTATTGTGTACAATTTTCTCTTAGTTCTCCTCATTTCACTTTACATGATGTAATATAAGTATTCCCAGTTCTTTCTGAAATAATTCCCTTTATAGCACAATAGTTTTCCATCACAATCATATACTACAATTTGTTTAGCCATTCCCCAAACCGTGACCATCCCTTCAATTTCCAATTCTTTGTCATCATGAAAAGAACCACTATAAATATTTTTATATAAATATGTCCTCTCCTCTTTTCTTTGATCTCTTAAGAATACAGGTTTCAGAGTGATATTGCTGCATCAAAACACACATACAGTTTTGTAGTCATTTGAGCACAGCTTCAAGTTGTTCTACAGAATAATTGGACTTCACAACACCACTAACAATGCCTTAGTTTTCCTACTTTTCTACACCCCTCCCACATCTTTTAATTTTTTTCTTGTCATGTTAACAATTTGATATGTATAAGATGGTACCTCAGAGTTGTTTTAATTTTCATTTTTTTTAATAATAGTGATTTAGAGCACATTTTCACATGACTATTGATAACTTTGATTTCTTCTTCCAACAACTGCCTGTTTATATTCTTTGATTTTATCAATTGTGGAATAGCTCTTCCTTATTTTTTAATTTACTTAATTACCTATATATTTTAGAAAAAAGCTTTTATCAGAGACTTGCTATATGTTTTTCAGTCTCTTGCTTTCCTTCTAGTTTTGGATGTAATGGTTTTTGTTTGTGCAAAACATTTTTAATTTCATGTAATCAAAATTATTCATATTACTTTATGTGATCTTCTCTATTTCTTTTTTGTCATCAAATATTCTCTTATTCATAGATTAGTGAGCAAATTTGGTCCATGCACTCTTGATTTATTTCTTATGATGCTCCCTTTATGATTAAATGATGTACATATTTAACCTTGTTTTCCTATAGAGTGTGTGAGTTGGTCTATATGTAGTTTCTGCCAAATTGCTTTCCAGTTTTCCAAGGAAATTTTGTCAAATGGTAAGTTCTTTTACGCTAAATTATTATAGCTATTTAATATTACATATTATGAAACTAATCTATTTTACTCATTTATCACTCTATTTCCAAGCCAGTACTAGATTGCTTTGAAGAATAAAATTTTGTAATACAGTTTAAAATCAGTGCTACCTAGGCTACCTTCTTCCACTTTTTAAAAATAGATTCTTTTGATGTGTTTTACCTTTTGCCATTTCACATTAATTTTTTTTCACATCTATAATTCTTTGGTACTTTAATTACTGTGGCACCAAAGAAGCAAATTAATTTAAGTGGATTTATAATATTTATTATTATTGGCCAGGCCTACCCATAAGCAGCTGATATTTTTCTAGTTGTTTAAATTTATATTTATTTGTTTGACAAATATTTTGTAATTGTGTTCAAATAGTTCCTGGATTTACTTTGGCAGATAGACTTGCAAGTGTCTTATGTTGCCTGTAGTTCTTTTAAAAGGAACTTATTTTTCTATCTCTTTCTGCTAAGTTTCAATGATAGTGTAGAGAAAAGCTAATGATTTATATGGGTCTGTTTTATATCCTGCAAATTTACTAAAATTGTTCAGCATTTCAACCACTTTTTAGTGATTCTCTAGGGTTCTCTAAGTTTACTATCATATCATATGCCAAAAGTAATAATCTTGTTTCTTCATTGTGTATTTTAATTCCTTCAATTTCTTTTTCTTGTCTCAATGCTATCACTAGTACTTCTAACACAGTTTTGAATAATATTGGTGATGATGGACATCTTGCTTCACCTCTGATATCACTGAAAAGCCTTCTAGTTTATTCTAATTTCAGATAATACCTGCTTGAGAATGACTACATTTATTCTTTTGTAATCTACTGGTTTTAGGAGGAAATGGTGTTGTCTTTTATCAGAAGATACAATTATATGATTTTTGTTGTTATAATTGATATGGTTAATTATAATTTTTCATATTGAACCAATCTCATACTTCTGATATAAATTATACCTGCTCATAGTGTATAATTGTAGTTAGATATTACCATAACCATCTTGCTAGAATTTTACTTAATTTTTTTCATTGATATCATTAAGAAAATTGGTCTATCCTTTTCTCTATTCTTTCTAAATTGGGAATCAATACAATATTTGCATCGTGAAAGGAATTTAATAAGACATCTTTACCTATTTTTTCTAACAGTTTCTATAGTATTGGTTTTATTGTTCTTTAAATGTGATAGAATTTGCTTTTCAATAAAGATTTTTTTAGAGAGCTCATTTATGACACTATTTTTCAAAGCTAGGGTTATATAAATATTCTATTTCTTTATCTCTTAAACTAGTATATATGTGTGTATATGATTTTCAAACACAATAGTGAAGAGAAATATTTTTTTCCTGTTCATTTCTAATGTTTCCATCAGGAATGCTTGAAAGTCCTCTATTTAATTAAATATAATTTTTTCCTTGAAGGATTATTCTCAGATTTTCTCAATAAGCTATTCTTGGTTTATACTAGCTCCTTCCAGGGGAAAAACAACAACAACAACAACAACAACAATATATCCCAAACCCTCTGCTCCTTTACTGTGGTAGCTGATACATTTTGTGTGATCCTGATTGTGGCTCCATGATATTTGAATATTATCTTTTTGTCTCCTTGAAGTATTTCCTCTTTGATCTGAAAACTAGAATTTGGCTCTGGAATTTGACTATAATACTCCTATGAGTTTTCACTTTTGCATCTCTTTCAGGAGTTGATTGATACATTTTTAAAATATCTATTTTACCCTCTGGCTCTATGATATGCAAAGTAGAGTGGGGTAGAGAATAGTTTTCCTTGAAAATTTCTGCAAATATGTTAACTAGTATCTTTCTTTGATCATGGCTTTTACTAGGGTTCGATAATTCCCAAATTATCTCTTAATGTTTTTTTCCAAGTGAGTTTTTTTAATGAGATAATTCACATTTTCTATTTTATTCTTTTTACTTTGAAATATTGTTTCTTGATGTCTCATGGAGTCTAACTTTCATATGTCCCATTCTAATTTTTAAGAAATTCTTTTCTTCAATGAGCTTTTGTATATTTTACCCATTTGACCAAGTCAGTTTTTTAAGGACTTATTTTATTCAGTGAAATTATTTTACCATTTTGCCAATTTAATTTTATGAGACTCTTTTTTTAGTAGTTTTGTGCCTCCTTTACCAAGATGTTTGTCTTTCCATAATCTTAGTATTGTTTTCATTTATTTTCCTATTTTTCCTATACCACTCTTATTTGATTTTTGAAACCTTTTAGCTCTTTCAAGAATCCTTGTTGGACTTGTGTCCAATTTACTTTTTTTTCCCCTTTGAGGCTTTGTTTATCATTGTTTTGACATCATTATCTATCTTCTTCTGAATATGTATCTTAACCCTTCCTCTCATGATAGTTATTTATACCCGAGTATCATAGACCTCTTCTTTCAATCTCCTAAATTGTCTTGACTTTGTTAAATATCTTACTCTGACCTTTTCGTGTGTGTGTATATTAAAATTAGATTTTTTTATTAAAGGTTTTTATTTTCAAAACATATGCGTGGATAATTTTTCAACATTAACTGTTTTTTTTTCCTTTATTAAAGCTTTTTATTTTTCAAAGTATATGCACAGATAATTCTTCAACATTAACCCTTGTAAAGCATTGTGTTCCAATTTTCTCCCCATATCCCCCACCAAGTAATCCAATATATGTTAAACATATTAAAAATATATGTTAAATTCAATATATACATATATTTATACAATTATCTTTCTGCACAAGAAAAATCAAATCAAAAAGGAAAATTTGAGAAAAATTAAATGCAAGTAAACAACAACAAAAAGAATGAAAATGCTATATTGTGATTCAGACTCAGTTCACAAAGTCTTCACTTTGGGTGTAGATGGCTCTTTTCATCATAAGATCATTGGAACTAATCTGAATCATCTCATTGTTGAAAAGAGTCACATACATCAGAATTAATCATTATATAATCTTGCTGTTATTATTGTGTGCAATGTTCTCCTAGTTCTATTCAATTTATTTAGCATAAGTTCAGGTAAATCTCTCCAGGCTTTTCTGAAATCATACTATTGATCATTTCTTATAGAATAATAATATTCCATAACATTTCTATGCCATCACTTATTTAGCCATTCTTCAACTGACGGCCATCCACTGTTTCTTGTTTCCTACCACTACAAAAAGGACTGCTATAAACATTTTTGCACACATAGATCCTTTTCCTTCCTTTAAGATCTCTTTGAGATATAAACCCAGTAGAAACACTGCTGGAACAAAGGGTATACATTTTAATAGCTCTTTGGGCATAGTTCCAAATTGCTTTCCAGAATGGTTGGATCAGTTTGCAATTCCACCAACAATGTATTAGTATTCCAGTTTTCCCACATCCCCTCCAACATTCGTCATTATCTTTTCTTGTCATCTTAGCCAATCTAAGAGATGTGTAGTGGTATCCCAGAGTTGTCTTAATTTGCATTTCTCTAATCAATAGTGATTTAGAGCATCTTTTCATACGACTAGAAATGGTTTCGATTTCTTTATCTGAAAATTGTCTGTTCATATCCTTTGACCATTTATCAGTTGGAAAATGGTTTAAATTCATATAAATTTGAGTCAATTCTCTATATGTTTTAGAAATGAGGCCTTTATTAAAACCTCCGAATATAAAAATGTTTTCCCAGTTTATTGCTTCCCTTCTAATCTTGTCTGCATTAGTTTAGTTTGTCTAAAAATTTTTAACTTAATATAATCAAAATTATCCATTTTGCATTCTATAAGATACTCTAGTTCTTCTTTGTCCACAAATTCCTTCCTTCCCCATAGATCTGAGAGGCATATTATCCTTTATTCTTCTTATTTACTTGTAATATCACTATGTCTAAATCATGAACTTATTTCAATCTTATCTTGTTATAGGATGTTAGTCGTGGGTCAACACCTAGATTTTGTCATGCTAATTTCCAATTTTCCCAGAATTTTGTCAAATATTGAGTTTTTAATCCCAAAAGCTGGGGTCTTTGGGTTTATCAAACATTAGAGTATTATAGTCATTGATTATTGTGTCTTGTGAACCTAACCTATTCCACTGATCAACTACTCTATTCTTAGCCAGTACCAAAAAGTTTTGATGACCATTGCTTTATAATATAATTTTAGGTCTAGTACAAATAGGCCACCTTCATTTGCATTTTTCATTAATTCCCATGAAATTCTTGACCTTTTGTTTTTCCAGATGAACTTTGTTATTATTTTTTTCTAGCTCTATAAAGTAATTTCTTGGGATATGGATTGGCATGGCACTGAATAAGTAGGTTAATTTAGGTAGTATTGTCATTTTTATTATATTTGTTAGGCCTGCCCATAAGCCCTTAACATTTTTCCAATTGATTAGATCTGACTTTATTTGTGTGGAAAGTGTTTTTTACTTGTGTTCATATAGTTCTTGACTTTGCCTTAGCAGGTAGATTCCCAAATATTTTATATTGTTAATACTTATTTTAAATGGAATTTTTCTTTGTATCTCTTACTGTTGAAATTTGTTGGTAATATATAAAAATGCTAATGATTTATGTGGATTTATTTTGTATCCTGTAACTTTACTAAAGTTGTGAATTCTTCCTAGTAGTTTTTTAATTGATTCTCTAAGGTTCTCTAAATATACCATCACATTATCTGCAAAGATTGATAATTTGGTTTCCTCATTACCTACTCTTGTAATGGGCTGAGGTTTGAGTTGATGCACTGAGGTCCCAAGTACATGAGGCTAAATAGTAATTGGACTATACTCTATTAATATACATGATTGGATAAAGAATGGTCCCTGCCCACTCTCTGTGCAAGTCCTGATGTGTTGTACAGGAAATGACGATTTTGGTGGGTGGAGGCAGAGAGAGGAACAGGAAGAGAAGCTGGGAGTGATTGGGCCTGGATTCCATTCTCCTAGCTGCTGGTCGTGTGGCTGCGGGTCTAGCTAGCTTCTTGACTCAGCTGCACACATTGCTATCGCCGATTCTCTTCCGCCTCCGATTCTTCTTCACCGAGAATAAAGACTGATGATTTTCCCCTAACCTGAACTCCGGACTCCTGCTGATTTTAAAAATACACAGTCTTCACATACTCTAATATCTTTAATATCTTTTTTCTTCTCTTTTTTCCAAAGCTAACATTCCTAATACAATATTGAATAGTAATAGATAGTGGGCAACCTTCTTTCACCCCTGATCTTATTGGGAGTGATTCTAGTTTACCCCCATTATATATGATGCTTGGCAGATAGTTTTAAACAAATGCTACTTATCATTTTAAGGAAAACTTAATTTATTCCTATAATCTCTAGTATTTTTACAGGAATGGATATTGGATTTTATCAAATGCTTTTTCTGCATCTATTGAAAGAATATGATTTTTGTTAGTTTAATTATTGATATAGTCAATTATGCTAATAGTCTTCCTAATATTGAACTAGCCTTGAATTCCTGGTATATAATCCTACTTGATCATGGTGTATTATCCTGGGGATAATTTGCTGTAATCTCTTTGCTAATATTTAATTTAAGATTTTTGAATCAATATTAGGAAAATTGGTCTATAATTTTCTTTGTCTGTTTTGATCCTAGCTGGATTAAATATCAGCATCATATCTGTGTCAGAAAATTTTCTTTTGTTTTTTTTAAGGAAAGAGGAGGTTGTAACAGGTTCCTAGATTGGGAAGAAGGAAGCAGTAGAGTGTAAGAAGCTAAAACCCCACAAAACCCACAGGGAAGAAACTCAGGGGGCAACAGAAAAGGAAAAAAAATAGAAAAACCATTGGGGATCATTGTCAAGGTTTCTTGAGAGCACCAAAATCCAAGATATTGAGACACAAATGAAAGAATGGTGGGAAAAATAGAGATATGGTCCATGAAATAAAAACTGGAACCAAAAGAATGTTCTATGCAGTTAGCAAGATTGTTTTAAGAATAACTCTGAGTTATCAAACTGTGCATACCCTTTGATCCAGCAGTATTTCTACTGGGCTTATATCCCAAAGAAATCTTAAAGAAGGGAATGGGACCTGTATGTGCAAGAATGTTTCTGGCAGGTCTCTTTGTAGTGGCCAAAAACTGGAAACTAAGTGGATGTCCATCAATTGGAGAATGACTGAATAAATTGTGGTATATAAATATTATGGAATATTATTGTTCAGTAGGAAATGACCAGCAGGATGATTTCAGAAAGGCCTGGAGAGACTTACATGAACTGATGCAGAATGAAATAAGCAGGATCAGGAGATCATTATATACTTCAACAACAATACTATATGATGATCAATTCTGATGAATGTGGCCATCTCCAGCAACGAGATGAACCAAATCAGTTCCAATAGAGCAGTAATGAATTGAACCAGATACACCCAGTGAAAGAATTCTGGGAGATGACTATGAACCATTACATAGAATTCCCAATCCCTTTATTTTTGTCTGTCTGCATTTTTTATTTCCTTCACAGGCTAACAGTACACTATTTCAAAGTCTTATTCTCTTTGTACAGCAAAATAACTGTTAGGACATGTATACTTATATTGTATTTAATTTATACTTTAACATATTTAACATGTATTGTTAACAACCTGCCATCTGGGGGAGGGGATGGGGGAAGGAGGGGAAAAATTGGAATAAAAGGTTTGGCAATTGTCAATGTTGTAAAATTACCCATGCATATAATTTGCAAATAAAAAGCTATTTTAAAAAAGGAATAACTTTGAGCAAAGTGAAAGGGATAGATTCAGAAAAACCTGGAATGATTTGTATAAATTGATGTAGAGTGAAATGAGCAGTACCAGGAGAACAATTATTAATAAAAACATTAAAAAACAACTTTGAAACACTTAACAATTCTGATCAATATACTAAATAAGGAATGATGAGGAACTATACCATAGCTGTCAAATTCATGGCCTGTGGGCTACTTGAAAAATTTCTGATTATGGGAAGTACCAGATTAAAATAAAATTAAAATGGAATGAAATTAAGAAATACTTAAATGAAAACTCAATATAACATAACGTTGATTTTTCTAAGTCGATATGCAACCTACAGGGATCAATTTTTGAGTTTGTTGCTATTAAATCATAATACCTCACACTAACAAAGCTGTTTGGATTCAAGTTTTAAAAGGAGATATACATTTTTGGACATATACATTGTAGAAATTTGCTTTGGTAGATTATGTTTATTTGTTAAAAGAACTTTTTTTTTCTTTTATGCTTAATTACATTTTTAACCCTGATTTTTTTTCTGTCCCTGTCTTCTCCTTTTAAATTTTAAGAAGTAAGAGGAAAATAAAATAAATATTTATTAATTTATAAATTCATTCACTTAATTTTGCAAACATTTATTAATCATTTATTATGCATGAGGCACTAAGGACATATAAAAAGGCAAAAGTCCTTCAAGAACCTGACTGTCTAGTAGTGTACACATCATATAAATAAATACATATATATATATATATACATATATATAAAGTAAATTATATGCAGGATAAGTTGGAAATACTTTAAAAAGGAGAAATCAATAGAATTAAGGATTAAGGAAAATTTCCTCTAGAAAGTGGAAAAATATCTCTTCAGTTTCATGGCTTCAATCATCTATTTTTCAGCTCTGAATTTTAAATCAACCCACTGATTCTTCTATTCTTCTGGTTTCCATTTATAACTGCTGCTTTGACATTTCTACTTGAATATGTCCATTCAAACTCACTACCTTTCTTCTCTCAAACTCATTTTTCCCTCTGGATGTTCTTTTTTCTATCTATTCTGCTGATTAACCATGCTTGAAGCCTCATGATACCTCATCCTTGATTCCTCTCCTTCCACTTCCTCCAGCATTTAGAAATAGAAAGCAATTTATAATGCCCTTCATATCTGTTACTTTCTTTGATGTCATACTGCTATTGTCCTCTTCTGGGTTCTCATTCTCTGCCTATATTATTGCTATTCTGTTAATAAATTAACACTTTCTCTCTGTATCTCAATACATCCTAAAATTGTAAACATATAATTAATAACAATATCAGCCCATATACTCCTTTACCATCCCTGTTACTCTCTTTGGGATACTTTCCAGCTTATTAACTACCTTCCTAATTTGGTACCTATAAATGAGTTCAATAATCATTTGGGGTCACATTGATAACTATCCAGGAAAATCCTGTTCTGATGCCTAATCATGGTTTCCTGGCTTGGATAGCTATGTCAACTAATAACAGAGTTTGGGAAGGCCTAAGGGAAGGTTCCTTGTTTCTTCCTTATAGAGTCTCTAGACTTCTTCAAATATTACCTCAACTATCAACTTTGTAGGAAGCCTGTTCTGATTCTCCAGTTGGCAGTACCTTTCTGTGCCCCAGAAATTACTTTTTATAATTCCCTATTTATTTTAGTACCAATTGCCCAAATAAAGTAATTCTTCTATGTGAAGGTAGTTTCATTTATGTATTTGAATAATTTCCACCTAGCATAGTGCCTCAAATATACTAGGCATTTATTCTTCAATAAACCAAGATAAAACCTGTGAAAATACACATACATATACAACATGCATGAGTCATTCTAGCTGAGTATGTAAGTATCTCACTAAAATGAGGACTATTAAATAATACATTATTTCAATTTGGGTAACAACAGGAATATTACATGATGGCTGAGAAGAGTGGTTTTTATATATGATTGTAATCTGTGGTCATGGAAAAATAACATCAATAAAATAAATCATACTTCATTGGAATATGGAAGTGGAAGCATATAGGTAAAATAACTAGAGGATTGAATTAAATTTATTTATTTTAGCATTGTCAAACCTATCTTATTCATGGAAAGAATGCCAGGGATATATTTTGACATCACAGTTCCTGGGATGAGCTTGTTTTGAAGGTTGGCATTTGGCCCAGTATATGTCTACTTTGCATACCTTACTCTGAGAATATCCAAGGCAGGATACATTTCTAGTCCAGTCAAGGGAATCATTCAAGAAGAATTTTCAAGTCTATAATGGAACAGATGACATTTATTCAACTTATTGGTGGAATATTTATCATCCTATTATGGACACTCAAAATATTGATAATGTGCAATTTATTCATTTCTCATTGATAAAGTAAAAAGTATTTCCTGAAAATTTTTTCAAATCATATTTTGATAACAGTATCTGAAATACATATTAGTTATGATATCATCAGTTAATAAATCCAATTGGCTGCTCTACTGCTAACCCAGTAGCCTTCTAACTATCCAATATCAATTTGAACAGACTTCTATAACATAAAAGCAAACCCTATTTATTGCTGAATTGTGCCTTTGGTCTGATTCTTTTGTTCTGTCTGCAAGATTAATTTGGTTAGTAAAAAGTGAAAGTTTTTTTGTCTACTTGCAGAGCAGGTGAGATGGGTGAAAATAACTGTAGCCAGAATTTTGCAAGGTACAACTCTGGAAGGGTAGCTCCTATACGAATATAAGTAAGTAGTAAGTAAAATAAGTATAAAATGATGACATTCTTCAAGAAACAGCTTTAGGTCCTTGAAAATGATTATTTCAGTTTGCCTGCAACTGTAAAAATGAGTTTCAGGTAATAGCTTTTCTTTTATATAGTAAATGATGAATGACCATTTAAACATTGACTCATCCACCAACGAAGATATAAAAAACATAAAAACTTACTGTGCTAACAGGGAATTTGAGGACTGAAGTCCTCTGATTTTTCAACCTGGTGATTACACCACAGGGACATTCATTTGTCTTTACTTTGGCTCTGGAGTTGCAAAAAAATATATTTTTCCAACCAAGACAATAAAGCCCTTTAGTTCCTGCTGTTAATATTTCTCTTCCTAGCCCTGGAAATACTTTCCTCATTCGAATTGATGGATTCTCTAGGACTCTGGAAATGTTGATGACAATCCCTAGCATTCCATTAAGGTACTTGGAGATATCAGTGAGAACACCTTTTCACCAATACTTGTTTTTACCAAAACAATCGAAAGTCCTTGATTTTTCTGACTTACATCACTAGACTTGAGGCCTGGTATAAAATATTTTAGACACATATAGTGAAATTCCAAAGGGAAAAAAGCTCTAAAGTAAAGGAATAAATATAAGAAGGTGAAGTTCCTTCAGGCTATTCACAAAATCCTGAGCTGAATTTCAAGAATTTTAAAATTACAAATTGTATAATCATGTTACATAGTTAAAATGTTAACTATAAATGTTGAGGGGCATGGATGAAGATAGAAAACTTTAATTGGGGAAATAAATAATTTCCTATTTTCTAAATCCAAGATACATTTATCCATTTAAAAGGAGCTATTGCAAGGATCACCAAATCATTAATCTTGATCAATATAGGATGGATTTGCAGGTTTCAGATAGCTGGTCCTTGGTGATTTCCCAGATATAATGCCTATCACCCTCCCCAAACACTTAAATTTTAATTTTTATATGTGTTTTGTTTTCTTATCTGTCACTGGCACCATCTCTCATCCCCAATGGAATATTGTTTGTGGAAAATAATAGGCACTTAATGAATATGTATAGATTTATACTTTTTCCTCTGTGTATAGATTTGATTCAACATACATTTATTCAGCACCTACTATGTACAAGCAACATAGACACTGAAGAAACAAATGGAAAAATGGAAAAGGCTCTGGCTTTAAGGAATTTAACATATATTGAGGAATTCAATATATAAATAGTCAAATACAAGAAAATTTAAGGTAGAAAAAAAGCATCAATATTAGAGTGATCAGGAAAAGCTGACACTAGGTATTTGGTAAACTTCACAGCATTAAATATATTGTTGTTTTTTGGTCATTTGGTCATGTTTGACTATTTGTGCCCCATGTACCATATCATGTCAGACCCGTCTATCCTTCACTATTTTTTGAAATCTGTCCAAGATTTTGGTTTTTGTTTCCGTAATACTATTTATCCTTCTCTTCCTCTGCTATTCCTTTTCCTTTTGCCTTCTATCTTCCCTAGTGTTATGGGCCAAAACTATGAACTTAAAATAAAGTATTCTTACAAGGTCTAATGTAGTGGAATTGATAAAGACAATGGTTATCTAGTTTAGCATGGTGCTTAACAGTTCTCTAGTTCAGTTCATGTACTTACCACAAGATTCCCACCTATGATAAGAGAGCATATAAACTAGCACAGACTCAACCAGAATCAGAACTGGAAGACAGAGACCATGGTGGTGGTCTTCCTGGCTCCCCCACAGAAACCAAGACACATTCAGGAGGACCTCAAGAAGCTGACAGCGGCAGAGAACACAAAGAACTGACAGCAGGAGCTCAAGCTCTAAGAACCAAGGAGAGAGAGAGGCCTCTAAGAAAGCTAACCAGGTCCCAGGAGAGGAGAGAAGACTTGAAAAGAGATAATAAAAGATTTGGACTTTAACACCTGTCTATACTTGTGATGATTACTGAACTGAAATGAAGGCTGCTCCTAAAGACCTCCAAGAAAATCAAATAAGAACATTACAACTAGCATCAAGGTCTTTTCAAATGTCCCAGAGTATTTAAGCTTCAGTTTCAGTATTTGACCTTTCAGTTAATAGCTGAAATAAATTTCTTTCAGTATCGATTGATTTTACTTCCTTGTTGTCCAAGGGACTCTCAAAAATCTTCTCCAGCATCACAATTCAAAAGCTTAGATTCCATGGCACTCAGCTTTTTTATATATTCCAATTCTTAAAGCCATTATTTGCTATTGGAAAAAGCAGAGATTTGACTGTACATAATTTTGTCAGCAAGGTAATGTCTGTTCTTTTAAGTATGTTGTCCAGACATTCCAGAGCTTTCCTTCCAAGGAATATCTTTTCATTTTATGGCTATAGTTGCTATCAGCAGTGATCTTTCAACCCAAGAATTTAACATCTGTTACTATTTTCATCTCTTCTCTCTCTATTTTACAGGAAATGATGGGACCTGTTGTGAAAATCTTAGTTTTTGTTGTTGTTTGTTTGTGATGTTAAACTTCAAGCCAGTTTTAATACTCTCCTCATTCACCCTCATCAAGAGGTTTCTTAATTTTTCTTCACTTTTTGCTGTCAGAATAGTATTATTTGCATATCTGAAATTATCAATATTTTCCCCAACAACCTTGATTGCAGCTTTTAATTTGATTTTTCCAACTTGTCATTTCACATTATGTAAGTTAACTAAATCAAGAAATAAAATAGATCCCAGGTGGATTCCTTTTCCAATCTTAAATCAAACAATTATCCCACATTCATTTTTAACTGTCATTTCTTTATCTGCATACAGGCTCCTTAGGAGACCAGTAAAATTATCTGTTACTTCCATCTCCTTAAGGATTTGCCACATTTTGGTGTGATCCATAAAACAGAAGTAGATTTTTTTTTCTGGAACTCCCTTGCTTTCCCCATATTTCAGTGAATACTGGCAATTTGGTCTCTAGTTCTTCTGCCTCTTCAAAAACCAGTCTGCTCTTTTAATGATTCTCATTCTGCCTAGCTTGCAGAATCTTAAACCTCACCTTTCTGGAATGTCAAATGAGTGAAATTGTTTAGCAATTGAACATTCCTTAGCATTTTAGGATTGTAGGATTTTAGAACTTGTAAACTGACTTTTTCCAATTCAGTGGCCACTGTTGTTTTCCAAATTTGCTGATATATTGAGTGCAGCATTGTTAGCAATGCTTCTTAAGGCCCATTTGACTTTGTTGCCCATGGTGTTTGGTTCTAAATAATTAATTACAATATAGTGTGATTAAGTGAGGTTAAGGTGATATTAACATGATTCTTGTATGGGTTTTTCATGTATTGTCACCTCTCCTTCACCTCTTTTGCTTTTGTTAAATATCTATCTTTTTTTCCCTTTTAGCATTCCCCTCTTTAGATTAAACCCTCATGTGACATCTCTAATTTATTGAAATGATTTCTTATCTTCCCTTTTCTATTGTTTTCTTCTACCTCTTTGTACTGTTAATTTAAGAAAACCTCCTTATTATTGTTTGGAATTATGCATTCAAGTGGGTAATTCTTTCCCTTTCTTTTTTCCCTTCCCCTTTCCTTCAACTTTTAGCTATTTGTAAATCCTCATTGGACAGCCATTTTGCTTTATCACTCATCTTTTTCTTTGGAATTTGTTGTTGTTGTTGCAATAACATGAACCTCTAGCCATAGTTTTTCAATAATTCTATTTAGTAGATATTTCTTTAAATTTATTCATTGCTTCTATTTTATATTCATAAGAGATGTTATTTAGGTTATATTTATATGGTTTGATGGTTTTCCCTTTCAATTTAACTGAATTTTGCAATAAGATTCTTATAATCTGAGCCACAGTTAGCTCAGGTCTTGTTTGAACTTATAGATCTCCAACTTTGCAAAATATATAATGTAATGAATATAGTTTTTGCATCAACCATATGAGTCATTGAAAAATAATATCATGTCCAATGAGTTATCTTGACAAATTTCTCTTAATTACTGCCTTGCTACATTTTGTATTCCAAGATCAAAACTGTCTTTTAATATAATTATCTTTTCATTTCTTACTGTATCATTACAATTCCCTATGATGAATACAATGTATTTTAGTCTTTGGAGGATATTATTTGTATATATTATAGGTCCTCATATAACTGGTCAACTCTGACATCAGTAATTAGTGCATAGACTAGTATTAATGTGACTGAAGAGTTTGCCTTGAATATAAACTATTCCAATACAACTTTTCTCACTTTTTAAAATTTATTATGAGGGTGACTCCATTTTTTTTCTAAGGGATTCTTGACCACAGTAATATATGTAGTGATAATTTGAATTGAATTCGCCCATATCCATCCATTTAAATTCATTGATACCTAAGATGTTGATGTTCAATTTTTTTATTCCATTTTTTGTTGTTTGACCACATCTAGCATAAATCTTATAGTATAGGTTCCTATGCAGTATTGCTTTGTTTTGTTTTGTTTTATAGCATCAGATTTTCTTTTTATCACCAGATGTATTTGCAGCTGACCTTCTTTTTGGTTTTGATTAGATACCTTCTGATCTAAGGGGCTCATCTTCTAATATCACCTCTTTTATCATCTTAGTAGTGTCTGTGTTTTTTTTTTTTAGAAATACTAGAGTGATCTTTTGGCCAAGATGGCAGTGAGAAGGCACACAGCTGTGTAAGCTCCACGTTTTCTCTCAGAACTCATTTCATGAAAAGCTTCTAAATTAATGCTTGACTGAAAAAAAAAACCCAAAAATAGTTACCAAGAGAAGACATCCTTGAAGTTCACCAGGAAAGGTCTGTTTTTGCTCGAGGGCAGGGACGGTTTTAGAGAGCAGACCAAAGGGGAGTAGAGTGTGATCTCAGCCCTCTCTGTGGGGAAAGTTTTGCTACAGGATTGGATACTTTGCCCTGGCAGCAAGTCAGCAGCCTAGCAGAGAAGCTAAAAACAAGGGGGTGAAGAATACAACCCCAAAAAACTGGAATTTCTCGGGACCTGGCCACCCCTCCCCCACAGTGTCTTAGCACGCTCTCAGAGTCTCAGAGCTCAGGCGCAGCACAGTCCTGATAGTACCTCACTGCTGCCCCACTGCAGTCTGTAGAAGAAGTTCGGTAACACCACCCAACCCCTCCCCCAAAAAAAGCAGATTCCATTTGGAGGTTTTTTATTTTTTTTTCTTTGCTAGTTTGTCTCTGATTCTTCTCTGACAAAATGAGCAAAAAATTGAAAAGGACCTTAACCACTGACAACTTCTATATGGATAAAGAGCAGACTCTAAACCCTGAGGAGATTAAAAACAGACTGTCTCCAGGTGAATCCCCAAAGAAGGAGACCATCTGTTCCTCAGCACAGATGAATCTCATTAAAGAAATGATAAAGGGTCTCACAAGAGAGCTAGAAGAAAAATGGGAAAAGGAGAGGGAGGTTTGGCAAGAGAGTCTGGAGAAGTCATCCTACTCATTTAAAGACAGTGGATAAAGAAATCAAATCCTTGAAAAAATAGGATTAGTGAACTGGAAACAGAAAATAGCTCTCTAAAAAATAAAACTGGCAAAATGGGAAAAATTCCATAGAACAAAACAATTCAATTGGACAATTAGAAAAAGATATAAAAAAAAGTGAGTGAAGAAAATACTTCATTGAAAATCAGAATTGAACAAATGGAAGTGAATGACTTGAGGAGACAACAAGAATCAAGCAAGCAAAACAAAAAAAAAAAAATCAAACAATGGAAAAAATGTGAAATACCTTCTTGGGAAAACAACAGATCTGGAAAATAGATCTAGGAGAGACAATCTGAGAATTATTGAACTCCCAAAAAAATATGATGATAAAAAGAGCCTGGACACTATTTTCCAGGAAATTATCAAAGAGGACTGCCCAGAAATCATAGAAACAAAGGGTAAAATAGACATTGAAAGAATTCATCGATCACCTACTGAAAGGATCCTAAAATCAAAACACCAAGAAATATAGTGGCCAAATGCAAGAACCCTCAAATGAAGGAAAAAATACTACAAGTGGCTAGAAAAACCCAATTCAAATATAGAGGAGCCACAATAAGGATTACCCAGGATCTAGCAGCATCTACATTAAAAGATCGAAGGGCCTGGAATATGATATTCTAAAAGGCTAAGGAACTCGGTATGCAACCAAAAATAACTTACCCAGCCAGAATGAGCATCTTTTTCCAGGGAAGAAGATGGTCATTCAACGAAATAAGTGAATTTCACCTATTTTTGATGAAAAAAACAGAACTTAACAAAAAGTTTGATCTACAAATATCGAACTCAAGAGAAACCCAAAAAGGTAAAAAGAAATCTTGGGAACTATATTTCTGCTATAAAGATGTATAAAGAATACATGTATACCTTGTTCTAGAAACTAGAGGTGGAAAGGACATTGTACCAGAAAAAGGGTAAAGTGGGAGTAGTACATCTCACAAAGAGGCAAAGGAAACCTATTATATCTGAGAGAAAGAATGGAGTGGGTATCTTACTGCCATCAGAATTGGCTTTAAGAGACAAATTTTAGACATATTCAATTTATGGTGAAACTTCTCCCACCTCATTGAAAAGTGAGAAGGGAAAAGTGAAAAGGGAAGGAATAAGCTAAGCAGAAGGGAATATGGAAACTGTGAGGGAAAGGAGTAAGATAGGGGGAGGAACTCTAAGGCAAAGGGTGGGAGGGTGGAGGGATACTAAAAAGGGAGGGCTGTGAGAAGCAAGTGGTGCTCACAAGTTTAATACTGGGAAGGGGGGTAAGGGGGAAAGAAGGGAGAAAAGCTAAACAGGGGTTAACAAGATGGCAAGTAATATAGAACTGGTCATTTTAACCATAAATGTGAATGGGGTAAACTCCCCCTTAAAGAGGAAGAAGTTAGCAGAACAGATTAAAAGAATCCTACAATATGTTTTTACAGGAAACACACTTGAAGCAGGGAGATACATGCAGAGTAAAGGTAAAAAGTTGGAGCAAAATCTACTATGCTTCAGGTGAAGTCAAAAAAGCAGGGGTAGCCATCCTGATCTCAGATCAAGCAAAATCAAAAATTGATCCAATTAAAAGAGATAAGGAAGGGCACTATATCTTGCTAAAGGGTAGCATAGGTAATGAAGTAATATCAATATTACACATATATGCGCCAAGTGGTGTAGCATCTAAATTCTTAAAAGAGAAATTAAGAGACCTGCAAGAAGAAATAGACAGCAAAACTATAATAGTGGGAGATCTCAACCTTGCACTCTCAGAATTAGATAAAACAAACCACAAAATAAATAAGAAAGAAGTCAAAGAGGTAAATAGAATACTAGAAAAGTTAGATTTGATAGATCTCTGGAGAAAACGAAATGGAGACAGAAAGGAGTACACTTTCTTTTCAGCAGTTCATGGAACATATACAAAAATAGACCATATATTAGAACATAAAAATCTCAAACTCAAATGCAGTAAGGCAGAAATAGTAAATGCATCCTTTTCAGACCATGATGCAATAAAAATTACATTCAACAAAAAGCCAGAGGAAAGTAGACCAAACAATGATTGGAAACTAAACAATCTCATACTAAAGAATGATTGGGTGAAACAGCAAATCATAAACATAATTAATAACTTCACCCAAGAAAATGACAATAATGAGACATAATAGCAAAATGTGTGGTATGCAGCTTGCCCAGATTAACAGAGGAAGAAGTAAATATCCTAAACAGTTCCATCTTAGAAAAAGAAATTAAACAAGCTATTAACCAACTCCCTAAGAAAAAATTCCCAGGACCAGATGGATTTACATGTGAATTCTACCAAACATTTAAAGAACAATTAACTCCAATGCTATATAAACTATTTGAAAAAATAGGGATTGAAGGAGTCCTACCAAACTCCTTTTACAACACAGACATGGTACTTATACATAAACCAGGTAGGCTGAAAACAGAGAAAGAAAATTATAGACCAATCTCCCTAATGAATATTGATGCTAAAATCTTAAATAAAATATTAACAAAAAGATTACAGAAAATCATCCTCAGGATAATACACTATGACCAAGTAGAATTTATACCAGGAATGAAGGGCTGGTTCAATATTAGGAAAACTATTAGCATAATTGACTATATCAATAACCAAACTAACAAAAACCATATGATCATCTTAATAGATGCAGAAAAAGCATTTGATAAAATCCAACATTGATTCCTAATTAAAAAAAAAAAACGCTTGAGAGTATAGGAATAAATAGACTTTTTCTTAAAATAGTCAGGAGCATACATTTAAAACCATCGGTAAGCATCATATGCAATGGGGAAAAACTGGAACTTTTCCCAGTAAGGTCTGGAGTGAAGCAAGGTTGCCCAGTATCACCATTATTATTCAATATTGTATTAGAAACACTAGCCTCGGCAATAAGAGTCGAGAAAGAGATTAAAGGAATTAGAGTAGGCAATGAGGAAACCAAACTATCACTCTTTCCAGATGATATGATGGTATACTTAGAGAACCCCAGAGATTCTATTAAAAAGCTATTAGAAAAACTCATAACTTTAGCAAAGTTGCAGGATATAAAATAAATCCCCATAAATCCTCAGCATTTTTATACAGCACTAACAAAATCCAACGGTGAGAGATACAAAGAGAACTTCCATTCAAAATAACTGTCAACAGCATAAAATATTTGGGAATCTATCTACCAAAGGAAAGTCAGGAATTATATGAGCAAAATTACAAAAAAAAAAATTCCCACACAAATAAAGTCAGATTTAAATAATTGGAAAAACATTAAGTGCTTTTGGAGAGGCCGAGCAAATATAATAAAGATGAAAATACTCCCTAATCTATTTATTTAGTGCTATACCAATCAGACTTTCAGGAAAATATTTTAATGATCCAGAAAAAAATAACAACAAAATTCATATGGAATAATAAAAGGTTGAGAATCTCAAGGGAATTAATGAAAAAAAAAAATCAAATGAAGGTGGCCCAGCTGTACCTGATCTAAAACTATATTATAAAGCAGCAGTGACCAAAACCATTTGGTATTGGCTAAGAAATAGATTAGTTGATCAGTGGAATAGGTTAGGTTCACAAGACAGAATAGTCAACTATAGCAATCTAGTATTTGACAAACCCAAAGATCCTAACTTCTGGGATAAGAATTCATTATTTGACAAAAACTACTGGGATAACTGGAAATTAGTAGGGCAGATTAGTCATGAACCCACAATTAACACGGTATACCAAGATAAGATCAAAATGGGTCTGTGATTTAGGCATAAAGAATGAGATTGTAAATAAATTAGAGGAACATAGGATAGTTTATCTCTCAGACCTGTGGAGGAGGAAGAAATTTGTGACCAAAGATGAACTAGAGACCATTATTGATCACAAAATAGAAAATTTTGATTACATAAAATTAAAAGCCTTTGTACAAACAAAACTAATGCAAACAAGATTAGAAGGGAAGCATCAAAATGGGAAACCATTCACAGTTAAAGGTTCTGATAAAGGCTTCATTTCCAAAATATATATAGAGAATTGACTCTAATTTATAAGAAATCAAGCCATTCTCCAATTGATAAATAGTCAAAGGATATGAACAGACAATTTCAGATGATGAAATTAAAACTATTACCACTCATATGAAAGAGTGTTCCAAATCACGATTAATCAGAGAAATGCAAATTAAGACAACTCTGAAATACCACTACACACCTATCAGATTGGCTAAGATGACAAGAAAAAATAATGATGAATGTTGGAAAGGATGCGGGAAAACTGGGACACTGATGCATTGTTGGTGGAGTTGTGAACAAATCCAACCATTCTGGAGAGCAATCTGGAATTATGCCCAAAAAGTTATCAAACTGTGCATACCCTTTGACCCAGCAGTGCTACTACTGGGTTTATACCCCAAAGAGACACTAAAGAAGGGAAAGGGCCCTGTATGTGCCAAAATGTTTGTGGCAGCCCTCTTTGTAGTGCCTAGAAACTGGAAAATGAATGGATGTCCATCAATTGGAGAATGGTTGGGCAAATTGTGGTATATGAATGTTATGGAATAATATTGGTCTGTAAGAAATGACCAGCAGAACGAATACAGAGAGGATTGGCGAGACTTACATGAACTGATGCTAAGTGAAATGAGCAGAACCAGGAGATCATTATATACTTCAACAATGATACTGTATGTAGATGAATTCTGATGGAAGTGGATTTTTTTGACAAAGAGACGTAATCCAGTTTCAATTGATCAAGGATGGACAGAAGCAGCTACACCCAAAGAAAGAACACTGGGAAATGAACATAAATTGTTAGCATTTTTGTTTTTCTTCCTGGGTTATTTTTACCTTCTGGGTTCAATTCTCCCTGTGCAACAAGAGAACTGTTTGGTTCTGCACACATATATTATATCTAGGATATACTGCAACATATTTAACATATATAGAACTGCTTGCCATCTAGGAGAGGGGGTGCAGGGGGAGAGGGGAAAAATCAGAACAGAAGTGAGTGCAAGAGATAATGTTGTAAAAAATATCCTGGCATGGGTTCTGTCAATAAGAAGTTAGTATAATAAATAAAAAACAACAAAAAATAAATAAAAAATAAAGGACCAACAACCAGAAGAAAAAAAAAAAGAAAGAAAGAAAAGAAAAAGGAAATACTAGAGTGGTTTACTATTTCTTTCTCCAGTGGGTCACTTTTTGTCAACACTCTTTACTATGATATATTTATTTAGAATAATCCTGTATAACATTGCTCATAGTTTCATTGAGCTATGCAATCCCCTTTACCATGACAAGGCAGTGATCCTTAATAAATTAAATATATTTATTTATTTATATATTTAATTATTATAACATCAAGGAAATTTCATTTTTGTTGTCTCAAAATTCTATTTCAGAAGTTGAATTATAAAACAATTATCTTGGTGTTATAAGGAAATTGCTAGCGCTAATATGAGAAAAGTCTTCCTATTTTCTTAAAAAAAAAAAAAAAAGACTATCAGTATACTTTAATCTCTCTGAGAGTAGGGATTGTTTTTGTATTTTCTCCCTATTTTCAGCAGTTAAGATACTGTGTGTCAGGTCTAATGATAAACATTTGTTGATCAATTGATTGTTAATATAGTGATCTTCTCTGCTCACTAATATGGCAGTTTAGATTTTTATATTTAACTAGAGTTTTGGGAAGAATAGTACCCAAATAGACTCAGAGACAACTCCATAAAACATATCAATGTTTGTTGTTATTTATAGCAGTTGATGTCTTGTCAAATATTAAACCTATAAATTGACCGTATACTTTGTATCACCTATAAACTTTGCATTCTATTCTCTATTATGTTTATTTCTATATATATCTTATTTCATTCATGTCAGACTATAATACTGGGGTCAGGGAACATGGTTTAGTTACTTTACATCTCCTGCCTGAGAATAGATCTTTGCCCAAAACAGGCATGTAAATAACCAATATTTGTTTAACCGATTTATACAACAGAAAAAGAAAGAGACTAATCAGCAATTTCAGGACTCAGGATTCTGTTAACCCATTTGTTTTGAATCATGCCAATTTCATAAATGAAACACTAACTTAGAATTGTGTTATAGCAAAATATGACCTAAATTTGGATCATATATGTATATGTTTTTGCCTAGCCCTTAAGTATTTATAGAACATATATGATATATGATCTGCTTAAAAACTAGTTTTAAACAAGATGATAATTAGACTAAGGTAATTGGTTCAATCCCAGTTGGCATTTCACTACTTTATAAATATGGACTACATGGCAGTCAATCAATCATTATTCCAAATATTTCCTACTACTAGTAATGAGGCAAGAGATTTGTAAGTAAAGTAACTTAAATAGCATCACTACTAAATAAAAAAAAAAATTCCCCTATCCATGTTCATAGACTCACTAACATCTATCTATATGGTCTTGAATTGTGAATTCCTGGAGTAGTGACCAGCAAGTTGTGATCAGAGTGATTCAGGTTGCTTGTGTAGAGCCAGATGCAGATTTAGAATCCTAAAGAAGACAAAGCTATGAAGACAACATTGTAAATAATAGCTTTAGCTTCTTATCAAAAGATGGTTCTTTTGTGAGCATAAACTCAAAGAGATGTCAACTTATCTGCCCATTTAGTCCTCCCTACACAGAAAGACAAAGTGATCTCCATTAGCTGCATTAGCTTTGTGGACAAAAAGCTGGGTCTAAAGAGAATTCCTTGAGCTAGGTCTGAAAGGAATTCCTTCTAAAACTAGAATATTAGAGACTTTGGGCTATTTGAACAATTTAAAGTTGATTGGGCTACATTTTCTTATAGTAGATCAACAATTTCTTTAGAGGTGCTGCTCAGGGAATCTAGTCCAGGACCTCAAGTCATTGCAGCCATCTTGAGTTTTTATTTGCCTCCTTGTTTGGTGAGAAGGCATTTCTACCAAATGAGTAGTGGTTAAATTCATTATATCTCTATCAGTGCAGGCAGGCTGGTAAAACCTCTGTGTGGGAGAGCAAATGTTTTGTACTTATTTGCAAGGGTGTACTAGACACTGACTGATTATTCTCATTTACACAATATGAGATGCCTTCCCTCATACATTTTAAAAGTCAACCTACAGAAGAGATAGAGTGATGCAACTTTATATTAAAATTGATGTAATTTCATGAATCAATCCCATTGATTGTAGATTTATAAACTGGTCTCCTTCTGGAAAACTTAATTATTTTTCAAAGACTATACTACCCTCTCCCTCCCCCCAAAAATCCCTACTTTAATAAGTATCCTGCCATGTAATGCCAATTTGCAAGTTATGGGTGATCTGGGCAAATCTTTTAATTGGTTTTGAATTGTGCAGTTTGTCTCAGAACTACATAAACATTAAATAATTCACAGACTAAATGAAACCTTATAATGCAATATACCAAAGTTGTTTAGGCAAGTTTTTTTTCAATAATCAGATAATTACACATAACTAGTCATCATTACTTCAAACAAATTATGCTCTGTTGAAGCATGAAAAAGGTTTCCTGGCACAGTTTTGAGTTCAACTAATCTTATTTCTATTTGACAATAGGTGTCTGTCTGTGTAACCTGTTTAATAGCATTGTGGTTTGGCTGTACAGCATTGTGTGACTGCTCCGTAGTAAGCCCCTCTTAATTATGTCATTTTTCAAATAAATATTTGTATCTTTTATCTTGAAAAATCATGGGTTCAGTAAACTTGGCAAATGTGTGTATATTTTGAATACAAAATGCATTGTCCCTTATTCATTATACATTATCTGTAATAATACACTAGAGACAGAAGACTAGGGGAAAAAGGAAGGCGATCAGTTACTTGTTCCACATTTATTTCCTAAGTGTGGGAGTCACTGTGCTTCCAAACATTTTGGCTTGGTTCATTCACTACAGGCTAATGGCTTAAAGTATGATGTTACTCCATTTATTAGCATCAACACTATCTCCTTTGGTAGGGGAAGGGCATTGGGGGAACTGCTGGGGTGAGGGGGCAGACTAGATTATAGTCTACAATTTTGCTAGATTATAGCAAAAGAAATTGAGTGGTCAGACAAGTAAGGGATAACAAAGAAAAAGTTATGTAATAAAAACTACAAAAGGAGAAATTATAGAGGAAAAGAAAGTCAATGATGAGGGGGTAGTCAATGAAAAGAGAGAAAAAGGAAGAAGCAATGGAATCTGTCAATAAAGAAAAATAAAGTGATAAAGCCAATTTGTAAGGAGTTGAAGTTGAAAAATGAGTGATACAAGAGGTACTCGAGATAATTGAGGCAACAAAAGCTTTTTCTAAGAGTCTGGATTTTTTTTATTTTTTATTAAAGCTTTTTTTATTTTTAAAACATATGCATAGATAATTTTCAGAATTCATCTTTGCAAAACCTTGTGTTCAAAATGTTTTCCCTCTCTTCCCCTCATCCATTCCTCTAGATGGCAAGTAATCCAATATATGTTCAACATTCTTCTATACATTTACCATATACATTTTTATGCTGCACAAGAAAAAATCAGATCAAAAAGTAAAAAAAGGAGAAAGAAAACAAAATGCAAGCAAACAACAATTTATAAAGTGAAAATACTACGTTGTGATCCAGACAATTCCCACAGTCCTCTTTCTGGGTGTAGCTGGCTCTCTTTATCACAAGGCCATCGGAAATCGCTTGAATCATGTTATTGTTGAAAAGAGCTACATCCATCAGAATTGATCATCATATAATCTCACTGTTGCTTTGTACAAAGCTCTAGGAGTTTATTATAATTTGTTAAATATCTGATAGTGGGAAATAATTACATATATACATTGGACTCTCTTTCCTTATTGATCTTGCACTGTTCATAGTTATTTCTGCAGACCTGTTTTTCTCAAGTATTCCACAGAACTTTCTCTTCTAATCTTCTTATATGAAGAGCTTGCCTTATACTTTATCAAGAAAATTAGCACCATTTGCTGTAATCTTCTTCCCTTTTTATTAATCTAAAAATTCTTTAATACCTTCCTCTGTTCTCACCTCTGACTTTTTAAAAAATGACCCTTTCTTTCTTACCAAAGCTATCCCTTTTATATAGTTTTGATCATATCCTCTTTCTTCTTCTCTAGAAGATTTCCCCCCTCCATTATCACATCCTCTCTCTAATATTCATTCTCATCCTATCATCTGTTTCAGTTCTTGCTGCTTACAAAAATACCTACAGATAATCTTCTTTATTGTTAAAAAAAAAAAAAGTCCCTCACTTGATTTTACTACCTCTTAAAGCTAGCATCTTCATCTCTCTTCCCTTTCACAGAACCACACAATTTAGGAGAGTTCGAAAGGACCTCTGTGATCCCTCCTACATTAATTTCTTTTTTTTTCTTTTTAACTAGGTAAAAGAGACCATTCTCTACTCCCTTTCTTGTCTAGCCTTAATCCCTTAATGAATGTTGTTTCAGTTAAACCGAGACTCATGAAAGACTTTAGTTTAAAAAAGACCTGAGTCTCCCATTCCATCCAAGGCCATCTCTAGTTGTCCTGATCTATATTTCACCACCAGCTCAGATGGCTCTGGAAGAAAGAGTGAGCCTGGTGACTTTGCACAGCCCTTCCTCATTTAAAATCAATTCACTTCCATTTCATGGCATCACCTCCCTGATGTCCTGGCTATTTTTGAGAACAAAATTCAGAACAACAATACCAACAAACAACACTCTATGATAGATTGATTCTTTCATTCTTATTTCTTAAGCTAGAAACTTCATCTAGATGGGCATTTATCCTTGCTGTCACGCATGTCTGGAATTTCTTCCTTCTTTATCTCTGATATTGAAGATGATTTCAAAGGTCCTTGCTACCTCTAATACCTATGATTCTATTGGCTTGAAGTCAGAGTCAATCCTATGGCTTAGTGATTCCTAGTAATCATGTTACAACTCCTTCTACTACTGCACAACCAATTTCGCCCTTTGGAAATTGGCAATAATGTTACCTTGCTATAAAAGAAATTAGGGATCACAATTTAGTGATTTCAAACTGCTTTAGGAAATGACAAATATTAGACCATACAGAATTTACAGCAAATCAATTTAAAGCTACAACTGAGGTCCAAAATACTGTGTGATATAAGAAACACTTGCCTTTGAGTCAATTTCCTTATCCTTAAAAGAAAGAATAATATTTGTATTGTCCATTTCAGAAGACTATTATGAGGAAAGTTTTTTTTATATATCTTTCAATGCTATTGGAATTATTAAAGATAAATTATTAATTATTATTGTTATTAATTCTAATTTGGCTCAGAGTTTTTGAAGATGACTTACTCTCAAGCACAGTTAGATTTTGACAAAGCAATAGAAGCTTTCTCAGTTGAACCAGCTTGAATTATACTGAAAACAAATAAACCTCTATATCAAAAGTATGGCTATATTGTGACTTTTGCCAAATTCTTTCATTTTTTTCAAGCATGAAATTATTCAAGTTATCTTCTATTTGCAATGATTTGTTTTTTAGACCAGCATTTGTTTGTATAATACTTCCTAGGCCCCTCTTGCTTGGATAACAACAACAACAACGACAAAATGACATGTAAAGAATATGCTAAGGTTTAGAAAGCATTTTAAAGACATTATCATATTTTGGCATCATAATAGTCCCAAGAGATAGTACCACAGATTTTATTTTAGCCCATGTTATGGAGGAGAAAACTGAGACACAGAAAAGTTAAGTCTTCTTTAAGGATTTATTGGCAATAAGTAACATAGTGGAGATTTCTATCTGGATTATCTGACTCTTCTTTCTCGTAGAATCCTGACATCTCTTAGACCCAACATCTCTTTATTTTCTTCCAAGAAAGCTCTAGCATTGGACATAGGAGATAATCCTTTTTCATGTTAGGGTGTGGTACAAAAAAGATGCTTCAGAAAGAAATGGGCTACAATCTAATTTCTTTTTAAAAAATCATTCTTTCCCAAAAAATAAACTAAATATTCTTTCCTACTCATCTGGAATAACTCTGTTTGCCCTGGGCCAGAGACTATTCCAGTATAACATTGCAATATCTAGAAAAAGAAAAAGAAAAGAAGAAAAGGAAAAAAAAGGAAAGAAGAACAGAGAAGAAAAATAAGACAGTTTATTCAGTATCCATTTATATTCTCATAGTGTATAGTGAAGACAAAGTGGACCACCGTGTCCAAACTCCTATCCTGTAGTTTTAAACCATTTACTTCCAGAAGAACTTGACAAGAGTAAGATTTATTAAGTTGCATTATTAGGAGTCTAAAATCTGTGAACAATTATTCATTTCAAAAGATCACATTCTGATAGTATCTTCTTAAATTGGCCCTAGATTTAAATAAATCACAAAACGTGTTATCTCCGGCTGACCATTTCTAGGAATTTGGGTATTTTTGCTAGAGACAAGCTGCCTATTTCTAGATCTTTTTTCCCTTTACATTTTATTTTTATTTTGAGGTGGAGCCAAATATCTACACCATAAACTTAAAATTCTATAGCTGCCAGAAATGACAGAACATTAACAAGGCAGAGCCAAATTCATGCAACTGTCTACTACAGTCATATAGCAAAAGAAAAAGGAAAATATTGACTAGCTCTTCTGAAAACAGCATGTATAACTTGGTATTGAAATAAGCCTAATGCAAGAAAGAATGCAGATGGCAGAATTATTATGGGCTCAATCTATGGGATTTGGGAGTAGAGAGGGCACATGTTATTTATTAAGTTCCTACTATGTGCCAGATACTTTGATAAGTGTTTTATAAATATTTCACTTGATCTTCACAATAATCCTGGAAAGTAAAGACTAATATTATCCCCATTTTATAGCTGAAGAAACTGAGGCAAACAGAAGTTAAATAACTTGCCCAGAGTCAAACAACTAGTAAATATCTGAGAATGGTTTTGATCTTTGAACTTTCTGGCTCCAAGCCTAGTACTCTATCCACCAAGCCTTATGGGCTCATATGGTAATATGGGGAATATTCTTCAGAGGGAACAATCCTCTTTACATTCCAACAACCATTTATTAAATACCTATTTTCCAAAAAACTCCATGGAAGTTAATGGGAAAAAAAAATCAACTATTCGATCAGTTGAAATCTATATGTCATCAGACAAATCTCCTTGATTTCCCTTCACACTTTAGTGATTATATTTTTTAACTTAATTTTAACAAATATCTTTTCCCTGTGTACATGTAACTTTTGTTTCCAAATCTGAAATCTAAGCGAGTTCTTCCATAGATTTCATAGACCATATGAATGTTCTTTTCTAATGGTGAAGAACTGAATACATTCTGCATGGTTTGCTCACCATAGCATCTTTTTCAGCATCATGCATTCTGTCAGTAATCTTATTTAATTGAAAAAGTAGCAATCAACAAATCAATATTTATTAAATATGTCCCATCTGCCAATCATTGCACTAGGTTTTGGGAACACAAAAACAAAACTGAAAAAAATTCTTCTTTTAAGAAGTTCACATTCTACTGTTGATTGTGGTGGGGGAATATATGTGCACAAATAAGTTAATATAAATTTAAGCAGATTGTGTAAGATTTTTCTCATTAGTGAAGATTGATTATTCAATATTCCCAGACCTCAACCTGTGTGAGGATTGAGATTGGAAAGAACATAGGAGAGGAGAATTTTCTTTTATTGTTTTTGGCTTCCAACTCTGAAAAATAAGATACATGGTTCTAGGTTTTCTAGAGCTCATCAAGAAAAGAAAGAATCTGGGAAGAAGTAAACATGTTAAGGAACCAGCACCTTGGTTATGTTGTTATCTCCACTTACTACACTAAAGAGTAGGGAATTTTCCTTTTGATGAAATTTGGAACAATCTTGTTAGAAATGATCTATCTCAGTTGTAGTAAGAGAGTTTATGCAATAAGAGAGCTCATTCACTCTGTACATTGTCTGGTATATTTTCATCTGATTTCTGTTATTGGATTGGATGAATGTGTTTGTTATGTGCAGTCTTTATGTAAATGACACTTGATGGAAATCTTTATATCTTGACATATTTTCCCTCTTAAAGCATAACAATCAAGAACACACAATTCACATGGACAATATTGATTGTTTTTCTTCATTCTCAAAGAGAACCATGTTAGAGTCTAACTAACACTAACCAAGTTAGTGTGCCCAGCTATCTCTAATTGGACCAATATGAGCTTGAAATGCTTTACCAAGTCAGACACAAATAATCCTTATGAACATTTGGAGTAGATTCTCTATATGGACAACACACAACACACACACACACAGAGAGAGAGAGAGAGAGAGAGAGAGAGAGAGAGAGAGAGAGAGAGAGACTTTACACAAACTATTATAGAATCAATCAATAGTATTTTTTTAAAAAAAGGAGAAATCCTGACAGGATATGGCAAGCTAAGGGGGTAGGAACTGAGAAAGCGGGTGGTACTTAAAACATACCTTATAGAAAGTTGTAGTGATTCTCAGATGAGGGATTTGAGAATTCATTGATATGCAATTCATATACAGGGGATTATCTGTCTAATGGCACAAGATTAGGAGACATAATGTTGAATACAGAGAAATATATTTTAAGATCTTTGCATGTTAGATTTTATATTTTTTTAATACAAGTAATAGGGATTCATGGAAATTTCTTGAGTAGGAGAGTGCTCTACTTCTACTTGTATTTTAGGAATATTAATTTCACATGTGTGTGAAAGATGGATTAGAAAAAGAGACCAGGAGAAGGACTTTTTAATACTACCAGAAAGAAATAATGATGCTCAGTGCTAGTTTGTCCCAAGATTGACCTAGATATATGCCTTTATCATTTATTACAGACACTTTAAATGCAAGTACAAAATGAATTTTAAAATCCTGATAATCCATCCATAAGAGAAAATTGGATTTTTATTTCATCTAATAATCAATCATTTATCAGGTTTTTTTTGGGGGGGAGAGTACATTGTTGTCAGATCCTACTCATCCAAAAGAAAAAATCTTATGTCTACTAAAACTTCTGAAAATCTTGATTAACAACCTTTTTTCAGTAAATTTTGTTACCACAAAATCTATTTCAAAATGTTTTCAAAATTCAAGTTAATTAAATATAAAGAAGGTAGTAGTGGTGATGGTTAATATTAATTCCTTTTTTTCTTTGGTTCTCTTTCTGTCACTTTTTTTTCATGAGCAATGATTGAATATGGAACTGTACATAAATAAAAGTCGTAGTCCTATTTATTATATTTAAAAAAAGTTAGTAGAGTTTACAAAAGATGTCTTGGAAGAATATCAGTGATAAACTCCATTTTCATGGTCAGGAGCCTTGTAGACAATCAAAACAATCTGTTTTTCAATATAACCAATAAAATGGAGATTGATCATGACATTCTGAAGATCTTGGGCTCTTGAAGAATTCCAAGGGGACATGCTGAAAAAAACTTCAAGTATAGGACCACCAAAGGACTACATGATTATTATTCCTCCCCTCAGGAACCAGCATAATTAAATTCTGAGAAGGCCTTCACTAGATTGCCTTCAGGATGATGAACTTTTTTTTTAACCATGGTAACTCTCAAAGATAGTCTACTAGCTTATACAGAAAAAAGTTGGGACTTCTCTTTAAGACTTCTAACTGAGACGGTCAATGAAATTTGAAAAAAAAAAATAATAAAACAACTACCCATGAAGCCAGTTCTTGGGAAATTTTTAGTTCTCCAGGTATTAAGATAACAATTGAAAATCATATTTCTTATGTTATATCACTATTTGAAAGCAATGTTTTTCAGTATAGTGGCTTTTATTTATTTAAAGAATAGTATACTTAAAGTGCTCTCTATATATATATATGATGAAGACCCAGCAAGTTTTGAGAAAATTTCCCTGGGATCATAGAAACTTGGGGGGACTTTTCAGAGGTGAAAAGAGTATCAGAGAATTTTCAGAGAATCCTTGGGCTAAAACATTTGCTGATATTAAAGAGAGTTCAGGTTGTTTTGTGTTTCAGTAGTCTTGCAAAAAGGAACACCTAGTGTCAGGTACACCAAGACAGAAACATAGGCAAGGTTTGAGTGTATGATTCTCTGGGCCAATGCACTGAAATGTGTTACAGGAGAATGGAGCCTAAACCAAGACAAAATGTTAAGTTAGGAAGAATCAGGTCTAGTTCATAATCCCTTTCTTCCCTGTTTTTTTTTTCCTCCTGCTTTTTCCCAGATCATAGTTCTAGGAATATTTCTACCCAAAATTTAAATTTTAATGAATGTTTTTCAATAAACCCTGTTTTATATCAAGTGAATGAAGTGAGAAAAAAATGATCCTAAGTGCAAGTCCCAAGGTATAGCTTTCTATATACTTTGAATGTTTATCACCATTTCTATATTATGTGATACTGCTTCATTTGAAACTGAAAGAGGAGAAAGTAGACAACTAAGGAAAAAAAATATTTCATTTTACCCTGGGGTTGCTGTGAGCCAATTAGAAAGTTTCTGTATATTTGATAATTTGCTGAGATTGTTCCAGAGAACCCCCTAGATTGCCTTTGAACCCACAGAAAGAATTAATAAGATGAGACAGAATTGAAGAGGGGTGGAAGTGGGATTGTAACTGAGGATGCTTCTAAGAGCCCTCTTATTAACACACATGTTTGTCTAGGTGTACATGTCTGTTTATCCATATGTATGCATTACTCTTTTCAAAGTTACTAATTAATTGAGACTTTCTAGAGACCTGTTTTTTTTCTCTGTTTAAGGGACTTTTCTTTTTTTTTTCTAATAAGGATTACTATAACTATTAATTCCAAAGAATGTTGGAAACATTATTTTAAAGCATATAAATTCTAGAATCTGATTTTTCTCAGCCTGGCTTTTAAACAAGACCTACCACAATGAAGGTCAGAAGGTAAAATAAAATAATTCCTCATGGTTACGTAAAATATTCTGTTTAGTGAAAAGAAAAATGAAGTAGAAGAAACTCTCCTGAACCCCTTGGAGAGGAAGCTTCTGTGGAAGAAGGCACCCCATGAATGTGCAAGAAGAAAAGTAGACATAATCTTTCCATAAAAATCTGTGTCCTCCATGCAAAGTGTCAATATCATAAATGTCAGGACTATAGAACACAGAATGATCATGTATGAAATTCTTAAATCAATCATCTGAATACCATCCTGAATCAAAATGTTTAAAATGCTAATGTGGGAAGAAAAAATACATGGTACTTTTACAGTGTGGCTTTCTTATTATCTCGATAGGATTTGGGGGAAAATAGAGATGTTTAGTATTCAAATTGCGCATTTCCTTCTTAACTTTATTATTTTTCCCTGGGACTTTTGCCCACTTCAGAGCTGACCATCCATAGATGCAGTATGATATTTCTATTATTCATTCTTACAGGATGTTGGCAATAAAATTAGCTATAGAATGTGTGTGTGTGAGAGAGAGAGAGAGAGAGAGAGAGAGAGAGAGAGAGAGAGAGAGAGAGAAAGAATAGCTCTGATGGTAGAGAGGCATGTTGCTTCATAAAGTTCAATGGCTCAATCAGAACTGTTAGGCAATTTAGAAAATTTGGAATTCTAAAACTGACAGATTACTTAAACTCTGATTGACCTATTCATTATTATTTCTTGCTTTTTCTTTAATCATATTAGTGAATTGTATTTAGCAATCTTTTATTGTTTGGAAAATTGAATGAGTTTAATTGAATTTGATTTTTAACAAATAAATGCTTTATTTGTTAAAAATCAAATTCAACTAAGCCTATTCAATTTTCTTGAGTTTCCGAGTTATGACAAAAAATGTTTAAAATTAATATTTATATATCACTTTATGGCTTGCAAAGCCCTTTAATAGTGATTTCATTTAATCCTTACATTAGCACTGCTATTCTCATTTTATCAATGAGAAAAATAAGACATAAAAGGGTCCAGAAAAAGAGTTAAAGTGTCTGAGGCAAGATTTGAACTCAGATCTTCCTGACTTAAAGTCTACACAGTGATTCTGGCAACTAAGTCTAAGGTTGCAACATGAACTTAAATGCCTAAAATGATTGTACTTTCCTACATATTTACTAAAGGGAAGAATTAAGAGAATTGTCAGTATAATCAAATCATACTACATGATTTTTGCTTGCATGATCTGGATATTTAAGACTAAAATGTTTTATTGAACTTGATAGCTGTATTTCCTCACATGGCTAGATAGTGGCTTGATGAGTTAAGTTTTTATTGAGATTGGATTAAGATTTAAGAAGTATCATAAATAGAGATATGGAGATATAAAGATTTGAATACAGTCAGATATTTTCTGGGTATGCAATGCTAGGAAAGTCACTTAATCTTTGTCTGCCTCAGTTTCCTCATCTGTTACACGGAGATAACAAAAATACCTACTTGTCAAAATTATTGTGAGGATTAAATGAAATCATAAAATGGATAATGCTTAGCACAAGCTCTACCACGTAATATATTCTTCCTCTGATAGCTTAGAAAGAATTCCAAAGCTATATATAATTCAATTTATATATTTTATAATGAATGAAAAATAAAAGATCAGAAACATCAAATGATTTAACCAAAGTCAATGGAATAGTAAGCACCCAATGTGGTAACTGATCAGAGTTCTTCCACCTTGAGAGCCAACTTTCTTCCTACAGTAACACTATGTTTCTTGGAGACCATCTCTAATTTTATGCCCTACAATTAGGGTAGAGAACCTAGAGCTAAGGGGATGACTCCAGCATGTTGATTAATTTGTTCTGGGCTACAGCAAGTGTTTCTAAAAATATGGGTTTATGATAATGCAGTCTTAACTTTTAAAAAATAGCCACTTAATGTACACAAAATCAATCATCCTTGTTCCATATTCAAATGTGATGAAGGTGAAATGAGTAGCAG